>NW_027362761.1:94113619-95478619 GCF_046119375.1 Phyllobates terribilis | reverse complement strand
TAGTTTTGATGCCTTCAATGTGAATGTACAATTTTCACAGTCATGAAAATATAGAAAAATCTTTAAATGAGAAGGTGTGTCCAAACTTTTGGTCTGTACTGTATATATACATGTATATGTACATATCTATATATATATATGTATATATCTATATATATATATATATATGTATGTATATATATGTATGTATATATGTATATATGTATATATATGTATATATATATAATTTAATAAAAGTTAAGTTTTAGGCCCTGTTAGTGAGGGTTATTTAGTGCGGGTTTTCCCCTTTTGGTAAGTTTTTCTGTCCCATCCAATATGTGCTAAATCGGATTAAGATTTGGGGAATTTGAAGTTCAAGTCAATACCTTGAACTCTTTGTCATGTCAAACTATTCATGAGCCAATTTTGCAGTGTGGCAAAGCACATTATGATGCTGAAAGAAGTCATTGCCTTTAGAGAAAATCATTGTGCTTGGCCTGAAACCAGTGGCGTATCACTAATAGCGGCAGACCATGCGGCCGCTATAGGGTCCGGAAGTCGGGGGGCTCGGTGCTGGCTTCAGGTCCCTCACCTGACATTTCCCGTTCAACTGTATCAGCATCCTGGATGGAGGTGACTAGTTTTGATTATTTTTATTTTGTAAATCAATGGGGGCAATTATACTGTTTTGAGACCTTGTGGAGGCCCTAAAAGAGTTTACAGAGCTATATGGGGACCATTGTACAGTTTGCAGGGTTATATGGAGACCACAATACAATTTACAGGACTAAATGGTGGCCATTCTACAATTTGTAGGTCTATATGGGGCCATTATACAGTTTGGAAATATGTATGGGGACCCTAAAAATGTTTGCAGGGCTATGTGGCAGCCATTTTACTGTTTGTAGGGTTATATGGAGGCCATAATACGATTTTCAGGGCTATATTGGGTCATTATTAGAGATGAGCGTTGTTCTACTCGAACTGTTCGCCAATCTCAAATTCGAGCTGTTTTGGGCGGTGTTCGAGCCGTTCGGCGAACACGAACAATTTGAGAAAAATTCGGCTGTTCGAGGTTATGTTCGATAACTGTTCGTGCACCAAAATCATAACTGGATTTTTTCTCAGTAATGATGAAAATTAATGTTAATACGCAGTTTGAGTGTACAGCGGGGTGGGGGGAGGGGCAGGGGATGGATCTCTGCAGGAACAATGAAGATCTCCATTTTTTTTTCTCTTTCCCGCATTTGCAGTGGGGAGGTGCAATCTGTCAGCCTATCAGCAGCGCACACACGGAGCGAAGTGCTTTTTTTCACACAAGCAAGGGCATGTGTCATTGGCAGTGTATGTCACATGTCCTTGCCCTATAAGACCAAGCCATTTTCCCCGTCGCCACCATTTTCTCACTGCTGCAGCTGCGTGTTAGACGGCACCGCTGTTGCTGTGTGCGCTATACCTTGTTAATTTCAAGCCAATTTTCGCACAAATATACAGATAGCTTGGGAGTAGGGAATAGTTGTGATTGCAGTCCTTTTAAGGACTAGGTTACAGCATTTCCTACGACTTTTATCAGGGAGGTCTGTGCTCTTAAATAGATAGGTTGTGGGAGTAAAGACTAATTGTAATTGGAGTCCTTTTCAGGACTAGGTTACATGAGTTCCTATCAGTTTTTGCCAGGCAGGTCTGTGCCAGTGCTGTGCAAGTTTTTTCACAGCATTTGGCTGAATCTAGCAAAGCTAATCCTTTTTGGCCTATTGCAGAGTGTGTTAGTCAGTGGAGTAGCCTATCTGTGTTGCAAGATATAACACCTGTGTATAGAATACCAATTTTTTTACTGCACCTAGTGAAGTAAAATCTTTTGGGCATAGCATCATTCTATTAGTCCATCTATACTGACCTCCATCAGGTTGCAAACTGAATATAATTTTTTTCTGCATCTAGCTCTGAAAAAATATTTGGGCTTCTAGCAGTGTGTGGGACTTGGTCTATTAGTCCATCTATACTGACCTCCATCAGGTTGCAAATTAAAAATAATTTTTTTCTTCATTTAGCTCTGAAAAAATATTTGGGCTTCTAGCAGTGTGTGGGACTTGTTCTATTAGTCCTTCTATACTGACCTCCAGCAGGTTGCAAATTGAATATAATTTTTTTCTGCATCTAGCTCTGAAAAAATAGTTGGGCTTCTAGCGGTGTGTGGGACTTGGTCTATTAGTCCATCTATACTGACCTCCATCAGTTTGCAAATTAAAAATAATTTTTTTCTGCATCTAGCTCTGAAAAAATATTTGGGCTTCTAGCAGTGTGTGGGACTTGGTCTATTAGTCCATCTATACTGACCTCCATCAGGTTGCAAATTAAAAATAATTTTTTTCTGCATCTAGCTCTGAAAAAATATTTGGGCTTCTAGCAGTGTGTGGGACTTGGTCTATTAGTCCATCTATACTGACCTCCATCAGGTTGCAAATTAAAAATAATTTTTTTCTGCATCTAGCTCTGAAAAAATATTTGGGCTTCTAGCAGTGTGTGGGACTTGGTCTATTAGTCCATCTATACTGACCTCCATCAGGTTGCAAATTAAAAATAATTTTTTTCTGCATCTAGCTCTGAAAAAATAGTTGGGCTTCTAGCGGTGTGTGGGACTTGGTCTATTAGTCCATCTATACTGACCTCCATCAGGTTGCAAATTAAAAATAATTTTTTTCTGCATCTAGCTCTGAAAAAATATTTGGGCTTCTAGCAGTGTGTGGGACTTGGTCTATTAGTCCATCTATACTGACCTCCATCAGGTTGCAAATTAAAAATAATTTTTATCTGCATCTACAGTACCTCTGAAAAAATATTTGGGCTTCTAGCAGTGTGTGGGACTATTTGTATTAGTCCATCTATACTGACCTCCATCAGGTTGCAAATTCAAAATAATTTTTTTCTGCATCTAACCCAGCCAATAGTTTTGGCCTAATACCACAGTTTGGCCACTCAGCTCTGCTCGGTTACCATCCATTGTTTTTTTGTGCAAACAACTCCAGAGTTGTGAATTAGTTAACCACCAAAATGAGTGGAAAAAGGCCTGCTGCTGGTGGAAAGGGGAATAGGCGTGTTGGGAAGGGGAAAAAAGGTTGTGTCCGTGGGGTAGGTGTTAAAGCAACAGTAACATCTGCAGAAGAAAGACCATCTTCCAGCCAAACTAAAATGTCTACTTCTTTTAGCGGACAATGTGATAAGATCCCTTTCTTATGGCCACGCCAATCGCTACAAATTCCAGATGAGGCACAAAAACAGCAGGTGCTTCAACGGATATCAAGTGCTCCTTTAAGTGGGCTCTCCTCCACATCAACTTCAACATCACAAATACTCCAGTCCTCAAAGGTGTCACCCAAATCGCACTTGCTTCCTCACAGCTCCCAAATCTCCAGCTGCCCGTCTGAGTATGAGGTAGAACAGATGGTTGAGTCTGCAGAGCTGTTTACTCATACTATAGCCTGGGAATCAGAGGTCGACTCCAGCGCTTCTGTGAATCCAGACGAGGAAATGATCTGCACTGATGCCCAGAATCTTTATGAGTCGGATCCAGGACCAGACGCAGAAGATTCTGACCATAATGTAGACCCTCATTCCCAAACTGTAACTCCTGTTGGTGGAGACAATGAGGAAGACGATGATAAGACTCAAATACCTGATTGGAGCGACAACTTTAGTTTTTTGTCAGGGCAGGAACAGGTTGGCTCTGAGGACGACGGGTGTGATAACGCACAGGGTGATGATGATGAGGTCGGAGATCCCACTTACTGTCAACCCACAGTCAGCCAAGAGATGAGGTCAGCAGAGGAGGTGGAGGAAGATGCTAGTGACGACGAGGTCAGGTTGCACCTTCCTGGACAGAGACGTAGTACTGGAAGCACGTCAACAACTGCATCCTCAAACACAACTCTGCCTCTCACCACAAGTCGTGGTGGCTCTTCGGGTCGCATGGGTGCTAAGCCTTGCATAGCCTGGGCATTTTTTCAGATCGATAAAGATGACCCAACTCGTGTTATCTGTAACATTTGTCAGCAAAAGCTAAGTAGAGGCCAAAAAATACATAGTTTGAGTACTTCATGCATGAACCGGCACATGGACATGAAGCATAAGTTGCAGTGGGAAGCTCAGTGTGCTACAATGCGGCCTAGCCGGCCGGGCCAACCACCGTCTGCCATATCTTGTGCATCCGCGGCCTCTTCATCCTCTGTGACTGGGGGGACAGCAGTCACACCTGTTTTGGGGCGCAGACCTGCCACCTCTTTACCCGCAACAGCCAGCGTGATTGGCAGGTCATCATTTTCTTTGGAGGTGGTAACACCAGCTGGTGTTGAGCGCTGTCCGACATCGATAGCACCACCTTTGGATCAAGGCAACCTAACATGTCCGCCTGCATCTTCCTCACAGACCGGCAGTTTGCCGGGGACACCCTTATCAACCCCGTCTAAGCACAATAGCCAGCCCTCGGTCCCTCAGATGTGGACAAGTAAAAGACCATTTCCTCCTAGCCATGAGAAAGCTAAGAGGTTGAATTTCACCATCTCCAAGCTCTTGGCTACAGAAATGCTGCCTTTCCGCCTGGTGGACACAGAGGATTTTCGAGACCTTATGTCCGTCGCAGTGCCCCAGTACCAGATGCCCAGTTGGCACTACTTCTCAAAGAAAGGTGTGCCTGCGCTCCACCAGCATGTCGCACACAACATCACCGCTTCTTTGAGAAACTCTGTGTGTGACAGGGTGCATTTCACCACAGACACTTGGACGAGTAGGCATGGACAGGGGCGTTACATGTCGCTGACTGGGCACTGGGTAACTATGGTGACAGCAGGACAAGGGGCTGCTGTCCAAGTCTTGCCGTCCCCACGAGTTGTGCGTCAATCCTCTTTATGTCAAAGTTCCTCCACTGC
The DNA here is from genome assembly GCF_046119375.1 of Phyllobates terribilis. NCBI lineage: Eukaryota > Metazoa > Chordata > Amphibia > Anura > Dendrobatidae > Phyllobates > Phyllobates terribilis. The sequence continues at coordinate 95,473,718 of NW_027362761.1, read as the reverse complement.
TTCTGCCTCCTCAACCTCCTCTCGGTCTTCCACCTGCACCCAAAGCCTGTCTGGTCATGCCACAAGCTTTCTAACTGCGCAGAAGGGATCCTGCACACCTCCTTACTATGCTGGCAGTAGGGCTCAACGTCATCAGGCGGTTTTTACATTGAAATGTCTGGGAAATGTGAGTCACACAGCTGAGGAGTTGTAGTCAGCTCTGGAGAACCAATTTCATGAATGGTTGTCTCCACTGGACCTGAAACCAGGGAAGGCCGTGTGCGACAATGCTGCAAACCTGGGTGCGGCCCTTCGCCGGGGCAATGTCACACACGTGCCTTGTATGGCTCACGTGTTGAACCTGGTTGTCCAGCAATTTTTAGCCCACTATCCCAGACTAGATGGCCTTCTGCAGAGGGCACGGTCGCTGTGTGCTCACTTCCGCCGTTCGCATCCCGCAGCTCAGCGACTTACATCTCTACAGAAGTCGTTGGGCCTGCCACTTCACCGGCTAAAATGCGATGTGCCTACCCGGTGGAATTCAACTCTGCACATGTTGCAGCGACTGTGGCAGCACCGACAAGCCCTGGTGCAATACGTTCTGACGTATAGCCTGGGCCAACGAGATTCAGAGGTGGGGCAAATCACGCTGGAGGAGTGGTCTCAGATCAGGGACCTATGCACCCTTCTGCACAGTTTTGAAATGGCGACGAAGATGTTTAGTGCTGACGATGCCATTATCAGCATGACTATTCCGGTGATTTACATGCTGGAGCACATGTTAAACAGAATTCGGAGTCAGGTGGTGGCACAAGAGGAGGTGGAGGAAGTAGAGGAGGAGGAGTTGTATGCGGAAGGGCTAACATCTGCAAGGTCCAGACGGTCGGCAGCACCAAGGCGGCAGGCATGTGAGGGTGAGGGAGATGGTTTTACCAGGGCGCATGGTAGCAGCCAAACTAGTGAGGAAGGTGCAGGAGCCTAGGAAGAAGTGGAGGACGAACTGATGGAAGACTCATCAGATGAGGGAGACCTTGATCACATTTCTGTTGTGCAAGGTTGGGGGGAGAGGACAGAGGAAGGAAGCATGATTGTTACCTCGCCACCAACACAACAGGGACTTGGTGCTCCTGGATGCGCAACACACATGAGTGCCTTCTTGCTGCACTACCTGCAACATGACCCTCGAATTGTGAGAATTAGAAATAATCCTGACTACTGGGTTGCCACACTGTTAGATCCCCGGTACAAAAGTAAATTTGCAGAAATTATTCCTGCCATAGAAAGGGATGCACGCATGCAGGAGTATCAGCAGAGACTGTTGCAGAATCTTACATGTGCTTTTCCACAAAATACCAGTGGTGCACGTAGTGAATCTCACAGTTCCAACTTGCCAACCGTGGGACCGTCAAGTGTTCAGCACTCAAACCGTAACAGAACCACAGTATCTGCTGGTAACATCAATTTTGCGGAATCATTTCACCACTTTTTTAGCCCATCCTTTGCAAGGCCACAGGAGACAAGAAGCCTGACACATAGTCAACGCCTAGAGACGATGGTACAGGAGTATCTCCAAGTAAACATTGAAGCCACGACTCTGTCACTGGACCCTTGCTCTTTTTGGGCTTCCAATCTGGATAAATGGCCGGAGCTAGCCACTTACGCCTTGGAGATCTTGTCATGCCCCGCAGCCAGCGTTCTGTCTGAACGTGTGTTCAGCGCTGCTGGTGGTGTGCTGACAGATAAGCGCACGCGGCTCTCCACTGATAATGTAGACAGACTCACGTTCATAAAGATGAACAAATCATGGATCCGAAACGACTTTTCTACCCCTGTGTCATCCTGGGGAGAGTAAAAGCTTGATGATTGGTTAAAATCACCCTACCAACCGTTTTAAGCTTTCAAATTACTAATCATGTTTTTCTGTATCTTGACTGGAAAATAATTTGGGCTTTGTAGCAGTGTGCAGCACTGATCCTATTAGGCCATCTATACTAAAGCTTCACCAGATTTAAAATTAAAAATAATTTTTAGCTGCATCTAGCCCGGAAAATAATTTTGGGGCTCCGAGATGCGCAAGGCACATAAGTGCCTTCTTGCTGCACTACCTGCAGCATGACCCTCATATTGTCAGAATTCGAAGTAATCATGACTACTGGGTTGCCACACTCTTAGATCCCCCAAACTTTTCGATCAACCTTTTCATTTTAATAAAGACCAAAAAAATGGTCATTTTTGAAATTATAAGCATTAGCAGGTTGTTAGAAACTGAAATCAAACAGTTTTCAACTCAAAACTTTATTCTAGGTGATGTTACATTTTCACATAGGACCCCTTGTTCGAAAGGAGCTTCTGAACTCTCTCGTCCATTGAATTTGTCAGGTTTTGGATGGTTTCTGCTTCAATTGTTTTGCATGAGGACAGAATACCCTCCCAGAGCTGTTGCTTAGATGTGAACTGCCTCCCGCCATCATAGACACTCCTTTTAATGATGCTCCAAAGGTTCTGAATGGGGTAGAGGTCACCGAAGCATGGGGGTCACACCATAAGTTTGTCCCCTTTTATGCCCATATCAGCCAGAGATGCAGATGTTTTATGTGCAGCATGAGATGGTGCATTATCATGCAGAAAAATGATCTTGCTGTGAAATACACGGTTCTTCTTCTTGAACCATGGCAGGAAGTGCTGTTTGAGAAAATCCACATACATTATGGAGTTCATCTTTAGTGCCTTCAGGGATCCTAAAGGGGCCGACAATCTCTCTCCCCATGATTCCAGCCCAAAACATTACTCCACCTCCTCCTTGTTGGCGCTGTAGCCGTGTTTGCGTGGGGTGTCCATCAACCAGCCATCCTCCACTCCATCCATCTGGACCATCGAGCGCTGCACGGCACTCATCCGTGAACAAAACAGTTTTGAAATCAGTCTTCATGTAATGTTTGGCCCACTGGAGCCGTTTCTGCTTGTGTGAAGTGGATAGAGGAGGTCGACAGGATGGCGCATGCACAGCTGCAAACCTCTGAAGGACCCTGCATCTTGTTGTTCGGGGGACGTTGGAGGCACAAGCAGCTTCAAAAACTTGTCTGCTGCTATGACAAGGCTTTTTTGCCGCTGCTCTTTCAACCTGACGTAATTGCCTGTAGGAAAGAGTCCTCAATTTGCCCTTATCAGCACGCACACGTGTGTACTGTGAATCAGCTACATACTTCTTGATTGCCAAGACACTTCATCCTGATCATCGCACAATGTTGATTGTAGTCATGCCTTGACCTAAACACTCCACAATTTGTTGCTTCTCAGCAGCCGACACATCCTTTTTCTTTCCCATTTTGGCAGAAAATGTAGGCTGCTTAATAATGTGAGAGAGCCTTCTTAAGTAGTCTTGCCTTTCATTGGACACACCTGCCAAACTAATTAGCACAGGTGTCTGCAATTGCTTACAGTGATATAAAGAGCCCTGACACACATCACCATCAATGAGTTTAACTGACAAACAAACAAATTCTTCCCTTATCACTCCTAAACACTTTTTGTATAATAATTTGGAACGCAGTGTACATGTGCTTTTCCACAAAACACCAGTGGTTCACGTAGTGAATCTTACAGTTCTAACTTGCCAACCGTGGTCTGTATGGAGTTGTTCAATAAAGGGCCCAAAATTAAGATAACATAGATGGGAGAGGTCTCTATGAATAGGAATTCCTAAGTATTTGATACCCTGTGAGGGCCAGGCAAAGGGAAAGTTGGACTGGATGGAATCCTATATGGATTTGGGGAGGGAGACATCGAGGGCCTCAGACTTCGCTGCATTGATTTTAAAATTTTACCATGTAACAAAGTGATCTATTTCAGCCATAACAGCATGGATGGATATATGTGATTGAGTGATATATACTAGGACATCATCAGCAAATAGAGAGCACTTGTACTCGGTGCCTCCCACCTCAATCCACCTAATATTGGGGTTATGGCGAATTGATGAGAGCAGGTGCTCCGTCACTAGGATGTATAAGAGAGGGGACAGAGGACATCACTGCCTTGTCCCATTGGTGATTGTGAAAGGTGATGAAAATGTTCTGACGCACCCCCTGGGCCTTGGGACACCCGGAGCCGGACCCTTTTTGGTGGATGCTGGTGGTTGTAGTCTTCGTGGCGGCGACCCAGTTCCGTGGCTCAGGGCGGTCAAACCAGTGGCGGAACTATTTATGTGGTTTTCATGTTTAAATGTCCGACTACGCCACCCGTGGATTGCGGTCAGAGTGAACCGCCGCTACAGGGCAGACCACTGAGGCTGGTGTTGTGGGTGCAGCAGAGCGTAGCATAACTCCCCACGGGAGGAGTATAGCCTCAGGGCAGTGTATGCGGAGGATGGGGGTGATGGTGCAGGGCAGCAGCAGTAACGACACGGAGTCAGTGATGCAGTTCAGGGCCTTCACTCACAGTTCTTATTATCCAGACCACGTCTGCAGGTAACGGCTGCCCACGTCGTACTGTGCTCACCAGGTGAGGGGCTCAGACAACTCCCAGATAACTTTGGAGCACTGCACAGGACCCCCTTTGTGTGTCCTTTGTCTGGCCTTTCTTACCAACACTTCTGTCCGGCTGCCTCGGGCCTCCTCTTGGTAAACTTGGCGCCAGTTTCCCTGACCCTATGTGGTGCCTTCCTAGCGGGTGTAGCGAGGGGCTGCGCCACATAAAATGTCAGAGCCTCCGGTTTCTAGCTGAGGGTCGTTTCCTGCCTCCACTAGTTCGGGGACCGGTCTCCCCCTTTGGCCTGACCCCTCCACGCAGGTGGATTCGGGCGTGCGGTGGCGACTCGCCCGTCCGCACCCCTGGGATCCCTTCATTCCTCGTTCCTGGAGCCTTCTCCGCTCCTCTTCCTTCCTTCTCCCTCTTCCAGGCCTGGGCCTCTGTTACTAGGCCCGCCTCCGGAGCAGAGCTCATGCAGAGCCCCTGCTCCCTGCCACTTCTGCTCAGACTTCTCTGCACTGAACTAAGATGGTGCCCACCTTTTATACTCCCTTCTCAATGCACCCAGGAACTGCTTCCTCCCTGCTCCTGCACTACAGGGTTCCCCTTCCTCAGTGTTCCCTCCCCCCACTCCAGCCAGGGACAGGGACTGTCGTGCCCATCTCAGGGGCATATTGGTCGCCCTGCCCCACGGCAATGTGGTGTAATGCATGCAGGTGTCGGGTCCTGATCCACACTCCATCCTTACCTGAGAGTGAGATATCACACCTCTGGGTGAGGTGCAATACGTCTGTAGCAACCGAGCCCTCAGGGTGCTACAGTTCCATTTATCTTCAGCCTAGGTGACGTATTGCGATACAGGGCCGTGATTTTGGCTATAAAAGGGTCCCCTAGACCCCTACCCCAAGCTTTTTAAGAGAATCATATATGGCGTGCCAGGAGACTCTATGGAATGCTTTCTCAGCATCCAACGAGAGTATCTAATTACAAATTTTTAACTGCATCTAGCCCAGGAAATACTTTGTGCCTAGTAGCAGTGTCTGCTAGTGAGCGGATTATCCCGGCTGTTAAGCAAGCTGCACCACCTGTAGTTTAGACACTTAATTTTTTCAAAGGAAATGCTTCGGGACCATGGGATACTTAGTGAAGAGCATCAGGAGGCACCCCAAGGCATAGGGGCTGGGACTGGCAGTAGGATGCCTTGCGGTGGACAGCCGAGCTCGATCCTTATAAAAGCTTTTTAACTGCAGCAGCTTTAGTGGACGCTACTGGAGCTGGAATTACCGCGGCTGCTGGCATGAGACTTGCCCTCCAATAGATCCTTGTAAATGGATTTAAAGTGTATTCATTCAAATTAGAGAGACAATTTAAATTAAAAAGCTTAGAGCTGCCTCCACCACAGGGGGGCTCGCTCGACCCACCAGCGGACAGGCACCAGTATTGGGAGAGGGTGGCTGGCCGTCAGGGTTCACCGCGGCTCTGGCACAAACCCGGCGACACGGAGGTGGCACGGGCAGGAGCGGACTGGCCGTGTCGGCTTCTCACTTTTTGGATTTTAGAAGGGCATGACATGCCTATATCTGTGTCTCCCCCTCCTTTTACTCCTCCACCTCTTTTATTTTCGCATGACTGTATGTACTTGTCACTTTTCCATGTGTTAGTTATGTCTTCTGAGCAGTTTGTCAGCTTTTGGACACCTTTGAAGGTGTTTTCTATGTGTTTCTATGTGTTTTTGTTTGCCTGCCATTGGTTTTAACGGTGTTCGAAGGTGTTCGACGAACAGTTCGACGAACAGTTCGGCGAACACATGGGTGTTCGACGAACCGAACCGAACTCGAACACTACGGGGGTGGCTCAACACTAGTCATTATACAGTTTAGAGATCTGTGTGGGGCCCTAAAAGAGTTTACAGGGCTATGTGGTGGCCATGATACAGTTTGCAGGGCTACATGGTCCATTATACAGTTTTCAGGGCTATATGGGCACCTTTTATCACCTTTTATACAGTTTTCAAGGCTGTGAGGGGGTCCTAAAACAGTTTGCAGGGCTATGTGGAAGCAATTATACAGTTTGCAGGGCTGTGTGGGGGCCCTAAAACAGTTTGCAGGGCTACGTGAGACCCATTACAGGACTATATAGTGCCCATTATAAGTTTTCATGGCTATGTGAGTGCAATTATACAGTTTGCAGGGCAATGTGGGGGCCATTACGCTATTTGCAGGGCTGCTGTGTGTGAGCCCTAAGACAGTTTTCAGGGCTATTTAGTGTCATTATATAGTTTTCAGGGCTATATGGGAGCCATTATAATGTTTGTAGGGACTCCAACATAATATATGAGCACGCTGAAGATACTCAGAAAGCACCTGAGCGTGCTCAGTGAAAGGGTTAAACTAGCACGGCTCGCTCATCACTAGTGACCTCGCTTTGCCTTCAAAACAAAATCAAAATATAATTTCTTCTAGATAAACTTAGACAATTTTTGAAGGTTGTTCCAAACATCTTGGAGAAGTAACCACAGACTTTCTGTGGATGTAGGTTTGCGCAAATCCTGGTACCTCTTGAGATGTAATCAGGAACTTATGAGTATTTTTTTACCCTTACTAGTACTGCATTCCTAAACTTTAGAATATCTTGCACATGCTGCAAAATATATCCAGAGCTGTAGTTTTGAGATCCACAGCATGTCAATTTATGCTGCAGATGTAGGTGCTAAGCAAAGGGTGAAATGTACAGCTTCCCCAAATCTTTTTCATAATGATATCTGCAGTAGTCTGGGAGTCTGTCCATAAAAAACTGTCATTACATGGATAGCACTAGGACCAATGTTATTCAGTTGGGCTGTTGAGATGAGTGGGGTTATTTTCTGGATTGAATCTGCGTGTAAAAAATTGCAGCATGTCTTAGTTTCTTCCGTAAGTCAGATGAGATTCTCTCATTCAAGCCTATGGGTGCTCCAAAAAATCTAATTCCATACGAATCATCTGTTTAGCATCTGATTTTTACAGATACATTGCCATTATTAACCTTGGAAACTATATTTGATCATGTACATATTATAACATTGATATATAAAAACGGATGCCATACAGATGTCACACGGATGACTCACAGACGTAAAAAACAGACATACGGATGGCACATGGATTGCATGTGGATAATAATATGGATGAAAATCTGCATAAAACTCAGACTGTGCTGTGAACTTAGCCTAAGGTCGGGATCAAACAAGCATATGAAAAACCGTCCATGTTTCATCCAGAAAACTTGGACGATTTTCAACCATATTGTCATCTGTGTGACATCTGTGTGTCCATTTTTTTTGTCTGTGTGACATCCATTTTAAACATTTTAAAACATACATCTTCAAATCCAATTTCCTAGGTTAATAATAGTGCAAGTCCCGCCCGCCCTCCCTGTGTTGCAACAGCAAAGAATCCCAGCAATTTGCAACCGAACTGAATTACCCAAGGCATTACCCCCATATAGTTTCCCTTCCTATCTGTAAGTCGTGTACCAGGGTGTGTTCCTCAGGATACAGCGAAGTTACGAGTGAGAAAATCTACTCATACACAGTTCACTCACCGTAATTATTTTACTTAGTTATGTGGATGACTAAACCAGTAAATAGAAAACATTCGAAACATACAGACATTCAGCCGGGAGGCTGAGACCCTTGTGATGTACAGCGTGCCGCCCACAGAATCTGTACCTACTATACTTTCTATAAATCTACCTACCAGAGTGCCTGTCTAAACCAGTCGCCTGTTACCTGTTAACACCCTTGGAACTGGGACAATTATATGAGTTTAAGGTACGGGCTCGCCTGCTGTACAGCACAACAGTTTACAATCTTACAATGAATTACCTCTATCCCCCAACCAAATATCCCTCTTTTATCCTGAAGTGACTTCAATGAACTCCGAGGAATAGTCTGTCCTCAACTATACCGAAAATACTCTAACAGTTAAGCAACTGTGATGGTTATTTAGTAGCGATGGGCGAGCACTAAAATGCTCGGGTGCTCGATGCTCGGGTCGAGCACATTGGAATATTCGGGTGCTCGACCCGAGCAACGAGCCCAATGTAAGTCTATGGGAAACTTGAGCATTTTTCAGGCGGCTCCCCCCGGCCGTCTGCAGAGGGCCTAAAAATTGCCCAAATCGATGGGAACAGTGCTCAAATGACATGAGAACAGAATGGAGAAGACCCCTGGAAGCATTTCTGACTCCCAGGTCACTTCTGTCAACAAAGTTGTCAGAGGTATTACGGCACTTTTACGGACTCACATAAAACATACAAAAACAAAACCAAAATGGATTTTCCTGGGAAATATGTTAAGGAACATCCTTTCCAGGGTAATGACTTGTATATAAGGCAAAATAATTAACCAAAAAACAAAACTACTCCTTCACACCTTGGGCTATGTTCACACTTAGCGTTTTTGATGCGTTTTTGCACTTTTGCATTGCTTTCAACAGTGACAAATGCATTCAGCAGGAAATGTCATTTTAACATTTTACAACCTTATCTGGCCATGTGGTGTGTGAGATATCATCAGACACATCATGTTTCATTTATGAAGGAGGGATTCTGATAGTCAAAAAGCCTATTTTTATAGGGCCATCAGGCGGCCTTTACTATTCTTAAAGGGCCAGCAGTTGGCCCTCACTATTCTTAGAGAGCCATCAGTCGGCTTTGTTTTATTGTTCCCATTACTAAAGAGTGGGTCTGCTATACTGTTATTGCGTATGCAGTGAGTGGCAGGGCTGTCCAAAATTTGGATGCACCCCAATACCCCTTTGAAGAGACTTAGAGGAGGGCCTCCTGAAAACAATGTTCCCATTATTAGGAAGTAGATCTCCAATTGTGTTTGCCTATGCAGTGAATGCAAGGATTGCCAAAAATTTGGAGGCACTCCAATGCCCCTTGGAAGAGACGTGGAGGTCAGAGGGCCTCCTGAAAACAATGTTCCCATTATTAGGAAGTAGGTCTCCCATTGTGTTTGCCTATGCAGTGAATGCAAGGGTTGCCAAAAATTTGGAGGCACTCCAATGCCCCTCGGAAGAGACGTAGATGAGAGCCTCCTGAAAAAAAATATTCCCATTATTAGGAAGTGGGTCTCCCATTGTGTTTGCCTATGCAGTGAATGCAAGGGCTGCCAAATATTGGGAGGCACTCCAATGCCCCTTGGAAGAGATGTGGAGGAGGGCCTCATCAAAAATGTTCCCATTAGAAAGGAGCGGGTCTCCTATACTTGTAATGCCCATGCACTAAGTGTTTGGGCTGACAAACATTTACTCCTGCGGGGTATACATGAACATATTGTATAAAAATATTTTTTTTATGGGCATCATAAACACCCTTTAAAAAAATTATGTGGTTGTTGCATCACGGACCACGGTCACCCTGGTGATATGGTTATGGAGGATGAGGAGAAGAAGGAGGACTAGATCAAATAGCCAAAATCAGGAAGCGTATACCCATGTGTGGGTGTGAAGAGGTGCATGGAAATACACCTCCCAAAAAAAGACACTGGATTTGAGTTAATGTTAAGCTGCTATCATTCGGTGGTGTTGAGAAGTCTGGCCCAATCCAGCCCTTGTTCATTTTTATAAGAGTTAGCCTGTCAGCATTTTCAGTTGACAGGCAGATGCGCTTATCAGTTATAATTCCACCAGCGGCACTAAAAACCCGTTCTGATAAAACGCTAGTGGCAAGGCAGGCCAGGACCTCCAAGCTGTAGAGAGTCAGTTCATTCCACTTATCCAGCTTGGATACCCAATAATTATAAGGCACAGAGGAATCATGGAGGACATTGGTACGGCCGGCAAGGTACTCCCTCAGCATCTTCCCAAACTTTGCACTCCTTGTGAGAGTACCCCACGCCTCAGGGCTTGTGTGATGGGAGGGGCTGATAAAATTCTCCCACAACTTTGACAGTGTTCCCCTGCCTCTGCTGGATTGGAGTTGTGTCTCTCTCTCCTGTAGTCCTTGGTTGTCCAACGAACTATGACCTCTGCCGCCAGTGTTTTCAGATGGGAATTATTTTAATAGTTCTGCATCAAGGGCATTCTGGTACTGCCCCATTTTTGTAGACCTGTCCGCCTCAGGAATAAGAGATGTAAAGTTCTCCTTGTAGCGTGGGTCTAGAAGTGTCACCAACCAGTAATGACTATCACGCAAAATTTTGAGAATGCTAGGGTCAAGGGAAAGGCAGCGTAACATAAACTCAGCCATGCAGGCCAGACTGCTAACAGGCAAGACTTCCGTGTCCTCACCAAGAGGACAAGTGACCATGCTCTCCTCCTCCTCTCTGTCCTCAGGCCATCCACGCTGAACAGACGGTATGACAGTTGTGCAGGTAGTACCGTCTATAGCGCATGAAACTAGCTCCTGTTCTTCCTCCTCCTCCTCTTCCTCATAGTCACCCAATCCATGTTGGGATGAGATGAGGCTGGGCTGTGTGTAATCACCCTGTATGGTTCCTTGCTCCATCTCATCATGCTTCACCTGCAATGCATCCTCTTTGATTGTGAGCAGAGACCATTTCAGAAGACAGAGAAGCAGGATGGTGATACTAATTATGGCATCATCGCCGCTCACCATCTTGGTGGAGTCTTCAAAGTTTTGGAGGATGGTTCATATGTCTGAAATCCATGTCCAGGTCTTATGTGTAGAGTCTGAACTGAATACCAATGGCCATGTTGATGCTGGTACTCAACAACTGCCCTCTTCTGCTCAGAAATACTTCCCAACATCTGCAGTGTACATCATCACACACCAGTCTGTGAGCCGGGAGCTGCAAACGCTGCTGAAACACGGCAAGAGCGGTGGAAGCTGTAGGTGACTTTCTAAAATGGGCACACAGGCGGCGTACTTTAACAAGCAGATCCCGCAGCTCTGGGTAGGATTTGAGAAACCGTTGAACCACGAGGTTAAGCACATAGGCCAGGCATATGTGAGCTCGCCTCACCTCAGAACCGCCGCCAGGTTCCGGCCATTGTCACACACGACCATGCCTGGCTGTAGGTTCAGCGGTGTAAGCCACAGATCTGCCTGCTCTTTCAGAGCTATCCACAACTCTTCAGCATTGTGCGGTTTGTCACCTAAGCATATTAGCTTCAGCACAGCCTGTTGCCGCTTGGCCGAGGCAGTGCTGCAGTGCTTCCAGCTTGTGACTGATGTGGTCATTTCGGAGATGGAGGCTGAAGAGGGGGAGGAGGATGAGGTGCAGGAGCTGTAGACTGTGGGGGCAACCCTGATTGACCTAGGGCCCACAATCCTTGGTTTCGGGAGGACGTCTTCCGTCCCAAGGTCCGATTGGGTCCCGGCTTCCACTATGCTAACTCAGTGTACCGTCAGCGAGATGTACCGTCCCTGCCCACAAGCACTTGTCCACGTGTCCGTGGTTAGGTGGACTTTCCCAGTAATTGCGTTGTTGAGGGCACGTGCCTGATCATGCTGGTGGTGGTCAGGCTGCTAGTTTTGCCACCCCTGCTGATGGTGGCCTGGCAGTTGGTGCAAATGGCCTTTTTGGGGTTATCGGCAGAGTCTTTATAAAACAACCAGACTCGGAAAGACATAACAGTTGTACTGGCAACTTCCTTCGTGTTGGTGTTATGGGGAACGGTTGCCTGCCTTCTGTCTGCGGCCACCACACTGCTTCTTCCTGCTTGTTGGGGTGCTCTGCCTCCCTCCCCCGTGTGCTGCTGTCCTCGCTCTGCATGTCCTCCAGCCAGGTTGGGTCAGTTACTATATCATCCACCACCTCGTCTTCCACTGCCGCACCCTGGTCCTCCTCCTGACTTTCTGGCAATTTTGTCTCATCATCGTCCACCTTTGTGACTCTTTTCCACCGCTGTCTTCGTGTGACCATGGCTGCTCAAATATTTGGGCATTGCTACATGCGATCTCCTCTTGCCCCGCTTCAAATGGACCGGGCAAGAGGCCCAAGTCTATAAATGGAAAAGTGAACAGCTCTTCGGAGTGTCCAAGTGTGGGATCAATTGTCTCCGGGCACTCGGCATGGTGGGAGGAAGGAGGATCAGGGTGAGGAATATGCCGTTCAGACTCACGGCTACTGAGACTTGACCATGTGGAAGACAGGGTGGTGGTGGTTGTGGTGGCAAAGTGACTGAAAGCATTATCCGCTATCCAACCAACAACCTTTTGACACTGCTCTGGGTTCAATAGTGGTGTGCTGCGGTCCCCTAGGAATTGGGACAGGAAGGTCGGGCAAGAAGATGTGGGTGTTTGTTGTGGCACAATTTCAGCTTGCCCACGACCTCGGCCTCTGCATGCACCATCACCATCACGTCCAGTTCCCCGTCCCTTGCCACGCACCTTGCCCATTTTAAATGGAGGACAATATCTTCCATGCTCACTACAAATGGCTGAATTTGTAGCAAAGTTATTTATAATCTGTGTGACAGAGAAACCACAGTTTTAAATACCGGGCCTGTAGGTAACTATTTTTAACAGCAAACTGGTGTCAATTGCTTCACTGACACACTGAAACTGTTATGTTCTGCTACCAAAGCTAAGGAAAGAGAGGAGATCTGTCCCTACTATAAGACTCAGCTGAATCCCTACGATGTAACAGGGAACCTGATCCTGCGATCAGACCTGCTAAAGTCCTAATCTAGTCTGTACGGAGACCTATAGATTTGGGGAGGGAATCCCTACAAGTACTAAGGACTGGGAGGAATATGGGACACCTCCTAACAGAAATAGCAGCAGACAGACGAACAAACAAAATAGATAGAACCTAGAGGTCCGTAGACCAAGCAAACTAACAGAGTTAGATACAGAGCACAGGCTAGCTAGAAAGTAGATATACAATGAAGTCCAGCAAAGCCAGAAGGGCGGAGCAGGACCAAATAGGCCAACAAGGTCATGTGACCAGCAAAGGAAAAAAAACCTAACAGCAAGGTTCTAACAGTACCCCCCCTTCTAAGAGGATCCTCCGGATCCCCTAGGACCAGGCCTATCAGGAAATCTCCTGTGAAACGCTCTGATAAGTCTGGACGCGGAAACATCATCTGACCTCACCCAAGAGTTATCCTCGGGTCCGAAACCTTTCCAGGCCACAAGATACTGCAAACTACCTCTATACCGTCTAGAGTCAAGGATGCGAGAAATTTCATATTCCCCGTCCTCCACCACCGGAGGAACAGAGGCAGAGGCGTCACCATCCGACACAACAGCTTTTTTTAACAGAGAGACATGAAAGACCGGATTAATTCTCCAGGAGGTAGGAACCTCCAACCTAACAGCAGATTGGTTGACAACCTGAAGCACCTTAAAGGGCCCTACAAACTTGGGACCCAATTTCTTAGAAGGAATCCTCAACCGCAGATTCCTAGAGGACAACCAAACCATGTCACCAACAGCGAACAAAACCTCCTGTCGTTTCCTATCAAAGTAGTCTTTAGATTTTCTGTTGGCCTCCTGAAGATTACCACGCACATCCGTCCAAACTCTTTCCAAATCACCGGAAAAATTCTCCTCCTCAGGCACGGCAGATCCCAACTTGGAGAACGACCCAAACGACGGATGTCTCCCAGAACAACAAAAAAAAGGCGAACAACCAGCAGAAGAAGATGTATGATTGTTCAGAGCAAATTCGGCAAGTGGCAGAAACTCAGACCACCCCTCTTGATTGTCTGCCACAAAACAACGCAAGAACTGCTCAACATCCTGGTTTTTCCTTTCTGTCTGGCCATTAGATTCAGGATGATATCCGGACGAAAACGACAAATGAATTCCCAACCTGTCACAAAAGGCACGCCAAAAACGAGCCACGAACTGAGGACCCCTATCAGAAACAATGTCAGTAGGAACGCCATGAAGTCTGACAATTTCCTTGACAAAGGCCTTAGCGAGAGTTTTAGCGCAGGGCAGTTTGACGAAGGGAACCAAGTGACACATCTTGCTAAAACGGTCCACGACCACCCAGATGACAGTAAAACCCTCAGAGGGGGGAAGGTCAGTTATAAAGTCCATAGCCAAATGTGTCCAAGGAGCACTGGGGACCTCCAAAGGACAAAGCAACCCCGCAGCAGGAGTATGTGAGGACTTAGATCTAGCACATATAGTACATTGGCGCACCCACTTAATGACTTCCTTCTGCCATCCAGGCCACCAAAAACTGCGACCCACCAGTCTCTTGGTCTCAGAGATTCCGGGATGACCTGCCAACCGAGATTCGTGACACTCAACAAACAAATCTCTCCTAAAGGTCCCAGGCACAAACAACCTCCCATGAGGAGTGTTAGATGGGGCATTCTCCTGAGCTTTAAGAATCTCATCTTCCAAAACGGAGTCTAAAGCAGCTATCACAACACCTTCTTGTAAAATGTTTTCCTCTTTCTCAGCACCGACTATGGGAGAAAAACTGCGAGACAAGGCATCCGCCTTAACATTCTTAGTACCAGGGATGTAAGTAACGGAGAAATTAAACCGCGAGAAAAACAGTGCCCACCTAGCCTGACGGGCATTCAGGCGCTTGGCAGCGTCAAGATATATCAGATTTTTATGATCCGTAAGAACCTGAACGGGAAATTCCGCACCTTCCAAGAAGTGGCGCCAGTGTTCAAATGCGAGTTTAATAGCCAATAATTCCCAATTACCAATATCGTAATTCAATTCAGTCTCCGAAAAATTTTTTGAAAAAAATGCACAGGGATGTAATCCATCCCCGTTATCCTGAGACAATACTGCGCCAACCCCCACAGAGGAAGCATCAACCTCAACCAAAAACGGCCTAGTCACATCAGGCTGCATAAGGATGGGAGCAGAGGTGAACCTCTCCTTGAGATACACAAAAGCTTCAATGGCCTCAGAAGACCACTGAACCGCATCAGCACCTTTCCTGGTGAGATCAGTCAGAGGTTTGACAATACTAGAAAAATTTTTTATGAATTTTCTATAGTAATTGGCGAAACCCAAAAACCTCTGTATTGATTTCAAACCAATAGGCCTAGGCCATTCCTGCACAGCCTGAACCTTAACCGGATCCATCTCAAAACCTTTGCTGGAGATAATGTAGCCCAAAAAACTAATTCTCTGTACAGCGAACTCACATTTCTCCAGCTTAGCAAAAAGCGAATTGTCCATTAATAACTGTAATACCTCACGCACGCTCCGCCAATGAGACTCCAGATCCGGCGAATAAATCAAAATGTCATCCAAATACACAACCACATTTTTACCGATCAAAGGTCTAAGGATGTCATTAATCAGATTCTGAAAAAATGCAGGAGCATTAGTAAGACCAAAAGGCATAACCAGATTCTCAAAATGACCCACAGGAGTGTTAAAAGCAGTCTTCCATTCATCACCCTCCTTCATGCGCAACAGATTGTATGCCCCCTTAAGGTCAATTTTAGAGAACCACTTGGCCCCCAATAACTGGTTAAACAGATCAGGAATCAATGGCAGTGGGTAAGGATTGCGTACCGTAATTTTGTTAATCTCACGAAAATCCAGACAAGGACGTAAACCGCCGTCCTTTTTTTTTACAAAAAAAAATCCAACCGCCACAGGAGACTTAGAGGGCCTAATGTGACCGGCGGCCAAACTTGTCTGTATGTATTCCTCCAAAGCCTTCCTCTCAGGAATAGTAAGGTTAAATAAACGACTTTTAGGAAGAGTCGCTCCAGGGACAAATTCAATAGAACAATCATAGTCTCTATGGGGAGGCAAAACCTGCGATTCTTTCTCAGAAAAAACTCTCCAAAAATCCTGAATAGGAACAGGCAATTCTCCCCTATCCAAAGCTGCAATACGCCCGTTACAACACTTGTCATAACATTTATGGCTCCAGGATTTAATTTCACTGGTAGACCAATCCAGTACAGGATTGTGAAATTTTAACCAGGGCAAACCCAATATTACTGGAGAAGGCAAGTTATTCAACACTACCAAATCCAATTTCTCATGGTGAACACCATTAATAGTGAGAGGAAATTCACTGACCTTGAGAGTAATATTCTTCAAAGGGGAGCCATCCACAGAAACCACAGCAATGGGGGATGATAAAGGTTCAGGTTTTAAATTGAGTTTTTCCACGAATCCCCCATCAATAACATTCAGTGTAGACCCGCAATCAACAAACACCCGAAATTCCATTAATTTTTCCTGAGCAATCGTGGAAGCAGCTAAAAATATACCCTTGGAATTTAAACAGGCAATACGGGCGTGACTGACCATTTTTTTTTCTTTCTTCATACGAAGCTCACAGCCTTTAATCAAATGACCAGATTTTCCACAATAGAAACACAAGCCTTCTGAAAAACGACGGTGTTTTTCTTGAGAGCGAGGTGCCACCGATCCAATCTCCATCGGTTCACCACTGTTAGTACACACATTATCATAACCAGAAACTGACATAGCAGAGGATTTGCTCTCATTAACCCTAGCACGCAGTCTTCTGTCCACCCGTATAGCTAATTGCATAGCCTGTTGCAAATCCTCAGGTGTAGGATAAGCAATTAGCAGGTCTTTAACCTTTTCACTGAGCCCAGCAAGAAATAGACTTTTCAGAGCAGAATCGTTCCACCCTGTTTGAGTGGACCAACGACGAAAATGTGTACAATATTTTTCCATATTACCTGATCCTTGTTTTAAACGTCTCAACTCAGTCTCAGCTGATGCCACACGGTCAGGATCATCATATAATAGTCCTAAAGCAGAAAAAAAACTATCCACTGATCTGAAGCATGTATCACTAGGTTGCAAAGAAAAGGCCCACTCCTGAGGCTCTTTGCGCAAAAGTGACATTATGAACCCTACGCGCTGGGATTCATCCCCAGAGGACTTGGGTCTCAAACGAAAATACAATAAGCAAGCATTTTTAAATGAAAAAAATTCTCGATGTTCACCAAAAAATAAATCCGGCAAACATACCTTAGGCTCCAAGAAATATGCTCCAGGACAGTTACTCACGTGCTGACGGAGCTCGGCCACTTCCAGAGAGAGTCCCTGCAGGTGTTTAGCCAAATCCTGAACCGACACCATGATGGAACAAAAAAAAATCTTTCCTTAGAGAATTTACAGGCTGGACTTACTGTTATGTTCTGCTACCAAAGCTAAGGAAAGAGAGGAGATCTGTCCCTACTATAAGACTCAGCTGAATCCCTACGATGTAACAGGGAACCTGATCCTGCGATCAGACCTGCTAAAGTCCTAATCTAGTCTGTACGGAGACCTATAGATTTGGGGAGGGAATCCCTACAAGTACTAAGGACTGGGAGGAATATGGGACACCTCCTAACAGAAATAGCAGCAGACAGACGAACAAACAAAATAGATAGAACCTAGAGGTCCGTAGACCAAGCAAACTAACAGAGTTAGATACAGAGCACAGGCTAGCTAGAAAGTAGATATACAATGAAGTCCAGCAAAGCCAGAAGGGCGGAGCAGGACCAAATAGGCCAACAAGGTCATGTGACCAGCAAAGGAAAAAAAACCTAACAGCAAGGTTCTAACAGAAACAAATTTTTAATGGAGGCCAGAAATTACAGTATTTTCTGACAACATATATGTGATCCGTGTGACGGACAAACCACTGTTTTAAATACTGCTGTATACCCTGTCTGCCTATATACACTGCCTGCCTGATATCTCTGCAGATGGATTAGTCCTCAGAAGGACTGTTTGTTGAGATGGATATGTGTCTCTAATATAGTTTGGTGCACCTACACTAACTAGAAACAAGCAAATCTCTCCCTAGCTCAGCAGCACCTCTCCCTACACTGTCTGATTCCGGAGTGACAGTGATGAGCATGGCAGCGCCAGGTCTGATATAGACCTGATGACGCTGTGCGGCCAGCCCATCACTGTAATGCCACAACCAACACGGCATTACAGTGAGTGACAGGCAATCCCTGCATGTTCATTGGCTCTGTAAAGAGTGCCAAACATGCAGGGAGGAGACCCGAGCTCCCGCCGAGCAACCCCGGAAATACTCGGCGAGCGCCGAGCATCTCGAGCGGTGAGATACTCGGGCGAGCACCGAGCAGTGGCGAGCATGCTCGCTCATCTTTACTATTTAGCCGTAAATGAAGTCTATCAAAGTTGAACCAGTTGTACCTCAGAAACTCTCTCCTGAAACAAAAAGAAGTTTACGTTTGGTCTGAAGTCCATTGCGTGCAGTGTCAGCATCTAGGTGTGGATTAGGATTTTTAATTACGGAACAAATAGGAATTGTGACAGCAAATCTGGAAGTTCCGGATGCTGATTTTGGCAATAAACGTGGCCTGAAACAGTCAATATGCCTATCTATCTACAGGGTCTATCTCAGCCTTGAGTCTTTTGCTGCCAGAATGTAGTGGGGTGCATGCACAGTTACCCACTGCGGTGGTGCATTGGATCTTAGTTTTCTTACGGACCCCGGTCTGCTCCAGATTAACAATCTGTGTATACAGACAGATGCGGGGTCCCTCCAGCAGGTGAACGGAACCGTTGATGACTGTGACTTAACTACTCAGCGTTGTCCAACACCTGTCACACTAGGTCCGGGCCTTTTCCATCTCTCAGCAGCGTGCCTGGCAGAAATCTCCCCACACCTGGACAGCGTATGGTCATGGACACGATCAGCTCCATTCCGCCGCTGCTCTGGTCTCAGTGGGATGCTTCCATGAGGGGATGTAGTTGGATTACCCTCCGGCACGTCCTCTGCCTGTTCTCAATAACTTAAGATAGCCGCACTTCCTCTTCCTGTGTTTCACAACACGACAGATTGTAGCTCCACCTCTGACATTCAATATCCTACAGCCTTTCAGTAATGCTTAGGCAAAAGGCATCTTTTTTTCATATAGATACTTGGTTCATGTGAAAAAAACGGCATCTGAATACATCTATTAACCCCTTCCCGACATTGGACGCATCGATACGTCCTATCTGGCAGTGCGTTCCTGCAAATTAACGTACCGGTATGTCCTGGTGATCGTGTGGGCACAGGAGCAGTGCCCACACGATCACCGCCGGGAGTTTGCCTTAAGTGATAGCCTAGACCCAGGTGAGGTACCCATACTGTCACGGGTTGTTTAACCCCTTAAATGCTGTGATCAATAGCGATTGCAGCATTTAGAAGGCAAAGAGAGGGAGGTGGCTCCCTTTCCCGTCTCCCGTCCAATCGGCGCCCCACAACGTCTTTGTGAGGGCTTGATTGTTGCTATGGCAACCCGAGGTCAAATGATGATCTCTGGGCCTGCCAGCTACAGTGGCCTGTTTAAAACATGCCAGCAGCATGGTCTAAAAGGCAATCTGTCAGTGCATCACTGACAGTTACAATGCATTGCAGTGCTTGTACATGACAATGCATTATACCAGCGATCAGAGTAAAAGAAGTTAAAGTCCCATAGAAGAGCTATGGAAAACAGTGAAAAAAAAATATTCTAAAGATATTTTAAAAAAAATCACAAAATAAAGAACAAAAAATGAAAAAGATATACCAATAAATACCTATATGTAAAAAAAACATATATTTGGTATCG
This sequence comes from Phyllobates terribilis, assembly GCF_046119375.1. Taxonomy (NCBI): domain Eukaryota; kingdom Metazoa; phylum Chordata; class Amphibia; order Anura; family Dendrobatidae; genus Phyllobates; species Phyllobates terribilis. Next base: position 95,453,772 of record NW_027362761.1, on the reverse strand, counting down.
CCTCATCTAAAATGACCAGACCTATAAAAATCTCACACTAGTTAACCCCTTCAGAGAATACTGTAAAAAAAAAAAAAAGAAATGCTTTTTCATTACACTGCCAAACAAAAAGTGGAATAAAATGCGATCAAAAAGGCAACTTACAAAATACAAGTTGTATCGCTGAAAATGCCATCTTGTCCCACAAAAAATAAAATACCATATAGTTCCATCAGCAGAAAAATAAAAAAGTTATAGTTCTCAGAAAATAGTGATGCAAAAACAATTCTTTTTTCTAAAAAATAGTTTTTATTGGGTAAAAGGGGCAAAACATAAAAAAATTATATAAATGTAGTATTGCTGTAATCATACTGACCCGATGAATAAAGCTGTCTTATCATTTCTACCACACGGTGAATGCCCCCAAAAAATAGATCAATTCCTAAGTTGCTGTTTTTTGTTCATTCTGCCTCACAAAAATCGAAATAGAAAGTGATCAAAAATGTTATGTGTCCGAAAATGGTGCAAATAAAAACTTCAACTCGTCCTTCAAAAAACAAGCCCTCCAATGACTCTTTCGGCAAAAATATAGAAAAATTATAGCTCTTAAAATATAATGATGCAAAAACTTTGCTTTGCAAGAAAATCATTTTTTAGTCTGTGATAGCAGCCAAATATTAAAAAAACGCTATAAATCTGGTATCGCTGCAACTGCACCGACCTGAAGAATAAAGAGGTCTAATTACTTATACCGCATGAGGAACAGCGTAAAAAATGAATAAAACCAATTTTTGACTTGCTGTTGATTTGTTCATTCTGCCTCCCAATGATCGCATGTAAATCTCTTAAATACATGATTCAGTCCAAGCCCCTGACAGAACATTCCCTATAGTGAGGCAGATGGAGACTCTGTGAACACCATCTGGTCTGTTATCCAGGGGTATAGAGTAACCTCGGCACTCAAGAGTTCATTAAAGTAAAATTTTTAATGCAGTCCATAAATTAACAAAACGTTTTGGTCAAACAGACCTTCATCAGTACACTGTTGGACATAAATAAAAGAAAATAACGTAAGGAACCAAAAGAAAACATAAAGAAAATATAAATTAAATTAAACAGAACATGGACACAAATGAGGGCACAGGGCAGAACAGGACTATTTGACATACATAAGTTCTGGTGTCAAACCTGTGAGAGATAATGTAGCATCCTTCTAATGGCGCGGATAAATGCAATGGATCAAAAATATAGATTAGGAATCACCTATCACACTGCTTGTGGGAGCTAAAGTATAGATGCAGAGGAAGAGGACTCAGTGTCTCAAATAGCGTAAATCTATATGAGGCTTAGTTCACATGTAATGTGGCTGCATGTCCAAGCAGTAGTGCAGGAATAGCATACCTTGTATGGAGTACGTATCTGGAGCTGGCAGGGAACGCGGTATCCACCGCTAGTTCCTGGTGCTGTGTGAGTGATGGTGGAAGAGTCCCAAGTTAAAGGAGAGTGGTGGGACAGCTAGTGAAGTCCGGCTAATCACCACAAAGCGGCAATATGCTAGCTGCGCTTGGCCGGAAATGCCCGAGTGACGTCATCGGAAGTGATGTATCGCTAGTGAGGTGTGTGCATTCCAAGTGCTCAGGGATTGCGTTCCACAGGGCCGGAAGTGAGCGTGCCTGACCCTGGAGACATGCGTTCCACAGGCTGGAATACCTGACGGAGGGACCAGAGGATGGTATATCTGTAAAACAGGAGGAGGAGGGGGAAAAAAGGGGAGAAAAGGGGAAAGAAGAAATTATTATGGTATACAAAATTTCTATGGTATACAAAATTTCTCATCAGCATTAACAACAGTACGGCAAGACACCCGCTGAGAAAAAATAGATTAGACATGCAGATATACGTATATATATATATATATATATATATATATTTGAAAAAGTTCTCAATATGCTGTCAACAGTGGCATTGATAATAGTGTAAAAAACTGCTACATGATTCACATGATTTGCAACATAGAGTAATAGGGATTAAGGCATTACAGAATAAAAATAAAGCCCTACAGACAGGAAAGCAAATCATATTCCCTATCCAATCCCTTAGGTGATAGAGATTCTATTTCATGTATCCAATAGGCCTCCCTTTGTTTCAGGAGGCGGACCCGGTCGCCCCCCCCGGCGTGGTGGCAGTACCTGTTCCAAAACCTGGTATTTTAGTTGGGATATGTTATGGCCTGCTGAAATGAAGTGATGGGGAATGGGTAGTAGCAGATTCTTACACTGAATCGTAGATTTGTGTTTGGAGATTCTATCTTTGACAGGCTGAGTAGTTTCGCATATGTAGATCAGACCACATGGACATTTGATGAGATATATGACAAATGCACTGTCGCAGGTAAAGTAGTTTTTTTAATATTGTATTTTTTGCCTGTGTGGGGATGATAAATAATATTGCCCTTTAAAATGTTATGCCGGCATCGCAGGCAAGAGAAAGTTCCCATTTTAGGATTCTGAAGGAATCGTTGTTTCGGTCCCTGGTTTGTTGTGCCAATGTCTGCACATACCAGAGAATCCCTAAGATTGGGGGCTCTCTTGAAGCAAGGCATGAACGGCTGTTGAAAGGAAGTAATATTGGGGTACCCTGTCCATAATATGTTCCAGTGTTTCCGAATGGTTTTGTGTAGGATATAAGCGTAGGGGTAGAATGTGTGGACAAAGGGAATGCGATCTTTGTTGTTTGAGCGGACCCTCTTGGGATCCTCCTTCTGTGGTTGTAATAGAGGACGGGTATCCCCTTTCGCTAAATTTAGAGCGCATTTCTTTTAATCTCTGGTTACGGATGGATTTGTTGGTCACGATCCGTTCAACTCTTTGTAATTGGGATTTGGGTATGGATTTCTTAATGGACCTTGGCTGATTGCTGGTAAAGTGTAATAGACCATTCCGGTCCGTAGGCTTAGTGTAGAGGTCCGTTGTGAGATACCCGTACTCGTCTTTCATCACCATTGTGTCAAGAAAGCTCACTTTCTGATGGTCATGAGTTATTGTGAAGCCCAGGTCGGGCCAAGCGGAATTCAGGAAAACATGGAAGGCTTCCAAAGTCTCCAACGGGCCTCCCCATATGCAAAAGATATCGTCAATGTACCGTTTCCAAACGATGGAATGCTTTCAAATGCGGCCATATAGCAATTTGCATACGGGGGAGCCATGTTGGAGCCCATGGCAGTGCCTTTAACTTGTAGATAATAAGTGTCTTGGAATAAGAAGTAGTTCTTTGTGAGTACCAAGGTAAGTAATTCGATGGAAAGATCAAAAATTTGCGGGTCAATGAGTGATTCTGTTAGAAGGGCATGTACTGTGTTAATGCCATGATCTTGGGGTATGGATGTATAGAGATTCCTAACATCGAAGGAGACCAAAATGGTTCCTGGAGGGACCTGCTTTAGATTGGTTAATGTTGTGAGAAAGGATCCTGTGTCTAGTAAGAAGGATGGGCTTTTTTGTATTAAGGGTGTAAGGATTTTCTCCAAGAAAATAGATAGGGGAGAAAGTAGTGACTCGGTGGAGGCCACTATTGGTCGTCCAGGAGATTCAATCAAGCTCTTGTGGATTTTGGGCAAAACGAAAATGACAGGTGTTATGGGATGTTTCTTGGTGAGAAACTCGCCAGTTTTAATGTCAATAGTGCCTGCTGTAACAAATCGGTTGATGACCGAAGATATTGAGCTACTAATTTGGGAGGTAGGGTCCTGGGGTAACTTATGATAAGTGGTAGTGTCATTGAGTTGATGTTCCACCTCTCTGATGTATTGACTTTTGTCCATGATAACAATTGCGCCCCCTTTGTCTGCTGGTTTTATAATAATACTCTTATCCTCCTTCAGGCTATTGAGAGCTTGTTGGTCGAGGGGAGACAGATTGGATTCAAAGTGCAGTTTACCTCTACAAATCTTGGACCGTAATTCCTTAAAGGCAGTGTCTACAAAGCCAATAAAGGTTTCTAGGGAATGAGAGCCCAGGGGAGGCCTGTAAGAGATTTTGGTATAGAGACCTAGGCTGTTGGATGTAATAGCTACATCCGGGTTAGAAGAAGTAGTGGTGGAATTGCTAATGCCTGTAAGCTCAGGTTTGGCAAAGTGTGTCTTAAGTCTTAAAGAGCGATAGAACCGCTGAAGTTCCATGTCGAGATTAAAGGTGTTATATCGACCGACTGGACAGAAGGAGAGACTAGGGATGAGCGAGTATACTCGTTACTATTCGGTTCTCGCCGAATAGTATGGTACTCTGGCTACTCGTTACTCCCTGAGTTTCCTTGTGATTACTCGCTAGGAGTAACGAGTACAATGTAAGTCAATGGGAAATGCGAGTAAGCCTTGTCTGCTGGAGTCTATAAAGCGGTCTGGGGGCTGAGGAAAAGGCTGAAATAAGTGCATGATTGTTTAAAAGCTGGCGGTAAAAAGCCCCAGCTTTTAAACAATCACTCAGCCCCATACTGGCTTCCCCGCAGCCTCCCCGCTCCCCCCCCGCCACCTCCCATCCTGATCCTAAGTTAGGACCGGGCGGGCAGCGCAGCACCAGTGAGCGGGTAGCGAAAGACCCGGGCGGGGAAGCCGGCAGTGAAAAGACTTCACCGCCGGCTCTCCCGTTCTGTGCTGCGCTCCCAGCTCCCTGATGTACACTCCCCGCTCCCTGGTGCTTCGCTCCCCGCCCGGTCCTAACTTATGATCGGGATGGGAGGCTTCGGGGGAGCAGGGAGCGTACATCAGGGAGTGGGAGCGCAGCACCGAGCGGGAAAGCCGGTGAAGAAGTCTTTTCACTGCCGGCTTTCCCGCCGGTTATTTCAAATGAACAGCTGAGGTATCAGCTGATGCTGATCAGCTGTTCATTGGAAGTAGCCGCGGTGCCCTCAGAGGGTTCATGTGAGTTCATGCTTGACTGCATGAACTCACATCAACTTTCCCACGGCCGCACAGCTCAGCTACACATCTGGTAGAGAATCTCTACCAGAGATGTAGCTGAGCTGAAGAAGAAGACTCCATTGGACTACGTCGGACTGAAGATAATTTTTTTAATAAAGATGGAGTCTCTAATTTTTTTTTTTGTTTTATTTCTAATAAAAAATTTATTTCTCTGTGTTGTGTTTTTTTTTAAATATTTCACTTAGAAATTCTTGGCGGTCATGTCTAATATTGGCGTGACCCCATGAATTTCAGGCTTAGGGCCAGCTGATAATTCAAAGGTGGCCCTAACCCCTTTATTACCCAGTGAGCCACCGCACCAGGGCCCTGGATGAGTTGGGTACAGCGCCAGAAGATGGCGCTTCTATGAACGCGCCATTTTCTGGGATGGCTGCGGACTGCAATTCGCAGCGGGGGGGGGGGGAGCAGAAAGCTTGGGCCTCCCTGCGCTGCGAATTCCAGCCCCCAGCTGCTTAGTTGTACCTGGCTGGACACAAAAATAGGGCGAACCCCACGTCAAATTTTTGTAAATTATTTCATGAAATTCATGAAATAATTAAAAAAGGGCTTCCCTGTATTTTTGTTTCCAGCCAGGTACAAATAGGCATCTGGGGGTTAAGGGCAGCCCGTTCCTGCCTACTGAATCTGGCTGGACAAAAAAATATGGTGAAGGCCACGTCAACTTTTTGGTGAAAAATTCATTAAAAAATAAAAAAAACACATTTAGGGACTGCATCTTTATTAACCCCTCCACTTGAGGGGTTAATAAAGATGCCGTCCCTAAAAATTTTTTATTTATTTATTTTTAATTAATTTTTCCCCAAAATTTTGACGTGTGCTGCACCATATTTTTGTATGCCAGCCAGGTACAGCATCCAGGAACGGGCTGCCCCCAACCCCCAGCTGCCTCTTTGTACCTGGCCGGAAACAACAATATAGGGAAGCCCTTTTTTTTTATTATTTCATGAATTTTATGAAATAATTAAAAAAAAATACGTGGGGCTTCGCCTTATTTTTGTGTCCAGCCAGGTACAACTAGGCAGCTGGGGGCTGGAATCCGCAGCACAGGGAAGCCCAAGCTTTCTGCCCCCGCCCCCCGCTGCGAATTGCAGTCCGCAGCCACCCGAGAAAGTTGCGCGTTCATAGAAGCGCCATCTTCTGCCGCTGTATCCAGCTCATCCAGGGCCCTGGTGCGGTGGCTCACTGGATAATAAAGGGGTTAGGGCCAGCTTTGTATTATCAGCTGGCTCTAAGCCCGAAACTCATGGGGTCGCGCCAATATTAGACATGACCGCCATGAATTTCTAGTAAAGTATTTAAAAAAAACACCAGCACCCAGAATAAAAACCTTTAATTGAAATAAACACACATTCCTTTAATGTTCTAAATTAAACTCTACTTAGCGTATCGCCCATCCCAGCTGAAGCCAATGTCTTCTGAAATAAAAGTAAAATAATAAACCAACCTCATCCTTATGCAATGCCTGCGCTCCGCAGTGTTTCTGAAGGATGACAAGCTGGATGGCAGCGTTCTGCTACCATCCAGCCTGCCATATCAATGCCATCCCAGAGTGGGAGAATTCTCCTGCTCAAGCGGTGACGTCATTTGCCGACACTGTATGAGCAGGAGAATCTCCCACGCTGTCAGTGACCTGCATGAGGCAAGCTGAGTTCATTGGACATGAACTCGGCTTATCTGGATGCCGTCACAGCGAGACACTGAGGAGCTTCTCAGTGCCTGCGGCATGGCAAGCTGGATGGCAGCGTTCTGCTTTGATCCAGCCTCTCGTGTCAATGTAGCAGAGCTGAAGCCGTCCTGGGAACCATGGAAAGGTAAGGTTAGGTTGGTTTATTATTTTACTTTTATTGCAGAAGACATTGGCTTCAGCTGGAATGGGCGATACGGTAAGTAGAGTTTAATTTAGAACATTGAAGGAATGTGTGTTTATTTCAATTAAAAAATTTTATTCTGGGTGTTGGTGTTTTTTTTACATACTTTACTAGAAATTCATGGCGGTCATGTCTAATATTGGCGTGACCCCATGAATATCCGGCTTAGGGCCAGGTGATAATACAAAGCTGGCCCTAACCCCTTTATTACCCAGTGAGCTACCGCACCAGGGCCCTGCATGAGTTGGGTACAGCGCCAGAAAATGGCTCTTCTATGAACGTGTCATTTTCTGGGGTGGCTGCGGACTGCAATTCGCAGCGGGGGGGGGGGGGGGGCAGAAAGCTTGGGCCTCCCTGCGCTGCGGATTCCAGCCCCCAGCTGCCTAGTTGTACCTGGCTGGGCACAAAAATAGGGCGAAGCCCCACGTATTTTTTTTTAAATTATTTCATGAAATTCATGACATAATAATAAAAAAAGGGCTTCCCTATACTGTTGTGTCTGGCCAGGTACAAATAGGCAGCTGGGGGTTGGGGGCAGCTCGTTCCTGGATGCTGTACCTGGCTGGCATACAAAAATATGGTGCAGCACAATTCAAAATTTTTGGGAAAAATTAATTAAAAAATAATAATTTAGGGACTGCATCTTTATTAACCCCTCAAGTGGAGTGGTTAATAAAGATGCAGTCCCTAAATGTGTTTTTTTTTTTTAAATGTAATGAATTTTTCACCAAAAATTTGACGTGGCCTTCACCATATTTTTGTGTCCAGCCAGGTACAGCAGGCAGGAACGAGCTGCCCCCAACCCCCCAGATGCCTATTTGTACCTGTCTGGGAACAAAAATACAGGGAAGCCCTTTTTTTAATTATTTCATGAATTTCATGAAATAATTAAAAAAAAATTGACGTGGGGTTTCGCCCTATTTTTGCGTCCAGCCAGGTACAACTAAGCAGCTGGGGGCTGTAATCCGCAGCGCAGGGAGGCCCAAGCTTTCTGGACCCCCCCCGCTGCGAATTGCAGTCCGCAGCCATCCCAGAAAATGGCGCATTCATAGAAGCGCCATCTTCTGGCGCTGTACCCAACTCATTCATGGCCCTGGTGAGGTGGCTCACTGGGTAATAAAGGGGTTAGGGCCAGCTTTGTATTATCAGCTGGCCCTAAGCCAGAAATTCATGGGGTCACGCCAATATTAGACATGACCGCCAAGAATTTCTAAGTGAAATGTTAAAAAAAACACAACACAGAGAAATAATTTTTTTATTAGAAATAAAACAAAAAAAAATAATTAGAGACTCCATCTTTATTAAAAGAATGATCTTCCATCCAACGTAGTCCAATGGAGTCTTCTTCCTTAGCTCAGCTACATCTCTGGTAGAGATTCTCTACCAGAGGTGTAGCTGAGCTGTGCGGCCATGGGAAAGTTGATGTGAGTTCATGCAGTCAAGCATGAACTCACATGAACCCTCTGAGGGCACCACGGCTACTTCAAATGAACAGCTGATCAGCATCAGCTGATACCTCAGCTGTTCATTTGAAATAACTGGTGGGAAAGCCGGCAGTGAAAAGACTTCATCGCCGGCTTTCCCGTTCGGTGCTGCTCTCCCGCTCCCTGATGTACGCTCCCCGCTCCCCCGCCACCTCCCATCCCGATCCCAAGTTAGGACCGGGCGGGGAGCAAAGCACCAGGGAGCGGGGAGCGTACATCAGGGAGCTGGGAGCGCAGCACAGAACTGGAAAGCCGGCGGTGAAGTTTTTTCACTGCCGGCTTCCCTGCCTGGGTCCTTCGCTCCCCGCTCACTGGTGCTGCGCTGCCCGCCCGGTCCTAACTTAGGATCAGGATGGGAGGCAGCGGGGGGAGCGGAGGATCGGGATGGGAGGCTGCGGGGAAGCCAGTATGGGGCTGAGTGATTGTTTAAAAGCCGGCGGCTTTTTACCGCCGGCTTTTAAACAATCATGCACCCATTTCAGCCTTTTCCTCAGCCCCCAGACCGCTTTATAGGCTCCAGCAGACAAGGCTTACTCGCATATCCCATTGACTTACATTGTACTCGTTACTCCTAGCGAGTAATCACAAGGAAACTCAGGGAGTAACGAGTAATCCGAGTACCGTACTATTCGGCGAGTACCAAATAGTAACGAGTATACTCGCTCATCCCTAGTCACGCGGGCATTTCCGGCCAAGCGCGGCTAGCATATTACTGCTTTGCGGTAATTGGCCGGACTTCACCAGCTGTCTTACCACTCTCCTTTAACTAGGGACCTTCCCACCATCACTCACACAGCTCCAGGAACTAGCGGTGGATACCGCGTTCCCTGCCAGCTCCAGATAAGTACTCCATCCAAGCTATGCTATTCCTACACTACTGCTTGGACATGAAGCCACATTACATACGAACTAAGCCTCACATTTCTGCTCCCCATATAGATTTATGCCATTTGAGACACTGAGTCCTCTTCCTCTGCATCTATACTTTAGCTCCCACAAGCAGTCTGATAGGTGATTCCTAATCTATATTTTTGATCCATTGCATTTATCCGCGCCATTAGAAGGATGCTACATTATCTCTCACAGGTTTGACACCAGAACTTATGTATGTCAAATAGTCCTGTTCTGCCCTGTGGCCTCTTTTGTGTCCATGTTCTGTTTAATTTAATTTATATTTTCTTTATGTTTTCCTTTGGTTTCTTACGTTATTTTCTTTTATTTATGTCCAACAGTGTACTGATGAAGGTCTGTTTGACCGAAACGTTTTGTTAATTTATGGACTGCATTAAAAATTTTACTTTAATAAACTCTTGAGTGCCGAGGTTACTCTATAGCATAGTGTAACATACCTGGCTGCGTCCTTGCATAGTGGTCCATCTCCCACTGTGCAAGAGCGCGCACTTGATCTCCAGTCCAGACTGCCACTTTGGCTTCTTTCCATGTGGTCTGCTTTGCTTTGCTCTTGCTGTTTAGGGCGACGCCCGCCAAACTTCCTGAAACTTGTAGCTGCTGCAGACACACCCCTAATGCGTCCTCAGCCTATTGCTGTCTGTCACCTGGTATTTAACCCAGCTCCTCCCAGGAATCCATGCCTGAGCATCTTGTTCTGTCAGTTGGCTTCTGGTCGCTGACATGCCAGGTCCTGTCTATGTTTCCTGCCTATCGGTATCAGTTCCTGTGTCTGAACTGTGTCCTGTCTGTGTACTCTAGCCAGCTGTCTGTCTGCCTTTCTGAGGCTGTATTTCCAGGCCTGTCTGAACATGCTCCTAGCCTGTTCGTCTCGCCCTCAGGGGGCCGCATACCCAGACTCGCTCCTGTATTTGTTGCAGTACAGTTCCTGTCTGAACTGTCTCCTAGCTTCCTATCTGTTTTGTCTTTATGTCCATTTGTTCCTTTTTCTGCAGTGTCTGAACCAGCACTTGGCTTTACCTAGGCTCGTTCTTGCATTTTGTTGCAGTAACTGTTCTTGTCTAAACTGTCTCCTAGTTTCTTACCTGTTTTGTCTTTATGTCCGTTTGCTCCCTTTTTCTGCAGTGTCGGAACCAGCACTTGGCTTTACCTAGGCTCGTTCCTGCATTTTGCTGCAGTAACTGTTCTTGTCTGAACTGTCTCCTAGCTTCTTATCTGTTTTGCCTTTATGTCCGTTTGCTCCCTTTTTCTGTAGTGTCTGAACCTGCACCTAACTCCTTCTCGATGTCGCTGTACTTCCGTTTGTGAGTTGGAATCCTCTCGCTACTTCTTTGCAAGTATCTAGTGTGTATCTGGTTCTGCCTTTCTTTCTGTTCCGTGTGAAGAGAGCCCTGTCCCCTTTGCTTTGTCTTTGTTTACCTCTTTGGTGATTTAGCTCAGCCCTGTCCACCGCGTCTGCAGTTTTGCTCTGCTCAGCCCTGTCCACCGCGTCTGCGGTTTTGCTCTGCTCAGCCCTGTCCACCGCGTCTGCGGTTTCGCTTTGCTCAGCCTTGTCCACCACGTCTGCGGTTTCGCTCTGTTCAGCCTTGTCCACCGCGTCTGCGGTTTCGCTCTGCTCAGCCTTGTCCACCGCGTCTGCGGTTTCGCTCTGCTCAGCCTTGTCCACCGCGTCTGCGGTTTCGCTTTGCTCAGCCCTGTCCACCGCATCTGCGGTTTCGCTCTGCTCAGCCTTGTTCACCGCGTCTGCGGTTCTGCTCTGCTCAGCCTTGTCTACCGCACCTGCGGTTTCGCTTTACTTTGTTTGATTACCGCATCTGCGGCTCTTAACTCGTCTCCCAGTCTGTACTGGACCCTACCCAGACTGCGCTCTAGCCTGCCTGTTCCTGTATTCCCCGGTATTCTCCGGCAGCCTCGCTCTGCTCTGACTCTTTGCTCCGCTCCTGGCGGCCTCGTCTTGCTCTCAACCTGCTGTGTTTGTATACCGCTTCTGCGGTTCTGTTCCAGAAGTCCCAGTCTGTACTGGGTTCTATCCTCTCTGTGCTCCAACCTGTTGTACCTGCCAGTACCTCACCGTCTGCATACCAGTGTGCCAGCCTAAACCTTCCAGTTCCTGTATTCCCCGGTGTGGGCCAACAGCCGTGTCCGGAGTCTGACCTGGAGTAGACCCTGGTCCCTCTGCTCGGTTCCTCCCTGGTGCACTGGCGTCGTATGCCATCGTGCGACCTTGGTCGGAACGAGCAGATACTTAGTTACGCCCCTCCAGGCACTCTCCGGTTCATGGCACAGTGGAACCACTAAACACGCACACGCCAGTCAGTCCGGGCGTGTGCATTACAGCATGCTCAGGCCATGGTTCCCGTTGAGCCCCATGGCCTTCGCTCTCTGAGACGTTTTTCAGCGACTACGTGCATCTAGAAGAAATTTATTTATTTATTTTTTTTATTTTGTTTTTATTTTTTTGCTACCAGCTGAGTTCCAGGCGAATTACGCACCCGTCCAGATGGATCTATTTGCAATCGTTCCTGCGGATCCGCCACGGTACTATGGGGATCCAAGACTGAGTCGTGCATTGGTGGAGCAATGCATGCTACACTTCAAGTTCTACCCTCTTTGTTTTCCCACCGATTGGGTCAAGGTGGGATTCATGATGTCTAACCTAGAGGGTGATGCCTTGGAATGGATCAACCCCCTATGGGAAACACAGGATCCTATCCTCCTGGACCTTCAGGCCATCCGGGTGGCCTTTCTAATTGTCTTTGATGACCCTAACCCGGAGGCTCCTGCTGAAGCTTCTCTTCCTAATATCCCGGAGCAGCCCCAATGGGTAATGTGTGTGGGTAGCGCACTAGTCCTCCTGCCCGAAGAGACTACTGCCCACCCAGAATCCACACAGGATGACTACGCTCTCCGGAATACTTCTCCCAACCTCAAGAGGCAGTCCAGACGTGCTAGGCGTAGAGGCAAGCCGTCACGCCAGGGTCTGTCCTCCCAAAGACCTCCTGACCCCAACCTTGAAGTCCCTGCTGAAGCTTCACTTCCCAGTATCCCGGAGCAGCCCCAATGGGTAATGTGCGTGGGTAGCGCACCAGTTCTCCTGCCTGAAGAGACTGCTGCCCACCAAGAATCCACACAGGAGGACTTCCTGCACCCGGTATCTGATACTTCACCCACTTTAACCGGTGAGCCTGTCCAAGGGTACTCCAAAGCAGAGGTTACCCCTGAGTCTCTACACCCCTCTGACCTGGCGGAGGAACTCCAGTTGTCTCCTGAACCCTTCGGGGTGCTACCTGGTAGCGAATGGACAGAGGCTTTCCTATACTGTGCACCTGATACCTCGCCCGCTTCGTCCAGTGAGTCCGACCTAGTGTACTCCGAAGCAGAGGTTACCCCCGAGTCTCTACACCCCTCCGACCTGGCGGAGGACCTCCAGTTGTCTCCTGAACCCTTCGGGGTGCTATCTGGTAGCGAATGGACAGAGACTTTCCTATACTCGGTCACTGATGCCTCGACTGCTTCGTCCAGTGAGTCCGACCTAGTGTACTCCGAAGCAGAGGTTACCCCCGAGTCTCTACACCCCTCCGACCTGGCGGAGGACCTCCAGTTGTCTCCTGAACCCTTCGGGTTGCTACCTGGTAGCGAATGGACAGAGACTTTCCTATACTCTGTACCTGATACCTCGCCCGCTTCGTCTAGTGAGTCCGACCTAGTGTACTCCGAAGCAGAGGTTACCCCCAAGTCTCTGCACTCCTCCAACCCGGCGGAGGACCTCCAGTTGTTTCCTGAATCCTCCGGGGTACCACCAGATAACAAAGGGACAGTGACTTTTCTACACCTTGTACCTGATACCTCGCCTATTTCATCCTGTGAGCTTGACAAGATGTACCCCGAAGCAGAGGTTACCCCCGAGTCTCTGCACCCCTCCAACCCGGCGGAGGACTTCCAGTTGTCTCCTGAACCCTCTGGGGTGCTACTTGATAATGAGTGGAGAGAGACTTCCTTGTGTGCTGTTCCTGGTATTCCATCCGTTTCGTCTGGTGCTGAGGATGGCTGGATAGGAGGTAGCATCCTAGCTAATCAGATGAGATCAGTTTTTCCTGTGGACAGTAGAAGTAATCTCTTTGAAGAGAAGGATTGGCCCTCAAATTCCCTGCGGAAGATTCTGGCAGGCCTGAAGAAGAGGGGGCGTAAGGGGGGGGTACTGTAACATACCTGGCAGCGTCCTTGCATAGTAGTCCATCTCCCACTGTGCAAGAGCGCGCACTTGATCTCCAGTCCAGACTGCCACTTTGGCTTCTTTCCATGTTGTCTGCTTTGCTCTTGCTGTTTAGGGCGACGCCCGCTGAACTTCCTGATTCTTGTAGCTGCTGCAGACACACCCCTAATGCGTCCTCAGCCTATTGCTGTCTGTCACCTGGTATTTAACCCAGCTCCTCCCAGGAATCCATGCCTGAGCGTCTTGTTCTGTCAGTTGGCTTCTGGTCGCTGACATGCCAGGTCCTGTCTATGTTTCCTGCCTATCGGTATCAGTTCCTGTGTCTGAACTGTGTCCTGTCTGTGTACTCTAGCCAGCTGTCTGTCTGCCTTTCTGAGGCTGTATTTCCAGGCCTGTCTGAACACGCTCCTAGCCTGTTCGTCTCACCCTCTGGGGGCCGCATACCCAGACTCGCTCCTGTATTTGTTGCAGTACAGTTCCTGTCTGAACTGTCTCCTAGCTTCCTACCTGTTTTGTCTTTATGTCCGTTTGTTCCTTTTTCTGCAGTGTCTGAACAAGCACTTGGCTTTTCCTAGGCTCATTCTTGCATTTTGTTGCAGTAACTGTTCTTGTCTGAACTGTCTCCTAGTTTCTTACCTGTTTTGTCTTTATGTCCGTTTGCTCCCTTTTTCTGCAGTGTCTGAACCAGCACTTGGCTTTACCTAGGCTCGTTCCTGCATTTTGTTGCAGTAACTGTTCTTGTCTGAACTGTCTCCTAGCTTCTTATTTGTTTTGCCTTTATGTCCATTTGCTCCCTTTTTCTGTAGTGTCTGAACCTGCACCTAACTCCTTCTCGTTGTCGCTGTACTTCCGTTTGTGAGTTGGAGTCCTCTCGCTACTTCTTTGCAAGTATCTAGTGTGTATCTGGTTCTGCCTTTCTTTCTGTTCCGTGTGAACAGAGCCCTGTCCCCTTTGCTTTGTCTTTGTTTACCTCTTCGGCGATTTATCTCAGCCCTGTCCACCGCGTCTGCGGTTTTGCTCTGCTCAGCCCTGTCCACCGCGTCTGCGGTTTTGCTCTGCTCAGCCCTGTCCACTGCGTCTGTGGTTTCACTCTGCTCAGCCTTGTCCACCGCGTCTGTGGTTTCGCTCTGCTCAGCCTTGTCCACCGCATCTGCGGTTTCGCTCTGCTCAGCCTTGTCCACCGCGTCTGCAGTTTCGCTCTGCTCAGCCTTGTCCACCGCGTCTGCGGCTTCGCTCTGCTCAGCCTTGTCCACCGCGTCTGCGGTTTCGCTCTGCTCAGCCTTGTCCACCGCGCCTGCGGCTTCGCTCTGCTCAGCCTTGTCCACCGCGTCTGTGGCTTCGCTCTGCTCAGCCTTGTCCACCGCGTCTGCGGTTTCGCTCTGCTCAGCCTTGTCCACCGCGTCTGCGGTTCTGCTCTGCTCAGCCTTGTCTACCGCACCTGCGGTTTCGCTTTACTTTGTTTGATTACCGCATCTGCGGCTCTGAACTCGTCTCCCAGTCTGTACTGGACCCTACCCAGCCTGCGCTCTAGCCTGCCTGTTCCTGTATTCCCCGGTGTGGGTCAACTGCCGTGTCCGGAGTCTGACCTGGAGTAGACCTTGGTCCCTCTGCTCGGTTCCTCCCTGGTGCACTGACGTCGTATGCCATCGTGCGACCTTGGTCGGAACGAGCAGATACTTAGTTACGCCCCTCCAGGCACTCTCTGGTTCATGGCACAGTGGAACCACTAAACACGCACACGCCAGTCAGTCCGGGCGTGTGCATTACACATAGTATGGGTTCGGCCCCTACTCGAGCACCAGTGTCCAGCAGTGCAGCGATTTTCTCTACCGTTATCCAGGGGTGTCTGTCTTTTTAAGTGTGCATAAGAGCATGGTCAACCACCGTTTTGTTCACCTCTGAAATGAAAAACACCACTGAATAGGGGCCAAACGGAGGGCAGAGTAACTCTGCTGCCTCAAAATTGTCATTACACCTGTAGATAAATTCCCACTGGGGTGTAATTTCAAAAATGGCATCACTTGAGGGGTGATTCTGCTCTTCTAGCACTTAGGTGTTCTAGCTCCTTCCCTCCTGAGTCTCGCTGTGTGGCTAATCGGTACCATACAGCTACATATGGGGTATTTCCTTGTTCAGCTGAAATTGTGTGACAAATTTTAGTGCCATTTTGACCAATTTCCCTTTGTGAATATGTAAAATCTGGGGCTAAAACAACATTTTGTGGTAAAAATATAATTATTTTTTCTTCAATGCCCAATGGTATAAAATTTTGTGACACATCCATGATGTCAGTATGATCACTGCACTCTTATTATCTTTTTTGAAAATTAAAAACTTGGGGCCAAAGTTACATTTTAATGGAAAAAATGGCAATTTTCCTTTTACTTACCCCAATGTTGTACAATTCTGTGAATTGCCTGAGGGTTAAAAATGCTCAATACACCCCTAGATGAATTCCTCGAGAGGTGTAGTTTCCAAAATTACATCACTTGTGGGGTTTCTGCTGTTTTGGCATGTCAGCGGCTCTTCAAAAGCAACATGGCATCTGCTATCTATTTCAGCCAAAATTGCTCTCCAGAATTCAATTAGCGCTCTTTCCCTTCCAAGCCCTGCCGTGCGCCCAAACAGTAGTTTTCCACCACATATGGGGTATCTGTGTACTCAGGAGAAATTGCACAACAAATGTTATGGATCATTTTCCCCTGTTACACTTGTGAAAATGAAAAATTTGAGTCAAAAGCTAAATTTTTACAAGAAAATGTATTCATTTTCACGGCTCAATGTTATAAAATTCTGTGAAGCACCTGTCGGTTCAAGGTGCTCACCACACTTCTAGATAAGTTCCTTAAAGGGCGTAGTTTCCAAAATGGGAGTTTAGGTACAGTACATCAGTGACTCTGCAAACCTAACATATCTATTCCAGCGAATTTTGTGCTACAAGAGTCAAATGGTGCTCTTTCTCTTCTGAGCCCTGCCGTGTGCCCAAACAGTAGTTTTCCACCATATATGGTTTATCAGTGTACACAACAAATTGTATGGTCTAATTTCTCCTGTTACTCTTGTGAAAATGAAAATGTTTGGGCTAAAGCAACATTTGTAAAATTTTCATTTTTCCTTCCATATTGCTCCAATTCCTGTGAAGCACCTAAAGTTAATAAACTTTTTGAGTGTGGTTTTGAACACTTTGAGTGGTGTAGTTTTTAAAATGAACTAACTTTTGGGTATTTTTTGTCATATAGGCCCCCCCAAAGTCACTTCAAATGTGATGTGGTCCCTAAAAAACAGTTTTTGTAAATTTTATTGGAAAAATGAAAAATTGCTGATGAACTTTTAACTCTTCTAACTTCCCAACAAAAAAAGGATGTTTCAAAAATTATGCTGATGTAAAGTAGACATGTAGTAGATGTAATTTATTATCCATTTTCTGTGGTATAACTATTTGGTTAACGGGAATAAAAATACAAAATTTGAAAATTGCTAAATTTTCACATTTTTTTCTAAAATTTTTTCTATTTTTATTAATAAACGCAAATCATATAAACCAAAATTTACCACAAACATGAAGTACAACGTGTCACAAAAAAAAACTGTCAGAATCACTGAGATCCGTTGAAGCATTTCAGAGTTATTACCACATAAAGTGACACTGCTCAGAATTGTAAATTTTGGCCTGGTCAGGAAAGTGCAAACAAGCTCGGGTCTGAAGGTGTTAAATTACATTGGTCAGTGTGTTGTCCGATCTTTTCTGGAACAGCACATATCCATATAATAAGCTTGTCTGAAAAAGCACTTTTATAATCTTGTTACCTTCAGGTCTTTCAGTCAGAGCAATATAAATGTTTATTCTTCTCTTGTGTTATAGAACTTGGAATCCATATCATCTGGCATTATGCGCAATAATCTAGCTATTATCTATTATAAATTACCTAAGTGGTAAAAAGTGACAATTTATACATTATGCCTAAGATATTACTTCCTATAATGAAGTGGATAAGAGGATATCCAAAAATACTCATCCTCTGGTCACAGATTAGTGAATGATTTACTTCTATCTCAGGCTGACAAAGGCAAGCAGCATCCTCTTCTAAATATTTTTGTACTAATTATGTGTTTGGAAGAGAGGGCAATTTTTGTATAATACATACAGTATGCAAGAAACAATGATCATGTTATACAGTGGGTACGGAAAGTATTCAGACCCCTTTAAATTTTTCACTCTTTGTTTCATTGCAGCCATTTGGTAAATTCTAAAAAGTTCATTTTTTTCTCATTAAAGTACACTCTGCACCCCATCTTGACTGAAAAAAAACAGAAATGTAGAAATTTTTGCAAATGTATTAAAAAAGAAAAACTGAAATATCACATGGTCATAACTATTCAGACCCTTTGCTCAGACACTCATATTTAAGTCACATGCTGTCCATTTCCATGTGATCCTCCTTGAGATGGTTCTACTCCTTCATTGGAGTCCAGCTGTGTTTAATTAAACTGATAGGACTTGATTTGGAAAGGCACACACCTGTCTATATAAGACCTCACAGTGCATGTCAGACGAAATGAGAATCATGAGCTCAAAGGAACTGCCCAAGGAGCTCAGAGACAGAACTGTGGCAAGGAATAGATCAGGTCAAAGTTATAAAAGAATTTCTGCATTACTCATGGTTCCAAAGAGCACAGTGGCCTCCATAATCCTTAAATGGAAGACGTTTGGGACAACCAGAAGTCTTCCTAGATATCTGAGACATGGCTGGACGAGAGCCATGACTGGGCAGTTAATTAACAGGGCTATAGTCTGTTCAGAAATGACCGTACATACAAATGAGGTAGGGGTGTGTGTTTATATGTAAAATCATCCTTAAAACCCATCTTGCGTGAGATATATGTGAATCTAATGAAAATGTAGAGCCCATGTGGGTGGAGATAAGAGGAGGGGGAAAAAAATAATAAATTACTGATAGGGGTTTGTTATAAGTCTCCAAAAATAATGGAAGCAGCGGAGAATATCCTCATAAAGCAAATAGATGAAGCAGCGACTCAAGGAGAAGTCATTATTATGGGGGACTTTAACTACCCTGAAATACATTGGGGAACAGAGACCCGTAGTTCCAGCAAAGGTAATAGGTTTTTGACAACTATGAGAGACAATTACCTTTCACAACTGGTTCAGGACCCAACAAGAAGGGGGGCACTGCTAGACCTAATATTAACCAACAGGCCAGACCGCATATAAAATCTACGAGTTGGGGGTCACTTGGGTAATAGTGATCACAAAATAATAAGTTTTCATGTATCCTTTAATACGATGTGTAGTAGAGGGGTTACAAGGACACTAAACTTCAGAAAGGCAAATTTCTCAAAACGTTTCAGAAATGATCTTAGTGCAATAAACTGGGATGATATCCTGAGACATGAAACTACACAAAGCAAATGGGAGACATTTATTAGCATCCTGAATAGGACCTGTGCACAATATATATGTAGCACCCTGAGGATTTGGCTGCTACAGGAGTATTGCACCTCAACCCAGAGGTGTGATATTCCACTCCCGGGTAAGGATGGAGTGTGGAACTGAGCTCAGTCAGCTGCATGCACTACACACATCCCATTTCCGAGGAACAGGCCGACGGTACTCCCACTTAGAAATGTGCAGGTACGACCGAGTCTGTTCCTGGCTGGAGTGGGAGGGGGGTGGTACATCCCATGTAGTGTAGGGGCAGATAGGGGGAGCAGCCTGGGTAAAGATAGGAGCTCATTGGGTGCTGGTCACCTGAGCTCACACATAGAGGGTGTATATAAGGTGGGCACCAACTAAGATCAGGGTCAGATGCAGAGAGAACAAGTCAGATGCAGAGAACAAGTCAGTTGGAGACAGCAAGACAGCTGCAGAGGAGCAGAAAGCAAGCAGAGAGGAAGTCAGCCTGCAGCAAGAAAGACAAAGACCCAGAGTGAGAGAGGAGAAAAGAGAGAGACCCAGAGCACAAAACAGAGAGGACCCAAGAACCCAAATTAAAGCACTGGGTGAGGAGTCGGCACAGGGTACCGGATCCCAAGCTGGTGGGGGCAGAAAACACACCCCAGCCAGAGACCGGAGACCGTGGGCAACGTTTGTCACGGTCACCCATCACATCCACCCCGAAGGCACACCACATGAAGGGTCAGGGAACCCAAGGCCAAGGGTGTCCCAACAGAAGGCCCGAGGGAGCTGGACCTAGGTGGATTACTGGTGGGGACGGCCAGAGAACGGGACAGAAAGAGAGCTCAGGGCCACGCTCCGGACTTGTTTGGGGGTTGGCTGGATCCAGGACCTGGTGGACGCAGCACGGCTCGGGTGGTCACTAGCAGCTGGAGTGACCAGTACAACATCTGCAGTAAGTAAACACCCTTAACTGCACAACCCGACTCTGTCTTCATTGCCGTCTGCACTGCACCACCACAACCCCCATCCTCTGCACCTGTCCCCCCTGAGGCTATACCCCTCCCGTTGGGGGTTATTTCATCAAGCTGCGCACCCACCATCAGCCTCAGCGGACCCTGCTGCAGCGGCGGCCATAGTGACCGCAACACAACGGGTGGCGTAGTCGACATTAAGAACTTAATAACATCTGTAGGACTGCCACATACAACTGAGTTTGACACCCTGGGCACGGACCGGGTCACAGCCACTCGGAAGACTACAACCCCCATCTGATCCGGCTCCGGGTATTCCCCTAAAGAATATGGCCCAGGGGGCGCGTCAACTTTGGCGTAGCCGGCAGGATTACGTGCCCGCAACACCCGGGTACTGCGTGCCTGAAGAAAAGTGCAAGTTTACCTCAGAAAGAAGTCTCCCGCCGGTTCCGGAGGGTCCACGCCATCGGACCCCATCACAGGTCGTTTCCCGCCGATTGTCCGCCATTTCCAGCTTGTTCCCGCCATCTGCAGAGTTTCCCGCCACTGGGCGACGCTTCCCGCCAAAACCGCAGATTTCCCGCCTTGGAAGAGCAGCGGACGCCATTATGGGCGTGCCAAAGGAGGGCAAGAGGCCACCTCCCATCGTGGGCCGGGACAGAAAATGGCGCCAAAAGTGGAAACCGCCCCCACCAACAGAGACTGTGATGCTGGAGGTGTCTGTCAGCGTGAAAGAACTACCCCTGGAGCTGACAGTCACCGAGTTGCCCCGGGACCGCCCTCGAAGTGGGAGGAGACGAAAGAAAAGAACGAAGATGGGTGCCGCCTGGAGCAGTCTGGAGCGAGCGCACCCGGAGGCAAGAAGTCTAACGAAGAGTATCGGAGGAGCTTACCCGGATATGGAGAGAAAGCAGAACAGCACCGGCCCGCTGGCCAGGAGTCTGCTAAAGACCGAGGAAGGAGAGCAGAGCAGCACCGGCCCGCTGGCCAGGAGCCTGCTGGAAGAAGAGCAGAGCAGCACCGACCCGTTGGTCAGGAGCCTGCTGGACACCACGACCCCACTAGGCCTAGTGGAGGTCCTTGCACAGCTCCCCCGAGACCGGGAGTGTGCACAGACTGCCCTGGAGGGCCTCGCACGGAGGATGGCCCGGGTACAGCGCGAGATACTGGCGGAGTGGAGCCGGGAGATGACCCAGCAAGCAGAGACCAGTCAACGGAGCACGCTACCCTGGAAGAGGAAGCAGACCGCCTCTGAGGATGGCGTGGGAGGACCCAAGGCCGGAGACGGCGCCGAGAAGGGAGCCGAACGCATGGAGGCAGGTAAAGGGGACGCCTATACCCCAAGCCGAGAAACCGCCCACCTGCCCCAGCTCCCCGTCGCAGAGCCCGAAAGTCCCCCTGCTGTGCCCGTAGCCGCCATGTCACCGCTATGGACTAGGCCCCGACCGGAAGCCGCCGCAGCGACCCCTGTGACGTCACGCGCCTCGACCCGGAGCGTGACAAAGCAGGAAATACCACCAGCCTGGTCGCAAGGCCTAGTACCCCCGGGCGCCGCATCACCAACAGCGCCCCCTACCTCCGCGGAGCCTCCGGCCTGGCCGCAAGGCCAGGTAGCCCAGGGTGCCGCCGTCCTAACGGTGCCCTTCACCTTCCAGGTGCCCCAGGCCTGGCCGCAAGGCCTGGGCAACCCGGGCGCCACCACCACCGCGCCCGCGCCCGTAAAACCAAGGGTGCCACACCTGGGGAAGGACTTGTTCAGCCAGCTCACATGGCCGGACGGGCGGCCCTTCATCTGGCCCGAAGGATACCATGAGCTGGAACGGCAGCAGAAACTAAGACCCCTGGATGAACCCCTGATTCCGGCTCCGAAGCCCGTGGCACGGATCTCGCCCCCGCTAGCGGAAGCACAGTTTGAGTGGGACCCCACCGGAGAAGATCTAATGGGGTTCACTCAGGAAACTAGGGCAGCTGCAGCAGAGCGCGCTGAGTGTTGCCGACAGCAGCTCGAAGAGTTCGCGAGGGAGCGGAGAGAGAGGCGCTTCCGGGAACAACAGGCCCAAATAAGGAGCGCCGAGCAAAAGAGCCGGACCAGGAGGGACCCCCGTGCAGCGCACAGTCCCCGTACCACCGGGACTGTAATCAAGTTTAACCAGCAGCACGGGTGGGGCTTTATCAGAGACAACAACACCCTCGGCGACGTCTTTGTCACGCGCAGAGACGTGGAGTCCCATCTGCCGGAGGGGCACAGAGGTCGTGACCTCTACATCGGAGACGAGGTCACCTTCACCCGGCACAAGTGTGCCAAAGGACCTTACGCCCTCCACGTACACCGCCTGACGGAGGAGGAGTTGCGGTGCGAGGAGGAGGAGCAAGAGGACCCGGACGGGTCTGAAGTTCAAAGAGCAGGAGGAAGACGCCGTTGAGTGCGGCAGAGCAGGTGCTGTAAATAGTTACCCGACCGGGTACCAAAGAAACTGTTGATACATATATATATAGTCCCCGTTGGGACCAGCAAGTGTGAACTGTTTACCCGTTAACCCCTTAATCCCACAGGCTGAGGACTGTGAGCAGCCATTCCCTTCCCTCTACCTGGCCGAGGACTGAGAGCGGCCAACTTTCCCCTGTATATAGTTGCGCTTCCTAAAGCGCCCCCTACCGGTTTTATAGGAAAACCAGTTTTTCTAAGAGACTGTCGTACTTTTCCCGGACACACGTTGCACAGTGTCCGGAGGAGGAACCTGAAACAAGAAACGACTACGAGAATGTTTATATGAAAAGTTTTATATGATGTTATATATGTTTATGTTTATAAAAAAAAAAAAAATGTATGTTTGGTGTTTTATGTCTTACAGCCCGAGGACGTGCTGTGGTTTACCGGGGGGGAATGTAGCACCCTGAGGATTCGGCTGCTACAGGAGTATTGCACCTCAACCCAGAGGTGTGATATTCCACTCCCGGGTAAGGATGGAGTGTGGAACTGAGCTCAGTCAGCTGCATGCACTACACACATCCCATTTCCGAGGAACAGGCCGACGGTACTCCCACTTAGAAATGTGCAGGTACGACCGAGTCTGTTCCTGGCTGGAGTGGGAGGGGGGTGGTACATCCCATGTAGTGTAGGGGCAGATAGGGGGAGCAGCCTGGGTAAAGATAGGAGCTCATTGGGTGCTGGTCACCTGAGCTCACACATAGAGGGTGTATATAAGGTGGGCACCAACTAAGATCAGGGTCAGATGCAGAGAGAACAAGTCAGATGCAGAGAACAAGTCAGTTGGAGACAGCAAGACAGCTGCAGAGGAGCAGAAAGCAAGCAGAGAGGAAGTCAGCCTGCAGCAAGAAAGACAAAGACCCAGAGTGAGAGAGGAGAAAAGAGAGAGACCCAGAGCACAAAACAGAGAGGACCCAAGAACCCAAATTAAAGCACTGGGTGAGGAGTCGGCACAGGGTACCGGATCCCAAGCTGGTGGGGGCAGAAAACACACCCCAGCCAGAGACCGGAGACCGTGGGCAACGTTTGTCACGGTCACCCATCACATCCACCCCGAAGGCACACCACATGAAGGGTCAGGGAACCCAAGGCCAAGGGTGTCCCAACAGAAGGCCCGAGGGAGCTGGACCTAGGTGGATTACTGGTGGGGACGGCCAGAGAACGGGACAGAAAGAGAGCTCAGGGCCACGCTCCGGACTTGTTTGGGGGTTGGCTGGATCCAGGACCTGGTGGACGCAGCACGGCTCGGGTGGTCACTAGCAGCTGGAGTGACCAGTACAACATCTGCAGTAAGTAAACACCCTTAACTGCACAACCCGACTCTGTCTTCATTGCCGTCTGCACTGCACCACCACAACCCCCATCCTCTGCACCTGTCCCCCCTGAGGCTATACCCCTCCCGTTGGGGGTTATTTCATCAAGCTGCGCACCCACCATCAGCCTCAGCGGACCCTGCTGCAGCGGCGGCCATAGTGACCGCAACACAACGGGTGGCGTAGTCGACATTAAGAACTTAATAACATCTGTAGGACTGCCACATACAACTGAGTTTGACACCCTGGGCACGGACCGGGTCACAGCCACTCGGAAGACTACAACCCCCATCTGATCCGGCTCCGGGTATTCCCCTAAAGAATATGGCCCAGGGGGCGCGTCATATACCCTATTGGAATAAACATGCTAGAAATAGGAGGAAACCACTATGGCTAGATAGAGCTGTAATGGGCGCAATAAGTGTCAAAAAAAGCATTTAGAAAGCTAAAGCAAGTAGATAGTGACGAGGCATTAAATAAATACAGAAAATTAAATAAATTCTGTAAAAACCAAATCAAGGCAGAAAAGATTGAGACAGAGAGAC
Organism: Phyllobates terribilis; assembly: GCF_046119375.1. Lineage (NCBI taxonomy): Eukaryota > Metazoa > Chordata > Amphibia > Anura > Dendrobatidae > Phyllobates > Phyllobates terribilis. The sequence goes on along the minus strand of NW_027362761.1, from coordinate 95,429,611 downwards.
TCATTGCCAGAGAAAGTAAAAATAATCCCCAAATATTCTTTAACTACATAAATAGTAAGAAACTAAAAAATGATAGTGTTGGCCCCCTTAAAAATAGTCTGGGTGAATGGTGGGTGAGGATGAGGAAAAAGCCAATATGCTAAATGATTTTTTTTCAACAGTATTTACGCAAGAAAATCGCATGACAGAAAACATGATCAGTGATAACAAAAATTCTCCATTAAATGTCACTTGCGTAACCCAGCAGGAAGTACAGTGGCGTCTAAAAATCACTAAAGTTGACAAGTCCCCAGGCCCGAATGGGATACACCCGTGAGTACTGCAGGAATTAAGTAAAGTCATAGATAGACCATTATTTTTAATCTTTAAAGATTCCATAATAACAGGGTCTGTACCACAGGACTGGCGTATAGCAAATGTGGTGCCAATATTCAAAAAGGGGACAAAAACTGAACTTGGAAATTATAGGCCAGTAAACTTAACCTCTACTGTGGGTAAAATCCTGGAGGGTTTTCCAAGAGATGATATACTAGAGTATCTGTAGAAGAATAACCTCATGACCCAATATCAACATGGATTTACGATAGGGTTAAGAACTGGCTCAGTGATAGGAAACAAAGGGTGGTTATTTATGGAACACACTCAGACTGGGTCACAGTTAACAGTGGGATACCACAGGGTCAGTATCAGGCCTGCTTCTTTTTAACATTTTTATTAATGACCTTGTAGGGGGCATACAGAGTAGTATTTCAATATTTGCAGATGACACTAAACTCTGCAGGGTAATCAATACAGAGGAGGACAATTTTATATTACAGGAGGATCTATGAAAGCTAGACGCTTGGGCTGATAAATGGCAAATAAGCTTTAATGGGGATAAATGTAAGGTAATGCACTTGGGCAGAGGAAATAAAATGTATAATTATATGCTTAATTGTAAAACACTGGGCAAAACTGTCACTGAAAAAGACCTGGTTGTATTGGTGGACAGCAAGCTCACGTTTGGTGGCCAGTGTCAGGCAGCTGCTGCAAAGGCAAATAAAATAATGGGATGCATTAAAAGAGGCATAGATGCTCATGAGGAGAACATAACTTTACCTCTATACAAGTCACTAGTGCGACCACACTTAGAATACTGTGTACAGTTCTGGTCTCCGGTGTATAAGAAAGACATAGCTGAATTAGAACGGGTGCAGAGAAGAGCGACCAAGGTTATTAGAGGACTGGGGGGTCTGCAATACCAAGACAGGTTATTGCACTTGGAGTTATTTACTTTTGAAAAACAAAGACTTAGAGGTGATCTTATTACTTTGTACAAATATATAAGGGGACAGTACAAAGACCTTTCTACTGATCTTTTTACTCTGAGGCCTGAGACGGGGACAAGGGGGCATCGTCTACGTCTGGAGGAAAGAAGGTTTAAACATAATCACAGACGCGGATTCTTTACTGTAAGAGCAGTGAGACTATGGAACTCTCTGCCGCATGATGTTGTAATGAGTGATTCACTATTAAAATTTAAGAAGGGCCTGGATGCCTTTCTTGAAAAGTATAATATTACAGATTATATATACTAGATTCCTTGATAGGGCGTTGATCCAGGGAACTAGTCTGATTGCCGTATGTGGAGTCAGGAAAGAATTTTTTTCCCAATGTGGAGCTAGTGTTTGCCACATGTTTTTTTTTGTCTTCCTCTGTATCAACATGTTAGGCTATGGGTTGAACTAGATGGACTTAGTCTTCCTTCAACCTTAAAAACTATGTTACTATGTTACTATGTTACCATGGATGAGATCCTCAGTGAAGGTATTAGAATTGTTTCCAGATGAGCACCTACAATTGGCAATTCATTATCTCCGAGTTTACATATTTCCCAATCCCAAAAACATTGTCCCCAACACTGATTATGACGCCCCCCTGGGCCGTGGGGTACTCGTTAGCCGGGCCGGTCGTTGCTAGGGGAGATGTCACAGTGGTGGTGACCCGGTCCGTGACCCAGGGCGATAAAAGGGGAATTTGGGAAAGGGGATTATAATTTTTAGATAAAGTTCATGACGCCACCTGTGGTATGCGGCTATATGGAGCCGCCACTGCGGTGCAGAACCTCTGGAGCTGATGTTAGTGCAGCAGAGTTGGTTTAGCTCTCCACAGGTAGAGCTTAGCTCCAGGGCAGTGTAGATGTTAAAGATGTTGCGGTGTAGTGCAGGGGGTGATGGCGCAGCAATAATTTCACAGTGACAGTGAGGTGCATTCCTCAGGGTTTACTCACAGTTGTTAAGTTGCTCAGGCTATACTGTCCGGATTACGACCTCCCACGTCGTGCTGCGTTCACCAGGCAGGGGTTCAGCAAACTCCCAGGTGTTTCAAGAGTGCCTGACAGGACCCCGTTCTATATGACCTTCTCAGCCGTCTTTCTGCTCTGGCCCTCATCCTTCTTGCCCTGTGCCTCGCCAAACAAGGTCCCAAGCCGGTATCCTTGGATCTTTCTGGGCAACCTGGAGTTCCCTGTATCCTATGTGGTTACCTTTTTGGCGACTTGAGTGCGGATGTGGCAACTGCACCCTGAAAGTGCAGAAGCCTCCGGTTTCCAGTTGAACCTTGTAATTCTCACTGGTCAGGGGCCGGTCCCCTCTGCGGCTTGATCCCTCCACCGCCTGGCAGATTCGGGCGTACGGGTGGCCTCCAGCACTGCCCGTACCCCTGAGACCCCTTTCACGTTCCTGGAGTCTTTCTCCTGCTCCTCTCTCCTTCCTCCTCTCCTTCTCAGTCTTGGGCCTCTCTGCTAGGCCCTCCTCCCGAGCAGAGCTCCTGCTCACACTACTTCTCCTCTCAGACTGATCTGTCCTTTTAAGATGGTTCCTATTTTTATATCACTTCTTTCAATGCTCCCCTGATTTACTTCCTCCACCCACACCCACTACATGGTTCCCCCTACTTTGGTTCCCCCCACTCCAACCAGGGACAGGGCTCAGCAGGGAAGCGAGGCATCTTGCCCCTCCTGCTGGTCTGGAGTAGTGTAGTGTTGGATGCAGGTGTTAGGGTCCTGGGCCGCACTCTATCCTTACCTAATAGTGAGGTACCGCACCTCTGGGTGAGATGCAGTAGCTCTGTGGCGACTGAACCCGCAGGGGCGCCACAGTTATCATTGTCGTTTTTTTTTAAATGTGGTCAATCTCACTGTACAACTTGTACACACTCAAAACTGCTTTTTTTCCTCCTCTGACGGAACCTATACATATAAAATTCAGAATTTCTTAAATTGCAACTCAGACATGGTGGTTTATATCATTGAATGCAATATGTGCCATCTCAAATATTTTGGTTCCACAATCAGAAAGCTAAAAACTCGTATTAGGGAGCATCTACATGATATAATCCAACCTTCCAATCGAAACATCTCTAATCTCCCTAAAACATTTTATTAATGTATACGAATGACAAACCACTCATTGTAAAGTATATTCAATAGAACATATTCCTAAAAACATCAGAGGTGGTAATAGGGAAATGCTTCTATGAGACAGAGAAGCCTATTGGATTTATGTATTAAATACACGTGTTCCTTTGGGGTTAAATTTAAAAAAAGAAACAATGTTCCATTATTAATACCAGTTTCTAGAATTTCAGTGTGACAGTCCCTATATATATTCTGGTTTTGGTGCCATTTATTATCATCCTTTTTTCTTGGCATATCTTTTTAGGGGTTATCTTGTTGATTTTATATTTCATGCTTTTTATCATTGTTATACATTCCATTTGTGTACCTTCTTGCTTGTTGTTACAAACACAACTGCTATTATTGCACTTAATTCTGTGTACTATTGTGACGCTGAATCACTTTCACGGCCAGGCCGTGAGACGGGATAGTCAAGGAGTCCGAAGTCAAAGCCTGGAGGGTACGTGATAAACAGAGGGAAGAGGCTAAGGCGTCGTCAGGTAACGTACCGTTGGTCAGAATACCAGTGTTACGCTGGCGTGTCCTTTAATAAAATAAAATAAAACTTAAAGGACACGTCGGGGTCCACCGGACTGCAGAGGAGCTGCAGCAGCTGAGTCCCAGAGGAATGTTCAGCTAAGCACAGAGAAAGAAATGAACTAGTGTGTTAAGCGCAGGGGTGGATTGAGAGTAGCAAGGGCCCCGGGCAGTTTAGAAGGCATGGGCCGGATGTATCACATGAACCTGATGTATCGCATTACATGTCACATGATCCCCTGTGATAGATCATGTGATAGTTCACGTGAAATTAATTTGGCACAATATTAATTATAATATGTGTGCCCACTATGCGTTTTTTAAGCGTCTCCGCAGCGGCAATTCCGCTGCAGAAACGCTTAAAAACGCTTGGTAGAAGGTCTGCCATGTTCCCCAATGATAATCCGCATGTGCTGTGCACATGCTGCGGAAATTTCCGCTGCGGATTATCATTGCGGAAAAATCAGCAGCACTACCAATTATTTTGAGGAAGCGCGGCGCTTTCGCCGCCATTGACTTGCATTGGATCACATGGAATCCGCATCACTGCATCTGTAGATGCAGAATCCATGCGTTTCAATGTGCGGATGGTACCCAGGTTTGGAGAAGAGGAGACTCTCCTCCGAACCCGGGTACCTTAGTACCTGTAAAAAAAGAGTAAAATAAAAAATAAATATTATACTTACCTTCTGATGGACCCGGTGTCTTTATCCGATGCATCCTGGCTTGCCGGCAGCTCGCGATGGTCTGAAAAGGACCTGCCATGACGTCATTTAGTCATGTGACAGGTCACGCGACCGCTGACGTCGGCAGGCCATCAGAAGATAATTATATATTTATTTTTTACCATTCTTCTACGGTCACACTATATAAATCCATGCCGGTTGCATGGATTTATATAGTGTGACCTAGCTGTCAAGCACTTTCCAAGTGATGCTAAAATCGCTTGGAAAGCGCTTGACACCCGCATGCGGAAATGCATGTGAAGAACGCTTCACATCAGCATGTCCCTGTCAGGAAAAACGCATGTACAATCCGCATGTACAATCCGCATGCCTTTTTTCTGCCAGGGAGATGCAGAAACGCTCTAAAAAAATCCGGAGCATTTCTGCATCGTGGGCACATAGCCTTACATTAATTGTATGACTCAATATTGAGCACACGTAGCCATCTATACACAGCAGGAGGACGCACGTAGCCATCTATACACAGCAGGAGGCCGCACATAGCCATCTATACACAGCAGGAGGCTGCACGTAGCCATCTATACACAGCAGGAGGCCGCACGTAGCCATCTATACACAGCAGGAGGCCGCACGTAGCCATCTATACACAGCAGGAGGCTGCACGTAGCCATCTATACACAGCAGGAGGCCGCACGTAGCCATCTATACACAGCAGGAGGCCGCACGGCGCCATCTATACACAGCGAGAGGCCTCACGGCGCCACCTATACACAGCGGGAGGCCGCAGGGCGCCATCTATACACAGCGGGAGGCCGCACGGCGCCATCTATACACAGCGGGAGGCCGCACGGCACCATCTATACACAGCGGGAGGCCGCACGGCGCCATCTATACACAGCGGGAGGCCGCACGGCGCCACCTATATACAGCGGGAGGCCGCACGGCGCCACCTATACACAGCGGGAGGCCGGACGGCGCCACCTATACACAGCGGGAGGCCGGACAGCACCACCTATAAACAGCGGGAGGCCGCACGGCGCCATCTATACACAGCGGGAGGCCGCACGGCGCCACCTATATACAGCGGGAGGCCGCACGGCGCCACCTATACACAGCGGGAGGCCGGACGGCGCCACCTATACACAGCGGGAGGCCGGACAGCGCCAGCTATAAACAGCGGGAGGCCGCACGGCGCCATCTATACACAGCAGGGGGCCGCACGGTGCCATCTATACACAGCGGGAGGCCGCACAATGCCATCTATACACAGCAGGGGGCCGCACGGCGCCATCTATACACAGGGGGAGGCCGCACGTTGCCATCTATACACAGCGGCAGGCCGCACGGCGCCATCTATACACAGCGGAAGGCCGCACGGCGCCATCTATACACCGCAGGAGGCTGCACGGCACCACCTATACACAGCGGGAGGCTGCACGGCACCATCTATACACAGCGGGAGGCCTCACGGCGCCATCTATACACAGCGGGAGGCTGCTCAATGCCATCTATACACAGCAGGGGGCCGCACGATGTCATCTATACACAGCGGGAGGCCGCACGGCGCCATCTATACACTGCAGGGGGCCGCACGGCGCCATCTATGCACAGCAGGAGGCTGCACGGCACCACCTATACACAGTGGGAGGCTGCACGGCGCCATCTATACTCAGCAGCAGGCCGCACGCAGTCACGCACGCACACAAATATATACAGACATATACATACACGCATAAACACATTTGAAACACAAAAATACATATAAACAGACATCACACAATGATATCTGCCTGCACACACACACACACACACACATACTCACCATTCCCCGGCTCTGCCCCAGTGGTCCTGCTCCCGGCTCCAGTGGTCCTTATCCTTTCCGATGCAGCACTGCAGGCCGGGTGTGCACTGCGTGACGTCACAGCTAGGAGACACGGCCACGCACAGGGTCGTGTCTCCTAGCAGTGATGCGGCCGGGCCAGCACAGGGAAGTTAACTGCTGCAGTGCGCCGCTGCTGGGGGAGCGGTCCGGGGGCCCCCCCACCACGGTCTGCCAGACAATAATGAGGACAATCTGGCCATAGACACCCCAGAGCCCCGGGCCCCCTGGAGGTTTGGGGCCACGGGCGGTAGCCCAGATCGTCCTCATTATAATCCGCCTATGGTTAAGCGCACACACTAGTAGTAACTAAACAAGGTACAATGCAGGGAGTTAACAACACTTCAGAAACGAAACTAATACACTTCTGCACTGCAAGACACCGCTGTGCAGAGCAGGAAGGATTTGGCAGCATGAAACGCCCAAGCACTAGATGGCGGCGTATAGATCTGCAGATAGCTGCAGGCCAGGAAAAGCCTGGAACCTAAGTTCCTAAAGAGGGGGAGGATTTCTGCAGCACCCAACACATGGGTGTAAAAGCGGCAGTGTGACCACACATACAGTGGCGGACCCTGGAATACTGGATCGGTAGCAAGGACGCCTCCGTGGAGTGGACACCAACTGGTGAACCGACACGGTAGAGCGTGCTGCTCACAGCATTCCCCTAGCCCTAATTGATGGCTAGGATGACTAGGGAGCACACAGCAGGAACCCTTGACAATGACTTTCACGCACTGCATTTGCTGCCAGAGACCTCACCCCAGGTTAGAAAGAGATAGACTAGGCACCGGGGCGGAGCCCTTAAATACACTAGAGACAGCCCCAGCACCCCAGGACAACCAACTACGCTGTACCAGACAGCAGGGGGCGTGGCTTAGCGGCACATGAGCAGAAACGCAGAAACCACACTTAGAATCCCTAGAACGGAACCTAAATGCTGACAATTACTGACCAGCAGGAAAGGGCCTGGCCGGACGCCGCGAGAAAGCCCTTCTCCTGCGTATCGGCCTAACAACCAGTAGGATAGCAGATCAGAGCAGAAGGGGTTAAAAAGACGGATGGTCAGAACAAGGTCCAAGGTCAGGCAGCAGAAGATCAATAAACAGAACACAAGGAACAGAGAACAAACCTCACACTAGCTGAATGTACGTCTGGCAGAGATCTGGGACAAACAGCTCAGTTAAGTTGCCAGGCATTCAACTGGAATAATAAACACCTGAAGATAGCCAGTGCCTCCTAGTCTCAGATTGGACAGCTGAGCTGTCAATCACCACACTGATAGCTATTGCACGCCCCTGTACCAGATTGGATGGTCGAGCTGTCAATCACAGTACTGACAGCCTCAGCTGTCCGTAACCACGTCCCAGACACAGTGAGGAGTGGAACCGTGACAGTACCCTCTCTTATAAGGGGGACCACCGGACCCCCAGGCTTCCCAGGAAACTTTAGATGGAAGGCCCTGATTAACCGATCGGCCTTTACATCTTGAGCAGGGACCCATGATCTCTCCTCTGGTTCATATCCCCTCCAGTGGATGAGGTACTGGAGGGAATTACAGACCCTATGAGAATGAACCACTCTCTGAACCTCATACTCCAAGCCACCGTCGACTGACACTGGAGGAGGCGGGGATGATGGAAGACGTTAGGGATGCGAAGGGATGGAGGAAGCTTTAATCTGAATGCCACTGGATTGACCACCTCAAGAATCTCATACGGACCAATAAACTTTGGACCCAACTTTGCCGACGGCACTTTAAGTTTAATGTTCCTGGATGACAACCAAACCTTATCTCCAATCTTAAAAACAGGACCCACCGAACGCCTTTTATCGGCCTTCAGTTTTTGGCGAGTCTGAGCAGTCTCAATATTCTTTTGAATCTCCTTCCAAACATCCCCAAGTCTTTGTACGGCGACCTCCACCCCCGGACATTCAGAACTAATTCTAGAAAATGCACCAAAATGGGCATGAAAACGATAATTACAGAAAAACGGAGAGGTTCCAGTAGACTGATTAACTTGACTGTTAAAGGCAAACTCAGCGAGAGGTAAAAACGAAGACCAGCCCTCCTGCTGAGCCGCCACAAAACACCTTAAAATTTGTTCCAAAGATTGAATTGTCCTCTCAGTCTGACCGTTGGTCTCAGGGTGGTAAGCAGAGGAAAATGACAATTCAATCCCAAGCTTATTACAAAAAGCTCTCCAGAATTTAGAGATAAATTGTACTCCTCTATCAGACACAATGTTAAGAGGGATACCATGTAACCTTACAATATGGGAAATAAACAACCTGGAGAGTGCCTCTGCATTAGGTAATCCTGACAAGGCAACAAAATGAGCTTGTTTGCTGAATCGGTCCACTATCATCCAGATAGCAGTTTTCCCACCAGACACAGGAAATCTGTGATGAAATCCATGGACAAATGAGTCCATGGTCTTTCTGGAATTGGCAATGGAGCCAATTCCCCCGCTGGCCGGCTATGACTGACTTTAACACATGCGCAGACCTCACAAGCAGATACAAAATCTTTGATATCGTTATGCATGGATGGCCACCAAAAAAGTCTGACAATGGCTTTCCGTGTAGCCGTAACCCCATGATGACCACTCAAAACGGAATCATGAAATTCCTGTAACACACGTAATCTTAGGTACACAGGCATAAATAATTTAGACTCTGGAGTAGCAGGAGGAGCCAATGACTGGGCATTACGGATCTCCTCCTCCAATTCTGAGGTTACCATAGAAACCACAATACCCTGAGGAATAATGGAGGATGGAGGTTCTGGAGGAGAAACTGGATCGAGACTACAAGATAATGCGTCAGCTTTCATATTCTTAGACCCCGGTCTGAATGTAATCGAAAAATTAAACCTTGTGAAAAACAAGGACCATCTGGCTTGTCTAGGAGTTAACCTTTTAGCTGACTCAATGTAGGCTAGATTCTTGTGATCAGTGACCACAGTAACTGGATGAACCGCCCCCTCCAAAAAATGCCTCCATTCCTCAAAGGCTAATTTTACAGCAAGTAACTCACGACTCCCATCATAATTTGTTTCCGCCGGCGAAAATTTTTTAGACAAAAAAGCACATGGACGCAAGTTAGTCAGAGTTTTGGGCCCCTGTGACAAAACTGCCCCTACTCCAACCTCCGAAGCATCCACCTCTACAATGAATGGTTCTTGGAGATCTGGTTGGATCAGAATGGGGGCAGACATGAAACACTCTTTTATTTTTTCGAAAGCCCTGATAGCACCCGGCGACCATACCTTGAGATTAGCCCCCTTACGTGTCAGGTCAGTAAGAGGTTTAGCAATCTGAGAGAAACCCTTGATAAATTTCCTATAATAGTTGGCGAATCCCAGAAAACACTGTAAAGCCTTAAGATCCCGAGGCTGAACCCAGTCAATTATGGCCTGTACCTTCCCAGGGTCCATCTTAAACCCTTCTGCTGACAAGATGAACCCCAAGAATGAAATCTCCTGAACAGAAAAAACACATTTCTCTAGTTAACAAACAAGGAGTTTTCCCTTAATCTTTGTAACACAACGCGGACATGTTCCTGATGAGAATCCAAGTCTGGAGAGAAAATTAGAATATCATCCAGGTAAATCACAACATATCTTCCAATGCAATCAGAGAAAATATCATTCATAAAATTTTGAAACACAGCAGGTGCATTGGACAACCCAAATGGCATGACAAGGTTTTCAAACAGACCCTCAGACGTTAAAAACGCTGTTTTCCACTCATCACCCTCCCTGATGTGTATCAAATTGTAAGCCCTTCTAAGTTCAAGTTTAGAGAACACCCTGGCCCCAAGAAGCTGAGTGGAAGTGAGTAAGTATTTTTAACCGTGATTTTGTTTAGTTCTCGGAAATCGAAGCAAGGACGGAGATTCCCATCTTTTTTTTTTACGAAAAAAAATCCGGCAGCTACCAGAGAGGAGGAAGGACGGATATGACCCTTTCGTAAACTTTCATTAACATATTCTTTCATGGCGGCCCGTTCAGGCCTAGACAAATTGTAAAGGCAATTTGGCACTAGGAATAAGATCAATAGCACAATCATAAGGACGATGGGGAGGTAGTATCTCCGCCTCTTTCTCCGAGAACACATCTCCGAAGTCCTTCAGGTATCTCGGCAGACCCTTCAGACTAGCAGAGCATATTTGTACAGTTTTTAGACATTTCTTGCAACAATTGGAGCTCCATTTAACAATCTCCCTCTGACACCAATCAATCACAGGATTGTGAATCTGCAACCATGGAAGACCCAGTACCAACTCAGCAGGCGAATTATCCAATACAAAACATGAGATGGATTCAGAGTGGAGAGCTCCTACTTGAAGCATGAAATCCACCGTTACCTTCTTGACCAAATTCCGGGATAATGGTGCCTTGTCAAGGGCAAAGATTTCCATGGGTCTTTCTAAACTAGCTGTCCTTAACCCTATCTTCAGAACCAGTCCCGAATCAATAAAGTTAGCAGCAGGCCCACAGTCAATGAACGCCAATGTTGATAACACCTGGTTCTCGAAGGATAACACAGTATTTATCAGTACTTTAGTAGAGGAAGAAAAAGGTACCTGGGAGTCTGGGTGACCTCCTTGGCCATCACCCAAACTCAGACGTTCTCCTGATGGTTTGCCAGCCTGAGGACGAGTTGGGCAATTCTTGAGAAAATGTCCAGAGAGCCCACAGTACAGACAGAGTCCGAGATCTTGTCTCTACATCATGAAGAGTGGCGACTCTAATCTCTGATGGCTCTACCTCCAGTAAATGGACCTGATCCGGGGAAGTATAATAGGCAGCCTGCTGTTCATCCAGTCTCTCACGGATTCTATGGTCCATTCATATGGCCTGGGTCATGGCCTCCGCCAGAGAACAAGGGGCATCATGCAGGACCAGGGCTTCCTGAAGAGTTTCAGAAAGGCCTTTGTGGAACTGCCACCTGAGAGCTACATCATTCCACAGAACTGCAGTGGACCACTGCCGGAACTCAGTACAGTAGTCCTCCTTGTGCCAGGTTCATGATCTTAGCCTCTGTGACCTGGATCCTGTCCGGTTCATCATATATCAGTCCTAAACTCTCAAAGAAGGCGTCAAAAGAAAACCGTTCTGGGAACAAGGAAAATGCCCAGGTCTGAGGGCGCCCTCGCAGTAGGGACATGATTATTCCCACCTGTTGGAACTCCTCCCCTGACGATCGGGGGCGCAGGTTAAAAAATAGCCTACAGCTCTCCTTAAAGATTCTAAACTGGTCTTTCTCTCCAGAAAATTTATCAGGGTGGGCTATTACAGGTTCGTGAGAGACCAACTGTACATCAGAGGGTAGTGACGTCACAGCCACTTCCGGCAGTAGAGGGCTATGGGAGGTCTTCATTAAATTAGTTATCTGACCCTGCAACTGACATTGTGATGACTCCAGACTCTGCCATTCCTTAGCAAGATCCTGAGTCATCTGCTTCTGATTTGCCACCTGATCACAGAGAGTGTGGACAGTCTCCATACTGGCGAAAAAGAAAAATGCATGGGCCAGGTGTAATGTGACACTGAGTCACTTTTCACGGCCATGCCGTGAGACGGGATAGTCAGGGAGTCCGAAGTCAAAGCCAGGAGGGTACGTCATAAACAGAGGGAAGAGACAAAGCTGTAGTCAGGTAACGTACCGTTGGTCAGAATACCAGGACGATAGCAGATCAGAGCAGAAGGGGTTAAACAGACGGTTGGTCAGAACAAGGTCCAAGGTCAGGCATCAGAAGATCAATAAACAGAACGCAAGGCACAGAGAACAAACCACACACTAGCTGAATGTACGTCTGGCAGAGATCTGGGGCAAACAGCTCAGTTAAGTAGCCAGGCATTCACCTGGGATAATGAACACCTGAAGATAGCCATATCATACACAAGCGTAGTAAATCAGGGGTAATTAAAAACATATTTCAGCTGCATTCTAATGTTAGGAATTAGTGATGAGCAAGTATGTTCTGTTAACCCTTTCGGTGAGCATGCTCGGGTGCTCGCTTAGTATCTTCAGCGTGCTCGGGTGTTATGTTTTAGTCACTCCGTGCTCATGATTTGTGACTGTTTGACAGCTTTAATACATGTCAGGAATGCCTAAGAAACATAACACCCGAGCACGCTGAAGATTCTCGGAAAACACCCGAGCATGCTCGTAAATCTCGAGTAACGAGCATGCTCGCTCATCACTATTAGCAATGGGTATGTCTTTATAATATTGTAGAGGGTAAAGGAATATTTTACCCAAAAGATAAAATGGCACATGGAGGATAAATAAAACTATATTATTCTTCATCCTGTATGGTGAATACTGTTAAAAAATATATATGAAGCACTATGCCATTATTGCCATTTTTGTTAATTTTGGTAAAAATCAATAAATAAATAGTGATTAAAAATTTGTATGTATTCCAAAATCGTGCCAATAAAAACAAGCTCTGATACAGTACTGTAAACTGAAAATGAAAACATTAGGTCTCTTGCAATATGATGCCAAAAAAGTGGTGTTTTTTTTTAAAGCGATTTTTCTTGTGTAAAATATATAAATTGGGTATCTCCACAATCATTTCGGCCTGCAGAATAATGTTAACATGTCAATTATACTGCATGGTGTATTCTGTAAAAAATACAATTTAAAATCAATTTCCAGATTTAATGTTTCTATTTCATGCCTATTAGCAAAAAAAAAAAAGAAATAGTGATCTAAAGGTTGTCTGTACTAAAAAATGGCGCCAGTAACAACTACTGCTTGTCCTGCTAGAAATAAGCACCCATACATCTCCATGCATGGAAAAAATAGTTATGGGAGTCAGAATGTGGTGACCAAGAAATATATATGTACTGTATATTTCTTTAAATGTCATTTATTGTGCAAAAGTAGCAAAACATAAACAGCCTGCATAAATTTGGTATAGCAGTATATTAAACCACAGAATAAAGACAAAACCATCAGTTTACTAAACGGCAAATGGTGTGTAAAAATAAGTAAACAAAGCATAGAATTACTGTCTTCTGGTTATTTTTGCACCACAACGAGTTAATAAAGGGTGATCAAAAAGTGATATGTACCACTAAAAGCAGCTAATGAAAACTACAGCTTTTTGTGCTAAAAATAAGCCTTCATGCAGCTCCGAATGCAGCTCTCAGAATATAGCGACACCAAAAATAAATGATTTTTTTAAAGACTGTATTAATTATGGAAAAATAATAAAACATAAATATAGCTATTAAAGATGAGCAGACCCGTAGGAGTTCAGGTTCTGGTACTGAACTTGAACTTTAGTCCAAAGTTCGGTTCGAGTACCAGATATGACTGTACCCGAACTTAAACCTAAACCCGAACCCCATTGAAAACATAGAGGCCCGAACTTTTGAACTGGATATCTCTTTCTCTCTATTTCTCCTCTCTCTATCTCTATTTCTATCTCTCTCTATCTCTCTCTATCTCTCTTTCTCTCTATCACTCTCTATCTCTCCTCTCTCTATATCTCTCTCCTCTCTCTACCTCTATCACTATCTTTTTCTTTCTCTCTATATCTCTCTCTCTCTCTCTCTATCTATATCTCTCCTCTCTCTATCTCTCTGTCGCTTTCTCTTTCTATCTCTTTCTCTCTATCCTCTCTCTATCTGTCTATCTCTCCTCTCTCTATCTCCTCTCTCTATCTGTATATCTCTCTATCTCTATATCTTTCTCTCTTTCTTTCTCACCTCTCTCTATCTCTATCACTATCTCTCTCTCTATCTCTCCTATATCTATCTCTATCTCTCTCTCTATCTTTTTCTTTCTCTCACTATCTATATGTCACGGCTGTGTCAGATGTGACAGACAGTTGTCCTGCAGTTTGTTGCAGAAGATCTCTTCATTTGGCATTCCAGACACCTTCTTAGCTGTTTCACTTTAGGACTCAGCAGCTACCTCCCTCCTGCTCTAATTGACACCCTTGCCTGAGTGTTTAAATATTTTCACTTTGCTACAGGGTGGTGCCAGTGATATTCACGTTTCCTTATTAAAGCTTGGAGCGAGTGCAGTCTGTTTACTTACTCTCTGGTGCTAAGAGGAGGTGTGTGTTATCTCTCTGAAGTCAGCTCAAGCTAAGTTATCTTTCCCCATGTCTGTCTACCTTGTTGTCTTTAGTTGTTAGTGGGGATCGACTAGTGCTCATACCTCCTTTCTTATCTAGGGCCAAGCGCTAGGGAAATACAGGTATAGGTTCCTGTGCGGCGATTGGTGAAGAACCAATATAGGGACGGTAGGGGAGACAGTGTGATATCCGACCAGCCTAGGAGGTCTCCACTCCCCCCTTTCCCTAGAGTCTGGGCTCCCTTCCCCTCTTCTCTTTATGTTGCACTTAGTCTTTCCCACACCTTGCGTGATACTATATCTCTCTCTATCTCTCTCTCTGTCTCTTTCTCTCTCTATGTCTCTCCTCTCTCTTTCTCTCTCTCTCTTTCTCTCTATTTCTCTCTCTCTCTTTCTCTCTCTCTCTTTCTCTCTTTCTCTCTCTCTCTCTTTCTCTCTCTCTCTTTCTCTCTATCTCCCTCATCCTGGACTTCCCTCAGAACTTCAAACATTACAACGGATTTCCGGGAGAAATCTGTGTTCAGAGTTTAGCACTGGACACTAACTGTCTGGTATGAATCCGAGTTCGCTCGTCTCTCATAACTACAAGTGCTTCTCACAAAATTAGAATATCATCAAAAAGTTAATTTATATCAGTTCTTCAATACAAAAAGTGAAACTCATATATTATATAGAGTCATTACAAACAGAGTGATCTATTTCAAGTGTTTATTTCTGTTAATGTTGATGATTATGGCTTACGAAAACACAAAAGTAATTTTCTCAGTAAATTAGAATAATTAACAAAAAACACCTGCAAAGGCTTCCTAAGCATTTAAAAATGTCCCTTATTCTGTTTCAGTAGGCTCCACAATCATGGGGAAGACTGCTGACTTGACAGATGTCCAGAAGGCAGTCATTGACTCACTCCACAAGGAGGGTAAGCCACAAAAGGTCATTGTTAAAGAAGCTGACTGTTCACAGAGTGCTGGATCCAAGCATATTAATGGAAAGTTGAGTGGAAGGAAAAAGTGTGGTAGAAAAAGGTGCACAAGCAATCAGGATAACCATAGCCTTGAAAGGATTGTTAAGAAAAGGCCATTCAAAAATTTGGGGGAGATTCTCAAGTAGTGTACTGCTGCTGGAATCATTGCTTCAAGAGCCACCACACACAGACGTATCAGGACATGGGCTACAAGTGTTGCATTCCTTGTGTCAAGTCACTCATGACCAATAGATAACGTGAAAAGCGTCTTACCTCGTCTTACCTGGGCCAAGGAGAAAAAGACCTGGACTGTTGCTCAGTTGTCGAAGGTATTTTCAGATGAAAGTAAATTTTACACTTCATTTGGAAATCAAGATCCCAGAGTCTAGAGGAAGGGTGGAGAGGCACACAATCCAAGCTGCTTGAGGTCTAGTGTGAAGTTTCCACAATCAGTGATGGTTTGGGGAGCCATGTCATCTGCTGGTGTAGGTCCACTGTGTTTTATCAAGAGCAAAGTCAGCTCAGCCGTCCACCAGGAAATTTTAGAGCACTTCACGCTTCCCTCTGCCGACAAGCTTTTTGGAGATGGAAATTTCATTCTCCAGCAGGACTTGACACCTGTCCACACTGCCAAAAGTACCAATACCTGGTTTACACACAACTGTATCACTGTGCTTGATTGGCCAGCAAACTCGCCTGACCTTAACCCCAGAGAGAATCTATGGGGTATTGTCAAGAGGAAGATGAGAGACACCAGACCCAACAATGCAGACGAGCTGAAGGCTGCTATCAAAGCCACCTGGGCTTCCATAACACCTCAGCAGTGCCACAGGCTGATCGCCTCATGCCATGCCACGCCACATTGATGCAGTAATTGATGCAAAAGGAGCCTGGACCAAGTATTGAGCGCATTTACTGAACATACATTTCAGTAGGCCAACATTTCAGATTTTAAAAACATTTTTAAAGTTGTTATAAAGTATTCTAATTTACTGAGATAATGACTTTTGTGTTTTCATTGGCTGTAAGCCATAATCATCAACATTAACAGAAATAAACACTTGAAATAGATCACTCTGTTTGTAATGACTCTATATAATATATGAGTTTCACTTTTTGTATTGAAGAACTGAAATAAATTAACTTTTTGATGATATTCTAATTTTGTGAGAAGCACCTGTATATATATTTGGTATTGCCATATTCGTACCGACCCCCAGAATATGTAAAATTTTAAATGCAAAAAAAAAACAGTGCCATTTTTTTTTTTTATGTATTCCTTCCCATATGGAGCTAATAGAAATTTGTTAATAAAGTTATATGCACCCCAAAGTGATGCCACTGATGAACACAACTTACTTTGAAGAAAAACAAGCTTTCATATGAGTATGTTGCAAAAAAAAAAAAAAAAGTTATGGCATGGTATGCAAAAATAAAAAAGTGGAAAAAAAGGTCTGACTTACAGAAGATAACTGGCTGTGAGGTCAGTGGGTTTATGACCAAACAGATGTTTTTTACGTTTACACTGTCGCATTCCAGTAGCCATACATTGTTTTCCTTTTCTCATAGCTGTATTAGGGCTTGTTCACACATTGCATTTTTGCCTTTTTTCTGTGTTTTTGCCGAGCATATAACACAGCATTTCACTGTACCAGCAAAGTATATGAGATTATTATTATTATCTATTATTATAGCGCCATTTATTCCATGGCGCTTCCTGAAGTCTCATGCACTCACTGCTTATTTTTTCCTTACAGATTTGTAGCAGTTTCACATCTGTTTCATGTCAATTCTTTCATCATTTACAGCATTTTTCACCCATCCAAATGATTGGGCATCAAAACTTGTCAACAATGTGTCAACAATGTGTGCACATGCCCTTGTTGATAGTGCTGCACAAAGTTTTAACTTTACTCTTTGGATCCGTATGATAACGCCGATAGCGTTGGAGGAGGAATGAAAAAAAATCTGTAATTCAGTTTTTTTTTCTTTTCACCATTTATTATTCAATTATTATTGAATAATTATTATTATTCAATATTATTGGCATACTAATCTTATTCTGAGGGTCAATAGTATTACAGTGGTACACAAATTATTAAACTTTTTATGTTTCACTGTTTTTACATGAAGAAATCCATTTTTTTAAACTTTTTTTTGTTACCATAACTTTTTTATTTTTCATAGACAGAGCTATAGAACTATTTCATGGTTTTCTTTTTGCGTGAGAACCTATAGCTTTCACTAAGTCAAATTTTTTTGGTGCATGCAGCTTTTTAATCACTTTTAGGCCACGGCCCCACTATCAGTATTTGGTCAGTATTCGGTCAGTATTTTTTCTCAGGAGTGGATGCCAAAACCAGGAGTGGGTGATAAATGCAGAATTGGTGACTTGTTTCTATTATACCTTTTCTCTGATTGTTCCTCACCTGGTTTTGGCTCCCACTCCTGAGAAAAAATACTGACCGAATACTGAACATATACTGATAGTGGGGCCGTGGCCTTAATCCATTTTAGTAAGGGTTCATGCAGATAACTTTGTTATCAGTCTGAGTGCGATCCAACAAATCGGATCTCAATCAGACCAACGTTAGTCTATGGGCACAGTGCACACGAACGATTGCTGCATGCCCGGGTTTGATCCGATATTTAGACTACACTCAGCCATGTAATTCAATGAGTCCATGGAAACCATCAGACTGCACTCGGATGACATCTGAGTGCAGTCTTATTTCAATGGACTGACAAAATGGAAAAGATGGAGACATTTTTTTCTCCATCTTGTCCTCATCCGAGAGAATCAGATCCCACTATTATCACACTCTGATTAGTGATGAGCGAGCACTAAAATGCTCGGGTGCTTGATGCTCGGGTCGAGCAAATTGGAATGCTCGGGTGCTCGAACCGAGCAACGAGCCCAATGTAAGTCTATGGGAAACTCGAGTATTTTTCAGGCGGCTCCCCCCGGCGGTCTGCAGAGGGCCTAAAAATTGCCCAAATCGATGGAAATAGTGCTCAAATTACATGGCAACAGCATGGGGAAGACCCCTGGAAGCATTTCTGACTCCCAGCTCACTGCTGTCAACAACATTGTCATAGGAATTACACCACTTTTACGGACTCACAATAAAACATACAAAAAGAAATCCAAAATGGATTTTCCTGGGAAATATGTTAAGGAACATCCTTTCCAGGGTAATGACTTGTATATAAGGCAAAATAAATAACCAAAAACAAAACTACTCCTCTACACCTTGGGCTATGTTCACACGTAGCTTTTTTGATGCGTTTTTGCACTTTTGCATTGCTTCCAACCAAGACAAATGCATTTACTGGGAAATGTCATTTTAACATTTTACAATCTTATCTGGCCATGTGGTGTGTGACACATCATCAGACACATGCATACAGTGCTGAAAATACATGGGAACAGCATGGGGAAGACCTCTGGAAGCATCTCTGACTCCCAGGTCACTGCCAAAAAGTGTGCCCATCATAAGTGATCCTTGGCGCATGCGAAGATGCCTCCCGCCATGCACCTGTCGTTGCAGACTTGCAACAATCACCGTCCACGTCCTTGTCCCAGTGCAGCGTTCAGTTGTCCCTACCGCATTCCTGGGAATGCAAGCGCAAGTATGCAGCAAGCCACCCACCCACAGGCTGCAATACTATACTGCCAAATTTTTGACAGTTGCTTGCACTTGAAATGTGGCCTTTTAGGCTCGTGGAGGTGTAAGCTGTCCACAATCTTATGGCGGCGGCGACCGGGTATCCATACTCGGTCCCCAGCCGCCACTATTTCTCCCGGTATCGTCTCCGCATTCCACAAGCACGGGTCCCACAACATTACCCGTGCCCTCCCCAGTGCATTTACTGGGAAGGACTGCCTAACCACAAACATGTGGACAGGTGAATGTGGCCAGGGACGGTACAGAGCCAGTCCACAACTTTTTTTGCTAAGAGTTGTATTTAGCTCGGTGAAAGGACTGGCATAGAGGGAAACCATATCTACCCTGCATGTCATTTCTCCCAGGAAGTCCTGTAATTGAGCTTGTTGCAGAAGCAATGGCAGCCCGTCCAACATCAACTCGCACTTGTCGGTGGTGCTTTGACACACACACACATCTTTCTTTGCGCATTTAATGTCTTGAATACAGAGTTGGACAATGGCCTGGTCTGTATCGTCCACCTTTTGTGACACTTTCCCACCGTCGCCTTCGTATGACTGTGGCTGCTCAAATATTTGGGCATCGCTACATGCGATCTCCTCTTGCCCCGCTTCAAGTGGACCGGACGAGAGGCCCGAATCTATAAATGGAAAAGTGAACAGCTCTTCGGAGTGTCCAAGTGTGGGATCAGTTGTCTCTGGGCACTCGGCCTGGTGGGAGGAAGGAGGTTCAGGGTGAGGAATATGTGGTCCAGACTCACAGCTACTGAGACTTGACCATGTGAAAGACAAGGTGGTGGTGGTGGCTAAGTGACTGGAAGCATTATCTGCTATCCAACCAATAACCTTTTCACACTGCTCTGTGTTCAGTAGTGATGTTCTGCGATCTCCTATTAATTGGGACAGGAAGGTTGAGCGAGAAGATGTGGGTGTTTGTTGTGGCACAATTTCAGCTTGCTCACGGCCTCTGCCTCTTCATGCACCATCATCACCATCACGTCCAGTTCCCTGTCCCTTGCCACGTGCCTTGCCCATTTTAAATGGAGGACAATATCTTCCACGCTCACAACAAATGACTGAATTTGGAGCGAACTTATATAGGATGCGTGTGACGGACAAACAACAGTTTTAAATACCTGGCCTGTAGGTAACTATTTTGAACAGCAATCTGGTGTCAATTGCTTCACTGACACACTGAAACAAATTTTTAATGGAGGTCAGAAATGGCTGTATTTTCTGAAAACGTATATGTGATCCGTGTGATGGAGAAAACACGGTTTTAAATACCTGGCCTGTAGGTAACTATTTTGAACAGCAAACCGGTGTCAAAAACTTTGCTGACACACTGAAAAAAAAATTTAATGGAGGCCAGAAATGGCAGTATTTTCTTAAAACGTATATGTGATCCGTGTGACGGAGAAAACACAGTTTTAAATACCTGGCCTGTAGGTAACTATTTTGAACAGCAATCTGGTGTCAATAGCTTCACTGACACACTGAAACAATTTTTAATGGAGGCCAGAAATGGCAGTATTTTCAGCGCAATTATATGTGATCCGTGTGACGGACAAACCACAGTTTTAAATAGCTGGATTTTTAGCGCTGTAATATGGAAAGGACCTGGCTGTATTCTGCAGTGCCAACAAGCAATTGGCGCAGAAAAACTGTGTTCTCTGGATTGCTTTTTAAGCAAATAATGAGGATTAAGATCCCCAAAAAAATATTCCTGGCCCCTGAGACCTGGGCCTATTTCTAGAAACATCTAACAGCAGCAGCAGCAGACAAAACTGGAATGGACCCTCTTGTGCTATATGCACTGCAGTCTGTTATATACCCTGCCTGCCTATATACACTGCCTGCCTGCCTATATACACTGCCTGCCTGACATCTCTGCAGATGGATTAGTCCTCAGAAGGACTGTTTGTTGAGATGGATATGTGTCTCTAGTAGTGTTGAGCCACCCCCGTAGTGTTCGAGTTCGGTTCGGTTCGTCGAACACCCGTGTGTTCGCCGAACTGTTCGTCGAACTGTTCGTCGAACACCTTCGAACACCGTTAAAACCAATGGCAGGCAAACAAAAACACATAGAAACACATAGAAAACACCTTCAAAGGTGTCCAAAAGCTGACAAACTGCTCAGAAGACATAACTAACACATGGAAAAGTGACAAGTACATATAGTCATGCGAAAATAAAAGAGGTGGAGGAGTAAAAGGAGGGGGAGACACAGATATAGGCATGTCATGCCCTTCTAAAATCCAAAAAGTGAGAAGCCGACACGGCCAGTCCGCTCCTGCCCGTGCCACCTCCGTGTCGCCGGGTTTGTGCCAGAGCCACGGTGAACCCTGACGGCCAGCCCCCCTCTCCCAATACTGGTGCCTGTCCGCTGGTGGGTCGAGCGAGCCCCCCTGTGGTGGAGGCAGCTCTAAGCTTTTTAATTTAAATTGTCTCTCTAATTTGAATGAATACACTTTAAATCCATTTACAAGGATCTATTGGAGGGCAAGTCTCATGCCAGCAGCCGCGGTAATTCCAGCTCCAGTAGCGTCCACTAAAGCTGCTGCAGTTAAAAAGCTTTTATAAGGATCGAGCTCGGCTGTCCACCGCAAGGCATCCTACTGCCAGTCCCAGCCCCTATGCCTTGGGGTGCCTCCTGATGCTCTTCACTAAGTATCCCATGGTCCCGAAGCATTTCCTTTGAAAAAATTAAGTGTCTAAACTACAGGTGGTGTAGCTTGCTTAACAGCCGGGATAATCCGCTGACTAGCAGACACTGCTACTAGGCACAAAGTATTTCCTGGGCTAGATGCAGTTAAAAATTTGTAATTAGATACTCTCGTTGGATGCTGAGAAAGCATTCCATAGAGTCTCCTGGCACGCCATATATGATTCTCTTAAAAAGCTTGGGGTAGGGGTCTAGGGGACCCTTTTATAGCCAAAATCACGGCCCTGTATCGCAATACGTCACCTAGGCTGAAGATAAATGGAACTGTAGCACCCTGAGGGCTCGGTTGCTACAGACGTATTGTACCTCACCCAGAGGTGTGATATCTCACTCTCAGGTAAGGATGGAGTGTGGATCAGGACCCGACACCTGCATGCATTACACCACATTGCCGTGCGGCAGGGCGACCAATATGCCCCTGAGATGGGCACGACAGTCCCTGTCCCTGGCTGGAGTGGGGGGAGGGAACACTGAGGAAGGGGAACCCTGTAGTGCAGGAGCAGGGAGGAAGCAGTTCCTGGGTGCATTGAGAAGGGAGTATAAAAGGTGGGCACCATCTTAGTTCAGTGCAGAGAAGTCTGAGCAGAAGTGGCAGGGAGCAGGGGCTCTGCATGAGCTCTGCTCCGGAGGCGGGCCTAGTAACAGAGGCCCAGGCCTGGAAGAGGGAGAAGGAAGGAAGAGGAGCGGAGAAGGCTCCAGGAACGAGGAATGAAGGGATCCCAGGGGTGCGGACGGGCGAGTCGCCACCGCACGCCCGAATCCACCTGCGTGGAGGGGTCAGGCCAAAGGGGGAGACCGGTCCCCGAACTAGTTGAGGCAGGAAACGACCCTCAGCTAGCAACCGGAGGCTCTGACATTTTATGTGGCACAGCCCCTCGCTACACCCGCTAGGAAGGCACCACATAGGGTCAGGGAAACTGGCGCCAAGTTTACCAAGAGGAGGCCCGAGGCAGCCGGACAGAAGTGTTGGTAAGAAAGGCCAGACAAAGGACACACAAAGGGGGTCCTGTGAAGTGCTCCAAAGTTATCTGGGAGTTGTCTGAGCCCCTCACCTGGTGAACACAGTACGACGTGGGCAGCCGTTACCTGCAGACGTGGTCTGGATAATAAGAACTGTGAGTAAAGGCCCTGGACTGCATCACTGACTCCGTGTCGTTACTGCTGCTGCCCTGCACCATCACCCCCATCCTCCGCATACACTGCCCTGAGGCTATACTCCTCCCGTGGGGAGTTATGCTACGCTCTGCTGCACCCACAACACCAGCCTCAGCGGTCTGCCCTGTAGCGGCGGTTCACTCTGACCGCAATCCACGGGTGGCGTAGTCGGACATTTAAACATCAAAACCACATAAATAGTTCCGCCACTGGTTTGACCGCCCTGAGCCACGGAACCAGGTCTCCGCCACGAAGACTACAACCACCAGCATCCACCAAAAAGGGTCCGGCTCCGGGTGTCCCAAGGCCCAGGGGGTGCGTCAGAACATTTTCATCACCTTTCACAATCACCAATGGGACAAGGCAGGGATGTCCTCTGTCCCCTCTCTTATACATCCTAGTGACGGAGCACCTGCTCTCATCAATTCGCCATAACCCCAATATTAGGTGGATTGAGGTGGGAGGCACCGAGTACAAGTGCTCTCTATTTGCTGATGATGTCCTAGTATATATCACTCAATCACATATATCCATCCCTGCTGTTATGGCTGAAATAGATCACTTTGTTACATGGTAAAATTTTAAAATCAATGCAGCGAAGTCTGAGGCCCTCGATGTCTCCCTCCCCAAATCCATATAGGATTCCATCCAGTCCAACTTTCCCTTTGCCTGGCCCTCACAGGGTATCAAATACTTAGGAATTCCTATTCATAGAGACCTCTCCCATCTATGTTATCTTAATTTTGGGCCCTTTATTGAACAACTCCATACAGACCACGGTTGGCAAGTTAGAACTGTAAGATTCACTACGTGAACCACTGGTGTTTTGTGGAAAAGCACATGTACACTGCGTTCCAAATTATTATGCAAAAAGTGTTTAGGAGTGATAAGGGAAGAATTTGTTTGTTTGTCAGTTAAACTCATTGATGGTGATGTGTGTCAGGGCTCTTTATATCACTGTAAGCAATTGCAGACACCTGTGCTAATTAGTTTGGCAGGTGTGTCCAATGAAAGGCAAGACTACTTAAGAAGGCTCTCTCACATTATTAAGCAGCCTACATTTTCTGCCAAAATGGGAAAGAAAAAGGATGTGTCGGCTGCTGAGAAGCAACAAATTGTGGAGTGTTTAGGTCAAGGCATGACTACAATCAACATTGTGCGATGATCAGGATGAAGTGTCTTGGCAATCAAGAAGTATGTAGCTGATTCACAGTACACACGTGTGCGTGCTGATAAGGGCAAATTGAGGACTCTTTCCTACAGGCAATTACGTCAGGTTAAAAGAGCAGCGGCAAGAAAGCCTTGTCATAGCAGCAGACAAGTTTTTGAAGCTGCTGGTGCCTCCAACGTCCCCCGAACAACAAGATGCAGGGTCCTTCAGAGGTTTGCAGTTGTGCATACGCCATCCTGTCGACCTCCTCTATCCACTTCACACAAGCAGAAACGGCTCCAGTGGGCCAAACATTACATGAAGACTGATTTCAAAACTGTTTTGTTCACGGATGAGTGCCGTGCAGCACTCGATGGTCCAGATGGATGGAGTGGAGGATGGCTGGTTGATGGACACCCCACGCAAACACGGCTACAGCGCCAACAAGGAGGAGGTGGAGTAATGTTTTGGGCTGGAATCATGGGGAGAGAGATTGTCGGCCCCTTTAGGATCCCTGAAGGCGCTAAAGATGAACTCCATAATGCATGTGGATTTTCTCAAACAGCACTTCCTGCCATGGTTCAAGAAGAAGAACCGTGTATTTCACAGCAAGATCATTTTTCTGCATGATAATGCACCATCTCATGCTGCACATAAAACATCTGCATCTCTGGCTGATATGGGCATAAAAGGGGACAAACTTATGGTGTGACCCCCATGCTCCCCTGACCTCTACCCCATTCAGAACCTTTGGAGCATCATTAAAAGGAGTGTCTATGATGGCGGGAGGCAGTTCACATCTAAGCAACAGCTCTGGGAGGGTATTCTGTCCTCATGCAAAACAATTGAAGCAGAAACCATCCAAAACCTGACAAATTCAATGGACGAGAGAGTTCAGAAGCTCCTTTCGAACAAGGGGTCCTATGTGAAAATGTAACATCACCTACAATAAAGTTTTGAGTTGAAAACTGTTTGATTTCAGTTTCTAACAACCTGCTAATGCTTATAATTTCAAAAATGACCATTTTTTTGGTCTTTATTAAAATGAAAAGGTTGATCGAAAAGTTTGGGGGATCTAAGAGTGTGGCAACCCAGTAGTCATGATTACTTCGAATTCTGACAATATGAGGGTCATGCTGCAGGTAGTGCAGCAAGAAGGCACTTATGTGTCTTGCGCATCTCGGAGCCCCAAAATTATTTTCCGGGCTAGATGCAGCTAAAAATTATTTTTAATTTTAAATCTGGTGGAGCTTATTATAGATGGCCTAATAGGATCAGTGCTGCACACTGCTACAAAGCCCAAATTATTTTCCAGTCAAGATACAGATAAACATGATTAGTAATTTGAAAGCTTAAAACGGTTGGTAGGGTGATTTTAACCAATCATCAAGCTTTTACTCTCCCCAGGATGACACAGGGGTAGAAAAGTCGTTTCGGATCCATGATTTGTTCATCTTTATGAACGTGAGTCTGTCTACATTATCAGTGGAGAGCCGCGTGCGCTTATCTGTCAGCACACCACCAGCAGCGCTGAACACACGTTCAGACAGAACGCTGGCTGCGGGGCATGACAAGATCTCCAAGGCGTAAGTGGCTAGCTCCGGCCATTCATCCAGATTGGAAGCCCAAAAAGAGCAAGGGTCCAGTGACACAGTCGTGGCTTCAATGTTTACTTGGAGATACTCCTGTACCATCGTCTCTAGGCGTTGACTATGTGTCAGACTTCTTGTCTCCTGTGGCCTTGCAAAGGATGGGCTAAAAAAGTGGTGAAATGATTCCGCAAAATTGATGTTACCAGCAGATACTGTGGTTCTGTTACGGTTTGAGTGCTGAACACTTGACGGTCCCACGGTTGGCAAGTTGGAACTGTGAGATTCACTACGTGCACCACAGGTATTTTGTGGAAAAGCACATGTAAGATTCTGCAACAGTCTCTGCTGATACTCCTGCATGCGTGCATCCCTTTCTATGGCAGGAATAATTTCTGCAAATTTACTTTTGTACCGGGGATCTAACAGTGTGGCAACCCAGTAGTCAGAATTATTTCTAATTCTCACAATTCGAGGGTCATGTTGCAGGTAGTGCAGCAAGAAGGCACTCATGTGTGTTGCGCATCCAGGAGCACCAAGTCCCTGTTGTGTTGGTGGCGAGGTAACAATCATGCTTCCTTCCTCTGTCCTCTCCCCCCAACCTCGCACAACAGAAATGTGATCAAGGTCTCCCTCATCTGATGAGTCTTCCATCAGTTCGTCCTCCACTTCTTCCTGGGCTCCTGCACCTTCCTCACTAGTTTGGCTGCTACCATGCGCCCTGGTAAAACCATCTCCCCCACCCTCACATGCCTGCCGCCTTGGTGCTGCCGACCGTCTGGACCTTGCAGATGTTAGCCCTTCCGCATACAACTCCTCCTCCTCTACTTCCTCCACCTCCTCTTGTGCCACCACCTGACTCCGAATTCTGTTTAACATGTGCTCCAGCATGTAAATCACCGGAATAGTCATGCTGATAATGGCATCGTCAGCACTAAACATCTTCGTCGCCATTTCAAAACTGTGCAGAAGGGTGCATAGGTCCCTGATCTGAGACCACTCCTCCAGCGTGATTTGCCCCACCTCTGAATCTCGTTGGCCCAGGCTATACGTCAGAACGTATTGCACCAGGGCTTGTCGGTGCTGCCACAGTCGCTGCAACATGTGCAGAGTTGAATTCCACCGGGTAGGCACATCGCATTTTAGCCGGTGAAGTGGCAGGCCCAACGACTTCTGTAGAGATGTAAGTCGCTGAGCTGCGGGATGCGAACGGCGGAAGTGAGCACACAGCGACCGTGCCCTCTGCAGAAGGCCATCTAGTCCGGGATAGTGGGCTAAAAATTGCTGGACAACCAGGTTCAACACGTGAGCCATACAAGGCACGTGTGTGACATTGCCCCGGCGAAGGGCCGCACCCAGGTTTGCAGCATTGTCGCACACGGCCTTCCCTGGTTTCAGGTCCAGTGGAGACAACCATTCATGAAATTGGTTCTCCAGAGCTGACCACAACTCCTCAGCTGTGTGACTCACATTTCCCAGACATTTCAAAGTAAAAACCGCCTGATGACGTTGAGCCCTACTGCCAGCATAGTAAGGAGGTGTGCAGGATCCCTTCTGCGCAGTTAGAAAGCTTGTGGCATGACCAGACAGGCTTTGGGTGCAGGTGGAAGACCGAGAGGAGGTTGAGGAGGCAGAAGCAGTGGAAGAACTTTGACATAAAGAGGATTGACGCACAACTCGTGGGGACGGCAAGACTTGGACAACAGCCCCTTGTCCTGCTGTCACCATAGTTACCCAGTGCCCAGTCAGCGACATGTAACGCCCCTGTCCATGCCTACTCGTCCAAGTGTCTGTGGTGAAATGCACCCTGTCACACACAGAGTTTCTCAAAGAAGCGGTGATGTTGTGTGCGACGTGCTGGTGGAGCGCAGGCACACCTTTCTTTGAGAAGTAGTGTCGACTGGGCATCTGGTACTGGGGCACTGCGACGGACATAAGGTCTCGAAAATCCTCTGTGTCCACCAGGCGGAAAGGCAGCATTTCTGTAGCCAAGAGCTTGCAGATGGTGAAATTCAACCTCTTAGCTTTCTCATGGCTAGGAGGAAATGGTCTTTTACTTGTCCACATCTGAGGGACCGAGGGCTGGCTATTGTGCTTAGACGGGGTTGATAAGGGTGTCCCCGGCAAACTGCCGGTCTGTGAGGAAGATGCAGGCGGACATGTTAGGTTGCCTTGATCCAAAGGTGGTGCTATCGATGGCGGACAGCGCTCAACACCAGCTGGTGTTACCACCTCCAAAGAAAATGATGACCTGCCAATCACGCTGGCTGTTGCGGGTAAAGAGGTGGCAGGTCTGCGCCCCAAAACAGGTGTGACTGCTGTCCCCCCAGTCACAGAGGATGAAGAGGCCGCGGATGCACAAGATATGGCAGACGGTGGTTGGCCCGGCCGGCTAGGCCGCATTGTAGCACACTGAGCTTCCCACTGCAACTTATGCTTCATGTCCATGTGCCGGTTCATGCATGAAGTACTCAAACTATGTATTTTTTGGCCTCTACTTAGCTTTTGCTGACAAATGTTACAGATAACACGAGTTGGGTCATCTTTATCGATCTGAAAAAATGCCCAGGCTATGCAAGGCTTAGCACCCATGCGACCTGAAGAGCCACCACGACTTGTGGTGAGAGGCAGAGTTGTGTTTGAGGATGCAGTTGTTGACGTGCTTCCAGTACTACGTCTCTGTCCAGGAAGGCGCAACCTGACCTCGTCGTCACTAGCATCTTCCTCCACCTCCTCTGCTGACCTCATCTCTTGGCTGACTGTGGGTTGACAGTAAGTGGGATCTCCAACCTCATCATCATCACCCTGTGTGTTATCACACCCGTCGTCCTCAGAGCCAACCTGTTCCTGCCCTGACAAAAAACTAAAGTTGTCGCTCCAATCAGGTATTTGAGTCTTATCATCGTCTTCCTCATTGTCTCCACCAACAGGAGTTACAGTTTGGGAATGAGGGTCTACATTATGGTCAGAACCTTCTGCGTCTGGTCCTGGATCCGACTCATAAAGATTCTGGGCATCAGTGCAGATCATTTCCTCGTCTGGATTCACAGAAGCGCTGGAGTCGACCTCTGATTCCCAGGCTATAGTATGAGTAAACAGCTCTGCAGACTCAACCATCTGTTCTACCTCATACTCAGACGGGCAGCTGGAGGTTTGGGAGCTGTGAGGAAGCAAGTGCGATTTGGGTGACACCTTTGAGGACTGGAGTATTTGTGATGTTGAAGTTGATGTGGAGGAGAGCCCACTTAAAGGAGCACTTGATATCCGTTGAAGCACCTGCTGTTTTTGTGCCTCATCTGGAATTTGTAGCGATTGGCGTGGCCGTAAGAAAGGGATCTTATCACATTGTCCGCTAAAAGAAGTAGACATTTTAGTTTGGCTGGAAGATGGTCTTTCTTCTGCAGATGCTACTGTTGCTTTAACACCTACCCCACGGACACTACCTTTTTTCCCCTTCCCAACACGCCTATTCCCCTTTCCACCAGCAGCAGGCCTTTTTCCACTCATTTTGGTGGTTAACTAATTCACAACTCTGGAGTTGTTTGCACAAAAAAACAATGGATGGTAACCGAGCAGAGCTGAGTGGCCAAACTGTGGTATTAGGCCAAAACTATTGGCTGGGTTAGATGCAGAAAAAAATTATATTCAATTTGCAACCTGATGGAGGTCAGTATAGATGGACTAATACAACAAGTCCCACACACAGCTAGAAGCCCAATATTTTTTCAGAGGTAGATGCAGAAAAAAATATATTCAGTTTGCAACCTGATGGAGGTCAGTATAGATGGACTAATACAACAAGTCCCACACACAGCTAGAAGCCCAATATTTTTTCAGAGGTAGATGCAGAAAAAAATATATTCAGTTTGCAACCTGATGGAGGTCAGTATAGATGGACTAATACAACAAGTCCCACACACAGCTAGAAGCCCAATATTTTTTCAGAGGTAGATGCAGAAAAAAATATATTCAGTTTGCAACCTGATGGAGGTCAGTATAGATGGACTAATACAACAAGTCCCACACACAGCTAGAAGCCCAAATATTTTTTCAGAGGTACTGTAGATGCAGATAAAAATTATTTTGAATTTGCAACCTGATGGAGGTCAGTATAGTTGGACTAATAGAGAAAGTCCGACACACTGCTAGAAGGCCAAATATTTTTTCAGAGGTACTGTAGATGCAGATAAAAATTATTTTTAATTTGCAACCTGATGGAGGTCAGTATAGATGGACTAATAGAGAAAGTCCGACACACTACTAGAAGGCCAAATATTTTTTCAGAGCTAGATGCAGAAAAAAATTATATTCAGTTTGCAACCTGATGGAGGTCAGTATAGATGGACTAATACAACAAGTCCCACACACAGCTAGAAGCCCAATATTTTTTCAGAGGTAGATGCAGAAAAAAATATATTCAGTTTGCAACCTGATGGAGGTCAGTATAGATGGACTAATACAACAAGTCCCACACACAGCTAGAAGCCCAATATTTTTTCAGAGGTAGATGCAGAAAAAAATATATTCAGTTTGCAACCTGATGGAGGTCAGTATAGATGGACTAATACAAGTCCCACACACAGCTAGAAGCCCAAATATTTTTTCAGAGGTACTGTAGATGCAGATAAAAATTATTTTGAATTTGCAACCTAATGGAGGTCAGTATAGATGGACTAATAGAGAAAGTCCGACACACTGCTAGAAGGCCAAATATTTTTTCAGAGCTAGATGCAGAAAAAAATTAGATTCAGTTTGCAACCTGATGGAGGTCAGTATAGATGGACTAATAGAATGATGCTATGCCCAAAAGATTTTACTTCACTAGGTGCAGTAAAAAAATTGGTATTCTATACACAGGTGGTATATCTTGCAACACAGATAGGCTACTCCACTGACTAACACACTCTGCAATAGGCCAAAAAGGATTAGCTTTGCTAGATTCAGCCAAATGCTGTGAAAAAAACTTGCACAGCACTGGCACAGACCTGCCTGGCAAAAACTGATAGGAACTGATGTAACCTAGTCCTGAAAAGGACTCCAATTACAATTAGTCTTTACTCCCACAACCTATCTATTTAAGAGCACAGACCTGCCTGATAAAAGTCGTAGGAAATGCTGTAACCTAGTCCTTAAAAGGACTGCAATCACAACTATTCCCTACTCCCAAGCTATCTGTATATTTGTGCGAAAATTGGCTTGAAATTAACAAGGTATAGCGCACACAGCAACAGCGGTGCCGTCTAACTCGCAGCTGCAGCAGTGAGAAAATGGTGGCGACGGGGAAAATGGCTTGGTCTTATAGGGCAAGGACATGTGACATACACTGCCAATCACACATGCCCTTGGTTGTGTGAAAAAAAGCACTTCGCTCCGTGTGTGCGCTGCTGATAGGCTGACAGATTGCACCTCCCCACTGTAAATGCGGGAAAGAGAAAAAAAAATGGAGATCTTCATTGTTCCTGCAGAGATCCATCCCCTGCCCCTCCCCCACCCCGCTGTACACTCAAACAGTGTATTAACATGAATTTTCAGCATTACTGAGAAAAAATCCAGTTATGATTTTGGTGCACGAACAGTTATCGAACATAACCTCGAACAGCCGAATTTTTCTCAAATTGTTCGTGTTCGCCGAACTGCTCGAACACCGCCCAAAACAGCTCGAATTTGAGATTGGCGAACAGTTCGAGTAGAACAACGCTCATCTCTAGTCTCTTGTATAGTTTGGTACACCTACACTAACTAGAAACAAGCAAATCTCTCCCTAGCTCAGCAGCACCTCTCCCTACACTGTCTGATTCCGGAGTGACTGTGACCAGCATGGCGGCGCCAGGTCTGATATAGACCTGATGACGCTGTGCGGCCAGCCAATCACTGTAATGCCACAACCAACATGGCTACTGCATTACAGTGAGTGGCAGGAAATCCCTGCATGTTCATTGGTGCTCTAAAGAGTGCCAAACATGCAGGGAGGAGACCCGAGCTCACGCCGAGCAACCCCGGAAATACTCGCCGAGCAGTAGCGAACATGCTTGCTCATCACTAACTCTGATCATACTCTGATCACTATTTGATCAGTGTCATTTGCCTAATTGGCCTGATTCTCTTAGATGAGCCGTCTGCACCTGCCCTAAGAGTAATAAACAAATTGTAATTTGGAATTGTCTTTTAATTTTATTTTTTTATGACATCAAACTTGCATCGTAATTGACATCGTAACTTTATTCTGCAGGTCAATAAGATTATGATGATATCCAACTTATATAGTTTGTTAATGTTTAAAAATCACTCTTTTTTCTAATTCATTTTTTCAGTCTTCGTATCCTGAGAGCCATAACTTTTTCATTTTTCTTCTTCTGTTTACAAAACATTGATATTTGTATCATTTTGGGGTAAATTTAACCATTTAGTCACTTTTTATTCCATTTTCTTTGACACTGGATGATCAAAACCGGAAAATTTTGCATTGTTTTTCAGATTCTTTTTTTTATGGCATTCAAAGTTTGGGATAAATGAGTAAATCTTTTTTATATTGCAGGGCATTATGAATTTGTTGATACTAAATATGTATAGTTTTTTTTTTAGGGCGCTTGTTTTTTCCAAATTTAAACCATTTTTTCTTAGAATTACTGTATTTTATTTTTGTAAACACTTATAAACATTTTTTTTACAATAATTTTCACTCCCACAACGAGATTTGAACATGCACATGCAATCATTTTATCGATTAGATCATGCTAATGAAGTGCAGTGCATTAGCCATCCTGTAAGTGTAAGGCCTCATCCGCATGACGTATGTTCCGTCTGACTGCTATCCTTACAAAAACAGATCGCACTCGGACCAATGTTATTCAATGGGGCAGTGCAGATGAACGATTATTTTCACTGTCCGCATTTGTGTGCAAATTTCCTCTGGAAACTGGATGACATTAATCCATTCAAGTCTATGGATGGAAGAAAAAATTCATATACCACAGTGTAGCATTCAATTTTTATGGATACATTGCAAATTTGTAACATAGGAAACTGTAAATGGTCTTGTAAATGATTCATTGCTGCTGTTGTAAAAAATAAATGGACAGCACATGAATGACAAGTGAGAAAAAAATCATTCCACTTTTCCTGCGATCCCCAGTGCTTCTAGTCCTTTTATCCTGCATGCTTTACCTGTGGCCAACAATTATTATTATTATTAAGGATATCACTAGTAACTATACTATAATGAACTATAATCTTCTGAACTGGTATCTAACTCTATATACAATTGTGCTCAAAAGTTTACATTCCCCAGCAGAATTTTTGCTTTCTTGGCCTTGTTTCAGAGAATATGAATGATAACAAAAAAACTTTTTCTCCACTCATGGTTATTGGTTGGGTGAAGCCATTTATTGTCAAACTACTGTTTTCTCTTTTTAAATCTTACTGACAGCTAAAAACATCCAAATGACCCTGATCAAAAGTTCACATACCCTGGTGATTTTGGCCTGATAACATGCACAGAATTTGACACAAATGGGTTTGAATGGCTACTAAAGGTAACATCACAGAAAGAAAGACTGATAGGCAGGCACAGACAAATGGGTAATGTGGGGTGCTACAATAAACCCTATGGTAAACAACACAACCCAAAGAGTAGAGAAAAGACACAGGGCAAATAAAGCATATGTACACCCAGGATAGTAGAAAAACGTATCAAATTTTATTAATCATAAATCTTAAGCAAAAAACACACAGACATACACATTGAAAACATTGAAGGACCAATCAATTGTCAGACAGTTAGACCATATATCTGTCAGTAATTTAAACAGTCACAGATGCATATTCAGGCAGGGACAGGGGTAATTACCACATGTATAAATAATGGTGACAGTAACAAAGTCTACATAGTAATGTGTAGACAATGATATACGGTAAATCCATAGAAAGCCACATATGGTAAATGGCTATAAATTAAATATACCCACAAAACGACAAAGCATAGTCTATTGCATCATGACAGATAATGTTACCTGCAGGGACGGTCCCCCTGACAAAGCTGCCAGGAGTAGCGAAACGCGTAGGATGTTCCGTCCCTGCAGGTAACATTATCTGTCATGATGCAATAGACTATGCTTTGTCGTTTTGTGGGTTCATTTTAGGGTATATTTAAATTATAGCCATTTACCATATGTGGCTTTCTATGGATTTATATCATTGTCTACACATTACTATGTAGACTTTGTTACTGTCACCATTATTTATATATGTGGTAATTACCCCTTTCCCTGCCTGAATATGCATCTGTGACTGTTTAAATTACTGACAGATATATGGTCTGTCTAACAATTGATTGGTCCTGCAGTGAAGTGAGGGGGTATATGTACTATTGGGATATCTCTCTCAAGCCCCTTCACTATGCTTTTGTATATCTTTGAAATTTTTTTAATGTGTTTGTCTGTGTTTTTTGCTTAAGATTTGTGATTAATAAAATTTTATATGTTTTTCTACTATCCTGGGTATGCACATGCTTTATTTGCCCTGTGTCTTTTCCCTTCTCTTTGGGTACTAAAGGTAACATCCTCATCTGTGACCTGTTTGCTTGTAATCAGTGTGTGTGCATAAAAGCTGAGTGAGTTTCTGGGATCCAGACAGACTCTCGCATCTTTCATCCAGCCACTGATGTTTCTGGATTGTGAGTCATGGGGAAAGCAAAAGAATTGTCAACGGATCTACGGGAAAGGGTAATTGAACTGTATAACACAGGAAAGGGATACAAAAAAATATCCAAGGAGTTGATAATGCCAGTCAGCAGCGTTCAAATTGTGATTAACAAATTGAAAATCAGGGGCTTTGTAAAAACCAAACCACAGTCAGGTAGACCAACAAAAATTTCGGCCACAACTGGAAGAAAATTGTTCGGTATGTAAAGAAAAAACCCCAAATAACATCAGCTGAAATTCAGGACTCTCTGAAAACTAGTGGTGTGGCTGTTTCAAGATGCACAATAAGGAGGCACTTGAAGAAAAATGGGCTAGATAGTCGAGTCACCAGAAGAAAGCCATTACTGTGCAAATGTTACAAAGTATCTCGCCTGCAATATGCCAAACAGCACAGAAACAAGCCTCAAAAATTCTGGAACAAGGTAATTTGGAGTGATGAGACCAAAATTAAATTTTTTGGCCACAACCATAAACGTTACATTTGGAGAGAGGTCAACAAGGCCTATGATGAAAGGAACACCATTCCTACAGTAAAGCACGGAGGTGGATCGCTGATGTTTTGGGGATGTGTGAGCTACAAAGGCACAGGAAACTTGGTAAAAGTTGAAGGAAAGATCAATGCAGCACGTTATCACAAGTACTGCAGGGAAATTTGCACTCATCAGCCCGGAAACTGCTCATGGGACGTACTTGGACGTTCCAATATGACAACGATCCAAAACACAAGGCCAAGTCGACCTGTCATTGGCTACAGCAGTACAAAGTGAAGGTTCTGGAGTGGCCATCTCAGTCTCCTGACCTCAATATCATTGAGCCACTCTGGGGAGATCTCAAGTGCGCAGTTCATGCTAGACAGCCCAGGAATTTACAGGAACTGGAGGCTTTTTGCCAAGAAGAATGGGCAGCTTTACCATCTGAGAAAATAAAGAACCTCATCCAAAACTACCATAAAAGACTTCAAGCTGTCATTGATGTTAGAGGGGGCAATACACAGTATTAAGAACTGGAGTATGTGAACTTTTGATCAGGGGCATTTGGATGTTTTTGGTTGTCATTAAGATTTAAAAAGAAAAAACAAAGTAGTTTGACAATAAATAGCTTCAACCAACCAATAATCATGATCATGAGTGGAGATAAAGTTTTTTTGTTATCATTCATATTCTCTGAAACAAGGCCAAGAAAGGAAAAATTCTGCTGGGGTATGTAAACTTTGAGCACAACTGTAACACTGTACAGTCACCAGAGATTTTTATGCAGTAACATTATTGTTTGCTGAAGTGCTCACTATAATTAGGATGCACAGTCATATTTGTAACCAAGAGTTACCTGATTTGTGGTCTACTCTGTTGTTACACCTCCATCTAGAAAGAAGATTTATTGTGCCAAGAGATGAGTGAATCGTTTGAAATTCAAATTAGCTGGTTTTCCCAAAGTATTTGACCGTGTTGAATTAGAAAGTCTCTAATTGCTCAGAAAATACTTGTCCAATACACTGAAGTGTCTGAGTATATTGAAACTGTTTTGAGCTCTGTTATTCTAGCAAAGCCTTATTAATTTCCAAGTGACCTCAAGCTATCTGACAAAATGTAAGCAGATGGTAAGTGGTGGTGGTGGCAGGAGTTGGGATTTCTTGTTTTGGAATGAAAAAAATGGCTTGCTCATTTTATATTGCAGGAAGCATACTTTCTGTGACACACAAGTCTTTGACTGAGAATTTGGTTTTAGTTGAAAAATTTTCACTGAGGGGTTTTATACTGACCTCCTTGTTTGCAAGAATAAAAAGGCAGTTATTAAGGTGCAGTTACTGTAGTATATCTAAGATCAATGAATTCACACTTACATTGAGTTATTGTTTAGCTACAGCCACTTACTATATTATTTGAATATTTGGATTAGCGTTCACAGACTGAGACTAGCACTCCCGTTTTCAATCTGCTTCATCACTAAAGTAGTACACTACAAAAAAATAAGACCTTTTTTTATCCCTAGGTGGAATGACCTTCTGTATATCCCTAAGTAGAATGACCTTCTGTACGATATGGCCAGCCCCGATCTTTTACACTGGCTATAACAGCCCCCTTTATTGGTTGCACTAAAGAAAGTGATGTGATAGCTGCTGGGCATTATGGCATTATGGGGAAGCCTGCAAGGCCATACCTGATACCTTTAGCCCATTTTCTCCCATTTTGTGAGTCTTCAGCAGTGTGTGAAATGGCACCAGGCATTTTATGGGGGCCAATCTTTGCAAATCTATTTGTAGAGTGTTTGATTTTGCAGGGACCTGTGAATTTCAGGAAATTTGACACAAAGTCAATCCTTCATGGATCGATCTGCTCTTCTCTATTGATAACTCCAGCTGGGTTTACATGGCACAATTTGGCAACATGCAAGCTGATCAGGGGTCGTTTAATGACATGTTTAGCTAGGCTGACCACACTATGCGCACAGAATGATCATACAAACGATTGTTCTGTACCCATATCATACCATGTTCTCGGCAGGACATGTCCTGTCAACACAGGATGATGTGTTGCTGAGAATGTTGAATTTTAAGCAAGATTAAAAATAATCTTACCTGACGAAAGAGTATTTTGCTCTTTTAAGGAACGTTTGCTGGCCTGTTTAGGTGGGCCGATAATTGAGTACGAGCATCTCTAAGAATGAGTATCTGCCCATCTAAATGGGCTCTTAACATGCACATTAGTTTTGTCAAAGCAAAACACTTGCATGCTGGAGGTAAACTACCGTAGTTTCTGAGATCTCAATCTAAATGTTGGCTATTTTCTTTAGATCTAAGAATTGATCTTGACATTTCACCACGGCATATTTGTAGATTATATGCAGTACCAGTATATTCCGCTCTCTACATTTTAATCTTTTAATTAAGTATTGAGGTAAAAGATTACTTAATATTAATAGTTCCCAAGGGGTTTCTTATGCAAACAAACATGGTGCTACAAAGCATTTACAGGACGACTTAACCTCAGCAAACATGTCATTGTGCCTGGCAAGAAAATGTTTTGTAATGTCAATTTTTCTTTCTTAGAAAGCTAATTTTATTTGACAGTTTTAAAGATAAAATGTTCCCCCACATTCCGTACAGATGAATAAAATGATACTTCAACCAATTCAAGGGGACATGTTCGAGCGTGGGTGGCAAATTCATCATAATTTATGGCACAAAAGTGGCATCAATTACAACAGAAATGTACCCCAGTCCCTGTCCTTGCTAGAATACTTTTCTTGTGGTGGTGCAATTCCTCAAGCAGCACACACCTATTAATGAATTTGACTCATTTTACTCTCGTGCATTGTTCATCAAGACTGCCATACAAAACCAGACACAGCCCATAGACAAGGCTGAGAAAAGACCGTAGCTACAAATGTAGCAAAGATTATCATAGCACACAACTCATGATCTTGATAATTCGTTACAGAAGGTTATGTCACTTAAGACTATTAAGATAACATAAAGGGAACCTGACAGCTGATTTATTTTGACCGAATCACAGGCAGCATGAATTAGAGTCCAGCTCTGTCATTTCAATTAGGTATGTTTTACTTAGAATCGCTATGACATTTAAAAAAAACATACATTTTAATAATGGCTTTGGACCAAACCTGGGCACATGCGTCCCTTTGGCTGTTCTGGTGCGGCTCACAGTCCAGGATAGCCAAAAGCTCTATACAGTGGAGTCCCGCACCTCCGCCTGGTGTCTTTCACTTTCACTGATATCTGCATCCTCAAGATGCACATACAGGTGAATACAATGTTGGCACAGCTCCTTGCTTCATCTTTGAACCTGTGTGTCTGAGAGCGCGGCAGGCGAGATGATGTCACTACGTTGCGTCAGCTGTGCCTCAGTACTCAGCGCAGGCTTGAGCAGTGGAGGAACGGCGTTAGGTGAGAAGTTTTATTTTATTTTTTACATAATTCTGTGGGGAGGAGGGGACATACTACTGTGTAAGGGGGCTGTGTGGAGACATAATTCTGTACAATAGGACGATGTGGGGACAATACTGTGCAAGAGGGCTTTGTGGGACATCATACTGTGCAATGAGGCTGTGTGGGGACATAATACACTGTAAGAGGGCTGTGTAGGGACATTTTCCTGATGGATAGCTTTGTGGGGACATAAAACTGTCTAAGGGGGGCTGTGTGGTGAACTAATACTGTCTATGAGGACTGTGTGTGGACATAATACTGTGTAAGGGGCAGTGTGGGGATATAATACTGCACATGGGGGCTGTGTGTGGACATGGTACTGTGCAAGGGGGCTGTGTGGGTACATTATGCTTTGTAAAGGGGCTGTGTGGGGACCTCATGCTATGCAAGGGGGCTTTGTATGGACATTATTCTGAATGGGGGCTATATGGGGATGTTATGCTGTGTAAGGGGCCTGTGTGGTTACATCATGCTGTATTAGGGGGATATCATACTTTTTGAGGGGCTATGTAGTGACATTATACTATATGGGGACATCATACTGTGCATGGGGACTGTTGTGCAGCATATTGTGTTGGAAGCTGTTGATCAAGGTACAAGGGCTGACTAACAACAGCAGTATGATTTATAAACTTTATAAAAAGCAGTAAATTATATAATGTTGATTAGCTGCTACGGGTAAGAATACATGTTACAATAAGCCCTATCATAACATGTATTAGCAATAGCAGATAATCAACAGACTTAATTCTGTTGATTAGCTGCTATTAATTAATTTGTATCACTGTTACTAATACATTTTTATCACTTAATTTTTAAGTGATAAAAATTCATATAAAACAATAATAATAATCAGAATTAAGTTTGGTTCGTTGGTTTGGCCCTCCACAAGAGTCACAGTATCTCATGTGGCCCTTTTGGAAATTAGTTGCCAGCCCCTGCATTGTACCATGCAACTCGAGTGACTAGTCCAGGAGACCGATCCCTGGTGGCTTCTCTATGAACTTCTCCCCTTGAGTGACAGGCCTCTCCCTACATGGGAAAGACCTATCACTCAAGGGGACAAGAGTGGGAAGAAAGTCTTGGAGTGGCATGGTCTCTGGCTGGCTTTTAAATGTATGTTTTTCCTGTAAATGCAATGGTGTTTCAGAATAAAACATACCAAGCTGAGATGACACAGCCAAACTCTGATTCATTTTGCCTGTGGTTCAGGTACAATAAATCAGCTATAAGGTTAATGTCATCATTGCAAGAGTCATTCACTGATGTCAAGTTAGATGTCAAATTAAACTGTTTTGCGCACTCATATCATAGTACTGTGCTATGTGAGTCAAGTAGATCTACTGTATGTCTTTCAAAACTCTTGCAATTGAGTTTTAAAAAGGTAAGCCTATTTCAAATATTGGTTATTTTTTCCCACATAAATTGATAATTTATACCAAGGTTTCTGAAACTTTTTCTACTGGGTCTTACCTGACGGACTAAGATGAAGTTGAAGTCCTCTAAGTACTCAAAAGTATGTTGTAAATAAGAAAAAAATATTAGTTTGAATCACTAACCTTTTCCCAGTTCAAAACAAATTAAATAAAAAAAAAAATAGTATTACTATGTCTGTAAAAGACCGATCCATAAAAATTAATTTATCTGTATGACTAAAGCCTGCTATGTGTGTGGGAGAATATCCTAAAGCAGTGCTGGCGAACCTTGACCTGGACCGGCCCGGCGGGTGAGTACTCGGAGCGCGCTGACGTCAGTCCCTACTTCAGCTAGATGGGCGTTCTCGGACACACATCTAGCTGAAGTGTATTGCAGCGCACGAACTTGCCAGGCCCGTGTGCCGCAATACATGCTGCTGGCCAATCAGAGGCCAGCAGCTAGCAGCTGACGTCGGCACGCGACTGGGCGCATGGCAGCCGGTTACAGGAGAGGACACAGCGCGTGAGAGGAAGGAAGGTGAGTAGGAATGTTTATTATGTTTTTTTTTTTTCTTTTTGTTTTTTTTTCAGCGGCACCAGCAGGATTTGGGGGGGAGCATATATACATGGACTGGGGGGGGGAGCATATATACATGGACTGGAGGGAGAATATATACATGAACTGGGTGATTGAGCATATACAGTCATATGAAAAAGTTTGGGCACCCCTATTAATCTTAAGCTTAATGTTCTATAAAAATTGGTGTTTTTGCAACAGCTATTTCAGTTTGATATATGTAATAACTGTTGGATACAGTAATGTTTCTGCCTTGAAATGAGGTTTATTGTACTAACAGAAAATGTGCAATCTGCATTCAAACAAAATTTGACAGGTGCATAAGTATGGGCACCTCACCAGAAAAGTGACATTAATAGTTAGTAGATCCTCCTTTTGCAAAAATAACAGCCTCTAGTCGCTTCCTGTAGCTTTTAATGAGTTCCTGGATCCTGGATGAAGGTATTTTTGACCATTCCTCTTTACAAAACAATTCCAGTTCAGTTAAGTTTGATGGTCGTCGAGCATGGACAGCCCTCTTCAAATGATCCCACAGATGTTCAATGATATTCAGGTCTGGGGACTGGGATGGCCATTCCAGAACATTGTAGTTGTTCCTCTGCATGAATGCCTGAGTAGATTTGGAGCGGTGTTTTGGATCATTGTCTTGCTGAAAGATCCATCCACTTTGTAACTTCATATTTATCACTGATTCTTGAACACTATTGTCAAGAATCTGCTGATACTGAGTGGAATCCATGCGTCCCTCAACTTTAACAAGATTCCCAGTGCCAGCATTGACCACACAGCCCCAAAGCATGATGGAACCTCCACCAAATTTTACTGTGGGTAGCAAGTGTTTTTCTTGGAATGCTGTGTTTTTTTGCCACCATGCATAACGCCTTTTTGTATGACCAAATAACTCAATCTTGATTTCATCAGTCCACAGGACCTTCTTCCAAAAAGAAATTGGCTTCTCCAAATGTGCTTTTGCATACCTCAGCCAACTCTGTTTGTGGCGTGCTTGCAGAAACGGCTTCTTTCGCATCACTCTCCCATACAGCTTCTCCTTGTGCAAAGTGCCTTGTATAGTTGACCGATGCACAGTGACACCATCTGCAGCAAGTTGATGCTGCAGCTCTCTGGAGGTGGTCTGAGGATTGTCCTTGACTGATCTCACCATTCTTCTTCTCTGCCTTTCTGATGTTTTTCTTGGCCTGCCACTTCTGGCCTTAACAAGAACTGTCCCTGTGTTCTTCCATTTCCTTACTATGTTCCTCACAGTGGAAACTGACAGGTTAAATCTCTGAGACAGCTTTTTGTATGCTTCCCCTGAACAACTATGTTGAATAATCTTTGTTTTCAGATCATTTGACAGTTGTTTTGAGGAGCACATGATGCCACTCTTCAGAGGAGATTCAAACAGGAGAACAACTTGCAAGTGGCCACTTTAAGTAGCTT
Organism: Phyllobates terribilis; assembly: GCF_046119375.1. NCBI lineage: Eukaryota > Metazoa > Chordata > Amphibia > Anura > Dendrobatidae > Phyllobates > Phyllobates terribilis. The sequence continues at coordinate 95,387,644 of NW_027362761.1, read as the reverse complement.
TTCTCATGATTGCATACACCTGGCTATAAAGTTCAAAGCTCCATGAGGTTACAAAACCAAAAAAAGTGCTTTAGTAAGTCAGTAAAAAGTAGGTAGGAGTATTTAAAACAAGAAAATGATAAGGGTGCCCATACTTATGCACCTTTCAAATTTTGTTTGAATGCAGATTGCACATTTTCTGTTAGTACAATAAACCTCATTTCAAGGCAGAAACATTACTGTGTCCAACAGTTATTACATATATCAAACTGAAATAGCTGTTGCAAAAACACCAATTTTTATAAAACATTAAGCTTAAGATTAATAGGGGTGCCCAAACTTTTTCATATGACTGTATACAGTACAGACCAAAAGTTTGGACACACCTTCTCATTTAAAGACTTTTCTGTATTTTCATGACTATAAAAATTGTACATTCACACTGAAGGCATCAAAACTATGAATTAACACATGTGGAATTATATACTTAACAAAAAAGTGTGAAACAACTGAAAATATGTCTTATATTCTAGGTTCTTCAAAGTAGCCACCTTTTACTTTGATGACTGCTTTGCACACTCTTGGCATTCTCTTGATGAGCTTCAAGAGGTAGTCACCGGAAATGGTCTTCCAACAATCTTGAAGGAGTTCCCAGAGATGCTTAGCACTTGTTGGCCCTTTTGCCTTCACTCTGCGGTCCAGCTCACCCCAAACCATCTCAATTGGGTTCAGGTCTGGTGACTGTGGAGGCCAGGTCATCTGGCGTAGCACCCCATCACTCTCTGTCTTGGTCAAATAGCCCTTACACAGCCTGGAGGTGTGTTTGGGGTCATTGTCCTGTTGAAAAATAAATGATGGTCCAACTAAACGCAAACCAGATGGAATAGCATGCCGCTGCAAGATGCTGTGGTAGCCATGCTGGTTCAGTATGCCTTAAATTTTGAATAAATCCCAAACAGTGTCACCAGCAAAACACCCCCACACGATCACACCATCACACCTCCTCCTCCATGCTTCACGGTGGGAACCAAGCATGTAGAGTCCATCCGTTCACCTCTTCTGCGTCGCACAAAGACACTGTGGTTGGAACCAAAGATCTCAAATTTGGACTCCTCAGACCAAAGCTCAGATTTCCACTGGTCTAATGTCCATTCCTTGTGTTCTTTAGCCCAAACAAGTCTCTTCTTCTTGTTGCCTGTCCTTAGCAGAGGTTTCCTAGCAGCTATTTTACCATGAAGGCCTGCTGCACAAAGTCTCCTCTTAACAGTTGTTGAAGAGATGTGTCTGCTGCTAGAACTCTGTGTGGCATTGACCTGGTCTCTAATCTGAGCTGCTGTTAACCTGCGATTTCTGAGGCTGGTGACTCGGATAAACTTATCCTCAGAAGCAGAGGTGACTCTTGGTCTTCCTTTCCTGGGGCGGTCCTCATGTGAGCCAGTTTCTTTGTAGCGCTTAATAGTTTTTGCAACTGCACTTGGGGACACTTTCAAAGTTTTCCCAATTTTTCGCACTGACTGACATTCATTTCTTAAAGTAATGATGGCCACTTATTTTTCTTTACTTAGCTGCTTTTTTCTTGCCATAATATAAATTCTAACAGTCTATTCAGTAGGACTATCAGCTGTGTATCCACCAAACTTCTACACAACGCAACTGATGGTCCCAACCCCATTTATAAGGCAAGAAATCCTACTTATTAAACCTGACAGGGCACACCTGTGAAGTGAAAACCATTTCGGGTGACTACCTCTTGAAGCTCATCAAGAGAATGGCAAGAGTGTGCAAAGCAGTCATCAAGGCAAAAGGTGGCTACTTTGAAGAACCTAGAATATAAGACATATTTTCAGCAGTTTCACACTTTTTTGTTAAGTATATAATTCCACATGTGTTAATTCATAGTTTTGATGCCTTCAGTGTGAACGTACAATTTTCATAGTCATGAAAATACAGAAAAATCTTTAAATGAGAAGGTGTGTCCAAACTTTTGGTCTGTACTGTACGTGGATTAAGGGAGAGCATATATACATGGACTGGGGGGAGAGCATATATACATGGACTGGAGGGGCAGCATATATACATGGACTGGGGAGAGAGCATACTGTATATACATGGACTGGGGATGGAGTATATATACATGGATTGGGGAAAGCATATATACATGGATTAGGGGGGAGCATATATACATGGACTGGGGGGCAAATATACATAGACTGGGGGTGGAGCATATATATATGAACTGGGGGAGTGCATATATACATGGATTGGGTGGAGCATATATACAAGGATTGGTGGAGGGCAGCATATATACATGGATTAGGGGAGGGCAACATATACACAAGGATTGGGGGAGGGCAGCATATATAAAAGGATGGGGGAATGGCAGCAGATATACAAGAATGGGGGCAGCGTATATACAAGGATGGAGGGAGGGCAGCATATAAACATGGATGGGGGGGTCAGCATATATACAAGGATGGAGGGAGGGCAGCATATATACAAGGATGGGGGGAGGGCAGCATATATACAAGGATGGGGCGAAGGGCAGTATATATACAAGGATGGGGCAGCATATATACAAGGATGGGGAGGGCAGTATATATATAAGGATGGGGGAGGGCAGCATATATACAAGGATGTGTGCAGCATATATACAAGGATGGGGCAGCATATATACAAGGACAGGGGAGGGCAGCAGATATACAAAGATGGGGGGAGGGCAGCATATATACAAGGATGGGGGAGGGCAGCATTTGTACAAGGATGGGGGCAGCATATATACAAGGATAGGGGGAGGGCAGCATATATACAAGGATGGGGGAGGGCAGCATATATACAAGGATGGGGGGAGGGCAGCATATATACAAGGATGGGGGAGGGCAGCATGTGTGGCGCCCCTGAGGATTTGGTCGCCACAGAGGTATTGCATCTCACCCAGAGGTGTGGTATCTCACTCTCAGGTAAGGAAGGAGTATGGCTCAGGACCCTAACACTACATCCACTACACAACATTTTCGGGGGACAGGGTGATAATGCTCCTACGGGAGAGCACAAGTGTCCCTGATCCCTGGCTGGAGTGGGGAGGAACCACTTAGAGAGGGGGAACTATGTAGTGGATGGGTGGAGGATGTAGATCCTGGGAGCACTGTGGTAAGAGGTATAATAGGAAGGAACCATCTTAGCTCAGTGTGGAGTCGGTGAGGGAGTTCCAGTCAGATAGATTGAGAAGGAGTCAGGGAGCAGAGGCTCTGTACGAGCTCTGCTCCACAGGCAGGCCTAGTTAAGAGGCCTGAGCCTGAAAGGAGGGTAGAGAGAAGAGGGAGCAGGGAGGCCCCAGGACAAGGATAGAAGGGACCCCAGGGGTACGGGCCATGCAGTAATCCACCCGTACGCCCGCCGCTGCCAGGAGGTAGGGGGTCAGGCCACAGAAGGGGAATCGGGTCCCCCAGCCAGCAGAGACTACAGGACTCAACTGGGAACTGGAGGCTGCAGCACTTCAAGTACAGCAAGCCGTCCACACCAGCCACCAGGAAGGTAGCCACATAGGGCCAGGGGACGGAACACATGTCGCCCGCAAAGGCCTGAGGACACTGGACAGAGGTGCCGCTAGGTGTGAGGTACTAGGAGAGAGGCCAGAGAGGACACACAGAAGGGGGTCCTGCTAAATGCTCCAGAGATACCAGGGAGTCGACCGAGCCCCTTACTGCGTGAGTACAGGATGCCGTGGGCTCTTACACTGGCCCTGTAACTGGAACTGCTCTAACCGTGAGTAAAAGACCTGGGACTGCATCATCTGGACTCTGTGATCATTCTTGCACCACGACACATTGCACCATCACCACCATCATCCCTACATGCTGCCCTGAAGCTACACTCTACCTGTGGGGAGTTACACTACCTTGCTGCGCAAATCACCAGCTTCAGCGGACTGCCCCGCAGCGGCGGTTAATAATGACCGCAATCCACAGGTGGCGTAGTCGGACTATTTAAACCAGATACACATAGACTACCCTGGTTTGACCGCCCTGGGTCATGGACCGGGTCACCGCCACAGTGACTACAACCCCCAGCATCCCACAAGGCCCGGCTCCGGGTACCCTACTGCTCAGGGGGCGCGTCTGTAGCGCCCCGAGGGTTCGGCAGCTACAGGGGTATTGCACCTCAGTCCAGAGGTGTGATATTCCACTCCCGGGTAAGGATGGAGTATGGACCAGGGCTCAGTTAGCTGCATACAGCACACACACCCCATTTCCGAGGGACAGCTCAACGGTGCTCCCACTAGACAGAAGTGCAGGCACGACCGACTATGTCCCTGCCTGGAGTGGGGAGGGGGGTGGAACACCCAGTGCTGTAGGGGCAGATAGGGGTTGGTTCCTGAGCGTAGACAGGAGCTCATTGGTTGCTGGTCACCTGGGCTCATGGTCAGAGGGAGGTATAAAAGGTGGGCACCATCTTAGAACAGTGTTCAGTCTGAGAGAGGAAGTGACAGAGCAGGGCCTCTGTGGAGCTCTGCTCCGGAGGCGGGCCTAGCCTGTGAGGCCCAGCCAGCACTGAAAGAGATAGAAGAAGAAGTTCAGTCTGTGAGGAGAGGAGAGCTGACAGGGAGCAGCAGCTCAGGCTGAGTGCTGCTCCAGAGGCAGGCCTAGAGAAGAGGCCGGAGCCTGAGAGGAGAAGGAGAAGTGGGCCTGGAGAAGAGGCCAAGGGAAGGAGGAGAAGACAGAACAGGAAAGAAGGAGAAGAGAGAGAGAAACAGAAGGGCTCAGGAACAAGAAGGTGGAAGGGACCCTAAGAACCCACGAGAATCCAGGGTGAAGGGTCAGGCAGATTAAGGGTACCGCATCCCAAGTTGGTGGAGGAGAAACTACCCTCAGCCAAAGACCGGTCGTCGTGATCATTTATTGGTGCGACACCTCATCAAACCTGCTAGGAAGGCACCATATAGGACAGCGGAGGACGGGGCCCACGTTTACCCGCACAAGTCCGCGGCAGCTGGACAAAAGTGGGTCACTGGTGAGGCAGGCCAGAGAAAGGATTAAAGGGGGTCCTGTGCCATGCTCCTGAACTGCCTGGGAGTTGACCGAGCCCCTCACCTGGTGGACGCAGCACGGCTCGGGCAGTCATTCCCTGCAGAAGTGACTTGGATATTAACCGTGAGTAAAGACCCTGGACTGCAGTACGTTGTCTGTGTGCTTTTTCGCTCCTCCGGCACTACCGGTACTGGGACTCTCACCACCATCACTCCCACCATCCACTACACTGCCCTGGGGCCGCACTCTTTCCGTGGGGAGTCACACTACCCTAGCTGCATACCTCATCAGCCCCAGCGGTCTGCATGCAGCGGCGGTTCCTAATAACCTCAATCCACGGGTGGCGTAGTCGGACATAATCAATAGCACATAACGGACTACCACTGGCCTGACCACCCTGAGCCACGGAACCGGGTTGCCACTACTACTCCCATCGTTCTCTATTGCCCGGATCCGAGTGCCCCACGGCCCAGGGGGCGAGTCACGTCAACTTTGGCGTAGTCGGCAGGATCCATAACCAGCCTGTTATCATCGGGTAATGTGTGCCTAAAGACTGTTTCACTGTACTGAATGTGGCGCCCGCCCCAGAAGAACGGGCGCCATTATGTGCGTGCTAAAAGACGACAAGAAACCACCTCCCATCGTGGGCCAGGGTCCAGTATGGCGCCAACAGTGGAGCCCGCCCCAAACAGCAATGGTCATGTATGCCAGTGTGTCCATCAAGGTGGGGGGGCTGACCCTGAAGGTGACCGACAGCAGGCTGCCATGAGACCGCAGCAAATTGCCCTGGGACCGCCCCCAGCAGGGGAGGGGAGAGAAGAAAACTGGGAGACAGGGTGTGGTCTGGATTAGTCTAGACAGATCACACCCGGTGGAGAAGATGGAGAACGGCAGCACCAGAGCCCCAGCCAGCAACAGGCTGCAGTCTGAAGCACCCTACAACCTGGAGGAGCTCGTGGCAAAGCTGCCCCAGGAGGACTCGGAGTTCCTCCGCTCCGGGATGGAAGACCTGGGCCGGAGGATGGAGAAGGCCCAGCGCGATGCCATCGCTGGATGGAAGAGGGAGATGGAGCAGAGGATGGCGGACCGTCAGCAGAGAACGCTGCCCAGCACCGGCAGAGTCCCAGCCGTTGCGGATCTCGATCAGTGCCAGGAGGCGACGAGAGACGCAGGAGCGGCCGCGGGAGCAGGTAGGAGGAGTCTCCCTGTCCCGGGCGCTGCCAGCGTTGACCTGCTGCTGGGCCCCCTGGTGGAGCCGCTGCTCCAGGGCGCTTCCACCGCCAGTCCACTGCTACCCCCGCAGCTGGGCCTATCGCCAAGCCCTCCAGCCCCTGGCGCCACCAGTGGCGGCCCGCTCCCGCAGCCAAGCGCTCCAGCCCCGGGCGCCACCAGCGGCGGCCCGCTCCCGCAGCCAAGTCCTCTAATCCCGGGCGCTACTACCACCAGCCCGTGCCCAGGCCCAAAGCCGCGCCCTCTGACCAGATAGACTGAAGAGGAGTCAGGGAGCAGAGGCTCTGTACGAGCTCTGCTCCACAGGCAGGCCTAGTTAAGAGGCCTGAGCCTGAAAGGAGGGAAGAGAGAAGAGGGAGCAGGGAGGCCCCAGGACGAGGAGAGAAGGGACCCCAGGGGTACGGGTCGTGCAGTAAGTCACCCGTACGCCCGCCGCTGCCAGGAGGTAGGGGGGTCAGGCCACAGAAGGGGAACCGGGTCCCCCAGCCAGCAGAGACTACAGGACTCAACTGGGAACCGGAGGCTGCAGCACTTCAAGTACGGCAAGCCGTCCACACCAGCCACCAGGAAGGCAGCCACATAGGGCCAGGGGACAGAACACACGTTGCCCGCAAAGGCCCGAGGACACTGGACAGAGGTGCCACTATGTGTGAGGTACTAGGAGAGAGGCCAGAGAGGACACACAGAAGGGGGTCCTGCTAAATGCTCCAGAGATACCTGGGAGTCGACCGAGCCCCTTACTGCGTGAGCACAGGACGCAGTGGACTCTTACACTGGCCCTGTAACTGGAACTGCTCTAACCGTGAGTAAAAGACCTGGGACTGTATCATCTGGACTCTGTGATCATTCTTGCACCGCAACACATTGCACCATCACCACCATCATCCCTACACGCTGCCCTGAAGCTACACTCTACCTGTGGGGAGTTACACTACCTTGCTGCGCAGATCACCAGCTTCAGCGGACTGCCCCGCAGCGGCGGTTACCAATGACCGCAATCCACAGGTGGCGTAGTCGGACTATTTAAACCAGATACACATAGACTACCCTGGTTTGACCGCCCTCGGTCACGGACTGGGTCACCGCCACAGTGACTACAACCTCCAGCATCCCACAAGGCCTGGCTCCGGGTACCCCACGGCTCAGGGGGCGCGTCACATATATGCAAGGATGGGGGGAGGGCAGCATATATACAAGGATGGGGCAGCATATATACAAGGACAGGGGAGGGCAGCGGATATACAAGGATGGGGGAGAGGGCAGCATATATAAAAGGATGGGGGAGGTCTGTATATATACAAGGATGGGGGGAGGTCTGTATATATACAAGGATGGGGGGAGGGCAGCATATATACAAGGATGGGGGGAGGGCAGCATATATACAAGGATGGGGCAGCATATATACAATGATGGGGGGAGGGCAGCATATATACAAGAATGGGAGGAGGGCAGCATATATACAAGGATGGAGGGAGGGCAGCATATATAGAACGATGGGGGAGGGCAGCATATACAGCTCTGGCAAAAATTAAGAGACCACTGAACAGTTTTCTATTGGAAAGCATGGAAAGACTGGTGGAAAGCATGCCACGATGCATGAAAGCTGTGATTAAAAATCATGGTTAGTCCACCAAATATTGCCAAATATTGATTTCACAGTTAAAACATGAGTAATTTGAGGTCTGAAAGCACTGTTTCTTTTTTAGTATTTTGACGCTTTATCATTTGCTGCAAATAAATACAAAATTTTTAGCTTTGAATTTCGGAGACATGTTGTCAGTAGTCTATAAACTAAAACAACAATGTACATTTTACTCAAAAATATACATATAAAGAGAAAAATCAGAGAAACTGAAAATTTTGCAGTGGTCTCTTAATTTTTGCTAGAGCTGTATACAAGGATGGGGGCATATACCAAGATGGGGGTGAGCAGTCTCATAACCCTGCTCCTTTCTGTGGCTGCTTTATGCTGCCCCCTCCTGCTGTCTGCCCCCTCCCACCCCGTTCTCTGTATCAGTTGTTTTTTCTAAACGAAAACCTCACTATTCAGGTTAATTTTCCGTGTTGGCACTTGGCGATAAATAAGTGGGTTTTGGATTGCAGTTTGGGCACTCGGTCTCTAAAAAGTTTGCCATCACTGTCCTAAAGTCTGTCACTGCTTATATACAGTGGTGTGAAAAAGTGTTTGCCCTCTTCCTGATTTCTTATTCTTTTGCATGTTTGTCACTTAAATGTTTCAGATCACAAAAGAAATTTAAATATTAGACAAAGATAACACAAGTAACCACAAAATGCAGTTTTTAAATGAAGGTCTTTATTATTAAGGAAACAAGAATTCCAAACCTACAGGGCCCTGTGTGAAAAAGTGATCCCCCCCCCCTTCCCCTTAAAACATAAAGTAACTGTGGTTTATCACATCTTTGGAAGCTGAGTTACATTTCTTTAGCCACACACAGGCCTGATTACTGCCACACCTGTTCTTAATCAAGAAATCCTTAAATAGGACATTCCTGACAAAGTGAAGTAGACCAAAAGATCCTCAAAAGCTAGACATCATGCTGCAATCCAAAGAAATTCAAGAACAAATGAGAATTAAAGTAATTAACATCTATCAGTCTGGAAAAGGTTATACAGTCATTTCTAAAGCTTTGAGACTCCAGTGAACCACAGTGAGAGCCATTATCCACAAATGGTAAAAACATGGAACAGTGGTGAACCAACCAAAATTACCTAAAGAGCACAGCAATGACTCATTCAAGAGGTCACAAAGGACCCCACAACAGCATCCAAAGAACTGCAGGCCTCACTTGCCTCAGTTAAAGTCAGTGTTCATGACTCCACCGTAAGAAATAGACTGGGCAAAAACGGCATGCATGGCAGAGTTCCAAGACAAAAACCACTGCTGAGCAAAAAGAACATAAAGGCTCATCTCAGTGTTGCCAGAAAACATCTTGATGATTGCCAAGACTTTTGAGAGAATACTCGGTGGACTAGCGAGACAAAAGTTGAACTTTTTGGAATGTGTATGTCCCATTACATCTGGCGTAGAAGTAACACAGCATTTCAGAAAAGGAACATCATACCAACAGTAAAATATGGTGGTGTTAGTCTTTTCTAATGGCCATTCACCCTTTTGGCCAATGACCAAGGTCCTGCCTTCTTAGTTTAAATTCCCCTTCCTGGGCTTGATTCATTCTCTTTCCCCAGCAGCCTGGGCCTGGTGGCATTCAGCTCCCTCCCTATTTATTAATATTGTACATCATAACTGATTGCTAATAGTTGTTTTTTCTTTGCTATTTTATGAACAGTTTCCTGAGGAAAACAATTTATAACAAGTCACAGTGGCATTCATACTGGAAAAAATTCAGTGTTTAGAGCTGAATAGTGCACTGCAATCAGTGTGAGCATATCACTTCTCGGATGTTGAGTTTGTTTATCTCCAACTGTTATAAATAACAGCTATGACTGATTTCTTCCCAACAAAACATGTAGGTGTCTGTCTTCTTTCCAGGAATGTGGCTAAATGGGTATGTCCTGTTACTATGTCTCCACAGTCTAGCAATTTAGGCCACGGCCCCACTATCAGTATTTGGTCAGTATTTGGACCTTCTAAGGCCGTACCTTCTTCATTTTTCCAAGACCACATTTCTCTTTCTGCTCCTAATAAACTATCAGGGGCTATTAAATTTTCTTCTGACTGTACTTTCCATGTTCTACAAGACTCAATACTATGATTAACTATTTGCTTCACTATGAGATAAGAGAACAGACAGCCAGTATACTTGAGAACATGAAAATATTATCTGACCCCAGCTTTGAAGAAGAGCTCACCCAGAACAAAGTTCAAAAGTCCCTGCTAGTTTACAAGGAGCAAACAGAAATGTGCCCTGGATGACTGGATGCAATGCTCCTTTTTTTCTAATCCTAGATGACCACTTTAATATGACTTTTGATATTTTTGGTAAATATATGTTGTTATATATGCAATTGTATTTTTGATAGGTGTTGTCTATATAGCATAATACTTAGTCCAAAATTAGAACAGTGCCTAGAAAATCAGAATGTTTGTCTTATAATGAGGGAATTCTCTATACTAAGGGAATATATTCTACCAGCTGAAATGATTATGTAAAGGTTGCTATTACATACAGGAATGGCACTGGCAAAACAATTTTATCATAATTTTATACACTTTATAAAATTGAGAAATGCGCACAATAATATAAATAATGCATATATAGAGAAAGTGAATATTCTAGACTACTATATATAAACCTACCAAAAAGTGAATAGCCAAAAAAAAGCTATCCATAAACATAATTTTATACATACAAATATTAAAATCTACATTAAAAACATAGGGGCAATACACAAAAGAAAGGTCATGACAAACGCATAAGGTATGGGTATAGTATAAGTATTATATTCTTTAATAATTGAAATGACTGTATATAAAAGATACAGCATTGAAATAACAGAGCATAATAATCGGGGGTGCTATGTATATACTGTATATGTATATGTACAGTGCCTAGAAGTAGTATTCAACCCCCTGTAGATTTAGCTGGTTGACACATGCGGAATTAACTTGGCATTGTGACATTTGTACTGTAGATCAGCCTGGAAGTGGGAAATGCACTGCAGCAAATTTTTTTTTTTTTTTTTTTTTTTTTAAAAACGTTAAAAGTTAATTCAGAGTGTCATTTATTATTCAACCCCTCAAACCACAAGAATTCTGTTTGGTCCCCCTAAAGTATTAAGAAGTAGTTCAGGCACCAAGAATAATGAGCTTCACATGTGTGGAGTAAAGATCTCTTTTGCCAGCCTTTTCTGACTATTTAAGACCCTCCCCAAACTTGTGAACAGCACTCAGACATGGTCAACATGGGAAAGACAAAGGAGCATTCCAAGGCCATCAGAGACAAGATCGTGGAGGGTTACAAGGCTGGCAAGGGGTACAAAACCCTTTCCAAGGAGTTGGGCCTACCTGTCTCCACTGTTGGGAGCATCATCCATAAGTGGAAGGCTTATGAAACTACTGTTAGCCTTCCACGGCCTGGACAGCCTTTGAAAGTGTCCTCCCGTGCCGAGGCCAGGCTTGTCCGAAGAGTCAAGGCTAACCCAAGGACAACAAGGAAGGAGCTCCGGGAAGATCTCATGGCAGTGGGGACATTGGTTTCAGTCAATACCATAAGTAACGTACTCCACCGCAATGGTCTCCGTTCCAGACGAGCCTGTATGGTACCTTTACTTTCAAAGCGTCATGTCAAGGCTCGTCTACAGTTTGCTCATGATCACTTGGAGGACTCTGAGACAGACTGGTTCAAGGTTCTATGGTCTGATGAGACCAAGATCGAGATCTTTGGTGCCAGCCACACACGTGACGTTTGGAGACTGGATGGCACTACATACGACCCCAAGAATACCATCCCTACAGTCAAGCATGGTGGTGGCAGCATCATGCTGTGGGGCTGTTTCTCTGCCAAGGGGCCTGGCCATCTGGTCCGCATCCATGGGAAGATGGATAGCACGGCCTACCTGGAGATTTTGACCAAGAACCTCCGCATCTCCATCAAGGATCTTAAGATGGGTCGTAATTTCATCTTCCAACAAGACAACGACCCAAAGCACACAGCCAAGAAAACCAAGGCCTGGTTCAAGAGGGAAAAAGTCAAGGTGTTGAAGTGGCCTAGTCAGTCTCCTGACCTTAACCCAATTGAAAACTTGTGGAAGGAGCTCAAAATAAAGTCCACATGAGACACCCAAAGAACCTAGATAACTTGGAGAAGATCTGCATGGAGGAATGGGCCAAGATAACTCCACAGACCTGTGCCGGCCTGATCAGGTCTTATAAAAGACGATTATTAGCTGTAATTGCAAACAAGGGTTATTCCACAAAATATTAAACATAGGGGTTGTATAATAATTGACCCACACTTTTATGTTTAAAATTTAATAAAATTCAACTGAGCAACATAACTTTTTGGTTTGTAAGATTTATGCTTCTGTTCATAAAACCTACTCTCGTTTGCAGTTTGAAGGCTCTAACTTATTTGCATCTTATCAAACCAGCTAAATCTGCAGGGGGTTGAATACTACTTGTAGGCACTGTATATATATGTACACCAAGTGGATTGAAAGTAGCATAAATAGATAATACAGAAAACATTCAATGCAAATATGAAATTACAGGCATGCAATGAGTGAAAGAGAGACCGAAACAGTAATCTAGACCCCAGGACCTTGACGTACATTTCGCCTTAGCTTTCTCACGGAGTCATAAGGAGTTTTATAAAATTTGGCTTTACACCATCTTACACACGATATTGTAAATTCATGATCAAGAATGGTTTTCTTGGTTGTTTTCCATTTTACTGGAAAAATATGGCTCAGTTTTGAATAGATTTAATCTGATATCACAAATTATTATTTTTTTCTAGCAATATGTCCATCCTAATGCTGTGTTATAATGTAACTATGGAAATATACAAAATTGGATTATTCAAATTCAGAAAATGTGGTTTTAGCCAAGATGTTATCTGCATGTTTAGAAACAAACAGTTACTGGCATCTGTGAAAATCACTTGTTCTCCCAGCCATTTTGAATGAAATGTTTTGTATTCAATATACAATAGGGAATTGAGAGGACTGTGAGAATGATTGCAACATTGCATGAGAAAATCATACATCTGGACTTATTGCCTTAGTGGAAATTCAATATGATTTGAAAGATGAAGTGAAAAAATAAAATAGATTTTAGAAAAGAAGGAAATGTTGCATCTGTTATTCAGTATTGAATAAGAACACAGAACAAGAATTGGGATCTATTATGTTATGGCAATAAATAAGCATAAACACTTAACAAGATAAAACAAGAGAAGTGCTAGGCCAACAAAGTGTCACTACACTTTCAGGTGACTTTTCAGAATAAGTTGTCATGTATGTGTTCATGAAAAATAATATTTTTTCTGCCATTACACATAAGGATAGAAAAAGGCCTAATCTGACTCTGGTGTACGACTGAAGTGCTGAACGAAATTGAAAATGGGAGTGGTAGTCTTGGTCTGTGAATAATAATCCAAAGTTTCAAGTGACAGGGAGATGCTGTACCTGCAGAGTAAGTGTGCCTGTGAATTGATTGATCTCTCTATCCTGAAGTTACAGCACCTTCATTACAGCAGAGAGATGCTACTGTGCATGCGCGGGCGGGGGGCCGTTTTGCTGCATGTAAATTTCAGGTTTGCAACACAATTACACATGCTGCACTTAAAATAGTAGGCAGGTCACTGAAAGCACAATGACCTTTCAGAAGGCAGACATATGAATACATAAGCAGAGCACCAGAAAAAGGTCCTCCCCAAAAGCACGAGCATCTCATTATGTCAGAAATGAAGCTAAAGATTATAGAAGAACACAGCACTGATTTAATCACCTAAGGTATCATTTTAATCAGTGTAATGTCACCCACCTGACAGTGTATGTGGTTTACTGGGCACAATTCTGCTGACAGGTATGCTTTAAGTGATCATGGTACTGTGAAGAGATTTATGGCTGATACAGAGCACAGATGGGTTCATGCAGATAAAGGCATAACGAGGAAGGTTTCTGTCAGACAAATTCACTGGATTAAGCCTACGGTTACACTATCAGTATTTGGTTAGTATTTTACATCAGTACTTGTAGGCCAAAACCAGGTGAGGAACAATCAGAGAAAAAGTATAATAGAAACACGTCACCATCTCTTCAATTTTGACCCACTTCTGTTTTTTGTTACCTTCGAAACGTGTAGGATCAGCTATTCTCTCTTTTGCTTCATGGACCCTCCATAGCTAAGTGACGTCACAGTGCACAAAACAGCTCACTCATCAGCAATCAGCTGACCATGGTGCCACCAGCCTGAGCACTGCAAGGAAAGACTTAAAGACGCTGCAGAACATTAACATGGACTGTCAGAAGTCACAGTGAAGGAGGATCTCGAGTCGGATCATATCCATTACCCTAAGGACTTTCGATCTGGTACCTTACAGATCCATTACTCATGCTATTTCTTTATTTTAACATCAAGCTGTTGTTACCTACAGTTCCGGATATGCTACAAAACTGGACTTTCATCTAGTAGGAACTAACTTTTAATTTTCATCCTCTTTCATCCAGCTCTGGCAAAAATTAAGAGACCACTGCAAAATGTTTCATTTTCTCAGATTTTTCTCTTTATAAGTATATTTTGAGTAAAATGTACATTGTTGTTTTATTCTATAAACTACTGACAACATGCCTCTGAAATTCAAAGCTAAAAATTTTGTATTTATTTGCAGCAAATGAGAAATCGTCAAAATAATAAAAAAGAAACAGTGTTTTCATGTTTTAACTCAGGAAGAGTTCAGAAATCAATATTTGGTGGAATAACTATGATTTTTAATCACAGCTTTCATGCGTCTTGGCATGCTTTCCACCAGTCTTTCACATTGCTTTTGGGTGACCTTATGCCACTCCTGGCACAAACATTTAAGCAGTTCTTCTTTGTTTGATGGCTTGTGACTATCCATCTTCCTCTTGATCACATTCCAGAGGTTTTCAATGGGGTTCAGGTCTGGAGATTGGGCTGGCCATGACAGGGTCTTGATGTGGAGCTCCTTCGTCCACCCATTGATTGACCTAGCTGTGTGGCATGGGGCATTGTCCTGCTGAAAAAACAGTCCTCAGAGTTGGGGAACATTGCCTGAGCAGAAGGAAGCAAGTGTTTTTCAAGAATAACCTTGTATGCGGCTTGATTCATACATCCTTCGCAAAGATTAACCTGCCCAATTCCAGCCTTGCTGAAGCATCCCCAGATCATCACCGATCCTCCACCAAATTTCACAGTGGGTGCAAGACACTGTGGCTTGTATGCCTCTCTAGGTCTCCGTATAACCATTAGACGACCAGGTGTTGTGCAAAGCTGAAAATTAGACTCATTAGAGAAGATTACCTTACACCAGTTCTCTATGGTCCAATCCTTATACAGTTATATGAAAAAGTTTGGGCACCCCTATTAATCTTAAGCTTAATGTTTTATAAAAATTGATGTTTTTGCAACAGCTATTTCAGTTTGATATATGTAATAACTGTTGGACACAGTAATGTTTCTGCCTTGAAATGAGGTTTATAGTACTAACAGAAAATGTACAATCTGCATTCAAACAAAATTTGACAGGTGCATAAGTATGGGCACCTCACCAGAAAAGTGACATTAATATTTAGTAGATCCTCCTTTTGCAAAAATAACAGCCTCTAGTCGCTTCCTGTAGCTTTTAATGATTTCCTGGATGAAGGTATTTTTGACCATTCCTCTTTACAAAACAATTCCAGTTCAGTTAAGTTTGATGGTCGCCAAGCATGGACAGCCCTCTTCAAATGATCCCACAGATGTTCAATGATATTCAGGTCTGGGGACTGGGATAGCCATTCCAGAACATTGTAATTGTTCCTCTGCATGAATGCCTGAGTAGATTTGGAGCGGTGTTTTGGATCATTGTCTTGCTGAAAGATGAATCCCCTGTGTAACTTCAACTTTGTCACTGATTCTTGAACATTATTGTCAAGAATCTGCTGATACTGAGTGGAATCCATGCGTCCCTCAACTTTAACAAGATTCCCGGTGCCGGCATTGGCCACACAGTCCAAAAGCATGATGGAACCTCCACCAAATTTTACTGTGGGTAGAAAGTTTTTCTTGGAATGCTGTGTTTTTTTGCCGCCATGCATAACGCCTTTTTGCATGACCAAACAACTCAATCTTGGTTTCATCAGTCCACAGGACCTTCTTCCAAAAAGAAATTGGCTTCTCCAAATGTGCTTTTGCATACCTCAGCCGACTCTGTTTGTGGCGTGCTTGCAGAAACGGCTTCTTTTGCAACCCTCTCCCATACAGCTTCTCCTTGTGCAAAGTGCGTTGTATAGTTGACCGATGCACAGTGACACCATCTGCAGCAAGTTGATGCTGCAGCTCTCTGGAGGTGGTCTGAGGATTGTTCTTGACTGATCTCACCATTCTTCTTCTCTGCCTTTCTGATGTTTTTCTTGGCCTGCCACTTCTGGCCTTAACAAGAACTGTCCCTGTGTTCTTCCATTTCCTTACTATGTTCCTCACAGTGGAAACTGACAGGTTAAATCTCTGAGACAGCTTTTTGTATCCTTCCCCTGAACAACTATGTTGAATAATCTTTGTTTTCAGATCATTTGACAGTTGTTTTGAGGAGCCCATGATGCCACTCTTCAGAGGAGATTCAAACAGGAGAACAACTTGCAAGTGGCCACTTTAAGTAGCTTTTCTCATGATTGCATACACCTGGCTATGAAGTTCAAAGCTCAATGAGGTTACAAAACCAAAAAAAGTGCTTTAGTAAGTCAGTAAAAAGTAGGTAGGAGTATTTAAAACAAGAAAATGATAAGGGTGCCCATACTTATGCACCTGTCAAATTTTGTTTGAATGCAGATTGCACATTTTCTGTTAGTACAATAAACCTCATTTCAAGGCAGAAACATTACTGTGTCCAACAGTTATTACATATATCAAACTGAAATAGCTGTTGCAAAAACACCAATTTTTATAAAACATTAAGCTTAAGATTAATAGGGGTGCCAAAACTTTTTCATATAACTGTAGTCTTTGGCAAACTTCAGCCTGGCTCTCCTTTGCTTCTCAATGATGAAAGGCTTTTTTCTAGCTTTACATGACTTGAGGCCTGGCTCTAGGAGCCTGTTATGAACTGTTCTTGCAGTGCACTTCACCCCAGCTGCCATTTGCCATTCCTTTTGTAGGTCACTTGATGTCATCCTGCGGTTGCTAAGTGACATTCGAATAAGATGACGGTCATCCCAGTCAGTGGAGAGTCACATTAGTCCTCTCCCGGTCTGTAGCTTTGTTGTCCCCAATGTCTGCTGCTTGACCTTGTAGTAATGGACTTCCATCTTCGAAATTTTAAGGATGGAGGCAACATGACGCTCACTGTATCCCTCTGCTAGTAAAGCCAGAATTGAGCCCTTCTTTTCCTCCCTCAAGACTTTTCTTTTCAACTCCTTTGACATGTTTAAAAGTTATTTTTTTCATTCAAATTACTTTTGGGCTATTCCTAGCACTTGTTTTGCCATCCAGCTTGTCCTATTGCAAGAAGATTGTGAAGAGCACAGCAGTGTTTTATATACTTTCCCTCGTTACATAAGATTTGGTTCAGGTGATCTCCTAATCAGAAGCACATTAACTAGAATGAGATGGACTTTGGTTGGAATTCTACTGACACTAGAATGGCTGTCAGACATGTAGAGATGGTGATTTTTAGAAAACTGTGCAGTGGTCTCTTATTTTTTGCCAGAGCTGTATGTAGAGACTTATCTACAGTGGCACCACAACATTAGTATTATTCATTTGTATTTCCCTGATTAGGCTAAGTTTATGCAAATATCTTGCCGCTTATTGCAGCAGTCATGCACTTAATTTGGGGGAGTGCTGGTATCTTTTACAAAGGTATTTAAAGCTGCTGACGCCTCTGGAGTCCCACGAACCTCAAGGTGCAGGCTCCTCCACAGGCTTGCAGTTGTGCATAAACCTACTATTCAACTACTCCTATACAGTGCTCACAAGCAGGAATGGTTGCAGTGGGTCCAGACATACATGAAGATTAATTTTAAAACAGTCTTATTTACTGATGAGTGCCAGGCAACCCTGGATGGCCCAGATGGATGGAGTAGTGGATGGTTGGTAGTTGTCCACAATATTCCAACAATACTGTAACGTCAGCAAGAAGTCATGCTTTGGACCGGTATAATGTGCAGAAAGCTGGTAGACCCCTTTGGTTTTCCTTAAGGTGTGAAAATGACCTCAGAAGAGTAAATAGGGTTTCAGACTGACCACTTTCGTCCATGGTACAAAAATGAAGAACCGTGGCATCCATAGAAAACTCATTGTCATGTATGACCATGCACCATGCACCATCTCATGCTGCAAAGAATACTTCTGAGTCATTGGCTTCTATGGTCATAAAAGAAGAGAAACTCATGGTGTGGCCACCATTCTCCCCTGACCTCAACCCTATTGAGAACATTTGGAAATCTTCAAGCAAAAGATCTATTAGGGTTTGAGGCAATTCACATAAAAACAGCAGCTCTGGGAGGCTATACTCACATCCTGCAACAAAATTATTGGATGCAATAATTGTGAAGTTGATATCAAAGGCGGGGTCTTATGTTAACATGTAACTTGGCCAGTTAAGATGTTTTTGATTAAAAATGCTTTTGATTTCAGTAAATGTGACCTCTTAATGCTACAAATTCAACAAAGGACCATTTTCAGTTCTTTACAACTGTCATGCTTTCAGCATTAAGCTTCATTGTTGAGTTTGTTTGCAGTTCACAGGCTTCATCTAGTGGCTAAATTTATTTCTCGGCACTAACTTTTTGTCCCTTTGCTGTTACTATCCCTTGCTCTGTAGTGATGCATTTTGGGAAGAAGAAGCTCATTAACTCACAGACTGACATCCACCATTTTACTCCCCTTTGTGATAGTATCATTGGTAAGAAGGATTATGTGGTTCTTGTTTGCAGCCACCAGATACCTAAGCCTCCCACCCCTGCATTAGTCAGTTACATTTATAAGATTGGATAGCAGGCTGGTCTACCACATGTTGTTTATAAACTGTTCAGCCATTTGCCTCATGTATTTCTGTGTTACCTGTATACATGTACTGATACCTTACTATTTCAATTCTCCTATTTTCTCTGAATGTATTTACTAATGTTCAATAAACTGCACAGAATTCAAGATACAGTCTTCTTATTGGACTACGGTAGATCGGTTTAGTTGACTGTCAGACTACGCACACACCTCAGGGTAACGTCAAGAGAGGACAGAACAACAACATAAAATGTTTGGAAAGTTTGTTATGCATAATAATTTGGAACATTTCATCGAGTTTTTTTCGTTTTGGGCGGTTTGTCCAATAAAATTAGATTTATGCTTACAAAGGGGCAGTCCTTGTAAGGAAGCGGGTGGCTCCCAGGGAAGTCGGGCAGGTAGTCATGGCAAGTGACAGGGACAGTCTCTGGGTAGAAGGTCAGGAGGTCACGGCAAGTGACGGGGACAGTCTCTTGACAGGCGGATGGTCACGGCAAGTGACAGCAGGGTAAGAGTCTCTAGACGGGCAGGTGGTCACGGCAAGTGACAGCAGGGAAAGAGTCTCTAGACGGGCAGGTGGTCACGGCAAGTGACAGCAGGGAAAGAGTCTCTAGATAGGCTAGCAGGCGGGTAGCAGGTGAGCGCTCCCAGGTGAGCGGGCAAGAGTCTCTGGACAGGCAGGTGGTCACGGCAAGTGATGGCAGAGCCTCCAGGTAGGCTAGCAGGCAGGTAGCAGGTGAGCGCTCCCAGGTGAGCGGGCAAGAGTCTCTGGACAGGCAGGTGGTCACGGCAAGTGACGGCAGAGCCTCCAGGTAGGCTAGCAGGCAGGTAGCAGGTGAGCGCTCCCAGGTGAGCGGGCAAGAGTCTCTGGACAGGCAGGTGGTCACAGCAAGTGACGGCTAAGCCTCCAGGTAGGCTAGCAGGCAGGTAGCAGGTGAACGCTCCCAGGTGAGCGAGTAAGAGTCTCTGGACAGGCAGGCAGGTATCAGGCAGGTATCTGGCAGGTACTTCCTGGTCCGCAGGCGGACTGATCCATAGACAGACTGGCAGGTGCTGGTAGGCAGACTGTCGGACCACAGGATAGCAAGCAGGTAAGCAGATATCAGGCAGGTATTAGGCAGGTATCAAGCAGGAATCTGGCAGGTGACTGGCAGGTAACTGGTAACGGGACCTGAGGGCTGAAGCAGAGTTGAGAGGCTTTGCAACAACATTGCTCGGGCACCTCCATTTTGGAGGAGGTGCCTTATATATGGTGAGGTCCTCCGGCCATTGGCCGGGGACTCCTTAGGACGGCGCGTGCGGCTCCTTTAAGAGAGGGGAAGCGCGCGCGCGCCCTAAGCACAGAGGCCGGGAAGCAGCGCGCGCTGCCAGCAGAACGGGAGGAAGACGCCAGGCACGGAGCGGAGAGGTGAGGGGAACGGCGTCCCTGCCTAGCAGGAGGCAGGGACGCCGACGCTACAGTACCCCCCCTTTAGGCCCCCCCTTTTTTAGGCCAGACAGAAATTTATCAAGGATGAGCGGGGCATGGATGTTCTCCTGGGGCTCCCATGTTCTCTCCTCAGGACCAAACCCCTTCCAATCCACTAGAAAAAAGGTCCTTCCTCTTACCCTTTTGGTGGCCAGAATGTTCTCTACCTCAAACTCGTTTTCCGCGGAAACCGGAGCAGGAGGCGTACCTGTAGACTTGGAAAAAGAGTTAAGTATCACGGGTTTGAGTAGAGATACATGGAAGGAGTTAGGAATCTGCAAATTGACCGGGAGTTTCAATTTATAGGCCACCGGGTTGATTTGTTTGATAACTTCCAGTGGGCCAATGAACCGAGGCCCTAACTTGTAGGAAGGAATCTTGAGCCGGACATATTTGGACGAGAGCCAGACCTTATCTCCAGGACGGAATTGTGGTGGATCCAGACGTCTCTTGTCAGCCTGTTTTTTCATCCGCTCGGATGACTGAAGAAGTGCGGATCTGGTACTTTCCCAAATGGAGGAAAATTCGTTAACGAGAGATTCCGCAGCCGGATTGTCCACCGAGGCGGAGACAGGAAACGGGATCCGAGGATGCTGACCGAATGTTAGAACTCTCCTGTTAGTTTTTTTTTAGTTTGCGGGTCACATGACCATTTTTGCCTATTTAATCCGGCTCCGCCCTCCTGGTCTTGCTGAACTTCATTGTATTTACTACTCTTGAGCTAGCTTGGTGCTCTGTTGCTGTTCTCTGTTAGTTTTGCTAGGTCTTCTGACCTCTATGCTTTTTGTTGTGTGTTTGTCTTTGACTGCTACTATTTCTGCTAGGAGGTGTCCAACTTATCCCAGTCCCTAGTTCTTGTAGGGATCCCTCCCTCACATCTATAGGTCTTCGTACAGACTAGCCGAGGACTTTAGCGGGTCTGATCGCAGGATCAGGTTCCCCGTTACATCGTAGGGATCTAGTTTAGTTCTATTGTAGGGACAGTTCTCCTGTCTTTCCTTAGTCCCTGTAGCAGATCATAACAGTAAGTCCAGCCCTAAAAGAAAAAAAAAAAATTTTCTCTAAGGAAAGACCTCCAGTTTTCCATCATGGTCTCGGTTCAAGATTTGGCTCAACGCTTGCAGGGACTCTCTCTGGAGGTGGCCGAGCTCCAACAACACGTGAGTAGCTGTTCTGGAGCGCATTTTGTGGAACCAAAGGTACGTCTGCCTGATCTATTTTTTGGCGAACAACAAGATTTTTTTTCTTTTAAAAATGCTTGTTTATTGTATTTTCGTTTGAGACCCGGATCCTCTGGTGATGAATCACAGCGCATAGGGTTCATAATGTCACTTTTGCGCAAAGATCCTCAGGGATGGGCCTTCTCTCTCCAACCTAGTGATCCGTGCTTTAGATCAGTGGATAGTTTTTTTTCTGCTTTGGGTCTGTTGTATGATGATCCTGATCGTGTCTCATCTGCTGAGTCTGAATTGAGACGTTTGAGGCAGGGATCAGGTAATGTGGAAAAATATTGTTCTCACTTCCGTCGGTGGTCTGCCCAGGTGGGGTGGAACGATTCAGCTTTGAAAAGCTTGTTTCATGCAGGGCTAGGTGAAAGGGTTAAGGATTTACTGATTGCTTATCCCACACCTGGAAACTTGCAGGAGGCAATGCAATTAGCTATACGGGTGGACAGGAGACTGCGTGCAAGGGTAAATGAGAGCAAATCCTCTGCTATGTCAGCTCCGAGTCCTGAGAAGGTCTGTGCTGACAATGGAGAGCCGATGGAGATTGGGGCGATGACACCCCGCTCTCAGGAAAAAGACCGCAGGCTTTCTGAAGGCTTGTGCTTCCATTGCAGAAATTCTGGTCATTTTATTAAGAACTGTGTGCTTCGTATGAAGAAAGAAAAAAAAATGGTCAGTTATGCCCGTATTGCCTGTTTAAATTCTAAGGGAGTATTCCTATCTGCCACTACTGCTGCTCAGGATGAATTAATTGAATTTCGGGTATTTGTGGATTGTGGTTCTACTCTGAATGTGATTGATGGGGGATTCTTGGAAAAACTTAGATTAGAACCTAAAACTTTGTCATCCCCTATTGCTGTGG
The DNA here is from genome assembly GCF_046119375.1 of Phyllobates terribilis. Lineage (NCBI taxonomy): Eukaryota > Metazoa > Chordata > Amphibia > Anura > Dendrobatidae > Phyllobates > Phyllobates terribilis. Next base: position 95,365,206 of record NW_027362761.1, on the reverse strand, counting down.
TTTCTGTTGATGGCTCTTCCTTGAAGAGTGTTACTCATAAGGTCTGTGAATTTCCCCTCACTATTAATGGTATTCACCAAGAAAATTTGGATTTGGTGGTATTGGATAATTTGCCTTCTCCAGTAATATTGGGGTTACCCTGGTTAAAATTGCACAATCCTGTACTGGATTGGTCTACCAATGAAATTAAGTCCTGGAGCCCTAAGTGTTATGACAAGTGTTGTAACGGACGTATTGCTGCTGTGGATAAAGGGGAATTGCCTGTACCTATTCAGGATTTTTGGAGAGTTTTTTCTGAGGAGGAGTCACAAATTTTGCCTCCCCATAGAGACTATGATTGTACCATTGAATTTGTCCCTGGAGCGACTCTTCCTCAAAGTCGTTTATTTAATCTTACTATTCCTGAGAGAAAGGCTTTGGAGGAATACATACAGACAAGATTGGCCGCCGGTCACATTAGGCCTTCCAAGTCTCCTGTGGCTGTTGGATTTTTTTTTGTAAAAAAAAAAGATGGCGGTTTACGTCCTTGTCTGGACTTTCGTGAGATTAATAAAATTACTGTACACAATCCTTACCCACTGCCATTGATTCCTGATTTATTTACCAGTTAGTGGGGGCCAAGTGGTTCTCTAAAATTGATCTCCGGGGGGCATACAATTTGTTGCGCATGAAGGAGGGTGATGAATGGAAGACTGCTTTTAACACTCCTGTGGGTCATTTTTTCAGAATCTTATTAATGACATCCTTAGACCTTTAATCGGCAAAAATGTGGTTGTGTATTTGGATGACATTCTGATTTATTCGCCTGATCTGGAGTCTCATTGGCGGAGCGTACGTGAGGTATTACAGTTATTAATGGACAATTCGCTTTTTGCTAAGCTGGAGAAATGTGAGTTCGCTGTACAGAGAATTAGTTTTTTGGGCTACATTATCTCCAGTGAAGGTTTTGAGATGGACCCGGTTAAAGTTCAAGCTGTGCAGGAATGGCCTAGGCCTATTGGTTTGAAATCGATACAGAGGTTTTTGGGTTTCGCCAATTATTACAGAAAATTTCTATTATTGTCAAACCGCTGACCGATCTCACCAGGAAAGGTGCTAATGCGGTTCAGTGGACTTCTGAGGCCATTGAAGCTTTTGTGTTTCTAAAGGAGAGGTTCACCTCTGCTCCCATCCTTATGTAGCCTGATGTGACTAAGCCGTTTTTGGTTGAGGTTGATGCTTCTTCGGTGGGGGTCGGTGCGGTGTTGTCTCAGGAAAACAAGGATGGAGTACATCCCTGTGCCTTTTTTTCAAAAAAATTTTCTGAGACTGAACTTAATTACGATATTGGTAATCGGGAATTGCTGGCGATTAAACTCGCATTTGAACACTGGCGTCATCTCTTGGAAGGTGCTGAATTTCCCATTCAGGTTTTCACTGATCATAAAAATCTGATCTATCTTGATGCTGCCAAGCGCTTGAATACCCGTCAGGCTAGGTGGGCACTTTTTTTCTCGCGGTTTAATTTTTCCGTTACTTACATCCCGGGTACCAAGAATGTTAAAGCGGATGCTTTGTCTCGCAGCTTTTCTCCCATGCTCGGTGTTGAGGAGGAAGAGGAGAGCATTTTACAAGAAGGTGTTGTGATTGCTGCTTTGGACTCCGTTTTAGAGGATGAGATTCTTAAAGCTCAGGAGAATGCCCCATCTAACACTCCCCATGGGAGGTTGTTTGTGCCTAGGACCTTTAGGAGAGATTTGTTTGTTGAGTGTCATGAGTCTCGGTTGGCAGGTCATCCAGGAATTTCTGAGACCAAGAGACTTGTGGGTCGCAGTTTTTGGTGGCCTGGATGGCAGAAGGAAGTCATTAAGTGGGTGCGTCAATGTACTGTGTGTGCTAGATCCAAGTCTTCGCATGCTCCTGCTGCGGGGTTGCTTTGCCCTCTGGAGATTCCTAGTGCACCTTGGACACATCTGGCTATGGACTTTATTACTGACCTTCCCCCCTCTGAAGGTTTCACGGTCATCTGGGTGGTCGTGGACCGTTTTAGCAAGATGTGTCACTTGGTTCCCTTCATCAAACTGCCTTGAGCTAAGACACTCGCTAAGGCCTTTGTCAAGGAAATTGTCAGACTACATGGTGTTCCTACTGACATTGTTTCTGATAGGGGACCTCAGTTCGTGGCTCGTTTTTGGCGTGCCTTTTGTGACAGGTTGGGAGTTCATTTGTCGTTTTCATCTGGATATCATCCTGAGTCTAATGGCCAGACAGAAAGGAAGAACCAGGATGTTGAGCAGTTCTTGCGTTGTTTTGTGGCAGACAATCAAGAGGGGTGGTCTGAGTTTCTGCCACTTGCTGAATTTGCTCTTAACAACCATACATCCTCTTCTGCTGGGTGTTCGCCATTATTTTTGCTGTTCTGGGAGACATCCGTCTTTTGGGTCATTCTCCAAATTGGTTTCGGCTGTGCCTGAGGAGAGTTTTTCCGGTGATTTGGAGAGAGTTTGGACGGATGTGCGTGGTAATCTTCAGGAGGCTAACAAAAAATCTAAGAGGTACTTTGATAGGAAACGGCAAGAGGTTTTGTTTGCTGTTGGTGACATGGTTTGGTTGTCCTCTAAGAATCTGCGATTGAGGATTCCTTCTAAAAAATTGGGTCCCAAGTTCATAGGGCCCTTTAAGGTGCTTCAGATAGTTAACCAATCTGCTGTTAGGTTGGAGGTTCCTACGTCCTGGAAGATTAACCCGGTGTTTCATGTTTCTCTGTTGAAAAAAGCTGATGTGTCGGATGGTGACGCCTCTGCCACTGTTACTCCGTTGGTGGAGGATGGGGAATATGAAATTTCCCGCATCCTAAATTCTAGACGGTATAGAGGGAGTTTGCAGTATCTCGTCGCTTGGAAGGGTTTCGGACCTGAGGATAACTCATGGGTGAGGGCGGATGATGTTTCTGCTTCCAGACTTGTCAGAGTGTTTCACAGGAGGTTTCCTGGTAAGCCTGGGCCTAGGGGATCCGGAGGATCCTCTTAGAAGAGGGGGTACTGTTAGAACTCTCCTGTTAGGTTTTTTTTAGTTTGCTGGTCACATGACCATTTTTGCCTATTTAATCCGGCTCCGCCCTCCTGGTCTTGCTGGACTTCATTGTATTTACTACTCTTGAGCTAGCTTGGTGCTCTGTTGCCGTTCTCTGTTAGTTTTGCTAGGTCTTCTGACCTCTATGCTTTTTGTTGTGTGTTTGTCTTTGACTGCTACTATTTCTGCTAGGAGGTGTCCAACTTATCCCAGTCCCTAGTTCTTGTAGGGATCCCTCCCTCACATCTATAGGTCTTCGTACAGACTAGCCGAGGACTTTAGCGGGTCTGATCGCAGGATCAGGTTCCCCGTTACATCGTAGGGATCTAGTTTAGTTCTATTGTAGGGACAGTTCTCCTGTCTTTCCTTAGTCCCTGTAGCAGATCATAACACCGAAGACTACAAAAAACGGGGATTTGGAGGAAGATTCGCTCTCGTGATTATTGTAAGAAAATTCGGCCCACGGTAAAAGATCCACCCAGTCGGAATGGTGAGCATTAACAAAGTGCCGGAGGTAACTGGTTAAAATTTGGTTGATCCGTTCTACTTGGCCATTGGACTGTGGGTGATAAGCAGAAGAAAAGTCCAAGGTGACTCCCAGAAGTTTACACATGGCTCGCCAAAAACGAGAGGTGAACTGAACCCCTCGGTCGGATACGATGTGGAGAGGAAGACCATGAAGACGGAAGACATGATGGATAAAGTCTTTAGCTAACTCTGATGCAGACGGGAGACCCGACAGGGGAATAAAGTGAGCCATTTTGGAGAAGCGGTCAGCGACCACCCATATGACCGTACAACCGGCAGAGACAGGGAGGTCCGTAATAAAGTCCATAGCTATATGCTGCCACGGGGCAGCAGGTACAGGAAGAGGAAGGAGACGGCCAGCTGGCAGATGTCTCGGAACCTTGTTGCGGGCGCAGGACACACAGGCTGAAACAAAGTCTATTACGTCCTTGTGCAGGGTAGGCCACCAGTAATGCCGGGTAATAAGCTGGAGGGTCTTTTTCTGACCAGCGTGGCCAGCTAGCTTGGACGAGTGTCCCCAGTGTAGAACCTTCTCACAATCAGGAACAGTTACGAACGTCTTACTGGGTGGAAGACGATTTAGATTCACGGGGGCCACCTGCATTACTTTGGCAGGGTCGATGATGTGTTTAGTCTCCTCCTCAAGATCAGAGACCAAAAAGGATCGGGATAAGGCATCAGCTTTGATGTTTTTGTCAGCCGGGCGAAAATGAAGAATGAAATTAAAGCGGGCGAAGAACAAGGACCACCGGGCTTGGCGCGGGTTAAGTCTCTGGGCACTCTGGATGTAAGCCAAGTTCTTGTGGTCCGTGTAAATTATTACCGGGTGAAGAGCCCCCTCGAGCAGGTAACGCCACTCCTCCAATGCCAGCTTAATGGCCAACAATTCTCGGTCTCCTATAGAATAATTGCGCTCCGAAGAGGAGAAGAGTTTGAAGAAGAAGCCGCAAGTTACCATTCTTCCGGAAGACGACTTTTGGGTAAGTACTGCTCCAGCTCCGGAGGAGGAAGCGTCGACTTCTAGAAAGAATTGTTTGTTGCCGTCCAGACGATGCAGCACAGGGGCGGAGGAAAAAGCTTGTTTTAAGGAAAGGAAGGCCTCCTCTGCTTCGGGCGGCCATTCTCTGGGATTAGCGCCCTTACGGGTGAGCGCCGAGATAGGGGCAGTCCGGGAAGAGAAGTGCGGAATGAAGAGGCGGTAGTAGTTGGCGAAGCCCAGAAACCGCTGAATAGCCTTCAACCCCTCTGGTCGGGGCCACTTCTCGATGGCAGACAGTTTCTCAGGGTCCATTTGTAGGCCGGTCTGAGAGATTATGTAGCCCAGAAACGTAAGCGAGGTCTGCTCAAAGAGGCACTTCTCATATTTAGCGTAGATGTGGTTCTGCCTGAGCCTGAGCAGGACCTGACGAACGTCCCTCCGGTGAGTGAGAAGATCCGGAGAGAACACCAAGATGTCGTCCAGGTACACCACCACGCAGGAGTAGAGAAGGTCACGGAAGATGTCATTGACCAACTCTTGAAAGACGGCGGGAGCGTTACAGAGACCGAAAGGCGTTTACAAGATATTCATAGTAGCCATCCCGGGTGTTGAATGCCGTCTTCCATTCATCCTCCTGATGGATACGGACCAGATTATACGCCCCACGGAGGTCCAGCTTGGTGAAGATTCTAGCCCCCCTCAGACGGTCAAATAATTCAGGAATGAGCGGAAGGGGGTATTTATTCTTCACTGTGATCTGATTAAGGCCTCTATAGTCTATACAGGGACGGAGTGAGCCGTCCTTCTTTTTGACTTAAAAGAAGCCTGCTCCCGCCGGGGAGGTAGATTTCCAGATAAATCCCCGGGCCAGATTCTCCTCAATATATTCAGACATGGACCGGGTCTCAGCAGCGGACAAAGGGTAAATACGCCCACGGGGAGGAGTAGCGCCGGGCATCAGGTCATCTGGGCAGTCATATGGTCTATGAGGGGGTAATGTCTCGGCTTCTCTTTTATTAAAGATGTCGGCAAAAGACCAATAGGGAGCCGGTAGGCCGGGTAGATTGGCTGGGGTAGGAGAAGGACGAGCAGGATGAACGGGAACTAAACAAGTCTTATGGCAGTCCTGTCCCCTGCGAAGAACTTCTCCGGTCTGCCAATCAAGCACGGGTGCGTGTCTCTGGAGCCAAGGTAGGCCTAGGAAGAGGGCGTGAGAGAGTCCAGGCAGAACATGGAAGCAGATGCTCTCAGAGTGCAGCATTCCCACCTGCAGAGTTATGGATTTGGTGATGAGTTGGATGGGATGTGGTAAGAGGCCCCCATACACGGCGGCGACAGATAAGGGTACAGCCAGAGGTTTGGTGGGAATGCGGTATTTCTCTACCAGGGACTGAGAAATGAGATTTCCGGCAGCTCCAGGGTCAAGTTGAGCCAGTTCAAAATAACGGTTCTCCCCGCAGATGATAGAGACCGACAGCATTAGAGATGGAGAGGGTTTATTTCTGTCTAGGGTGACCTCTCTGAGCGATCCTAGACACAGGCGTTTCCCGACCTCTCCGGGCAGGAACGGATCCGGTGCTCCTTACTGCCACAGTAGAAGCAGCTCCCCTCGGCACGGCGTAATTCTTGACGGGTCTTGACCATCTTGGTCTGGTCGACCTGCATAGGCTCGGGTGAGTGCGCCGGAGGAGTAACGGAGGAAGTGACGGATCTCTGGACTGTAGGGGCAAGGCGTGGAAACCTCCTCTCATGGGTGACCTCTTTGGTGCGCTCCTGGAACCGGATGTCAATCCCGGTGGCAAGTGTAATTAAGTCGTCGAGAGTGGTAGGAATGTCCCGACCGGCGAGTACATCTTTAATACGGCCGGACAGACCCTCCTAGAAGACGGACACCAGGGCGTTTTTATCTAAGGCAAGCACCGAAGCAAGGGTACGGAACCGTATGGCATATTGGCCCACGGTGAGACTTCCTTGGCGGAGGCGTAGCAGAGATGAGGCGGATGAGGTCCTCCGTCCTGGTTCGTTGAAGACCTTCCGGAAGGCCGAGAGAAAGGCTGGCAGATTGGACACCAGGGGGGCTCCTCTCTCCCATAGAGAATTTAACAAGGCCAGCGCCTCCCCCGTGAGATGGGACATGATGAAGGCTACTTTGGCTCGGTCGGTGGAAAACTGGTGTGCCAACTGTTCGAAGTGCAGAGTGCACAGGTTAATGAAGCCCCATGCCTGACCGGGATCTCCGCCAAAACGAGGCGGGGCGGTGAGGCGGGGACCGGGAAGAGATGCCATGGAATTGATGGGTAGCGGCGCTGCCGGGGTAGGAGTCGTGCGACTGGAAGCTGGTCCCGAAGATGTAGTCAGTGTGTCCAGACGGGAGTTAACACTACGCAGGTGGCTCAGGATGGACTCCTGTTGGGACCTCTGACGGGACAGTTCATGGCATAGGTCCGAGAGCGAGGGAGCTTGGGTGCCACCGGGTTCCATGGCCCGAGCAAACTGTAACGGGTCTGGGAGGTGGAACCTCTGAGCAACTATACAAAGGAGCAGTCCTTGTAAGGAAGCGGTTGGCTCCCAGGGAAGGCGGGCAGGTAGTCACGGCAAGTGACAGGGACAGTCTCTGGGTAGAAGGGCAGGAGGTCACGGCAAGTTACGGGGACAGTCTCTTGACAGGCGGATGGTCACGGCAAGTGACAGCAGGGTAAGAGTCTCTAGACGGGCAGGGGGTCACGGCAAGTGACAGCAGGGAAAGAGTCTCTAGACGGGAAGGTGGTCACGACAAGTGACAGCAGGGAAAGAGTCTCTAGATAGGCTAGCAGGCAGGTAGCAGGTGAGCGCTCCCAGGTGAGCGGGCAAGAGTCTCTGGACAGGCAGGTGGTCACGGCCAGTGACGGCAGAGCCTCCAGGTAGGCTAGCAGGCAGGTAGCAGGTGAGCGCTCCCAGGTGAGCGGGCGAGAGTCTCTGGACAGGCAGGTGGTCATGGCAAGTGACGGCAGAGCCTCCAGGTAGGCTAGCAGGCAGGTAGCAGGTGAGCGCTCCCAGGTGAGCGGGCAAGAGTCTCTGGACAGGCAGGTGGTCACGGCAAGTGACGGCAGAGCCTCCAGGTAGGCTAGCAGGCAGGTAGCAGGTGAGCGCTCCCAGGTGAGCGGGCAAGAGTCTCTGGACAGGCAGGTGGTCACAGCAAGTGACGGCTAAGCCTCCAGGTAGGCTAGCAGGCAGGTAGCAGGTGAACGCTCCCAGGTGAGCGAGTAAGAGTCTCTGGACAGGCAGGCAGGTATCAGGCAGGTATCTTGCAGGTACTTCCTGGTCCTCAGGCGGACTGATCCATAGACAGACTGGCAGGTGCTGGTAGGCAGACTGTCGGACCACAGGACAGCAAGCAGGTAAGCAGATATCAGGCAGGTATTAGGCAGGTATCAAGCAGGAATCTGGCAGGTGACTGGCAGGTAACTGGTAACGGGACCTGAGGGCTGAAGCAGAGTTGAAAGGCTTTGCAACAACATTGCTCGGGCACCTCCATTTTGGAGGAGGTGCCTTATATATGGTGAGGTCCTCCGGCCATTGGCCGGGGACTCCTTAGGACGGCGCGTGCGGCTCCTTTAAGAGAGGGGAAGCGCGCGCGCGCCGTAAGCACAGAGGCCGGGAAGCAGCGCGCGCTGCCAGCAGAGTGGGAGGAAGACGCCGGGCACGGAGCGGAGAGGTGAGGGGAACGGCGTCCCTGCCTAGCAGGAGGCAGGGACGTCGACGCTACATTCTCTATGCGGCACTCCGTGAGTGGACTCAATTTTCAAATTTATTTCAGGAACACAAATATAGACAGGATAGCTCAGTCAGTAAAATCAATGAGTTTTGTTTAATTGGTCCAACTTTTTGGTGCGAGGGACCACTTGTTTTGATATGTTTCCTTTTGCTCATGGATATTAATCCTCCTTCTGAGGATTAATATCCATCCCAGATATCAGGCAGGCAGGCTGTATAGGAGACGCAGTGGTTATACCAACAAACACTGCATTACAGTCCTGTGTGACTCAGCCCCAGGTCTCAGGGGCCAGGAAAAATCCTTTTTTTTCATCTAAATCCTCTTTTTTTTTTTTTTTCCTCAGTCAGACTGTAAAAATACCCGTCTTATTAACCTTTTGGTATTTTCACCCCCCTAAAAAAAATTGAGTGTGTCTGTGAGTGTTCAGACACAAATATATCTATCTAAAAGAGTCTGGTTTCAGCCAGATAACTAGAACTGTGGTTTTCCTCTTCCACGGTTCAAATCTGGGTGTAATCCACCTTTTTGCCTTTTTTACATAAAAAAAACAGTTTGAGTGTCTCGCTGACTGTTCAGACACAAATATAACTGTTTAAAAGATTCTGGTGTAGGCCAGAGGAATAGAACTGTGGTTTTCCTCTTCCACGGATCTAATCTCCTTTTTATTACCCTTTTGCCATTGATAGTGCGAGTGTAAGCTATTTTACTTCATTTACAATGGGCAAGGCGCGTGGCAAGGGACGGGCAACTCGACGTTCTGGTAATGGTGCGTGCAGAGGATGGGGCCGTGGCCAAGGTGAAAATGTGCCACAACCAACAGCCACATCTTCTCGCTCCCAGTTCTTGACCGAATTACCAGGGAAGCACACAACAACACCACTATTGCGAACTGATCAGTGTAAACAGGTTATTAATTGGATAGCAGATAATACTTCCTGTCACCTGGGCACCACCACCTCCGGTCTGTCTTCCACACGGTCAAGTGTTAGTAGCCGTGAGTCTCGACCGCATACTCCTCACCCTGATGCTCCTTCCTCCCACCATGCCGAGTGTCGTCAGACAGCAAGTGATCCCACAGTTGGACACTCTGAAGAGCTGTTCACTGGTCCATTTCCATATTTGTGCCCCTCGCCTGCTCCGCTTGAAGTGGTGGAAGAGGAGATCCCATGTAGCGATGGCCAAATATTTGAACAGCCACGGCCACAGGAAGGTGATGCTGGCAATTTGTCACAAGAGGTGGACGATGATGAGACACAATTGTCTCACAAGGAGTGGAAAGTTTCAAAAGATGGTGAGGGAGTACCTTGCCGACCGTACCAATGTCCTCCGTGATTCCTCTGTGCCTTTTAATTATTGGGTATCCAAGCTGGACACTTGGAATGAACTCGCTTTGTATTTGTAATTTTTGGAAAGCCTTCCATTCACTGCTTAGGCCAACAGTGTACAGGAGACCCAGTTGCTATAAATGGAAAAAATGGTTTAGTTAAGTCCCTCTGACCTCCATGTCACTTCCAAGGGGCATTGGAGTGCCTCAAAAATTTTGTATGCCCTTTAACTGTGTAGCCAAACCGCTCCTTTTGGTACAGAAACATATCCTACAAGACATGTGTGGTTGACTGGCCTGATATTGAGGTGAATGGTCCCTGTTCCTCCTGCTCTTTCTCCTTTGCCACCACCTCATCCATCATTCATCACCTGAAGCTTTGTTTTAACGGGAGTCATAGAACTGGGATAGTAGCAGGAAAACATCCAGTAATCCTTGGAGGAGGTAGGATATGCGCCAAAACGCTGACCACCTCAGGCCTAGCCGCTGCTACATACATGCGCTTGCATTCCAAGGAACAGAAAGCTAAGCAGATGGATGGCCTCATGATCATGAATAATTTACTCATTGTGTAGGAGGCCGACCACTGCTGCTGTCTACTTTCTGAACTTTGTGTTGAAGCCTGATTGACCCAGGGCCCGCAATCCTCTATGTTTGGAGGACGTGTTGCATCACAGTGTCCAACTGTGTCCCGGTTTCCACAATATTAAACCAGTGTGAAGGCGTCAGTGAGATGGACCATCCCTGGCCACATTCACTTGTCCATATTTTTGTGGTTAGGCTATCCTTCCCACTAAATGCACTGGGGAGGGCACAGGTAATGCTTTGGTATGCGTGCTTGTGTATAAGGTGCATCGGGACAAATAGGGGCAGCTGGGGACCGTGTATGGGCACCCGCCCGCGGGGTGGCTGGGGACCGAGTATGGACACCCGGCCACCCCCTGGCGGCTTGGGACCAAGAGTGGACACCCGGCCGCCGGGCGGCTGGGGACTGAGTATGAATACCAGGCCGCCGACGCAGCCATGACGTGGTGGCCAGATTCCACCTCCACATGCCTAAAAGGCCCAATTTCAAGTGCAAGCAAGCAGTATGGTATTGCAGCCTGGGGGTGGGTGGGTGGCAGGCTGCATACTTGCGCTTGCATTACAAGGAATGGGAGAGGTAGAATTGAACACTGCCCTGGGACAAGGACTTGCACGGGGATAGTTGCAAGTCTGCATCTTCTGATGCGGCAAGGATCACTTCTGATGGGCACACTTTTAGGCAGTGACCTGGGTGTCAGAGATGCTTCCAGGGGTCTTCCCCATGCTGTTCCCATGTCTTTTCAGCACTGTATGCATGCGTCACACAGCACATGGCCAGATAAGGTTGTAAAATGTTAAAATGACATTTCCCGGTGAATGCATTTGTCACGGTTGAAAGCAATACAAAAGTGCAAAAACGCATAAAAAATGCTACTTGTGAACATAACTCAAGGTGTGGAGGAGTATTTTTGTTTTTGGTTATTTATTTTACCTTATACACAAGTCTTAACCCTGGAAAGGATGTTCCTTAACATATTTCACAGGAAAACAGTTTCAGTTTAGTTTTTGAACGTTTTATTGTGAGCCCGTAGAAGTGGCTTAATACCTCTGACCACGTTGTTGACAGCAGTGACCTGGGGGTCAGAAATGCTTCCTTGGGCGATCCCCATGCTGTCCCCATGTCATTTGAGCACTGTTACTATCGTTTTGGGCACTTTTTAGGCTTTCTACAGACTGCCGGGGGTGCCGCCGCAAAAATGCTCGGGTCTCCCATAGACTAACATTGGGCTCGTTGCTCAGGTCGAGCACCCCGAGTATCACAGTGAGCTCGACCCGAGCTTCGAGCACCCGAGCATTTTAGTGCTCGATCAACATTAGTAATAACCTGTCTTGGTATTGCAGACCCCTAGTCCTCTAATAACCTTTGTCGCTCTTCTCTGCGCCCCCTCTAGTTCAGCTATGTCTTTCTTATACACCGAAGACCAGAACTGTGCACAGTAAATTGTGTGGTCGCACTAGTGACTTGTATAGAGGTAAAATTATGTTCTCCTCATGAGCATCTATGTTTCTTTTAATACATCCCATTATTTTATTTGCCTTTGCAGCAGCTGCCTGACACAGGCCACCAAACGTGAGCTTGTCGTCTACCAATACACCCAGGTCTTTTTCAGTGACAGTTTTGCCCAGAGTTTTACAATTAAGTATATAATTATACATTTTATTTTCTCTGCCCAAGTGCATTACCTTACATTTATCCCCATTAAAGCTCATTTGCCATTTATCAGCCCAAGCTTCTAGTTTATATAAATTCTCCTGTAATATAAAATTGTCGTCCTCTTTATTGATTACCCTGCAGAGTTTAGTGTCATCTGCAAATATTGTATGGCCCCCTCACCCCAATCCTGGTATGCATGGACTCCTCATCCTCCAATCCTGGTATGTATGGACTCCTCATACCCCAATCCTGGTATGCATGGCCCCCTCATCCATAAGCCTGGTATGAATGGCCCCCCTCAACCTCAATCCTTGTATGCATGGCCGCCCTCATCTCCAATCCTGGTATGCATGCCCCCCTCATCCCTCAATCCTGGTATGTATGGCACCCCTCATTCCCCAATCCTGGTATGTGTGGCCCCCTCATCTCCCAATCCTGGTATGCGTGGCCCCCCTCATCCTCCAATCCTGGTATGTGTGGCCCCCTCATCCCCCAATCCTGGTATGCATGGCCCCATCACTGCACACACAAAAAAATAGACACTTATGCTTACCTTCCTTCCTCACCTCTGCTCCAGCGCTGCGTCCTGTCTGCCAGCAGCTCATGTCGGCATCTGAGCAGCGCGCACTCTCAGACACCGAGGTGAACTGCCGGCATATTCACTCCTCTTCAGGCCGGGACTATGGCTGTGGAGAAGAGTGAATATGCATTCTCTTTAGTAGCGGGCACTGTCAGCAGGAGCTGCGGCCCAGCGCTCCTCTGTGCCCACTACTAAAGAGAATGTATATTCATTCTTCTCCATGCCCATGGGTGTGGAGAAGAGGGAATATTCATTACCCTTTAGCAGCGGGCACACGTGGTAGCTGAATGTGCCTCACTCCGCCACCGCCGCAACCTCCCCTCAGTAAATACAATAATCACCAATCCTCCTCGTTCCCCCACTGCTTTGGGGCCCCCCGGCTCACGGCCACCCCGGCTCATGGGCCCCATAGCAGTGGCGTAGCCTGACGCCATTGGCAGTACGCCACTGGTATGCTCCACAACACTACTGCTTGCTGTTGATGCACTTACTTTCTGTGCATGTACCAACCTAGCAATATAGTTTTTTAAGGTCTGTGCAGGTCTGTTTTGGCACAACTGTTTAAATTGTCAAATTGAAGACACATATACACTACACTGATATTAAGGCAGGCTGATGTTGCATTTGCCTTTTTGCCTGTAAAATGAGCCATGCTTTGCATTTCTGGTGAATTCCATATTTCAGGTTTGGCTAAGTGTGGTAACAAATTTTTGTAAACAACTTAAACATTATAATTGTGTCCAAAACTTATGTTAGAGCAAAATGTGGCACTGGCAACAGATGTGTAAGTATGAGAGAAAAAGAAACATACTATGGGAAAAAATGTGGGAGCCACTAGCAGAATCACCGACAATGCTGGCAGCAGTCGTTCCAACAATTATAGTAGCAAATTCAGGTGACATTTTGTCTCCTTTGCCTCTGGCAAGCATATCATTGGGGAAAACAGATGGTATTATGGAATATATGTCACATCATTCATCTCAGTCACAGGATGATATAGCATCTGACAGAGACACTATCAGCATAAGTCATTGTTATGCTCAGTCCACCTCCTCCTCCGCCATTATAACACTTAATGTTGTACACAGTGGAATTTCCATTCCATCAATGACATCTATTTCTGTTTTGCCCCTTAGTCCCCTAACCCACAGCACTGCTGGGGTTAAGAAATATACTTCAACATAACAACTTCTTCCAGGTGATTTATTGGCAGAGATGAACAGTCAGCCTTTGTACTCAGATGACATGAGGCCAGAGGAGATGGAGGACATGATTCTATTGCCAAGCTGTGTTGCTTACTCTGATAGCCATGGTGGTAGGGCCACTGGCTGTGGTAGTAGCACTCTGAACCAAGGCAAATCAGAGGTAGGAAACAGGTGATTGGGCGAGGAGCCCAGGACAATTCACACACAGAGGCATTTATCAACCGAATCAGGGATGATGATGATTCTGGCGTGGACAAGATCTGGGAAGGCGGTGGGTGTTTGCCTCATTGATACATAGCACAGACAATGTGTGGCTTAATGATTAAATCGGCACCACCTTAGCTTTATTGACTGCATAATCTGCAATTGATATTTTTTGCATTGCTTATGAATAGATGATCCATTAAATTAGATTCATATTTTACTGCCGCCTCATCTATTTGTAGGATATTATATCGTTGTACTGTTTGTTTCATTACTTTTGCACAATAAATAAACAGTTTGAAGAAAAATTTGATTATTTGCAGTCTTTGATTAGAATCCTGCCATGGACGTCTGCATTTATATTTTGGATTCTCAGGCAACTTTGCTTTCTTACCTCACTCCAAACATACAGTGATAGGTTAATTGGCTTTTATGAATTCGACCCTAGTGTAAGTCAGAGACAGGGGAATTAGATAGTGAGCCCTATTGGGACAGGGACTGATCTCTATGTGGAATATATTGGTACTATCTAAGCAATTGAAAAAAACCTGTGAAATAATAAAAGTACTATTAATTATTACTATTACTTATAATAACTGAGCACAAAATCCTAGCAACTTTAAATCCACAAATCTTACTGTATAGAATAGAATGAATAATATGTTTTTGCTGGAAGTATATTAAGGCCAATCATAAATACATTTTTTATAGCTAAAACCCTTCTAGAAATTTCAGAGATTTAAGAAGATTAATGAAATTACCACAAATTATGATATGTCTTAATAACTGAAAATCTCTTATATATGGTCTTATACAGTTTTGAATAAAAAATATTTTTTATGTATTTCTAAGACAACTGTGATTCTCTTTCTTTCTTTCTTTCTTTCTTTTGATACTAGTAAATAGTTTACCCTATAGTTTATCTTTTCTTGAGCCTGATGATGTGCACATGCAGTTCCCCAAATGTTTAAAATTCCAGGAGGAGGCAGATATGTATTTCAGCTGGACCTGTCAAACTCAGGAAATGCTTAACCTCAGAGGCCATGTCTTTGGAATCTCCATGGGATCCTGTTACATCTATCATTGGATCTTACCATATTGAAGTCATCAAGTTGCCCTCTCACCTAACACCTAGCCTGAACTCTAACATCATCAGAAGATCTTTCACTAAATAAACACAGCAGAGGATCTGTTCTTAATGACACTTACTACACGTCAGAGTAGGACAAGAAAATTGGCCACTAAGTACCAGTAAAATATGGCTGTTGTTTTGTGCTGCTGTTATTCTATGGTGTATTATATTTTGACAGTGAACACACTTATAATCAAGTTATATTGTCTGATCAAACTCATGAAACTGCTAGAGTAGGAAATTATATTTTCATATGGGAAATGGAGACACCCATCAGAATATTTCTTAGGCTAAAATTCTGCATATAATGACAAGTATCTAAGGTTAAAGGGGTTTTAAAGCTGCTTCAAAATATGTGCCGGAGTAAGGGGGATGAATTGCATAAAATTATGAAGAACATGTTACATACAAAATCAATTCTGACATTGTCCAAGTGCTGCCACTCTGATGCTCTCCACCAGTCTGCTCTGTGGCAAGTACGTCAGCAACTACTCACAAGAAGACTGCAGCCAGTCACACGGTATACTGGTTGAGGCACAATGGTTGTGATACAGTATACTGGTTCTTTAAAGATGAAAAAAGTAATCTCACCACCTCCAGTCTAATACCACTTCCTCACCGCCTCCTGTTGATAAAACAGCAGATAGCAAATGTTATGACTGCTTTAGGGTTTTAACTTTTTGAAAAATAAAGAAGTATACTTTATGAAGAATGCTGGAGGATGTCTTTTTAGATCATGGAATATATACTGGTTCTTCACCTTGACTAATCTTCGAACATTAAGACAATAAGGATAGTGATATACGAGTACAGTGGGGAAAAAAAGTATTTAGTCAGCCACCAATTGTGCAAGTTCTCCCACTTAAAAAGATGAGCGAGGCCTGTAATTGATATCATAGGTAGACCTCAACTATCAGAGACAAAATGAGAAAACAAATCCTGAAAATCACATTGTCTGATTTGGAAAGAATTTTGTTTTTACATTTTGGTGGAAAATAAGTATTTGGTCAATTACAAACAAGCAAGATTTCTGGCTCACAGACCTGTAACTTCTTCTTTAAGAGGCTCTTGTCCTCCACTCATTACCTGTAGTGCTGGCACCTGTTTGAACTTGTTATCAGTATAAAAGACACTTGTCCTCAACCTCAAACAGTCACACTCCAATCTCCACTATGGAGAAGACCAAAGAGCTGTCGAAGGACGCTAGAAACAAAATTGTAGCCCTGCACCAGGCTGGGAAGACTGAATCTGCAATAGGCAAGCAGCTTGGTGTGAAGAAATCAACTGTGGGAGCAATAATTAGAAAATGGAAGACATACAAGACCACTGATAATATCCCTCGATCTGAGGGTCCACACAAGATCTCACCCCGTGGGGTCAAAATGATCTCAAGAACGGTGAGCAAAAATCCCAGAACCTCACGGGGGGACCTAGTGAATGACCTGCAGAGAGCTGGGACCAATGTTACACAGGCTACCATCAGTAACACACTACGCCAGGGATTCAGATCCTGCAGTGTCAGACGTGTCCCCGTGCTTAAGCCATTACATGTCCGGGCCCATCTGAAGTTTGCTAGAGAGTATTTGGATGATCCAGAAGAGTATTGGGAGAATGTCATATGGTCAGATGAAACCAAAGTAGAACTGTCTGGTAGAAACACAACTCGTCGTGTTTGGAGGAGAAAGAATGTTGAGTTGCATCCAAAGAACACCATACCTATTGTGAAGCATGGAGGTGGCAACATCATGCTTTGGGGCTGTATCTCTGCCAATGGACTAGGACGACTGATCCCTGTACATGAAAGAATGAATGGGGCCATGTATCGTGAGATTTTGAGTGCAAACCTCCTTCCATCAGCAGGGGCATTGAAGATAAAACGTGGCCGGGTCTTTCAGCATGACAATGATCCCAAGCACACCGCCAGGGCAACGAAGGAGTGGCTTCATAAGAAGCATTTCAAGGTCCTGGAGTGGCCTAGCCAGTCTCCAGATCTAAACCCTATAGAAAACCTTTGGAGGGAGTTTAAAGTCCGTGTTGCCCAGCAACAGCCCCAAACCATCATTGCTGTAGAGGAGATCTACATGGAGGAATGGGCCAACATACCAGCAACAGTGTGTGCCAACCTTGTGAAGACTTACAGAAAATGTTTGACCTCTGTCATTGCCAACAAAGGATATATAACAAAGTATTGAGATGAACTTTTGTAATTGACCAAATACTTATTTTCCACCAAAATTTGAAAAAAAATTCTTTCCAAATCAGACAAAGTGATTTTCAGGATTTAATTCTCATTTAGTCTCTCATAGTTGAGGTCTACCTATGTCTATTACAGGCCTCTCTCATCTTTTTAAGTGGGAGAACTTGCACAATTGGTGGCTGACTAAATACTTTTTCCCCCCACTGTACAGTACACCCTGGGATACAAGACTAAACAACTAATCATAGAGATTATGATCTCATGAAACCTAACTATTAATTTGCTTCAACAATTTCTACAAAATTACTCAAAAAGAAAATATCAATGTACCAAATGATGCATTTCTCTATAGCAGTAACCAGTGATTGGCTTAGTTACTAGTGATGAGCGAGCACTAAAATGCTTGGGTGCTCATAGCTCGGGTCGAGCACATTGGAATACTCGGGTGCTCGGACCTAGTAACGAGCCCAATGTAAGTCTATGGGAAACTTGAGCATTTTTCAGCCGGCTCCCCCCGGCCGTCTGCAGAGGGCCTAAAAATGGCCCAAATCGATGGGAACAGTGCTCAAATGGCATGGGAACAGCATGTGGAAGACCCCTGGAAGCATTTCTGACTCCCAGGTCACTGCTGTCAACAATGTTGTCAGAGGTATTACGCCACTTTTATGGACTCACAATAAAACATACTAAAAGGAAACCAAAATGGATTTTCCTAGGAAATATGTTAAGGAACATCCTTTCCAGGGTAATGACTTGTATAGAAGGCAAAATAAATAATCAAAAACAAAAATACTTCTCCACACCTTGGGCTATGTTCACACGTAGCGTTTTTGATGCGTTTTGCACTTTTGCATTGCTTTCAACCGTGACAAATGCATTCACTGGGAAATGTCATTTTAACATTTTACAACCTTATCTGGCCTTATGGTGTGTGAAACATGATCAGATACATTCTGTTTCATTTATGAAGGAGGGACCTTGAAAGTCACAAAGCCTATTTTTATAGGGCCATCAGACGGCCTTTACTATTTTTAAAGGGCCAGCAGTCGGCCCTCGCTTTTCTTAGAGAGCCATCAGCCGGCTATGGTTTGTTGTTCCCATTACTAAAGATTGGGTCTCCTATACTGTTATTGCGTATGCAGTGAGTGGCAGGTCTGTCCAAAATTTGGACGCACCCCAATACCCCTTTGAAAATTTGAACGGACCCCAATACGCCTTTGAAGAGAGTTAGAGGAGGGCCTCCTGAAAACAATGTTCCCATTATTACGAAGTGGGTTTCTCATACTGTTTGCCTATGCAGTGAATACAAGGGCTGCCAAAAATTTGGGGGCACTCCAATGCCCCTTGGAAGAGACGTAGAGGAGGGCCTCCTGAAAAAAAATGTTCCCATTATTAGGAAGTGGGTCTCCCATTGTGTTTGCCTATGCAGTGAATGCAAGGGCTGAAAGAAAAAAATTGGGAGGCACTCCAATGCCCCTTGGAAGAGACATGGAGGTCAAAGGGCCTCCTGAAAACAATGTTCCCATTATTAGGAAGTGGGTTTCTCATTGTGTTTGACTATGCAGTGAATGCAAGGGTTGCTAAAAATTTGGAGGTACTCCAATGCCCTTTGGAAGAGACGTAGAGGGCCTCATGAAAAAATGTTCCCATTATTAGGAAGTGGGTCTCCCATAGTGTTGGCCTATGCAGTGAATGAAAGGGCTTCTAAAAATTTGCAGCTACTCCAGTTCCCCTTGGAAGAGACGTGGAGGTCAGAGGGCCTCCTGAAAACAATGTTCCCATTATTAGGAAGTGGGTTTCCCATTGTGGTTGCCTATGCAGTGAATTCAAGGGTTGCCAAAAATTGGGATGCACTCCTGTGCTCCTTGAAAGAGATGTGGAGGAGGGCCTCATAAAAATTTTTTCCCATTAGAAAGGAGTGGGTCTACTATACTTGTAATGCCCATGCACTAAGTGTATGGGCTGACAAACATTTACCCCTGGGGGGTATACATGAACATACTGTATACATTTTTTTTTTGCGGGCATCATAAACACCCTTTAAAAAAATTATGTGGGTGTTGCATCATGGACCACGGTCACCCTGGTGATATGGTGGTGGAGGATGAGGAGGAGGACAAGAGCAAATAGCCAAAATCAGGAAGAGTATACGCATGTGTGGGTGTGAAAAGGTGCATGGGAATACATATCCCAAAAAAAGACACTGCATTTGAGTTTATGTTACGCTGCTATCATTCGGTAGTGTTGAGAATTCTGGCCCAATCCAGCCCTTGTTCATTTTTATAAGAGTCAGCCTGTCAGCATTTTCAGTTGACAGGCGGATGCGCTTATCAGTTATAATTCCACCAGCGGCACTAAAAACCCACTCTGATAAAACGCTAGTGGCAGGGCAGGCCAGGACCTCCAAGGCATAGAGAGCCAGTTCATTCCATGTATCCAGCTTGGATACCCAATAATTATAAGGCACAGAGGAATCATGGAGAACGTTGGTACCGACCGCAAGGTACTCCCTCAGCATCTTCCCAAACTTTGCACTCCCTGTGAGAGTAACCCACGCCTCAGGGCCTGTGCAATGGGAGAGGCTGAGAAAATTCTCCCAGAACTTTGACAGTGTTCCCCTGCCTCTGCTGTATTGGAGATGTGTCTCTCTCGCCTGTGGTCCTTGGTTGTCCAACGAACTGTGACCTCTGCCGCCAGCGTTTTCAGATGGGAATTTTTTTAATAGTTCCGCAACAAGGGCCTTCTGGTACTTGCCCATTTTTGTAGACCTGTCGGCCTCAGGAATAAGAGATATAAAGTTCTCCTTGTAGCGTGGGTCTAGAAGTGTCACCAACCAGTAATGACTGTCACCCAAAATTTTGAGAACGCGAGGGTCATGGGAAAGGTAGCGTAAAATAAACTCAGCCATGCGTGCCAGACTGCTAACAGGCAAGACTTTCATGTCCTCACCAAGAGGACGACTGTCCATGCTCTCCTTCTGCTCCTCCTCCTCTTCATCCTCTGGCCATCCACGCTGAACAGACGGTATGACAGTTGTGCAGGTAGTACCGTATATAGCGCATGAAATTAGCTCCTGTTCTTCCTCCTCCTCCTCTTCCTCATTGTCATCCAATCCACATTGGGATGAGATGAGGCTGGCTGTGTGTAATCACCCTGTATGGTTCCTTGCTCCATCTCATCGTGCTCCGCCTACAATGCGTCCTCTTTGATTGTGAGCAGAGAGCGTTTCAAAAGAAAGATTAGCGGGATGGTGACGCTAATTATGGCATCATAGCCGCTCACCATCTTGGTTAAGTCCTCAACATTTTGGAGGATGGTACATATATCTGACATCCATGTCCACTCCTGAGGTCTTTTGTGTGGAGTCTGAAATGAATACCGACGGCCTTGTTGATGCTGGTACTCAACAAGTGCCCTCTTCTGCTCACAAATCCTTCCCAACATCTGCAGTGTAGAGTTCCAATGCGTGGGGACATCACTCACCAGTCTATGAGCCGGAAGCAAAAAACGCTGCTGTAGCACGGCAAGGGTGGCGGAAGCTGTAGGTGACTTTCTAAAATGGGCACACAGGCGGCGTACTATAGCAAGCAGATCCGGCAGCTCCGGTAGGATTTGAGAAACTGCTGAACCACGAGGTTAAGCACATGGTCCAGGCATGGTATGTGTGTGAGCTCGCTTCGCCTCAGAGCCGCCACCAGGTTCCGGCCGTTGTCACACACGACCATGCCTGGCTGTAGGTTTAGCAGTGTGAGCCACAGATCTGCCTGCTCTTTCAGAGCTGTCCACAATTCTTCAGCATTGTGCGGTTTGTCACCTAAGCATATTAGCTACAGCACAGCCTGTTGCCGCTTGGCCGAGGCAGTGCTGCATTGCTTCCAGCTTGTGACTGATGTGGTCATTTCGGAGATGGAGGCTGAAGAGGAGGAGGAGGCTGAGGAGGATGAGGTGCAGGAGCTGTAGACCGTGGGGGCAACCCTGATAGACCTAGGGCTCATAATCTTTCGCGTCGGGAGCACGTGTTCTGTCCCAAGGTCCTACTGGGTTCCGGATTCCACTATGTTAACCCAGTATGCCGCCAGCGAGATGTACCATCCCTGCCCACAAGCACTTGTCCACGTGTCCGTGGTTAGGAGGACTTTCCCGGTAACTGCGTTGTTGAAGGCACGGCTAATTTTTTGGGACACGTGCTTGTGTAATGCGGGGACGACACACCAAGAGAAATAGTGGCGGCTGGAGACCAAGTACCGAGGGATGGCCGCCGCCATCAGGTTACGGAATGCTTCCGTCTCCATGAGCCTAAAAGGCAACATTTCTAGCGCAAGTAGTCTCGAAATGTGGGAATTTAGTAGTGTGGCCTGTGGGGCGTTGGCTGCATATTTGTGCTTCCAAGGACTGGTGTATGGACAACTGAACGCTGCACTGGGACAAGGACGTGGACGTGCTTCCTGATGCTGCTACTTGAGAGTGTGCAATGACAGGTGCAGGGCAGGGGGCATCTTCGTATGCACCATGGACATGGGATTTGCTTGCATGCACAACAGAGGAAGAAAAAGTAGTGCCACCCACAGACACTGTTCCTGGACCCTGGGGTTCAGGCCACAAAGTCGGGTGCTTTTCTGCCATGTGTCTGATCATGCTGATGGTGGTCAGGCCGGTAGTTTTGCCACCCCTGCTGATGCTGGCCTGACAGGTGGTGCAAATAGCCTTTTTGGGGTTATCGACAGAGTCTTTAAAAAACAACCAGACTTTGGAAGACCTAACAGTTGTACTGGCAACTTCCTTCATGTTGGTGTTACGGGGAACGGTTGCCTGCCTTCTGTCTGGGGCCACCACTCTGCTTCTTCCTGCCTGTTGGGGTGCTCTGCCTCCCTCCCCCTGTCTCATGCTGTCCTCGCTCTGCATGTCCTCCTGCCAGGTTGGGTCAGTAACCATATCATCCACCTCGTCGTCTTCCACTTCCGCACCATGGTCCTCCTCCTGACTTTCTGGCACTTGTGTCTCATCATCGTCCACCTCTTGTGACAGTTTACCACCGTCGCCTTCGTGTGACCGTGGCTGCTCAAATATTTGGGCATTGCTACCTGCGATCTACTCTTGTCCCGCTGCAAGTGGACCGGGCGAGAGGCCCAAATCCATAAATGGAAAAAGTGAACAGCTAAGTGGTGGCTAAGTGACTGGAAGCATTATCTGCTATCCAACCAATAACCTTTTTACACTACTCTGTGTTCAATAGTGGTGCTCTGTGGTCCCCTATTATTTGGGACAGGAAGGTCGGGCGAGAAGATGTGGGTGTTTGTTGTGGCACAATTTCGGCTTGCCCACAGCCTTGTCCTCGGCCTCTGCATGCACCATTACCATCACGTCCAGTTCCCCTTCCCTTGCCACTTGCCATGCCCATTTTAAATGGAGGACAACATCTTCCACGCTCACTACAAATGGCTGAATTTGGAGTGAACGTATATGTCATCCCTTTGACGGACAAACCACAGTTTTAAATACCTGGCCTGTAGTTAACTCTTTTGAACAGCAAACTGGTGTCAATTGCTTCACTGACACACTGAAACTAAATTTCAATGGAGGCCGGAAATGGCAGTATTTTCAGCACAATTATATGTGATCCGTGAGACGGACAAACCACAGTTTTAAATGACTGGATTTTTAGTGCTGTAATACGGAAAGGACCAGGCTGTATTCTGCAGTGCCAACAAGCAAATGGTGCAGAAAAACGGTGTTCTCTGGATTGCTTTTTAAGCAAATAATGAGGATTAAAAGAAATATATATATTCCTGGCCCCTGAGACCTGGGCCTATTTCTAGAAATATCTAACAGCAGCAGCAGACAAAACTGGAATGGAGCCTCTTGTGCTATATGCACTGCAGTCTGCTATATACACTGCCTGCCTGATATCTCTGCAGATGGATTAGTCCTCAGAAGGACTGTTTGTTGAGATGGATATATGTCTCTTATATAGTCTGTACACCTACATTAACTAGAAAATAGCGAATCTTTCCCTAGCTCAGCAGCACCTCTCCTTACACTGTCTGATTCTGGAGTGACTGTGACGAGCATGGCGGTGCCAGGTCTGATATAGACCTGATGACGCTTTGTGGCCAGCCAATCACTGTAATGCCACAACCAACATGGCTGCGGCATTATAGTGAGTGGCAGGCAATCCCTGCATGTTCATTGGCTCTGTAAAGAGCACCAAACATGCAGGAAGGGGACCCGAGCTCCTGCCGAGCAACCCTGGAATTACTCGGCGAGCGCCGAGCATCTCGAGAAGTGAGATGCTCGGGCGAGCATCGAGCAGTAGCGAACATGCTCGCTCATCACTATTAGTTACCAATGGCAGGATGCCCTGTAATCAGAATATCAGCAGCTTAATCCTTGTAATCATGAAGAATAGTCCTCCATAATCATGATATCTGTTTAACCCTATCACTGATTGGCAACTTTCTGCCTATGCACAGTTTACACAGAAAGCTGTCGATCAGTGGTGTTGGTAGAGTTATACAGAGCTCAGCATTCTTTTGTGATAGATCTGCAGCAGTGAAAACAGAAATTCAATCAAAACTGTAACAACCAACAAATAAAGTAATACATTGATCAGGTTCTCTACCCCTACATTATGCTGTTCTCGGATGGGATAACAAAAATCTGGTGACAGATTCCCTTTAACAGAGGTACTTTTCTTTTAACTATGTAGAGCTTTATTCAACTATTCAAAATTAGTTATAATGTGTCGATTAAAATCTTCTTTTGTATTATTGAAAGCCTTACTTTTTTTCTCAACAATCATCACTGGAATCTTATCTATTCCTTAATGTTATTAATGTTATAGTCACTGTGGTTGATTTATGTCAGTATGAATTGTGTTAGTATGGTTGACATATGTTTAATTTTACTAGTTTCTATTGCAAATAGAACCAGCAGTTTTGCATTGCTAGCGTTATCCTGACTTACAAAATTCATTTTCCAAATTTGAGGACAATTCCATCGATAAATTGTTCCCATTCCAAATTGTTTATATAAAATTGTGAAAATGGCTTATAATGCCACTCCTGTCCATGGTATATATCTAGTATTGAAGCTCAGCTATATTCAATTCAGTTTTGTCATTTTAAACTTTCTAGACCCTGCACAAGTAATATACACCAATATCAAATGAATAGTTTTAATTGCCAAATGACAACACATACGAACATTTCACTTGATTAAAATTGAATTAAAGGGATCCTGTCATATACAAAAATGCTATTAACCTGTAGATATGGGGGTTAATCTTCAGGTCAATAGTGTTCTGAAGCTGCCCGGCACCCGCACTGAGAGACCCGCTGCTGAGAAGAAATTAACTTTATTCCTCCCAGCAGCCTCGGGCTTTCAGTCATTGGGGTGGGCCGGGGTGACTTCAGTCACCGCTCAGTGATCAATATCATCCGAACAGACAAAGTAAAGGAGACCGATAAAGAATAGGCCATGATTAATAATTAACTAATTACCTAAGGGATAACTCTGCTACCAAGTATAATTCCTACAGATAGAGAAGGAGTGATACATCCACCAGAGAGTAATAGAAAATAAAGATTTGTTGAAAAAGTACATAGTCAGACAGTCACAATAGTATCAATAAAATGAAAGGTGAAGACTCTGATGAAGATCATGCATGGCCAAGGCACACATTTATTGCATAACAAGGGGTGAATACAGTGTCGGACTAGGGTGCCAAGGGCCCACCGTTAACATCAACTCCATGGCTCCACTTTTCAGCTACATGCAAATATGACTTTATCCTCAATCACAAAATTTCTATAGCAATAAACTGGGTTGATTGTTCAATTAATAAGATGTTGCCTTTGCCTGTATATGGCAAATCAAGTGTATTGTGCCAAGTATTGCTCATTTAAGTTGGTAGTGGCCCACTCTTCTACACAGGTCCACCGGAGGAATCTCCTGTTCTACTGAAGGACAGTCCAAGCCTGGGAATATATAATATATGGATAGACAGTACTGAAATTAGTAGCTTATATAATAAAATTAACACTAAAGTAAAAAGAACTGTCCATAACCCAATCCCTACAGCTTACCCATTGCTCCCTGTGTCAGGCCACATATCTACAATCCCGACGCACGTTTCATGTGGGCTTCCTAGGGGGGTTGTGGTGGAACTGTGTGCCAAAAAGAAACATATAGAAGTGTAGAGAAACCTCCACAGGTGTTCAATATTGGCCACATAAACCAGCGCATACGTGTCAGTGCTCACACCCGGAAGGCATCGCTTTTGGCAATCTATGTGATACGGCGGGTGAGAGGGAAATCCCCAGTGACTTCATCAAACCGTGTGTGTCACTTGAAGATGCCGTCAGCAATGCTCAAGGTTGGTGAGTAATAGTGGGCATGTGGGCATGCAGGCATCATGACAGAAATGGTCAAAATTAGTATATGTAATGGAAAAGATTAATATAATTGCAACATCCCCATATAAAGTGTTATGTGCATTGAATTAAATAAAGAAAAGTGTGAGTGCAAACAAAAGAGATAAAAAGCCAGAATAAGCATTACCCTGCTGTATTGTTAAAAAAGAATATATATTGTTGCAAATCAACAACATAAGCAGGCTATATTAAATAAGACAAAAGTAACAATGACTCCAACAGCGTGTGATTATTGAAAAGAACAATAAAAATCCACTTAGTCACAACATCTGCAAACAGACACAGGGACTTTGACGAAATATGAAATATGTAAAAGTGAAAAGTGAAGTGACCAAAAATATACAGTAAGAGTAAGTATAAAAAAGTAAAAAGATAAAAATGGGATCAAATACAAATAACCAGGCACCTAATTAGACCTGGAAAATAAAATCCATGTAATGATCCACTGGTAAAAGAAGAGAGTGTGGAAAAAAACAGTAAATATAATATATACAATAATAGTGAAATAAAGGGGAAGAATATAGCACCATGCCTGATGCCACGGTAGGCCAAATCCTATAGGACTGAGAGCCCGAGCCTGCCTGGAGGAATAAAGTTAATTTTCTCCCAGCAGCAGGGCTCTCAGTGCATGCACTGGACAGCTTCAGAACGTTGTTAACTTGCAGATAAGACCCATATCTGCAGGTTAATAATGTTTTTTTACATGACATTTTTGCATGTTTCTAGATTTCACAATACAAGCTGCATTTATTACTAAATACATGTTTTATACCTGACGAGACTGGAGTACTTACTTTGAAAATCCATGCCAGAATAACCTCATAATCCTAATATTAGGATGAGCATTTTATGGGTCTAGCAAATGAGTGCTAAAGCCTGTTAGCCCAAGTATATTCAATCTCTGTCCGCCCAGCCTGACTAACAGCTGCAGCTTCTACTGAGCAATCTTGGATTTCTGAATCAGAAGTGGAGGAGGTACATTGTGCAGCTGTCGATAAAGATAGGTGTCACGATTCCACCACTCACTGTGTCCTGGATGCAGTGAGTGACAGCTCAGCCACCCTATAGAATAAGGGTTATGCTGAGCTGTCAGTATTGTGAGTGACAGTTCAGCCGTCCAAATTGTGGAAGGGACATGCTGAGCTGTCAGTATTGTGAGTGACAGTCCAACCGCCAATCAGGGCAGGAGTGTAATAACCGGAGGTCCGAGAGAGATCCAGTGAGTCACAAACTGAGACAGAGACAGAAATAAACAACACTTTCTTTACTAAAACAGGGATTAGACTAAAATTCAGGATAGCATGAATCAGTCTCAGGTTCTACCTGGGACACTGTCTCTACTAACTACACACAATCAGCAAAAGCTGAAATCAATGTGCCAATCTCAAGGTTTCCAGTTTACGTGAACTATTCTAAAGTTCTGGAACAATTTTACCTAAACACTGTGTCAATCTAGTGAGGGTGTTCTATAGGGACCCCTGAGATGGCACACTGAGTACAATCCTACCACTATTAACAATAACAATGCATGAAACTATACCAATTGCTCTTAAACCCCTAGTATAGGGATACCCAGGTATCTTAAAGTTACTGTACCGTTAACTTCAGATGTGGTCTATCACAGGCCTGTGAATCGCGGTGGCTGCGGCAAGTCACAGAAAAATTTGGCACCAAATAAAAAGCAACGTTTACAAAAACAGCAAAGGTTCCTTGTCTTGTCGGCCGATGCCGAGCCCACACGCCGGGGACTTTAGTCCTGTAGCCTCAGGTTAAGGTCCGGGAAGAACTCTTCACCAGGCTTGTCAGTATCCTCTGAATCTGAATGGCACTGGACCCCGTCTCTCCTCTCGCAGTCACTCACTGTTTTCCAGACCACCGACCACATGCTCCATCACAGAGATGATGTCCTCAGTCTCTTTCCCTCTCACTCGACACTTGGCTCGTTCAGCACAAAGTCTCTAGTCCAGCATGGACTTCCACAAAACTTCAAAGAGCGACACAACTTTCCCCAGCTTAGCACTCGTTCTTAAGCAGGGACACAGCTTCACCAGTGCCAGGGGTTAACAACCCCCACAGGAGAGCTTGTAGAGAGAGAGTCTTGTTGAAATTCAGTCCTCACAGTTCTCCTCAGACTCTCCTTCCAGCGTCTCACACAGCAGACACTCTCAGAACACACAGGGTCTCCCGGTCTGCCCCTGCTCTGAGCTCAGCCAGGCAAAACCCACAGGGTCCTAATGCTCTCCTGCTGCTATCACAGTTCACACTCTCACATATGCCAGCCCACTAGAAGTTGGCGTCCTCGACACTTCCCCACTCAAAGTCGTCTTGTGCATAGAGCTGTGGGGTATACCCACCGTAGCTCGAGTAGTTCTCCTGAGACTCATCCCAACAGGCTCGGTCCCCGAGGGGGCAGAAGTCTTTTCAGCAGTATGATCAGAGGGAGCCAATGAGACTGCTCGCCGTGAGCTGTGGCGCCCTGTGCCACATCATCCGGGTCAGGTAACTGTCCTGATTCCCTGTTCTCTGAAGGACATACCACATTCTCAACACTCTCTCCACACGGGGACAGATTGATCGCAGGGGGCAAGTAAGCAGGCGCAGAGGGAGACTCACTATAAAATTCAAGAGCATTAGGAATGACCACACCTTGGGACACGACCTGTGGTTCCGTGGGAACGGGGACCGCATCTTCAAACCAGCACCGTTGTAGCATGTTACGATGAAGATTACGGGTTGGTCCCCGTGTCCCCACCGAATCAACCTCGTAGACTGGAATCTCAGGGCTCACCCGTTTTTTTTACCAGGTACGGAGTCGCCTCCCAATGTTCACTGTGCTTTCCGGACCGTCGTTTGAGTCTCACCAACACTCTATCCCCCGGGGAGAAAGGCTAAGCTTGCACGGGACATGTGTCCCTATGGGTCACCTGACTGTGTCAAAAACCCACCAATAGTGATGAGTAAGCATACTCGCTACTGCTCGGTGCTCGCCCGAGCATCTCACTGCTCAAGATGCTCGGCGCTCGCAGAGTATTTCCGGGGTTGCTCGGCGGGGGCTCGGGTCCCCTCCCTCCATGTTTGGTGCTCTTTACAGAGCCAATGAGCATGCAGGGATTGTCTCCCACCAACTGTAATGCCGCAGCCATGTTGGTTGTGGCATTACAGTGATTGGCTGGCTGCACAGTATCATCAGGTCTATATCAGACCTGGCGCCGCCATGCTCGTCACAGTCACTCCGGAATCAGACAGTGTAGGGAGAGGTGCCGCTGAGCTAGGGAGAGATTTGCTTGTTTCTAGTTAGTGTAGGTGTACCAAACTATATTAGAGACCCATATCCATCTCAACAAACAGTCCTTCTGAGGACTAATCCATCTGCAGAGATATCAGGCAGGCAGTGTATATAGGCAGGCAGGGTATATAGCAGACTGCAGTGCATGCAGCACAAGAGGCTCCATTTCAATTTTGTCTGCTACTGCTGCTGCTGTTAGATATTTCTAGAAATAGGCCCAAGTCTCAGGGGCAAGAAATAATTTTATTTTGGATCTTAACATTATTTGCTTAAAAAGCAATCTAGAGAACACAGTTTTTCTGCATCATTTGCTTGTTGGCACTGCAGAATACAGCCAGGTCCTTTCCATATTACAGTGCTAAAAATCCAGCTAAAACTGTAGTTTGTCCGTCACATGGATTACATATAATTGCGCTGAAAATACTGCCATTTCTGGTATCCATTAAAAATTTTTTTCAATGAAGCTATTGACACCAGTTTGCTGTTCAAAATAGTTACCTCCAGGCCAGATATTTAAAACTGTGTTTTCTCCGTCACACGGATCACATATGCGTTTTCAGAAAATACTGCAATTTCTGGCCTCCATTTAAAATTTGTTGCAGTGTGTCATTGAAGCTATTGACATCACTTTGCTGTTCAAAATAGTTACTTACAGGCCAGGTATTTAAAACTGTGGTTTGTCCATCACACGGATCACATATAAGTTCGCTCCAAATTCAGTCATTTGCAGTCAGCGTGGAAGATATTGTCCTCCATTTAAAATGGGCAAGACACGTGGCAAGGGACGGGGAACTGGACGTGATGGTGATGGTGCATGCAGAAGGCCGAGGCAGTGGGCAAGCTGAAATTGTGCCACAACAAACACCCACATCTTCTTGCTCGACCTTCCTGTCCACCACTATTGAATACAGAGCAGTGTGAAAAGGTTATTGGCTGGATTGCAGATAATGATTCCAGTCACTTTGCCACCACCACTACCACCTTGTCTTCCACACGGTCAAGTCTCAGTAGCTGTGAGTCTGGACCACAGACAGTCTTACTCCCAAGCCGAGTGCCCAGAGACAACAGATCCCACACTTGGACACTCCAAAGAGCTGTTCACTTTTCCATTTATAGATTCGGGCCTCTTGCCCGTTCCACTTGAAGCGGGGCAAGAGGAGATCGCGTGTAGCGATGCCCAAATATTTGAACATC
The DNA here is from genome assembly GCF_046119375.1 of Phyllobates terribilis. Taxonomy (NCBI): domain Eukaryota; kingdom Metazoa; phylum Chordata; class Amphibia; order Anura; family Dendrobatidae; genus Phyllobates; species Phyllobates terribilis. The sequence continues at coordinate 95,335,101 of NW_027362761.1, read as the reverse complement.
CACGGTCACACAAAGGCGACAGTGGGAAAGTGTCACAAGAGGTGGACGATGATGAGACACAATTGCCAGAAAGTCAGGAGGAGGACCAGGGTGCGGAAGTGGAAGACGAGGTGGTGAATGATATAGTAACTGACCCAACGTGGCAGGAGGACATGCAGAGCGAGGACAGCAGCACACAGGGGGAGGGAGGTAGAGCACCCTAATAAGGAGGAAGGAGCAGTGTGATGGCCGCAGACAGAAGGTAGGCAACCGTTCCCCGTAACACCAACACGAAGGAAGGTGCCAGTACAACTGTTAGGTCTTCCTGAGTCTGGTTGTTTATTAAAGACTCTGACGAGAACCCCAAAAAGGCCATTTGCACCACCTGCCAGGCCAGCATCAGCAAGGGTGGCAAAACGACCACCACCAGCATGATTAGGCACATGGCAGCAAAGCATCTGACCTTGTTGGCCGAACCCCAGGGTCCAGGAACAGTGTCCACTGCTTCTTCCTCTGCTGTGCATGCAAGTCAATCTCCTGTCCATGGTGCATGCGAAGATGCCTCCTGCCCTGCACCTGTCATTACACACTCTCAAGTAGCAGCATCAGGAAGCACGTCGACGTTCTTGTCCCAGCGTTCAGTAGTCCATACAAAATATTAGCCATGCCCTCAACAACGCAGTTCCCGGGAAAGTCCACCTAATCATGGACACGTGGACAAGTGCTTGTGGGCAGGGACGGTACACTGGGTTAACATAGTGGAAGCCGGGACCCAGTCGGACCTTGGGACGGAACACGTCCTCCCGACTCCAAGGATCGCAGGCCGTAGGTCAATCAGTGTTGCCCCCACATTTTACAACTGCAGCACCTCATCCTATATATCTCTTATTCCTGAGGCGGACAGGTCTACAAAAATGAGGCAGTAAGGAGGGTGACCCGAGGGACAAAAAATGAACGGTACTAGGTCATCAATATGTGAAAAAATGTATAAATATCTCTATTAATGTCATAATTACAGACATATGGAATAAAGTGCATCAGACAAATAAATAAAAACCAACACCTAAGGTGCTCATGGTGGTATGTATTGGACTAATATATTAAATCCAGGAATATGCAGAGGGTATACACATTACATAGTACACAATATAATAAATCACGTGCCATCTATAGGCTATGTTGCCTGATTTGCATATATTGTACCATCCATATAACATATTATCTCAATAACTTGAAGTTTAAACCAACCACATAGAGCACCTCCCCCATAAAAATACCAACTAAAGTGCTTGTAGTGGTGGGTACTGGATTGATGTATTTGGGTTTTTGAATATTAGGGCATGCAATGGCTATACTTAATGTAAAATACAAGATGTGAGAAGTCATATACTCTTTATAGGTCATATGGCTATATATCATCGATTTACATAAATTATATTGTCCCACATAACCATGGCAGTATAATCACTGCATTATATTACCTTAATCTCGCAGGGTCCAGACCCACCACACAATGCACCTCCCCCGACGCTCGTTTCGGCATGAACTTTTCTCAAGGGGTGTATATCCTTAATAGCAGTCTGCTATAAAGAGGGCCCAAAGAAATTGTTGCCCATGTGCCGAGGTGGGAACGCCCCCCAACAAGGCACCACAGGTGCAGAGGCGCCGTGCGGGGTTCATCCACCCAGGCTCCATTCCCGGTACATATTCATGCCGGCATTGCCCGCGTACCTGGAAGTGCGGCTTGGTGTACATTGTGCATGTCTCCGATGACACAAATCGCGTCATCGGTGCTGACGCGATATGTGTCATAGGCCACGAAACTCGCACCGCGCATGTCCATGTGTAACGCGGCAGCGTCACTTTTACCAAAGCATCATGCCGACCGTACCAACATCCTCCGTGATTCCTCTGTGCCTTATAATTATTGGGTATCCAAGGTGGATACGTGGAATGAACTGGCTCTCTATGCCTTGGAGGTCCTGCCCTTCCCTGCCGCTTGCTGGTTTTTAGTGTTGCTGGTGGAATTATAACTGATAAGGGCATCCGCCAGTCAACTGAAAATGCTGACAGGCTGACTTTTATAAAAATGAACAAGGGCTGGATTGGGCCAAACTTCTCGACACCACCGAATGATAGCAGCGCAACATAAACTCAAATCCAGTGTCTTTTTTTGGGAGGTACAGTATATTCCCATGCACCTTTTCACACCCACACATGGGTATACGCTTCTTGATTTTGGCTATTTGCTCTTGTCCTTCTCCTTCTCCTCATCCTCATCCTCCACCACCATATCACCAGGTTGACCGTGGTCCGTGATGCAACACCCACATACTCTTTAATTTTTTTAAAGGGTGCTTATGATGCCCATAAAAAAATTTTTTTATACAGTATGTTCATGTATACCCCCCAGGGGTAAATGTTTGTCAGCCCATACACTTAGTGCATGGGCATTACAAGTATAGGAGACCCGCTCCTTTCTAATGGGAACATATTTTCCTGAGGCCCTCTAAGTCTCTAAGTCTGTTAGTGGGGTTTTTCCTAAATTTAGTCAGCCGTTGGATTCACTGCATACCCTATAACTGTATAGCAGACCCTCTCCTTTCTAAGGGGAACATGTCGTACTCGTTACTGTGGCCCTGTTCTATGCGTCTTTAAATTGTTAGTGGGGTTTTTCCTAAATTTTTTCAGCCGTTGGACTCACTGCATATCCTATAACTGTATAGCAGACCCGCTCCTTTTTAATGGGAACATGTCGTTCTCATTACTGTGGCTCTGCTCTCTGTGTCTTTAAATTGTTAGTGGGGTTTTTCCTAAATTTTGTCAGCCATTGGACTCACTGCATACCCTATAACTGTATAGCAGACCCTCTCCTTTTTAATGGGAACATGTCGTACTCGTTACTGTGGCCCTGCTCTATGTGTCTTTAAATTGTTAGTGGGGTTTTTCCTAAATTTGGTCAACCTTTGGACTCACTGCATACCCTATAACTGTATAGCAGACCCTCTCCTTTCTAATGGGAACATGTCATACTCGTTACTGTGGCCCTGCTCTTTGTGTCTTTAAATTCTTAGTGGGGTTTTTCTTAAATTTTGTTAGCCGTTGGACTCACTGCATACCCTATAACTGTATAGTAGACCCTCTCCTTTCTAATGGGAACATGTTGTACTCGTTACTGTGGCCCTGCTCTTTGTGTCTTTAAATTCTTAGTGGGGTTTTTCCTAAATTTGGTCAGCCGTTGGACTCACTGCATACCCTATAACTGTATAGCACACCCGCTCCTTTGTAATGGAAACATGTCATTACTGTGGCCCTGCTCTATGTTTACATTGTTAGTGTTTTTTTTTCCAAATTTTGGCAGCCCTTGCAGTCACAGCATGGGCATTACCACTATAGGAGACCCACTCCTTTTTAAAGGGAACATTTTTTTGACTGAGACCCTCGTCTATGTCTCTTCAAAGGGGTATTGGGTTGCTTCCGAATTTTTGGCTGCCCTTGCAGTCACTACATACGCAATAACATTATAGGAGACCCACTAATTAAGAATGGGAACAGCAAAGCATAGCCGGCTGATGGCTCTCTAACAATAGCGAGGGCCGACTGCTGGCCTTTTAGGAATAGTAAGGGCCACCTGATGGCCCTATAAAAATAGGCTTTGTGACTTTCAGAGTCCCTCCATCATAAATTAAACAAGATGTGTCTGGTGATATGTCACACACCACATGGCCAGATAAGATTGTAAAATGTTAAAATGACATTTCCCGGTTGTAGCATCGGCGTCTCTGCCCCCTGCCAGGCAGAGACGCCGTCCCTCTCACCTCCCCGCTCCCCACGCGGCGTCCTCCTACGCTCCTCTTCCTGCTGCTGCCGGCGCGTGCAGCTTACCAGGCACTGTGCTTAGGGCACGCGCGCGTGCTCCCCCTGTCTTAATGGAGGCCGCGCGCCGTCCAAAGAAGTCCCCGGCCTATAGCCGGAGGACCTCCCTTATATAAGGCACCTCCTCCAAAATGGAGGAGCCTGAGCAAAAGTTGATGCACAGCATACTTACCTCTGCTTCAGCCCTCAGGTCCAGTTGCCAGCCTGACTACTGTTCCAGTCCGCCAGTCTGACTACTCTCCAGCCCAACAGTCTGCCTTCCGTTCAACCTGCCAGTCTGTCTATGGGCAAGTCCACCTGCTTACCAGGAAGCACCTGCCAGTTACCTGCCTGCTATCTGCCGTACCTGCTAGCCCGCTCACCTGGGAGCACTCGCCTGTTACCTGCCTGTCACCTGGTAGCCTACCTGGAGGCTCTGCCGTCACTTGCCGTGACTACCTGTCTGCTAACCTAGAGACTTCAGCCTGCTCTGCCGTCACGTGCCGTGACCACCCGCCCTCTAACCTAGAGACTTCAGCCTGCTTGGCCGTCACTTACCGTGACCACCTGATAGCCTACCTGGAGGCTCCTGCTGTCACTTGCCGTGACTACCCGTCTGCTAACCTAGAGACTTCTGCCTGCTTGTTGTGTCCATCTGCTATACCAGTCAGTCCCAGTCTGCTGACCCGTGGGAGCCACCTGCTCTCTTACAAGTTCGTCTCCAGAGTAGCACCTGGTCCCTCTGCTCGGTCCCTCCCTGGTCACGGAGTCGTTAGCCGCCGTATGACCAGGGTCGGTCTGAGTTGATACTTAGTGACGCCCCTCTGGGTCCCTCCTTGCACCGCGGCACAGAGGTTCCACCACCCGGATCCGTAACACCGGTGAATGCATTTGTCTTAAAAAATAACATAAAAAAAAACAAAAGAGTAGGATCTTTCTTTAGTATAAAAAAAACAGAGTCGCCAATGTAACCTCAATGTAATCACACTGTTCAGCTCCTGCACCTCCTCCATCTCCGAAATGACCACATCAGGCACAAGCTGAAAGCGCTGCAGCACTGCCTTGGCCAAGTGGCAACAGGCTGTGCTGAAGATAACATGCTTAATGCTTAGGTGACAAACTGCCCAGTGCTGCAGAGTTGTTGAAAGCTGTAACACAGCAGTCTGTGGCTCTCACCGCTGAACATACAGCCAGGCATGGTCGTGTGTGACAATGGGCGGAACCTGGTGACAGAGAAATGACAGCTAGAGGAGATACAGTTTCCTTCTATGCCAGTACTTTCACTGAGCTAAAGAATATGGCTGTGGTGAAATACGACTCCCATTGAGAAGCGGTTTCAGATTGAAAAACATTGGGCCCACCAGAGGATTTGACTCTGAGGGCCCACCTTTCTCCCCCGCTCAAGAGCCCCATAGCAGCTGCAAAGTTAGTGGTATCATGAACTCTCCTGATGTAGAAGCCAGGGCACACCAGTGGGACCGTCCAACCCTGCTGAGAAGCAGTCCTGGCTAAGAAAAGTGTGTGGGATGGTTCCTGGACACTCTATGGCTGCTTCTTTACTGAGGTGGAAACCAGCGCAAACACGGGGAGAACATACAAAATCGTTGCAGCGCTGAAAGGCTTCAGTGCTAACCACTGATCCAATGTGCTGCCGTTCACCCTCTGATATCTAACAGGCTGGAGAAACTTGCACCTACTGCCACTCTATCTTCAGCTCCTTTGTGAGAACCTAATGTATTTGGGCAGCCACTCAGTCTGCCAAATAAAATTCCTGAGAAGGAAATTGGAGATGGCTTCGCTACTGGTACGGGGGCAGTGCTAATACCATGGCATCATACCATAGTTTACTGGAAATATTCCAAACTGGTAGGAGGCAAGCAGATTCTCACAGAAAAGTACCAGCCGTAATATTCAGGGACCCACTTTTGTAGAAGGCGGAGACAATACCGGGAGAAATAGTGGCAGCTGGGGACTGAGTATGGACACCAGGCCGCCACCGGCATGAGTTTGTGAAAAGCTTCCGCCTCCATGAGCCTAAAGGGCCACATTTCAAGTGCAAGCAGCTGCCCAGAAATCTGGCAGTTTAGTATTGCGGCCTGTGAGTGGGTGGGTGTCTGGCTGCATTCTTGCACTTGCATTCCAAGTAACAGAAAACGAAGCAGATGGTGGCCTCTATCATCATCATGGCCTCACCTCGGTACTAAAAACTCTATTCAAGGAGAAGCCAGGGCCCACTGGAGGAGTCTCTGGTTCTCTGGTGGGCCGGTCCAACCCTGCCGAGAAGCAGCCCTGGCTAAGAAAAGTGTGTGGGAAGGCTCCCGGACACTCTATGGCTGCTTTTTAATGTGGATTGGACGTGCTTATGCTTGTTATTTCTCAAACCGCATTGCAGATCAGGCCATTGCCCAACTCTGAAGTCATGAAATTAAAGGCACAAAGAAAGTTGTTTGTGCGTTGAAGCTCCACCGACAAGTGCGAGCTGAAGTTGGACAGGCTGCCATTGCTTCTGCAACAAGCTGCATTAGAGTACTTCCTGGGAGAAATGACACCCTGAGTAGATACGGTTGCCCTCTCTGCCAGTCCTTTCACCAATCTAAAGAATATGGCTGTCGTGAAATACAACTCTCAGCAAAAAAAGCTGTGGACTGGCTCCATACCATCCCTGGCCACATTCACTTGTCCACGTGTTTGTGGTTAGGCGGTCCTTCCCAGTAAGTGAACTGGGGAGGGCATGGGTAATGTTGTAGGACCCGTGCTTGTGGAAGGCGGAGACGACACTGGGACAAATAGTGGTGGCTGGGGACCGAGTATGGATACCCGCCATAAGTTTGTGGACAGCTTCCGCCTCCACGAGCCTAAAAGGCCACATTTCAAGTGCAAGAAGCAGTCAAAAATTTGTCAGTATAGTATTGCAGCCTGTGGGTGGGTGGGTGACTGGCTGCATACTTGTGCTTGCATTCCAAGGAATGGGGTAGGAACAACTCAACGCTGCACTGGGACAAGGACGTGAACGGTGATTGTTGTAAGTCTGCAACAACAGGTGCATGGCGGGAGGCATCATCGCATGCGCCAAGGATCACTTATGATGGGCACACTTTTAGGCAGTGACCTGGGAGTCACAGATGCTTCCAGGGGTCTTCCCCATGCTGTTCCCATGTCTTTTCAGCACTGTATGTATGTGTCTGATGATGTGTCACACACCACATGGTCAGATAAGGTTGAAAAATGTTAAAATGACATTTACCAGTGAATGCATTTCATCTTGGTTGAAAGCAATGCAAAAGAGCAAAAAAGCATCAAAAACGCTATGTGTGAACATAGCCCAAGGTGTGGAGGAACATTTTTGATTTTGGTTATTTATTTTGCCTACAAGTCATTACTCTGGAAAGGATGTTCCTTAACATAATTCCCAGGAAAATCCATTTTGATTTTGTTTTTGAATGTTTTATTTTGAGTCCATAAAAGTGTTGTAATACCTCTGACAACGTTGTTGACAGCAATGACCTGGGAGTAGGAAATGCTTCCAGGGGTCTTCCCCATGCTGTTCCCATGTCATTTGAGCACTGTTCCCATCAATTTGGGCAATTTTTAGGCCCTCTGCAGACCCCCAGGTGGGATCCACCTGAAAAATGCTCGAGTTTCCCATAGACTTACATTAGGCTCGTTGCTCGGGTCGAGCACCCGAGCATTCCAATTTGCTTGACCCGAGCATCGAGCACCCGAGCATTTTAGTGCTCGCCCATCACTACCCACCACCTGATGCACCACCCTTAATCGCCGTCGGTGTTCTCAAACCCATTCTGATGCGGTCCAAGGGGGATCGGAGGAGGGACCTGACATGCTCAAATCCTCAATGTCCCACGCTAGCCACCCGAACATCAACATGTGTGGTGATTAGCCAGTAGCGCTATGCACTCTATTATTGTAGACCCACATCAATTCGGGGAGAAATTCAGGCAAGCGTACCTGCTGCTTAACCTCTAACGTCCTCAACATCTGCAACAGAGTCCGATTAAAGTGCTCACAAGCACCGTTACCTTGGGGATGGTAAGATGTCGTTCTTGACGGTGCGATGCCATACAACTGGTACAGCTCCTTCATCAATGCCCTCTGGAAACATGCCCCTTGATCCGAGTGTATTCTTTGCGGACACCCAAACACCTGGATGAAATGTCGACACATGGCCTCAGCCACCGACTCCGCCGTCTGATCTCTTATCAGTACTGCTACTGCATACTTGGTGAAGTGGTCTGTCATTACCAAGCAATAGGAATACCCAGACATTGAGTATCCTATCAAACCAAAAACCTGGCACTCAAATAGACTTGAAGATTTTTTAAGAAATAATTGTTTAATGATAATGTAGTACAGTAAGCAGACGTTTCGGTCCCAAGGACCTTCATCGGTGTACAGAAGATGTAGATCTAATGGATAAGGCTGGAGCCTAGATGGGGTGAACTGTGGGGTATAGTGACCAAATGTGGCTGTGATGGAGGGAGAACGCGGTGTCCACCGCTTGTTCAAGGCCCTTACTGAGCCCACAGACCCGACACGCCTCTGTCACGATCCCCCCCCGTTCAGGACAATAGAGAACTCGCTGTAGCCACTGAAGTGTCTTTTCACTCCCAAAGTGGGCTCCGTTCTCATGCGCCTTGCGAGCAACCACCGGACCCACCCCCATAGGGATTACTAGCTGGTACCGGTGCAGCAGCTCAGATGGCAGGTACACCTTACGGTACAAGATGCCTTGTTCAACACACAACTTATCCCACTGTCGCAGTAGTTTCATTCCTTCCGAAGACAGCTGGGCCTTGTCCTCTGCATGCGGCCAGACCCCTTTTTGTACCCAATTGCGCACTAGCGCAATGTCTGGGCAATCGTTCTGTTTTTTCGCCCAATCCGAGGGTGTTTTTCCCAGAACACATGGCATCCCTGATGCCACCCCACTTGAATGTACCACACTTCGGAAGATAGGTACCTGCCCCAAGTCAGGGGTTTCAGTGTCATCAAGCTGGTCATTAACATTTTCCCCCAAGGACCAAAGGGGCACCCTTGACAGTGCATCTACATTTCCGTTTTCCCGCCCAGAGAGAAACTTAATTCGATAGTTAAACTTAGCAAGGCGAGCGACCCACCGCTGCTCCAATGCTCCCAGTTTTGTGTTAGGTGAGCCAGAGGGTTATTATCAGTCATGACTTGCACCTCAGCTCCTGTTAAATACTCTGCAAAGCGTTCTGTCATCGCCCACACCAGGGCCAGTAGCTCTAGGTGAAACGAGCTGTAGTTATCTGGGTTGCATTCAGTGTCTCTTAAAGACCTGCTGCCATAGGTGATTACTCGCTCCTGACCATCCTGCACTTGTGCTAGTACCGCCCCCAGCCCATGCAGACTGCCATAGGTGTATAACAGGAAAGGGGAATCAAACTGGGCATACGCCAACAGCGGAGCACTCGTTAGGGTGACCTTCACCTCCTCAAATGCCTTTTGCTGCTGGGGTCCAAATGGGATGGGGCAATTTTGGGGGCCCTGTGCCATCCCTCTTAAAAGCTCATTCAGGGGACTCACTACTTGTGAAAACTTAGGTACAAATCGCCGATAGTACCCCGCTAAACCCAAGAAAGCCCGAACCTCTCGCAGGGTACGGGGAGGTGGCCACTCCTGCACGACCATGACCTTACTGGTCACGGGCAGCACCCCGTCTGGAGTCACCACATGGTCTAAATAGTTGGCACTTCTTTGGTTTTATTTTTAGGCCGTAACAACTGAGCCGCCGGAGAACTTGACGTAACTTCTCAAGATGGTTCTTCAAATGAGGTCCCGAACACCACAATGTCATCTAGATATATCTGTTCTGATTCAAAATTCAGATCACCTAAGCAATGTTCCATCAGGCGTTGGAAAGTTCTCAGGGCATTAGTGAGCCCAAAGGGCATCCGGTTGAATTCATAGAGCCCCATTGGTAGGACAAACGCGTCTTAGCCCAATCTTTTTCGGCCATTGGTACATGCCAATAGCCACTTGCTAAATCCAACGTCGAGAAATATTTGGCCCAACCCAATGCCGACAGAGACTCTTCTATGCTAGGCAATGGATATGCATCCCGCACCGTGTGAGCATTCAATTTGCGATAGTCCACACAAAACTGAAAGGTCCCATCCTTCTTCCGCACCAAGACCACAGGGGCCGCCCAAGGGCTCTGGCTCTCTCGGATCACTTGGTTGTCAAGCATACTGGCCACCATGCCCTTCATCTCTTGATAAAGCATTGGGGGAATTTGACGATAACGTTCCCTAATAGAAGGGGTATTCGTGGGAATCTCATGCTCAATCGTCCGGGACCAACCGAAGTCCTCCGCATGTCGCGAAAAGGTCTCTTGATGATCCCACAAGACCCTTCAAAGCTGCTCCAATTGCAAGGGGGTCATTTTCTCCCGATCCAATCCCATCTGGTCCATGATCACATGAGCATTCCATTCTTCGGTAGGAGGTTCGGTCCGGCTTACTTCGACCGCGTATGTCCAGAAAGACTGTTCATCTGGGCGCAGTTCGAACACTGCCTTGTCAGGCACCTTCCCCGCCGGCACAAACAGTTCAGCCAGAATGGTCCCAGCAGGAATTGTAACAGCCTCATCTAAAATGTTGATGCATCTGACCGGCACCCGTCCATTCTTCACAATCGCCAGAGACCGGGCCACGTGCCCCTTGGCGAACGAGGATTTCTCTGGGGCTGGTTCGAGTAGTACTTCAAGCCCATTCACACACTCTGTGCAGTCCCCAACGGTAGCATTAAGAGTTCTTCTAGTCGGGGCACTAGCGAGATCATGGTCCCCGATGTTACTCGGACCAGGCCCACCTGGTCCCCAGGGACTGCACTCTTCAGGAGATCGCAGATCAGCACTAGACGGTGTAACATTCTCTGTGTGGGTCGATGGCGGGTAGCACGAGCCCAGTACCGGGGTCCCTCACTGGCATACATCTGATGATTTAAATCTCGCAGAACGTTCATTGCGAGCGTCACCTCCATCCCTCTTCTAGGAGGGTGGTCCACCAGCACTATCTTTTTCTGAACCAGCTCTTGACCAAACATTTTCAGTTGCATCCACACGATCCTCTTCACCGTCAGTTGGCCATTGTTAGCGGCGGTAAGTCGTATCACTCGACCGTCCTCGGGAACCACTAGTTGACTGAAGTGCCTCTCGTACACCTCTAAGGGCATTACGGTACATTCAGATCCCGTGTCAACCAAGCATCTCATCTTCCGCCCTTCAAACTCTGCTTCCAGCACTGGACTGCATGCAAACAAATCTTGTTCATCCCATCGTGGGCTTTGTGGCACTGGACCCAGTCTTTCCTCTTGTCTTTTCTTGTCTTTTCTCTGCTCTATGTAGAGACAGGAAGTTTTTTGTTCCTGCAGAAATCATTCCCCTTTTCAATTCCTGACCCAGTTACACCGCCCCCCCCCCTTCCATTGACTTTTGTAGTGACTGAGGAGTCATACAGGGAAAATTGACCTCCTGTGTCTACATAGAGCTTAGAAGGACTCAACTAGTCTGTTTTTAATCACGTGATGTCATAGACCTAATGGAAAACAGAAGTATTAACTGGGTAGAAAGGCAAAATTAACAATTGTGAATACACAGTGCTATATAATATGATGATTGCAATATATTAAGAGGATAAAAACTGTGAAGGGAGGAGTGATTCTTTAAGAACAAAAATCTCATCAGGTCTGAGATCTTTTTAATTTTATATGCAGTTGATATTGTGAAATCTGATGACAGATCAGGTTGAAAACTTTACTTATAATTTTGCTATTAAAACAACTTAGTGCTGCTAAACTAACAAAAGGATGAATCAAAACCTAATCATTACTGAATTCATTGCGATTCATGATTGAAATGTCATACACATCTACAATGTAATGATTTTAGTATACAGGCAGTGCCTTACTTACGAATATTTGAATTATGCACAATTCGTAGATAAAAACATCAGATGTTCAAAAAAAAAATATTCACCTCAGCACTCATCTCTCTGGCTGGCCCTCTGCGCTCATTCTAGTCCTCTTCTTTCCACCATCACAAGACACGTGTCCAGGATCTTCACTATAGGCCAGAACATCCAACCATGTCCAGAGGTGTCAGAGGTCATTGCGTGCCATAAAGTTGCAAACGTCAAGACGAAAGCTGTGACCTTATGACACCCAGGGACCTCTGACACCTAGAGGTGGCAGTATGTCCTGGCTTATGATGAAGAGTATGAAAGATGCGTCGCATGACGGCTGAAAGAATTGGACCTGACAGTGGGCATCGAGGTGACAGGACATGTGAGTATTGGTAAAATAATAATAATACTCACATTGTCAGCTACCCTATGTCCAATATGCTTCTTTCTGTAGTCAAGTGCAGCATCCCTGGCCTCTTATTTATTTATTATGCATTGCTTATATAGCGCTATCATATTCCAAAGCACTTTAAAGTCATCATCACTGTCCCCAATGGGGCTCAAAATCTAAATTCCCTATCAGTATGTCTTTGGAGTTTGGGAGGAAACCGGAGAACCCAGAGGAAACCCACACAAGCATGGTGAGAACATACTATCTCCTTGCAGATGTTGTCTTTGGTGGGATTTGAACCCAGGAGACAATGCTGCAAAGAAACACTGATAACCACTGAGCCACTGTGCTACCCAAATAGCCCAGAATTTCCAGCCACGCCTATGCGGCAGACGTCACCGAAAGTCATAAGGTCATAACGTCAGCATCACAACCTTATAACTTGTAGTGATATCCAGGGTGTGGACACCGCCTAAGTCCAGGGCTATAGTGAAGAGGCCATTGATGCGGTACACTACAACAGAATGAAAATGATGGGATGGCATGTAACGAGCAGCAAGTCATCCAGAGAGGTCAGCCATGAGTTGAGTATTATTTTTTTTCCTTGGCCCTGTTCGACTTGCATACAAATTCAGGTTACAAACAAACCTATAGTCCATAACTAGTCCATAACCCTGGGGATTGCCTGTACACAGGTTTGCATTTGGCAATTGAAACTATCATGTACAACTGCTACATAGCAATGAGTAGACACAGTTTTATCAGGGATGATGTGACTCCAGAGTACACACCAGCTACAATCCAACAGAACACTTTAATGAGCTTAATTTCCAAAAGGGACCCATGAGATCATCAGAAAGATGAGGTCACAGTGTCAAAGCCCCTTTCATCTGATCTGTGGAGTCCCAATGATCTGACCCTAACCAATTAAAGACTTTCAATTTATATAAAGACTAGGAAATCAACATTGAAGTCCCAAAAAACCCTTTTTACAAAATCGTCATTATTTAGTTGGAGAACTGTATGTGTTGAATGTTGTTAACTGTATTTAATAAAACCTTATTACATACATATCTGTGTCTGTCTTAGTTTTTTTGTGTTGGAGGAGTGAGAAAATCATGAATATTCATACAGTACTGTACTCTCGAGCAGTATCACTTAATTCAATGAATTCTTTCCATGTGCTATCATCAGTTCTTCTGGAGTAGTAACACATCTGGAAAGAATGAAACATATAATACATAACAGTTCTATTCATTCATTGTAGGAAAAACTTAAATTCTCAACAAGGATGTGTGAGAAATTTTCCATTGACTTTTACCTTTTAAAGTGTTTTTTCCACTTCTTTTACTGTTTGACGTGTACAAATTGGAATGATAATGGAAATAGCTGTAGATAAAGGTTGAAAGGATGACAGTAACAAATGATCATTTCTGAAGTTAACAAATTGATCTCTGCTCATACTTGCTATTAAAAACTCATAATGCAAATATTAAATATCAACTACAAAGTTGCAGGAATACAGATGTAATGGGTGGAGTTCACATCTGTATTCAATGTAAATCAGCTCCTAAACTTAAAGGGTATGATTTTGCAGCATTTATTTTCTGCACCAAAAACCAGAATGGTTGCAGGAAAAACATTGCATACAATATGCACTTTTTATCATGTTTTCATGTGTGTTTTGCCTGAATTTACACCAATTTTTTTGGATGGGTGAAAAGCGCTGCAAAAATGTTGAAAGAATTCACATGCAGCAAGGTTCATATTAGGGGTGAGAGAAAAAACATGTCCATTCAATTTCAGAAATGTCATTGATTATGCTGGTCCTGTAAAATGCTGCATATTTTATGCACCAAATAAGCAGCGTAAGAAAATGGAGCAAAAATGCTACGTGAAAACATACCCTAACGGTAAATTCACATGTGGCAAATTTGTTGCAGAAAGTTCTGAGATCGAAAACCAGTTTCATATTCAAGACTAAGGCTATGTGCCCACGATGCAAAAATGAAGCGGAAAATTTCCGCTTCATTTCTGCATGTCCTTGCCCGTAAAAACGCTTGCGGAATTTGACACGCGTTTTTCGCCCATTTCTGAAGCGTTTTGCACATGCGGAATTGCCTTGCGTTTTTTAATGGATTGAGAAGGCAATTCCGCATGCGCAAACGCACAAATAATGGACATGCTGCGGAATTTTCCGCACATCAAAAACGCTGCGGAAAATTCCGCAGCATGGACATTGAAATTGCAGATTGACATTGGGGACCATGGGGGAAGGATAAACAAGCGTTTTACAAGCGTTTACGCTGCAAAAATTCAGCAGCAAAAACGCATCGTGGGCACGGACCCTCAGTAAAGAATTCTCGTCTAGATTGTACTGCAGACAGACGAGCAATTAAATGTAAAGATATGTTAATGCCAGCAGTTCTGTCATAGTAGTAGATAATAGCCGGTTGGCTGATTGTCACAGCTAATAACATTGACTCTTTGGGCTCTAAGGGTTAACGTTTCTCCTTGCATAGAGTGACATGCCTGGCATGCCAGTGTAAGGAGACTTATAGGCTGTCCAATGCTACTCTGGAAAATTACATTTGTAAATAGCCTCTTCAGAGACGAAGAGGACTTGAACTCTAGTGGTTGAGCTGCATTGAAAGTAGCAATCCTAAAAGCCAATATCGACCCCTTATCGAGCCTTGCCACATGGCTTAGGATAAAACCCAAACCAGGTTCTGCCAATTATGAGGCATTATTCAGGAGCTAGCTTCTTCTATTAGTACAGATTAATAAAACCGATTATGCAGGCTGCTAATTTTTGTAGAGAGTATCAAGCTGTTTAATTGATAGTTTTAATAAAATGTAACTTTTCATTTTAACTATCAGTAGGTGATTAAGGCATTTTCTTCTCCAAAAGGACAATTTGTAAAGTCATACTCAGTTACTGAACCACTTCCTTCAGGTCTGTTATTTTTCTATTGTAGTCTAGTTGCTATGGTTCTCTTCCTGATAGCCAGAACAAAAGGCCTTGAATGCATGTATGAATACATACCAATCGTCCTGCACCTCCTGTCTGGTGATGATGCTGGATAGGGACGATGCGACATTTTCGTACTCAGCGGGTCACTGGAGAGCTGCTGTGCATGTGAAAACACTGATAGGAAGGCAGCACTAAATTAGTAATGTGACCTCTTCTGTCTCTCTTGAGAGATGGGAATCTTAGAGGTTGGACCCCATCAGTCATAAAGTGGTGACATGACTTGTTAAATTCAAGAATTATAGAAAAAAAACATAAGGTAGATTTTAGAAAATAGTAGAATTAGTTATGAGTTCAACTGATTATGCTGATCCATGATTCCTTCTAGTAAAAACTATCATCCGAATCATATTCCAAACAGATGGCAGCGTGTTCAGCGAGGCATCTGTGCACTGCAGGTGTTTGTGAATTACAGATAAGGGAATTCTGCTTTATCCAGAGAGTTTGGAGCAGACATCTGTGATGAACCTGTAGCCGCCATCTTGGTAATGATAAATCATATCCAGGGATGGCCACACTTCAGCAGCCCCCACCCTTGGGACCTTCTGTTAAAACGTCAACTAGATAGTTTCCCCCCATCCAGGCTCCTGTAAGATAAGAAGCCTACTTAACACTTGAATGCTAGGAGCTTCAAAGACTTCGAGAGGAAACACAGCCAGCAGGGGGGGGTGCTTCGTCTATCTGTACCTGACCATTTGTCCCATAGGACTAGTTTCTTTGTCTGTCACAAGCATGGAGGCATAAGATATAGAAACATGAAAAGTACACGCATGTTGCGTGGGATGGGCCAATAAAAAAATATCACGGTGTCCCGGAGCCATTGCGCACACAAGCCTCCGCGGTAGACGTTTGTACGTGCTCTGGAAGCCAAGATATAGCGCGGAGCCATTCCTGAGGACCGTATGGTATCATAATTGATATCAAAAGGTCGGTTACGGCGGCCCGAATCCATGGGAACCCCTGGGGGTATCATGAGACCATCCCAGAAGAAGTTATTGGGTTCCATAGAATTTGGGCTTCTGATCGAAGTTAGACCTGAGGGTGGAGACTGAGCCAGCTGACCTCACCAGCAGTGGGCGGGACGGGGCAGGTAAGATAGCAGGACAGACAAGAGACAAGTCAGTCTTGACCCAAGAGTGGTGTGCTGAACATCTGAGCACCAGCTGAGGCCACCAAGGGGAGGAGCAGTTTGACCATGCGGTGGTAGGCCTCAGCCTGTAACAAAGAACCGTGCCTGCGATCGCAGAATCCTCTCCCTGCGTCACAAGAAAATCAAGAAACCGGTAACTGATATGCTGTGGTGATTCTGTGTGTTGTATTCCATTGTTGTATAGTTTAGCCTGACCTTATACCTGTGTATATTTAGTTGTATATCGTGTATCTAGTGTATTATTATAATCAATTACCTCAAGTAATTGTGGGCCTGCCTTTTATTCTGCATAACGAACGCACGTCCGTGTGAGCTCGGCTCAAGCCAAAACGCTACCCAGGGTTGGTTCCTGACCCGATATAGGCCCATTCACGGACTGGGCGTATATCTAAAATAGGGACTGGTGGCAGCATACCAACTGGGGATTGGGGAAGGCTGGTAGTGACGGTCGGAGGTTCAGATATATATATTCCTGGCGCGGCCAAGGAAGATATATATACCGCCCTCACTACAGAGGGCCCCGATACCCAGTAGGTTACAGGACAGTCTCCCTGGCGACCGCTTATCCTAGGTGCAGTTCCTTGACTGACCTGAGGCTAAGAGGGCGCTAGCGAGTTGTGCTGTGTAGTGACGTTACGGTTTAGTGACGTTGAAGGGATAACACACTACCGTGTTCCCTGCGCTGGTTGCAGCTACCTGGCACTACTTTCTCTAGGTGCAGTACCTTGACTGACCTGAGAGGTAAGGGGGCGCCAGAGAGCTGCACCCACCGGCCGGCTTTCATACCATTGGTGGCAGAGCGGTGGGATTGCAGAATAATAGTGTTGTGGGACCCCTACTCCCAGGCACTAAAGACTGCCAGTGGTAACTTCCACTGCTGGAGTCTTAAGGTCAGCCCAACATTAGACGGTCAGGCTAAAAGTATAACAAGGTGTGTGCAAACTCAGGGTTGCAGCGGTGTCGGTTACCAAGATGGCAGACGGCACCAGGAGCAAGACCCTGCAGGAGGCTAATGCTACGGTCCGTGTGGCAGGAGGGGAGGACATTGTTACTCATGGCGAGGAGGAGTCCAGCCCGGGCACCTCAGGGAGCCAGTCCCCAGTATACGGTCCCGCAGTGGGCTGCCCACCACCTACCCAGCCCAGCCTGTCCAGATCACAAGCCCTTTTACAAGCGGCTATGGCAAGTCTCCAGTCTCATGGCGATGCCGTCTACAAAACCCTCCTGGCAGCATCAGAGAAGGCAGCGGAGGAGGAGCGCGAAGCTGCGGAGCGCCGGGAGGCTGCGGAGCGTGCAGAGCGGGCTGCAGAGCGCCGGGAGGCTGCGGAGCGTGAAGCTGCAGAGCGTGCAGAGCGAGCTGCGGAGCGCCAGCACCAACTGGACCTGGCCCAGCGGGGGCTTCCGCTAGAGCAACCAACCCATCAGGAGACCAAGTCGTCCAAAGTCCGAGCTGAGGACTTCCCTCTACTGGAGAAGGATGGGGACCTGGACTCCTTTCTGGTGGCATTTGAACGGACCTGTCTTCAGCACCATCTGGCCCGGGATCAGTGGGCCAGATACCTGACCCCCCGTTTGAGGGGTAAGTCCCTGGATGCCTTGGGGGACTTACCTGCCGGGGAGGTACAGAACTACGACTGCATCAAGCGGGCCCTGATCCGGCAGTACAACCTCACTCCCGAGTCGTACCGCCAGAAGTTCCGGAGCCTGCTGCGTGGCCCCAAGGACACCTGGACCGATCATATGCGGGCGCTGTTGAGAGCCGCAGAGCACTGGACCTCGGGTCTAGCGCTTACTACCCGCCAGGAGGTCCAGGAACTGTTCGTCACGGAGCAGTTCTTGTGGAACTGCCCAGAGGACCTCCGACAGTTCCTCCGTGACCGAAAACCAACAGGGGCTTCTGCTACAGCCGCCCTGGCAGACGAGTATGCCAATAACAGGGCGCCTGAGCTGAAGAAGTCTGCCAGCAGCACCTGGAGAGGGGGTAAGCCCAGTCATGCCCCTGTTTCCCCGGCCCCTAGAACACAAGGGGTGTATCCCCCTGTTGCCCTCTCCAGGCAAGGACCAGACGTAAGACGTTGTCATCTATGCAACAAACCAGGACACTTTAGGGCTGAGTGTCCCCAGCGCCAAAAGACCCCATCCCAGTCCCAGAGAGCGCCCAATGTTTTGTGTGTGGGAGGGGGTGGTGGTAGGTCCCTGGACAACATCCAACCCGTCACCATAGGCCGTTCTGCGGTCATGGGACTGCGGGACACGGGCGCTGAACGAACACTGGTACGGCCTGAGGTGGTGTCCCCCCAGGACTTGGTACCAGGAAAGACTCTTTCCGTCTCCGGGGTTGGAGGCGTGGAGCCGGCACTTCCCGTTGCCATGGTGTATTTGGACTGGGGTGCCGGAAGGGGGATGCGGGAGGTGGGAGTAACGCCAAATATTCCCGCAAATGTTTTATTAGGGACCGACTTGGGGCGTCTAGTATCGCAGTATGTACCCTCTGAACCCCCAAGTTCGGCCCCCCAAGAGTGTATTGATTTGTCTGCTGCTAATGCCAACCATGTTGTATGTAGTGTGTGTCCTGCTGAGGAGGAGGGAGTGAAACCTGAGGGTAACACCTGCACAGACACAACACAAACAGGGTTAGTGAAAGCAGGTGGGGAGTGTGGGGATGCCCGCAGAGGTGCTCAGCCGGCGTGCCGTGACCTCTTGTCCTCCGGTGAGGGAGGGGGCGGGCAGGATTCTGTAGAGGGAAGCTCAGGGATGGAGAGGGGGGCAGCTACCGGCAGTGTAGGGCTCCCAGGGGTATCCAGGCTGCTGAGTATAGGCCCACTGCAGGGGGAGGAACAGGCCATGGGAGGTGGGGGTGTCCCAAGAGAGGAGCCGCCAGGTAAGACCCCAGGGCAGGAGTTCCCCACATCCGAGATGTCCAAAGGCCTAGGAAGCCTGCCTGATCGGGCGGCTTGGTCAGAAACAGAGGGGAAGCAGGCACTACCCACGGTCACAGCGGTCATAGCCGCTGTCACCAGGAGTGGGAGCGCCGGAGCCCAAGGAGCCTTGCAGAGGTCCGACGGCTTCCCCACTTCTGACCAAGTGTCTGCCGGGTCAGACAGCGGCCAGGTGACATGCCCGGAGGGGCTGACGGAGGATGTGGCAGTTTCGTCGATTCTGGCCACATCAAGTCAGGAATTTCAGGCTGCGTTGGAAGCAGACGACAGCCTGAAAGCTCTCAAGGAACAGGCGGCACAGCCTCCCATGGAGTCAGACTGCGAGCGTGTGGTCTGGGACCAGGGACGGCTGTACCGGGTAACGGTCCAGCAGGGTTCACCGGAGGCGTGGCCCAGGGACCGACAGTTAGTGGTACCCTATCCGTTCAGGGCGGAATTGTTGCGGATCGCACACGAGATTCCGATGGCCGGACACCTAGGGATCGCTAAAACCAAGGCCAGGATAGCTCAGCATTTCTACTGGCCTGGGATGGGAGCCGCGGTGGGTGCCTACTGCCGTTCGTGTGACACCTGTCAGAGGGTGGGGAAGGCGGGGCCGCGCCCCAAAGCCCCACTGGTAACTCTGCCAATCATCGAAGAGCCTTTCTCGAGGGTCGCTGTGGATCTTATTGGACCTCTGTCCACTCCCAGCCACTCCGGGAAATGCTTCATACTCACGGTAGTGGACTATGCCACCCGGTACCCGGAAGCGGTAGCTTTGTCGTCCATTCGGGCCGACAAGGTGGCTACCGCCTTACTGGAGATCTTCTCCAGAGTGGGTTTCCCCCAAGAAATGCTCACCGACCGAGGGACCCAGTTCATGTCGCGGCTGATGGAGTCCCTCTGTAAGCAAATGCAGGTGCAACATCTGGTGGCCAGCCCGTATCACCCACAGACTAATGGCCTGTGTGAGCGGTTCAATGGCACCTTAAAGCAGATGCTTAAGATGTTGGTCGACTCCCACGGGAGAGACTGGGAGCGTTACCTCCCACACCTCCTATTTGCTTACCGGGAGGTTCCGCAGGCCTCAACGGGGTTCTCCCCCTTTGAGCTCCTGTACGGGCGACGGGTACGGGGCCCCCTGGCTCTGGTGAAGGAAGCATGGGAAGGGGATTTGGCCACCCCCGAGGTGTCGGTCATCGAGTATGTCGTGCGCCACCGGGACAGGATGATGGCCTTGGCAAAGCTGGTGCAGGACAATATGGCCCAGGCCCAGGCCGACCAGAAGCGGTGGTACGACCAGAATGCTTGTGAGAGGACCTACCAGGTGGGTCAAAAGGTGTGGGTACTGGTCCCCGTACCACAGAACAAGCTTCAGGCAGCCTGGGAAGGTCCCTACTTCGTGCACCAGAAACTCAATGCCGTCACCTATCTGGTCACCCTGGATCACGCCCGTGGAAGGAGGAAGGCCTTCCACGTGAACATGATGAAGGCTCATCATGAGCGGGAAGCGACTGCCCACCCAGTGTGCAACCTTCCCGAGGAAGGAGAGGTAGAAACCCTCCTGGATCTGCTCACCCAAGCCAAGGCGGGTGGGTCCATCGAGGATGTGGGGGTTGGCCACCAGCTCACGGAGGACCAACGGTCCCAGCTGGGGACCACCCTGCACCCCTTCCGGGGGCTGTTCAGCAGCCTGCCCGGAAGGACTGAGATGGCTGTCCACGACGTGGACACTGGCGATCACCCGCCGATCCGGCGTTCAGCATATCGGGTCTCTTTCGAGGTGCAGGGAAACATGCGCCAAGAGATAGACGAGATGCTGAAGCTGGGGGTGATCCAGGCATCCAGCAGCGCGTGGGCCTCGCCTGTAGTCCTCGTACCAAAGAAGGACCGAACTACACGGTTCTGCGTGGACTACCGGGGGCTCAACGCTGTAACGGCCACCGATGCGTTCCCCATACCACGCATCGATGACCTGCTCGATCGGATGGCCGGGGCTAAGTACCTGACCATCATGGATCTGAGCCGGGGGTACTGGCAGATTCCTCTGACCCCCGCGGCAAGGGAACGCTCTGCCTTTATCACCCCTTTTGGACTGTACGAGTCCACAGTGATGCCATTCGGCATGAAGAATGCCCCTGCCACTTTTCAGCGGATGGTCAATACGCTGCTTGAGGGACTTGAAGGGTACGCGGCTGCGTACTTGGACGATATTGCAGTCTTCAGTCCCACTTGGGAGGATCACCTAGAGCACCTGCGGCAGGTGCTCGGTCGGATCCACCGGGCAGGCTTGACCATCAAGCCGGAAAAGTGCCAGCTGGGCATGAGTGAGGTCCTCTACCTGGGTCACCGGGTAGGCGGGGGGGTTCTGAAGCCAGAACCGGGGAAAGTGGATGCCATCGCATCCTGGCCCACTCCTAGGACCAAAAAGCAGGTGATGTCCTTCTTGGGGACCGCCGGGTACTATAGGAGGTTCGTCCCACACTATAGCACCCTGGCCAAGCCCCTGACGGACCTCACCAAGAAGAAGCTGCCCGTCGCAGTCGACTGGACAGTCGCCTGCGAGACAGCTTTCGGGGCACTCAAGGCCGCCCTAAGTAGCTCCCCTGTACTGCAAGCTGCCGACTTCGACCGGCCGTTTGTGGTACAGACCGACGCCAGTGACTTTGGCCTCGGTGCTGTGCTAAGTCAGGTCAACACGACAGGCCAGGAACATCCTGTCTTGTACCTGAGCAGGAAGCTACTGCCCCGGGAGGTGGCTTACTCCACGGTGGAAAAAGAATGCCTGGCAATTGTATGGGCCCTGCAGCGTCTGCAGCCCTACTTGTACGGGAGCCATTTCACCGTGGAGACGGACCACAACCCCCTCAGCTGGTTACACACGGTCTCTGGGTCGAATGGCAGGTTGCTACGCTGGAGCCTCGCTCTCCAGCAGTACCACTTCTCCATTCGCCACAGAAGAGGCCGTGACCACGGTAACGCTGACGGGTTATCCCGGCAAGGGGAGGGTGCAGAAGGACGCACGGGGGAACACAGGAATGTGCTACCCCCTCGCGCCCTCGTATAGGGGGAGGTGTGATGAACCTGTAGCCGCCATCTTGGTAATGATAAATCATATCCAGGGATGGCCACACTTCAGCAGCCCCCACCCTTGGGACCTTCTGTTAAAACGTCAACTAGATAGTTTCCCCCCATCCAGGCTCCTGTAAGATAAGAAGCCTACTTAACACTTGAATGCTAGGAGCTTCAAAGACTTCGAGAGGAAACACAGCCAGCAGGGGGGGGTGCTTCGTCTATCTGTACCTGACCATTTGTCCCATAGGACTAGTTTCTTTGTCTGTCACAAGCATGGAGGCATAAGATATAGAAACATGAAAAGTACACGCATGTTGCGTGGGATGGGCCAATAAAAAAATATCACGGTGTCCCGGAGCCATTGCGCACACAAGCCTCCGCGGTAGACGTTTGTACGTGCTCTGGAAGCCAAGATATAGCGCGGAGCCATTCCTGAGGACCGTATGGTATCATAATTGATATCAAAAGGTCGGTTACGGCGGCCCGAATCCATGGGAACCCCTGGGGGTATCATGAGACCATCCCAGAAGAAGTTATTGGGTTCCATAGAATTTGGGCTTCTGATCGAAGTTAGACCTGAGGGTGGAGACTGAGCCAGCTGACCTCACCAGCAGTGGGCGGGACGGGGCAGGTAAGATAGCAGGACAGACAAGAGACAAGTCAGTCTTGACCCAAGAGTGGTGTGCTGAACATCTGAGCACCAGCTGAGGCCACCAAGGGGAGGAGCAGTTTGACCATGCGGTGGTAGGCCTCAGCCTGTAACAAAGAACCGTGCCTGCGATCGCAGAATCCTCTCCCTGCGTCACAAGAAAATCAAGAAACCGGTAACTGATATGCTGTGGTGATTCTGTGTGTTGTATTCCATTGTTGTATAGTTTAGCCTGACCTTATACCTGTGTATATTTAGTTGTATATCGTGTATCTAGTGTATTATTATAATCAATTACCTCAAGTAATTGTGGGCCTGCCTTTTATTCTGCATAACGAACGCACGTCCGTGTGAGCTCGGCTCAAGCCAAAACGCTACCCAGGGTTGGTTCCTGACCCGATATAGGCCCATTCACGGACTGGGCGTATATCTAAAATAGGGACTGGTGGCAGCATACCAACTGGGGATTGGGGAAGGCTGGTAGTGACGGTCGGAGGTTCAGATATATATATTCCTGGCGCGGCCAAGGAAGATATATATACCGCCCTCACTACAGAGGGCCCCGATACCCAGTAGGTTACAGGACAGTCTCCCTGGCGACCGCTTATCCTAGGTGCAGTTCCTTGACTGACCTGAGGCTAAGAGGGCGCTAGCGAGTTGTGCTGTGTAGTGACGTTACGGTTTAGTGACGTTGAAGGGATAACACACTACCGTGTTCCCTGCGCTGGTTGCAGCTACCTGGCACTACTTTCTCTAGGTGCAGTACCTTGACTGACCTGAGAGGTAAGGGGGCGCCAGAGAGCTGCACCCACCGGCCGGCTTTCATCACAACATCTAAGGCATGAAACAAGCAGCCCCTGATGTTTACAGGAGGGAACGTTCTTTGTTTGGTCCAGGAAAGACTATATGACCAAATAATGAATAAAACACCTTTTTCTCTTTTGCATCTAATCTGTAGTGCTGTGGATCTTTTTTTTTTTTTGGGGGGGGGGGTTTTCTATTTTACTTACCGTACATAAGATATAACGCCATCATATTCCACAGCGCTTTACAGACATTATCATGACTGTCCCCATTCGGGCTCACAATCACACTAGTGATTGAGTGATCCTGGCTGCCAGACATACACCAGTCATGAAGTTACATGATGTGACATATCATAATTTACAAAGATAGAGAGCTCTTTTTACAAAGTTTTCAGAAGTTACATCAAACTTCTAGAGAGAATAGTTATTAAAAATGAACAATCAAAAGACCAAAGAAACACTTCCCGTGAAATCACTAATGCTAAGTATGCTTCAGCAGTCTTCATCATTTCTTGGTTTGCATGAACATGATTTTATTAAATACTTGCTATTTGACATTTAACTTATGCCTATAATTATCTTATTCAAGGAAGAGCAATGGTGGAAACACTGTTGTTTTAAATGCATTATTTAATCAGCTAGTTTCCATTCTTACCAGTACATTATATACAGCTTTTGAAATAACAGTATGCTTGTAGTTATTAGAATTTGCTCCTTTTTGTCACAGGGCATTTACTGGAAGACCTTGCAAATTAAAAAGTTTTATATTTTCTTAATTGGAATTTCCATAGTCGAATCTTCCTCTTTTGTCTTTAGGTTCAGGTTTAAAATGATAATTTTTTTAAATAAGAAGACTCAACAAATATCAGAAAGCAAAGGCTAGCCAAGCCAAAAATAACATATGCGGAGGCTGCCTTTTCCTTTAGTTAAACAGGCTCCAAGCAATTATTCATACAGTTTCACTTACCTATGTGTTCACCTTTACTGTGTCTTGAATTTAATTAGGACTCCAATCTCTCATGAAACACATTCAATACAATGTCAAGGCATAATCGCAAAACCTTAGAGAGGAGGTTATTGCCAGCACAGTCACTGGGTGGTCGCATATAGAAACATACTGTATATCTGTAAGGAGATGGACATACTGCCCACATTCCCCCTTGAAGACATGCGTATTGCTGTATTGTGTAATATGTATTGTGACATACATCAGTGATAGATTGTATTTTGCCTGACAGTAGGGAGAGTTAAGGTTAATGTTTGGGACTAGCCTAGAGTGGGAGGGCCTAAGGTGAAGGGACAGAGACAATTTCCTGTCAGGAAGACAGATAGGGCCAAGCAAGCAACAGAAGCAGACCTAAGATCTGACTAGTCAGCAGAGCCACATAACATGGGTGTCCCTGACGTGAGTGGAGACCGATGCAGTGGATAGCGTGATCTGGAGTAGAGAAAGGCAAAGTGACAGAAGGGCAGAGTGATGCATCAGAGATGGGTCCTGGGACAGAACGCTTAGCAGAACAGCCCAAGTTTGCAAGACAGGTAACAGGCCAGTGCAGAACAGGGAATGTGAGATGAAGATATAACACCGGGCAGTAGTTCCAAGTCATCAGCAAATGAAAAAGTTAAGTAACATCCATAGTGGCAAATTAGTTGCCCTAAGGGAAAGAAGGACGGGGAGCCACAGGTTGAAGTATAGGATTCTCACTTACTGGACAGTGGTACCGTTATTGGGGACCAGAGAGACTCCCAAAGTACTTTTCTGAGGCAGAAGCAAGTGAGCCTAGAGAAGGGAAGCAGAAAATGTGCGTGAAGATGTTCCATGTTTTAAAAGAAGCTAAGTCATGCACCCGCTATTTATTGTACATAGTTCCCGCCAAGTTACTGTTCAGTAAAAAAACTGTTTATTTTTGGATGATGGTCTCCCTCAATGAACCTCTCAACACCTATTCCTGGCCAGCCAAAGTCACCATCATCATGTGGCCTGCAAGGGCATAGAGACCCCATGGACAAAGCCCATATACCCAGTTAGGACCCCCGCGTCCATTCAGTGTGCCAATGCGTGAAAGACGAGCACCTCGCCCACGGCTACCGCCCCTAGTTATGTTACATATCATAGAATATTGAGGCAGTCAATCAGAAAATTGTGTTTTTTAAATGATGGTAATCTCATGACATACAGTACTAGTTAAAAGTGAGGACAAACCTGTTCATGCAATGGTTTTTCTTGTTCTTATTTGAATTTGTAGATTGTAGATTCAGAGTTAAAGAAGCAAAACTACAAAGGGACACATATGGAAACAAAGCGTAATGAAACACCTATGACACAAACCAAAATATGTGTTAAACCTTAGATTCCTCAAAGTACCCCCATATACGCTGGTGACTGCTTTACGTACTCTGGGCATTATCTCAAGCAGCTTCCTCAGCTAGTCACATACCTCATCAGGAGTGTGATTTGTGGAATCACCTCTTTCAGAAAGTGTCAGCGACCATTCAGAGGCAGTATTGGTACAAGGTTCCATACAGTGCTGAGCCATATTCCACAACTGTTCTAAGGCAGAATATGGCAAGAACGCTCAACTAAGTAATGAGAAATCATAACTTTAAGATATGAGGGTCATACAAATACCCAATGAAAATGTATCAAGCTAAGTGTATTTGCACATGCGTCATCTCTGCTATGTTACCCGCTTTATCAATGGTCAGCAGAGCAGAGCCTTTCATCTTAGGTGAAATTTCATAGGCCGAGAAACTAACTCGCTTCATTACGGGACCTACCAATAGGCATGCATTTGCATGTCATCGGGCATGTGCATTGCGGATGGAACTTTTGCCGTGCATGTTCAGTTGCCTGTATCTTTCTTAGACCCGTGCACGATGACATCGGGCATGCACATTCACTCCTATGCGCAGGTCCTAAGGCCTGCTCTGATTCTATAAATGGCATAAAGCGCATATCAATAGACTTAAACATAAAAAAGGGACCAGTAAGCAGTAATGCGCATGACACAACACTTAAATTCTAAACCGTATTGATAGGGTTATGATATATCCAACATAGAACTATGGGTATTAGTAAATATTCATATTTTTTCATATATTTAAGTTGCAACAATCTATACAGTAATTATACTGCCCAGTATTTCATATGTTATTAAATCTTGCAGGACTAGATTATATATTTATTTATTTATAAATTATAATTAAATCATTCATATTAATATATGCAGTCCAAATCACATGTGATATAAAGATATATTTTTGTAATAATCGACCATTATATATTAAATTATAATCTACAAGTAGGTGGCAAGTTTCTTCATTAAATCATCTGGTCTATATGCACATATGCATTGTCCTAATCAATACAAACATATATATATATCAAAGCATTGATTCAGCTAAAGGAATGCACTATAGCTGAACCCTTCATTTAAACCAAAGGGATTCCTGGAATTCAATTTATATATCCACTTTGATTCCTCTTGTAGCAGGAGTCTATCCAAATTTCCTTTTCTGAGGCCAAGATACATCTTCCTAATATCCCAAAATTCTAGGTCCAAAGTATTCACTATGTGGTGACCCCTCATATGCCGAGAAAGTGGAGTATCAATTTCTGTATTTATGGAGCTCAGATGTTTCAAGATTCTCCATCTAAATTCTTGAATTGTTGTACCCACATATAGCTTGGGATAGGGACATTTGGCTACGTACACTTCGACTCACAGTCAATTTGATCCTTAATCTGATATTTACATTCATCTACAGGGTTCACAAAATCCTTCTTGTGGGGTAGGTACTTACAAAATGAGCAACCCCCTCATGAATGGGATCCTTCACGATGTTCATCCAAGTAATTTATTGATTTTGTCATCCTTGTGGCATTAAAATGACTATGTGTTAGGAGGTCTTAAAAGTTCTTTCCCCTGCGAAATGTGATCTCTGGAAGTCTACCAACAATATCCCCCAAATCTGGGGCAGCCATGAGAAGTGGCCAGTATTTTAGTATGATCCTGTATATTCTACTTGTCTTATCATCACAAGTACCTATACATCTAATGACTCTCCTCTGTGGAATAATCGCATTCGAACTTATGAGTGAGTCCCTATTTTTGTTTTTTGCATGATTAAAAGCCTTGTGTAGGATCTTTTTTGAGTAGCCCCTTGCTGCAA
Organism: Phyllobates terribilis; assembly: GCF_046119375.1. Lineage (NCBI taxonomy): Eukaryota > Metazoa > Chordata > Amphibia > Anura > Dendrobatidae > Phyllobates > Phyllobates terribilis. Next base: position 95,307,131 of record NW_027362761.1, on the reverse strand, counting down.
AATGCGTGAAAAGGTTTCTGCTTTCTTTGAAAAATAATTTTTCATCGGAGCAGTGGCGCTTTGCATGAAGATATTGGCCTACCACTATTCCAGCCTTCAAGGCTCGTGGATGCCAGGTTCCCAGTGGAGGAGATTGTTGGTAGACGTGGGTTTCCTGAAGATATCTGTATGTACAGAACCATCATTGTCAATATAAATGCTCAGATCCAAAAAGTTTATCCATTTAAATCCTATCTCATGTGTGATGTACATACCAATCTGATTGTGATTTAGGATGGAATCAAAATTCAAAAATAATTGAGTGTTATCTTCCCACAGAATCAAAACATCATCTATAAATCTACCCCAAAACAAACTGTGACTGGTGTAAAAGGATAAATCATCATTAAAAACGTGTTTAACTTCCCACCACTCTAAAAATAAATTAGCGAATGTTGGTGCACATGTCGTACCTATTGCAGTACCTTTTCTTTGGAAATAAAAAGGGTTGTTAAAAGTAAAATAATTATGTGTTAACACAAACCTCAACAGTGCAATGGTAAAAGAGTTGTGTGAGTCATACTGTCTACCCTTCATGTTCAGGAAATATGTCACAGCCCCTACACCCAATTCATGATTGTTATTACTGTGTAAGGTCTCCACATCCAGACTGGTCAATACAGTGGTTTCAGAGACTATGATGCCTCTTAATTTAGCCACAAAGTCCTTGGTGTCCTAAATAAAAGATGGTAGGGATTGTACAAATGGGGCCAATATCTCGTCCAGATATCTGCTCGATCCCTCAGTTAAGTTGTTTTTCCCTACACAATCGGTCGGCCTGGTATTGGACTAATTCTTTTATGAGTTTAAGGGAGGGCATAAAATGTTGCTATATTGGGTTGTCGATTCAAATCCTCCACAATTAATCCCTCCAGTGAAACCTTAATAAATATATTTTCTAGTTCCTCAATGTATATGATTGAGTGGGATTTGATGTCACTTTATAAATCTCCTTATCACCCAATAGATCCATAACCTTCCATATATAATCTGTCGTGTTCATAAGGATGATATTATCCCCCTTGTCGGAGGGTTTTATCATTAAATCATTCCTTGATGTCAATTCCTTTAATGCCTTCTGTTCCTCCTTATTCAAGTTCATCATCCTACTGCCAGTATTTTTCTCCAACTTCTTGATGTCATTTTCCACCATGGTGACAAAGGAGTCTATGTTGTGGTACTTGGAAATTGGAGGGGTGTTTTTACTTTTGGGTTTTAGGGATGATAGAGGTGGATATATTCCCTGTTGCCGATCTTCCCCTCTTCCCAATTACTCTAATATTGTCATTGCTTGGTCCTCTCTTTCCCTCATTAACATGGGGTCCCTATCCTTATTGAAATAATATTTGTGCAAAGCTAACTTCCTAGCAAATAAAGTCACATCCTTTGTCCAAATGAATGGATCAAAGGGTCATGTCGGTGTAAAAGATAGTCCCTTTTTGAGGAGAGAGATTTGATGATCTTCCAAGTGAATGGAGGAAAAGTTGAAGATCTGAAGATTATCAACCATGAAGGTATAATCTCTTTCTTTCTCATTGTCTTGTTCAATATCACAAATTATTGGTTCTGGCGTTGATTCCCTAAAAATAACACTGATTGCGTGGTTCCAGTAAATATAGGGAAAAGGGGTCATTGTAGTTGTAATTGGTTGGGTAGTGATTTGATTTAAGGTACTCAGTTGAAGAAGCATGTGTACCTGGGATGGCATCACAGTACTTTGTGGTGCCATCTGCATTTGCATTTGTACATGAGACGGTATCGCCATACTTTGTGACGCTGGCTGCAAGACCTTTATTGGGTTAATATGTGGTATCATTGCCATCTGAGGCATATTTATACCACTCATTGCTATTTGTGTTGTGTTTGTACTCTCCATTGATGTATTTATGGGATTTCCAAATGTATCCGGTCTTACATTCGTCTCCTTTGTATTTAACTGTACAGCATGCATAGAGGATTGACCACCAATCGCAATTTGTTCGATCTGGTTTGCAACCTTTTTTAGATACAGAGGTTTTCTCCTCTGTTTCAAATTTCTCCCAGGACCGATTTTTCTCTTAGTTCCCAATCGATTTATATTACCTATACTTTCTGATTCTGAATTATCTTGTATTATTTATCTGTCTAGAATTTATTTTTCCTATTCTACGGGTATACAGGGTGGGCCATTTATATGGATACACCTAAATTAAATGGGAATGGTTGGTGATATCAACTTCCTGTTTGTGACACATTATTATATGGGAGGGAGAAAACTTTTCCAGATGGGTGGTGACCATGGTGGCCATTTTGAAGTTGGCCATTTTGGATCCAACTTTATTTTTTTCAATAGGAAGAGGGTCATATGACACATCAAACTTATTGAGAATTTCATAAGAAAAACAATGGTATGCTTAGTTTTAACCTATCTTTATTCTTTCATGAGTTTTTTACAAGTTTATGAGCACTTATAAAATGTGTTCAAAGTGCTGCCCATTGTGTTGGATTGTCAATGCAACCATCTTCAGATGCTGCACATCTCGTATCTTCAAAACATAGACAATTACCTTTAGATGACCCCAAAGATAAAAGTCTAAGGGGGTCAGATTGGGAGACCTTGGTGGCCATTCAACTGGCCCACGATGACCAATCCACTTTCCAGGAAACTGTTCATGTAGGAATGCTCGGACCTGACACCCATAATGTGGTGGTGCACCATCTTGTTGGAAAAACTTAGGGAACGTGGCATCTTCAGTGCATAAAGAGGGCAACACATCATCATGTAACAATTTCAGATATCCAGTAGCATTGAGGTTTCCATTGATGAAAAATTGCCCCACTATCTTTGTACCCCATAATCCACACTATACTATCAAGATACAAGATGTGCAGCATCTGAAACAACGGATACTGGAAGCCTGTGCTAGCATTTCTTCTGCAGTGTTGGTATCAGTGTGTCAAGAGTGGGAGAAGATATACAGGGTGGGCCATATAAATTGCCCACCCTGTATATCTTTCCTGTTTTTAAGTCACTTAGATCTCTAATATATTTCCGATGTTTCCGTTCTTTCAATCCTCTTTTAAAACTGTCAATATTCTTTTGTAAATTCAATTCAAGTTTACTATATCCTGGAGTATTGAATTGTTGGATCTCAGTAATTTCCCTTTCTAGTTGTTCATTAATTTTATTAATGTGTTGTTTTTCATGTTTGAGTAAGTATTCAATCAGACGTAGGGAGTTTTCAGTTAGTAGCTGTTCCCAGCCCTGGATGAAATATGGATCTTCTCTATGGGTATTAGGAGAGAGTTGAATTCTTAGTCCCCAATATACTATTCTCTTCTGTAGATATGTCTCTAAACTAGCTATCTCCCGCCATGCTCTTGTCTGTTGTTTGAAGGTTTTCTGGAGGTTATTGAAGGCTGTATATATATCACCCTGTATCAGAGGGATATTATTAGAGGAGAAAACCTCATTAACTTCCAATCGTAAATTCTCTAAATTGCAAATCCTCACTAATATGCATTTGTGCAAGAAGACTGCCATCTACTGTCCAAGTGAGATGCTGGGGAACTGACAGGAAAAGGGAGAGTTTCAGGAAGGAAGAGTTTGGATGAAGCACTGGGTCAGGTGACCTTGATAACCCAGTTCCCCAATATAAAAAGCCAACGTACCAAAACGAAAGCAGATTTGGCGCCAAGTAAAGAAATGGACAGGACATGTGTCAAGGGAGACGTTGAGGCTGAGGTGACAGGCCGTGACAGAAAGCCCAAGTCTGCGGGTTGTGGTGCACCTGGAAGCAAAACCCAGGTGGCGCCAAATGAGTCCCAAAATCCAGGTGACGCTGGTCACGGCCCAAAGACCCATCTACGCCATACAAGTTCCGGAGCCCAGACTATGCCCTTCAAGGCCCATAAAACAGACCTGCGCCAGTCAAGTCTCAGAGTCCAGACTACGCTGGTCGAGATCTAAGGCTCAGACCTCATCCCACCGGGTATGAGAGACATACGCCTTTGGTAAAGCACCAATGATCCGTGCGGAGACTCTGTTTGAGGGTGGACGCCTGCAGTGGTTAACGGGAGGCACGAGTGAGCCTGGCCGTTGCTCTCAGCACTGATGTTCAGTACGGGGGTTGATGTGGTCTGGTACAACAGACAGGGCAGGGGGCCTGTTGAAATGAAGGCAGCCTAGTGAGCCTTGTTAGACTTTGTCAGGAGGAATTGCAGCCTAGTGGGAAGAACTGGAGACCCCTGCTAGGGTCTGTAAAAGAAGAAAAGATAATATGGTGACTTTATTGGTACCTGGATTATCATCCCTGTCAGAGGTTACAAGAACATATAACAAGAGACTGTTATACTAGATAGAGTGAACTTGAGGATTCATTGTACAGTATATCTGATAATGTATATTTCATGCTGTAATTACCTTGTTTTGCATTATTTACCGTTGTTATAGTTACCGCAATTTCCCGGGCACATCAGGGAAATAAAATAGTTTCATTGCATACTCACACCTTGTGTTTGTCTGTGTGTTGCATCCGGCCATCTGCTTACACAGCAATAATTGCATCTAAACATTTTCATTAATTGTTGATTAGTCCAGCACATCGGCTTGGAGAAATTTTAGCCTATTCCTTCCTAACTATGAATTGGTGGAAAAAATCTTTAGACATGGTTTCATATAATTTTCTAGATTAATGAGCATCTACAACTCTTCTTTTTACATTATGTGGCAAAGACTTCCATAATTTCACTGCTCCTACTAAAAAGAATCATCTGTGATGAGGGCAAAACCTCCTTTCCATTGGAAATACAGGGTGTACCATGCATGATTGGAAGGATGACTGGAAAGATCTCTGTATTGTCCATTTGTATATTTGTACAGTGTAAATATATTGCTCCTTAGTTATATTTTTTTCCAAACCTAATAACTAGTGTTGAGCCACCCCCGTAGTGTTCGAGTTCGGTTCGGTTCGTCGAACACCTGTATGTTCGCCGAACTGTTCGTCGAACACCTTCGAACACCATTAAAACCAATGGCAGGCAAACAAAAACACGTAGAAACACATAGAAAACACCTTCAAAGGTGTCCAAAAGCTGACAAACTGCTCAGAAGACACAACTAACACATGAAAAAGTGACAAGTACATATAGTCATGCGAAAAGAAAAGAGGTGGAGGAGTAAAAGGAGGGGGAGACACAGATATAGGCATGTCATGCCCTTCTAAAACCAAAACAGTGCGAAGCCGACACGGCCAGTCCGTTCCTGCCTGTGCGACCTCCGTGTCGCCGGGTTTGTGCCAGAGCCGCGGTGGACCCTGACCGCCAGCCCCCCTCTCCCAATACTGGTGCCTGTCCGCTGGTGGGTCGAGCGAGCCCCCCCTGTGGTGGAGGCAGGTCTAATCTTTTTAATTTAAATTGTCTCTCTAATTTGAATGAGTACACTTTAAATCCTTTTACAAGGATCTATTGGAGGGCAAGTCTCATGCCAGCAGCCGCGTAATTCCAGCTCCAGTAGCGTCCACTAAAGCTGCTGCAGTTAAAAAGCTTTTATAAGGATCGAGCTCGGCGGTCCACCGCAAGGCGTCCTACCGCCAGTCCCAGCCCCTATGCCTTGGGGTGCCTCCCCGATGCTCTTCACTGAGTGTCCCGGGGGCCCGAACCATTTCCTTTGAAAAAATTAAGTGTCCAAACTACAGGTGGTGTAGCTTGCTTAACAGCTGGGATAATCCGCTGACTAGCAGACACTGCTACTAGGCACAAAGTATTTCCTGGGCTAGATGCAGTTAAAAATTTGTAATTAGATACTCTCATTGGATGCTGAGAAAGCATTCCATAGAGTCTCCTGGCACGCCATATATTATTCTCTTAAAAAGCTTGGGGTAGAGGTCTAGGGGACCCTTTTATAGCCAAAATCACGGCCCTGTATCGCAATACGTCACCTAGGCTGAAGATAAATGGAACATTTTCATCACCTTTCATAATCACCAATGGGACAAGGCAGGGATGTCCTCTGTCCCCTCTCTTATACATCCTAGTGACGGAGCACCTGCTCTCATCAATTTGCCATAACCCAAATATTAGGTGGATTGAGGTGGGAGGCACCGAGTACAAGTGCTCTGCATTTGCTGATGATGTCCTAGTATATATCATTCAATCACATATATCCATCCCTGCTGTTATGGCTGAAATAGATCACTTTGTTACATGGTCAAATTTTAAAATCAATGCAGCGAAGTCTGAGGCCCTCGATGTCTCCCTCCCCAAATCCATACAGGATTCCATCCAGTTCAACTTTCCCTTTGCCTGGCCCTCACAGGGTATCAAATACTTAGGAATTCGTATTCATAGAGACCTCTCCCGTCTATGTTATCTTAATTTTGGGCCCTTTATTGAACAACTCCATACAGACCATGGTTGGCAAGTTAGAACTGTAAGATTCACTACGTGAACCACTGGTGTTTTGTAGAAAAGCACATGTACACTGTGTTCCAAATTATTATGCAAAAAGTGTTTAGGAGTGATAAGGTTGGAATTTTTTTGTTTGTCAGTTAAACTCGTTGATGATGATGTGTGTCAGGGCTCTTTATATCACTGTAAGCAATTGCAGACCCCTGTGCTAATTAGTTTGGCAGGTGTGTCAAATGAAAGGCAAGACTACTTAAGAAGGCTGTCCCACATTATTAAGCAGCCTACATTTTCTGCCAAAATGGGAAAGAAAAAGGATGTGTCGGCTGCGGAGAAGCAACAAATTGTGGAGTGTTTAGGTCAAGGCATGACTACAATCAACATTGCCAAGACACTTCATCCTGATCATCGCACAATCAAGAAGTATGTAGCTGATTCACAGTACACTCGTGTGCGTGCTGATAAGGGAAAATTGAGGACTCTTTCCTACAGGCAATTACGTCAGGTTGAAAGAGCAGCGGCAAAAAACTCTTGTCATAGCAGCAGACAAGTTTTTGAAGCTGCTGGTGCCTCCAACGTCCCCCGAACAACAAGATGCAGAGTACTTCAGAGGTTTGCAGCTGTGCGTAAGCCATCCTGTCGACCTCCTCTATCCACTGCACACAAGCAGAAACGGCTCCAGTGGGCCAAACAATACATGAAGACTGACTTCAAAACTGTTTTGTTCACCGATGAGTGCCGTGCAACGCTCGATGGTCCAGATGAATGGAGTGGAGGATGGCTGGTTGAAAGACACCCCATGCAAACACGGCTACGGCGCCAACAATGAGGAGGTGGAGTAATGTTTTGGGCTGAAATAATGAGGAGAGAGATTGTCGGCCCCTTTAGGATCACTGAAGGGGTAAAGATGAGCTCCATAATGTATGTGGAGTTTCTCAAACAGCACTTCCTGCCATGGTTCAAGAAGAAGAACCGTGTATTCCACAGCAAGATCATTTTTATGCATGATAATGCACTGTCTCATGCTGCATATAACACATCTGCATCTCTGGCTGATATGGGCATAAAAGGGGAAAAACTTATGGTGTGACCCCCATGCTCCCCTGACCTCAACCCCATTCAGAACCTCTGGAGCATCATCAAAAGGAGTGTCTATGATGGCGGCAGGCAGTTCACATCTAAGCAACAGCTCTGGGAGGGTATTCTGTCCTCATGCAAAACAATTGAAGCAGAAACCATCCAAAACCTGACAAATTCAATGGACGAGTGAGTTCAGAAGCTCCTTTCGAACAAGGGGTCCTATGTGCAAATGTAACATCACCTAGAATAAAGTTTTGAGTTGAAAACTGTTTGATTTCAGTTTCTAATAACCTGCTAATGCTTATAATTTCAAAAATGACCATTTTTTGTTCTTTATTAAAATGAAAAGGTTGATCGAAGAGTGTGGGGGATCTAAGAGTGTGGCAACCTAGTAGTCAGGATTATTTCGAATTCTGACAATCTGAGGGTCATGTTGCAGGCTGTGCAGCAAGAAGGCACTCATGTGTCTTGCGCCTCTAGGAGCCCCAAAAATATTTTCCGGGCTAGATGCAGCTAAAAATTATTATTAATTTGAAAGCAGGTAGAGCTTAGTATAGATGGCCTAATAGAATCAGTACTGCAAACTGCTACAAAGCCCAAATTATTTTCCAGCCAAGATACAGATAAACATGATTAGTCATTTTAAATCTGGTGGAGTTTAGTATAGATGGCCTAATAGAATCAGTACTGCACACTGCTACAAGGCCCAAATTATTTTCCAGCCAAGATACAGATAAACATGATTAGTAATTTGAAAGCTTAAAATGGTTGGTGAGGTGATTTTAACAAATCATCAAGCTTTTACTCTCCCCAGGATGACACAGGGGTAGAAAAGTCGTTTCGGATCCATGATTTGTTCATCTTTATGAAGATGAGTCTGTCTACATTATCAGTGGAGAGCCGCGTGCGCTTATCTGTCAGCACACCACCAGTAGCGCTGAACACACGTTCAGACAGAACGCTGGCTGCGGGGCATGACAACATCTCCAAGGCGTAAGTGGCGAGCTCCGGCCATTTATCCAGATTGAAAGCCCAAAAAGAGCAAGGGTCCAGTGACACAGTCATGGCTTCAATGTTTACGTGGAGATACTCCTGTACCATCGTCTCTAGGCATTGACTATGTGTCAGACTTCTTGTCTCCTGTGGCCTTGCAAAGGATGGGCTAAAAAAGTGGTGAAATGATTCCGCAAAATTGATGTTACCAGCAGATTCTGTGTTTCTGTTACGTTTTGAGTGCTGAACATTCGACGGTCCCACGGTTGGCAAGTTGGAACTGTGAGATTCACTACGTGCACCACTAGTGTTTTGGGGAAAAGCACATGTAAGAATCTGCAACAGTCTCTGCTAATACTCCTGCATGCATGCATCTCTTTCTATGGCAGGAATAATTTCTGCAAATTTACTTTTGAACTGGGGATCTAACAGTGTGGCAACCCAGTAGTCAGGATTATTTCTAATTCTCACAATTCGAGAGTCATGTTGCAGGTAGTGCAGCAAGAAGGCACTCATGTGTCTTGCGCATCCAGGAGCACCAAGTCCCTGTTGTGTTGGTGGCGAGGTAACAATCATGGTTCCTTCCTCTGCCCTCTCCCCCCAACCTCGCACAACAGAAATGTGATCAAGGTCTCCCTCATCTGATGAGTCTTCCATCAGTTTGTCCTCCTCTTCTTCCTGGGCTCCTGCACCTTCCTCACTAGTTTGGCTGCTACCATGCGCCCTGGTAAAACCATCTCCCCCACCCTCACATGCCTGCCGCTTTGGTGCTGCCGACCGTCTGGACCTTGCAGATGTTAGCCCTTCTGCATACAACTCCTCCTCCTCTACTTCCTCCACCTCCTCTTGTGCCACCAGCTGACTCCGAATTCTGTTTAACATGTGCTCCAGCATGTAAATCACCGGAATAGTCATGCTGATAATGGCATCGTCAGCACTAAACATCTTCGTCGCCATTTCAAAACTGTGCAGAAGGGTGTATAGGTCCCTGATCTGAGACCACTCCTCCAGCGTGATTTGCCCCACCTCTGGATCTCATTGGCCCAGGCTATACGTCACAACGTATTGCACCAGGGCTTGTTGGTGCTGCCACAGTCGCTGCAACATGTGCAGAGTTGAATTCCACCGGGTAGGCACATCGCATTTTAGCCGGTGAAGTGGCAAGCCCAACGACTTCTGTACAGATGTAAGTCGCTGAGCTGTGGGATGTGAACGGCGGAAGTGAGCACACAGTGACCGTGCCCTCTGCAGAAGGCCATCTAGTCCGGGATAGTGGGCTAAAAATTGCTGGACAACCAGGATCAACACGTGAGCCATACAAGGCACGTGTGTGACATTGCCCCGGCAAAGGGCCACACCCAGGTTTGCAGCATTGTCACACATGGCCTTCCCTGGTTTCAGGTCCAGTAGAGACAACCATTCATGAAACTCGTTCTAAAGAGCTGACCACAACTCCTCAGCTGTGTGACTCACATTTCCCAGACATTTCAAAGTAAAAACCGCCTGATGACGTTGAGCCCTGCTGCCAGCATAGTAAGGAGGTGTTCAGGATCCCTTCTGCGCAGTTAGAAAGCTTGTGGCATGACCAGACAGGCTTTGGGTGCAGGTGGAGGACCGAGAGGAGGTTGAGGAGGCTGAAGCAGTGGAGGAACTTTGAGATAAAGAGGATTGACGCACAACTCGTGGGGACGGCAAGACTTGGACAGCAGCCCCTTGTCCTGCTGTCACCATAGCTACCCAGTGTCCAGTCAGCGACATGTAACGCCCCTGTCCATGCCTACTCGTCCCAGTGTCTGTGGTGAAATGCACCCTGTCACACACAGAGTTTCTCAAAGAAGCGGTGATGTTGTGTGCGACATGCTGGTGGAGCGCAGGCACACCTTTCTTTGAGAAGTAATGCCGACTGGGCATCTGGTACTGGGGCACTGCGACGGACATAAGGTCTCGAAAATCCTCTGTGTCCACCAGGTGGAAAGGAAGAATTTCTGTAGCCAACAGCTTGCAGATGGTGAAATTCAACCTCTTAGCTTTCTCATGGCTAGGAGGAAATGGTCTTTTACTTGTCCACATCTGAGGGACCGAGGGCTGGCTGTTGTGCTTAGACGGGGTTGAGAAGGGTGTCCCTGGCAAACTGCCGGTCTGTGAGTAAGATGCAGGCGGACATGTTAGGTTGCCTTGATCCAAAGGTGGTGCTATCGATGTCGGACAGCGCTCAACACCAGCTGGTGTTTCCACCTCCAAAGAAAATCATGACCTGCCAATCACGCTGGCTGTTGCGGGTAAAGAGGTGGCAGGTCTGCGTCCCAAAACAGGTGTGACTGCTGTCCCCCCAGTCACAGAGGATGAAGAGGCCGCGCATGCACAAGATGTGGCAGACGGTGGTTGGCCCGGCTGGCTAGGCCGCATTGTAGCACAGTGAGCTTCCAACTGCAACTTATGCTTCATATCCATGTGCCCGTTCATGCATGAAGTACTCAAACTAAGTATTTTTTGGCCTCTACTTAGCTTTTGCTGACAAATGTTACAGATAACACGAGTTGGGTCATCTTTATCGATCTGAAAAAATGCTATGCAAGGCTTAGCACCCATGCGACCTGAAGAGCCACCACTACGTCTCTGTCCAGGAAGGCGCAACCTGACCTCGTTGTCACTAGCATCCTCCTCCACCTCCTCTGCTGACCTCATCTCTTGGCTGACTGTGGGTTGACAGTAAGTGGGATCTCCAACCTCGTCATCATCACCCTGTGTGTTATCACACCCGTCGTCCTCAGAGCCAACCTCTTCCTGCCCTGACAAAAAACTAAAGTTGTCGCTCCAATCAGGTATTTGAGTCTCATCATCATCTTCCTCATTGTCTCCACCAACAGGAGTTACAGTTTGGGAACGAAGGTCTACATTATGGTCAGAACCTTCTTCGTCTGGTCCTGGATCCGACTCATAAAGATTCTGGGCATCAGTGCAGATCATTTCCTCGTCTGGATTCACAGAAGCTCTGGAGCCGAGCTCTGATTCCCAGGCTATAGTATGAGTAAACAGCTCTGCAGACTCAACCATCTGCTCTATCCCATACTCAGACGGGCAGCTGGAGACTTGGGTGCTGTGAGGAAGCAAGAGCGATTGGGGTGACACCTCTGAGGACTGGAGTATTTGTGATGTTGAAGTTGAGGTGGAGGAGAGCCCACTTAAAAGAGCACTTGATATCCGTTGCAGCACCTGCTGTTTTTGTGCCTCATCTGGAATTTGTAGTGATTGGCGTGGCCTTAAGAAAGGGATCTTATCACATTGTCCGCTAAAAGAAGTAGACATCTTAGTTTGGCTGGAAGATGGTCTTTCTTCTGCAGATGTTACTGTTGCTTTAACACCTACCCCACGGACACAACCTTTTTTTCCCTTCCCAACACGCCTATTCCCCCTTCCATCAGCAGCAGGCCTTTTTCCACTCATTTTGGTGGTTAACTGATTAACAACTCTGGAGTTGTTTGCACAAAAAACAATGTATGGGAACCGAGCAGAGCTGAGTGGCCAAACTGTGGTATTAGCCCAAAAGTATTGGCTGGGTTAGACGCAGATAAAAATTATATTGAATTTGCAACCTGGTGGAGGTTAGTATAGATGGACTAATAGAACAAGTCCCACACACTGCTACAAGCCTAAATATTTTTTTCAGAGCTAGATGCAGAAAAAAATTATATTGAATTTGCAACCTGGTAGAGGTTAGTATAGATGGACTAATAGAACAAGTCCCACACACTGCTACAAGCCGAAATATTTTTTCAGAGCTAGATGCAGAAAAAAATTAGATTGAATTTGCAACCTGGTGGAGGTTAGTATAGATGGACTAATAGAACAAGTCCCACACACTGCTACAAGCCGAAATATTTTTTCAGAGCTAGATGCAGAAAAAAATTAGATTGAATTTGCAACCTGGTGGAGGTTAGTATAGATGGACTAATAGAACAAGTCCCACACACTACTACAAGCCAAAATATTTTTTCAGAGCTAGATGCAGAAAAAGATTAGATTGAATTTGCAACCTGATGGAGGTTAGTATAGATGGACTAATAGAACAAGTCCCACACACTGCTACAAGCCGAAATATTTTTTCAGAGCTAGATGCAGAAAAAATTATATTGAATTTGCAACCTGGTGGAGGTTAGTATAGATGGTCTAATAGAACAAGTCCCACACACTGCTACAAGCCGAAATATTTTTTCAGAGCTAGATGCAGAAAAAAATTATATTGAATTTGCAACCTGGTGGAGGTTAGTATAGATGGACTAATAGAACAAGTCCCACACACTGCTACAAGCCTAAATGTTTTTTTCAGAGCTAGATGCAGAAAAAAATTATATTGAATTTGCAACCTGGTAGAGGTTAGTATATATAGACTAATAGAACAAGTCCCACACACTGCTAAAATCCAAAATATTTTTTCAGAGCTAGATGCAGAAAAAAATTAGATTGAATTTGCAACCTGGTGGAGGTAAGTATAGATGGACTAATAGAACAAGTCCCACACACTGCTATAAGCCGAAATATTTTTTCAGAGCTAGATGCAGAAAAAAATTAGATTGAATTTGCAACCTGGTGGAGGTTAGTATAGATGGACTAATAGAACAAGTCCCACACACTGCTACAAGCCAAAATATTTTTTCACAGCTAGATGCAGAAAAAAATTAGATTGAATTTGCAACCTGGTGGAGGTTAGTATAGATGGACTAATAGAACAAGTCCCACACACTGCTACAAGCCGAAATTTTTTTTCAGAGCTAGATGCAGAAAAAATTATATTGTATTTGCAACCTGGTGGAGGTTAGTATAGATGGACTAATAGAACAAGTCCCACACACTGCTACAAGCCGAAATATTTTTTCAGAGCTAGATGCAGAAAAAAATTAGATTGAATTTGCAACCTGGTGGAGGTTAGTATAGATGGACTAATAGAACAAGTCCCACACTTTGCTACAAGCCGAAATATTTTTTCACAGCTAGATGCAGAAAAAAATTAGATTGAATTTGCAACCTGGTGGAGGTTAGTATAGATGGACTAATAGAACAAGTCCCACACACTGCTACAAGCCAAAATATTTTTTCAGAGCTAGATGCAGAAATTTTTTTTATTGAATTTGCAACTTGGTTTAGGTTAGTATAGATGGACTAATAGAACAAGTCCCACACCCTGCTACAAGCCTAAATATTTTTTTCAGAGCTAGATGCAGAAATTTTTTTTATTGAATTTGCAACCTGGTAGAGGTTAGTATAGATGGACTAATAGAACAAGTCCCACACACTGCTACAAGCCAAAATATTTTTTCAGAGCTAGATGCAGAAAAAAATTAGATTGAATTTGCAACCTGGTGGAGGTTAGTATAGATGGACTAATAGAACAAGTCCCACACACTGCTACAAGCCGAAATATTTTTTCACAGCTAGATGCAGAAAAAAATTAGATTGAATTTGCAACCTGGTGGAGGTTAGTATAGATGGACTAATAGAACAAGTCCCACACACTGCTACAAGCCAAAATATTTTTTCAGAGCTAGATGCAGAAATTTTTTTATTGAATTTGCAACTTGGTTTAGGTTAGTATAGATGGACTAATAGAATGATGCTATGCCCAAAAGGTTTTACTTCACTAGGTGCAGTAAAAAAATTTGTATTCTATACACAGGTGGTGTAGCTTGCAACACAGATAGGCTTCTCCACTGACTAACACACACTGCAAGAGGACAAAAAGGATTTGCTTTGCTGGATTTAGCCAAATGCTGTGAAAAAAACATTCACAGCACTGGCACAGACCTGCATGGCAAAAACTAATAGGAACTGATGTAGCTTAGTCCTGAAAAGGACTGCAATTACAATTAGTCTTTACTCCCAACCTATCTATTTAAGAGCACAGACCTGCCTGATAAAAGTGATAGGAACTGATGTAACCTAGCCCTGAAAAGGACTGCAATTACAATTAGTCTTTACTCCCAACCTATCTATTTAAGAGCACAGACCTGCCTGATAAAAGTCGTAGGAAATGATGTAACCTAGTCCTTAAAAGGACTGCAATCACAACTATTCCCTACTCCCAAGCTATCTGTAGATTTGTGCGAAAATTGGCTTGAAATTAACAAAGTATAGCGCACACAGCAACAGCGGTGCCGTCTAACAAGCAGCTGCAGCAGTGAGAAAATGGTGGCGATGGGGAAAATGGCTGGGTCTTATAGGGCAAGGACATGTGACATACACAGCCAATGACACATGCCCTTGCTTGTGTGAAAAAAGCACTTCGCTCCGTGTGTGCGCTGGTGATAGGCTGACAGATTGCACCTCCCCACTGTAAATGCGGGAAAGAGAAAAAAAATGGAGATCTTCATTATTCCTGTACAGATCCATCCCCTGCCCTTCCCCCCGCCCCGCTGTACACTCAAACTGCGTATTATCATTAATTTTCAGCATTACTGAGAAAAAATCCAGTTATGATTTTGGTGCATGAACAGTTATCGAACATAACCTCGAACAGCCGAATTTTTTTCAAATCGTTCGGGTTCGCCGACCGGCTCGAACACCGCCCAAAACAGCTCGAATTTGAGATTGGCGAACAGTTCGAGTCGAACACCGCTCATCTCTACTAAAAACCTTGCTTGCTAATAACCTTGGGGCAACTACTCAATCATCTGCACCAAATGTTGAGAGTGAGAGATAGCAGACATGAATAAGATGGTAAAGAGCATAATCTATAACTTTAATGATTGCATGGCGTGAAAATCTATTAAAAGTCAGTCCATGGTATTTAAAAAAATGCACATACAGTATATTACAAACCTACTTACCTTTATTTACAGTATTAAACTTATCTGTCACACCTATATATGCACATTTAGCCTCATATGGAAGCACAGTCCAGTAAGGTGTCCTCTGGGAGGAAATGCTTCTTACAAGCTTAGTTCATAAATATTGAACCAAATCAAACAAATTAAACAAAGCACCTGAACCAAGCTAACTACATGAATATAGTATCAAAACGTAGCAGAACTGAGAAAGTATGATAACAGAAACTGATGTGATATGTAGATTCAGTGCGAGAGTCAAGCAATCAAGTACATTATATAAATACAGCTCAATACATAAGTTAGGAGAACTATGCAGAATAAATTAGGTACCAGAACAAAGCTTAGTACATGAATCTATATAAATAAAAATGTAAATGTTTGCGAGTCTTATTTCCAATTGCGCAACAACAAGCGTGGGAGGGAGGGAAGTAGAGAGGGAGGCTGCACGGAGATGCACAGGCCGCGGCCTCCGCTCTGGGCGCTGAGCTGGGCCCGAGCCTCGCAGCAGTGGGAGGATAGCGAGCGAGTGCAAATCCCACTGCGCCACTGGTGGGAGCGGCGTTGTGATCTCTCTGGTAGCGGGACGTGTAAAGCGGATCACCCCCTCCTCCTCTGCCACTGCCTACCTTCATCTCTGCGCCCCCTCCTGTCATATTCCCTCTGTACTAGGGAATTGCATAACTAGCAATCCCTCACATGACGGGCTCCATTGTGACACCTGACAGCAAGTACCGACCTCTTTAGTGACCTGTGCAGGGTACAGGCCTGCAGGGGTCACAGGATGGGCACAACTATCAACAGTGCCACCATTGCCCCATCTGATATATATATATATATATATATATATATATGTATATATATATACAGTACAGACCAAAAGTTTGGACACACCTTCTCATTTAAAGATTTTTCTGTATTTTCATGACTATGAAAATTGTACATTCACACTGAAGGCATCAAAACTATGAATTAACACATGTGAAATTATATACTTAACAAAAAAGTGTGAAACAACTGAAAATATGTCTTATATTCTAGGTTCTTCAAAGTAGCCACCTTTTGCTTTGATGACTGCTTTGCACACTCTTGGCATTCTCTTGATGAGCTTCAAGAGGTAGTCACCGGAAATGGTCTTCCAACAATCTTGAAGGAGTTCCCAGAGATGCTTAGCACTTGTTGGCCCTTTTGCCTTCACTCTGCGGTCCAGCTCACCCCAAACCATCTCGATTGGGTTCAGGTCTGGTGACTGTGGAGGCCAGGTCATCTGGCGTAGCACCCCATCACTCTCCTCCTTGGTCAAATAGCCCTTACACAGCCTGGAAGTGTGTTTGGGGTCATTGTCCTGTTGAAAAATAAATGATGGTCCAACTAAACGCAAACCAGATGGAATAGCATGCCACTGCAAGATGCTGTGGTAGCCATGCTGGTTCAGTATGCCTTCAATTTTGAATAAATCCCCAACAGTGTCACCAGCAAAGCACCCCCAGACAATCACACTTCCTCCTCCATGCTTCACGGTGGGAACCAGGCATGTAGAGTCCATCCGTTCACCTTTTCTGCGTCGCACACAGACACGGTGGTTGGAACCAAAGATCTCAAATTTGGACTCATCAGACCAAAGCACAGATTTCCACTGGTTTAATGTCCATTCCTTGTGTTCTTCAGCCCAAACAAGTCTCTTCTGCTTGTTACCTGTCCTTAGCAGTGGTTTCATAGCAGCTATTTTACCATGAAGGCCTGCTGCACAAAGTCTCCTCTTAACAGTTGTTGAAGAGATGTGTCTGCTGCTAGAACTCTGTGAGGCATTGACCTGGTCTCTAATCTGAGCTGGTGTTAACCTGCGATTTCTGAGGCTGGTGACTCGGATAAACTCATCCTCAGAAGCAGAGGTGTCTCTTGGTCTTCCTTTCCTGGGGCGGTCCTCATGTGAGCCAGTTTCTTCGTAGCGCTTGATGGTTTTTGCAACTGCACTTGGGGACACTTTCAAAGTTTGCCCAATTTTTCGGACTGACTGACCTTCATTTCTTAAAGTAATGATGGCCACTCGTTTTTCTTTACTTAGCTGCTTTTTTCTTGCCATAATACAAATTCTAACAGTCAATTCAGTAGGACTATCAGCTGTTTATCCACCAGACTTCGGCACAACACAACTGATGGTTCCAACCCCATTTATAAGGCAAGAAATCCCACTTATTAAACCTGACAGGGCACACCTGTGAAGTGAAAACCATTTCCGGTGACTACCTCTTGAAGCTCATCAAGAGAATGCCAAAAGTGTGCAAAGCAGTCATCAAAGCAAAAGGTGGCTACTTTGAAGAACCTAGAATATAAGACATATTTTCAGTTGTTTCACACTTTTTTGTTAAGTATATAATTCAACATGTGTTAATTCATAGTTCTGATGCCTTCAGTGTGAATGTACAATTTTCATAGTCATGAAAATACAGAAAAATCTTTAAATGAGAAGGAGTGTCCAAACTTTTGGTCTGTACTGTATATCTATATAAATAAAAATGTAAGTATATATATATTATATATGTATATACTATATAATCTATTTAAATAATAACGCATGTTTTTATATACCTACTATGTTTTTATATACCAGCTGTTGGACGTAAAAGCAACACACGCTATACCCATCTGTTGTATGTAAAAGCAACACATGCTATACTAAATATTTTATAATTCCATTTCAATGTTTACGATTTACGATCCATTTACGATTTGCACATTTCCAATTTTACGATTCCATTCCAATGTTTCCAAATGCATTGTTCAATTGAATTTTCATAGATTTCGATTTATTTTCATTTTGATTTCATTTAATTATTTTGTGTGACATTGCGTTGGAATTGAGCTGTGTCGTTTACCATAGCATTCATGAATTCACTCGATCTGCCAGGGATGCTACCGCACGTACTGCAATTGAAAATCGGCGTGCCAATTATCATGTTGCAAAACATCAATGTCACGACACAGCTGTCAGGTGACCAGGGACCAGGGGCTCCTACCCTGTCCCTAACACTAGTGGGCGCCCTAGCTTGCCCTATTCCTCGGGATACCTCTGAAAGTAAGGATGCCAGGGCCTTCACCCTTGCCCTAACTCCTGAGTAAGTCCTCCGTCTGTTTTTAATTCCCCCACCCAGAGAAGGGGGCGCTACTATTCAGCTTAGTACACCAACCCGCCAAACAGGGTTACGCCGATAGGGGTAAACAGAAAACTCCAGACACACAAAATATTCGCTCACATATAACAGCGGAAAGCACTGGGGTGTGAAGGTAGGGGAATAAACCAAAATGGAGAAGGATAAGGAATTACCACTCATACAAACCAGACTATAGTCACAAATAATTCCTTCAACTCTCCTTCTCATAAGAACTCCTCTCCTTCCGTTAGCCATGCAGCAAAAGCTAGCTCTGACAAGGATTTGTATCAGAGGCCAGATTATAAAGGGAAAAGGAGTGGCTTACTGAGCTCAGCTGTGAGCACAGGGAATTCCAACATGGCCGCTTAACCCCTGTTCTTCTGGATGAAAACACGCATTTAAAATGACGAAGAAGTGCTTCTTCTCAGAGCTGGAGTAGAAGCCATCCGATGCTGAGGTCTTCTGGCTCCAAATTGTCACGGTAACCCCGTGACAATCAACCAGCCAAAGCTTTGCAACGGCACACGGCTTGCAGTAAAACAATTAATGAGCAACATCGTTGAAGCAACAATCTTGACAGGACCTTTCAAAGGTGAAGATGTCCTCATTCCTCACATTCCTATGATTCCAACGGATATGCCATTTCAATTTAAGAGATTGCAATTCCCAATTCGATTGGAGTTTGCAATCACCATCAACAAAGCTCAGGGCCAATGTTTAGAATTGTGTGGTTTAAATCTAGACACGGATTGCTTCTCACATGGACAATTATATTTTGCGTGTTCTAGAGTCGGCAAATCAGACAAACTCTATATCTACACAGACAATGGAACAGCAAAAAATATTGTATACCCACAAGCATTGTGAAAGTAAATATTTGAGAAACCTGCGCTTTCTCTTTTCTTTCTTTTCCAGTTAACCAGACTGAGCCACAGCAACAGGTGGCTGGGTACAGCTAGTATAGAAATAAAAAAGGGAAATGAACACTGGCGTTGCAACAAATAAGTGTAAAGAAGCAGCTAGTAGTTTGGCAGGTCCTGTGTCTGTGCCTGCCTGGGAATGATGAAAATATAAAGAATACTAAGAACTACCGCACAGATAAAACATCAATGAATGAATGAAAGATGAGCTGGTGAATCTCTCCTTAGTGCCTAGAATACGATATGCTATAGTATATATACATAGATTTGAGGTTATGGCCAGCTGGTCAGTAAAAAAGGTGCCATATAAATAGTGCCAGCCAGGGGCGGAACTACCGCCCGTGCAGCCGGTTCATTGAACGGGGGCCCCGAGGGAGAGGGGGCCCCTCCAGCCTCCAGCAGGGCCGCCATCAGGGCATGACTGCCCTGACTCCAGTATGGGGCCCGGCCGGTAGGGGCCCCCTCGGGGGCCCCCCTCTTGTGCGTCTCTCTCCTCATGGGGCCCCCGGCCCCATGCTATGCGCCGGGTCCGGGACATTTCAGCGCTGAGCTGCGCTGTTGCAGCAGCGCCTTCATGATTCCCCTGACTTCCGGTCATGTGACGGTGCCGTCACATGGCCGGAAGTCAGGAGAACCTGCTGTCAGCGATTTGGACGAGCGCCAGGATTCTGCAGGGATCGCATGGGGGTAAGTATAACAAGTTTTATTTTTTTTAAAATACAATTAACTAGGAGTGGAGAGATGGGAGATGCACATGTGTGTGTGTGTGTGGGGGGGGGAGATGGGAGATGCACATGTGTGTGTGTGTGTGTGGGGGGGGGAGATGGGAGATGCACATGTGTGTGTGTGGGGGGGGAGATGGGAGATGCACATGTGTGTGGGGGGGGGAGATGGGAGATGCACATGTGTGTGTGGGGGGGGGATGGGAGATGCACATGTGTGTGTGGGGGGGGAGATGGGAGATGCACATGTGTGGGGGGGGAGATGGGAGATGCACATGTGTGGGGGGGGGATGGGAGATGCACATGTGGTGGGGGGGAGATGGGAGATGCACATGTGTGGGGGGGGAGATGGGAGATGCACATGTGTGGGGGGGGAGATGGGAGATGCACATGTGTGGGGGGGGGGATGGGAGATGCACATGTGGTGGGGGGGAGATGGGAGATGCACATGTGTGGGGGGGATGAGAGAGGTGCACATGTGGTGGAGGGGGATGAGAGAGGTGCACATGTGGTGGAGGGGGATGAGAGAGGGGCACATGTGGGGGAGGGGGACGAGAGGGGCACATGTGGGGGAGGGGGTGAGAGATGTGCACATGGGGGGGATGAGAGCTGCACATGGGGGGGTTTGAGAGCTGCACATGGGGGAATTGGTAGTAGGGGGATAATGAGCTGCACATAACGAATGTGGGGTGGGGGAGAGTAAATGATAAATGATGATGGGGTGGGGAGAGCACGGACATGATATAATGAATTGGGGCAGGGGGTGCATGTAAATATTGAATGCGGGGAGCAGGAAGTATAGAGTAGGGGGCGTTGCAGATGCAGGAGTGTGACTGGTAACAAATTGGCAGAAAGAGTAGAGGTTCTAATTAAACTATATATTAAGTGCCTATTTACAGTTAATGGGGGCACAGTGGTGGATTACAATTTATATTTGGAATGGTAGGTTGCATAATAACTAACCATATATTGATGGTGGATGCACGTCTGTATTCAGCTGCGTAATGTAGAAGTTGGGGAATGTGCTCTAGATAACTGTGTTATTTTATGCAGAGATGAGTCCTGGCTGGAAGATGTGATGGCGGTCTGTGCTGGATGAAGGAGAAAAGCAAAGATGAAGGACTTCACCTAGAGACGTCACCGGTGAGTCAGTCTATTACATGTACACTGTGTATAATGTCACTGGTGATCACTGTATTACCTGTACACTGACACTATATACAGAGCTCCTGTGTATAATGTCACTGGTGATCACTGTATTACCTGTACACTGACACTATATACAGAGCTCCTGTGTATAATTTCACTGGTGATCACTGTATTACCTGTACACTGACACTATATACAGAGCTCCTGTGCATAATGTCACTGGTGATCCCTGTATTACCTGTACACTGACACTATATACAGAGCTCCTGTGTATAATGTCACTGATGATCACTGTATTACCTGTACACTATATACAGAGCTCCTGTGTATAATGTCACTGGTGATCACTGTATTACCTGTACACTGACACTATATACAGAGCTCCTGTGTATAATTTCACTGGTGATCACTAGATTACCTGGACACTTACGTTATACATACCATGTATAGAGCTCCCGTGTATAATGACACTTATGGTAATATTAGTAATGTGGTGGTAATATTAGTAATGTAGTGGTAATATGTGGTCTGGTCATGGTGTGGCAGTTTTTCTCCCTTCTGTGTGGTATTATTCGGTCACTATGTTGTGGTAATATGTGGTCTGGTCATGGTGTGGCGGTATTCCCTGTATGTGGTATTATTGGTCATTTAAAAAAAAAATGTATATGACACATTCCCTTAAAGAAAACTAAATAAAAATATATCTAAAAAGAGTATTGGATATTTTAAGAAAATTTTAATAGGTTAGAGTAGGGCCCGCCCAGAAGAGTCTACCTTATCGTGGTGGCGGCTTTAAAAATCTTTTGGCCAAAACAAAAGCTGATGGCTATGTATGTGGCGCCGTCACATGGCCGAACGTCAGGAGAACCTGGTGGCAGCGACGTGGACGAGCGCCAGGATTCTGCAGGGATTGCATGGGGGTAAGTATAACAAGTTTTATTTTTTTTAAATACAATTAATTAACTAGGAGTGGGGGGAATCAGAGATGCACGGGGGGATGAGAGATGCACATGGGGGGGTGAGAGATGCACATGGGGGGGTGAGAGATGCACATGGGGGGGTGAGAGATGCACATGGGGGGGTGAGAGATGCACATGGGGGGTGAGAGATGCACATGGGGGGGTGAGAGATGCACATGGGGGGTGAGAGATGCACATGGGGGGATGAGAGATGCACATGGGGGGATGAGAGATGCACATGGGGGGATGAGAGATGCACATGGGGGGATGAGAGATGCACGGGGGGTGAGAGCTGCACATGGGTGGGATGAGAGCTGCACATGGGGGGTTGAGAGATGCACATGGGGGGTTATGTTTACATAACTTTGTTGCCTTATGAAGGGCAGGGGGGGCCCCCCAAAATTTCTTGCACAGGGGCCCACTACAGTCTGTGTCCGCCCCTGGTGCCAGCGCTGATAGTAAGTAGTCCACTTACTGTGAAGAAAGAGATGCGGCTTCCAGTGTGGCACTGCGTTGGTGACAGGGTCCCGGTAGAGCAGAGGGCAGCTGCCGTGTCAGGCAACGTTTCTTGCCAGGGTAGGCAGTATGCGTTGTGCTGGTGCGGGTCCTGGATGAGCCGGTGGTATGCAGCAGGAGCGTCCTCCCGTAGATGTCCCTCCTTTCAGCTTGTGAGTGAGTACAAATTCCACTCGTTCTGACAAGAAGCGCTGTTGCGTGATCGCAAAACAGGCGGGGGGTGTGGCAATCATGACGTCACTGCCGAGAGTATGGAGTCTTGGTGCAGCCAAAAACAAACGAAGCGTTTTGAAGGACGCAGTCCTTCTTCCTCAGGGTATGGCGCACCTGGATAGTCCGCCTATATATATAGCCTTGCTCATAAGGATTCCCGGCTGGTGCCAGATGGAGCCTCAACACAGGAAAAAAGCCCATAGAACCCCATGGAGAAGCCTTGAAGGGGATAGTGAAATTAACCAGTGTGTAAGAAGAGAAAGTATTACAAGTTAAAAAAGAGAAGTGTGCATATATATGTATAAGGGGAATTGGAATCTGACTCAATTGGATGAGTCTGCTGACATCACTCTTTGAGATAAAAGTACCTCTTCTTCTATCCCCAATCAAATTTGTGACAAGACCTCCCACCAAAGCATGGTGTCAGTATTTTTATTTGTCTGTGCCAAGATATGCTAGTATGAACTTAGCATTCAGACTACCGTTTGACACATTCTCAAACGTGCAATTAGTTAAAAATTCATTTCTAAATATAAAATACGGATAAAAAAGAATATAAATCTGCTTGAATAAAAATGTGAAGAATGTGTCTGTTTTACATTTTTTTTTGTAATATAGAACAAAGAATAAAATCACCAATAAAAAATAAAAAAAATTTAAATAAGACAACAATGTATGTGTCTAAATATGTCTACTGGGTGGAGGTGTCCCCATATGAGTTACACACCCATATGGGGCTCAGCTTGTCAACCGTGAACATGTTTAACCAACCAAATTAATTGTTGGTTCTAACTCTACATCTTTGTATAATTAAGGTATGATTGGATAAGTGCAGTTCTCCCTGATTATAAAGCATATAGTTCAATTTCATTGTTTAGACCCTTTAGGGCCAAACTGTCTAGTGTGAATATCCATTTGGACTCAACCCTAGACAGCCATCTCAAAAAGTCCCCTCCTCTCCAGTTTCTTTTGACTATTTGGATGCCACAACAATGGACCCCCACACACGACCGATTGGGTTTATCAGCAATATGTTGTGATAGTGGGTGCCCCCTATAGCCTATACTAATGTTGTCATGATGTTCTTTGATTTTCTTTGACAACTGTCTTTTAGTGCAGCCAATGTAGATTTTGTTGCATGGGCATCTGATAATATATTTCACTACCGTTGTGTGACATGAGATCGCTTCCTTTATGGTGAATTGATTGGTACCACTTGAATTGGTAAAGACAGTTTGGAGAGTTTTCTTAATTCTAGTGCGAACACAGCAAGAGCATTTCCCACATGGAATGAATCCTATATTGAATGATAGGAAATTACTTCCATTCATCTCACGTGGTTTGGTTAAGTTGTGCCTGATTTAATTGTGGGGGCTATCAGATTGCCTATGTTTGGGCTTTTTTGTATACAAACCTGATTCACCTATTACTTTATCCTGTTGGAGGATTGGACAATATTTACAGATAATATTGCTGAATATCCTGTGGTTGGAATGGTATTGAGTAATTATTGCTAATTGGTAGATTTGTTAATGGATATTGGGGGTCTCTATGGATGGTTTATTTTTGTATACCAGTTTGTTTCTTGGAATGGATCCTACCTCTTGTACAGATTCCTCCAACAAGGATATATCATAGCCTTTGTTAATAAATTGCTGCTGAATATGCTCAGTTTCAGTGATGTAGTCCTCCATGTTGGTGCAATTTCGGCAGATTCAGGTGAATTGCTCTTTTGTAATATTGGTGAGCCACACAGGTAGATGGCAACTGGAGATCTGGATATAACTATTAGAATCTACCTCTTTGTGGTAGCACTTAGTGATGAGGTGATTCTGATCTTCTCAAATGGTAAGGTCTAGGAAGTTAACGTGTGTTGCTCACAGTGGGGGTAAATTCAAGACCAAAAACGTTGTTGTTTATTTCAACAAGTAATAGTTTAAGGTCCTCTTGTGACCCTTCCCAAATAAAAAAATGTCATCGATAAAGCAACGTCAGAGTGCTAGCCCTTTGCACAGTTGACCATTGTTACAGATGACGGATTCTTCCCATTTCTCCACATAAAGATTTGCATAATCAGGGGCAAATCTCGTCCCCATAGCTGTTCCCCATATTTGGAGGTAGAACTGTTGGTTGTAAAAAAAGTAATTATGAGATGAAATCTATACTGTCTAGAATGAATTGAATTTGGATGTCCCCTATTTTCTACTTATGTATGACATAAGTAGAAAATGACCCGCTGCCTCATATTCCTTCTGTTGATTGATGACAGTATAGAGGGATCTAATGTCTAAAGTGCCTAGAGTAGTGATGGGCGAGCACTAAAATGCTTGAGTGCTCTATGCTCGGGTCAAGCACATTGGAATACTCGGGTGCTAGACCCGAGCAACGAGCCCAATGTAAGTCCATGGGAAACTCGAGCATTTTTCAGGCGGCTCCCCCCGGCGGTCTGAAGAGGGCCTAAAAATTGCCCAAATCGATGGGAACAGTGCTCAAATTACATGGGAACAGCATGGGGAAGACCCCTGGAAGCATTTCTGACTCCAGGTCACTGCTATCAACAACGTTGTCAGAGGTATTACGCCACTTTTACGGACACACAATAAAACATACAAAAACGAAACCAAAACGGATTTTCCTGGGAAATATGTTAAGGAACATCCTTTCCAGGGTAATGACTTGTATATAAGGCAAAATAAATAACCAAAATCAAAAATACTCCTCCACTCCTTGGGCTATGTTCACACGTAGCATTTTTGATGCGTTTTGACACTTTTGCATTGCTTTCAACAAAGACAAATGCATTTACTGGGAAATGTTATTTTATCATTTTACAACCTTATCTGGCCATGTGGTGTGTGACACATCATCAGACACATGCATACAGTGCTGAAAAGACATGGGAACAGCATGGGGAAGACCCCTGGAAGCATCTCTGATTCCCAGGTCACTGCCTAAAAGTGTGCCCATCATAGCACATGCAAAGATGCCTCCTGCCATGCACCTGTCATTGCAGACTTGCAACAATCACCGTCCACATCCTTGTCCCAGTGCAGCATTCAGTTGTCCCTACCCCATTCCTTGGGATGCAAGCGCAAGTATGCAGCCAGCCAAACAGGCTGCAATACTATACTGCCAAATTTTTGACACCTGCTTGCACTTGAAATGTGGCCTTTTAAGCTTGTGGAGGCAGAAGCTGTCCACAAACTTATGACGGTGGTGACCGGGTATCCATACTCGGTCCCCAGCCGCCACTATTTGTCCCGGTGTCGTCTCCACCTTCCACAAGCAAGTGTCCTACAACATTACCAGTGATCGTACTGGGAAGGACCGCCTACCAACAAACACATGGTCAAGTGAATGTGGCCAGGGATGGTACTGAGCCAGTCCACAGCTTTTTTTGCTGAGAGTTGTATTTCTCCACACCATATTCTTTAGCTTGGTGAAAGGACTTGGGAATCCATATCTACTCCAGCTGTCATTTCTCCCAGGAAGTCCTCTAAAGCTGTTTTCACTTGAAATGTGGCCTTTTAGGCTCGTGGAGGCGGAAGATTTTCACAAACTCATGCCAGCGGAGGCCGGGTGTCCATACTCGGTCCCCAGCCACCACTATTTCTCCCAGTATCGTCTCGGCCTTTCACAAGCACAGATCCCACAACATTATCCGTGCCTTCCCCAGTGCACTTACTGGGAAGGACCGCTTAACCACAAACACGTGGTCAAGTGAATGTGGCCAGGAATGGTACGGAGCCAGTCCACAGATTTTTTTGCTGAGAGTTGTATTTCACCACAGCCATATTCTTTAGCTTGGTGAAAGGACTTGGGAAAACATATCTACTCCAGCTGTCATTTCTCCTAGGAAGTCCTCTAAAGCTGCTTTCAATTGAAATGTGGCCTTTTAGGCTTGTGGAGGCGGAAGCTTTTCACAACCTCATGCCAGCGGCGGCTGGGTGTCAATACATGGTCCCCAGCCGCCACTATGTCTCCCGGTACTGTCTCCGCAATACACAAGCACGGATAACACAACATTACCCATGCCCTCCCCAGTGCACTTACTGTGAAAGACCGCCTAACCCAAACACGTGGACAGGTGAATGTGGCCAGGGATGGTACGGAGCCAGTGCACATTAAAAATGCAGCCATAGAGTGTCCGGGAACCTTCTCACACACTTTTCTTAGCCAGGGCTGCTTCTCAGCAAGGTTGGACGGGACCACCAGAGAATCCTCAGGTGGGCCCTGGCTTCTCCATCAGGAGAGTTCATGATAGGCGCAAACTTTGCAGCTGCTATGGGGCTCTTGAGTGGGGGAGAAAGGTGGGCCTTCAGAATCAAATCCTCTGGTGGGCCCAATGTTTTTCAGCTTGACTTTGCTTCTCAGTGAGAGATGTATTTCACCACAGCCATATTCTTTAGCTCGGTGAAAGGACTGGCATACAGGGAAACCGTATCTACACTGGGTGTCATTTCTCTCAGGAAGTCCTCTAATGCAGCTTGTTGCCGAAGCAATGGCAGCTTGTCCAACATCAGCACAAACTTGTCGGTGGTGCTTCGACACACAAACATTTTTCTTTGCGCCTTTAATTTCATGACTACAGAGTGGGGCAATGGCCTGATCTGCAATGCGGTTTGAGAAATAACATGTCCAATCCACATTAAAAAAAGCAGCCATAGAGTGTCCGGGAACCTTCCCACACACTTTTCTTAGCCACGGCTGCTTCTCGGCAGGGTTGGACCGGCCCACCAGAGAACCGGTGTGCACTGGCTTCTCCTTCTCCTTCTCCTTCATAGTGCCGAGGTGAGGCCATGATGATGATAGAGGCCACCATCTGCTTAGTTTTCTGTTACTTGGAATGCAAGCGCAAGTATGCAGCCAAACACCCACCCACCCAAAGGCCACAAAACTAAACTGCCAGATTTCTGGACAAGGGCTTGCACTTGAAATGTGGCCTTGTAGGCTCATGGAGGCGGAAGCTGTCCACAACCTCATGGCGGTGGCTGGGTTTCCATACTCGGTCCCCAAGCCGCCACTATTTCTCCCAGTGTTGTCTCCCCCTTCTACAGATGTGGGTCCCTGAACATTACTGCTGGTACTTTTCTGTGGGAATCTGCTTGCCTCCTACTAGCCTGGAATATTTCCAGTAAACTATGGTACGACGCCTTGGTATTAGCACTGCCCGCAGTAACAGTAGCGAAGCCATCCCCAATTTCCTTCTCAGGAATTTCATTTGGTAGACTGAGTGGCTGCCCAAATACATTAGCTTCTCACAAAGGAGCTGAAGATAGAGTGGCAGGAGGTGCAAGTTTCTCCAGCCTGTTAGATATCAGCGGGTGAACGGCAGCACATTGGATCAGTGGTTAGCACTGAAGCCTTGCAGCACTGGGATCCTGGATTCAAATCCCAGCAAGGAAAACATCTGCAAGGATTTTGTATGTTCTCCCCGTGTTTGCGCAGGTTTCCACCTCAGTAAAAAAGCAGCCATAGAGTGTCCAGGAACCTTCCCACACACTTTTCTTAGCCAGGACTGTTTCTTTCCAGGGTTGGACGGTCCTACCAGAGAATCCTCTGGTGTACCCTGGCTTCTGCATCAGGAGAGTTCATGAAAGAGCTAACTTTGCAGCTGCTATGGGGCTCTTGAGTGGGGGAGAAAGGTGAGCCCTCAGAATCAAATCCTCTAGTTGGCCCAACGTTTTTCAATTTGAAACAGCTACTCAGTGGGAGTTGTATTTCACCACAGCCATATTCTTTAGCTTGGTGACAGAACTGACATAGAGTGAAACCATATCTACTGCGGTGCAGTGATTTCAGCTTGTGACTGATGTGGTCATTTCGGAGATGGAGGAGGAGGTGCAGGAGATGAACAATGTGATTATATTGAGGTTACATTGGCGACTCTGTTTTTTATACTAAAGAAAGATCCTACTGTTTTGTTTTTTTTTATGTTATTTTTTAAGACAAATGCATTCACGGGAAATGTCATTTTAACATTTTACAACCTTATCTGGCCATGTGGTGTGTGACACATCATCAGACTCATCCTGTTTCATTTATGAAGGAGGGATTCTTAAAGTCTCAAAGCCTATTTTTATAGTGCCATCAGTCGGCCCTTACTTTTCCTAAAAGGCCAGCAGTCAGCCCTCGCTATTGTTAGAGAGCCATCAGATGGCTATGCTTTGTTGTTCCCATTATTAACGAGTGGGTCTACTATACTGTTATTGCGTATGCAGTGACTGCAAGGGCTGCCAAAAATTCGGACACAACCCAATACCCCCTTGAAGAGACATGGACGAGGGTCTCAGTAAAAAAAAATTTCCCATTATAAAGGAGTGGGTCTCCTATAGTGGTAATGCCAATGCTGTGACTGCAAGGGCTGCCAAAATTTGGGAAAAACCCCACTAACAATTTAAAGACACATAGAGCAGGACCACAGTAATGACGTTTCCATTACAAAGGAGCGGGTGTGCTATACAGTTCTAGGGTATCCAGTGAGTCCAATGGCTGACAAAATTTAGGAAAAACCTCACTAAGAATTTAAAGCCACATAGAGCAGAGCCACAGTAATGACAAGTTCCCATTAGAAAGGAGAGTGTCTCCCATACTGTTTGCCTATGCAGTGAAGCAAAAGCTGCCAAAAATTTGGAGGAACTCCAATGCCCCTGGCAAGAGACGTAGAGGTCGGAGAGCCTCCTAAAAACAATGTTCCCATTATTATCAAGTGGGTCTCCCATAGGGTTTGCCTATGCAGTGAATGCAAAAGCTGCCAAAAATTTGGGTGCACTCCAATATTCCTTGGAAGAGACGTAGAGGGCCTCATGAAAAAAATGTTCCCATTATTACGAAGTGGGTCTCCCATAATGTTGGCCTATGAAGTGAATGCAAGGGCTGCCAAAACTTGGGAGGCACTCCAATGTCCCTTGGAAGAGACGTGGAGGAGGGCTTCATAAAAAAAATGTTCCCATTAGAAAGGAGCGGGTTTCCTATACTTATAATGCCCATGCACTAAGTGTATGGGCTGACGGGCATCATAAAGACCCTTTAAAAAAAATTATGTGGGTGTTGCATCACGGACCACGGTCATCCTGGTGATATGGTGATGGAGGATGAGGATGAGGAGAAGGAGGAGGACAAGAGTAAATAGCCATAATCAGGAAGCGTATACCCATGTGTGGGTGTGAAAAGGTGCATAGGAATACACCTCCCAAAAAAAGACACTGGATTTGAGTTTATGTTACGCTGCTATCATTCGGTGGTGTTGAGAAGTCTGGCCCAATCCAGCCCTAGTTCATTTTTATAAGGGTCAGCCTGTCAGCATTTTCAGTTGACAGGCGGATGCACTTATCAGTTATAATTCCACCAGCGGCACTAAAATCCCACTCTCATAAAGCGATAGCGACAGGGCAGGCCAGGACCTCCAAGGCGTAGAGAGCCAGTTCACTCCACATATCCAGCTTGGATACCCAATAATAATAAGGCACAGAGGAATCATGGAGAATGCTGGTACGGTCGGCAAGATACTCCCTCAGCATCTTCTCAAACTTTGCACTCTGTAACGGGTCTGAGAGGCGGAACCTCTGAGCAACTATACAAGGGGGCGGTCCTTGTAAGGAAGCGGGTGACTCCCAGGGAAGACGGGCAGGTAGTCACGGCAAGTGACAGGGACAGTCTCTGGGTAGAAGGGCAGGTAGTCACGGCAAGTGACAGGGACAGTCTCTGGGTAGAAGGATGGGTACTCACGGCAAGTGACAGGGACAGTCTCTGGGTAGAAGGACAGCAGGCAGGTGGCTGGTGAGCGCTCCCAGGTGAGCGGGCGAGAGTCTTTGGACAGGCAGGTGGTCACGGCAAGTGACGGCAGAGCCTCCAGGTAGGCTAGCAGGCAGGTAGCAGGTGAGCGCTCCCAGGTGAGCGGGCAAGAGTCTCTGGACAGGCAGGTGGTCACGGCAAGTGACGGCAGAGCCTCCAGGTAGGCTAGCAGACAGGTAGCAGGTGAGCGCTCCCAGGTGAGCAGGCAAGAGTCTGTGGACAGGCAGGTGGTCACGGCAAGTGCCGACGGAGCCTCCAGGTAGGCTAGCAGGCAGGTAGCAGATGAGCGCTCCCAGGTGAGCGGGCAGGCTGGTCCATAGACAGACTGACAGGTGTCGGAAGGCAGACCGTCGGACCGAAGGCTTGCAAGCAGGTAAACGGATGTCAGGCAGGTATCAAGCAGGAATCTGGCAGGTGACTGGCAGGAAACAGGCAGGAATCTGGCAGGTGACTGGCAGGTAACTGGTAACGGGACCTGAGGGCTGAAGCAGAGTGAAGGCTTTGCAACAACATTGCTCGGGCACCTCCATTTTGGAGGAGGTGCCTTAAATATGGGAGGTCCTCCGGCAATTGGCCGGGGACTCCTTAGGACGGCGCGCGCGGTCCCTTTAAGAGAGGGGGAGTGCGCGCGCGCGCCCCTAAGCACACTGCCGGGGAAGGAGCGCGTGCCGGAAGCAGCGGGGAGAGAAGCGCTGGAGGACGCCACGCCAGGAGCGGGGAGGCGAGAGGGACGGCGTCTCTGCCTAGCACGGGGCAGAGACGCCGATGCTACAGTACCCCCCCCCTTTAGGCCCCCTCTTTTTTTGGCCAGAAAGAAATTTTTCAAGGAGAAGCGGGGCGTTGATGTTCTCCCTGGGTTCCCAAGTTCTCTCCTCAGGACCAAACCCCTTCCAATCTACCAGAAAAAAGGTCTTTCCTCTTACCCTCTTGGAGGCCAGAATACTCTCTATCTCAAAGACGTCATCAGCGGAAACCGGAGCAGGAGGGGCACCTGGATTATTGGAAAAAGAGTTAAAGACAATGGGTTTGAGGAGAGATACGTGGAAGGAGTTGGGAATCCGTAGGGTGGCTGGGAGTTTTAATTTGTAGGCCACAGGGTTAATTTGCCTGAGGACTTCGAAGGGACCGATGAATCGAGGGCCCAACTTGAAGGAGGGTACTTTGAGCCGCACATGTTTGGACGAGAGCCAAACCTTGTCTCCCGGACGGAATTGAGGCGGATCCAGACGTCTCTTATCAGCATATCTCTTCATCCGCTCAGAGGACAGAAGAAGAGCGGACCTGGTACTCTCCCAAATAGTAGAAAATTCGCTGACAAGAGACTCCGCAGCAGGGTTGTCCACAGAAACGGAGACAGGAAGCGGAATCCGGAGGTGCTGGCCATAGACAATAAAGAACGGGGACTGGAAGAGGATTCGCTCTCGTGGTTATTATAAGAGAACTCGGCCCAAGGAAGGAGGTCCACCCAATCAGAATGGTGGGCATTAACAAAGTGCCGGAGATTGCTGGTAAGGATCTGATTGATCCGCTCCACTTGACCATTGGACTGAGGGTGGTAAGCGGAGGAGAAGTCCAGGGTGACATCCAGCAGTTTACATGTGGCTCTCCAGAAGTGTGAGGTAAACTGAATCCCTCGATCCGACACGATGTGGAGGGGTAGGCCATGGAGACGGAAGATATGGCGAATAAAGTCCTTAGCCAGCTCAGGTGCAGACGGAAGACCAGGCAGGGGAATGAAGTGGGCCATTTTAGAAAAGCGGTCTGCGACCACCCAAATGACAGTACACCCGGCAGAGACAGGAAGATCGGTAATGAAGTCCATAGCGATGTGTTGCCACGGGGCAACAGGTATGGGAAGCGGCAGGAGATGACCAGCTGGTAAGTGTCTGGGAATTTTGTTGCGGCCACAAGATGAACAGGCAGAGACGAAGTCTACCACATCCTTACGCAGGGTAGACCACCAGTAATGCCGGGAAATGAGTAGGAAGGTCTTCTTTTGGCCGGCATGGCCAGCTAGTTTAGAAGAATGACCCCAGCGAAGAACCCTCTCACGGTCTGGAGGCGCCACGAGCGTCTTGCCGGGTGGAAGACGAGTCAAATCCAAGGGGGCCACATTCATCACCTTGGAGGGGTCGATAATGTGCATAGGCTCCTCCTCTTGGTCGGAGGACAGGAAGAATCGGGACAAGGCATCAGCTTTGACATTTTTGTCCGCCGGGCGGAAATGAAGGATGAAATCGAAGCGGGCAAAGAACAAAGACCACCGGGCTTGACGTGGATTAAGTCTCTGGGCATTTTGGAGATATGCCAGGTTCTTGTGATCCGTATAGATAATCACCGGGTATAGAGCCCCTTCAAGCAGGTAACGCCACTCCTCCAGCGCCAATTTAACGGCAAGCAGTTCTCGGTCTCCTATGGAGTAATTGCGCTCAGAGGAGGAGAAGATTTTAGAGAAAAAGCCGCAGGTTACCATTCTCCCGGAGGAAGACTTCTGGGTGAGCACCGCTCTGGCTCCAGAGGAGGAGGCATCAACCTCCAGATAGAACTGTTTGTTGCAGTCCGGACGGTGCAGCACAGGGGCAGAGGAGAAGGCTTGTTTCAGGGAAAGGAAGGCCTCTTCAGCTTCGGATGACCATACCTTGGGATTTGCTCCCTTACGGGTGAGCGCAGATATGGGCGCAGTCCGTGACGAGAAGTGAGGAATGAAGAGACGATAGTAATTAGCGAAGCCCAGGAATCGCTGTATCGCCTTCAAGCCCTCCGGACGGGGCCACTTTAGGACAGCAGAGAGCTTCTCGGGATCCATTCGCAAGCCTGTCTGGGAGATAACATAGCCCAGGAAAGGAAGAGAGGTCTGCTCAAAAAGGCACTTCTCGTATTTAGCATAGAGGTGGTTCTGCCTGAGCCTAAGCAGGACCTGACGAACATCCCTCCGGTGTGTGGGAAGATCCGGAGAGAAGACCAAGATGTCGTCCAGGTATACCACCATGCAGGAGTAAAGAAGGTCACGGAAGATGTCGTTGACCAGTTCTTGGAAGACGGCGGGAGCATTGCAGAGACCGAAGGGCATCACACGGTACTCATAGTGTCCGTCCCGGGTATTAAATGCTGTTTTCCACTCGTCTCCCTGACGGATACGGACCAGGTTATACGCTCCACGTAGATCCAGCTTGGAGAAGATCCTGGCGCCTTTAAGACGATCAAATAACTCAGAGATGAGCGGAAGGGGGTATTTATTTTTAACCGTGATCTGATTGAGTCCTCTATAGTCAATACAGGGGCGTAGCGAGCCGTCTTTCTTTTTGACAAAGAAGAATCCGGCTCCAGCCGGGGAGGTAGATTTCCGGATAAATCCCCTAGCCAGATTCTCTTCAATATACTCAGACATGGTCCGGGTCTCGGCTGCAGACAACGGGTAGATACGCCCACGGGGAGGAGTGGTGCCAGGTACCAGGTCGATCGGGCAGTCATATGGCCTATGGGGTGGCAATGTCTCTGCTTCCTTCTTACCAAAGATGTCCGCATAGGGCCAGTAAGGAGCCGGGAGACCTGGTAAATTAGCTGGAGTAGGCGGAGGGCGAGCTGGGCGGACCGGAACCAGGCAGGTCCTATGGCAGTCTGGACCCCATCGGAGTACTTCACCGGATTGCCAGTTCAATACGGGTTCGTGTGTCTGGAGCCAAGGTAGACCTAGCAACAGGGAGTGAGAAAGTCCGGACAAGACATGGAATGAGATTTCCTCAGAGTGCAGCATTCCCACCTGCAGGGTTATGGGTTCAGTGACGATCAGGATGGTCTCCGAGAGAAGTCTTCCATCCACGGAGGCGACTGATAATGGTTCAGCCAGGGACTTGGTGGGAATACGTTATCTCTCTAACAGAGACTGGGAGATGAGGTCTCCAGCAGCTCCAGAATCCAGGTGGGCAAGTTCAAAGTGACGGTTTTCTCCCCAAGCAATAGAGACCGGTAAAGTCAGAGACGGAGAGGGCTTACTTTTGTCTAGGACGACCTCTCCGAGCGGTCCTAGACACTGGCGTTTCCCGGCTTCTCCGGGCAGGAACGGATGAAGTGCTCCATACTGCCACAATAGAAACAGCTTCCCTCGGCTCGGCGAGATTCTTGGCGAGATCTGACCATCTTGGTCTGGTCGATCTGCATAGGTTCAGGCGAGAGCGCCCGCGGAGTGACTGATTGAGAGGCAGGTCTCAGGGAAGTAGGAGCAGAGCAAGAAAAGTCTTTCTCCCAGGTAGTCTCTTTGGCACGTTCTTGGAACCGGATGCCAATCCGGGTAGCTAGTGACACCAGGTCATCCAGAGTGGTAGGAATGTCCCGACCAGCTAACTCGTCCTTAATCCGACCGGAAAGACCCTCCCAGAAGACGGACACCAGAGCCTCATTTTCCCAGGCAAGCTCAGAAGCGAGGGTGCGGAACCGTATGGCATATTGGCCCACGGTGAGACTCCCTTGGCGGAGACGTAGCAGAGAGGAGGCAGAAGAGGTTTTCCATCCAGGTTCATCGAAGACTTTCCGGAAAGCAGCGAGGAAAGACGGCAGGTCGGACACCAGGGGATCCTCTCTCTCCCACAGGGGATTTAGCCATGCCAGTGCCTCCCCAGTAAGATGGGACATGATGAAGGCCACCTTGGCCCGGTCGGAGATGAACTGGTATGCCAATAGCTCAAAGTGCAGGGTGCACTGGTTTATGAAACCCTGAGCTAAAGTAAGTTCGTCGGCAAAGCGTGGAGGTGCCAGAAGCCGAGGTCCATAGTCGGGTACCATGAAGGGACTGGATTGCGGTACCGCAGGAATGGGCACGGCTGGACCAGAGGTAGACATAGACAAGTCACACAATGCGCCTAGACGAGAGTTAACGGACCGTAGATAGGACAGTACCACCTCCTGCTGAGTTTTCTGACGTAAGACTTCCTGGTGCAGATCGGAGATCTGGGGGCCACCGGGTTCCATGGCCCGAGCAAACTGTAACGGGTCTGGGAGGCGGAACCTCTGAGCAACTATACAAGGGGGCGGTCCTTGTAAGGAAGCGGGTGACTCCCAGGGAAGACAGGCAGGTAGTCACGGCAAGTGACAGGGACAGTCTCTGGGTAGAAGGGCAGGTAGTCACGGCAAGTGACAGGGACAGTCTCTGGGTAGAAGGACGGGTACTCACGGCAAGTGACAGGGACAGTCTCTGGGTAGAAGGACAGCAGGCAGGTGGCTGGTGAGTGCTCCCAGGTGAGCGGGCGAGAGTCTTTGGACAGGCAGGTGGTCACGGCAAGTGATGGCAGAGCCTCCAGGTAGGCTAGCAGATAGGTAGCAGGTGAGCACTCCCAGGTGAGCGGGCAAGAGTCTCTGGACAGGCAGGTGGTCACGGCAAGTGACGGCAGAGCCTCCAGGTAGGCAAGCAGACAGGTAGCAGGTGAGCGCTCCCAGGTGAGCAGGCAAGAGTCTCTGGACAGGCAGGTGGTCACGGCAAGTGACGGCGGAGCCTCCAGGTAGGCTAGCAGGCAGGTAGCAGATGAGCGCTCCCAGGTGAGCGGGCAGGCTGGTCCATAGACAGACTGACAGGTGTCGGAAGGCAGACCGTCGGACCGCAGGCTTGCAAGCAGGTAAACTGATATCAGGCAGGTATCAAGCAGGAATCTGGCAGGTGACTGGCAGGAAACAGGCAGGAATCTGGCAGGTGACTGGCAGGTAACTGGTAACGGGACCTGAGGGCTGAAGCAGAGTGAAGGCTTTGCAACAACATTGCTCGGGCACCTCCATTTTGGAGGAGGTGCCTTAAATATGGGAGGTCCTCCGGCAATTGGCCGGGGACTCCTTAGGACGGCGCGCGCGGTCCCTTTAAGAGAGGGGGAGTGCGCGCGCGCGCCCCTAAGCACACTGCCGGGGAAGGAGCGCGTGCCGGAAGCAGCGGGGAGAGAAGCGCTGGAGGACGCCACGCCAGGAGCGGGGAGGTGAGAGGGACAGCGTCTCTGCCTTGTACGGGGCAGAGACGCCGATGCTACACACTCCTTGTGAGAGTACCCCGCGCCTCAGGGCCTGTGCAATGGGAGGGGCTGAGAAAATTCTCCCAGAAATTTGACAGTGTTCTTCTGCCTCTGGTGGATTGGAGTTGTGTCTCTCTCGCTTGTAGTCCTTGGTTGTCCAACGAACCACTGCCGCCAGCGTTTTCAGATAGAATTTTTTTTAATAGTTCCACAACAAGGGCCTTCTGGTAGTGCCCCATTTTTCGTAGACCTGTTCGCCTCAGGAATAAGAGATTTAAAGTTCTCCTTGTAGCGTGGATCTAGAAGTGTAACCAACAAGTAATGACTGTCACCCAATATTTTGAGAACGCGAGGGTCATGGGAAAGGCAGCATAACAAAAACTCAGCCATGCATGCCAGACTGCTAAAAGTCAAGACTTCCATGTCCTCATCAAGAGGACAAGTGACCATGCTCTCCTCCTCCTCTTCTTTGTCCTCAGGCCATCCACGCTGAACAGACAGTCTGACAATTGTGCAGGTAGTACTGTCTATAGCGCATGAAACTAGCTCCTGTTCTTCCTCCTCCTCCTCTTCCTCATTGTCACCCAATCCACTTTGGGATGAGATGAGGCTGGGCTGTGTGTGATCACCCTGTATGGTTACTTGATTCATCTCATCGTACTCTGCCTGCAATGCATCCTCTTTGACTGTGAGCAGAGAGCGTTCCAGAAGACAGAGAAGTAGGATGATGACGCTAATTATGGTGTCATCGCCGCTCACCATCTTGCTGGAGTCCTCAAAGTTTAGGAGGATCGTACATATGTCTGACATCCATGTCCACTCCTGAGGCCCTCTTCTGCTCACAAATCCTTCCCAACATCTGCAGTGTAGAGTTCCAATGCGTGGGGACATCACACACCAGTCTGTGAGCCGGAAGCTGCAAACGCTGCTGAAACACGGCAAGGGCAGCGGAAGCTGTAGGTGACTTTCTAAAATGGGCACACAGGCGGCATATTTTAACAAGCAGATCCGGCAGCTCCGGGTAGGATTTGAGAAATCACTGAACCACGAGGTTAAGCACATGGGCCAGGCATGGCATGTGTGTGAGTTCGCCTTGCCTCAAAGCCGCCACCAGATTCCGGCCATTGTCGCACACGACAATGCCTGGCTGTAGGTTCAACGGTGTGAGACACAGATTTGCCTGCTCTTTCAGAGCTGTCCACAACTATTCAGCATTGTGCGGTTTGTCACCTAAGCATATTAGCTTCAACACACCCTGTTGCCACTTGGCCAAAGCAGTGCTGCGGTGACTGATGTGGTTATTTCGCAGATGGAGGCTGAAGAGGAGGAGGAGGCTAAGGAGGATGAGGTGCAGGAGCTGTAGACTGTGGGGGCGACCCTGATTGACCTAGGGTCTGCAATCCTTGGAGTCAAGAGGACGTGTTCCATCCCAAGGTCCGACTTGGTCCCAGCTTCCACTATGTTAACCCAGTGTGCCGTCATTGAGATGTACCATCCCTGCCCACAAGCACTTGTCCACATGTCCGTGCTTAGGTGGAGTTTCCCAGCAACTGCGTTGTTGAGGGCATGGCTAATGTTTTGGGACATGTGCTTGTGTAATGCAGGGACGGCACACCAGGAGAAATAGTGGAGGCTGGGGACTGAGTACCGAGGACCGGCTGCCAACATCAGTTTGCGGAATGCTTCTGTCTCCACAAGCCTAAAAGGCAACATTTCGAGCGTAAGCAGTCACGAAATGTGGGAATTTAGTACTGTGGCCTGCGGAGCGTTGGCTGCGTATTTGCACTTGCGTTCTAAGGACTGGGGTATGGACAGCTGAACGCTGCGCTGGGACAAGGCCGTGGACGTGCTTCCTAATGCTGCTACTTGAGAGTGTGCAATGACAGGTGCAGTGCAGGAAGTATCTTCGCATGCACCATGGACAGGGGATTGGCTTGCATGCACAACAGAGGAAAAAGCAGTGGTGCCACCCGCAGACACTGTTCCTGGACCCTGGAGTTTGGCCCACAAAGTCGGGTGCTTTGCTGCCATGTGCCTGATCATGCTGGTGGTGGTCAGGCTAGTCGTTTTGCCACCCCTGCTTATAATGCCCTGGCAGCTGATGTAAATGGCCTTTTTGGGGTTATCGACAGAGTCTTTAAAAAACAACCAGACTCGGGAAGATCTAACAGTTGTACTGGCAACTTCCTTCATGTTGCTAATATGGGAAACGGTTGCCTGCCTTCTGTCTGCTGCCACCACACTGCTTCTTCCTGCCTGTTGGGGTGCTCTGCCTACCTCCCCCTGTGTGCTACTCTCCTCGCTCTGCATGTCCTCCTGCCAGGTTGGGTTTGTTACTATATCATCCACCACCTCGTCTTCCACTTCCACACTCTGGTCCTCCTCCTGACTTTCTGGCAATTGTGTCTCATCATCGTCCACCTCTTGCAACACTTTCGTTGCCTTCGTGTGACCGTGGCTGCCCAAATATTTGGGCACCGCTACATGCGATCCCCTCTTGCCCCGCTTCAAGTGGACCGGGTGAGAGGCCCGAATCTATAAATGGAAAAATGAACAGCTCTTCTGAGTGTCCAAGTGTGGGATCAGTTGTCTCTGGGCATTCGGCATGGTGGGAGGAAGGAGGTTCAGGGTGAAGAATATGCGGTCCAGACTCACAGCTACTGAGAATTGACTGTGTGGAAGACAAGGTGGTGGTGGTGGTGGCTAAGTTACTGGAAGCATTATCTGCTATCCAAACAATAACCTTTTCACACTGCTCTGTGTTCAATAGGGGTGTTCTGCGGTCCCCTATTAATTGGGACACGAAGGTCGAGCGAGAAGATGTGTGTTTTTGTTGTGGCACAATTTCAGCTTGCCCACGGCCTCGGCCTCTGCATGCACCATGACCATCACGTCCAGTTCACTATCCCTTGCCACGTGCCTTGCCATTTTAAATGGAGGACAATATCTTGCACATTCACTACAAATTGCTGAATTTGGAGCGAATTTATATGTGATCCGTGTGATGGACAAACCACAGTTTTAAATACCTGGCCTGTATGTAACTATTTTGAACAGCAAACTGGTGTCAATAGCTTCACTGACACACTG
Source organism: Phyllobates terribilis (assembly GCF_046119375.1). Taxonomy (NCBI): domain Eukaryota; kingdom Metazoa; phylum Chordata; class Amphibia; order Anura; family Dendrobatidae; genus Phyllobates; species Phyllobates terribilis. The sequence goes on along the minus strand of NW_027362761.1, from coordinate 95,267,315 downwards.
AAACTAATTTTTAATGGAGGCCAGAAAAGGCAATATTTTCTGAAAACGTATATGTGATCTGTGTGAAGGAGAAAACACTTTTTTAATTACCAGGCATGTAGGTGACTCGCCCCCAGGGCCGTGGGATTCTCAGCAGCCGGGCCTTATGGCTGCTTTTGGGGGGGAAAGACCATGGTGGCTGGCCCGGCCCGTGACCCAGGGCGGTCAGTGCAAAAAGGGGATATTTATAGGGGATTTGATGGCACCGGCGAAAGAAAGGAACGGAGGCAGCTCAGTGCAGTCATCCAAGATTTACTCACAGTTCTTAGACAGTCCACAGGTGAACTGTACTGGTGCAAGCCTTCCGCGCCGCACTGCGTTCCCCGGACAGGGGTTCAGTCCTTCCTCAGGCAGCTCGTACCTGGCAGAACCCCACTTTCTTATGTACCTCTCTAGACCGACTTCAAGCTGGGTTTTACTCCCTCCAGCCCTGAGCTTCCCACTGTGAATCCTGTTCGGGTGCTGCGAGGTCCCCCTTGTCCGTCGGAGTTGCACAGACCTGCTTGACCTTACTTGGATTGGAGTGGGGGGTTTGGCTTCTGGCTGTAGAAGTCAGAAGCCTCCGGTTTTTCCAGCCAAGGCCTGAAGCTGCACGACTGGGCCAGGGGCCGGTCCCCTACTTGTGGCCTAGATCCTCCTGACACTTGACAGGTTCGGGGTGTACGGGTGCCGCCTGCACTCGCCGTACTCCCCTAGGATCCCTTCTGCAGAGCGGAGCTTACTCCCTGCTCCCCTCCTGGGCCTCAGTCCTGGGCCCTTGTAGTGGAGCAGAGCTCCTACAGAGACTCTGCTCCCAGACTGTTCCTCTGAACTGTCCCTACTCAACCACCTACTACTGTTAAGATGTCTACCTTTTATATATCTACTGTATGAGTGCTCCCATAAACTACTTACTCCACCCACACCCACTACTGGTTCCCCCTAACTTTGGGTTCCCCCCCACCCCAGCCAGGGTCAGGGCTCAGCAGGAAACTACATTGCGTCTTGCCCCTCCTGCTGGCCTGGGGTAGTGTTGTGTTGGATGTAGGTGTTGGGGTTAAGTGCAGCACTCCCTCCTTACCTGAGAGAAGGGAGACACCACACCTCCGGGTGAGGTGCAGTACCTCTGTGGCGACCGAACCCTCAGGGGCGCCACATAGGTAACTATTTTAAACAGCAAACTGCTGTCAAGGGCTTCACTGACACACTGAAAGAAATGTTTAATGGAGGCCAGAAATGGCAGTATTTTCTGAAAACGTATATGTGATCCGTGTGATGGAGAAAACACGGTTTTAAATACCTGGCCTGTAGGTAACTATTTTGAACAACAAACTGGTGTCAATAGCTTCACTGACACACTAAAACAAATGTTTAATGGAGGCAAGAAATGGCAGTATTTTCAGCGCAATTATATGTGATCCGTATGACAGACAAACCACAGTTTTAAATAGCTGGATTTTTAGCGCTGTAATATGGAAAGGACCTGGCTGTATTCTGCAGTGCTAACAAGCAATTGGCGCAGAAAAACGGTGTTCTGTGGATTGATTTTTAAGCAAATAATGAGGATTAAGATCCAAAAAAAATTATTCATGACCCCTGAAACCTGGGCCTATTTCTAGAAATATCTAACAGCAGCAGACAAAAGTGGAATGGAGCCTCTTGTGCTATATGCACTGCAGTCTGCTATAAACACTGCCTGCCTGCCTATATACACTGCCTGCCTGATATCTCTGCAGATGGATTAGTCCTCAGAAGGACTGTTTGTTGAGATGGATGTGTCTCTAATATAGTTTGGTACACCTACACTAACTAGAAACAAGCAAATCTCTCCCTAGCTCAGCAGCACCTCTCCCTACACTGTCTGATTCTGGAGTGACTGTGAGGAGCATGGCGGCGCCACGTCTGATATAGACCTGATAACGCTGTGCGGGGAGCCAATCACTGTAATGCCACAACCAACATGGCTGTGGCATTACAGTGAGTGGCAGACAATCGCTGCATGTTCATTGGCTTGTTAAAGAGTGCCAAACATGCAGGGAGGAGACCCGAGATGCCGCCGAGCAATCCCAGAAATACTCGGCGAGCGCCGAGGATCTCGAGCAGTGAGATGCTCTGGAGAGCAACGAGCAGTAGCGAGCATGCTAGCTCATCACTAGCCTAGAGTATAATTGGTTTTCCATTTGATGGGTGCTAAAATTTGTAGTGTATGTCCTGTGTCTTTGAGGTAAGCGGGTAAATGAGGTACACATTTCTGCAAGTGTATGTCTACAAACCTGGAAAGATTCTCCGTTAGGCAATTAATGGCTGAAATGATAGGTCTTCCTGGGGGGGCATGTGATGCTCTTTTGTATTTTTCGGATGTAATAAAAAGCTACCGTGCTTGGGGTTTTGTTGAATATAAACTGAAACTCATTTTTGTTCAGGATTCGCAAGGATTTGCCTTTTATGGCAAGTACTTCCAATTCTTTGATATATTTTAGTGTGGGGTCACTACATAGTTTTTTGTAAGTCACTGAGTCTCCCAGGAGACGTTGCCATTCCTCTTCGTCCAGTTTTGAATTCAGTATAACAATCCCACCCCCTTTGTCAGCTGGACGGATAACACAAGTCTGCAAAAAATAAAATTTTAAGAGCTGTTTTGGTTATTCCACAGAATCTCTATGTTTTTTGGTGTGCTGAATCCGAAAATGACCTCCGTTTTGTAATACAACATCACGTTTCCTGACAATTTAGGTAGCTATGTTAAATAAGGCAATACGGCAAAATAATTGAAAATAGACTTATAAAATTAATTTATTATTACAAATTTTTCATGAAAATCATTTTAGAACTGAAATGAGGTCACTAACACTCACTAAAATCGTTTTTTTTTTTTTTACCTGTGAGGCTCCTCTTGGTACATTTACGCTTGTGAGTAGCATCTGGATTGTCTCTCTGAAGCATCCGACAGTAGTCTGCCATCATTGTAATGCTCCATTTTCCCTGGTATCTTCTTTCTATTTCTTTAATGTCCTGGTGGAATCGTTCAACTTGCTCTTTACTCACAGCTCCCAAATTTTCAGGAAAGTGGTCAAGGTGGGAATGGAGAAAATGCACTTTCAAACTCATCAGGCAACCTAAAGCTTGAAATGCTTTCATCATTCGTTCGATGATCTTTTTGTAGTCAGGATCTTTTTTATTGCCTTAAAAATTTCTCTACGACCTCTTTAAATGCAATCCACCCTTCTGAGATTGTTTTTTCATGTTATATTGTACTTCATGTTAGTGATACATTTTAGTCAATATGATTTGCGTATATTTCTGAAAATATCGAAAAGTTGACCAAAATTTTGAAAATGTAGCAATTTTCAAACTATAAATCTTTATGCCCATAAATCAGGCAGTTATACCACACAAAATAATTAATAAATAACATTTTCCATATGTCTGCTTTATATTTGCATCATTTTTGAAACATTATTTAGAAGGGTTCAAAGTTGATCAGCAATTTCTCATTTTTCCAACAAAATTTATAAAATCATTTTTTTTAGGGACCACATCACATTTGAAGTGACTTTGGGGGCCTATATGACATAAAATGCCCCAAAATGACACCATTCTAAAAACTGCACCCCTCAAAGTCCTCAAAACCACATTCAAGAAGTTTTATAACCCTTCAGGTGCTTCACAGGAATTAATGGAATGTGGAAGGAAAAAATGACCATTTTACTTTTTTTCACAAAAATTGTACTTTAGCCCCAAATTTTTTACTTTCACAAGGGTAATAGGAGAAAATGAACCATACAATTTACTGTACAATTTCTCCTGAGTACGCTGATACCCCATATATAGGGGAAAACTACTATTTGGGTACACGGCAGGGCTCGGAAGGGAAGCAGCATCATTTGACTTTTTGAATCAAAAATGGCTGAAATTGAGAGCAGACGCCATGTCGGGTTTGGAGAGCTCCTGATGTGCCTAAACAGTTAAAATTCCCCACAAGTGACCCCATTTTCGAATTTTGACCCATAAGGAATGTATGTCTTTCTTTCTAATGGCCTTATGTGAACATGCATTTACATTTTGCATGCACATCAATTTACGTTTCAGTTCAGACTCCCAGGTTTTTCTTTAAGGAATGTATCTAAATATGTGGTGAGCACCTTGAACCCCCAGGTTCAGAGAAGTTTATACCGTAGAGCCATGAAAATAATAAATCACATTTTCCGACAAAAATGTTCTTTTAGCCCCAAATTGTTTGTTTTCACAAAGATAACAGGATATGCAATTTTTAATAACAGGATTGTGCAATTTCTAGTAAGTAAACCGATACACAATATGTGGGAGAAAATTACTCTTATGGCGCATGACAGGGCTCAGAAGGGAAAGAGCACCTTTTGATTTTTTGAACACAAAAATAGCTGGAATCGAGAGCAGATGCCACGTCGCATTTGGAAAGCCTCTGATGTGCCTAAACAGTGGAAACCCCCCACAAGTGACCCCAATTTGGAAACTAGACCCCTCAATGAATGCATCTAATGGTGTGTTGAGCACCTCGAACCCATAGGTGCTTCACAAAAGTTTATAACGTAGAGCCATGAAAATAAAAAAATCACATTTATCCTACAAAAAATGTTTTTTTAGCCCAACATTTAGCATTTTCACAAGGATAACAGGAGTAAATGGAACATACAATTTGTTGTGCAATTTCTCCTGAGTACGCTGGTCCCGCACCTCTACCGGCACATAAACCCCCTCAATGCTACGATCGAAGTCAATTGCAGCAGTGCAGGGGCAAGGGGAGGTGATCGCTATACTCACCTCCTCTCCCGGCCTCCAGCGCTGTCTGCCATGACTTCCCGGATGTTGCCATGACGACCCAATGTCGTCATGACAACATCCAGGTCACCAGACAGCAGGAAGATATTTTGGTCATGCGCAGTGCATGACCAAAGTATCTTCTGCATCTGCAGCGCTGACAGCCTGTATAGCACATCCCTGTCCTATACAGGCGATCAGAATAAAAAAAGTGAAAGTCCCCTAGTGGGACACAGAATAAAAGTCCAAAAAGTGTTAAAAAATGGAAAAAAAAAATTTGTAAAAATATAAAAAAAAATTATAATAATCCACCAGGGTTAGGGTTGGGGTTGGGGTTAGGGTCGGGCTAAGGTTGGGCTAGTGTTTGGGTTTGGGTTAGGGTTGGGCTAGGGTTGGGCTAGGGTTAGGGTTGGGGTTTGGGTTACGGTTGGGGTTAGGGTTGGGCTAGGGTTAGGGTTGGGCTAGGATTAGGGTTGGGCTAGGATTAGGGTTGGGGTTGTATTTGGGTTGGGGTTAGGGTTGGGATTTTTCTCAAAAGAAAAAAAAAAAGATGACGATAGGGCGACTAGTGTTGAGCGCAAGTGCTCGCTACTTGAGTTTGCATTGGGTGCTCGGGTATGCACTGAGTATCACAGGTGCTCGAGTAACATGCTCGAGTCTCCGTCCCATATGCTTCATGGCCAAAAAAACCTCACGGGATTGCCTGCCATGCACGAGCGATACCCGCATGTTTTTTTTTTGGGTGTCTAATAACCGTGAAACATGCGAGCGGGGACTCGAGCATGTCATTCGAGCATGCGTGATACCTGGTGCATACCCGAGTACCCGATGCAAACTCATGTAGCGAGCACTTGCGCTCAAGACTAATGACAACTTATTCAATATGATGACCTAATGTTATCAAATTCTGTGTCATACCCCTGGGTTCAAAATGTTCACTATACAGCTTAAGAAAATCCTTGAGGGGTGTAGTTTCCAAAACGGGGTCACTTGTGGGGGGTTTCCACTATTTAGGCACATCAGGGGCTCTCCAAATGCGACATGGCGTCCGCTCTCAATTGCAGCCAATTTTGCATTCAAAAAGTCACACAGTGCTCCTTCCCTTCTGAACTCTGCCGTGCGCCTAAACTCTGTATTTTCCCCACATATGGGGTATTGGCGTACTTAGGAGAAATTGCACAACAGTTTTTGGGGTCCATTTTCTCCTCTTACTCTTGTGAAAATAAAAAAATTGGAGCTAAAACATAATTTTTGTGGAAAAAGTTTGATTTTTTTATTTTCACGGCTCCATGTTATAAAATTCTGTGAAGCACTTGGGGGTTCAGGGTGCTCACCACACATCTAGATAAGTTCCCTGAGGGGTCTAGTTTCCAAAATAGTGTCACTTGTTGGGGTTTTCTACTGTTTAGGCACATCAGGGGCTCTCCAAACGCAACATGGCGTCCGCTAATTATTCAAGCAAATTTTACATTCAAAAAGTCAAATGGTGTTCCTTCCCTTCCGAACCCTGCCGTGCGCCCAAACAGTGGTTTTCCCCCATACGGGGTATCTGCTTACTCAGGAGAAATTGAGCAACAAACTGCATGGTGCAATTTCTCCTGTTACTCTTATGAAAATGCACAATTGGGGGCTGAAAAACCTTTTTGTGGGAAAAATGTTAAAATTTCACTTTTACAGCTCAATGTTATAAACTTCTGTGAAGCACCTGGGGGTTCAAGGTGCTCACCACACATCTAGATAAGTTCCCTGAGGGGTTTAGTTTCCAAAATGCTGTCACTTGTGGGGGGTTTCCACTGTTTAGGCACATCAGGGGCTCTCTAAACGCAACATAGCGTTCGCTAATTATTCAAGCAAATTTTGCAATCAAAAAGTCAAATGGCGCTCCTTCCCTTCCAAACCCTGCCGCGCGCCCAAACAGAGGTTTTTACCCACGTATGGGGTATCTACATGCTCAGGGGAAATTGCACAACAAATTTTGGGGTCCACTTTTTCAAGTTACCCCTGCGAAAATAAAAAAATTGGGTCTAAATTAACATTTTTGTATAAAAAGTTAAATGCTAATTTTTTTCTTCCACATTCCAAAAATTCCTGTGAAGCACTTGAAGGGTTAATAAAGTTCTTGAGCGTGGTTTTTGAGCACCTTGAGGGGTGCAGTTTTTAGAATGGTGTCACTTTGGGGTATTTTCTATCATAAAGACCCCTCAAAGTGACTTCAAATGTGATGTGGTCCCTAAAAAAATGTTTTTAAAATTTTGTTGGAAAATTGAGAAATTGCTGGCAACTTTTAACCCTTATAGCTCCCTAATAAAAAAAATGTTGGTTCCAAAATTGTGCTGATGTAAAGTAGACATGTGGGAAATGTTATTTATTAACTATTTTGTGTGACATATCACTCTGATTTAAGGGCATAAAAATGAAAATTTTGAAAATTGAAAAATTTTCAAAATTTTTGCCAAATTTCCGTTTTTTTTCACAAATAAACGCAAGTGATATCAAAGAAATTTTACCACACTCATGAAGTACAATATGTCACGAAAAAAGATTCTCAGAATCAGGGGGATCCATTGAAGTGTTCCAGAGTAATTAGCTCATAAGGTGACAATGGTCAGAATTGTAAAAATTGGCCCGGTCATTAACGTGCAAACCACCCTCGGGGTTAAAGGGGATAAAGGAGCCGCTCACTAGCTCCATAATACCACCAAAAAATAGTTATTTTCAAAGTTGAAGGCACACAACAAAGTCAGAGTACAGGGAGGGAGAGATTGTGTATTAGGTAATGTTCTTCCAGTGTCCATCTTAAACCAGCTCTTGTCAGAGGCAAAGCAATATTTTTCCAGCACACACAGTAGTAGCAATTTGTGCTGCTTTTTTTTTTTTTTAGCACCGGTCTATTTTCCCTGCTGCTTTAGGGGTCAGAGCCTGGCTTCTGCTGTCCACAATAGTGCACTTAAAAAGGCGTTTGGTGCACTAAGCAAAGCATTAGTCCAAACATTTGCTACTGCCTGCTACAAAGCACGCGCCAGCCCATTTTAACCACTATTTTGGGGTGTCAGCCTGCCTTCTGTCCACATTAGTCCACTTTTAAAATCACTGGGTGCCCTACACAAAGCAGTAGTCCAAACATTTCCTACTGCCCGCTACAAAGCATGCACCAGCCCATTTTAACCACTATTTTGGGATGTCAGACTGCCTTCTGTCCATATTAGTCCACTTAAAAAATCATTGAGTGCCCTGCACAAAGCAGTAGTCCAAGCATTTCCTACTGCCTGCTACCAAGCATGCACCAGGCCATTTTAACCACTATTTTGGGGTGTCAGCCTGCCTTCTGTCCATATTAATCCACTTAAAAAGTCATTGATTAACCTGCACGAAGCACTAGTTCAAACATTTCCTACTGCCTGCTACAAAGCACGCACCAGGTCATTTTAACCACTATTTTGGCTGTGACAGCTAGCTTGGCTTGTGCCATCAACATTTGAAAATCTGTCAACAAAACCCAAAATGCCAAAAAAGCCTGTTGTTAAGGGACGTGGATGTGGACTTGGTGTTGTCAGTGGTGCGCGAGAAGGCACTCAGTCTATGTCAGGTCAGAAGAAGCTTGATGCATCCACTATGTTCCTGGAAAAATTTCCCAGTCTGGAACGTAAATGTGTGTGGAAGCCAAAAGAGCGAGAGCAGATTCTGTCTTGGATAGCAGACAAGGCCTTTACACATTTGTCAAGCAGCAACAAATCTTCCATGACTACACAGTCTACTGTGGATACGCAGAAGGCTGGCTCATCCAATCCTGAAGCTGGTTCTCCTTCCTCCCACCATTATCAGTCACAGGAGACATATGACCCCAAGCTTGGCCACTCTGAGGATCTGTTTGGTACGTATCCTTTGGTTGGCTCTGGCCTATCACCATGCAGCATTGAAGAGGGACAAGAGGAGGTGGCGTGCATTGATGCTCAAGTATTTGAGGACCTACGGTCATAAGAAAGCCACTTGGCGGAACGTCATTTACTATCTCCAGAGGTGGATGTTGATGATGATGAGACACAGTTGCCATCAGGACAGCCTACAATGTCAACTGGGAAGGAGGATGAGGTGGAAGATGAGGTGGTCGATGATGAGTCCACTGATCTGACCTGGACCGTTGGCATGTATAGCAATGACAGCAACACAGAGAAAGATGGATATGTAGCACCAACACAGGCAACAAGGGGTAGTGGTTTGCCCAGAGTGAGAACTGGGTCAACTGTTCCTAAGAGCACCCCCGCTGTGTGCCAAGTCAGGGCAAGGGGGCGTTCAGCTGCTGTGTGGAATTTTTTTTCTGAAAGTCCTTCAGAGAAAAACATTGTTGTCTGTAGCATCTGTCATAACAAGTTGAGCAGAGGCCAGGGCAAAGGCAACCTAAGCATCACCAGTATGTGAAACCAAATGGCAGCCAAGCACCCCAGTAGGTGGGCCGAACACCAGGGTACCAAATCTGCGTCTGCGGGTCAAACCAATGCCATGTCACCTGGGCTATGTCCTTCAGAATCTGCTGTTCAGGAAGCAGGCGCTCATACCTTCTGCCCACAAGCTGCGGTTGCTCACACACAACAAACATCAACCACATCCACTTCCTTGTCCCAGCAAAGCATCCAAATGTCCATGCTTGAGATCTTGGAAAGAAAGCGTAAATACTCAGCCACGAAACCTACAGGCACAGATACTAAACTCGCAGATTGCCAAATTGCTAGCTGTGGAGATGATGCCGTTTAGGCTTGAGGGAACACACTCTTTCTGTGATCTCTTGGCTGTGGCTTCCCCCAGATACAGTGTTCCCAGCCGCCACTATTTTGCCCGGTGTGCCGTCCCTGCGTTACACAAGCACGTGTTAAACAATCTGTGCCGTGCACTCACCAACGTCATAACCGGGAAGGTCTACCTAACAACAGACATCTGGACAAGCTGTTGTGGACAGGGACGATACATTTCTGTCACACCACACTGGGTGAACCTGGTGGAGGGTGGGACAAAGGCGCAAACGGGAACATCACACATCCTACCTATGCCAAGAATAGCGGGCCCAACTTCTGTCAGGGTTTCCGCCTCTTCATATTCCACCTCCTCTCTCCCCTCCTCCTGCTCCTCATCCTCTGCTGAATTACCCTCCCCATCACTGCCAAGCTGGGACCTGTGCAGCAGCGCATCGGCAAAGCGGCAACATGCTCTGCTGAAGCTGATCTGTTTAGGTCAGAAAGCACACACTGCAGCAGAGCTGTGGCAAGCTTTAAAACAACAGACCGATCAGTGGCTCTCCCCGCTGCACCTCCAACCCGGTCTGGTCACCTGCGATAACCTAGTTGTTCAGAAAATTTCGGAAAACTTACCGTGATTTGCCATACCTACTTGAGAAGGTGCCCCGTATTAGCGCCCATTTCCGCCATTCCTCTACCGTTTTTACTGCTCTTACAGCGCTTGAATTTGCCAAGTCACCGACTCATTTGCGACCTGCCTATCATAATGCTCGCCACTGATCATATGTTGGTGAGGATTAATGAACAACAGAGGGCAGTAGCTGAATACCAGCCTCAGCATGCCCGTCAGACTGAGAGTCAGCCACCACACATAATAACTGTCGAGTGAGTGTGGATCGCTGACATTTGTGAGATTCTTGAGAACTTTGAGTACTGCACCAACCTCGTGAGCTGTGATCAGGCTATTATCAGCGCAACCATCCCGCTACTGTGTCTCTTGAAACAATCACTGCATAATCTCAAAGAGGAAGCTTTGAGTGCCCAGCATGTTGTTATGGAGCCAGATTTCCCAATGGGTGTTACTACCCTACCCAGCAAATATTCTAAGGCAACTATGGGTGATGAGTAGAGATGAGCGTTGTTCTACTCGAACTGTTCGCCAATCTCAAATTCGAGCTGTTTTGGGCGGTGTTCGAGCCGGTCGGCGAACACGAACAATTTGAGAAAAATTCGGCTGTTCGAGGTTATGTTCGATAACTGTTCGTGCACCAAAATCATAACTGGATTTTTTCTCAGTAATGATGAAAATTAATGTTAATACGCAGTTTGAGTGTACAGCGGGGCGGGGGGAGGGGCAGGGGATGGATCTCTGCAGGAACAATGAAGATCTCCATTTTTTTTTCTCTTTCCCGCATTTGCAGTGGGGAGGTGCAATCTGTCAGCCTATCAGCAGCGCACACACGGAGCGAAGTGCTTTTTTTCACACAAGCAAGGGCATGTGTGATTGGCAGTGTATGTCACATGTCCTTGCCCTATAAGACCAAGCCATTTTCCCCGTCGCCACCATTTTCTCACTGCTGCAGCTGCGTGTTAGACGGCACCGCTGTTGCTGTGTGCGCTATACCTTGTTAATTTCAAGCCAATTTTCGCACAAATATACAGATAGCTTGGGAGTAGGGAATAGTTGTGATTGCAGTCCTTTTAAGGACTAGGTTACAGCATTTCCTACGACTTTTATCAGGCAGGTCTGTGCTCTTAAATAGATAGATTGTGGGAGTAAAGACTAATTGTAATTGGAGTCCTTTTCAGGACTAGGTTACATCAGTTCCTATCAGTTTTTGCCAGGCAGGTCTGTGCCAGTGCTGTGCAAGTTTTTTTCACAGCATTTGGCTGAATCTAGCAAAGCTAATCCTTTTTGGCCTATTGCAGAGTGTGTTAGTCAGTGGAGTAGCCTATCTGTGTTGCAAGATATACCACCTGTGTATAGAATACCAATTTTTTTACTGCACCTAGTGAAGTAAAATCTTTTGGGCATAGCATCATTCTATTAGTCCATCTATACTGACCTCCATCAGGTTGCAAACTGAATATAATTTTTTTCTGCATCTAGCTCTGAAAAAATATTTGGGCTTCTAGCGGTGTGTGGGACTTGGTCTATTAGTCCATCTATACTGACCTCCATCAGGTTGCAAATTAAAAATAATTTTTTTCTGCATCTAGCTCTGAAAAAATATTTGGGCTTCTAGCAGTGTGTGGGACTTGGTCTATTAGTCCATCTATACTGACCTCCATCAGGTTGCAAATTAAAAATAATTTTTTTCTGCATCTAGCTCTGAAAAAATATTTGGGCTTCTAGCAGTGTGTGGGACTTGGTCTATTAGTCCATCTATACTGACCTCCATCAGGTTGCAAATTAAAAATAATTTTTTTCTGCATCTAGCTCTGAAAAAATATTTGGGCTTCTAGCAGCGTGTGGGACTTGTTCTATTAGTCCATCTATACTGACCTCCATCAGGTTGCAAATTAAAAATAATTTTTTTCTGCATCTAGCCCAGCCAATAGTTTTGGCCTAATACCACAGTTTGGCCACTCAGCTCTGCTCGGTTACCATCCATTGTTTTTTTGTGCAAACAACTCCAGAGTTGTGAATTAGTTAACCACCAAAATGAGTGGAAAAAGGCCTGCTGCTGGTGGAAAGGGGAATAGGCGTGTTGGGAAGGGGAAAAAAGGTTGCGTCCGTGGGGTAGGTGCAGAAGAAAGACCATCTTCCAGCCAAACTAAAATGTCTACTTCTTTTAGCGGACAATGTGATAAGATCCCTTTCTTACGGCCACGCCAATCGCTACAAATTCCAGATGAGGCACAAAAACAGCAGGTGCTTCAACGGATATCAAGTGCTCCTTTAAGTGGGCTCTCCTCCACATCAACTTCAACATCACAAATACTCCAGTCCTCAAAGGTGTCACCCAAATCGCACTTGCTTCCTCACAGCTCCCAAATCTCCAGCTGCCCGTCTGAGTATGAGGTAGAACAGATGGTTGAGTCTGCAGAGCTGTTTACTCATACTATAGCCTGGGAATCAGAGGTCGACTCCAGCGCTTCTGTGAATCCAGACGAGGAAATGATCTGCACTGATGCCCAGAATCTTTATGAGTCGGATCCAGGACCAGACGCAAAAGGTTCTGACCATAATGTAGACCCTCATTCCCAAACTGTAACTCCTGTTGGTGGAGACAATGAGGAAGACGATGATAAGACTCAAATACCTGATTGGAGCGACAACTTTAGTTTTTTGTCAGGGCAGGAACAGGTTGGCTCTGAGGACGACGGGTGTGATAACGCACAGGGTGATGATGATGAGGTCGGAGATCCCACTTACTGTCAACGCACAGTCAGCCAAGAGATGAGGTCAGCAGAGGAGGTGGAGGAAGATGCTAGTGACGACGAGGTCAGGTTGCGCCTTCCTGGACAGAGACGTAGTACTGGAAGCACGTCAACAACTGCATCCTCAAACACAACTCTGCCTCTCACCACAAGTCGTGGTGGCTCTTCAGGTCGCATGGGTGCTAAGCCTTGCATAGCCTGGGCATTTTTTCAGATCGATAAAGATGACCCAACTCGTGTTATCTGTAACATTTGTCAGCAAAAGCTAAGTAGAGGCCAAAAAATACATAGTTTGAGTACTTCATGCATGAACCGGCACATGGACATGAAGCATAAGTTGCAGTGGGAAGCTCAGTGTGCTACAATGCGGCCTAGCCGGCCGGGCCAATCACCGTCTGCCATATCTTGTGCATCCGCGGCCTCTTCATCCTCTGTGACTGGGGGGACAGCAGTCACACCTGTTTTGGGGCGCAGACCTGCCACCTCTTTACCCGCAACAGCCAGCGTGATTGGCAGGTCATCATTTTCTTTGGAGGTGGTAACACCAGCTGGTGTTGAGCGCTGTCCGACATCGATAGCACCACCTTTGGATCAAGGCAACCTAACATGTCCGCCTGCATCTTCCTCACAGACCGGCAGTTTGCCGGGGACACCCTTATCAACCCCGTCTAAGCACAATAGCCAGCCCTCGGTCCCTCAGATGTGGACAAGTAAAAGACCATTTCCTCCTAGCCATGAGAAAGCTAAGAGGTTGAATTTCACCATCTGCAAGCTCTTGGCTACAGAAATGCTGCCTTTCCGCCTGGTGGACACAGAGGATTTTCGAGACCTTATGTCCGTCGCAGTGCCCCAGTACCAGATGCCCAGTCGGCACTACTTCTCAAAGAAAGGTGTGCCTGCGCTCCACCAGCATGTCGCACACAACATCACCGCTTCTTTGAGAAACTCTGTGTGTGACAGGGTGCATTTCACCACAGACACTTGGACGAGTAGGCATGGACAGGGGCGTTACATGTCGCTGACTGGGCACTGGGTAACTATGGTGACAGCAGGACAAGGGGCTGCTGTCCAAGTCTTGCCGTCCCCACGAGTTGTGCGTCAATCCTCTTTATGTCAAAGTTCCTCCACTGCTTCTGCCTCCTCAACCTCCTCTCGGTCTTCCACCTGCACCCAAAGCCTGTCTGGTCATGCCACAAGCTTTCTAACTGCGCAGAAGGGATCCTGCACACCTCCTTACTATGCTGGCAGTAGGGCTCAACGTCATCAGGCGGTTTTTACATTGAAATGTCTGGGAAATGTGAGTCACACAGCTGAGGAGTTGTGGTCAGCTCTGGAGAACCAATTTCATGAATGGTTGTCTCCACTGGACCTGAAACCAGGGAAGGCCGTGTGCGACAATGCTGCAAACCTGGGTGCGGCCCTTCGCCGGGGCAATGTCACACACGTGCCTTGTATGGCTCACGTGTTGAACCTGGTTGTCCAGCAATTTTTAGCCCACTATCCCAGACTAGATGGCCTTCTGCAGAGGGCACGGTCGCTGTGTGCTCACTTCCGCCGTTCGCATCCCGCAGCTCAGCGACTTACATCTCTACAGAAGTCGTTGGGCCTGCCACTTCACCGGCTAAAATGCGATGTGCCTACCCGGTGGAATTCAACTCTGCACATGTTGCAGCGACTGTGGCAGCACCGACAAGCCCTGGTGCAATACGTTCTGACGTATAGCCTGGGCCAACGAGATTCAGAGGTGGGGCAAATCACGCTGGAGGAGTGGTCTCAGATCAGGAACCTATGCACCCTTCTGCACAGTTTTGAAATGGCGACGAAGATGTTTAGTGCTGACGATGCCATTATCAGCATGACTATTCCGGTGATTTACATGCTGGAGCACATGTTAAACAGAATTCGGAGTCAGGTGGTGGCACAAGAGGAGGTGGAGGAAGTAGAGGAGGAGGAGTTGTATGCGGAAGGGCTAACATCTGCAAGGTCCAGACGGTCGGCAGCACCAAGGCGGCAGGCATGTGAGGGTGGGGGAGATGGTTTTATCAGGGCGCATGGTAGCAGCCAAACTAGTGAGGAAGGTGCAGGAGCCCAGGAAGAAGTGGAGGACGAACTGATGGAAGACTCATCAGATGAGGGAGACCTTGATCACATTTCTGTTGTGCGAGGTTGGGGGGAGAGGACAGAGGAAGGAAGCATGATTGTTACCTCGCCACCAACACAACAGGGACTTGGTGCTCCTGGATGCGCAACACACATGAGTGCCTTCTTGCTGCACTACCTGCAACATGACCCTCGAATTGTGAGAATTAGAAATAATCCTGACTACTGGGTTGCCACACTGTTAGATCCCCGGTACAAAAGTAAATTTGCAGAAATTATTCCTGCCATAGAAAGGGATGCACGCATGCAGGAGTATCAGCAGAGACTGTTGCAGAATCTTACATGTGCTTTTCCACAAAATACCAGTGGTGCACGTAGTGAATCTCACAGTTCCAACTTGCCAACCGTGGGACCGTCAAGTGTTCAGCACTCAAACCGTAACAGAACCACAGTATCTGCTGGTAACATCAATTTTGCGGAATCATTTCACCACTTTTTTAGCCCATCCTTTGCAAGGCCACAGGAGACAAGAAGTCTGACACATAGTCAACGCCTAGAGACGATGGTACAGGAGTATCTCCAAGTAAACATTGAAGCCACGACTGTGTCACTGGACCCTTGCTCTTTTTGGGCTTCCAATCTGGATAAATGGCCGGAGCTAGCCACTTACGCCTTGGAGATCTTGTCATGCCCCGCAGCCAGCGTTCTGTCTGAACGTGTGTTCAGCGCTGCTGGTGGTGTGCTGACAGATAAGCGCACGCGGCTCTCCACTGATAATGTAGACAGACTCACGTTCATAAAGATGAACAAATCATGGATCCGAAACGACTTTTCTACCCCTGTGTCATCCTGGGGAGAGTAAAAGCTTGATGATTGGTTAAAATCACCCTACCAACCGTTTTAAGCTTTCAAATTACTAATCATGTTTATCTGTATCTTGACTGGAAAATAATTTGGGCTTTGTAGCAGTGTGCAGCACTGATCCTATTAGGCCATCTATAATAAGCTTCACCAGATTTAAAATTAAAAATAATTTTTAGCTGCATCTAGCCCGGAAAATAATTTTGGGGCTCCGAGATGCGCAAGACACATAAGTGCCTTCTTGCTGCACTACCTGCAGCATGACCCTCATATTGTCAGAATTCGAAGTAATCATGACTACTGGGTTGCCACACTCTTAGATCCCCCAAACTTTTCGATCAACCTTTTCATTTTAATAAAGACCAAAAAAATGGTCATTTTTGAAATTATAAGCATTAGCAGGTTGTTAGAAACTGAAATCAAACAGTTTTCAACTCAAAACTTTATTCTAGGTGATGTTACATTTTCACATAGGACCCCTTGTTCGAAAGGAGCTTCTGAACTCTCTCGTCCATTGAATTTGTCAGGTTTTGGATGGTTTCTGCTTCAATTGTTTTGCATGAGGACAGAATACCCTCCCAGAGCTGTTGCTTAGCTGTGAACTGCCTCCCGCCATCATAGACACTCCTTTTAATGATGCTCCAAAGGTTCTGAATGGGGTAGAGGTCAGGGGAGCATGGGGGTCACACCATAAGTTTGTCCCCTTTTATGCCCATATCAGCCAGAGATGCAGATGTTTTATGTGCAGCATGAGATGGTGCATTATCATGCAGAAAAATGATCTTGCTGTGAAATACACGGTTCTTCTTCTTGAACCATGGCAGGAAGTGCTGTTTGAGAAAATCCACATACATTATGGAGTTCATCTTTAGCGCCTTCAGGGATCCTAAAGGGGCCAACAATCTCTCTCCCCATGATTCCAGCCCAAAACATTACTCCACCTCCTCCTTGTTGGCGCTGTAGCCGTGTTTGCGTGGGGTGTCCATCAACCAGCCATCCTCCACTCCATTCATCTGGACCATCGAGCGCTGCACGGCACTCATCCGTGAACAAAACAGTTTTGAAATCAGTCTTCATGTAATGTTTGGCCCACTGGAGCCGTTTCTGCTTGTGTGAAGTGGATAGAGGAGGTCGACAGGATGGCATATGCACAGCTGCAAACCTCTGAAGGACCCTGCATCTTGTTGTTCGGGGGACGTTGGAGGCACAAGCAGCTTCAAAAACTTGTCTGCTGCTATGACAAGGCTTTTTTGCCGCTGCTGTTTCAACCTGACGTAATTGCCTGTAGGAAAGAGTCCTCAATTTGCCCTTATCAGCACGCACACGTGTGTACTGTGAATCAGCTACATACTTCTTGATTGCCAAGACACTTCATCCTGATCATCGCACAATGTTGATTGTAGTCATGCCTTGACCTAAACACTCCACAATTTGTTGCTTCTCAGCAGCCGACACATCCTTTTTCTTTCCCATTTTGGCAGAAAATGTAGGCTGCTTAATAATGTGAGAGAGCCTTCTTAAGTAGTCTTGCCTTTCATTGGACACACCTGCCAAACTAATTAGCACAGGTGTCTGCAATTGCTTACAGTGATATAAAGAGCCCTGACACACATCACCATCAATGAGTTTAACTGACAAACAAACAAATTCTTCCCTTATCACTCCTAAACACTTTTTGCATAATAATTTGGAACGCGGTGTACATGTGCTTTTCCACAAAACACCAGTGGTTCACGTAGTGAATCTTACAGTTCTAACTTGCCAACCGTGGTCTGTATGGAATTGTTCAATAAAGGGCCCAAAATTAAGATAACATAGATGGGAGAGGTCTCTATGAATAGGAATTCCTAAGTATTTGATACCCTGTGAGGGCCAGGCAAAGGGAAAGTTGGACTGGATGGAATCCTATATGGATTTAGGGAGGGAGACATCGAGGGCCTCAGACTTCGCTGCATTGATTTTAAAATTTTACCATGTAACAAAGTGATCTATTTCAGCCATAACAGCAGGGATGGATATATGTGATTGAGTGATATATACTAGGACATCATCAGCAAATAGAGAGCACTTGTACTCGGTGCCTCCCACCTCAATCCACCTAATATTGGGGTTATGGCGAATTGATGAGAGCAGGTGCTCCGTCACTAGGATGTATAAGAGAGGGGACAGAGGACATCCCTGACTTGTCCCATTGGTGATTGTGAAAGGTGATGAAAATGTTCTGACGCACCCCCTGGGCCTTGGGACACCCGGAGCCGGACACTTTTTGGTGGATGCTGGTGGTTGTAGTCTTCGTGGCGGCGATCCGGTTCCGTGGCTCAGGGCGGTCAAACCAGTGGCGGAACTATTTATGTGGTTTTGATGTTTAAATGTCCGACTACGCCACCCGTGGATTGCGGTCAGAGTGAACCGCCGCTACAGGGCAGACCGCTAAGGCTGGTGTTGTGGGTGCAGCAGAGCGTAGCATAACTCCCCACGGGAGGAGTATAGCCTCAGGGCAGTGTATGCGGAGGATGGGGGTGATGGTGCAGGGCAGCAGCAGTAGCGACACGGAGTCAGTGATGCAGTTCAGGGCCTTTACTCACAGTTCTTATTATCCAGACCACGTCTGCAGGTAACGGCTGCCCACGTCGTACTGTGCTCACCAGGTGAGGGGCTCAGACAACTCCCAGATAACTTTGGAGCGCTTCACAGGACCCCCTTTGTGTGTCCTTTGTCTGGCCTTTCTTACCAACACTTCTGTCCGGCTGCCTCGGGCCTCCTCTTGGTAAACTTGGCGCCAGTTTCCCTGACCCTATGTGGTGCCTTCCTAGCGGGTGGAGCAAGGGGCTGCGCCACATAAAATGTCAGAGCCTCCGGTTTCTAGCTGAGGGTCGTTTCCTGCCTTCACTAGTTCGGGGACCGGTCTCCCCCTTTGGCCTGACCCCTCCACGCAGGTGGATTCGGGCGTTCGGTGGCGACTCGCCCGTCCGCACCCCTGGGATCCCTTCATTCCTCGTTCCTGGAGCCTTCTCCGCTCCTCTTCCTTCCTTCTCCCTCTTGCAGGCCTGGGCCTCTGTTACTAGGCCCGCCTCCGGAGCAGAGCTCATGCAGAGCCCCTGCTCCCTGCCACTTCTGCTCAGACTTCTCTGCACTGAACTAAGATGGTGCCCACCTTTTATACTCCCTTCTCAATGCACCCAGGAACTGCTTCCTCCCTGCTCCTGCACTGCAGGGTTCCCCTTCCTCAATGTTCCCTCCCCCCACTCCAGCCAGGGACAGGGACTGTCGTGCCCATCTCAGGGGCATATTGGTCGCCCTGCCCCACGGCAATGTGGTGTAATGCATGCAGGTGTCGGGTCCTGATCCACACTCCATCCTTATCTGAGAGTGAGATATCACACCTCTGGGTGAGGTGCAATACGTCTGTAGCAACCGAGCCCTCGGTGCTACATTCCATTTATCTTCAGCCTAGGTGACGTATTGTGATACAGGGCCGTGATTTTGGCTATAAAAGGGTCCCCTAGACCCCTACCCCAAGCTTTTTAAGAGAATCATATATGGCGTGCCAGGAGACTCTATGGAATGCTTTCTCAGCATCCAACGAGAGTATCTACTTACAAATTTTTAACTGCATCTAGCCCAGGAAATACTTTGTGCCTAGTAGCAGTGTCTGCTAGTCAGCGGATTATCCCGGCTGTTAAGCAAGCTACACCACCTGTAGTTTGGACACTTAATTTTTTCAAAGGAAATGCTTCGGGACCACGGGATACTTAGTGAAGAGCATCAGGAGGCACCCCAAGGCATAGGGGCTGGGACTGGCACTAGGATGCCTTGCGGTGGACAGCCGAGCTCGATCCTTATAAAAGCTTTTTAACTGCAGCAGCTTTAGTGGACGCTACTGGAGCTGGAATTACGCGGCTGCTGGCATGAGACTTGCCCTCCAATAGATCCTTGTAAATGGATTTAAAGTGTATTCATTCAAATTAGAGGGACAATTTAAATTAAAAAGCTTAGAGCTGCCTCCACCACAGGGGGGCTCTCTCGACCCACCAGCGGACAGGCACCAGTATTGGGAGAGGGGGGCTGGCCGTCAGGGTTCACCGCGGCTCTGGCACAAACCCGGCGACACGGAGGTGGCACGGGCAGGAGCGGACTGGCCGTCTCGGCTTCTCACTTTTTGGATTTTAGAAGGGCATGACATGCCTATATCTGTGTCTCCCCCTCCTTTTACTCCTCCACCTCTTTTCTTTTCGCATGACTATATGTACTTGTCACTTTTCCATGTGTTAGTTGTGTCTTCTGAGCAGTTTGTCAGCTTTTGGACACCTTTGAAGGTGTTTTCTATGTGTTTCTATGTGTTTTTGTTTGCCTGCCATTGGTTTTAACGGTGTTCGAAGGTGTTCGACGAACAGTTCGACGAACAGTTCGGCGAACACACGGGTGTTCGACGAACCGAACCGAACTCGAACACTACGGGGGTGGCTCAACACTAGTGATGAGGAGAAAGATGAGGAGGATGAGGAGGGAGAGGACTTGTTTTTCTGTGCTACCGTGGGGACTTGTAATGCTACAGAGGGGACACCCAACCCAAGCTTCATGTCTGTCCAGGCTGGATAGGCTGGAGAGGAGGACGAGTAGGTGGAGGAGGAGGAGTAGGCGAGTCAGCGTGAGAAGAGGATTGGTACTTTTTCTACTGTTGGGGACACAGAACATTTGCCTTTTTGCAGCTTGGTCCACATGGCACAGTTCATGTGTAAGTGTCTGTCGCAAGACCTTCGTATGATACACATTCTATCGAACGACCTATACTGGTTGGCCACCTTTCTCGATCCACGGTACAAGGAGAAATTTCCTTCTCTCCTTTTGGAGTCACCAAAGAGTTTTACAATGGAATCGTTCAAGAGGGCCGTTGTAGATCAGTTGCTGAAAACATCACCCTCAGACAATGCTGGTGGCAGAGGTACCAGCTCTTTTCAACACCAAGGGATAATGGGGAGAGACACGAACATCAGCTCCAACAGAGGTGGGGGGAAAATGTGCACAAATTGGGCAATTTTCAATAAGCCAGCACAACTGCAAGGGCTATCTGTGCATGTCACAATGCCAAGGAGGGATAAGTTGCAGAACATGGTCAAGGGGTACTTAAGTGACCATATGTGCGTCCTTTCTGACGCTTCAGTTCCCTTTAATTACTGGGTGTCTAAGCTGAACACTTGGCCCGACCTCTCCTTATATGCCTTGGAGGTGCTGGCCTGCTCGGCTGCTAGTGTGGTGTCTGAGCATGTTTTCAGTTCCGCTGGGGCAATCATCACTGATAGGTGCACACGCCTCTCGACGAAAAATGCAGACAGACTTACTCTGATTAAATTCAACAAAGACTGGATATCTCCACAGTTTGTAATCCCTCCAGATGACAGCAAGCCAACCTAAATTTACCAAAAATGCAGATTCATGCTACTGCTGTTAACATCACCCCCTTCCCATAAAAACCCGTTTCCTTCCTTCGTCAACCATGACTCAGCCCATAGGGCTAATTTTTACATATCCTATGCAAATTGTGCAGTGGACAAACCAGGACAGTATTCCTACTCCAGCCTAACTAGTATTTGTGATTGGAGGCCCTTGGGATGGTGGCTTCCTGCGTCAACCATGACTCAGCCCATAGGGCTAATTTTTATAAACCCTATGCTCATTGTGCAGTGGACAAACTAGGACAGTATTCCTACTCCAGCCTAACTAGTATTTATGATTGGAAGCCCTTGTGATGGTGGCTTCCTGTGTCAACCATGACTCAGCCCATAGGGCTAATTTTTACAAACCCTATGCACATTGTTCAGTGGACAAATCTGGAATGTACAGTGGTCCTACCAAACTAATATTTGTCATTGGAGGCCCTTGTCAGAGGTTGTGCCACATTGTGACTGAGATAAGGGATATATATTCAATAGAATTGTACACTGACTGCTGATGACCAACTGATGGCCCTCTGAAAACTTGAATTGAGGACCACAACTACTACAGCACTCCATCGTAGATAATGTTTGTCAAGGGAGGCCCTTGTCATGGAATCTTCCTGCACCTATGACACAGCCCCCAGGAGTAATTTTTTGAAATACGATGCACATTCTGCACTGGACCAAGTAGTACAGTATCAAGAAGCCTTCTCTTCCTATATAATCTGGGGAATATTGACAATCAAAATCTCTGAGCCATCTGGAGACGCTTCTCCAACTCATCCTGGAGGGGGGCACCATATATCCTTTGTCCTTTGACTTGCACAAGTGATGTATTTGAGCTTGTCATACAGTAGACTAGTGCAGCTTTATTTTCCGGTTCATAGAGTTCAGCCATACCTGAGGATTGCAGGCTGCACTCACTGCTACCTTCTAGTTCTCCATGTCTCTTGGCCTTTTTCTCTGTAGTCTCTGCCCTTAAATGAGTTAAATAAAAGAGTGAGGGCCCTACAATATGAATAGGTGAGGGTACTCTCAAATGTATTGTACACAAGAGGGACCTCCAAAATCTCTAGAGGAGGGCTCTCACAAAACTCAGTTTTCCTGTCTACTTCAGGACCACTGAACATTTGAATTTAGGGCCGCAGTATCACATGGTGATGGAAGAGGAGGAGGAGGAGGGTCAAGCCCAATGCTGCAATGGGCAAATTGTAAACTGCTATGGAATATGTATTCCACTATCTGAGTGTCAATGATGGAGGGACCGCCCAAATGTCTAAGTAACAGCTGTCCCTCCAAAACGCATGTTACAGAGCCACCTGAGGCCTCTCAGGTCAAAGATCAACATACCTACTATAACCCTTGGCAAAAATTATGGAATCACCGGGCTTGGAGGATGTTCATTCAGTTGTTTAATGTTGAAACAAAGCAGATCACAGACATGGCACAAAACTAAAGTCATTTCAAATGGCAACTTTAGGGTTTTAAGAAACACTAAAAGAAATCAAGATTAAAAATGTGGTACTCAGTAAGGGTAATTTTTTTCAGACCAAGCAGAGGGAAAAAATTGTGGAATCACTCAATTCTGAAGAAAAAATTATGGAATCATGAAAAACAAACACACAAAAGAACACTCCAATACATCACTAGTATTTTGTTGCACCACCTCTGGCTTTAATAACAGCTTGCAGTCTCTGAGGCATGGACTTAATGAATGACAAACAGTACTCTTCATCAATCTGGCTCCAACTTTCTCTGATTGCTGTTGCCAGATCAGCTTTGCAGGTTGGAGCCTTGTCACTGACCATTTTCTTCAACTTCCACCAAAGATTTTCAATTGGATTGAGATCCACACTATTTGCAGGCCATGACATTGACAATATGTGTCTTCTTTCAAGGAATGTTTTCACAGTTTTTGCTCTATGGCATGATGCATTATGATCTTGAAAAATGATGTCATCATCCCCAAACATCCTTTCAATTGATGGGATAAGAAAACTGTCCAAAATATCAATGTAAACTTGGGCATTTATTGAAGATGCAATGACAGCCATCTCCCCTGTGCCTTTACCTGACATGCAGCCCCATATCATCAATGACTGTGGAAATTTGCATGTTCTCTTCATGCAGTCATCTTTATAAATCTCATTGGAACGGCACCAAACAAAAGTTCCAGCATCATCACCTTGCCCAATGCAGATTCGCGATTCATCACTGAATATGACTTTCATCCAGTCATCCACACTCCACAATTGCTTTTCCTTAGCCCATTGTAACCTTGTTTTTTTCTGTTTAGGTATTAATGATGGCTTATGTTTAGCTTTTCTGTATGTAAATCCCATTTCCTTTAGGCAGTTTCTTACAGTTTGGTCACAGACATTGACTCCAGTTTCCTCCCATTCGTTCCTCATTTCTTTTGTTGTGCATTTCCTGTTTTGGAGACATGTTGCTTTAAGTTTCTGGTCTTGACGATTTGATGTCTTCATTGGTCTACCAGTATGTTTGCCTTTAACAACCTTCCCATGTTGTTTGTATTTGGTCCAGATTTTAGACACAGCTGACTGTGAACAACGAACATCTTTTACAACACCGCGTGATGATTGACCTTCTTTTAAGAGTTTGAGAATCCTCTCCTTTGTTTCAATTAACATCTCTCGTGTTGGAGCCATGATTCATGTGAGTCCACTTGGTGCAACAGCTCTTCAAGGTGTGATCACTCCTTTTTAGATGCAGACTAACGAGCAGATCTAATTTGATGCAGGTGATAGTTTTGGAAATGAAAATTTGCAGAGTGATTCCATAATTTTTTCCTCAGAATTGAGTGATTCCATAGTTTTTTCCCTCTGCTTGGTCTGAAAAAAATTACCCTTGCTGAGTACCACATTTTTAATCTTGATTTCTTTTAGTGTTTCTTGAAGCCCTAAAGTTGCCATTTGAAATGACTTTAGTTTTGTGCCATGTCTGTGATCTGCTTTTTTTCAACAACATTAAACAACTGAATGAACATCCTTTGAGCCCGGTGATTCAATAATTTTTCCCAGGGGTTGTAGTACGTTCTAGCAGTGCTTGTAAAGTGCTGGGGAATAGAAAACTAAAAATGATGTATGACAGAGTGACCTACAAAATGTATAAGTCAGGGTCCTCCCAATTGTAAAAGGCGAAAAAAAGCCACAACAGTATGTGTGAACAAACGCTAAAAGGGATATTTTTTTGGTTTCTCTGGTTTATTTAGCCTTATATACAAGTGACTGTGCAGGAAAAACTGTTTCTTAACCTTTTTGGCCTCTTAAATGCAATTTAGGTTAGGTTTGGTAGTTGTTCTTGTGTGTCTGTAAAAGTGGCGTAATACTGCGACAAACTTATTCCCAGAAACTATATGTGAGTCAGAAATGCATGCAGGCACATTTTGCAGGCTCTTCCCATTCTGTTTCAACACCTTTTTCTCAGGCCCCTAGACCCCTTTGTAGGGTCCAGCAGAAAATTACTCTAATTTCCCACTGACTTACATTGTACTCGCTATTTGGAACGAATACACGATTATTACAAAGTACTCGTTGCGAGTATAGCGATTACGAATATTACGGTACTCGCTCATCAATAGTTACACAGTCAGTGTAACCCTTGAATGTAGCGTAAAAATATGCATGCGGTGTCATTTTATTTTTCTTAATGAATTGCCACTCCCTAAAAACAAGGAAGAGTGTACCTTGAGATGAAGGGATAACCTTTCTTTTTAGATACTCATTGACTACGATGGTCAGATGCAAACCCAACCCTTGAAAATAAGGTGTTGATTCTTATAGATCCATTGTTTCGTGATTATGATTAGCACTGTTGACTGTGTACCTCTAGTTTCCTCTCATATGCTCCAATTAAAAACATTATATTAATTGGTCAATTTGAAATATAGATTGTGGGCCCCATGTGAGAGTTGACAATCAGAAATGAGCTGGAACACATGTTGGTATAAGTGCAATGTGTAGGTGCTTTTTCACACTATGGCCATTAACAAACATAACCTAGGATAAAAACAAAATGAGCATATGTGAGGGGCACAGGGTAGTAGCTGTGGCGAGTGCTGATGTTCTCTCATACCCTGGCCTCCCACAATTAAAAGATAATGTCATATCATTCGTGTGACCTGTGCATATTGCATAGCATTCACATTTTCTCCTGAGGGCTCCATCTGTTCCATGGTCCTGGTTTCAATCACAGAGTTCACACCAGACAATTAATCCATTTTCAACAGTTCATCTTTACTTAAAACTTTCAGTTCGGTTTTAGTCATGGACACCGTTCAACATGTTACAGTGGTAACAGTTTCTGAGTTATCCATTTCTCCCCTGGCATTTCTTGCCCCTGGGATATTTCACATGGCACTGCAGCCTCCCGCACCACTGACCTAACTTCTATCTGTGAATCCCCGTCCGTTATTCCTCTCTGGAACAAAAGCAAGGCTGGCTCCTCCATACCGTTTCTAGACCACAGGCCTCAGACGTTAAGGGATATTAAGGGATATTTCAAGGAAATTGGCCGCTGCCATTCTCATTATGCTGCCTTCTTTTCTTTCATTTTCCTGGTGTCCTGAGTGACTCTCAGCTTACTGGCCCTGAGCTCCCCCTGTATTGTTTCTTATCTTTTTTTAAACAGAACTATCTCCAACTTCATCTACATCTCTCTTCATCTCTGACTGACTAACTAATAGGAAAACCGTTGCTCTTCTCTGGACCAAAACCTTCCCACTATTAACAGGACCAATCACCAACTGTCTCCTTTGGTTGCTGGGAAAACTTCACCCTTCACCTCTTAACTGCAGCCACTACCCTCTAACTGCTTGCACTGAACTTCTTTTGTCTAATGTGCCCCCATCTAAAATTTCCCCTTTCCAACTTAATCCCTAGGCTTTCCATATAAACTATACATGAATAACATCATACATTAATCACAATACAATAGTGCCTATGAAACTCTATGCAGATACACATAGTGTAACAGTTAAAATTCAACACATTTTATACAAACATAGTTTAGAGTGGGAAAGGCATATGACAACACCTGTTACACCCTTATATACCTCCCTCCTAAAACATGGTTGTCCGTGACCATATGGTACCCGTAGAATACCAACATGTCCGTTAGCAAATAAGACTACATTTAAAGTATCTATTAAACATTCTTACACATAAAATTATAACACTCTTCATTAGAGTTTGTTTAGTAATGGGGGTCCATCTGACCCCGGTCCCACCACTGTGGAGTCCCCTTCCTCCTGGGACCCGGATATTTCATGTCCGCTTTAAAACCTAACAAGCTCTTTAGCTAATTAATCCTGTTCCAGGTAACCCAACACAGGAAGTCTTTTTTAAAACACACTGGCCCAGTGGCCAACTCACCACAGCTCCGACAGTCCAGATGCAATGACCTGGCACGATCCTTGGGTCATCCAAACAGTTTACCCCTCCTTTTTGCAGAAACAAGTGTGCCGTGCATAAGCTCCTGTGGGGAAAGTTCAAGGGAAGATTAAAGGCAGTTCATGAGTAGAAGAGGACAGTTCACATAGCAGTCGCACACAGTCCGCTTCCACTATAAAAAGGCATGGTTAACCCTGTAATGGTCTTGGTCCCGTAATCCAGCAGGGGAATGCGCAAACGTTTTCAAAACAAAACATGGGTGGGAGACACAAATAAAAAAAACTCTTCAGCCGTCCTTGGCCAACACCGGGGATTTGGTCAATACTGGGTCTCCTGCCCTCAGGAATGCAGAACAGTTCCATTTTCTCACAGGTGCAACGAGCACAACTGGGGCATTACAGGGCAGAACCTTCACTTCTGGTTACCATGCTTAATACTGCGGCCATTATCTCTTTGGAGGGATGTGAGGTACTCACCTGCCTTGTCGTTATCAGGGACTTCAGCCATTCTGCCCTGTTGCAGTGCCTTGGCCACACCGACACCAACGCTTCTGCCTTGGGTTCCAGCTCCTGACTCGGTACTTCTGGTGGGACCCCCAGCTTCTTCAGTTCTCCTGGCTGCACCTCCTCTGACCGCTGTGCCAACTGCAACTTCCACAGAGTGCGATGCCATACCGCTGCCCTTTTCTCTCTCAAGTCACATCCAGACTGCTCCATCACTTGCTGCTCCTTCTCCAACATTCTCACCAGCAATGGCACCTGCTCGCTCTGTTTGAGGCATACTCTTCAATTGCTCCGCCTCTTCCACAGTGGGGCTTTTTCTTGTTCACCTGCCCATATCTTGGGAGTCTCCGCCTGTTCTCCCTTAGCTCACTGCAACAAGCGGGGTTTATTTTTCTTCCGCCTCATCCATCTGGGGCCGGCAGCGATCACAATGGGCGGTCTTCTGGGCACAGGCCACTGTTCAGACCAGACAGATTATTGCACCATTTTGCTGTTACGATGCCCATGATGGGCGGAGCTTTTGCAAGCCTCCATGCCATCATCTTCCATTTTAGAATTTTCAATGGCCGCCATCTTGGGACTTCTAATGGCTGTCATCTTGACTGTTTCAGGGGTTCCTCCACTCTCTATATGCAAGGACTCTGGATCCTACCAACTATGCCAATTTTGTGTGGGCACAGGGTGGTAGTTGTGGTGAGTGGTGGATGTATTCCCACACCTTGGCGTCCCCCAATTAAAAAATAATGTCCTGTCTTTCGTGTGACTGGTGTGTATTGGATAACACTCAAGTTTTTTCCTGAGGGCTCCATCTGTTTCACGGTCCCGGTTTCAATCACACAGTTCACACCAGACACTTGATCCGTTTTCAACAGTTCAACTTTACTTAAAACGTTCAGTTTAGTTTTAGTCATGGACACCATACAACATGTTACAGTGATATTGAAACAATACAAGGATGCCCGCGAAAATATATTCCTGAAGGTTATCAAAGTATAAAGATTTTTGTATATTAATAGTATATATTAGTAAATACCAAACAGGATTTCGGACCAAGCATAAACAAGGGGACAGTCGGAAAAAAACAGAAGAAGAAACAGGAGGGAAAACCCGACCATGAAGTCCCAGACATCAAATACAGTGAAAAAAATGTTTTTATTTATTGATTACAGGTGACCAACAAATGGATAGCAAACAATGACGATGATAAAACATATATTAAAACCATTTAGAAACAGGGGCGCATATCCGGATTGTATGTAGAAAAATTCATATTGGGAACAGCCATTTAATAAATAGAATTACCAGTCCATAAATGACAAATTATATATACATATACACATAATTGTCACATGAAAACTATATAAAGGATGACCAAGATGTGAAACATATAAAGTGCAAATGCATATATATATGTGAAAGATTTACAATGTACTGTATGTCTCATTCTCTCTCCAAGAATGTGCAAAGTTGCAAAGTATTTATCACACATTCACATAGTGTGCAAAGTTTGTAAAACATTATCTTACATTCACACAGTGTGCAAGATTTGCAAAAAAATATATATAGAGAGGGAGGAGGAGAAAAGAGGGAAAAAGAGGGAAAAAAAGGGAAAAAAAGAGACTATGTGACGACCTAATATAACAAAATCAATGAGGAGTAAGGAAGTCCTTATCCTAGGGTAAATCACAGAGCAAATATGTGCATATGGAGTACTCCTTGATATATGCCACATAGTTGGCATATATCAAAATAAACACAGTGAATAACCAAGTTCCCAATCCTGGGTATGCGTCCACTCCGACACGCGTTTCGGCAAGAGCCTTCATCAGGCTAAGGCGCTTGCTGAAACGCAAGGCAAAGGCGCTTGCCGAAACGCAAGGCAAAGGCGCTTGCCGAAACGCGCGTCGGGGTGGACGCATGCCAGGGATTGTGAACTTGGCTATTCACTGGAAGTGCTTATTTTGATATATGCCAACTATGTGGCCCAATTGATGTATTCCAATTATATGGTCCAGCATTAAGGAGTACTCCATATGCACATATTTGCTCTGTGATTTACCATAGGATAAGGACTTCCTTACTACTCTTTGATTTTGTTATATTAGGTCATCACATAGTCTCTTTTTTCCCTTTTTTTCCCTCTTTTCTCCTTCTCCCTCTCTATATATATTTTTTTGCAAATCTTGCACACTATGTGAATGTGTGATAAATACTTTGCAACTTTGCATATTCTTGGAGAGAGAATGAGACATACATTGTAAATCTTGCACATATATATATGCATTTGCACTTTATATGTTTCACATTTTGGTCATCCTTTATATAGTTCTTATGTGACAATCATGTGTATATGTATATATAATTTGTCATTTATGGACTGGTAATTCTATTTATTAATTGGCTGTTCCCAATATGAATTTTTCTACATACAATCCGGATATGCGCCCCTGTTTTTAAATGGTTTTAATATATGTTTTATCATCGTCATTGTTTGCTATCCATTTGTTGGTCACCTGTAATCAATAAATAAAACATTTTTTTTCACTCTATTTGACGTCTGGGACTTCATGGTCGGGTTTTCCCTCCTGTTTCTTCTTTTAACATGTTACAGTGGTAAAAGTTTCTGAAGCCTGAGTTATCCATTTCTCCCCTGGCATTTCTTGTCCCTGGGATATTTCACACGGCTCCTCAGCCTCCCACATCACTGACCTAACTTCTGCCTGTGAATCCCCATCCATTATTCCCCCCAGGAATTAAAGCAAGGCTGACTCCTCCATAAATTTCCCAGACCATAGGCCTCAGACGTTAAGGGATATTACACTGGAATTGGTCGCTGCCGTTCTCATTATACTTCCTTCTTTTCCTTTCATTTTCCTGGTGTCCTGAGTGACTCTTAGCTTACTGGCCCTGAACTCCCCCTGTATTGTTTCTTATCTTTCTTTAAACAGAACTATCCCCACATCTACATCTCTCTTCATCTCTGACTAACAGGAAAACCATTGCTCTTCTCTGGCCAAAATCCCTGCCACTTTTAACTGGACTAATAACCAACTTTCTCCTTTGGTCGCTGGACAAACTTCACCCATCACCACTTAACTGAAGTCACTACCCTGTTACAGCATGCACTGAACTTTCTGTGTCTAATATGCAACCCAACTAAATTTTACTCCTTTCTAACTTAATCCTTAGACTTTCCCTATAAACTATACATGAATAACATTATACATTAATCACATTATAACTCTATGCAGATACACATAGTATAACAGTTACAAATCAACACACATTTTATACAAACGCAGTTTAGAGTTGGAAAGACATATGACAGCCCCTGGCACTCCCTTACACATATACCCTGCAGTAAGCTAAAAAATAATTAGTAATAGTACATATAAATAACATAGGGTACTTAATTGACACTATTTGGATAAAAAAGCGTAAAAACCATCCCACCGCAACAAGGTGTACCCAATCAGGATGCCTCTATCTCTAGTATTAAACCTCTGTATGTGCCAGCAGACCTCAATAGACGTAGACAGAGCAAGACCCAGGCCTGACTGTCTAAATACCTGCCGATGGAAAGCTATAGACTCAATGCACAGCCCAAAACGGGGGAGCCACGCTGGTTAGAGTCAATGGATAAATAAGTTCAGACTTTCTAACTGCTTCAGTGAAAAAAAAAAGTTGCAAGAAAAAAATGGGAGCAGCTAGGATGAAAGTCAGTTTCTCTGGGATGGTAAAGCTCACACAGATGTGTGAATGTAGCCTTATTAGTAGATTAGTAGAGAGCATCTTTGTTTTTTCTTCTATTGTTCATGTTCCCCCAGAGCTGCTATTGTTTCTTTTTATATTCACAGTTAATTGGAGTCCCAAAAACAAAGAAAAAATAAGCCTAAGAGCAGAAGACATTTATAGCAGAGTACAGCAGCTGTTGTGAGAGCAATTAGTCATCGTAATATTTCTAAAGCTTATCACATATTGCTTCCATAACAAAGTGCCCACCTGCATTCAGGTTGAAATATGTTATTTACTTTAAATGAACAAATCTCCTTTCACATTGCTGGTCGGAGCTCTGATAAAACACTTAAAGCCAACATTACCCAATATTTGTGCCTTTCTAAATAATACCACCCAGTAACAACTAAGCATTCACTGGTAACATTGTGTTTTAGCATAGAATGATAACAGGGCTCATTTATTCCAGGCACATTTTTTATATTCCTTATGCGCTTACCAAACTACAAAGTCAGTAATTTCTGTATTCTGTATTTAAGAGGATAGAATTTAGTTCTAGTCTTCCATAGTAAGGTCTCATTTAGATGTCTATGAGTTGCGTTCATATTCTGTCTAGGTATTTCACAGAGAGAACATGTTATAATAGCCTATTATAGGCTAAGGGGCTGTACACATGTCCATGTTTTTTGCTCTCCGAGTGGTGCAGAATAAATCATGGAGACATGTCCATTTTTGATCAGAGACATGGATCAAAATTACTCATAGAAATGTATGGGTCCACTAAAATCATGGACAGCACACGGATAGCATGAGTGTGCAATCCAATCTGTCTGCTCTCTGTGATTAATATTGCTGTAAATAGGAGAAGCTTTGTAATTTATTTATTTATGTATCCACACATGAAAATCAGTGATGGTAAAAACTGACACATTGACCCAACACCAATGAAACTCGGATCCGAAAGACTGATGAATAATGGTCCATGTTTTTACATTGGAAAAAAATGATGGATGTCTTAATGAGGCCTTACTCTGTACCAAAAGCTGAAGTGATGAATCTGATCCTTTAGCAGTGCTAATCAACACAGAACGTTTGCCAGATTGCGTTATGGGTGGTTAGTCAGAGACTTATGCTGGACCGACATGCAAAAAATATAGTATACCAAATGGTTTGAGTGAAACACTGAATGCTAGTTTTATGTTGTTTATTGAAGTATAAAAAAGGTATCTCAAAAGGTGAAGAATTCAGATAGATTTAAAAAGTATGTCAACCTTTAAGTACTTACAGAAAGGAATATAGAATCCTGTGACCCAGAAACAAACAAGGTCACAGAGATGTTATGATTGATGAGAACTTTTGTCCATTTTGTCCACCACCTCTTTACCTCTCGTCATCTCTCCTGGGCAGGGGAGGAGTCCTGAGGAGATAATTTGCATATTCCCACTGCATTTTGGGGTAAGTGAAGAGTCTCCGCGAGCTCAAAGAACACTGGATTTTGGCTGTTGGAGCTGAAAAGAGGACATCGGTAAACCAGGGGAGGAGTCCTGAGGAGATAATTTGCATATTCCCACTGCATTTTGGGGTAAGTGAAGAGTCTCCGCGAGCTCAAAGAACACTGGATTTTGGCTGTTGGAGCTGAAAAGAGGACATCGGTAAACCAGGGGAGGAGTCCTGAGGAGATAATTTGCATATTCCCACTGCATTTTGGGGTAAGTGAAAAGTCTCCGCGAGCTCAAAGAACACTGGATTTTGGCTGTTGGAGCTGAAAAGAGGACATCGGTAAACCAGGGGAGGAGTCCTGAGGAGATAATTTGCATATTCCCACTGCATTTTGGGGTAAGTGAAGAGTCTCCGCAAGCTCAAAGAACACTGGATTTTGGCTGTTGGAGCTGAAAAGAGGACATCGGTAAACCGCGCGCCGCATTTTGAAGCTTTTTTTTTAAGCTTTTTTCACTGTTTTCAGAACATTAACAATAAGAACATGGAAGAGTCCAGGAGCCATTTGGTGAGCTGCATATCCTGCTACATGTTCACAGACTTGCCAGTGGAAAAGCCAGACTTCACATGCCAGAAATGCAAGCTTGTGTCCCTGTTGGAGGAAAAGTTGCGAAATCTAGAAGAGAGGTTAACTACCTTGAAAATCATTAAGGAAGGTGAAGAGTTCTTAGACAGAGCAGAATTATCTCTTCATGATTCAGAAAGAGAAGAAATTCGAACTGCACCTGACGAAACAGAGGAATGGAAGCATGTGACCCACAGAAGCAGGAGGATCGAGAGGCAGTCAGCACCCATACTGCTCAGGAACCAGTACCAGGCTCTCACACAGGAGAACCATGAAGAAATACAGCAAGATAAGACTTTGCCAGCAATGAATAACCTTGTAAGCCCTCAGAATCCTCCTGGATGGAGAAAGAAGAATGTTGTGAAGAAAAAACGGAGAGTGGTGGTCATGGGGGATTCCCTGTTAAGAGGAACAGAGGCCGCTATCTGCAGACCAGACATAACCTCAAGAGAAATGTGCTGTCTTCCAGGAGCAAAAATTAAAGATGTGTCTGACAGGATATCAAGACTCTTCAGACCTACAGATCACTACCCATTCCTGCTAATACATGTGGGGACAAATGACACCGCAAGAAAGGACCTGGAAACCATCTGCAGTGACTTTGAAGACTTAGGCAAGAAAGTGAAAGAATTGGGAGCGTAGGTGGTCTTCTCATCCATCCTCCCAGTGGATGGCCATGGAACAATGAGGTGGAATAAGATTCTACAGGTGAACAACTGGCTACGTCGATGGTGCCGTCAACAAGGATTTGGATTTCTGGATCACGGAATGAATTACCTATACGATGGACTATTTGCTAGAGATGGGGTGCACCTTACGAAGACTGGAAAACATGTATTTGGAAGTCGCCTTGCTACACTCATCAGAAGAGCTTTAAACTAGAACAATGTGGGAAGGGAAGCAAAAGGCCAGAAAAAGCCATACAGCTGACAAATACTATTGAGATCTCTGCTACTGGAAGTGGAAAAGAAGAACAAAGACAAAAAAATCTAAATAATAAAAATATGGGAGGAAGAGAAACCAATCACAAACTAAAATGTTTTTATACAAATGCACAAAGCATGGGCAACAAACAAGGAGAATTGGAACTACTAATGCAGGAAAAGGAATATGATGTCATTGGAATCACTGAAACTTGGTGGGACGATACACATGATTGGAATAAAAGGCTAAAAGGATACAACTTATTTGCAAGAAACAGACTTGATAAACGAGGAGGAGGTGTTGCATTGTATGTTAGAAAAGCGTATATCTGCACAGAGATTGAAGCTTCAGAGACTGGGAGTTCTGTGGAAACTGTTTGGGTAAGAATACAAGGAGAGAACAACGGAAAGGACACCATTGTAGGCATTTACTACAGGCCACCTGGGCAAGCTGAAGATATGGATGAACTCTTTATGTATCAAATGACCAAGTTCTCCAAAAAATATGACGTAGTGGTCATGGGAGATTTCAACTATCCAGACATTTGTTGGGAATCTCTCTCAAGTAAAACTAACAGGTCAAGCAAATTCTTATCCTCTCTTGCTGACAACTTTATCTTCCAAAAGGTAGGGGAGAAAACAAGGGGATCTGCTACTTTGGATCTAATCCTTATAAACAGGGAGGAAATGGTTGAGGAGGTAAAGGTGGCTGGGACCCTAGGAGGCAGCGATCATGCTATTATAGAATTTTGGATAACTAGAGGAGGAAGACATGTGAAGACTCAAACTTCAAGGTTAGATTTTAGAAAGGCAGATTTTAAGAGACTCAGAAAGAGAATAGGAGGGATCCAATGGCTGGATGTCCTTAAGGACAAAAATGTCCAGGAAGGATGGGAAATTTTTAAAAATGAGATTCTCAAAGCACAGTCGTTAACAATCCCGAAAAGTAGGAAGAATGGGAAGCATTTAAGGAAACCAGGATGGATGAACACAGAACTTAAACACATGCTAAAAAGAAAGAAAGAAATGTTTATTAAATGGAAAGAGGGAGGCATATCTAAAGAAGATTATAATGCAGTCTGCAGATCCTGTAGGGCACGTATCAGGTTAGCTAAAGCTGACAATGAATTAAGGCTTGCAAGAGATGTCAAAAGCAATAAAAAAGGATTTTGGGGGTATGTCAAAAGTAAAAGAAAAGTCAAAGATGCTATAGGATTTTTACAGGATGAAAATGGAGAAATGGTAAGAGAGGATGTTGAGAAGGCCGAACTTTTTAATTCCTATTTTGCATCTGTTTTCTCTCAGAAAGAAAATGTAACATCAACTGATCTTCACTGTCCTTTTAAAGGAATAGAGGAATCCAAGTTATCAGTAAACAGAAAGATTGTGAGGGAATATTTAGCTAACTTAAATGAGTTCAAGTCTCCAGGTCCAGATGAATTACACCCCAGAGTACTGAAGGAGATTGTAGAAGAAATTTTAGAACCACTCTCCATAATCTTTGAAAATTCTTGGAGAACAGGAGAAGTCCCAGAAGACTGGAGAAGAGCAAATGTTGTTCCTATCTTCAAAAAGGGGAAGAAGGTGGACCCAGGGAACTATAGGCCGGTGAGTCTGACTTCTATACCAGGAAAGATCTTTGAACAAATTATTAAACAACATGTATGTAAGTACATGGATAAGAATGAAGTGATTAACCAGAGTCAGCATGGGTTTGTAACTAACAAGTCATGTCAGACTAACTTAATTTCCTTCTATGACAGAATCACTGACTGGGTGGATCAGGGAAATGCTGTAGATATAGTATATCTTGACTTCAGCAAAGCATTTGACAAAGTATCTCACATCATCCTTATTGAAAAAATGACCAAGTATGCAATGGACCAGGCAACTGTTAGGTGGATTCATAACTGGCTTAGTGATCGGACTCAAAGGGTGGTTGTAAATGGCTTCACATCCAGCTGGATGAATGTCTCAAGTGGGGTACCACAGGGCTCCGTCCTGGGACCTGTATTGTTCAACATCTTTATCAATGATTTAGATGAAGGAATTGAGGGTAAACTGATTAAATTTGCTGATGACACAAAGCTAGGAGGGATAGCTAATACTAGAGAAGAGAGAGAGAGGATTCAAAAAGACCTAAATAAACTGGAGCAGTGGGCAGCAACCAACAGAATGGTTTTTAACAGGGAAAAATGCAAAGTACTACATCTGGGCAATAAAAATGAAAAAAGCATATACAGAATGGGAGGAATAGAGCTGAGCAACAGTACATGTGAAAAAGACTTAGGTATACTAATAGATCATAGACTGAACATGAGTCAACAGTGTGATGCAGCAGCAAAAAAGGCAAATACAATTCTGGGATGTATTAACAGAAGCATACAGTCTAGATCACGTGAAGTCATTATCGGTCTTTACTCCTCTTTGGTCAGACCTCATCTGGAATACTGTGTACAGTTTTGGGCACCACATTTTAAAAAAGACATCGACAAACTGGAGCAAGTTCAGAGAAGAGCGACCAGAATGGTGACTGGTCTGCAAACCATGTCCTATGAGGAACGGTTGCAGGATTTGGGAATGTTTAGCTTGCAAAAAAGAAGACTGAGAGGAGACTTAATAGCTGTCTACAAATATGTCAAGGGCTGTCACATTGTAGAAGGATCATCTTTATTCTCATTTGCACAAGGAAAGACTAGAAGCAATGGGATGAAACTAAATGGGAGGAGACACAGATTAGATATTAGAAAAAACTTTTTGACAGTTAGGGTGATTAATGAGTGGAACAGGCTGCCACGAGAGGTGGTGAGTTCCCCTTCAATGGACGTCTTCAAACAGAGGCTGGACAGACATCTGTCTGAGATGATCTAGTGAATCCTGCTTTGAGCAGGGGGTTGGACCAGATGACCCAGGAGGTCCCTTCCAACTCTACCATTCTATGATTCTATGATTCTATGATTCTATGCATCACGGAGACATGGCTGACACCCTCTGACACTGCCTCCCTGCTGCTCTGTGTTACGGCGGCCTCCACCTCATCCACACTCCTCGCCCTGGTAACAGACATGGTGGAGGAGTGGGTCTTTTCCTCTCTAACAACTGCACCTTTAGCCCTACTCTTCCTCTTCCCTCTCTTATTCTCCCTTCTTTTCAAGTCCACTCTGTCCGCATTTACTCTCCCTCCAACCTCCAAATGACTGTCATATACCGACCTCCGGGCCCGATCACTGCCTTTATTGACCAATTCTCCTCCTGGCTTCTTTACTTTCTCTGTGTTGACATTCCCGCAATCATCATGGGCGATTTCAACATCCCCACTGACACTCGCCAGTCAGTAGCATCCAAACTCTTGTCGCTTACTTCATCCTTTGGACTTACTCAGTGGTCCTCCTCAGCCACTCACACAGGCGGACACACACTAGACCTTATCTTCATCCAACTCTGCTCCCTATCTAACCTCACAACCTTCCCCCTACCACTATCTGACCACCATCTACTCACATTCTCATCCCTGTCTTCCTCACCTGTCACCCATGTCCGGCAACTAGCACACCCCCGCAGAAACCTTGCACATCTAGACACTCACACACTCTCTGACTCTGTTCTACCACTGACATCCATATCCTCACTCCATGACACAGACAGCGCCACCGCTTTCTACAATGCCACTCTTGCATCAGCCGTTGACTCGGTCGCCCCTCCTGTGCATGGCAAAGTGCGACGAGTCAACAGGCAACCCTGGCACAACAACCTCACTAAACAGCTTCGACAAGCGTCCAGGGCTGCGGAGCGACGTTGGAAGAAAACACATACTTAAGATGACTTCACTGCATTCAAACAAGCAACACTCACATTCAAATCAGCACTCACCTCTGCTAAACAGGCCTACTTCACAACCCTCATATCCCCCTATCCTACAACCCCAAACAACTATTCAACACTTTTAACTCTCTCCTCCGCCCTCCACTGCCCCCTCCAACCTCCATCATCTCTGCTGAGGAGTTTGCCACACACTGCAAAAACAAGATTGACCAAACACGGCAAGTCTTTACTGTCCGACCACCACAACCCCTTTTCCTTCCACACCATTTCCACACCCCCATAACCTCTCTTCCCTACATCATGGAAAGAGACCTTACTCGTCTCCTCTACAAATCACACCTCACCACATGTGCTCTTGAACCCATCCCATCCCAACTCCTCCCCAACCTTACCCCCACACTCATCCCATCCCTAACCCATCTCTTCAACCTATCACTATCTTCTGGTACTTTCCCCGCTGCCTTCAAACATGCCACAATCACTCCCATCCTCAAAAAGCCATGCCTCGACCCAACCGCCTTGTCCAGCTATCGCCCCATATCGCTGCTCCCATTTGCCTCCAAACTCCTTGAGCAACACATTCACGCTGAACTTTCCTCCCACTTTTCATGTAACTCTCTCTTCGACAACCGACAATCCGGCTTCCGCCCCCACCATTCCACCAAAACTGCCCTTACCATAATCACCAATGACTTACTTACAGCCAAAGCTAACAGACAATTCTCTGTACTCCTTCTTCTTGACCTGTCCTCTGCTTTCGATACAGTTGACCACTGCCTCCTACTACAGATCCTCTCTTCCTTTGGCATCAAAGACATTGCCCTATCTTGGATCTCCTCATACCTTTCTAACCGCACATTTAGCGTCTCCCACTCCCACACTACCTCCTCACCCCGCCCCCTCTCTGTTGGAGTCCCTCAAGGCTCTGTCCTAGGACCCCTACTCTTCTCAATCTATACTCTTGGCCTGGGACAGCTCATAAAATCACATGGCTTCCAGTACCATCTGTACGCTGATGACACCCAGATCTACCTCTCTGGCCCAGATGTCACCTCTCTGGTGTCCAGAATCCGAGCATGTCTAGCAGCCATATCCTCCTTCTTCTCCTCCCGCTACCTCAAGCTCAATGTGGACAAAACTGAACTCATTATCTTTCCCCCATCTCGCATATCTTTCCCACCTGATCTTTCTATCACAATAAATGACATCACTCTTTCCGCTGTACTGACAATCCGCTGTTTCGGAGTAACCCTTGACTCTGCCCTGTCCTTCAAACCCCACATCCAAGCGCTCGCCACTTCTTGTGGCCTCCAGCTCAAAAATATTTCCAGAATCCGTCCTTTCCTTAACCCTCAATCTGCTAAACTGCTTGTGCATGCCCTCATCATCTACCCCCTCGACTACTGCAACATCCTCCTTTGTGGCCTACCTGTTAACACTCTTGCACGCCTCCAGTCCATCCTCAACTCTGCTGCACGACTTAATCATCTCTCGCCTCACTACTCCTCTGCTGCCCCCCTTTGCAAATCCCTTCACTGGCTTCCATTTCCCCAGCGTATCCAGTTCAAACTAAGAACACTGACCTACAAAGCCATCCATAACCTCTCTCCTCCTTAAATCTCTGAACTAATCTCTCGATACATTCCCTCACGTAACCTCCGGTCCTCCAAAGATTTCCTTCTCTCCTCCACACTTATTCGTTCCTCACGCAATCGCCTCCAAGATTTCTCCCGAATATCCCCCATCCTATGGAATTCTGTGCCTCAACACGTCTGATTATCCACCACACCTGGATCCTTCAGACGGAACCTGAAAACCCATCTCTTCAAACAAGCCTACAGCCTGCCATGACCTTGCTTTCTGCCACCCCACACCCAACACCAGAGCTACTGCAACCCCTCAACCTACTGTCTCCTCCCCCATTCCTGTAGAATGTAAGCCCGCAAGGGCAGGGCCCTCTTCCCTCTGTACCGTTCTATCATTGCTAGTTTGTTTACTGTAAGTGATATCTGTATTTGGTATGTAACCCCTTATGTACAGCGCCATGGAATCAATGGCGCTATATAAATTAATAATAATAATAATAATAACTTCGTGTTGTTCAAGTTTCATGACATCATACCAGTAGTCCAGCTGAAGCAACAACAATCTCAGTCACAATTTCAAAATAACAAGGAAAAGGATGAAGATGTTTGGTTATGTTCTTCAATCACTGAAGAAGCAACAGAAATTCAGGTGAACTTGAAGTTAGGAGATCGTCGAGATCAAACAAGGGTATACCAGTTAAGCGTCTATCCTACTTTGTCAAAACACTACCTGAATCAGAGCCGCAGTCATGGGATGAAATGCAACAACTACCTGTCCATGAAAAACTGAAGTGGATTAATGAGGAAATGAAGTCCATTCATCAACTTTAAACTTGGAAACTCACCAAACTACCACAAAGCAAGAAAGCAATCAAATGTAAATAGGTTTTTAAGACCAAGTATGACTCTGAAAGTTCACAGATTTAAGTCAAGATTAGTCGTAAAAGATATTTCCAGTAATATGGTGAAGATTATGGATGCCACATTTTCTCCAGTTGCTAAGCAGACCACATTCAGAACTGTAATGGCTACAGCTACTGTACAAAAGATGTTTGTCAGACATTTGAACATCAAAACTGCCTTTTCAAATGGTGACATTGAAGAGGACTTGTACATGACTCAACCTGAAGGTTATATCAGAGAGGGCGAAGAAAATCTAGTTTGCAAACTGCAAAAATCTCTCTATGGTCTTAACCCCTTTAAAGCCTGGGGCGTATTAGTACGCCCCAGGCCATCAACCCTGGTTCAGTAAGAGCTCCGGCGCTGAGCCCGCACTGAACTAGGCACATGTCAGCTGATTCTTACAGCTGACATGTGCCCCCAACAGCCGCGGGTGGAATCGCGATCCACCCACGGCTGTTAACCAGTTAAATCCCGCTGTCAATCTCTGACAGCGGCATTTAACAGCACCGCGCAGGAAGCACGGCCTTAGCCCCGCCCATCAGTGACCCCGTCACGTGATCGCGGGTCTCTGATGGGTGGGCATGGCAACATGGGGTCTGCAGCAGACCCCTGTGATTGTCATGTCTCGCTAGCTATGAGCACCACCTAGTGGAGCATTTCTCCTGCATACAGGCGATCTGCTTATCTAAAACTCACAGGCTATGTGGATGCAGAATGGGCTGGTAACTTAAGTGATCGTAAATCGACAAGCGGCTATTTGTTCCAGCTTGAGAAAGTTCAATATCTTGGTCTAGCAGAAAACAGGTGTCTGTAGCCTTGTCATCTACAGAAGCAGAGTTTGTATCTGTAGCCCACGAAAGTCAAGAGGTTATTTGGTTAAACCAATTATTAGGTGATCTTGGTAAGCCATCAACTCAACCAATGGTTATTTATGAAGACAACCAGGATGCATTAAACTTACATACAGTAAGAAGATCAATGCGAGAACCAAACACATTGACGTTAAACATCATCACCTACGTGATTTGAGAGAATGTGGTATAATTGAGTTTGTTTATTTCGAGACTGACCAGATGATAGCTGATGTTATAACAAAGCCATTTCCAAGAGCCAAATTTGAAGAGTTCAGAACCACTATGGGACTAATAGGATAAGTAGTTGTTGAGTGGGGGTGTTGGAATAATGCTTATAAGGCCACGGCCCCACTATCAGGATTTAGTCAGTATTCATCAGTATTCTTTCTCAGGAGTGGAAGCCAAAATCAGGAGTGGGTGATAAATGCAGAATTCGTGCATTTGTTTCTATTATACCTTTTCTCTGATTGTTCCTCACCTGGTTTTGGCTCCCACTCCTGAGAAAAAATACTGACTGAATACTGACCAAATACTGATAGTGGGGCCGTGACCTTATCGTATATATTGCAACAACTACTATTTACTACTGTTTAATAGTGCATGAGTTTCTGTCTCCAGCAATAGTATTATATTGCCAGTAAAGTACTGTTAAAAAAAAATAAAAAAACAAACAAACCAGGAAGTTCCTGTTCACTGTGTATGCTTAGCTGAAACACATTTTACTTTCACTTTCCAAGCTGACAGACAAGATGCTAAAATCATAAGCTGTAAGAAATACCAGTTGTAAGATGTGTTATCTTTGTTTCTGAATATATATAAATATATATGTATATTTATATATATATATATATATATATATATATATATATATATATATATATATATATATTGACTGTTGAAAGGCTGAACAGTACAGAGATTAATCTGCTGCCAACAACCAGTCTCTACCGGTGGGTGTAGTTTTATTTCCCCCTCTACTATGTCTACTATGTC
Source organism: Phyllobates terribilis (assembly GCF_046119375.1). NCBI lineage: Eukaryota > Metazoa > Chordata > Amphibia > Anura > Dendrobatidae > Phyllobates > Phyllobates terribilis. Next base: position 95,225,201 of record NW_027362761.1, on the reverse strand, counting down.
ATCTACTGTAGTCATAGGCGACAGGGAAATATGTTGAGAGATGGCCAAGCTATTAAGGGGTAGAGAAGGCTTTTTTCTCTCTTTTTAATTTTGCCTTATATACAAGACATTATACAGCAAATAATGTTTCTTGTAAAATCTTCAGTTTTGTATGTTTTATTGTCAGACCATATGGTTTATTGTCAGTTTGTAAAAGTGGCGTAATATGTTACACGCACGCCGCTGGGTTCAGATAGGGGCGAGACAGGTTACATGAATTCTTTGGAATCCTGAGGGAACCGATACTCAGAGCGACCATAGACCATGTGCTGCAGCTTCTCTCAGGCACACAGGGATATTGACCCTCCGCCACAGACTTGTAGGTTGTTTCTCTTGCTGACCAGACACACTTGACAAGAGTCCTCATAAACGGTTGAACAGTAACATTTAATAGGAAGCCACACAGCCAGTGCAAGTTAAGTCTTATCAGCAACAGGCTCCAGTGACAAACAGTACAGTTTCCTTAGCAGCACAGCAGTTCACAGTTTTCCCAGTAGTACAGGACAGCACAGTTTTAATGCAAAGGTACATTAATGAACACAGCATTCTTCACAGCACAGTGAGATGGACGAGGTGGGTGGGTTTGCTGAGGGAGATGATCCCTGTGACACCATTTCTTACAGTCCTTATCTTTCTGCTTGACAATACTCTGCACTGCTAGTTCAGGAACTCTACCTGACCTGTGCTTAGCTTCACTCCTGACTTGAATCCTTTTCACTTGCAGGGGCGCTTCTGTCAGATGCAGAACACACACACCACCTTTTTCTTCGGCTCCAGTCAGACAGTAAACAACTTCCTCACAATCCCCCTGGGGCTCTGCTAAAACCCTCCCTGTCTCCTGTGACTTTGTTAACCCCTCTTGTTGCTGGATGATTCTGGAGCACAACACTTCATGTCTCATGTGTTTGTGTTACTTCTAATAGTTGCTGAATGCTTATAAACCAACAGCACTATTTGTGACTGTCACACTCTGCACTACTTCTGCATGTCACAAATACTCTGACAACATTATTCCCAACAGCGACCTGGGAGTCAGAGATGCGTCCAGGCGTCTTCCCCAGGTCAGTTTTTTACTACAGTATATAGTGAACTTGGTAAATAAAAACCCAAAAAACAATTGTGGAATTGCACTTTTTTGCAATTTCAATTTACTTGGAATTTTTGTCTCACTTTCCGATGCATTACATGATAAAATGAATGATATCATTCAAAAGTACAACTCGTCCAACAAAAAACACGTACTCATGGGGACGGAAAAATAAAAAACTTACATTAAAAAAACGGAGAATCGCCATTGGTTGAAGGGGTTAATATCAAAGTCCTGGAAAATCCCTCTAATCATTGTAATTAGCTGTAAATATTAGGGAGAGAAGAGTAAATTGACTAAGAATACAATCAATTATTTTTAACTGAGGCATTTTTGCTGATTTCACCGTTTGCAATACAGAAGGTGAAATCGGTAGCAAATTCATAGCGAAATTCATAACAAATCTGCATGGAAATGTATTAAAATTTGCAGCGTTTTCATTGTGGATCTTTTTCTGCTCCATTTACGCCCTTTATGCATCTAACTGTAAAATACAGAAAGTAGTTTCTCATTTAATAAATTCTTATTTGTTTACAACAGTTTACTAAAAAGTTAAAGATAAATTGCTGTCCCTGTCCAACAACTTTAAGCATCTGTGGATGAATCATAAGGTTCTGCAGCAAATAAAACTCATACCAAGGGAGGTCATAAAAACCATTAAAAGTTTTCTGATCGTGAGCATATTTGGCTGTATTTATGAAAACTGAGTCTTGTTCCTTCCACCTCCCAGAGCATAAAAACCAAACCACCAGTCACTGAGTTAATGGAAAAAGCATCTTAAAGAAGTCAAATACACATAAGTGATTAAGTGTGAATGTCTCTGCTTATGTATTTTAAGGAACAGGATCATAGGGCCTCCCTGTCTTTTCTAATTATTTGACTTTAGTGATGAGTGACACCGAACCTTTATTTAATGAACATTTTCAATGTTAATTTAAATATAAAGACATTCCACAAAACGGTACATAGAGAAATGTTCATCAATGCACAGATAGCGTGTGTGCGTGTGTGTGTATATGTAGATGAATTACAAAAATATACTTTACAAAAGGATTATTTTTAACTCATCACTTTAGCACTAATGGCAAATAATTACCAGATATAGGTAACAACCCATCCAATCCACGCAGGCAAAAAAATTAAACCATAGATGTGCAGAAATTAAAGGAGTTGGCCACTACTTTTTATTATTGCCCCAATCTATGGACGCTGTGCCCCTAAGTGTTTTTCTAATTATCTCCTGCTGTCCTTCTTGCCTGTGAGCAGCGCTACCACGGGCTGCTCAAAGGCATCACGTGACCCGCCGCTGATGTCACGTCAAGTGGGGCGTGACATCAGTGATGCGGTCCCCGCAGTGGCTGATGGGCTTTAGGCGTGGTTACCCCCCACGTCACACCCAGCATCCATGCGCGGGGTGACTCACAGGCTTTCCCAGCACCGCTCTGCTCACCATGCGGTTTTTCCTCATGTCTGGCCGTCCAGCTGAGGTTGCTTCATGCAGCACTGCTTCATCAGCAATGGCTTCCATCTAGCCTTAGGGGGGTATAGCCGGTCTCTGCAGGAATTTAACCCCCTTGTAAGAATATATATAGCTTCACTCTAGGTTGCTAGAATGGTAAATTTAGACAATTGGAACTGCATTATATATGGAATTTTTGGAAAAATGGAACAGCAAAAAATTTTGCTCTAGGAAAATTTACAGTAGAAGGAAGGCACTTAGCACATAAATTGACCAATGTATATGAGCCCAACAACTAACATCAAAGCGTACCTTTATTACTGGGTCCCTATCATGAAAAAAGACTCCTCTGTTGGACTAAAAAGCCTACAATTTATGGGGCAGGAAGGAACCAGCTAATTAAAACCACCTACGACTGATGGAAATAGGAGTGCACATGTCACAGGCATTTGATACAAATAGAAAAAACTGATCAGCACCTCCTAACTAAAGTGAATAGGTGTCAGCTAAGAAAACAGTTATAAAAATATACTGTATATAGCTACACTCTAGGTTGCTAGAATAGTAAATGTAGACAATTTGAACTGCATCCTCACCACCAGAGGCACTAGTGAACATCAGGTAGTTGCTCAGTCACGCCCCTGCAGGGTAAGCCTGGCCCATGGCGCAGTTGGTTCACATCCACCAGTGTTACATTGGCCCGCCACCATTACAGTACGTTCGGCCAATAGACCCTGCTGACAAGTCAGGATCCAGGGATCCAAAGACGACAGTACAAGTGTTGTACGATGAGGTCCACTCTCAGCATGAGCATCAGAACCATCTGATGCAGAAAATTAATGTGATGGCAGCTCAACTGCAGGATTTGTCCACTTCTGTGTCCACCCTGTCCCAGGCCTCAACTGCGACAGGTCCTACTTCCTCAGCATCGTCATTGCTGCCTGGAGTTCCAGTGCCTGCTGGAACACCTATGCTTCAGCTTCCAGTTCTGTCCCACTTTGATGGAGATCCCAAGGACAGCCTATTCATTATGTCACAGTGCCTGTCACCGTGCAAATTGGAACCCAGCACTCTGAAAGAATTTCTTTTTATGTGCTGCCTAGCTTTGTGGACTCCGTTCTTCTAGGTCCCCCTTGGTTCTGGCTACATGTGTCGGTTGTTGACTGGTCCACCGTTCAGGTGCTTCAATCGGGATCGGCATGTGCAACCAACTGACTTGCCTAAGTCTTGTCCTAGTCCTCACCTCTCATGCTCTCAAACCTGTCGTCCCTACCTGAGACTTGTGACATGTCTGATTCTGAGCAGGTTGTTGAAACTGCTCCCATAAGAGATGCCTCTCTGGTTAAGACCATGGCTTTAACTCAGATAAGGAGAATCCTATCCAGGAGCAAGCCTGCCAAAACTGCTTCCACCCCTACCTTTCCTGTGACATTTCGTCTGTGGCCCAGCCTAAAAATGGAGGTGTGTAAGGGGTGTACTTTCACAGCGGTGACTCGCAGGCCTTTCCAGCACCACTCTGCTCACCATGCAGTTTTGCCTCATGTCTGGCTGCCCCATTGAGGCTGCTTCATGGAGCACTGCTGCATCTGCATGTGGTTTCCATCTAGAATGTGGTTTCCATCTAGCTAGTAATTTAACCCTGCTGTGTCCTGCAGAGATTAGCTTCCCCGGCCTATCCCATACTAGCACGGTCTATATCAGGCAACTCCACCTACCACTTCCTACCCTGGTTCCTAGATAGTTGGTCTGCTAGTGTCCTGTTTGCGTTTGCTTGTATTTTAATGACCTGGTTTGCCTACTCATCCTGTCTAACCTCTCCGCTCCTGACCCCAGCTACCCCTACTGATCCTGTGCTGCCTGCCCTAATCTCGGACTGTCTGACTTCTCCTTGTCTTTGCCCTTCTATACTGTGCCTCTAACACTCCAGTCAGCTGCTGCAGACCCGGGGACTTCCCTGGAGTGGTTTTGTTATACACATGTTTATATACAGTTGTGCTCAAAAGTTTACATACCCCGGCAGGATTTTTCCTTTCTTGGCCTTGTTTCAGAGAATATGAATGATAACAAAAATCCTTTTTCTCCACTCATGGTTATTGGTTGGGTGAAGCCATTTATTGTCAAACTACTGTGTTTTCTCTTTTTAAATCTTACTGACAGCTAAAAACATCCAAATGGCCCTGATCAAAAATTCACATACCCCAGTTCTTAATACCATGTATTGCCCCCTCTAATATCAATGACAGCTTGAAGTCTTTTGTGGTATTTGTGAATGAGGTTGTTTAATTTTTCAGATGGTAAAGCTGCCCATTCTTCTTGGCAAAAAGCCTTCAGTTCCTGTAAATTCCTGGGCTGTCTAGCATGAACTGCGCATTTGAGATCTCCCCAGAGTGGCTCAATGATATTGAGGTCAGGAGACTGAGATGGCCACTCCAGAACCTTTGCTTTGTTTTGCTGTAGCCAATGAGAGGTCAATTTGGTCTTGTGTTTTAGATCATTGTCATGCTGGAACATCCAAGTACGTCCCATGCCAGCTTCTGGGCTCATGAGTGCAAATTTGCCTCCAGTATTGGCTGATAACATGCTCCATTCATCTTTCCTTCAACTTTTACCAAGTTTCCTGTGCCTTTGTAGCTCACACATCCCCCAAACATCAGCGATCCACCTCCGTGCTTTACTATAGGAATGGTGTTCCTTTTATCATAGGCCTTGTTGACCTCTCTCCAAATGTAACGTTTATGGTTGTGGCAAAAAAGTTCAATTTTTGCCTCATCACTCCAAATTACCTTGTTCCAGAATTTTTGAGGCTTGTCTCTGTGCTGTTTGGCGTATTGAAGGCAAGATACTTTGTGGCATTTGCGCAGTTATGGCTTTCTTCTGGCGACTCGACCATGCAGCCCATTTTTCTTCAAGTGCCTCACTATTGTGCATCTTGAAACAGCCACACCGCTAGTTTTCAGAGAGTCCTGAATTTTAGCTGATGTTATTTGTGGGTTTTTCTTTGCATCCCGAACAATTTTCCTGGCAGTTGTGGCCGAAACTTTTGTTGGTCTACCTGACTGTGGTTTGGTTTTTACAAAGCCCCTGATTTTCCATTGGTTAATTACAGTTTGAATGCTGCTGACTGGCATTATAAATTCCTTGGATATTTTTTTTGCATCCCTTTCCTGTGTTATACAGTTCAACTACCTTTTCCCGTAGATACATTGACAATTCTTTTGCTTTCCCCATGACTCACAATCCTGAAACATCAGTGGCTGGATGAAAGATGCAAGAGTCTGTCTGGATCCCAGAAACTCACTCAGCTTTTATGCACACTCACTGATTACAAGCAAACAGGTCACATGTGAGGATGTTACATTTAGTAGCCATTCAAACCCATTTGTGGCAAAATCTGTGCATATTATCAAGCCAAAGTCACCAGGATATGTGAACTTTTGATCAAGGTCATTTGGATGTTTTTGGTTGTCATTAACCCCTTAACAACATTAGACGTACTAATACGCGTCTGTGCCCTGGGACTTAAGAGTCAGAGCCGTATTAGCACGTCATGGCGATCGCGCGCGCACACAGGCTGTGCGGGCGTGATCGTCGCCGGGTGTCAGCTGATTGTCACAGCTGACACCCGGTACTATGTGCAGGGAGCGGTCCTGCACCGCTCCCAGCACATTAACCCCTGCGATGCTGCGATCAAAGTCGATCGCAGCATTGCGGAGGCAAGGGGAGGTGATCGCAGATACTCACCTCCTCTTCCGGCCTCCAGCGTTGTCTGCCGTGGCTTCCAGGATGTTGCCATGATGACCCGATGTCGTCATGACAACATCTGGGTCACCAGACAGCAGGAAGATTTTTTGGACATGCGCAGTGCATCTCCAAACAATCTTCTCCCTGTCCAGCGCTGACAGCCTGCACGACCCAGGGATGGTGCTGCATTCCTGTGCCATGCAGAGAAAAAAAAGTGAAAGTCCCATAGTGGGACAAAGTAATAAAGTTTAAAAACTGTCAGAAAGTGAAAAAAAAAAAAAAAAATTGTAAAAATATAAAAAAAAAAAAAAAAAAAATAATCCACTAAAAATAAAAATATATTGTATCCATCAATAAATATTATTATAAAAAAGAAAACAATAAAAGTACACATATTTGGTATTGCCGCGTCCGGAACAACCTGACCTATAAAACTGTCCCACTAGTTAACCCCTTCAGTGAACACGGTAAAAATAATAAATAAAAAACTAAGCAAAAAACAATGCTTTATCACCATACCGCCAAGCAATAAATGGAATAAGACGCGATCAAAAAGACAAATATAAATAAAAATGGTACCGCTGAAAACGTCATCTCGTCCCGCAAAAAACAAGCCACAATACAGCTCCATCAGCCGAAAAATAAAAAAGTTATAGCTCTCAGAATAAAGGTATGCTGAAAAATATTTTTTTCTATAAAATAGCTTTTATTGTGTAAAAGCGCCAAAACATAGAAAAATGATATAAATGTGGTACCGCTGAAAACATACTGACCCGAAGAATAAAGCTGCCTTATCAATTTTACCACACGCGGAACAGAATAAAAAAAAAAAAAAAAACAATTCCTGAATTGTTGGTTTTTGTTTATTCTGCCTCCCAAAAATCGGAATAGAAAGCGATCAAAAAATGTCACGTGCCTGAAAATGGCACCAATAACAACGTCAACTCATCCCACAAAAAACAAGCTGTCACATGACTGACTGCCAAAATCTGGAAAATTTATAGCTCTCAAAATATGGCGATGCAAAAACTAGATTTTACAAAAAATGCGTCTTTTAGTGTGTGACAGCTGTCAGTCATAAAAACCCCATATGATTCTGGTATCGCTGTAGTCTCACCGACCTGAAGAATAAGGTCGTCTAATCACTTATACCGCATGAGGAACGGCGTAAAAAATAAACTCTCAGGTTAGGGTTGTGCTAGGGTTAGGGTTGTGCTACGGTTAGGGTTGTGTTAGGGTTAGGGCTGGGGTTGGGGTTAGGGTTGGGGTTAGGGTTGTGATGGGGTTGGGATTTTTTTCAAAAGTAAGAAAAAAAGATGACGATATGGCGACTAGTGTTGAGCGCAAGTGCTCGCTACTTGAGTTTGCATCAGATGTTCTGGTATGCATGTCTAATAACCGTGAAACATCCGGGCGGGGACTCGAGCATGTCACTCGAGCACACGCAGTACATGGTGCATACCTGAGTACCCGATGCAAACTCAAGTAGCGAGCACTTGCGCTCAAGACTAATGACAACTTATTCAATATGATGACCTAATGTTATCAAATTATGTGCCGTACCTCTGGGTTCAAAATGTTCACTATACCCCTTAATAAAATCCTTGAGGGGTATAGTTTCCAAAATGGGGTCACTTGTGGGGGAGCTCCACTGTTTAGGCACATCAGGGGCTCTCCAAACGCAACATGGCGTCCGCTAATTATTCAAGCAAATTTTACAATCAAAAAGTCAAATGGCGCTCCTTCCCTTCCGAGCCCTGCCGTGCGCCCAAACAGTGTTTTTTCCCCATATATGGTGTATCTTCGTGCCCAGGGGAAATTGCACAACACATTTTGGGGTCCATTTTTTCTTGTTACCCCTGTAAAAATAAAAAAATTGGGTCTAAAGTAACATTTTTGTGAAAAAAGTTAAATGTTCATTTTTTTCTTCCACATTCCAAAAATTCCTGTGAAGCACCTGAAGGGTTAATAAAGTTCTTGAATGTGGTTTTGAGCTCCTTGAGGGGTGCAGTTTTTAGAATGGTGTCACTTGTGGGTATTTTCTGTCATAAAGACCTCTCAAAGTGACTTCAAATTTGATGTGGTCCCTAAAAAATGGTTTTGTAAATTTTGTTGGAAAAATGAGAAATCGCTGGTCAAATTTTAACCCTTATAGCTCCATTACAAAAAAAAATTTTGGTTCCAAAATTGTGCTGATGTAAAGTAAACATATGGGAAATGTTATTTATTAACTATTTTGTCTGACATATCTCTCTGATTTAAGGGCATAAAAATTCAAATTTTGAAAATTGCAAAATTTTCAAAATTTTTGCCAAATTTCCGTCTTTTTCACAAATAAACACAAGAGATATCGAATAAATTTTACCAAAATCATGAAGTACAATATGTCACGAAAAAACATTCTCAGAATCAGGGGGATCCGTTGAAGCGTTCCAGAGTAATTACCTCATAAAGTGACAGTGGTCAGAATTGTAAAAATTGGCCTGGTCATTAACATGCAAACCACCCTCGGGGGTTAAGGGGTTAAGATTTAAAAGGAGAAAACACAGTAGTTTGACAATTAATGGCTTCACCCAACCAATAACCATGAGTGGAGAAAAAGATTTTTGCTATCATTCATATTCACTGAAACAAGGCCAAGAAAGGAAAAATTCTGCCGAGGTATGTAAACTTTTGAGCACAACTGTATATACAGTCATGGTCAAAAGTGTTGGCACCCTTGAAATTGTTCCAGAAAATGAAGTACCATATTTCTCCAAGAAAATTATTGCAATTACACATGTTTTATTATACACATGTTTATTTCCTTTGTGAGCATCGGAAAAACACAAAACAAAAACCGAAAAAAAGGCAAATTGGACAACTTTTCACACAAAATCCCCAAAATCGACAGGACAAAATTGTTTGCACCCCATCTTAAATTTGACTGCACACCCTTTGAAATAAATAACTGCAATCAATCACTTCCTATAACTATCAACAATCTTATTACACCTCTCAACTGGAAATTTGGACCACTCTTCTTTTGCCAACTGCTCCAGGTCATTCATGAAGGGTGCTTCTCCCAACAGCAATTTTAAGATCTCTCCACAGGTTTTCAATGAAATTTAGATCCATACTTATTGTTGGCCACTTCAGAACTCTGCAGCACTTTGTTTCCACCCATTTCTGGGTGTTTCTTGAAGTATGGTTGGAGTGATTGTCCTGCTGGAAGACCCATGACACAGGATGCAAACCCAGCTTTCTGACACTGGGAACTACATTGCAACCCAAAATCCATTATTAGTCTTCAGATTTCATGATGCCTTGCACACAGTCAAGGCACCCAATGCCAAAGCCAGCAAAAACAACCCCAAGACATCTTTGAACCTCCATCATATTTTGCTGTAGGTACTGCGTTTTTTTATTTGCAGGTCTCATTCCGTTTTGGAAAAAAATTAGAATGATGTGCCTTACCAAAAAGCTCTTTCTGTTATGATCTGCAACATGAACTAAGGAAAGATAGGGGAAGGCTGTCCCTACAGTAAGACTAAGGTGAATCCCTACGATGCAGCGGGCTGCCTGTTCCTAGCGAACAGACCCGCCTTAGTCCTCGGCTAGTCTGAACGAAGACCTATAGCATTAAGGGAGGGGTCCCTAAAAGAACTAAGGACTGGGACAAAAATGGGACACCTCCTAAACAGAGAAGTTGTTGCAGAACACAAAAAGAAAAATTGACAAAAGGTACTAGAGGTCCCAGAAGGACAAAGCGAACTGACAGAGAAAGGCACCGAAGCACCAGGCTAGAGAAATAGTCAAACACTGAAGTGCAGCACAGCCAAAATGGCGGAGCTGGAAAATAAAGGCAGATGGTCATGTGACCGCAAAACACAAGATGGAAAAAACAAACAGGAGGGTTCTAACACTTTCTTTTTCTCATCTGTCCACAAGACACTTTTCCAGAAGGTTTTTGGCTTACTCAAGTATATTTTGACAGACTGCAGTGTAGAATTTTTATGTCTCTGTGTCAGCAGTGGGGTCCTCCTGGGTCTCCTGCCATAGCGTTTTATTTCAATCAAATGTCGATGGATTGTCTGCACTGACACTGATCCACCATGAGCCTGCAGGACAGCTTGAATTTCTATGGAGCTTGATTGGTGCTGCTTATCCACCATCCGGACCATCCTGCATTGCAACCTTTCATCAAATTTTCTCTGCTGTCCACATTCAGGGAGATGAGCTACAGTGCCATTGATTTTAAACTTCTTGATTATGATGCGAATGTGGACAAAAGAACATCCCTGGAGATGGATGGGTAACCTTGAGATTGTTGATACTTTTCAACAATTTTTGTTCCCAAACCCTCAGATAGTTCTCATCTCCTCTTTCTCTGTTCTCCATGTTTAGTGTGGCACACACAGACACACAATGCAAAGATCGAGTCAACTTCTCCCCTTTTTATCTGGTTTCAGGTGTGATTTTCATATTGCCCACACCTGTTACTTGTCATAAATAAGTTTGAACGTGCATCACGTGCTTAAAATAAAGTTGTTTACCCACAATTTTGGAAAGGTGCCAACAATTTTGTCTGGCCTATTTTGGGGTTTTTGTGTGAAATTCATTTTCTAGAACAATGTCAAGGGTGCCAACACATTCGGCTAAGAGTGTATATACACATGTGGTCAAAATTGTTGGTACCCCTCGTTCAATGAAGAAAAAAACACAATGGCCACAGAAATAACTTGAATCTGACAAAAGTAATAATACATTAAAAATCTATGAGAATGGACAAATGAAAGTCAGTCATTGCTTTTCAACCCTGCTTCCGCAGAATTCCAAAAAATTAAACTCATGAAATATTCCTGGACAGAAAGGATGGTACCCCTGAAAATAATGTGACAAAAGGGACATGTTAAATCAAGTTGTGTCCACTAATTAGCATCACAGGTGACTACAATCTTGTAATCAGTCAGTGGGCCTTTATATAGGGCTACAGATACTCACTGTGCTGTTTGGTGACATGGTAGATAACCAAGAACCATTGTTGGAATTTGCCAAACTACATGTTGACAAGACACAAAGCTTCTGGGAGAATGTCCTATGGACAGATTTGACAAAAATGGAAGTTTTTGGCAAGGTATATCAGCTCTATGTTCACAGGTGGAAAAATGAAGCATATCTAGAAAAGAACACTGTTCCTACTGTGAAACATGGAGGAGGCTCTGTTATGTTCTGGGGCTGCTTTGCTGCATCTGGCACAGGGTGTCTTGAATCTGTGCAGGGTACAATGAAATCTCAAGACTATCAAGGGATTCTAGAGAGAAATGTGTTGCCCAGTGTCACAAAACTTGGTCTCAGTCGCAGGTCATGGGTCTTGCAACAGGATAATGACCCAAAACACACAGCTAAAAACACCGAAGAATGGCTAAGAGGAAAACATTGGACTATTCTGAAGTGGCCTTCTATGAGTCCTGACCTAAATCCTATTAAGCATCTTTGGAAAAAACTGAAACATGTCATCTGGAAAAGGCAACCTACCTGTCGAGAGGTGCAGAAGTCTCATTGACAGTTACAGGAATCGTTTGATTGCAGTGATTGCCTCAAAAGGTTGTTCAACAAAATATTAAGTTAAAGTTAAGAGTAATATCATTTCTGTCCAGGCCTATTTCATGAGTTTATAATTTTTTAAAAAATTCTGTGGAGGCAGGGTTGAAAAGCAATGTCTGACTCTCTTTTGTTCATTTTCATAGAATTTTAATTTATTATTACTTTTGTCAGATTTAAGTTATTTCTGTGACCATTGTGGGTTTTTCTTTCATTAAGCGAGGGGTAGCAACAATTTTGACCACGTGTGTATACAGACTGTTCCAATAACACAAAAGAATTACATATATGTATAACAAAATATGTGTAATTGCAATAATTTCACCATCAGTGAGTACCAGAGGTAGCAAAACAGAGCTGAGAGACACAGAATTCTCCTAGGCAGCTAGAAGCAGTGGGCTACAGAAAGGCATCATGGTAGCGTCGGCGTCCCTGCCTCCTGCTAGGCAGGGACGCCGTTCCACTCACCTCTCCGTTCCGTGCCCGGCGTCTTCCTCCCGCTCTGCTGGCAGCGCGCGCTGCTTCCCGGCCTCTGTGCTTAGGGCGCGTGCTCCCCCTCTCTTAAAGGGCCCGTGCGCGCCGTCCTAAGGAGTCTCCGGCCAATGGCCGGAGGACCTCACCATATATAAGGCACCTCCTCCAAAATGGAGGTGCCCGAGCAATGTTGTTGCAAAGCCTTTCAACTCTGCTTCAGCCCTCAGGGCCCGTTACCAGTTACCTGCCAGATTCCTGCTTGATACCTGCCTGATACCTGCCTGATATCTGCTTACCTGCTTGCAATCCTGTGGTCCGACAGTCTGCCTACCAGCACCTGCCAGTCTGTCTATGGATCAGTCCGCCTGCGGATCAGGAAGTACCTGCCAGATACCTGCCTGATACCTGCCTGCCTGTCCAGAGACTCTTACTCGCTCACCTGGGAGCGCTCACCTGCTACCTGCCTGCTAGCCTACCTGGAGGCTTAGCCGTCACTTGCCGTGACCACCTGCCTGTCCAGAGACTCTTACTCGCTCACCTGGGAGCGCTCACCTGCTACCTGCCTGCTAGCCTACCTGGAGGCTCTGCCGTCACTTGCCGTGACCACCTGCCTGTCCAGAGACTCTTGCCCGCTCACCTGGGAGCGCTCACCTGCTACCTGCCTGCTAGCCTATCTGGAGACTCTTTCCCTGCTGTCACTTGCCGTGACCACCTGCCCATCTAGAGACTCTTACCCTGCTGTCACTTGCCGTGACCATCCGCCTGTCAAGAGACTGTCCCCGTCACTTGCTGTGACCCCTCCTGCCCTTCTACCCAGAGACTGTCCCTGTCACTTTCCGTGACTACCTGCCCGCCTTCCCTGGGAGCCACCCGCTCCCTTGCAAGGACTGCCCCTTTGTATAGTTGCTCAGAGGTTCCACCTCCCAGACCCGTTACAATCATGTTAGCTAGGTCTGAAGGTTTAGAGAAATCCTATTCTGACCAGTAAGGGACACATTGTATCCATTACAGTGGAGGATAAAGAAAGTAAGAACTGAGCTAGAAAGCTTGTGAAGTATGCTGTCACTCACAAATAATACCATTAATATCAATTTGAGCATGCCAGGCCATTATCAAGTACATCTACACTGTCATTGGTTGGCAATTGCAAAGGAAGCTGCAAGCAATGGATCTGGATGATTTACCCAATTGCATTCAGCGTGGCAGAACATTCCTCAGACAGCAATTAATAACCTTATTGAAAGAATGCAATAGTTTGTAAGTGCATGAATTTCTGTGTTTCGAGCTCAATACTCGATATTGAATAAATCAATATGCTTAAAAGATTTTGTCTCCATTTTTATATATTTTGCATATCATCAACATGTGTATCAATCCTGAGATTTCAATAATTCCATGACTTTTGCTGTGGATACATATATAGTAATATAAACCATAAACCTTATAAAAACTAACTAAATGACTTTTCTATAGAATTTGTAGTAGCAGACGGGGCAGACTAATGTTGGAGCTTTTTCTAATTACTATAAAATTCCAGACTGCAAAATTATCCTGACAAAGAAAACAAACATTTAGAGTCTACAGCTATAAGAGTATACAACTGTGAATATTTGTTATGTGTCTATTATGTGGAAAAAGAATACATTATTAAAACACATTTTAAAGCAGCAGTTGTAGCTGAAAAGTTTATTAATTAACTTGGCTTGGAGATTAAATACATATTTGCACCTTCAAAAATAGACCAGATATTTGCTACTACTAAAAAGAAAATACTATTTAAAAAATCTGGTAAAAAACACTCCAGAGAAAATAAAAGCTGCAAATATTCATTGGGTAGTCTTTGTGAGTCACTATAGAACAAGCTTTTAGCCACAGTGTTTCCCACCATAACCTAATATATTTTGAATACTTATTAGTAACAGAAGATGTGAACAAGACTCAAGACATTTGAGGTTAATTCAATATTGTCACACACATTGTACACAGGCTAATGTACTATGTGCATATTATTATTTAAAGTGGATGTCATCAGATTCCAGAATACAAATTTCTAGAGATGAGATGTTTTGAAATTTGCTGACTTCAACGAATTTTCCAAAAAAAATTTGATTTGCGATAACTAAATTTGAGCAAATCTCAGTAATGAAAAATTTGCAATTGCTCAGAATAAATGTGGGGGAGAGGAGAGAGAGAAAACCCCACTGATCATAAGAACTTACAGTTTACAGGCATGAGAGAAAGGGCCCTGCTGATCATAAGAGCTTACACCATGGCCTGTGTCACCACCCAGTGCACCCGTGCATGTGCCGGGGCCCTTGACAAACAGGGTAAGGCCCACTCACCGTCGGGGACAGTAGCACTCCATAGGGCCCCGTGAGTCGGAGACCCAGTGCCAGTTCGGGCACAGCCCCCTCATATCGTACTTTCAACTTTTCGGCATCCTGGATGCTGATACAGTTGAAAACAATGATGGGAGTGGGAGCTGTCAGCTGATGCTTCCTCTACCATCATTCCCCCTCTCAGCCCAAAGGCCATGATGACATCACTACAGTGTGCCCTATGTGCTGAGCAGTACAGAGGGTCAGAAGACGCTGAGGAGAGCAGCGGGGAAAAGGGGAGAGGTGGGTATTTGATTATTTTTTGTATGGAGCACTATATGGGGCCTATTATACTGTATGGAGTAATATTTGGGGCCCATTATACTTTATGGAGTAAAATATGGGGCCCCTTATATTGTATGGAGCAATATATGAGACCCATTATACTGTATGAAGCAATATATGTGGCCCATTTTACTGTATGGAGCACTATATGGTGGGTGCCCATAATACTGTATGGAGGACTATGTGGTGCCCATAATACTGTATGGAGGACTATGTGGTGTCCATAATACTGTATGGAGGAATATGTGGTGCCCATAATACTGTATGGAGGACTATGTGGTGCCCATTATACTGTATGGAGGACTATGTGGTGTCCATAATACTGTATGGAGGAATATGTGGTGCCCATAATACTGTATGGAGGACTATGTGGTGTCCATAATACTGTATGGAGGAATATGTGGTGCCCATAATACTGTATGGAAGACTATATGGTGCCCATAATACTGTATGGAGGACTATACTATCCAGTCTAAAATGAAAATTCTGCAGTCACTCTGTGTGACTGCAGACTTTTGAATCCCCCCAGCACACGCACTGTGAGATATGAGAATTTGCCGGTCTCTGAGCCATTGTAGAATTCACAATAGATATCACTCATGTAATGTAAGAAGTGAAACCTTTGGCATTGTACTATACCTATATTTCTCTGCCATATCTGTGCAATTGTGGTATGTGTTAAAGGGGCCCACTGAGACTCTTTAACCCGGACCCATGAAAACCTGAAGACAACCTTGGCTTATACTCTAGAGGAGAGAGAAAGAGAGAAACCTGCTGACCATAAGAGCTTACACTCTACACTAGAAAGAGAATTACCCAATGACTCTGGAGATGGAAAATAACTCTGCCGTATACACTATGCTCCACTGGGAACCACTGATCTGTGATAGCCCAGGTACTGACCACCACTGTATGATAATACGCTATATGTCATAGCTGCAGGGCATTATGGGGAAGCCCACGTGGCAACACACAATGATGTTAGCCTTCTCCCTAATGCTTCAGCAGTGTGGGAAATGGTGATGGGGATTTTTTTTTTTGCGAACTGTGAAGAGAACCTCAAAGTGATCAAATTCACGTGAAACTGCGAATTTCAGGAAATTAGACTCAAACTCAATGTGCGTGGATCGATCTTCTCATGTCTACAAGCTGCAAACATACAGTTCTGGTCCCCAATATTGGCATCCCTTCATTTTTTTTCAGAGACTGTACAATATCTTCAGAAATAAATGGAAATGTACCAAATCCTCAGAGTTTTTTAATTAGAGGTCCAAAGTAATAAAACAATAAAACATTGTTTTTCAACTTCCATGTTGCAATTTCAAAGAAGAAACAGAATAAACAGCATGTGCATCATTGAAGGAACCCCTAATTAATACTTGGTTGCACTCCCTTTGGCATTGCTGACAGCCTCCAAATGTTTCTTGTAGCCATCTATAAGCTTCTTGCACTTCTCAGCTGGAATTTTCTCCCATTCTTCCTTTGCAGTTTGTTCAAGCTCTTGAATGTTTGCAGGGTTCTTTTTCCCAATGGCACATTTCAGCTCACCCCAAACATTTTCAATGGGATTGAGGTCAGGACTAATTTCTGGCCACTTTAAAACAGTCCATTTTTTCTTTTTCAGCCATTCCTTTGTACTTTTGGATGTCTGCTTTGGGTCATTGCCTCGCTGGAGGACCCATGATCTTCAACTCAAACCAAGTTTACTTACACTGGGTAGGACATTTCACTCTAAAATCTCTTCAGAATTCTCTGATTTCATGATTTCTGTGATACGGTCAAGGCCTCCAATACCAGACATAGCAAAGCAACCCAACAGCATTATGGATCCGCCACCATGCCTAACTGTTGATACGGTGTTCTTTTCCTTATAAGCTTCATTGCGCCGTCTGTTTACAAAACTGTTGCTTTACATTGCCAAAAAGCTCTATTTTTTGTTTCATCTGTCAACAGAACATTTTCCCAGAAGGATTGTGGTTTGTCAAGGTACTCTTTGGCAAAGATCAGTTGTTCCTTTTTATGTCTTTTCTTGAGCAATGGTTTCTTCCTTGGCCTTTGCCCATAAAGCTCTGCTTAGTTTAGGGTGCAGCATATGGTACTTGTTTAAACCATGACCCAAGACTGTTCCAGGTTGGCCTTCAGGTATTTGGTTGTTTGACGTGGTGCTTTTTACACCATTTGCACCAGCCTTCGAAAATACATCTCTTGTCAATTTTCCTTTTTCCCCCTTGTCCATGGAGGTTCTTGACTGTTCCATGCTTGGCAAAGTTCTTAATAACACTGCGCACTGTTGAAACTGGGATACCAAGGTCTTTGGAGATTACCTTATACCCTTTGGAAGTCTTGTGTTTGCTAGTGATGAGTGAACGTGCTCGTCACTGCTGGGTATTCGCCCAAGCATCACTGTGCTCGAGGAGCTCGGAGCTCGGCGAGTATTTCCGGGTTGCTCAGGCGGGAACTCGGGTCCCGTCCCTGCATGTTTGGCGCTCTTTAGAGAGCCAATGAACATGCAGGGATTGCATGACATGCTCTGTAATGCCGTAGTCATGTTGGCTGTGGGCATTACAGTGATTGGCTGGCTGCTCAGCATCGTCAGGTGTATATAAGACCTGGCGCCGCCATGCTCGTCACAGTCTACTCCAGAACCAGGCAGAGTAGGGAAAGGTGCTGCTGCGTCAGGGAGAGATTTGCTTCTTCATTTTTAGTATAGGTATTCCACAACATATATATATATATATATATATATATATATATATTAGTGTTGATCGAGCACTAAAATGCTCGGGTGCTCGAAGCTCGGGCCGAGCTCACCGTGACACTTGGGTGCTCGACCCGAGCAACGAGCCCAATGTTAGTCTATGGGAGACCCGAGCATTTTTGCGGTGGCACCCCCGGCAGTCTGTAGAAAGCCTAAAAAGTGCTGAAAACGATAGTGACAGTGCTCAAATGACATGAGAACAGCATGGGGATCGGTCCAGGAAGCATTTCTGACCCCCAGGTCACTGCTGTCAACAACGTGGTCAGAGGTATTAAGCCACTTTTACGGGCTCACAATAAAACGTTCAAAAACGAAACTGAAACTGTTTTTCTTTGACATATGTTAAGGAACATCCTTTCCAGGGTAAAGCCTTGTGTATAAGGTAAAATAAATAACCAAAATCAAAAATACTCCTCCCCACCTTGGGCTATGTTCACAAGTAGCATTTTTTATGCGTCTTTGCACTTTTGTATTGCTTTCAACCGTGACAAATGCATTCACCGGGAAATGTCATTTCAACATTTTACAACCTTATCTGGCCATGTGCTGTGTGACACATGCATACAGTGCTGAAAAGAAATGGGAACAGCATGGGGATGAACCCTAAAAGCATCTCTGACACCCAGGTCACTGCCTAAAAGTGTGCCCATCAGAAGTGATCCTTGCCGCATCAGAAGATGCAGACTTGCAACTATCCACGTGCAAGTCCTTGTCCCAGGGCAGTGTTCAATTGTACCTCCCCCATTGCTTGCAATGCAAGCGCAAGTATGCAGCCTGCCACCCACCCACCCGCAGGCTGCAACACCATGCTGCTTGCTTGCTTGCACTTGAAATTGGGCCTTTTAGGCATTGGGAGGCGGAATCTGGCCATCACGTCAAGGCTGCGTCGGCGGCCTGGTATCCACACTCGGTCCCCAGACGCCCGGTGGCCGGGTGTCCACGCTTGATCCCCAGCCACCAGGGGGCGGCCGGGTGTCCATACTTGGTCCCCAGCCTCCCCGCGGCCGGGTGTCCATAAACGGTCCTCAGCCACCCCTATTTGTCCAGGTGCGCCTTATACACAAGCGCGCATACCAAAACATTACCTGTGCCCTCCCCAGTGCATTTAGTGGGAAGGACAGCCTAACCACAAACACGTGGACAAGTGAATGTGGCCAGGGATGGTCCATCTCACTAACGCCTTCACACTGGGTTAATATTGTGGAAGCCGGGACACAGTTGGACACTGGGATGCAACACATCCTCCAGACATAGAGGATTGCGTGTCCTGGGTCAATCAGGCTTCAACACAAAGTTCAGAAGGTAGACAGCAGCAGTGGTCAGCCTCCTACACAACGAGTAAATTATTCATAATCATGAGGCCATCCATCTCCTTAGCTTTCTGTTCCTTGGAATGCAAGCGCATGTATGTAGTAGCGGCTAGGCCTGAGGTGGTCAGCGTTTTGGCGCATATCCTACCTCCTCCGAGGATTGCTGGATGTTTTCCTGCTACTATCCCAGTTCTATGACTCCTGTTAAAACAAAGCTTCAGGTGATGAATGATGGATGAGGTGGTGGCAAAGGAGAAAGAGCAGGAGGAACAGGGACCATTCACATCAATATCAGGCCAGTCAACCACACATGTCTTGTAGGATATGTTTCTGTAACAAAAGGAGTGGTTCTGCTACACAGTTATAGGGCATACAGTGAGTGCAATGCCTACCAAAAATTTTGAGGCACTCCAATGCCCCTTGGAAGTGACTTGGAGGTCAGAGGGCCTTAACTAAACCATTTTTTCCATTTATAGCAACTGGGTCTCCTGTACACTGTTGGCCTAAGTAGTGAATGGAAGGCTTTCCAAAAATTATGAGGAACTGCAATGCCCCTTGAAACAGACGTGGATTACAGCGTACTAAAAAACCTTCTGCCCATTATTGGGGAGTGGGTCTCCCTTAGTGTTCACCTATGCATTGAAAAGCAAAAGCTGACTAGATTAGGAGGAAATGCAATGCCCGTTATAAGAGTCGTGGAGATTAGAGGTAATTAAAAACAACATTTCAATGACCCTTGGAAGAGCCGTGGAGTTCAGAGTGGTTTAACAAGACGGTTTTAATGCCCCTTGGAAGAGACGTGGAGATCACAGTAGCTTAACAAAACAATTTTAATGCCCCTTGGAAGAGAGGTGGAGGTCGCAGTGGAATAAAAAGACAATATCAATGCCCCTTGGAAGAGTGGTGGAGGTCAGAGTAGCTTAACAAGAGGGTTTAAATGCCCCTTGGAAGAGTGGTGGAGGTCACAGTAGCTTAACAAGAGGGTTTAAATGCCCCTTCGAAGAGTGGTGGAGGTCGCAGTGGAATAAAAAGACAATATCAATGCCCCTTGGAAGAGTGGTGGAGGTCGCAGTGGAATAAAAAGACAATATCAATGCCCCTTGGAAGAGTGGTGGAGGTCGCAGTGGAATAAAAAGACAATATCAATGCCCCTTGGAAGAGTGCTGGAGGTCCCAGTGGAATAAAAAGACAATATCAATGACTCTTGGAAGAGATGTGGAGGTCACAGTAGCTTAACAAGATGATTTTAATGCCCCTTGGAAGAGATGTGGAGTTCAGAGTGGTTTAGCAAGACGGTTTTAATGCCCCTTGGAAGAGACATGGAGATCACAGTAGCTTAACAAGACGGTTTTAATGCCCCTTGGAAGAGACGTGGAGGTCCCAGTGGAATAAAAAGACAATATCAATGCCCCTTGGAAGAGTGATGGAGGTTTCAGTGAAATAAAAATACAATATCAATGCCCCTTGGAAGAGTGGTGGAGGTCGCAGTAGAATAAAAAAAACAATATCAACGTCCCTTGGAAGAGTGGTGGAGGTCCCAGTAGAATAAAAAGACAATATCAATGACCCTTGGAAGAGACGTGGAGGTCACGGTAGCTTAACAAGATGATTTTAATGCACCTTGAAAGAGACGTGGAGTTCAGAGTGGTTTAACAAGACGGTTTTAATGCCCCTTAGAAGAGACGTGGAGTTCAGAGTGGTTTAGCAAGACGGTTTTAATGCCCTTTGGAAGAGACGTGGAGGTCACAGTAGCTTAACAAGACGGTTTTAATGCCCCTTGGAAGAGACGTGGAGTTCAGAGTGGTTTAACAAGATGGTTTTAATGCCCCTTAGAAGAGACGTGGAGTTCAGTGTGGTTTAACAAGACGGTTTTAATGCCCCTTGGAAGAGACATGGAGGTCACAGTGGAATAAAAAGACAATATCAATGCCCCTCGGAAGAGACGTGGAGGTCCCAGTGGAATAAAAAGACAATATCAATGACCCTTGGAAGAGACGTGGAGGTCACAGTAGCTTAACAAGATGATTTTAATGCCCCTTACAAGACCCATGCAGTACAGCATATTAAAAACATTATTCCTATTATTGGGGAGTGGGTCTCCCATAGTCTTTGCCTATGCCTTCCAAGCAAAAGCTGCCAAAAATTAGGATGGAGGAACTTGCAATGCTCCTTACAAGAGCCATGCAGTACAGCATATTAAAAACATTATTCACATTATTGGGGAGTGGGTCTCCCATAGTCTTTGCCTATGCCTTCCAAGCAAAACCTGCCAAAAATTAGGACGGAGGAACTTGCAATGCCCCTTACAAGAGCCATGCAGTACAGCATATTAAAAACATTATTCCCATTATTGCGAAATGGGTCTCCCATAGTCTTTGCCTATGTCTTCCAAGCAAAAGCTGCCAAAAATTAGGACGGAGGAACTTGCAATGCTGGCAACACGGACCACGGTCAACCTGGTGGTATAGTGGTGGTGGAGGCTGAGGATAAGGAGAAGAGCAAAAAACAGCCGAAATGAGGAAGCGTATACCCATGTGTGGGTGTGAAGCGGTGCATGGGAATACACCTCCCGAAATAACACAGTGGATTTGACTTTATGTTACTCTGCTGTCATTTTGTGGTGATGAGAAGTCTGGCGAAATCCAGCCCAAATTCATTTTGATAAGGGTCAGCTTGTCAGCATTGTCAGTTGACAGGCAAGTGCGCTTATCAGTTATAATTCCCCCAGCGGCACTAAAAACACGCTCCGATAACACGCTAGCGGCAGGGCAGGCCAGAACCTCCAAGGCGTACAGAGCGAGTTCATTCCAAGTGTCCAGCTTGGATACCCATTAATTAAAAGGTACAGAGGAATCAAGGAGAATGCTGGTACGGTCGGAAAGGTACTCCCTCACCATCTTTTGAAACTTTCCACTCCTTATGAGAGTACCCCATGCCTCAGGGCCTGTAAGCTGGGTGGGTCTCAGAAAACTGTCCCAGAACGTTGACACTGTTCCCCTGCCTCTGCTGGATTGGAGTTGCGTCTCTCTCGCCTGTACGCCTTGGTTGGGCAACGAACTGTGACATCTGCCGTTAGCGTGTTCAGATGGGAATATTTTTAACAGTTCTGCAGCAAGTGCCTTCTAGTACTGCCCCATTTTTGTAGACCTCTCCACCTCAGGAATAAGAGAGTGAAAGTTCTCCTTGTAGCGGGGGTCTAAAAGTTTCACCAACCAGTAATGACTGTCACCCAACATTTTGACAATGCGAGGGTCACGGTTAAGGCAGCGTAACATAAAGTCAGCCATGCGTGCCAGACTGGTAACGAGCAAGACTTCCGTGCCCTCACCAAGATGACGACTGACCATGCTCTCCCCCTCCTCCTTCTCCCCTCTGTCCTCAGGCCACCCACGCTGAACCGATGGTATGACAGTTGTACAGGTACTACCGTCTACAGCGCATGATACCAGCTCCTGTTCTTCCTCCTCCTCCTCCTCTCCCTCATTGTCCCCCAAAGCACGTTGGGATGAGATGAGGCTGGGCTGTGTGTAATTGCCCGCTACGGCTTCTTGATCTATCTCATCATACTCTGGCTGCAATGCCTCCTTTTTAATTCTCTGCAGAGAGCGTTGCAAAAGACAGACAAGTGGGTTGCTGACGCCACTCACCATCTTGGTGGACTCCTTAAAGTTTGTCAGGATGGTACATATGTCAGACATAAAAAAAAATTCGACTGTTCGAGGTTATGTTCGATAACTGTTCGTGCACCAAAATCATAACTGGATTTTTCTCAGTAATGATGAAAATTAATGTTAATACGCATTTTGAGTGTACAGCGGGGCGGGGGGAGGGGCAGGGGATGGATCTCTGCAGGAATAATGAAGATCTCCATTTTTTTTTTCTCTTTCCTGCATTTACAGTGGGGAGGTGCAATCTGTCAGCCTATCAGCAGCGCAAACACGGAGCGAAGTGCTTTTTTTCACACAAGCAAGGGCATGTGTCATTGGCAGTGTATGTCACATGTCCTTGCCCTATAAGACCCAGCCATTTTCCCCATCGCCACCATTTTCTCACTGCTGCAGCTGCGTGTTAGACGGCACCGCTGTTGCTGTGTGCTCTATACTTTGTTAATTTCAAGCCAATTTTCGCACAAATCTACAGATAGCTTGGGAGTAGGGAATAGTTGTGATTGCAGTCCTTTTAAGGACTAGGTTACAGCATTTCCTACGACTTTTATCAGGCAGGTCTGTGCTCTTAAATAGATAGGTTGGGAGTAAAGATTAATTGTAATTGCAGTCTTTTTCAGGACTAAGTTAGATCAGTTCCTATCAGTTTTTGCCAGGTAGGTCTGTGCCAGTGCTGTGCAAGTTTTTTTCACAGCATTTGGCTAAATCTAGAAAAGCTAATCCTTTTTGGCCTATTGCAGAGTGTGTTAGTCAGTGGAGTAGCCTATCTGTGTTGCAAGCTACACCACCTGTGTATAGAATACAATTTTTTTTACTGCACCTAGTGTAGTAAAACCTTTTGGGCATAGCATCATTCTATTAGTCCATCTATACTGACCTCCATCAGGTTGCAAATTGAATATTATTTTTTTCTGCATCTACCTCTGAAAAAATATTTGGGCTTCTAGCTGTGTGTGGGACTTGTTCTATTAGTCCATCTATACTGACCTCCATCAGGTTGCAAATTGAATATAATTTTTTTCGGCATCTAGCTCTGAAAAAATATTTGGCCTTCTAGCAGTGTGTGGGACTTGTTCTATTAGTCCATCTATACTGACCTCCATCACGTTGCAAATTGAATATAATATTTTTCTGCATCTAGCTCTGAAAAAATATTTGGCCTTCTAGCAGTGTGTGGGACTTGTTCTATTAGTCCATCTATACTGACCTCCATCAGGTTGCAAATTGAATATAATATTTTTCTGCATCAAGCTCTGAAAAAATATTTGGCCTTTTAGCAGTGTGTGGGACTTGTTCTATTAGTCCATCTATACTGACCTCCATCACGTTGCAAATTGAATATAATTTTTTTCTGCATCTAGCTCTGAAAAAATATTTGGGCTTCTAGCTGTGTGTGGGACTTGTTCTATTAGTCCATCTATACTGACCTCCATCAGGTTGCAAATTGAATATAATATTTTTCTGCATCTAGCTCTGAAAAAATATTTGGGCTTCTAGCAGTGTGTGGGACTTGTTCTATTAGTCCATCTATACTGACCTTCATCAGGTTGCAAATGGAATATAATATTTTTCTGCATCTAGCTCTGAAAAAATATTTGGCCTTCTAGCAGTGTGTGGGACTTGTTCTATTAGTCCATCTATACTGACCTCCATCAGGTTGCAAATTGAATATAATATTTTTCTGCATCTAGCTCTGAAAAAATATTTGGCCTTCTAGCAGTGTGTGGGACTTGTTCTATTAGTCCATCTATACTGACCTCCATCAGGTTCCAAATTGAATATAATATTTTTCTGCATCAAGCTCTGAAAAAATATTTGGGCTTCTAGCAGTGTGTGGGACTTTTTCTATTAGTCCATCTATACTGACCTCCATCACATTGCAAATTGAATATAACTTTTTTCTGCATCTAGCTCTGAAAAAATATTTGGGCTTCTAGCTATGTGTGGGACTTGTTCTATTTGTACATCTATACTGACCTCCATCAGGTTGCAAATTGAATATAATATTTTTCTGCATCTAGCTCTGAAAAAATATTTGGGCTTCTAGCAGTGTGTGGGACTTGTTCTATTAGTCCATCTATACTGACCTCCATCACGTTGCAAATTTAATATAATTTTTTTTTGCATCTAGCTCTGTAAAAATATTTGGCCTTCTAGCAGTGTGTGGGACATGTTCTATTAGTCCATCTATACTGACCTCCATCAGGTTGCAAATTGAATATAATATTTTTCTGCATCTAGCCCTGAAAAAATATTTGGCCTTCTAGCAGTGTGTGGGACTTGTTCTATTAGTCCATCTATACTGACCTCCATCAGGTTGCAAATTGAATATAATATTTTTCTGCATCTAGCTCTGAAAAAATATTTGGGCTTCTAGCAGTGTGTGAGACTTGTTCTATTAGTCCATCTATACTGACCTCCATCAGGTTGCAAATTGAATATAATATTTTTCTGCATCTATCTCTGTAAAAATATTTAGCCTTCTAGCAGTGTGTGGGACTTGTTCTATTAGTCCATCTATAATGACCTCCATCAGGTTGCAAATTAAAAATAATGTTTATCTGCATCTAGCTCTGAAAAAATATTTGGCCTTCTAGCAGTGTGTGGGACTTGTTCTATTAGTCCATCTATACTGACCTCCATCAGGTTGCAAATTGAATATAATATTTTTCTGCATCAAGCTCTGAAAAAATATTTGGCCTTTTAGCAGTGTGTGGGACTTGTTCTATTAGTCCATCTATACTGACCTCCATCAGGTTGCAAATTGAATATAATATTTTTCTGCATCTAGCTCTGAAAAAATATTTGGCCTTCTAGCAGTGTGTGGGACTTGTTCTATTAATCCATCTATACTGACCTCCATCAGGTTGCAAATTGAATATAATATTTTTCTGCATCAAGCTCTGAAAAAATATTTGGGCTTCTAGCAGTGTGTGGGACTTTTTCTATTAGTCCATCTATACTGACCTCCATCACGTTGCAAATTGAATATAATTTTTTTCTGCATCTAGCTCTGTAAAAATATTTGGCCTTCTAGCAGTGTGTGGGACTTGTTCTATTAGTCCATCTATACTGACCTCCATCAGGTTGCAAATTGAATATAATATTTTTCTGCATCTAGCTCTGAAAAAATATTTGGCCTTCTAGCAGTGTGTGGCACTTGTTCTATTAGTCCATCTATACTGACCTCCATCAGGTTGCAAATTGAATATAATATTTTTCTGCATCTAGCTCTGAAAAAATATTTGGGCTTCTAGCAGTGTGTGTGACTTGTTCTATTAGTCCATCTATACTGACCTCCATCAGGTTGCAAATTGAATATAATATTTTTCTGCATCTAGCTCTGAAAAAATATTTGGGCTTCTAGCAGTGTGTGAGACTTGTTCTATTAGTCCATCTATAATGACCTCCATCACGTTGCAAATTGAATATAATTTTTTTCTGCATCTAGCTCTGTAGAAATATTTGGCCTTCTAGCAGTGTGTGGGACTTGTTCTATTAGTCCATCTATACTGATCTCCATCAGGTTGCAAATTAAAAATAATTTTTATCTGCATCTAGCTCTGAAAAAATATTTGGCCTTCTAGCAGTGTGTGGGACTTGTTCTATTAGTCCATCTATATTGACCTCCATCAGGTTGCAAATTAAAAATAATTTTTATCTGCGTCTAGCTGTGGAAAAATATTTGGCCTTCTAGCTGTGTGGGACTTGTTCTATTAGTCCATCTATACTGACCTCCATCAGGTTGCAAATTCAAAATAATTTTTTGTCTGCATCTAGCTCTGAAAAAATATTTGGTCTTCTAGCAGTGTGTGGGACTTGTTCTATTAGTCCATCTATACTGACCTCCTTCAGGTTGCAAATTGAATATAATATTTTTCTGCATCTAGCTCTGAAAAAATATTTGGGCTTCTAGCAGTGTGTGGGACTTGTTCTTTTAGTCCATCTATACTGACCTCCATCACGTTGCAAATTGAATATAATTTTTTTCTGCATCCAGCTCTGTAAAAATATTTGGCCTTCTAGCAATGTGTGGGACTTGTTCTATTAGTCCATCTATACTGACCTCCATCAGGTTGCAAATTAAAAATAATTTTTATCTGCATCTAGCTCTGAAAAAATATTTGGCCTTCTAGCAGTGTGTGGGACTTGTTCTATTAGTCCATCTATACTGACCTCCATCAGGTTGCAAATTGAATATAATATTTTTCTGCATCAAGCTCTGAAAAAATATTTGGCCTTTTAGCAGTGTGTGGGACTTGTTCTATTAGCCCATCTATACTGACCTCCATCAGGTTGCAAATTGAATATAATATTTTTCTGCATCTAGCTCTGAAAAAATATTTGGCCTTCTAGCAGTGTGTGGGACTTGTTCTATTAGTCCATCTATACTGACCTCCATCAGGTTGCAAATTGAATATAATATTTTTCTGCATCTAGCCCTGAAAAAATATTTGGCCTTCTAGCAGTGTGTGGGACTTGTTCTATTAGTCCATCTATACTGACCTCCATCAGGTTGCAAATTGAATATAATATTTTTCTGCATCTAGCTCTGAAAAAATATTTGGGCTTCTAGCAGTGTGTGGGACTTGTTCTATTAGTCCATCTATACTGACCTCCATCAGGTTGCAAATTGAATATAATATTTTTCTGCATCTAGCTCTGTAAAAATATTTAGCCTTCTAGCAGTGTGTGGGACTTGTTCTATTAGTCCATCTATACTGACCTCCATCAGGTTGCAAATTAAAAATAATTTTTATCTGCATCTAGCTCTGAAAAAATATTTGGCCTTCTAGCAGTGTGTGGGACTTGTTCTATTAGTCCATCTATACTGACCTCCATCAGGTTGCAAATTGAATATAATATTTTTCTGCATCAAGCTCTGAAAAAATATTTGGCCTTTTAGCAGTGTGTGGGACTTGTTCTATTAGTCCATCTATACTGACCTCCATCAGGTTGCAAATTGAATATAATATTTATCTGCATCTAGCTCTGAAAAAATATTTGGCCTTCTAGCTGTGTGTGGGACTTGTTCTATTAATCCATCTATACTGACCTCCATCAGGTTGCAAATTGAATAAAATATTTTTCTGCACCTAGCTCTGAAAAAATATTTGGCCTTCTAGCAGTGTGTGGGACTTGTTCTATTAGTCCATCTATACTGACCTCCATCAGTTTGCAAATTGAATATAATATTTTTCTGCATCAAGCTCTGAAAAAATATTTGGGCTTCTAGCAGTGTGTGGGACTTTTTCTATTAGTCCATCTATACTGACCTCCATCACGTTGCAAATTGAATATAATTTTTTTCTTCATCTAGCTCTGAAAAAATATTTGGGCTTCTAGCTATGTGTGGGACTTGTTCTATTAGTGCATCTATACTGACCTCCATCAGGTTGCAAATTGAATATAATATTTTTCTGCATCTAGCTCTGAAAAAATATTTGGCCTTCTAGCAGTGTGTGGGACTTGTTCTATTAGTCAATCTATACTGACCTCCATCAGGTTGTAAATTGAATATAATATTTTTCTGCATCTAGCTGTGAAAAAATATTTGGGCTTCTAGCAGTGTGTGGGACTTGTTCTATTAGTCCATCTATACTGACCTCCATCACGTTGCAAATTGAATATAATTTTTTTCTGCATCTAGCTCTGTAAAAATATTTGGCCTTCTAGCAGTGTGTGGGACTTGTTCTATTAGTCCATCTATACTGACCTCCATCAGGTTGCAAATTGAATATAATATTTTTCTGCATCTAGCTCTGAAAAAATATTTGGCCTTCTAGCAGTGTGTGGGACTTGTTCTATTAGTCCATCTATACTGACCTCCATCAGGTGGCAAATTGAATATAATATTTTTCTGCATCTAGCTCTGAAAAAATATTTGGCCTTCTAGCAGTGTGTAAGACTTGTTCTATTAGTCCATCTATACTGACCTCCATCACGTTGCAAATTGAATATAATTTTTTTCTGCATCTAGCTCTGAAAAAATATTTGGGCTTCTAGCAGTGTGTAAGACTTGTTCTATTAGTCCATCTATACTGACCTCCATCACGTTGCAAATTGAATATAATTTTTTTCTGAATTTAGCTCTGTAAAAATATTTGGCCTTCTAGCAGTGTGTGGAACTTGTTCTATTAGTCCATCTATACTGATCTCCATCAGGTTGCAAATTAAAAATAATTTTTATCTGCATCTAGCTCTGAAAAAATATTTGGCCTTCTAGCAGTGTGTGGGACTTGTTCTATTAGTCCATCTATACTGACCTCCATCAGGTTGCAAATTAAAAATAATTTTTATCTGCGTCTTGCTGTGGAAAAATATTTGGCCTTCTAGCTGTGTGGAACTTGTTCTATTAGTCCATCTATAATGACCTCCATCAGGTTGCAAATTCAAAATAATTTTTGGTCTGCATCTAGCTCTGAAAAAATATTTGGTCTTCTAGCAGTGTGTGGGACTTGTTCTATTAGTCCATCTATACTGACCTCCATCAGGTTGCAAATTGAATATAATATTTTTCTGCATCTAGCTCTGAAAAAATATTTGGGCTTCTAGCAGTGTGTGTCACTTGTTCTATTAGTCCATCTATACTGACCTCCATCACGTTGCAAATTAAAAATAATTTTTATCTGCGTCTAGCTGTGGAAAAATATTTGGCCTTCTAGCTGTGTGGAACTTGTTCTATTAGTCCATCTATAATGACCTCCATCAGGTTGCAAATTCAAAATAATTTTTTGTCTGCATCTAGCTCTGAAAAAATATTTGGTCTTCTAGCAGTGTGTGGGACTTGTTCTATTAGTCCATCTATACTGACCTCCGTCAGGTTGCAAATTCAAAATAATTTTTTGTCTGCATATAGCTCTGAAAAAATATTTGGTCTTCTAGCAGTGTGTGGGACTTGTTCTATTAGTCCATCTATACTGACCTCCATCAGGTTGCAAATTAAAAATAATTTTTATCTGCATCTAGCTCTGAAAAAATATTTGGCCTTCTAGCAGTGTGTGGGACTTGTTCTATTAGTCCATCTATACTGACCTCCATCAGGTTGCAAATTGAATATAATATTTTTCTGCATCAAGCTCTGAAAAAATATTTGGCCTTTTAGCAGTGTGTGGGACTTGTTCTATTAGTCCATCTATACTGACCTCCATCACGTTGCAAATTGAATATAATTTTTTTCTGCATCTAGCTCTGAAAAAATATTTGGCCTTCTAGCAGTGTGTGGGACTTGTTCTATTAGTCCATCTATACTGACCTCCATCAGGTTGCAAATTGAATATAATATTTTTCTGCACCTAGCTCTGAAAAAATATTTGGCCTTCTAGCAGTGTATGGGACTTGTTCTATTAGTCCATCTATACTGACCTCCATCAGGTGCAAATTGAATATAATATTTTTCTGCATCTAGCTCTGAAAAAATATTTGGCCTTCTATCAGTGTGTGGGACTTGTTCTATTAGTCCATCTATACTGACCTCCATCAGGTTGCAAATAGAATATAATATTTTTCTGCATCAAGCTCTGAAAAAATATTTGGGCTTCTAGCAGTGTGTGGGACTTTTTCTATTAGTCCATCTATACTGACCTCCATCAGGTTGCAAATTGAATATAATATTTTTCTGCATCTAGCTCTGTAAAAATATTTAGCCTTCTAGCAGTGTGTGGGACTTGTTCTATTAGTCCATCTATACTGACCTCCATCAGGTTGCAAATTAAAAATAATTTTTATCTGCATCTAGCTCTGAAAAAATATTTGGCCTTCTAGCAGTGTGTGGGACTTGTTCTATTAGTCCATCTATACTGACCTCCATCAGGTTGCAAATTGAATATAATATTTTTCTGCATCAAGCTCTGAAAAAATATTTGGCCTTTTAGCAGTGTGTGGGACTTGTTCTATTAGTCCATCTATACTGACCTCCATCAGGTTGCAAATTGAATATAATATTTTTCTGCATCTAGCTCTGAAAAAATATTTGGCCTTCTAGCTGTGTGTGGGACTTGTTCTATTAATCCATCTATACTGACCTCCATCAGGTTGCAAATTGAATAAAATATTTTTCTGCACCTAGCTCTGAAAAAATATTTGGCCTTCTACCAGTGTGTGGGACTTGTTCTATTAGTCCATCTATACTGACCTCCATCAGGTTGCAAATTGAATATAATATTTTTCTGCATCTAGCTCTGAAAAAATATTTGGCCTTCTAGCAGTGTGTGGGACTTGCTCTATTAGTTCATCTATACTGACCTCCATCAGTTTGCAAATTGAATATAATATTTTTCTGCATCAAGCTCTGAAAAAATATTTGGGCTTCTAGCAGTGTGTGGGACTTTTTCTATTAGTCCATCTATACTGACCTCCATCACGTTGCAAATTGAATATAATTTTTTTCTTCATCTAGCTCTGAAAAAATATTTGGGCTTCTAGCTATGTGTGGGACTTGTTCTATTAGTCCATCTATACTGACCTCCATCAGGTTGCAAATTGAATATAATATTTTTCTGCATCTAGCTCTGAAAAAATATTTGGCCTTCTAGCAGTGTGTGGGACTTGTTCTATTAGTCAATCTATACTGACCTCCATCAGGTTGTAAATTGAATATAATATTTTTCTGCATCTAGCTCTGAAAAAATATTTGGGCTTCTAGCAGTGTGTGGGACTTGTTCTATTAGTCCATCTATACTGACCTCCATCACGTTGCAAATTGAATATAATTTTTTTCTGCATCTAGCTCTGTAAAAATATTTGGCCTTCTAGCAGTGTGTGGGACTTGTTCTATTAGTCCATCTATACTGACCTCCATCAGGTTGCAAATTGAATATAATATTTTTCTGCATCTAGCTCTGAAAAAATATTTGGCCTTCTAGCTGTGTGTGGGACTTGTTCTATTAATCCATCTATACTGACCTCCATCAGGTTGCAAATTGAATAAAATATTTTTCTGCACCTAGCTCTGAAAAAATATTTGGCCTTCTACCAGTGTGTGGGACTTGTTCTATTAGTCCATCTATACTGACCTCCATCAGGTTGCAAATTGAATATAATATTTTTCTGCATCTAGCTCTGAAAAAATATTTGGCCTTCTAGCAGTGTGTGGGACTTGTTCTATTAGTTCATCTATACTGACCTCCATCAGTTTGCAAATTGAATATAATATTTTTCTGCATCAAGCTCTGAAAAAATATTTGGGCTTCTAGCAGTGTGTGGGACTTTTTCTATTAGTCCATCTATACTGACCTCCATCACGTTGCAAATTGATATAATTTTTTTCTTCATCTAGCTCTGAAAAAATATTTGGGCTTCTAGCTATGTGTGGGACTTGTTCTATTAGTCCATCTATACTGACCTCCATCAGGTTGCAAATTGAATATAATATTTTTCTGCATCTAGCTCTGAAAAAATATTTGGCCTTCTAGCAGTGTGTGGGACTTGTTCTATTAGTCAATCTATACTGACCTCCATCAGGTTGTAAATTGAATATAATATTTTTCTGCATCTAGCTCTGAAAAAATATTTGGGCTTCTAGCAGTGTGTGGGACTTGTTCTATTAGTCCATCTATACTGACCTCCATCACGTTGCAAATTGAGTATAATTTTTTTCTGCATCTAGCTCTGTAAAAATATTTGGCCTTCTAGCAGTGTGTGGGACTTGTTCTATTAGTCCATCTATACTGACCTCCATCAGGTTGCAAATTGAATATAATATTTTTCTGCATCTAGCTCTGAAAAAATATTTGGCCTTCTAGCTGTGTGTGGGACTTGTTCTATTAATCCATCTATACTGACCTCCATCAGGTTGCAAATTGAATAAAATATTTTTCTGCACCTAGCTCTGAAAAAATATTTGGCCTTCTACCAGTGTGTGGGACTTGTTCTATTAGTCCATCTATACTGACCTCCATCAGGTTGCAAATTGAATATAATATTTTTCTGCATCTAGCTCTGAAAAAATATTTGGCCTTCTAGCAGTGTGTGGGACTTGTTCTATTAGTTCATCTATACTGACCTCCATCAGTTTGCAAATTGAATATAATATTTTTCTGCATCAAGCTCTGAAAAAATATTTGGGCTTCTAGCAGTGTGTGGGACTTTTTCTATTAGTCCATCTATACTGACCTCCATCACGTTGCAAATTGCATATAATTTTTTTCTTTATCTAGCTCTGAAAAAATATTTGGGCTTCTAGCTATGTGTGGGACTTGTTCTATTAGTCCATCTATACTGACCTCCATCAGGTTGCAAATTGAATATAATATTTTTCTGCATCTAGCTCTGAAAAAATATTTGGCCTTCTAGCAGTGTGTGGGACTTGTTCTATTAGTCAATCTATACTGACCTCCATCAGGTTGTAAATTGAATATAATATTTTTCTGCATCTAGCTCTGAAAAAATATTTGGGCTTCTAGCAGTGTGTGGGACTTGTTCTATTAGTCCATCTATACTGACCTCCAGCAGGTGGCAAATTGAATATAATATTTTTCTGCAACTAGCTCTGAAAAAATATTTGGCCTTCTAGCAGTGTGTGTGACTTGTTCTATTAGTCCATCTATACTGACCTCCATCAGGTTGCAAATTGAATATAATATTTTTCTGCATCTAGCTCTGAAAAAATATTTGGGCTTCTAGCAGTGTGTGAGACTTGTTCTATTAGTCCATCTATACTGACCTCCATCACGTTGCAAATTGAAT
The DNA here is from genome assembly GCF_046119375.1 of Phyllobates terribilis. Lineage (NCBI taxonomy): Eukaryota > Metazoa > Chordata > Amphibia > Anura > Dendrobatidae > Phyllobates > Phyllobates terribilis. The sequence continues at coordinate 95,191,736 of NW_027362761.1, read as the reverse complement.
ATAATTTTTTTCTGCATCTAGCTCTGTAAAAATATTTGGCCTTCTAGCACTGTGTGGGACTTGTTCTATTAGTCCATCTATACTGATCTCCATCAGGTTGCAAATTAAAAATAATTTTTATCTTCATCTAGCTCTGAAAAAATATTTGGCCTTCTAGCAGTGTGTGGGACTTGTTCTATTAGTCCATCTATACTGACCTCCATCAGGTTGCAAATTAAAAATAATTTTTATCTGCGTCTAGCTGTGGAAAAATATTTGGCCTTCTAGCTGTGTGGAACTTGTTCTATTAGTCCATCTATAATGACCTCCATCAGGTTGCAAATTCAAAATAATTTTTTGTCTGCATCTAGCTCTGAAAAAATATTTGGTCTTCTAGCAGTGTGTGGGACTTGTTCTATTAGTCCATCTATACTGACCTCCGTCAGGTTGCAAATTCAAAATAATTTTTTGTATGCATATAGCTCTGAAAAAATATTTGGTCTTCTAACAGTGTGTGGGACTTGTTCTATTAGTCCATCTATACTGACCTCCATCAGGTTGCAAATTGAATATAATATTTTTCTGCATCTAGCTCTGTAAAAATATTTGGCCTTCTAGCAATGTGTGGGACTTGTTCTATTAGTCCATCTATACTGACCTCCATCAGGTTGCAAATTAAAAATAATTTTTATCTGCATCTAGCTCTGAAAAAATATTTGGCCTTCTAGCAGTGTGTGGGACTTGTTCTATTAGTCCATCTATACTGACCTCCATCAGGTTGCAAATTGAATATAATATTTTTCTGCATCAAGCTCTGAAAAAATATTTGGCCTTTTAGCAGTGTGTGGGACTTGTTCTATTAGTCCATCTATACTGACCTCCATCACGTTGCAAATTGAATATAATTTTTTTCTGCATCTAGCTCTGTAAAAATATTTGGCCTTCTAGCAGTGTGTGGGACTTGTTCCATTAGTCCATCTATACTGACCTCCATCAGGTTGGAAATTAAAAATAATTTTTATCTGCATCTAGCTCTGAAAAAATATTTGGCCTACTAGCAGTGTGTGGGACTTGTTCTATTAGTCCATCTATACTGACCTCCATCAGGTTGCAAATTAAAAATAATTTTTATCTGCATCTAGCTGTGGAAAAATATTTGGCCTTCTAGCTGTGTGTGGGACTTGTTCTATTAGTCCATCTATACTGACCTCCATCAGGTTGCAAATTCAAAATAATTTTTTGTCTGCATCTAGCTCTGAAAAAATATTTGGTCTTCTAGCAGTGTGTGGGACTTGTTCTATTAGTCCATCTATACTGACCTCCATCAGGTTGCAAATTCAAAATAATTTTTTGTCTGCATCTAGCTCTGAAAAAATATTTGGTCTTCTAGCAGTGTGTGGGACTTGTTCTATTAGTCCATCTATACTGACCTCCATCAGGTTGCAAATTGAATATAATATTTTTCTGCATCTAGCTCTGAAAAAATATTTGGCCTTCTAGCAGTGTGTGGGACTTGTTCTATTAGTCCATCTATACTGACCTCCATCAGGTTGCAAATTGAATACAATATTTTTCTGCATCTAGCTCTGAAAAAATATTTGGGCTTCTAGCAGTGTGTGGGACTTGTTGTATTAGTCCATCTATACTGACCTCCATCATGTTGCAAATTGAATATAATTTTTTTCTGCATCTTGCTCTGAAAAAATATTTGGCCTTCTAGCAGTGTGTGGGACTTGTTCTATTAGTCCATCTATACTGACCTCCATCAGGTTGCAAATTGAATATCATTTTTTTCTGCATCTAGCTCTGAAAAAATATTTGGCCTTCTAGCAGTGTGTGGGACTTGTTCTATTAGTCCATCTATACTGACCTCAATCAGGTTGCAAATTGAATATCATTTTTTTCTGCATCTAGCTCTGAAAAAATATTTGGCCTTCTAGCAGTGTGTGGGACTTGTTCTATTAGTCCATCTATACTGACCTCCATCAGGTTGCAAATTAAAAATAATTTTTATCTGCATCTAGCTCTGAAAAAATATTTGGCCTTCTAGCAGTGTGTGGGACTTGTTCTATTAGTCCATCTTTACTGACCTCCGTCAGGTTGCAAATTAAAAATAATTTTTATCTGCATCTAGCTCTGAAAAAATATTTGGGCTTCTAGCAGTGTGTGGGACTTGGTCTATTAGTCCATCTATACTGACCTTCCTCAGGTTGCAAATTAAAAATAATTTTTATCTGCATCTAGCTCTGAAAAAATATTTGACCTTCTAGCAGTGTGTGGGACTTGTTCTATTAGTCCATCTATACTGACCTCCATCAGATTGCAAATTCAAAATAATTTTTTGGCTGCATCTAGCTCTGAAAAAATATTTGGCCTTCTAGCAGTGTGTGGGCCTTGTTCTATTAGTCCATCTATACTGACCTCCATCAGGTTGCAAATTAAAAATTATTTTTATCTGCATCTAGCTCTGAAAAAATATTTGGCCTTCTAGCAGTGTGTGGGACTTGTTCTATTAGTCCATTTTTACTGACCTCCATCAGGTTGCAAATTAAAAATAATTTTTATCTGCATCTAGCTCTGAAAAAAATATTTGGCCTTCTAGCAGTGTGTGGGACTTGTTCTATTCGTCCATCTCTACTGACCTCCATCAGGTTGCAAATTAAAAATAATTTTTATCTGCATCTAGCTCTGAAAAAATATTTGACCTTCTAGCAGTGTGTGGGACTTGTTCTATTAGTCCATCTATACTGACCTCCATCAGGTTGCAAATTCAAAATAATTTTTATCTGCATCTAGCTCTGAAAAAATATTTGGCCTTCTAGCAGTGTGTGGGACTCATTGTATTAGGCCATCTATACCAAGCTCCACCAGCTTTTAAATTAATAATAATTTTTAACTGCATCTAGCCCTGAAAATAATTTTTCTTCCCAATAGTGGTAGCAATATAAATATGGGGCGCGCTCCTGGCTTACAAAAATATACGCTTCATAACAAAAAACACCAGCCTAGCGCACTGCATTAATAAGATAGCATCATCGTCTCTCCCAGTGCTAGGCCTACTACCCAGGCTAGCATTCCTGTGCCTAAAACACAATGTATGGGTCTGCGCTAGCCACTATGCTGAGGGGTCTAAAGCTGTTGCTAACGCTTTATAACAATTCAATTGGCAGATTTTCACAGAGCTCTTCCACAATGCCCACCCATCGGGCAACAGTTTCCCACCTTCCCTATGGGATCTAGTGGCGAATAGTTGATGCCATTAATCAGAGCGTCAGTTGCCCCGTCGACGTGGCAAGCATACGGTAAGGCATGGGAAGAGTGGACACGACTAGTAGCAGGCAGACGGGTTGACCAATGTGAACAAGCCAGATCACAAGTCACCATAGAATTTCTCCACCAGCTAATAATGAGGGGCATATCAGGGGCGTCAGCGCAGCGGTGTCTGACCGGAGTAGCATTTCACTTCCAACTACTGAATTGGGGAGATGGGACAAAGATTCATCATCAGACAATCCATAAAAGGGTGGAAAAGGGGTCAGCCAAGTCAGGAGTGTAGACGTCCCGTCCCGTGTCACTAAAACTGATTTCTCACATCATATCCCTAACACCATTAACATGACACTCACAATTTGAAGCAACACTACTGTCTACTGCATTTGTGATCGCCTTCTTCGGGGCTCTATGCATAAGCGAATTAGTCCCTCAATCCAAAATTACCACCAGTGGAGGCTTATTACACCAGGATGTAGTCATAGCCAATAATGCAATACGTCTACGCATACACAAATTGAAAACGGTTCCAGTGGGCAGGGGCACTTGGGTACTTCCACAACCCACAAACGGTACACTGAGTCGGGTAACAATAGTAAAAACATATCTAACCATCAGATCACAAAGTAATTTCTTCCTATCACACATTGATGGAACGCCATTATCAAGATACCAGTTCCAAGCTATCTTTAATAAATGCAGAACATCGGCAGGGAACCACCCCAAAGATTACGCGACACACTCATTCCGCATAGGCGCGGCTACGGAAGCAGCAAGAGCAGGACTGTCAGAAACGGAAGTTCAGAGGATAGGGAGATGGCGATCCACGTGTTTGGCAAGATACATAAGACCGGACTTGTTATCCTAACGTGGTTTGTTTCTTTTACAGGTGACGCTAAGCCAACAGTGTGGGTGATAGGCCACTCGTATATATATTGGGCAGAAAAAAGGGCAAAAGTCCACCCAGGCGGGAGGAAATTAGAGTTTCATAACACATATTTCAACTGGAGAGGTATTAGAGGCCTGCTATGGCCACAGGTACTAATGGAGGTAATCAAGGTAGGGAGAGAGGCAAGATGTCCTGTCATCTTAGTTATAAAGGCCGGGGGAAACAACCTAGGTCATCACAAGAGCGCATAACTAATGGCAATAATGAAACTAGACACTGAGCGCTTCAGAGAATTTTTCACAAAACTAGCTATAGTATGGTCAGAGATTGTGCCGATAGCGGTATGGCAAGGTGCACGAGACATCACGGCCATCGAACGGACAAGGCGGGTAATAAATATTCGGATGGCAAAATTTAGAAGAGACAGAGGCGGTTTAGTGGTACGACACCGACAACTGGAAGGAGATAAAGCAGGCCTCATACGGCCCGACGGTGTTCACTTAATGGATATTGGACTGGACATATTCCTGTCAGGACTCCAGGACCGAGTGGAACAAGCGTTAAGAGTGATATGTGGGGGTTAGAGTCCTGCATACGAGTACGCAGGATCCTCCATGGCCTGGAAATAGAAAGGACATGTTGGAGAGTTACACTTGTTGGCCAAGTTGCCGGAGTTGAGACCCAGGGCATGCTGCAACAAGCTGAATTATTTTAGAAATAAAATGCCTTTCTAATGGAATGAGTATAAAGAGTTAATAAAGCTGTGACCGATCCTCACCCATCCCGTTGTAAGAGTTACATTATTGTATTGTCAAGGAAAGGGGGGCGGTAGGGGGGCTGAGCGTCTGGGTTTGGTTGGGGGTCCCCACAGTCTGCCTAGGCTAGATGCATTTAAAAATTCTTATTAGATACACAGGCGGTGCAGCTTGCTTCGCAGCTGGGCTACTATGCCCAAAGTATTGCCTAGGCTAGATGCAGTTAAAAATTCTACGCTGACTAGCAGACACTGAAGATTTGGAGCAGACCTCTGAGTAAGCAGCTCTTCAGACTCAACCATCTGTGTTACCCCAAGCCATAGGGTATGTAGTTTCTTACAGTTAAAAGGGGGGGGGAGCGACCGAACCCACCTGGAATTGACGATGCCAACGTCACGTAAGACACAGCAAGGTGACTCCAAAAAGAGTCTCCATTTTTTTCCCAAATTTGTGGCACAGACACCACTTAACCCTAGAACGCATACCTGGGGCCTCGCAGTCCCGCCCTGTTAATTGTTTTCTATTTTCTGCAAGATTACTTTAGTTAGAATTTTGAAACTCTAGGTATTCTTCATGTATATAGTTGTTTGTCATTTGAGTTTGAATTATTCCATGTAATTTGCACACGGGCCTAAAAGGCCCCAGTTATATGAAAGTGTAGATTTTTATGGTCATGCGTTCTAGGGTTAAGTGGCATCAATTGCCCCACAGTTGCTTAAAACGGTTGGTGAGGTGATATTACCAAATCCTCAAGCTTTTAGTCTCCCAAGGATAACACAGGGGTAGAAAAGTCCTTGCGAATCCATGATTTGTTCATCTTTATGAACGTGAGTCTATCTACATTCTCAGTGGACAGCCGCGTGTGCTTATCTGTCAGCACACCATCAGCAGCGCTGAACACACGTTCAGAGAGAACACTGGCTGCAGGGCATGACAAGATCTCCAAGGCGTGAGTGGCGAGCTCCGGCCATTTTTCCTGATTGGAATACCAAAATGAGCAAGGGTCCAGTGACACAGTCATGGCTTCGATGTTCACTTGGAGATACTCATCCTCTCTAGGCATTGACTATGTGTCAGACTTCCTGTCTCCTGTGGCCTTGCAAAGGATGGTCTAAAAAAGTGGTGAAACGACTCCACAAAATTGCTGTTACCAGCAGATACTGTGTTACTGTTACGGTTTGAGTGATGAAGACTCGACAGTCCCACGGTTGGCAAGTTAGAACTGTGAGATTCACTTCGTGCACCACTGTTTTTTTGTGGAAAAGCACATGTAAGATTCTGCAACAGCATCTGCAGATACTCCTGCATGCGTCAATCCCTTTTTATGGCAGGAATTATTTCGGCAAATTTATTTTGTACCGGGGATCTAACAGTGTGGCAACCCAGTAGTCGGGATTACTTCGAATTCTGCAATCTGAGGGTCATGTTGCAGGTAGTGCAGCAAGAAGGCACTCATGTGTCTTGCGCATCCAGGAGGACCAAGTCCTTGTTGTGCTGGTAGCGAGGTAAGAATCATGCTTGCTTCCTCTGCCCTCTCCCCCCAACCTCGCACAACAGAAATGTGATCAAGGTCTCCCTCATCTGATGAGTCTTCCATGCCCATCGCCAGTTCATCCTCCACTTCTTCCTCGGCTCCTGCACCTTGCTCAACAGTTTGGCTGCTACCATGCGCCCTTTTTAATCCCTCTCCCCCACCCTCCCATGCCTGCCACCTTGGTGCTGCCAACCGTCTGGACCTTGGAGATGTTATCCCTTCCGCATACGACTCCTCCTCTACTTCCTCCACCTCCTCTTGTCCCACCACCTGACTCTGAATTCTGTTTAATGTGTGCTCCAGCATGTAAATCACCAGAATAGTCATGCTGATAATGGCATCGTCGTCAGCACTAAACGTCTTCGTCGCCATTTCAAAACTGTGCAGAAGGGTGTGTGGCGCCCCTGAGGGTTCAGTCGCCACAAAGTTACTGCATCTCACCCAGAAGTGTGGTATCTCACCCTCAGGTAAGGAAGGCGTATGGCTCGGGACCCTAACACCTGCATCCAACACATACCCGCAGTGGGGGTAGAGCGAGATTGCTCCTAAGGGAGAGCACAGTCCAAGGACCCTAGCTGGTGGGAGGGTCCTATGTAGTGGGTGCTTAGGGGAGCAGCTTAGGGGAGCACATGACAGGGAGAGTATAAATAGGAAGCCATCTTAGAAAGAGCAAGCCAGTCAGAGGAGGAAAAGTGACAGGAGCAGAGGCTCGGCATGAGCTCTGCTCCAGAGGCGGGCCTAGCCTTGGAGGCCCAGGACTGAAGGAAAGAAGAGAGGAGTGGGAGCAGGAAGGCTCCAGGAACCGAAGGGACCCTAGGGCTACGGGCCGTGCAGAAGGCCACCCGTACTCCTGCTGCTACCAGGAGGTAGAGGGGTCAGGCCAGATAAGGGGAACCGGTCCCTCAACTAGAGGAGAAACAGCAAGGCTCAACTAGAAAACGGAGGCTGCAGCATTTCATGTACTGCAGGCAAAAGTCCACACCAGTCTCACTAAAAAGGTAGCCACATAGGACCCTGGGGACGGATCACAAGTCGCCCGCCAAGGCCCGAGGATACCGGATAGAAGTGTCCCTGGGTGTGAGGTGCAGGGAGAAGGCCAGAGAAAGGACACACAGAAGGGGGTCCTGCTAAGTACTCCGGAGCTATCTGGGGGTGGACTGAGCCCCTCACTGAGTACGCACAGCATGACGGGTGAGATTGCTCTGGTACCTGTAATCTGGACTGCAACAACTGTGAGTAAAGATCTTGGGACTGCATCACACGGACTCTGTGTTCATTACTGACTCCCTGCACTACAACCACCATCATCCACCCACACTGCCCTGAAGCTACACTCTTCCTGTGGTGAGTAATAATACCATTGCTGCAAAACCACCAGCTTCAGAGGACTGTTCTGCAGCGGCGGCCCCTTTGGCCGCACTCCACAGGTGGCGTAGTCGGACATTATAAAATCCATATATACAAATTACCGTTGGATTTACCGCCCTGGGTCACGACCGGGTCACCACCACAGTGACTACAACCCCCAGCGTCTACCGGCCCGGCTCAGGGTACCCCACGGCCCAGGGGGCGCATCAACTTCATAGGTCCGTGATCTGAGACCACTCCTGCAGAGTGATTTGCCCCACCTCTGGATCTCGCTGGCCCAGGCAATATGTCAGAACGTATTGCACCAGGGCTTTTCGGTGCTGCCACAGTCGCTGCAACATGTGCAGAGTTGAATTCCACCGTGTCGGCACATCGCATTTCAGCCGGTGAACTGGCAGGCCCAACGACTTCTGTAGAGATGTAAGTTGTTGAGCTGCGGGATGCGAACGGCGGAAGTGAGCACACAGCGACCGTGCCCTCTGCAGAAGGCCATATAATCCGGGATAGTGGGCTAAAGATTTATGGACAACCAGGTTCAACACGTGAGCCATACAAGGCACGTGTGTGACATTGCCCCGGCGAAGGGCCGCACCCAGGTTTGCAGCATTGTCGCACACGGCCTTCCCTGGTTGCAGGTCCAGTAGAGACAACCATTCATGAAACTGGGTCTCCTGAGCTGACCACAAGTCCTCAGCTGTGTGACTCACATTTCCCAGACATTTCAAAGTAAACACTGATGCCGTTGAGCCCTGCTGCCAGCATAGTAAGGAGGTGTGCAGGATTCCTTCTGCGCAGTTAGAAAGCAGGAGGCATTACCAGACAGGCTTTGGGTGCAGGTGGAGGACCGAGAGGAGGTTGAGGAGGCAGAAGCAGTGGAGGAACTTCGAGATAAAGAGGATTGACGCAAAACTCGTGGGGACGGTAAGACTTGGACAGCAGCCCCTTGTCCTGCTGTCACCATAGTTGCCCAGTGCCCAGTCAGCGACATGTAACGCCCCTGTCCATGCCTACTCGTCCAAGTGTCTGTGGTGAAATGCACCCTGTCACACACAGAGTTTCTCAAAGAAGCGGTGATGTTGTGTGCGACATGCTGGTGGAGCGCAGGCACACCTTTCTTTGAGAAGTAGTGCCGACTGGGCATCTGGTACTGGGGCACTGCAACGGACATAAGGTCTCGAAAATCCACTGTGTCCTCCAGGCGGAAAGGCAGCATTTCTGTAGCCAACAGCTTGCAGATGGTGAAATTCAACCTCTTAGCTTTCTCATGGCTAGGAGGAAATGGTCTTTTACTTTTCCACATCTGAGGGACCGACGGCTGGCTGTTGTGCTTTGACGGGGTTGAGTAGGGTGTCCCCGGCAAACTGCCGGTCTGTGAGGAAGATGCAGGCGGACATGTTAGGTTGCCTTGATCCAAAGGTGGAGCTCTCGATAACAGACAGCGCTCAACACCAGCAGGTGTTTCCACTTCCCAATGAACTGACGACCTGCCATTCACACTGGCTGTTGCAGGTAAAGAGGTGGCAGGTCTGCGTTCAAAAACATGTGTGACTGCTGTCCACCCAGTCACAGAGGATGAAGAGGCCGCGGATGCACAAGATGGGGCAGACGGTGGTTGGCCCAGCCTGCTAGGCCGCATTGTAGCACAGTGAGCTTCCCACTGCAACTTATGCTTCATATCCATGTGACGGTACATGCATGAAGTACTCAAACTATGGATTTTTTGGCCTCTACTTAGCTTTTGGTGACAAATATTACACATAACACGAGTTGTGTCATCCTTATCGATCTGAATAAATGCCCAGGCTATGCAAGGCTTAGAGTCCATGCGACCTGAAGAGCCACTATGAGTTGTCGTCAGAGGCAGAGTTGTGGTTGAGGATGCAGTTGTTGACGTGCTTCCAGTACTCCGTCTCTATCCAGGAAGGCGCAACCTAACCTCGTCGTCAATAGCATCTGTGACGCCCCGCTGCGCTTGGTATCACAGATCCTAGAAGAGTATATTGATGGAATCCTCCACAAGAGGCCCCCATAAACATTCACACATCTCCAACTTCCACCTCAGACCAGCAGAGGGAGCCCGTTAGGGATATAAATAGGGAAGGTGGAGCTAGGCAGTTCAGTTCCTCTGAAGAGTTCCTGCAGTAGAGAAGCCTAAGAGAGGTCAGTCTGCAGTGGAGCTCAGTCTAGTCTAGAGAACTCAGTTAATAGTTCAGCAGTGGAGCACGAGGCTCCTGCTAGCTAGATTCAGGGAGCCCAGATAGAGCTTAAGGTGTGCCGGCGCCATAAGATCGGTGAAGCGCGGCAAGCTGCCGTTAGTGTGTATAGCCTAGTGAGGGCCCGAGTAGGCCGAAGGCGAGTGGCGAGTTAGTACATAAGGGGCAGAGGAGCTTAACCAGCTCACCCCGAAGCATTTACCGGACACCGGATCCGAGCTTACCGGGATCTCTATGACCCAGTAATGCATAACCGGAATCCCTGGAGAACTACAAGTCCCAGGATCGCTAAGGTGCTGATACGTAACAGAGCCAGGAGACGCTTAGGCCCCGCATAGTGGGAGCGTGAACTCCAAGAGAAGGCCCTACCACAAGGTCAGCCAGGGCAGGACAGAAACAAAGTTAGGCCTAGCTCCAGGCAGGTCAGAAACTTACTACGCAGAGGCAAGAAACAGGAGGCCCTACACCCGCTCATTGGGGAGGATCCTGATATGCACCCTTCACCCTACAGTGCTCCGGGATGTGCCTGAATTTCCACCAGTAAAAGGTACTGAAGTGACTACCGTGTCCGTTCCCGTTCTTGCTCTGACCCAGCTGGGTCTCGCCTGTCCTGCATTCCCCCTGCATGCGCTGCCCTGAGACCTAGCTCCACCTGTGGGGAGCTATACCATCGAGCTGCCTTATCACGGGCCTCAGTGGACTGCTGCAGCGCTGGTGCTTCTCACCAGATACCACAGGTGGCGTCACGAACTCTTATAAAATTAACAATTATCCACCCTTTTAAAGAGTGACCCCAGGGTACGGGCCAGGGAGCCGACCACCGCGACATCCCCAAGGCCAGGCAAAGGCCCCGGTGACCTCATCGACTGGCTGACTGTGGGTTGACAGTAAGTGGGATCTCCAACCTTGTCATCATCACCCTGTGTGTTATCACACCCGTCGTCCTCAAAGCCAACCTCTTCCTGCCCTGACCGAAAAGTCAAGTTGTCGCTCCAATCAGGTATTTGAGTCTCATCATCGTCTTCATCATTGTCTCCACCAACAGGAGTTACAGTTTGGGAACGAGGGTCTACATTATGCTCTGAACCTTCTTCATCTGGTCCTGGATCCGACTTATAAAGATTCTGGGCATCAGTGCAGATCATTTCCTCATCTGGATTAACAGAAGCTCTGGAGCAGACCTCCGTTTCCCAGGCTATAGTATGAGTAAACAGCTCTGCAGACTCAACCATCTGTGTTACCCCATACTCAGACGGGCAGCTGGAGACTTGGTAGCTGTGAGGAAGCAAGTGCGATTGGGGTGACACCTCTGAGGACTGGAGTATTTGTGATGTTCAAGTTGAGGTGGAGGAGAGCCCACTTGAAGGAGCACTTGATATCTGCTGAAGCACCTGCTGTTTTTGTGCCTCATCTGGAATTTGTAGCGATGGGCGTGTCCGTAACAAAGGGATTGTCCACGAAAAGAAGTCCACATGTTAGTTTGGCTGGAAGATGATCTTTCTTCTGCAGATGTTACTCCCCCACCACCGCGGGGGGGCTCAACCCACCAGCGGACAGGCACCAGTATTGGGAGAGGGGGGCTGGCCTTCAGGGTCCACCGCGGCTCTGGCACAAACCCGGCGACACGGAGGTGGCACGGGCAGGAACGGACTGGCCGTGTCGGCTTCTGACTTTTTGGATTTTAGAAGGGCATGACATGCCTATATCTGTGTCTCCCCCTCCTTTTACTCCTCCATCTCTTTTCTTTTCGCATGACTATATGTACTTGTCACTTTTCCATGTGTTAGTTATGTCTTCTGAGCAGTTTGTCAGCTTTTGGACACCTTTGAAGGTGTTTTCTATGTGTTTCTATGTGTTTTTGTTTGCCTGCCATTGGTTTTAACGGTGTTCGAAGGTGTTCGACGAACAGTTCGACGAACAGTTCGGCGAACACAAGGGTGTTCGACGAACCGAACCGAACTCGAACACTACGGGGGTGGCTCAACACTACTGCTGGCCTCACTCTGCCTGTCCTCCTGCCACGTTGGGTCAGTTACTTGATCATCCACCACCTCCTCTGCTTCCACCTCCACACCATGGTCCTCCTCCTCACTTTGTGGCAATTGTGTCTCGTCATCGTCCACCTCTTGTGACAAATTGCGAGCGTCGCCTTCCTGTGGCCGTGGCTGTTCAAATATTTGGCCATCGCTACATGGGATCTCCTCTTCCACCACTTCAAGCGGAGCAGGCAAGGGGCCCAAATATGGAAATGGACCAGTGAACAGCTCTTCAGAGTGTCCAACTGTGGGATCAGTTGCTGTCTGACAACACTTGGCATGGTGGGAGGAAGGAGCATCAGGGTGAGGAGGAGTATGTGGTCGAGACTCACGGCTACTAAAACTTGACCGTGTGGAAGACAGACCGGAGGTGGTGGTGCCCAGGTGACTGGAAGTATTATCTGCTATCCAATTAATAACCTGATCAGACTGATCAGTTTGCAATAGTGGTGTTGTGTGCTTCCCTAGTAATTTGGTCAAGAACTGGGAGCGAGAAGATGTGGCTGTTGGTTGTGGCACAAATTCACCTTGGCCACAGCCCTGTCCTCTGCACGCATCCTTAACCAGAACATCCAGTTCCCCATCCCTTGCCACGAGCCTTGCCCATTGTAAATGGAGTAAAATAGCTTACATTCGCACTATCAATGGCAAAAGGGTAATAAAAAGGAGATTAGAACCGTGGAATAGGAAAACCACAGTTCTATTTCTTTGGCCTACACTAGAATTTTTTAAACAGATATATTTGTGTCTGAACAATCAGCGAGACACTCAAACTGTTTTTCTTTATGTAAAAAAGGCAAAAAGATGGATTACACCCAGATTTGAACTGTGGAAGAGGAAAACCACAGTTCTATTTCTCTGGCCTACACCAGAATCTTTTAAACAAAAATAATTGTGTCTGAACAGTCAGCGAGACACTCAAACTGTTTTTTTTTTTATGTAATAAAGGCAAAAAGGTGGATTACACCCAGATTTGAACCGTGGAAGAGGAAAACCACAGTTATATTTCTCTGGCCTACACCAGAATCTTTTAAACAGATATATTTGTGTCTGAACAGTCAGCGAGACACTCAAACAGTTTTTTTTTTATGGAAAAAAGGCAAAAAAGTGGATAATACAGAGATTTGAACCATGGAATTGCAAAACCACAGTTCTCGTTATCTGGCCGAAACCAGACTCTTTTAAACAGATATATTTGTGTCAGAACACTCACAGACACACTCAATTTTTTTTTTTTGGGGGGGGAAATATCAAAAGGTTAATAAGATGGGTATTTGTACAGTGTGACTGAGGGGAAAAAAAAAGAGGATTTACATGGAAAAAAAAGGATTTTTCCTGGCCCCGAGACCTGGGGCTAAGTCTAGCAATTTGAGCAGCAGCAGCACACAAGACTGTAATGCAGTGTTTGTTGGCATAACCATTGCGTCTCCTATACAGCCTGCCTTCCTGCCTGCCTGATATCTGGGATGGATATTAGTCTTCAGAAGGACTGTTTGCTTGGTTTTGCAGGCTTTAGAGACCCTACACTACCTATTTTGCAGTATAAATCTCTCCCTAGCTCAGCAGCACTCTCCCTACACTGTTTGATCCGGAGCGACTGTGTCCAAGATGGCGGCGCCCGGTTTTAAATACTCGAGGTGAAGCTGTGCGGCCAGCCAATCGCTGTAATGCCCACAACCAAAATGGCTGCGGCATTACAGTGACTGGCTGGCAATCCCTGCATGTTCATTGGCTCTGTAAAGAGCGCCAAACATGCAGGGCGGAGACCCGAGCTCCCGCCCGAGTAACCCGAAAATGCTTGGTGCTCGAAGAGCATCCCGAGTAGTGAGATGCTCGGGCGAGTACCGAGCATTGTCGAGCATGCTCGCTCAACAATAATATATATATATATACATATATATATACATAAATATATATATATATATATCCTTCTGAACTAACAGTCCTTCTGAGGACTAATCCAGCTGCATATATTCAGTGGTGATAGCAGGAATTGGGCAGGCAGGCAGTGTATGTGGCAGACTGCAGTGCATATAGTGCAAGAGGGTCCATTGAATGTTCCTGCTGCTGCTGTTCTTACAGATATTTCTACACATAGCCCCAGATATCACGGGCCAGGGAAAAATTTTTTTTATCTTAATCTTGGTTAGTTGCTTAAAAAGCAATCCAGATTACACCATTTTTCTGCTCCATTTGCTTGTTCTCACTGCAGAATAAAGCCAGATCAGTTCCATATTTCAGCGATAAAAATCCAGAAATTTAAACTGAATGTGGAAAATATTGGCCTCCTTTTCCATTCTGTTGCAGTGTGTCGGTCAAGCTATTCACACTAGGTGTCTGTGAAGAATAGTGTTAGTAACGAGAGATGAGCGTTGTTCTACTCGAACTGTTCGCCAATCTCAAATTCGAGCTGTTTTGGGCGGTGTTCGAGCCGTTCGGCGAACACGAACGATTTGAGAAAAATTCGGCTGTTCGAGGTTATGTTCGATAACTGTTCGTGCACCAAAATCATAACTGGATTTTTTCTCAGTAATGATGAAAATTAATGTTAATACGCAGTTTGAGTGTACAGCGGGGTGGGGGGAGGGGCAGGGGATGGATCTCTGCAGGAATAATGAAGATCTCCATTTTTTTTTCTCTTTCCCGCATTTACAGTGGGGAGGTGCAATCTGTCAGCCTATCAGCAGCGCACACACGGAGCGAAGTGCTTTTTTCACACAAGCAAGGGCATGTGTCATTGGCAGTGTATGTCACTGTCACGCTGTCTCTGTATACTGGAGGTAGGGGGCTTAAGCTGACCCTAAGCTGGGGCCCTGACTAATCCCTCAACCTGGAGGTACTGTTAAAGGTACAGAGGTCCAGGCCGCCAGCGTAACCCCTACCTCCTGAGGATCCCTGCACCTAAGTAATCTAGTCCTGAGAAGGACCCCGATCACAACAAAAGGGGACAAGTAATAATATGCCCACACACAGTACTTAGACGAACGAGACAGTACAAGGGAAAAACCAAAACCACCTTGCATACAAAAACTACACAACTACAACAGAGGGAACACCAACGGGAAAGGAGATAAATGATAAAGCGAGGAAGGGAAAAAACTCTCCGAATACACTTATCTCTGAAACTCCAAATACCACGATCCGCTCTGTTAGTCTGCATGAAATGCTTTCACCGACACTTCACTAACAGACCAGCAGGCATTTGAAGGAGTCTCACTACAGCAGCATTGATTGCAGCTGGGCGAGGCTGGACCTCGTCTAGCACAGAGAGAGAGAGAATTAACTCCCTCACTGCCGAAAAACACAAAGCACCAAAAAGTCAGCTGCGAGAAGTCAGGCTGTGTAATCGTGACGATCTTCGTGGCGACACACCCGTGACAGTACCCCCCCTTCTACGAGGGGCCTCCGGACCCTCAGGGCCAGGTTTATCCGGGTGAGTCATGTGGAAGGCCCGAACTAATCGGTCTGCGTTAATATCCGACGCAGGAACCCACATCCTCTCCTCAGGACCATACCCTTTCCAATGAACCAGGTACTGAAGGGACCGGCGATTAAAGCGTGAATCGATGACCCTCGATACCTGGAACTCCAAGTTACCGTTGACCACCACTGGAGGGGGAGGTAAAGGTGACGGTACCACCGGCGCCACATACCTCTTAAGCAACGATCTGTGGAACACGTTGTGAATTTTAAACGTAGGGGGGAGGTCAAGACGGAATGCCACCGGATTAATTATAGAACTGATTCTGTACGGCCCGATGAACCTGGGACACAGTTTCCAGGAGGGAACCTTAAGTTTTATATTCCTGGTAGACAACCATACCCGATCGTTCACACTTAGGTCTGGACCAGACACTCTCCTCCTATCAGCCATACGTTTGTATCGGTTCCCTATAGTATTCAGATTCTTCAGCACCCCTCTCCATACTGAAGCGAGTGATGAGGAAAATTGTTCCTCCTCAGGAACCCCCGAAGAGCCCCCCCTACTGAAAGTACAAAACTGGGGGTGAAAACCATATGCCCCAAAAAACGGGGACTTACCAGTGGACTCGCTCCGCCTATTATTAAGAGCAAACTCTGCCAGAGGTAAGAAAGAAGCCCAGTCCTCCTGGTTCTCTGACACAAAACACCGGAGATATGTCTCCAAGCTCTGGTTCATTCGTTCCGTCTGACCATTGGTCTGAGGATGAAAAGCCGATGAGAACGACAAATGCATCCCCCGCCGTGCACAAAACGCCTTCCAGAACTTGGACACAAACTGAGACCCCCGATCAGGCACCACCTCGGAGGGTACCCCGTGAAGCCTCACAATCTCCCCAATGAACACCTGCGCAAGAGTTTTAGCATTAGGGAGAGCAGGAAGAGCGATAAAATGTGCCATCTTGCTGAACCTGTCCACTACAACGAGTATGACCGTTTTACCCGAAGACGGAGGGAGGTCCGTAATAAAGTCCATAGACAGATGAGTCCAAGGACGCTCCGGGATCTTCAAAGGTAAGAGGGCCCCAGACGGACGGGTATGTGAGGTCTTAGAGCGCGCACAAACCCCACAGGACGCGACAAAAGTTACCACCTCCTTATGTAAGTTAGGCCACCAAAACCGATGCGAGAGGAGATCCACAGTTGCTTTACTCCCCGGGTGTCCTGCAAAAACTGAGTTATGGTGTGCCTCGATCACCTTTTGTCGCAACTGATCTGGAACAAACAGTCTCCCCGGAGGTCCAACAGGGGCGTCCCCCTGAGCCTCCAATACCTCCTCCTCCAGCTCAGAGCATACTGCCGAAACCACCACCCCCTCCTGAAGGATAGGAATCGGGTCGTCCGTATTTTCGGCCCCAGGGAAACTACGAGATAAGGCATCCGCCTTTACATTTTTTGACCCAGGACGATATGTAACGACAAAATTAAACCTGGTAAAAAACAATGACCACCTAGCTTGTCTGGGATTCAGACGTTTCGCGGACTCCAGATATAGCAGGTTCTTGTGATCGGTGATAACGGTGACCGGATGGACTGCCCCCTCCAAAAAATGGCGCCACTCCTCAAAAGCTAACTTAATGGCCAAGAGTTCCCTATTGCCGACATCGTAATTCCTCTCTGCGGACGACAATTTTTTAGAGAAAAAGGCGCACGGATGCCACTTACCAGGGGACGAACCTTGTGACAATACTGCTCCCACCCCTACCTCGGAAGCGTCTACCTCTACAATGAATGGCTGTGACGCATCAGGTTGAATGAGTATGGGTGCCGAGGCAAAACATTTTTTCAAGGAGGAGAATGCTTGACAAGCCTTGTCAGACCACCTAGAAAAATCCGTCCCCTTTTTAGTCATGTCTGTGAGAGGCTTAACCATGGACGAGAAATTACGAATGAACTTCCGGTAATAATTAGCAAACCCCAGGAAACGTTGTAGTGCCTTAAGATTCTCTGGCCGATCCCACTCAAGAACTGCCCGCACTTTCCCAGGGTCCATACGAAAACCGGACGCTGAAACCAGGAAGCCTAAAAACTGGAGTTCCTGTACGGCGAACACACACTTTTCCCATTTGGCATACAGTTTATTATCCCGCAAGATCTGTAACACCTGCCTAACGTGCTCCTGATGAGACACCAGATCCGGCGAGTAAATTAAGATATCATCCAGATATATGACAACAAACTGTCCCACCAGGCGGCGAAAAATGTCATTAACAAAGTGTTGGAACACCGCCGGGGCATTAGTCAGACCGAATGGCATGACAAGGTTCTCATAATGCCCCTCCGGAGTGTTAAACGCCGTCTTCCACTCATCCCCCTCCTTCATCCTAATCAGATTGTACGCCCCCCTGAGATCCAACTTAGAGAACCATTTGGCGCCCACGATCTGATTAAAGAGATCGGGAATAAGTGGGAGCGGATACGGATCTCGGACCGTAATCCGATTAAGTTCACGGAAATCCAGGCAAGGGCGTAGGCCTCCATCTTTCTTCTTAACAAAGAAGAACCCCGCAGCCACCGGTGAAGATGAAGGTCTAATATGCCCCTTAGCCAGACTTTCTGAAATATAATCCTTCATGGCCTGCCTCTCAGGACCAGAAAGGTTATACAACCTAGCTTTAGGTAACTTGGCCTCAGGGAGCAGTTTTACAGAACAGTCATACTCGCGATGAGGAGGTAGTTCCTGACACCCTTTCTCCGAGAATACATCCTCAAAGTCCGCCAGAAATGGAGGTAAGACCCAAGGAGTAACCGCACCGATGACCGTGTTCATGCAGTTTTTATTACAGAATTTACTCCATTGGCTTATCTCTCTGGTTTGCCAATTAATAACCGGGTTATGCTTAGTTAACCAAGGAAGGCCCAACACTATAGGAGTGGGAAGACCCTCCAACACGTAGCAAGACAACAGTTCTTTATGTATCGCCCCCACTTGAAGTTTTACGTCATGCACAGCTTGCAAAAAACTTCCCTGACCGAGAGGCCTGGCATCGATCGAGAATATGGGGATGGGTTTAGCCAACTCACTCAATCGCATACCTTGAACCCGGGCAAACCGAGCATCAACCAGATTAGCCCCGGCCCCACTATCCAGAAGAACAGATATCCTCTCAGTTCTCGTACCCACCACCACCTCCGCCGGTACGAGAAACTGAGACGAACCTAGGGACGAAATACCTACTCCCAGATTGCCGTCCACCACACAACCTGGGATCAACAGTTTTCCGACGACTCTTCACTCTGCAAGGGACGGGATGGACACCCCCCAATAAAATGTCCCTTTCTCCCGCAGAAGAAACACCTTCCTGTCTTATGGCGCACCACCGGTCCCCTCCCCCGAAATGATGTCCCTCCTAATTGCATAGGCTCCTCTGGACTGACCAGGGGAACCACCATATGAGGGGACCTTGTAGGAGGTGGAGTCATCACAGGGGGTAGAGTTATCCCGCACCTCTCCCGAAGCCGTCTGTCAACGCGAATAGCAAGGGCCATAGCGGCTTCCAGTGACGCGGGAGAGTCATACTGTGCCAACACATCCTGTAATTTGTCGGATAAACCTTGACAAAACTGGCTCCTAAGAGCCGGGTCATTCCACTGGGTGTCCGTGGCCCACCTACGGAACTCCGAACAGAATTCCTCCGCCGTACGATCTCCCTGCTGAATCCTACGTAACTTAGACTCAGCAAGGGAGATCCGATCTGGGTCATCATATACGAGTCCCAGAGCAGCGAAAAACCTATCCACTGACTGGAGAGCCGGGGAGCCCGGGGGAAGAGAGAACGCCCAAGATTGTGGGTCCCCTTGTAGGAGCGAGATGACAATTCCCACCCTTTGTTCTTCACTCCCCGATGACCGAGGCCGCAGCCGAAAGTACAACTTGCATGCCTCCCGGAAAACAAAAAACTTGTCCCGCCCCCCAGTGAACATGTCAGGGAGAGCTACTTTAGGTTCAGGTCCGGCTTGCTCCTGAGGATACAAAACCTTGGACCTAACGTCCGCCAGCTCCATGGACAAACTCTGCAACTGCCGAGCTAGACCGGCTACTGGATCCATGGTAGCTGGAGAAAAACTAAGTGGTCGGTGAAAATGTCACGCTGTCTCTGTATACTGGAGGTAGGGGGCCTAAGCTGACCCTAAGCTGGGGCCCTGACTAATCCCTCAACCTGGAGGTACTGTTAAAGGTACAGAGGTCCAGGCCGCCAGCGTAACCCCTACCTCCTGAGGATCCCTGCACCTAAGTAATCTAGTCCTGAGAAGGACCCCGATCACAACAAAAGGGGACAAGTAATAATATGCCCACACACAGTACTTAGACGAACGAGACAGTACAAGGGAAAAACCAAAACCACCTTGCATACAAAAACTACACAACTACAACAGAGGGAACACCAACGGGAAAGGAGATAAATGATAAAGCGAGGAAAGGAAAAAACTCTCCGAATACACTTATCTCTGAAACTCCAAATACCACGATCCGCTCTGTTAGTCTGCATGAAATGCTTTCACCGACACTTCCCTAACAGACCAGCAGGCATTTGAAGGAGTCTCACTACAGCAGCATTGATTGCAGCTGGGCGAGGCTGGACCTCGTCTAGCACAGAGAGAGAGAGAATTAACTCCCTCACTGCCGAAAAACACAAAGCACCAAAAAGTCAGCTGCGAGAAGTCAGGCTGTGTAATCGTGACGATCTTTGTGGCGACACACCCGTGACAGTCACATGTCCTTGCCCTATAAGACCAAGCCATTTTCCCCGTCGCCACCATTTTCTCACTGCTGCAGCTGCGTGTTAGACGGCACCGCTGTTGCTGTGTGCGCTATACCTTGTTAATTTCAAGCCAATTTTCGCACAAATCTACAGATAGCTTGGGAGTAGGGAATAGTTGTGATTGCAGTCCTTTTAAGGACTAGGTTACAGCATTTCCTACGACTTTTATCAGGCAGGTCTGTGCTCTTAAATAGATAGATTGTGGGAGTAAAGACTAATTGTAATTGCAGTCCTTTTCAGGACTAGGTTACATCAGTTCCTATCAGTTTTTGCCAGGCAGGTCTGTGCCAGTGCTGTGCAAGTTTTTTTCACAGCATTTGGCTGAATCTAGCAAAGCTAATCCTTTTTGGCCTATTGCAGAATGTGTTAGTCAGTGGAGTAGCCTATCTGTGTTGCAAGATATACCACCTGTGTATAGAATACCAATTTTTTTACTGCACCTAGTGAAGTAAAATCTTTTGGGCATAGCATCATTCTATTAGTCCATCTATACTGACCTCCATCAGGTTGCAAATCGAATATAATTTTTTTCTGCATCTAGCTCTGAAAAAATATTTGGGCTTCTAGCAGTGTGCGGGACTTGTTCTATTAGTCCATCTATACTGACCTCCATCAGGTTGCAAACTGAATATAATTTTTTTCTGCATCTAGCTCTGAAAAAATATTTGGCCTTCTAGCAGTGTGTGGGACTTTCTCTATTAGTCCATCTATACTGACCTCCATCAGGTTGCAAACTGAATATATTTTTTTTCTGCATCTACCTCTGAAAAAATATTGGGCTTCTAGCTGTGTGTGGGACTTGTTCTATTAATCCATCTATACAGACCTCCATCAGGTTGCAAACTGAATATAATTTTTTTCTGCATCTACCTCTGAAAAAATATTTGGGCTTCTAGCTGTGTGTGGGACTTGTTCTATTAGTCCATCTATACTGACCTCCATCAGGTTGCAAATTAAAAATAATTTTTATCTGCATCTACCTCTGAAAAAAATATTTGGGCTTCTAGCTGTGTGTGGGACTTGTTCTATTAGTCCATCTATACTGACCTCCATCAGGTTGCAAACTGAATATAATTTTTTTCTGCATCTAGCTCTGAAAAAATATTTGGCCTTCTAGCAGTGTGTGGGACTTGTTCTATTAATCCATCTATACAGACCTCCATCAGGTTGCAAACTGAATATAATTTTTTTCTGCATCTACCTCTGAAAAAATATTTGGGCTTCTAGCTGTGTGTGGGACTTGTTCTATTAGTCCATCTATACTGACCTCCATCAGGTTGCAAACTGAATATAATTTTTTTCTGCATCTAGCTCTGAAAAAATATTTGGCCTTCTAGCAGTGTGTGGGACTTGTTCTATTAATCCATCTATACAGACCTCCATCAGTGGCAAACTGAATATATATTTTTTCTGCATCTACCTCTGAAAAAATATTGGGCTTCTAGCTGTGTGTGGGACTTGTTCTATTAATCCATCTATACAGACCTCCATCAGGTTGCAAACTGAATATAATTTTTTTCTGCATCTACCTCTGAAAAAATATTTGGGCTTCTAGCTGTGTGTGGGACTTGTTCTATTAGTCCATCTATACTGACCTCCATCAGGTTGCAAACTGAAAATAATTTTTGTCTGCATCTAGCTCTGAAAAAATATTTGGCCTTTTAGCAGTGTGTGGGACTTTCTCTATTAGTCCATCTATACTGACCTCCATCAGGTTGCAAATTAAAAATAATTTTTATCTGCATCTACCTCTGAAAAAATATTTGGGCTTCTAGCTGTGTGTGGGACTTGTTCTATTAGTCCATCTATACTGACCTCCATCAGGTTGCAAACTGAATATAATTTTTTTCTGCATCTAGCTCTGAAAAAATATTTGGCCTTCTAGCAGTGTGTGGGACTTTCTCTATTAGTCCATCTATACTGACCTCCATCAGGTTGCAAATTAAAAATAATTTTTATCTGCATCCAGCTCTGAAAAAATATTTGGCCTTCTAGCAGTGTGTGGGACTTTCTCTATTAGTCCATCTATACTGACCTCCATCAGGTTGCAAATTAAAAATAATTTTTTGTCTGCATCTAGCTCTGAAAAAATATTTGGCCTTCTAGCAGTGTGTGGGACTTTCTCTGTTAGTCCATCTATACTGACCTAAATCAGGTTGCAAATTAAAAATAATTTTTATCTGCATCTACCTCTGAAAAAATATTTGGGCTTCTAGCTGTGTGTGGGACTTGTTCTATTAGTCCATCTATACTGACCTCCATCAGGTTGCAAACTGAATATAATTTTTTTCTGCATCTAGCTCTGAAAAAATATTTGGCCTTCTAGCAGTGTGTGGGACTTTCTCTATTAGTCCATCTATACTGACCTCCATCAGGTTGCAAATTAAAAATAATTTTTATCTGCATCCAGCTCTGAAAAAATATTTGGCCTTCTAGCAGTGTGTGGGACTTTCTCTATTAGTCCATCTATACTGACCTCCATCAGGTTGCAAATTAAAAATAATTTTTATCTGCATCCAGCTCTGAAAAAATATTTGGCCTTCTAGCAGTGTGTGGGACTTTCTCTATTAGTCCATCTATACTGACCTCCATCAGGTTGCAAATTCAAAATAATTTTTTGCCTGCATCTAGCTTTGAAAAAATATTTGGCCTTCTAGCAGTGTGTGGGACTTTCTCTATTACTCCATCTATACTGACCTCCATCAGGTTGCAAATTAAAAATAATTTTTATCTGCATCTAGCTCTGAAAAAATATTTGGCCTTCTAGCTGTGTGGGACTTGGTCTATTAATCCATCTATACTGACCTCCATCAGGTTGCAAATGAAAAATAATTTTTATCTGCATCTAGCTCTGAAAAAATATTTGGCCTTTTAGCAGTGTGTGGGACTCATTGTATTAGTCCATCTATACCAAGCTCCACCAGCTTTTAAATTAATAATAATTTTTAGCTGCATCTAGCCCTGAAAATAATTTTTCTTCCCAATAGTGGTAGCAATAGAAATATGGGGCGCGCGCCTGGCTTGCAAAAGTATACGCTTCATAACAAAAAACACCAGCCTAGCGCACTGCATTAATAAGATGGCATCATCGTCTCCCCCAGTGCTAAGCCTACTACCCAGGCTAGCATTCCTGTGCCTGAAACACAATGTATGGGTCCGCGCTAGCCACTATGCTGAGGGGTCTAAAGCTGCTGCTAACGCTTTATAACAATTCAATTGGCAGATTTTCACAGAGCTCTTCCACAACGCCCACCCATCGGGCAACAGTTGCCCACCTTCCCTATGGGATCTAGTGGCAAATAGTTGATGCCATTAATCAGAGCGTCAGTTGCCCTGTCGACGTGGCAAGCATACGGTAAGGCATGGGAAGAGTGGACACGACTAGTAGCAGGCAGACGGGTTGACCAATGTGAACAAGCCAGATCACAAGTCACCATAGAATTTCTCCACCAGCTAATTATGAGGGGCATATCAGGGGCATCAGCGCAGCGGTGTCTGACCGGAGTAGCATTTCACTTCCAACTACTGAATTGGGGAGATGTGACAAAGGTTCATCATCAGACAATCCATAAAAGGGTGGAAAAGGGGTCAGCCAAGTCAGGAGTGTAGACGTCCCGTCCCGTGTCACTAAAACTGATTCCTCACATCATATCCCTAACACCATTAACATGACACTCACAATTTGAAGCAACACTACTGTCTACTGCATTTGTGATCGCCTTCTTCGGGGCGCTATGCATAAGCGAATTAGTCCCTCAATCCAAAATTACCACCAGTGGAGGCTTATTACACCAGGACGTAGTCATAGCCAATAATGCAATACGTCTACGCATACACAAATCGAAAACGTTTCCAGCGGGCAGGGGCACTTGGGTACTTCTACAACCCACAAACGGTACACTGAGTTGGGTAACAATAGTAAAAACATATCTAACCATCAGATCACAAAGTAATTTCTTCCTATCACACATTGATGGAATGCCATTATCAAGATACCAGTTCCAAGCTATATTTAATAAATGCATAACATCGGCAGGGAACCACCCCAAAGATTACGGGACACGCTCATTCCGCATAGGCGCGGCCACGGAAGCAGCAAGAGCAGGACTGTCAGAAACGGAAGTTCAGAGGATAGGGAGATGGCGATCCACGTGTTTGGCAAGATACATAAGACCGGACTTGTTATCCTAACGTGGTTTGTTTCTTTTACAGGTGACGCTAAGCCAACAGTGTGGGTGATAGGCCACTCGTATATGTATTGGGCAGAAAAAAGGGCGAAAGTCTGCCCAGGCGGGAGGAAATTAGAGTTTCATAACACATATTTCAACTAGAGAGGTATTAGAGGCCTGCTTTGGCCACAGGTACTAATGGAGGTAATCAAGGTAGGGAGAGAGGCAAGATGTCCGGTCATCTTAGTTATACAGGCCGGGGGAAACAACCTAGGTCATCATAACAGCGCATAACTAATGGCAATAATGAAACTATACACTGAGCGCTTCAGAGAATTTTTCACAAAACTAGCGATAGTATGGTCAGAGATTGTGCCGATAGCTGTATGGCAAGGTGCGCGAGACATCACGGCCATCGAACGGACAAGGCGGGTAATAAATATTCGGATGACAAAATTTAGAAGAGACAGAGGTGGTGTAGTGGTACGACACCGACAACTGGAAGGAGATAAAGCAGGCCTCATACGGCCCAACGTTGTTCACTTAATGAATATTGAACTGGACATATTCCTGTCAGGACTCCAGGACGGAGTGGAACAAGCGTTAAGAGTGATGGGTGGGGGTCAGAGTCCTGCATACGAGTACGCAGGATCCTCCGTGGCCTGGAAATAGAAAGGACATGTTGGAGAGTTACACTTGTTGGCCAACTTGCCGGAGTGGAGACCCAGGGCATGCTGCAACAAGCTGAATTATTTTAGAAATAAAATGCCTTTCTAATGGAATGAGTATAAAGAGTTAATAAAGATGTGACCGATCCTCACCCATCCAGTTGTAAGAGTTACATTATTGTATTGTCAAGGAAAGGGGGGCGGTAGGGGGGCTGAGCGTCTGAGTTTGGTTGGGGGTCCAGTCTGCCTAGGCTAGATGCATTTAAAAATTCTTATTAGATACACAGGCGGTGCAGCTTGCTTCGCAGCTGGGCTACTACGCCCAAAGTATTGCCTAGGCTAGATGCAATTAAAAATTCTACGCTGACTAGCAGACACTGAAGATTTGGAGCAGACCTCTGAGCTCTTCAGACTCAACCATCTATGTTACCCCAAGCCATAGTGTATCTAGTTTCTTACAGTTAAAAAGGGGGGGGGAGCGACCGAACCCACCTGGAATTGTAAGACACAGCAAGGGGACTCCAAAAAGAGTCTCCATTTTTTCCCAAAAATGTGGCACAGACACCACTTAACCCTAGAACGCATACCTGGGGCCTCGCAGGCCCGCCCTGTTAATTGTTTTCTATTTTCTGCAAGATTACTTTAGTTAGAATTTTGAAACTCTAGGTATTCTTCATGTACATAGTTGTTTGTCATTTGAGTTTGAGTTATTCCATGTTATTTGCACACGAGCCTAAAAGGCCCCAGGTATATGAAAGTGTAGATTTTTATGGTCATGCATTCTAGGGTTAAGTGGCATCAATTGCCCCACAGTTGCTTAAAACGGTTGGTGAGGTGATTTTACCAAATCCTCAAGGTTTTAGTCTCCCAAGGATAACACAGGGGTAGAAAAGTCCCTGCGAATCCATGATTTGTTCATCTTTATGAACGTGAGTCTGTCTACATTCTCAGTGGACAGACGCGTGCGCTTATCTGTCAGCACACCACCAGCAGCGCTGAACACACGTTCAGAGAGAACACTGGCTGCAGGGCATGACAAGATCTCCAAGGCGTTAGTGGCGAGCTCCGGCCATTTTTCCAGATTGGAATACCAAAATGAGCAAGGGTCCAGTGACACAGTCATGGCTTCAATGTTCACTTGGAGATACTCCTGCACCATCCTCTCTAGGCGTTGACTATGTGTCAGACTTCTTGTCTCCTGTGGCCTTGCAAAGGATGGTCTAAAAAAGTGGTGAAACGATTCCACAAAATTGCTGTTACCAGCAGATACTGTGTTACTGTTACGGTTTGAGTGATGAAGACTCGACAGTCCCACGGTTGGCAAGTTAGAACTGTGAGATTCACTACGTGCACCACTGGTGTTTTGTGGAAAAGCACATGTAAGATTCTGCAACAGCGTCTGCAGATACTCCTGCATGCGTCAATCCCTTTTTATGGCAGGAATTATTTCGGCAAATTTACTTTTGTACCGGGGATCTAAGAGTGTGGCAACCCAGTAGTCGGGATTACTTCGAATTCTGACAATCTGAGGGTCATGTTGCAGGTTGTGCAGCAAGAAGGCACTCATGAGTCTTGCGCATCCAGGAGGACCAAGTCCTTGTTGTGTTGGTAGCGAGGTAAGAATCATGCTTCCTTCCTCTGCCCTCTCCCCTCAACCTCGCACAACAGAAATGTGATCAAGGTCTCCCTCATCTGATGAGTCTTCCATGCCCATCGACAGTTCGTCCTCAACTTCTTCCTCGGCTCCTGCACCTTCCTCAACAGTTTGGCTGCTACCATGAGCCCTGGTTAATCCCTCTCCCCCACCCTCCCATGCCTGCCGCCTTGGTGCTGCCAACCGTCTGGACCTTGGAGATGTTATCCCTTCCGCATACGACTCCTCCTCTACTTCCTCCACCTCCTCTTGTCCCACCACCTGACTCTGAATTCTGTTTAGTGTGTGCTCCAGCATGTAAATCACCGGAATAGTCATGCTGATAATGGCATCGTCGTCAGCACTAAACATCTTCGTCGCCATTTCAAAACTGTGCAGAAGGGTGTGTGGCGCCCCTGAGGGTTCAGTCGCCACAGAGTTACTGCATCTCACCCAGAGGTGTGGTATCTCACCCTCAGGTAAGGAAGGCATATGGCTCGGGACCCTAACACCTGCATCTAACACATACCCGCAGTGGGGGTAGGGCAAGATTGCTCCTAAGGGAGAGCACAGTCCCAGGTCCCTAGCTGGTGGAAGGGTCCTATGTAGTGGGTGCTTAGGGGAGCAGCTTAGCGGAGCACATGACAGGGAGAGTATAAATAGGAAGCTATCTTAGAAAGAGCAAGCCAGTCAGAGGAGGAAAAGTGACAGGAGCAGAGGCTCGGCATGAGCTCTGCTCCAGAGGCGGGCCTAGCCTGGGAGGCCCAGGACTGAAGGAGAGAAGAGAGGAGTGGGAGCAGGAAGGCTCCAGGAACCGAAGAGACCCTAGGGCTATGGGCCGTGCAGAAGGCCACCCGTACTCCGGCTGCTACCAGGAGGTAGAGGGGTCAGACCAGATAAGGGGAACCGGTCCCTCAACTAGCGGAGAAACAGCAAGGCTCAACTAGAAACCGGAGGCTGCAGCATTTCATGTACTGCAGGTAAAAGTCCACACCAGTCTCACTAAGAAGGTAGCCATATAGGACCCAAGGGACGGAACACAAGTCGCCCGCCAAGGCCCGAGGATACCGGATAGAAGTGTCACTGGGTGTGAGGTGCAGGTAGAAGGACACACAGAAGGGGGTCCTGCTAAGTACTCCGGAGCTATCTGGGGGTGGACTGAGCCCCTCACTGAGTACGCACAGCACGGCGGGTGAGATTGCTCTGGTACCTGTAATCTGGACTGCAACAACTGTGAGTAAAGATCTTGGGACTGCATCACACGGACTCTGTGTTCATTACTGACTCCCTGCACTACAACCACCATCATCCACCCACACTGCCCTCAAGCTACACTCTTCCTGTGGTGAGTAATAATACCATTGCTGCAAAACCACCAGCTTCAGAGGACTGTTCCGGAGCGGCGGCCCCTTTTGCCCCACTCCAGAGGTGGCGTAGTCGGACATTATAAAACCCATATATACAAATTACCCTTGGATTGACCGCCCTGGATCACGGACCGGGTCACCGCCACAGTGACTACAACCCCCAGCGTCTACCGGCCCGGCTCAGGGTACCCCACGGCCCAACTTCATAGGTCCCTGATCTGAGACCACTCCTGCAGCGTGATTTGCCCCACCTCTGGATCTCGTTGGCCCAGGCTATACGTCAGAACGTATTGCACCAGGGCTTGTCGGTGCTGCCACAGTCGCTGCAACATGGTCAGAGTTGAATTCCACCGTGTCGGCACATCGCATTTCAGCCGGTGAACTGGCAGGCCCAACGACTTCTGTAGAGATGTAAGTCATTGAGCTGCGGGATGCGAACGGCGGAAGTGAGCACACAGCGACCGTGCTCCCTGCAGAAGGCCATCTAGTCCGGGATAGTGGGCTAACAATTTATGGACAACCAGGTTCAACACGTGAGCCATACAAGGCACGTGTGTGACATTGCCCCGGCGATGCAGCATTGTCGCACACAGTCTTCCCTGGTTGCAGGTCCAGTGGAGACAACCATTCATGAAACTGGGTCTCCAGAGCTGACCACAAGTCCTCAGCTGTGTGACTCACATTTCCCAGACATTTCAAAGTAAACACTGATGCCTTGAGCCCTGCTGCCAGCATAGTAAGGAGGTGTGCAGGATTCCTTCTGCGCAGTTAGAATGCAGGTGGCATTACCAGACAGGCTTTGGGTGCAGGTGGAGGACCGAGAGGAGGTTGAGGAGGCAGAAGCAGTGGAGGAACTTCAAGATAAAGAGGATTGACGCACAACTCGTGGGGACGGTAAGACTTGGACAGCAGCCCCTTGTCCTGCTGTCACCATAGTTACCCAGTGCCCAGTCAGCGACATGTAACGCCCCTGTCCATGCCTACTCGTCCAAGTGTCTGTGGTGAAATGCACCCTGTCACACACAGAGTTTCTCAAAGAAGCGGTGATGTTGTGTGCGACATGCTGGTGGAGCGCAGGCACACCTTTCTTTGAGAAGTAGTGCCGACTGAGCATCTGGTACTGGGGCACTGAGACTGACATAAGGTCTCGAAAATCCACTGTGTCCTCCAGGTGGAAAGGCAGCATTTCTGTAGCCAAGAGCTTGCAGATGGTGAAATTCAACCTCTTAGCTTTCTCATGGCTAGGAGGAAATGGTCTTTTACTTTTCCACATCTGAGGGACCGAGGGCTGGCTGTTGTGCTTAGACGGGGTTGAGTAGGATGTCCCCGGCAAACTGCCGGTCTGTGAGGAAGATGCAGGCGAACATGTTAGATTGCCTTGATCCAAAGCTGGTGCTCTCGATGTCAGAGAGCGCTCAACACCAGCAGGTGTTTCCACTTCCCAATGAACTGATGACCTGCCAATCACACTGGCTGTTGCAGGTAAAGAGGTGGCAGGTCTGCGTCCAAAAACATGTGTGACTGCTGTCCCCCCAGTCACAGAGGATGAAGAGGCCGCGGATGCACAAGATGGGGCAGACGGTGGTTGGCCCAGCCTGCTAGGCCGCATTGTAGCACAGTGAGCTTCCCACTGCAACTTATGCTTCATATCCATGTGCCGGTTCATGCATGAAGTACTCAAACTATGGATTTTTTGGCCTCTACTTATGTTTTGGTTACAAATATTACAGATAACACGAGTTGGGTCATCCTTATCATTCTGAATAAATGCCCAGGCTATGCAAGGCTTAGAGCCCATGCGACCTGAAGAGCCACTACGACTTGTGGTCAGAGGCAGAGTTGTGGTTGAGGATGCAGTTGTTGACGTGCTTCCAGTACTCCATCTGTGTCCAGGAAGGCGCAACCTAACCTCGTCGTCAATAGCATCTGTGACGCCCCGCTGTGCTTGGTATCACATATCCTAGAAGAGTGTATTGATGGAATCCTCCACAAGAGGCCCCCATAAACATTCACACATCTCCACCTTCCACCTCAGACCAGCAGAGGGAGCCCGTTAGGGATATAAATAGGGAAGGTGGAGCTAGGCAGTTCAGTTCCTCTGAAGAGTTCCTGCAGTAGAGAAGCCTAAGAGGAGTCAGTCTGCAGTGGAGCTCAGTCTAGTCTAGAGAACTCAGTTAATAGTTCAGCAGTGGAGCACGAGGCTCCTGCTAACTAGATTCAGTAAGGCATTACCGGAATACCTGGAGAACTACAAGTCCCAGGATGGCTAAGGTGCTGATACGTAACAGAGCCAGGAGAAGCTTAGGCCCCGCATAGTGGGAGCGTGAACTCCAAGAGAAGGCCCTACCACAAGGTCAGCCAGCGCAGGACAGAGACAAAGTTAGGCCTAGCTCCAGGCAGGTCAGAAACTTACTACGCAGAGGCAAGAAACAGGA
Source organism: Phyllobates terribilis (assembly GCF_046119375.1). Lineage (NCBI taxonomy): Eukaryota > Metazoa > Chordata > Amphibia > Anura > Dendrobatidae > Phyllobates > Phyllobates terribilis. The sequence goes on along the minus strand of NW_027362761.1, from coordinate 95,161,177 downwards.
GGCCCTACACCCGCTCATTGGGGAGGATCCTGATATTCACCCTTCACCCTACAGTGCTCCGGGATGTGCCTGAATTTCCTCCAGTAAAAGGTACTGAAGTGACTACCGTGTCCGTTCCCGTTCTTGCTCTGACCCAGCTGGGTCTCGCCTGTCCTGCATTCCCCCTGCATACGTTGCCCTGAGACCTAGCTCCACCTGTGGGGAGCTATACCATCGAGCAGCCTTATCACGGGTCTCAGTGGACTGCTGCAGCGCTGGTGCTTCTCACCAGATACCACAGGTGGTGTCACAAACTCTTATAAAATTAACAATTATCCACTCTTTTAAAGAGTGACCCCAGGGTACGGGCCAGGGAGCCGACCACCGCGACATCCCCAAGGCCAGGCAAAGGCCGGGTGCCGAGTCATCCCCATCCCCTGGGCTAGTCACATCCTCCTCCACCTCCTCCGTTTACCTCATCGACTGGCTGACTGTGGGTTGACAGTAAGTGGGATCTCCAACCTCGTCATCATCACCCTGTGTGTTATCACACCCGTCATCCTCAAAGCCAACCTCTTCCTGCCCTGACCGAAAAGTCAAGTTGTCGCTCCAATCAGATATTTGAGTCTCATCATCGTCTTCATCATTGTCTCCACCAACAGGAGTGACAGTTTGGGAACGAGGGTCTACATTATGCTCAGAACCTTCTTCATCTGGTCCTGGATCCGACTTATAAAGATTCTGGGCATCAGTGCAGATCATTTCCTCGTCTGGATTAACAGAAGCTCTGGAGCAGACTTACGTTTCCCAGGCTATAGTATGAGTAAACAGCTCTGCAGACTCAACCATCTGTGTAACCCCATACTCAGACGGGCAGCTGGAGACTTGGGAGCTGTGAGGAAGCAAGTGCGATTGGGGTGACACCTCTGAGGACTGGAATATTTGTGATGTTGAAATTGAGGTGGAGGAGAGCCCACTTGAAGGAGCACTTGATATCCGCTGAAGCACCTGCTGTTTTTGTGCCTCATCTGGAATTTGTAGCGATGGGCGTGTCCGTAAGAAAGGGATCGTATCACATTGTCCACGAAAAGAAGTCGACATCTTAGCTTGGCTGGAAGATGGTCTTTCTTCTGCAGATGTTACCCCCCCCACTGCGGGGGGGCTCGACCCACCAGCGGACAGGCACCAGTATTGGGAGAGGGGGGCTGGCCTTCAGGGTCCACCGCGGCTCTGGCACAAACCCGGCGACACGGAGGTGGCACGGGCAGGAACGAACTGGCCGTGTCGACTTCTCACTTTTTGGATTTTAGAAGGGCATGACATGCCTATATCTGTGTCTCCCCCTCCTTTTACTCCTCCACCTCTTTTCTTTTCGCATGACTATATGTACTTGTCACTTTTCCATGTGTTAGTTATGTCTTCTGAGCAGTTTGTCAGCTTTTGGACACCTTTGAAGGTGTTTTCTATGTGTTTCTATGTGTTTTTGTTTGCCTGCCATTGGTTTTAACGGTGTTCGAAGGTGTTCGACGAACAGTTTGACGAACAGTTCGGCGAACACACGGGTGTTCGACGAACCGAACCGAACTCAAACACTACGGGGGTGGCTCAACACTATTAGTAACTTCCAAGCCTGCTATTTAAAACTGTGGTTCTCTGTCAGACATAACACCTATAAGAGTGTTCCAATATCTGACATTTCTTCCATTTTCATTCCGTTGCAGTGTGTCTGTCAAGCTATTCACACTAGGTGACTGTTAAAGATAGTATTAGCAAATTACAGGCCTGCTATTTAAAACCGTGGTTCTCTGTCAGACATAACACATATAAGAGTGTTCCAAAATCTGACATGTCTTCCATTTTCATTCCGTTTATTCCGTTTCAGTGTGTCGGTCAAGCTATTCACACTAGGTGTCTGTGAAGGATAGTATTAGCAAATTACAGGCCTGCTATTTAAAACGTGGTTCTCTGTCAGACATAACACCTATAAGTGTGTTCCAAAATCAGACATTTCTTCCCTTTTCATTCCATTGCAGTGTGTCGGTCAAGCTATTCACACTAGGTGTCTGTAAAGGATAGTATTAACAAATTACAGGCCTGCTATTTAAAATTGTGGTTCTCTGTCAGACATATCACATATAACTGCATTCCAAAATAAGCCATTTCTCGTGAACGTGGAAAATATTGTCCTCCAATGGACAAGGTGCGTGGCAAGGGACGGGGAAGTGGATATGATGGTGATGGTACATGCAGAGGCCGTGGACGGGGCTGTGGGCAAGCTGAAATTGTGCCACAACAATCACCCACATCTTGTCGCTCGACCTTCCTGTCCCAATTAATAGGGGACCACAAAACACCACTATTGAACACAGAGCAGTGTCAAAAGATTATTGGTTGGATAGCAGATCCAGACACTTAGCCACCACTAACACCACCCTGTCTTCCACACAGTCAAGTCTCATTAGCCATGAGTCTGGACCCTCACCCTGATCCTCCTTCCTCCCACCATGCTGATTGCCCGGAGACACCTGATCCCACACTTGGACACTCAGAAGAGCTGTTCACTTTTCCATTTGTAGATTCGGGCCTCTCGCTTGGCCAGCTTCAATCAAGTCAAAAGGAGAACGCGTGTAGCGATGCCCAAATATTGGCGCAGCCACGGTCTCATGAAAGTGATGGTGGGAAAGTGCAATTACTGTCGCAAGAGGTGGATGATGATAATGATAAGACACAATTGCCAGAAAGTCAAGAGGAGGACCAGGGTGCAGAAGTGGAAGACGAGGTGGTGGATGATATAGTAACTGACCCATCCTGGCAGGGGGACATACAGAGCGAGGACAGCAGCACACAGGGGGAGGGAGGTGTAGCATGACAACAGGCAGGAAGAAGCAGTGTGGTGGCCGCAGACACAAGGCGGGAAAGCATCCTTCGTAATACCAACACGACGGAAGTTGCCAGTACAACTGTTAGGTCTTCCCGAGTCTGGTTATTTTTTAAAGACTCTGCAGATAACCCCAAAATGGCCATTCGCACCACCTGCCAGGCCAGCATCAGCAGGGGTGGCAAAACTAGCAGACTGACGTCCACCAGCATGATCTGGCACATGGCAGCAAAGCACCCGATTAAGTGGGCCGAACCCCAGTGTCCAGCAACAGTGTCTGTGGGTGACACCACTGCTTGTTCCGCTGTTATGCATGCACGCATATCCCCTGTCCATGGTGCATGCGAAGATGCCTCCCGCCCCGCACCTGTTGTTGCACACTCTCAATTAGCACCATCAGCAAGCACGTCCACGTCCTTGTACCAGCACAGTGTTCAGTTGTCCCTACCCCAGTCCTTGGAACGCAAGCGCAAATACGCCGCTAACGCCCCACAGACCACACTACTAAATTCACACATTTCGCGAATGCTTGCACTCGAAATGTTGTCTTTTAGGCTCATTGAGATGAAAGCTTTCCGCAGCCTGATGGCGGTGGCCGTCCCTCGGTACTCGGTCCACAGCCGCCACTATTTCTCCCAGTGTGCCGTCCCCACATTACACCAGCACGTGTCCCACAACATTAGCCGTGCCCTCAACAACGCAGTTACTGGGAAAGTCCACCTAACCACGGACACGTGGACAAGTGATTGTGGGAGGCGAGCTCACACACATACCATGCCTGTCCCATGTGCTTAACCTCGTGATTCAGTAGTTTCTCAAAACCTAACCAGATCTGTCAGATCTGCTTGTCAAAGTACGCCACCTGTGTGCCCATTTTAGAAAGTTAGCTACAGCTTCCGCCGCCCTTGCTGTGCTTCAGCAGTGTTTGCAGCTTCCAGCTCACTGACTTATCTGCGATGTCCCCATGCATTGGAACTCTACATTCGAGATGTTGGGAAGGATTTGTGAGCAGAAGAGGGCAGTTGTTGACTACCAGCACCAACAAGGCCATCAGTATTCAGGTCAGACTCCACACATAAAACCTCAGGAGTGGACATGGCTGTCAGACATTTGTACCATCCGCCAAAACTTTGAGGACTCCACCAAGATGGTGAGCGGCGATGATGCCATAATTAGCGTCACCATCCTGCTTCTCTGTTTTCTGAAATGCTCTCTGCTCACAATTAAAGAAGATGCATTGCAGGCGGAGCACGATGAGATGGAGCAAGGAACCATTCAGGGTGATTACACACAGCCCAGCCTCATCTCATCACAACGTGGATTGGGTGACAATGAGGAAGAGGAGGGGGAAGAAGAACAGGAGCTAGTTTCCTGCACTGTAGACGGTACTACCTGCACAACTGTCATACCGTCTGTTCAGCGTGGATGGCCAGAGGACAGGGAGGAGGAGGAGGAAGGAGGATGAGGAGGAGAGAATGGTCAGTCATCCTCTTGGTAAGGACAAGGAAGTCTTGCCTCTTTGCAATCTGGCACGCATGGCTAAGTTTGGTGGAATTATAACCGATAGGGGCATCCGCCTGTCAACTGAAAATGCTGACAGGCTGACTAAATATGAACAAGGGCTAGATTGGGCCAGACTTCTCAACACTACTGAATGATAGCAGAATAATATAAACTCAAATCCAGTGTCTTTTTATGGGAGGTCTAACTCTATTACCATGCTCCTCTGTCTTCACACCCAAACATGGGTATACGCTTCCCGATTTTGTCTATTTGCTCTTGTCCTCCTCCTTCTCTTCATCCTCATCCTCCACCACCATATCACCACCACATGTGCCATATCAACTTATGTATATCTCTTGCAAGGGACAATGGAGTTCCTCCAAATTTTTGGCAACCGATGCTTCACTGCATAGGCAAACAGTATAGGAGACATACTTCCTAATAATGGGAACATTGTTTTCAGGAGGCCCTCCAACCTCTATGTCTCTTGCAAGAGTCATTGGAATTCCTCCAAATTTTTGGCAGCCGTTGCTTCACTGCATAGGCAAACAGTATGGTAGACACACTTCCTAATAATGGGAGCATTTTTTGCTGGAGGCCCTCCGACCTCTACGTCACTTTCAAGGGGCATTGTTACATAGTTACATAGTTTATAAGGCCGAAAAAAGACAAGCGTCCATCCAGTTCAGCCTATTTCTTGTGCACTGCAGCTATTCCGCAGCGTTGATCCAGGGGAAGGCAAAAAAAAACAAAAACATGTGGTATAGGCCAATTTACATCATTGAGGAAAAATTCACTTCCCGACACCAATCTGGCAGTCAGATTAAATCCCTGGATTAATTAACTAAGCATAAAATGTAATTTTATTGTTCTCAAGAAAGGCGTCCAGGCCTCTCTTGAACTCATTAAGTGAGTTGGACATCACCACTTCCTCTCCCAGAGAGTTCCAGAGTCTCACGGCTCTGACCGTAGAGAATCCCCTTCTGTGCTGGTGCAGGAACCTCCTTTCCTCCAGACGCATAGTGTTCCCCCTCGTCTTTGTCACCATCCTTGGTATAAACAGGTCATGGGAGAGATCTCTGTACTGCCCCCTGATGTATTTATACATGTTTATGAGGTCTCCCCTAAGCCTTCTCTTTTCCAACGTATACAGGCCTAATTTTGACAACCTCTCTAGGTATTCTAGTCCCTCCATTCCCTTTATTACCTTAGTCGCCCTCCTTTGTACCCTTTCTACCTCCAATATGTCTTTCCTGAGCACCGGAGCCCAGAACTGTGCACAATATTCTAAGTGCGGCCTTACCAGCGCTTTATACAGAGGAAGAACAATGTTCTCATCATATGCCCCTATTCCTCTTCTGATGCATGTCATGACTCTATTTGCCTTCGCAGATGCTGCCTGACACTGGGCACTCCAATTTAATTTGCTATTAACCAAGACGCCCAGGTCCTTCTCCATGTCAGATTTCCCCAACGGTTTCCCATTTAATATGTATGGGTGACTGCTGTTTTTCTTTCCCATGTGCATGACCTTACATTTATCGGCATTGAACCCCATTTGCCATTTTTTGGCCCAACTCCCCAATTTATCTAAATCCTCCTGTAGCTGTGCCCTATCCTCATCTGTATTAACTACTTTACAAAGTTTAGTATCATCTGCAAATATTGCTATTTTACTATGCAACCCTTCCACTAGATCATTAATAAATATATTAAATAATTGGTTTCTCCAAATTTTTGACAGCCGTTGCTTCACTGCATAGGCAAACAGTATGAGAGACACACTTCCTAATAATGGGAGCATTTTTTGCAGGAGGCCCTCCGACCTCTGGGTTTCTTGCAAGGGGCATTGGAGTTCCTCCAAATTTTTGGCTGCCGTTGATTCACTGCATAGGCAAACAGTATGGGAACACACTTCCTAATAATGGGAACATTGTTTTCAGGAGGCCCTCCGACATCTACGTCTCTTGCAAGGGGCATTGGAGTTCTTCCAAATTTTTGGCAACCGATGCTTCACTGCATAGCCAGACAGTATGGGAGACACACTTCCTAATAATGGGAACATTGTTTTGAGGAGGCCCTCCAACCTCTACGTCTCTTGCAAGGGGCATTGGAGCTCTTCCAAATTTTTGGCAGCCGTTGCAGTCACTGCATACGCAATAACAGTATAGGAGACCCACTCGTTAATAATGGGAACAACAAAGCATAGCCAACTGCTGGCCCTTTAAAAATAGTAAGGGTCGCCTGATGGCCCTATAAAAATAGGCTTTCTGACTTTCAGAGTACCTCCATCATAAATGAAACAGGATATGTCTGATGATGTGTCACACACCACATGGCCACATAAGGTTGTAAATTGTTAAAATGACATTTCCTGGTGAATGCATTTGTCTTGTTTGAAAGCAATGCAAAAGTGCAAAACTGCATCAAAAACACTACGTGTGAACATAGCCCAAGGTGTGGAGGAGCATTTTTGTTTTTTTATATTTATTTTGCTTTATATACAATTCATTATCCTGGAAAGGATGTTCCTTAATATATTTCCCAGGAAAATCCATTTTGGTTTCGTTTTTGTATGTTTTATCGTGAGTCCGTAAAAGTGGCATAATACCTCTGACAACATTGTTGACAGCGTTGACCTGGGAGTCAGAAATGCTTCCAGGGGTCTTCCCCATGCTGTTCCCATGTTATTTGAGCACTGTTCCCATCGATTTGGGCAATTTTTATGCCCTTTGCAGACCGCCGGGGGGGGGGGGGCGCCGGAAAAATGCCCTAGTTTCCCATAGACTTACATTCGGCTTGTTACTCAGTCCGAGCACTCAAGCATTCCAATTTGCTTGACTCAAACAACGAGCACCCGAGCATGTTAGTGCTCGCTCATCACTAGTGTTTGCTAATAATAGCTGTTCTGATGTCCTCAGACAGCTCCTTTGTCTTCACCATTGTGACAAAGGAACAGGACGACCTACCATGTGGCTTTTTAAAACACTGAAGTCATCATTCATTGACTAATTCATGTCACATGGGTACCAACAATTATTCACAGGTGAATCTCTTTTGTGATTTACCACAGGTGAGTTAAAATGTGTTTCCATACTAAATTAATGTAAAGGGTGCCAATACCAGTGACACAGCAAGATTTAGGTTTTTCTAGCTTTCCCTTCCACTATTTTTGGTTTTAAATTATTGTTTATAATTTGCTCTTTTGTATCTTTCATGAGCGCTCTATGCAAAAAAACGGTTTCACTTGATTCATTTTTTTCAGGAGATATTCCACATTATGTACTCAAACTTTATGGGTGGCAATAACGATGAACAGGATTGTATTTAAAAAGATCTATTAGACCAGATGAAGCTGATGTACTTAAAAATATCCATGTCACAATGGCTGAATACGGAACATTTTAATATTAGGCAGGAAAATTTCAAACATGATTAAAAAGCCATTTTGACATAAATTGTCTTTAAACATTTTACCCTTGTGGTTTCAATATGCTTTTTATAACTTTTAATTTTGTAATTTGTTGCATGCAGCAAAAACATTGTTGCCATATCAGTTTTTCAGCTGAATTAGTAACAGAAAAAGATAATAATGGGACAATACTTTAATTAAATAACCGTGATTTATTAAAAAATAATTGTTAAAAGTGACAAAGTTTCAAATGAGCTGAAAATAAAAATTACAAAAAATAAAACAAAATGCAATAACTGATAATAATGTTGGTGTACAGTTTAAATAGAACTAAAGTACTCTATAAAACAATATTCTGAGTATGAGATGGAAACTTCTACATTAGAACATAACGTGCACTAAAAGTACTTATGTATGGTATGTTTTCTGTATTGAAGTTTTGGACCATGGGCTTTATATAGATATATTTGAAAAGAACTTAAATAGCAACGGTCATTTTAAGTTTTATTTCAGAAAGCAATAGTACACATGAACAAGAAACAAGAAGAGCAATCTGCTTATTTCTCCTGCAGGACTGATCTTTTACACTCTAAACTCTGTATTCAGTTGTAAAATCTGTATTCAGTGAAGACAGATTTTCCCATTATATTGAAATAGGAGATGACAGTCTCCCCGAAGATTTTCAGAATAAACTGTCATCTCCTATGGGGAGGGGAATGAAGAGAGAGAAGCTAGAGGCAGACACACTATCTGCTGCAAGTTCTCATTTCAGGAAAACTTGTAGCAGAATGTATATCTGCCTCTTCTTTCTCCCTCCACTTCCCTCCCGTCTCCATAAAAATTTCTAAGCAGGAACTGTCATTAATATGACAGTCTGTACTTGCCGAAGATAGATTTTACCCTTAAAATGAGAATATTGAGAGTGAAATATCATAACAGGAGGCGAATAGAAGCATATTTCTGTAATAAGATATCCCACAAAGTATCTTATTTTCATGTGTACATTGATTTATGAAATAAAAATTAAAACGATGGTTACTCTTGAATTGTCATGTTCATTAAGAACTCATATTGTATCTTACTTCTTGCAAACCATCTTCCTTTAAGATCATTACTGGTAGTTCCTATATCCTTTAAGGTGTATACCGTATACCAATAAAATGTTTTTTATCTGGATGTTTGAATCAATCACTATAAAATGATGGGATCAATAAATTTAGTTCTCTGTGATAATGATTTTCTTCTAGTAACTTGCACTGCAGCTATGCTATATATCTTTACAAAATGGCTGGTTATAAAATTAACACCCAGGGCTCAAAAACGAATGCATGATGCAGCAAACTCACTTAATAAATATGGAGGCAACACAGGTACAAAATACTGATGAGACAACAACTTATAACCTACCAATCTATAGAGGGTGTGATTGTTTAGTATTAAAATTGCACACAAAAGAGGCTTGTATAGGGTGTTGGTCACACATAGGTAGCGCACAGTGTCTGGGTTACAGCCTAATAGTGATGCCCATATTATTCGATTAGGCGGGCTACCCAGTACTATCTAAGTGCACCCCATGAGGACAGACACCCTAGTTTACAAGGCCAACATTGATGGGCTTTGCTGCACCCAAATAGGCCTGTGCGTGACCAGAACCCTATACAAAGCCATGAACTGGTTGGTTGTGAGTTGTTGTCTCATCAGTATTTTGCACCTTTGTTGCCTCCATCTTTATCAAGTGGATTTGTAGCATCCTGATACATTAGTCTCGGTGACCTGGGCAGGTAAATACTGTTGCCCTTTTTTTCCTGCGCTAATTCTTTAATTTTGGGGGGGGATTTAAATTCCTATTTTTGTGGCTTTGCTTTTACTTTTGGTTATAAAAATTAAATAGGGATTCCTCCTTTGTTCAATGCTAGAATAGATATTTTAGAACCTGGTTGGTTGATCATGTCAACTGATATACTCTTCTACATAACATTGGTCAGAGTTTTCATTGCAGCTCCAGCATTTCGACTTCAGACATGTCAATCATTCAGACTTACTCACTTTAAATGTTACTGAAAAATAGCACAAGCAGACAAATAAAGGTAGAATATATCAACTAACTGAATTCCAACAAAGGAAATAAACCAATGACACCCCAAAAATTGGTGACAGACTTTCAGATGTCAACACAAAGGAGAGGAAGAGTTGTAGAGAAGGAACAGATGGTTGAAGATGATGTTTGAACATACAATGTATTACATTTGTGGAAAGCGTCCTACATAGCTTGAAATATAATATTAGGTTGTAATCAATAATCTCAAATTCTGAAGCATAAAATAGGTTAACTGATCTCTATCCTCTTTCGTGAACCACACACTGTTTTGTTTTATGCCAGTTGACCACATCTTGGAGCCCACATTAAACAGATGGATATGGCCAAAAATGATGTCCAACAGAGCGCACAGTGACTCCGTCTGCATCATTACAGTCAATGCCCCAGACAGCACATACGCCCAAATCCCGTTTTTTCGAGCTTCACGAGTAACCCTGACAGAGCCACTGAAGTGAGGGTAAAACGTGATGTGACCAGAGCCTATCAAAGTCCTATAAATCCATGTAATTACAATACTAGGAATGAACGGTTAGGTTTAGAAGATGAATCTGTCTGACAAACAACTTATCTCTGTTCCAGTAAACCTTTAGTGGTGAAATACATGGCAAATGTGCACTATATTTTGCTATTAATACTCTGGACCTCCTTTATGTATCTCTAAAATAATGTATTTATTCATGTAATTGTCTAGAAGTTCAGAGCAGTGTAATCAGTCATTTATATTTTTAGAACACTGTGTAAAGCAGCTTTGCGCTCATTTTCATTCAGTTTCTAAATTAAATACATGTTTTAGTTATAGTTTTTTTCCTCCACTTTAGCAAAACTTTATGGAACATTTATTTTTCACTGGTGGTTCAGAGGGCCCATTATTCTGTCCTTGGGCGTGTTTTGCGCCTTTCCATGCTTTCATATAACATAATGCATGATTTGTGGAAAATCTAGGTCTATCTTCAAAGGATATATCAGGGTTTCAATGTCACACTGAATCTTATATCCCTTAAACTTGAGCGGAGATGGCTCTGTCATACATGCGCTCCAGAATGCGATGAATACAGGCAAAACTTGGACGATCAGTGGGCATTTTGCTCCAGCACAGACGCATAAGATTATATAATTCCAGTGGGCAGTTTTCAGGGCATGACAAAATGTTACCATCTCTAACGTAATATATGACTTCTTCATGAGCCATGCCATAGTAAGGTTGCATGCCGTAAGAGAATATTTCCCACAAGACAACACCATAAGCCCAAACGTCCGACTCTGTTGTATAACGATTGTAAAATATGGACTCTGGAGGCATCCAGCGAATTGGTATTGCATCATTTTCATTTGCCTTGTAGTAATCTGCTGAGTATATGTTCCTAGAAAGGCCAAAATCAGCTATTTTTACCACCATGTTCTCACCCACCAAACAATTCCTGGTAGCCAGGTCCCGATGCACAAACTTTCGCTCAGAAAGATAGGCCATCCCTGCTGACACTTGTCGGGAAATGTGGAGCTGATCAGTGCAAGACAGTGGTGATGGATTCAAGTCTGAGAGTCTAACTTTGGTAGCAAGACTACTGTGGCTTAAGCTGCTTAAAGCTCTTGGTGACCTATGTCGCAGATACTCATTTAGGTCTCCATGGGCCATATATTCAAATAGAAGACACATTGGTTTTCCAACGGCACACACACCTGAAAGCAAGGAAACAAAGTCTTGTGTTAATGATAAATTATACATTCTGCTTCCATATGCATATATGTATATATGTACAGATATCTTCTTACAATATAGTCACATTGTGAGAGTATCACACTGGAAAAATGGTCATGAATACTGGATAAAAGTTTTAGCTCAACACAAGAGATGAGCAAATCGCTTCGTACAACCTTGGTCCCCAGTCCAAGTCAATGCTCTCTGGCTGTAGACACAAGCTGCACAAATGTCCTCATCTTCTGGCTTTTGATTCACTAGCCTGGCATGATGTCTTCTGTGCACCCTGAAGCTCACAGGTGACAACTCACCATTCCGGCTATTCATAAACCGAGCTTGGAATCCTGGTTGGTAAGAAAACTTACACAGCGCCTGTCCCTGACCAGAGAACATGGACCTGGACCATGAACCAGGGTTGTGAAAGTGATCTGCTCATTTTTACTCTGCACCAGTTTTCTAATTTGCAAGCTCATCCATTTCTTCTATACAAATGTCCATCTTTTTCTCCATTAGTATAGGTAAAAGCAGTTTGTTCTAATCCCCGTTTTATGAAATTCTCAAAGCTGGTGTAATAACATGACATGTCCGTCCAGCTGCTGTTCACAGGTCTCCAGGGAAATGACAATAGTAAAAATGTGATTACTAAAAGAGATGAGCACAAACAATGGAATGTGCATGATCAAGTTGTGGAGTAGTACAAAGCGCTGATGATTTGTGATGAGTTATCAGGATAAAGGTGGCAGCTGAGTATTTGTCAAGGTCAATTCGGACTTTTGACATTTGCTCTGCAATCACCAAAAGTTGGAAACAACAAACCAGGACATTGAAATGTATTCTGTCTGTCTATTACACATATTTTGATATTGTTAAGCTCTCGTGGTTTGGCTTGCACATACTGTATATTGGCAATATTAATTAACTCTAAATGAATTGTATGAAGGAGATTAAAAAATTGTAAGCAAACTCATCCTGATATAACTATTAGGCCCCACTATCAGTATTTGGTCAGTATTTGGTCAGTATTTTTTCTCAGGAGTGGGAGCCAAAACCAGGAGTGGGTGATAAATGCAGAATTGGTGACTTGTTTTTATTATACCTTTTCTCTGATTGTTCCTCATCTGGTTTTGGCTGCCACTCCTGAGAAAAATACTGACCAAATACTGACCAAATACTGATAGTGGGACTGTGACCTTAGGAAAACTCAAACTACTAAATTGCTTTTTTGTATTCTGAAAGGAGCAAGAGAATACAGGATTAGAATGAAGAAGAATGTCATTAAAGAAAGTAAACTTTTTGGATCACAAACGGACCGTAAGTGCCACCTACAATGGAGTTTATATTTTAGCGGCCAAGGATTCCCCAATCTTAATAAAAAAAATATATATATACAAAAACAGTAGTCTTGTAATTTTCACACTTGTCACTAAGGTTTTTGTGGTCTCATACTTTAATTTCTTTAAGGAAGAGTTTTCAGCAGGCTCTCTATCATTAGCCACAGGAATACAGTGACAGGTAACATTTCTAAGAGCAGCTGATAACACCGGATCCACCAATCACAATTAGCAATGTAAAAGCTGTCCTTGTTCCCTTCCTTCACAATGACTTTTGCACCTGCTCATTAGATGCATCAATAAAAAGATAGGGTCAGATTCTGTTTATTGCAGCACGGTGGCTCAGTGGTTAGCACTGTTACGTTGCGGTGCTGGGGTCCTGGGTTCTAATTTCCCCAAGGACAACATCTGCAAGGAGTCTACATGGATTTCCTCAGGGGTTCTCCGATTTCCTACAACACTCAAAAAAGACATACTGATTTATTTTGTGAACACCGAAGAGGACAGTGCCAATAATGTCTGTAAAATACTATGGAATTAATGGCGCTATATAAGTGGGTAAAATAAACGAATAAATCATTGCTGCTAATGTACATGTGCATTTCCTGAAACAACAGGCTGCTAGAGTTTAAAAAAAAGCTCCAGTGGACAGTTTGAAAATTGCAAGATTTCTCATTTTTAATTTTAATACATAATTTGATACTGTATGTGAAAAAAACTAAAATAAATAACACTGGTAAAATGTAAAGAAATATACATTTATTTAACACAAGAACTTGATTAAATCAACAGGACATTTTGTGATGATAGCTTCTTATTAAAGGTGGTAGCTCTGGGGTTGCTGGGATGGTGCAGATACAGAATGCACTAAGGTGGAGCAGCAGTCAGTGCAGTGGAGTTCAAGCCTTCACAACACAAGAACAAATGTAAACTAAGCAAAATATGTCTTGAATGGAGAATAAAGGGATTTCTAAATACTAAACTTTGGTCCTATTGCTAAATCAAGAAAATGTGCCAAAGTCCATCCTGCCAAGTGAAGTATTGTGAACAGATTGTTCTGAGCAATACACTGAGGAATATAGTACAATGTCATCTCAAGAAGAATGTAGTCATAAGAGATGTTCATCCATTTACAAAAAAAAAAAGGATAAAGACAACATTAAAAATGCTGATATTTGTTCTGCAAGTACAATCAGCAACTACAGATAAAAACTACATTAATATCCCAGATATTACTGGCACTTAATAATGCCAAATACTCCTAGATAACTGATTTATCATTGGATAACGAGAGTTATGTGTTATTTAACTTGTGCTATTTATTCATTCAGGACTGAAATTATTCCCGAGTCAGTTTTATTTTATTATAATTTTTATTCCCCCAATCCAAAAAATATGACGTATGTCCTATGGAATTGATAGTGAAAGACAAATATCTAGTGAGCTAGAACAAACTTGCTGGTGTAAAGGAGCAATTGCACTTTTATGACTGTAAATGAGTGTAAAAAAATGACAAACCAATTCATACATCTGCAATTTTATCTTCTAAAAATGTTAATACCTCATATGGATCTCCATAGCCTATGGCCTGGTTCACACTGGACAAAGTGAAACGATCATATCATATTTGATAGTTAATATTGCATATTTATTCTTTCCCATGCAGCTGGACCCGCCCTCGAGGGAGTCTTAATGATATATTGGGCTCAAAGTTTAAGCTTTGGAGCGAATTCAGGGCAAGTTCAACAGCACTAGCTGATGTAATTCCTATAGGACAACTTGTAGAAACAAAACCTAAGTTTGTCCTAATGATTTAGTTGCTTTTCACTAAAATTTGACACCATAAAGACTTACTGATCAATTTGGGCTGACGTTGGTTCAAAGCCATATATTTAACTAGAGACACATGCATAATAATTCAGATAGGACCATTTACTAACATTGCCCATCTGGCTTGTTTCGAGAAAATCACAGAAATTACCCCATAAATGACCTCAGATAAAATAAAACAACCACTATGGCTTCTTGGTTTTTTCTTTTGGTGTTTCTTTCTAAACTACAATAAACTTACCCAGAAGCTTTACAATGTTGGGGTGATCAAATTCTGCCATAAGTGCAGCTTCCCTTTGGAAGTCAGCCTGCATATCAGCAGAGGCTTCTTCTTTCAGCATCTTCACTGCTACCATTGTGAAAGGTTCATAGGGAAGCAACCCAGGTGCCCTAAAAGCAACAAAAGAATCATTTTACTTCTCACCATGAAGATGAAGTAGTATTTGTTTGTACGTCTGTGCATTTCCAAGACTTTTATATAAAGTGTTTGGCATACATGACAATGGCTTATTTAGACTTTTTGCCAAAAAATGTGGGGGGTCTTCAATGCAAAAGATTATCCGGGAATTATACCATCACAACATCTACTTATCATGTAGCTTACCAACCACGTAAAAAGCTTCATTTACAAAACAAGATTAAACATCATATTTTATGCATCATGAAGGTAAAATCTGCAATTTGAGTTTTGACAACTCCAGCATCACATTATACCCCACATCAATTCAAGTGGTTTCATATGCTAAGAAATGGGAGGATCCTGCAAACAAAGCCTCAGATCTCAGCAATCTGGACATATTTAATATGTGCCTTAGGATTTTTCTGTGTCTTGTCTGACAAGGGGCCATGGTCTCACTGAAATTGGGAATGGTTTATCAAAAAAGGGCCCTACAGGTAACACCAAAATTTTGGCACAAGGTAGGTAATAGGTGTTTACCACAACTAGTTCGTGTTTTAATGGACTTCAAATAAAGACTGATTTTTTTATGTTACTCTCGTTTGGATGTGTCGAATAACTACCCACTTTTCTTAAGTAATAGGTGGTGTAAACTTTGATGAGACAGTCTTAAAATTAGATTTATCAGACAATATGAACCACTGTGACATATTGTCTAATAGCATTAATAGATATGCCCCAATGTTGTTGTTTAGGTAATGATGTAACAAAGGTAAAATATGAAACACTCATAAGCTTGCAGAGGTAGATTGCTCATGAGTTTATCATGTTTAAGTCATGTTGATCTGTTTTATTACATTGTATATACAGTGGGGAAAAAAAGTATTTAGTCAGCCAACAATTGTGCAAGTTCTCCCACTTAAAAAGATGAGAGAGGCCTGTAATTGACATCATAGGTAGACCTCAACTATGAGATACAAAATGAGAAAACAAATCCTGAAAATCATATTGTCTGATTTGGAAAAAAAATTTTTTTAAAATTTTGGTGGAATATAAGTATTTGGTCAATTACAAACAAGCAAGATTTCTGTCTCTCACAGACCTGTAACTTCTTCTTCTTTAAGAGGCTCCTCTGTCCTCCACTCTTTACCTGTAGTGCTGGCACCTGTTGAGCTTATCAGTATGAAAGACAAGTTCGCAACCTCAAACAGTCACACTCCAAACTCCACTATGGTGAAGACCAAAGAGCTGTCGAAGGACACCAGAAACAAAATTGTAGCCCTGCACCAGGCTGGGATGACTGAATCTGCAATAGGCAAGCAGCTTGGTGTGAAGAAATCAACTGTGGGAGCAATAATTAGAAAATGGAAGACATACACGACCACTGATAATATCCCTCGATCTGGGGCTCCACACAAGATCTCACCCCATGGGGTCAAAATGATCTCAATAACGGTGAGCAAAAATCCCAGAACCACACAGGGGGACCTTGTGAATGACCTGCAGAGAGCTGGGACCAACGTTACACAGGCTACCATCAGTAACACACTACGCCACCAGGGACTCAGATCCTGCAGTGCCAGAAGTGTCCCCCTGCTTAAGCCATTACATGTCCGGGTCAGTCTGAAGTTTGCTAGAGAGCATTTGGATGATCCAGAAGAGTATTGGAAGAATGTCATATGGTCAGATGAAACCAAAGTAGAACTGTTTGGTAGAAACACAACTCGGCGTGTCTGGAGGAGAAAGAATGCTGAGTTGCATCCAAAGAACACCATACCTACTGTGAAGCATGGGGGTGGCAACATCATGCTTTGGGGCTGTTTCTCTGCCAAGGGACCAGGACGACTGATCCGTGTACATGAAAGAATGAATGGGACCATGTATCGTGAGATTTTGAGTGCAAACCTCCTTCCATCAGCAAGGGTATTGAAGATGAAACATGGCTGGGTCTTTCAGCATAACAATGATCCCAAGCACACCGCCAGGGCAATGAAGGAGTGGCTTTGTAAGAAGCATTTCAAGGTCCTGTAGTGGCCTAGCCAGTCTCAAGATCTAAACCCTATAAAAAACCTTTGGAGGGAGTTGAAAGTCCATGTTGCCCAGCGACAGCCCCAAAACATCACTGCTCTAGAGGAGATCTGCATGGAGGAATGGGCCAACATACCAGCAACAGTGTGTGCCAACCTTGTGAAGACTTACAGAAAACATTTGACCTCTGTCATTGCCAACAAAGGATATAGAACAAAGTATTGAGATGAACTTTTGTAATTGACCAAATACTTATTTTCCACCAAAATTTGAAAAAAAATTCTTTCCAAATCAGACAATGTGATTTTCAGGATTTGTTTTCTCATTTTGTCTCTGATAGTTGAGGTCTACCTATGATGTCAATTACAGACCTCTATCATCTTTTTAAGCAGGAGAACTTGCACAATTGGTGGGTGACTAAATACTTTTTTTCTCCACTGTATGTTACATTATGCTTTGCTGTTGCCACTGGGTCAACCTATTGCAGCAAACATCTAAAGGAGTTGATGCAACAGCTATACAGGAGGTGGGACTAGGGAAAAGTGCTGTGACTGTGCAAAGTAATGGGATTATTCTGAGATAAGGAGTATTCTCTGGGTCCAAGAAGTGATTGCTGGGGTACAGAGTATGTCACACACATGCTGCATTACAATGCTGCCAGGTTGGGCAGAGGAGAATCCTTACAAGTAGGAGGTTTGGTGCCAGGAAGTGTTCAGTTTACCATATGAGGTGCTAGACAGGAGTACAGCTGGTCTAAGTAGTAACCTCAAAAGAAGTAAGCTACTCATATTGCAGTAGGATGAACAAAGACTGGAAAGTTACTGGTTTAGAGGCAATCCTCTCAAGCTAAGAGAGGCTGTAGTCTGGTTCTGTAGATAAGTTGTGCGGACCCCTGCTGGTAAAGACTGCAGTGATGTCTTGTTGTCTTGTAGGCCTGCGATGTGGCTTTAGCAATCTTGGACTATATTGGACTTTGTGTAGTGGAGAGTGGCACAGGTGAGAGGGGTAGTTTAATCACGGCTATTTGGAGGTCAGGGATTAAGTGGAAGGCCGACAAACCCTGTGTGTGTGTGTGTGTGTGTGTGTGTGTGTGTGTGTGTGTGTGTGTGTGTGTGTGTGTGTATGTGTATGTGTGTGTGTATGTGTGTGTACGTGCGGTTAATTTTGGATGGAACTGGCAAAGAGCAGCATGTGGGAGACAAAGCCCCTGAAGAGTGAATCATTCAACTACAGAGAATAGGGCCATGGAAATAAACCCTTGAGAAGTGGAAACAATGATTGAGGTAGAATTCATCGTGCCCTGTATGCCATAAAATTGGCATAAAAAAATGCAGAATTTGTCACAATTGCTATTTGCTTCAAATTTTGAGACTTTTTGCCCTGTCATACCGGCCCCTACACTTTTTTAAAATGTGGATGTGGCCTAACATAGGGTTATATGACCTACTTCTGTGCTGCAGATTTACTATAGAACTGGTGTACACTTTAACTGAAATCTACGTCAGCTTATGGCTAGCGTACAATTCATTTTCTGGTGCATGCATAGACCACAAATGCAGAAAATTTATGCTGAGGAGTGTGCCTCTTAATAAATTTGATGCACTTTGCTCCAGTGGCTTATAGGTTTAAGACTAGTGTAAAAACCACCAGTCTTAAAAATTTCCTCATTATGCCTGGTAAAGATTGTTTCTATTACTGTGATTAGATTATTACACTTAGGCTGTGTGCGCACTACACGTTTTTTAAGCGTTTCTGCATCAGCAATTCCGCCGCAGAAATGCTTAAAAAACGCTTGGTAGAAGGTCTGCCTTGTTCCCCAATGATAATCCGCATGTGCTGTGCACATACTGCGGAAATTTCCGCTGCAGATTATCATTGCGGAAAAAAACGCAGCACTACCAATTATTTTGCGTAATCGTGGCGTTTTCGCCGCCATTGACTTGCATTGAATCGCTTAATATCCGGATGACTACATGTGCACATGCAGATATTAAGCGATTCAATGTGCGGATGGTACCCAGGTTTGGAGAAGAGGAGACTCTCCTCCAGACCCGGGTACCATAGAACCTGTAAAAAAAAGAATTTAAAATAAAAAAATACATTATGCTCACCTTCTGATGGCCCCCGGTCTCCTTAGTGATGCGTCCTGGCTCCCCAGCAGCTCGCGATGGTCTAAAAAGACCTGATATGACGTCATTTAGTCATGTGACAGGTCACGCGACCGCTGACGTCGGCGGTCGCGTGACCTGTCACATGACTAAATGACATCATGGAAGGTCAACCGCGAGACACCGGGGAGACCGGACACATCGGATAAGGAGACCGGGGGCCGTCGGAAGGTGAGCATAATGTTTTTTTTTTTACCACTTTTATTCTTTTTTTTTAACTAACTTGGTCACACTATATAAATCTATGCCGGTTGCATGGATTTATATAGTGTGACCAAGTTGTCAAGCACTTTCCAACTGATGCTAAAATCGCTTGGAAAAGCGCTTGACAACCCGCATGTGAAATCGCATGATCAAAACGCTTCCCTTCCGCTTGTCCCTGGCAGGAAAAATGCATGTAAAATCCACACGCGTTTTTTCTGCCAGGGAGATGCAGAAACGCTCAGGAAAAATCAGGAGCATTTCTGCATTGTGGGCACATAGCCTTAAAGAGGTTGTCCGGCCTTAGGCTACAAGTCTGCAGTTACTCTATGTGATTACAGACTTGTCAATCCAGACATCGCACGCACTGCACGCTGTGAGGATTCTCCGGTGCCGGCACTGGGAGTGGGTGATCATGTGACCCCAGTTATGCAATTTGCATACTTACAGTCACATTGCAATTACACTGTGTCCAGCCTCACTCAATACACTAGCACTGAGCAAGGCTGCGCCATCTAGTCAGTATTGAGCACATGTTTACAAATCACATACTAGTGGTCACGCACCCACCGCTCCTGGTTCCGGCAATGGAGAATCCTCAAATTGCACAGTGCGCATGCTGTGAGGATTCAAGAGTCTGCAGTCAGAGTGACTGCAGACTTATAGCCTAAGGCCGGACAATCCCTTTAATAGTAGAGGAATATTGCTATTAAAATTAAACCAAACTATTCCCCCTGACATGTTTCGTCATATGTATGCCATCTTCAAGGGTAAGAAGGTCTAATTTTAATGGCAGTGCAATTCCTCTATTAAGTGTTAAGGAGTCTATTTGGGGTTTTAGCTCTTTATTTCCTGGAGGGTTTTCTCTCCTATTTTTTTTCATGTCTAATTAATCATTTTTGTTAATCATTTTGTAAACAGGAATATAGTAGAAAGCAAATACGTGTTTTTTTTTGTCTTTGTGGCATTTTGCACAACAAAAAATGATTAATAATAATAATACTAAGCCATATATATTTGTATTACACATCTCTTGTTTCTAGGAAAACGGTGGTCACCAAAATGTTTTATGTCATGTACCATTGTATTTACCGTTGTATTCAGTAAAGCTGAACTGTTAAAATTATTTTGTCGGTGATATTCTCCTTTATGTATGGGAAAACACTAAAATACCTAACACTACAATAATGTTTATTACAAATATCTCGACCATTTTACCATTTTACTGCTCAAGATGCTAATATGAAGAAGTAGGCGTCTTGCTATATTTTTGTGGAACTTGATACATTGCAGTTATCAAAATCAGTGAATCCACATTTAGCTAAACTTTTAGGCCATGTGCACACATTAAGTTTTTGGTCCGTTTTTCACCTCAGTATCAGTCAAAACCAGGAGTGGGTGATAAATACAGAAGTGGTGACGTGTTTCTATTATACTTTTCCTCTGATTGTTCCTCACCTGGTTTTAGCTTACAAATACTGAGGTAAAAAACTCATCAAATACTCAACGTGTGCACGTGGCCTTAGGTTAGGGTCACACTACCGTTTTTCTCTCATCTGAGAGAATCAGTCTTATTATGCTAATCACACTGACTCTGATTAGAGTATGATCAGTGAGTGATCTGATATTCTCGAAGGAGACGAAAAAAAGAAAAAAATTCTGCATCCTCTCCATTCAGTCTGTTTGTGAATATCGGACTGCACTCAGATGTCATCCGAGTGCGGTCTGATTTTTTCCAGGGACCCATAGACATGAATAGTTGAGGGCAATCCAATAATCTTATGCTGCGAGGAAAAATTTGGACATGTGCATGGCCTCATAGGACAACATGGTGATGGATGATATCTGTCAAAATAACAGATAGCACTTGACTAGCCCAGGGGGAGATGGGGATGACTCGGTACCCGGGCCTTTAGCCTGGCCTTTAGGGATGTCGCGGTGGTCGGCTCCCGGGCCCGTACCATGGGCCTCTCCTTTAAAAAGGGGTTGGTGATTTGTTAAGTTTATAAAAGTTCGTGACGCCACCTATGGTTTCTGATGATATTCACCAGCGTTGCACAGTCCACTGAGGCTGGTGATAAGGCAGCTAGATGGTATGGCTCCCCACAGGTGGAGCTAGGCCTCAGGGCAGTGTATGAATGGGGGAAGCAGGACAAAGAGACCCCGCCGGGTCAGAGCAAGAACAGGGACAGACACGATAGTCACTTCGGTACCTTTTACTGATGGAAATTCAGGCACGTCCCGGAGCACTGTAGGGTGAAGGGTGTATGTCCGGATCCTCCCCAATGAGCAGGTTTTGGGCCTCCTGGTTCTTGCTGCTGCGTAATAAGTTTCTGACCTGCCTGGAGCTAGGCCTAACTTTGTCTCTGTCCTGCGCTGGCTGACTTTGTGGTAGGGCCTTCTGCTGGATTACACGCTCCCGACTAGTGTTGAGCCACCCCCGTAGTGTTCGGGTTCGGTTCGGTTCGTCGAACACCGGGATGTTCGAGGAACTGTTCGTCGAACTGTTCGTCGAACACCTTAGAACACCGTCGAACACCGTTAAAACCAATGGCAGGCAAACAAAAACACATAGAAACACATAGAAAACACCTGCAAAGGTGTCCAAAAGCTGACAAACTGCTCAGAAGACACTCTCTTTAAAAAAGCCGGCCGGCAAATTCAGCAGCGGCATACACCGGTACCCGACAATTTAGACAAGAAGGAATAGAGCATCACACATAGATTAGATAGATAGAAACATGTCAGTCACACATATAAGAAGCACAGTGACAGTGTTGGTTACTGCACTTGTCATTTAGTGTAAAGGATTTATTAAAAAAAATATTAGTGTTTTCATGCACCGTCTCTTTAAAAAAGCCGGCCGGCAATTCAGCAGCGGTACCCGACAATTTATAACAGACAGAATAGAGCTTCACACATAGATTAGATAGATAGAAACATGTCAGTCACATATATAATAAGTACAGTGATAGTGTTGCTTACTGTACTTGTCATTTAGTGTAAAGGATTTATTTAAAAAAATAATAGTGTTTTCATGCACTGTCTCTTTAAAAAAGCCGGCCGGCAATTCAGCAGCGGTACCCGACAATTTAGAACAGAAAGATAGAGCTTCACACATAGATTAGATAGATAGAAACATGTCAGTCACATATATATGAAGTACAGTGATAGTGTTGGTTACTGTACTTGTCATTTAGTATTAAAATAAAGGATTTATTATTAAAAAAATTGGCGTGGGGTTCCCCTTAATTTTAGGCTCTAGCGGAGGTTAAGCAGACGGCTGGGGCAGATGTTTGAAGCCTGGGAAGGGGGTAATAGCCACGGAGCTTCCCAGGCTACTAATGTCAGCCCCCAGCTGAATACATAGCCTTTACTAGCTATTAAAATGGGGGACCCCCCAAAAAAAATGACGTGGGGTCCCCCCTAATTTAATAGCTAGCAAAGGCTAGGCAGACAGCTGGGGGCTGATATTAATAGCCCAGGAAGGGAGCCATGAATATTGGCCCCCTCCCAGGCTAGAAACACCAGCCGTCAGCCGCCCCAGAAATGGCGCATTCATAGGATGCGCCAATTCTGGCACTTAGCCTCGCTCTTCCACGCTGCCCTGGTGCGGTGGCAGGGGGTAATAGGGTTGGGGTTGATGTCAGCTTATAATGCCAGCTGACATCAAGCCCAGGTTAGTAATGGAGAGGCGTCTATAAGACACCCCCATTACTAACCCCATAGTCAAAGTTAAAAAAAACACAAACACCCAGAATAAAGTCCTTTAATTGAAATAAAGACACAGTCCTTTATTGTTCTAAATTAAACCATACTTACCGTCACGCCCATTCCAGCTGAAGCCAACGATCTCCTGCAATAAAAGAAAAATAATAAAGCAACCTCATCCTTACCTTTCCATGGTTCCCACGACAGCTTCAGCTCTGCTACATCGAGATGACAGGCTGGACCGCAGCAGAACGCTGCCATCCAGCCTGTCATCCCGCAGACACTGAGAAGCGCAGGCTTGCTTGCGCTGCTCAGCGTCTCTCTGTGACGACATCCAGATGAGCCGAGTTCATGTCCAATGAACTCGGCTCACCTCATGCACGTCACTGACAGCGTGGGAAAATTCTCACGCTGAAGCGCTGAGTGCAGGAGAATTTTCCCACGCTGTCAGTGACGTGCAGGAGGTGAGCTGAGTTCATTGGACATGAGCTCACCTCATGCACATCACTGACAGCGTGGGAGAATTCTCCTGCACTCAGCACTTCAGCGTGAGAATTTTCCCACGCTGTCAGTGACGTGCATGAGGTGAGCCGAGTTCATTGGACATGACCTCGGCTCATCTGGATGCCGTCACAGCAAGACAGTGAGGAGCGCAAGCATGCCTGCGCTTCTCAGTGTCTGCGGGATGACAGACTGGATGGCAGCGTTCTGCTGCGGTCCAGCCAGTCATCTCGATGTAGCAGAGCTGAAGCTGTCGTGGGAACCATGGAAAGGTAAGGATGAGGTTGCTTTATTATTTTTCTTTTATTGCAGGAGATCGTTGGCTTCAGCTGGAATGGGTGTGATGGTAAGTATGGTTTAATTTAGAACAATAAAGAATTGTGTCTTTATTTCAATTAAAGGACTTTATTCTGGGTGTTGTGTTTTTTTTAAATACTTTACTAGAAATTCATGGCGGTCATGTCTAATACTGGCGTGACCCCATGAATTTTGGGCTTGGGGCCAGCTGATAATACCAAGCTGGCCCTAACCCCTTTATTACCCAGTGAGCCACCGCACCAGGGCCCTGGATGAGTTGGGTACAGCGCCAGAAGATGGCGCTTCTATGAACGCGCCATTTTCCGGGGTGGCTGCGGACTGCAATTTGTAGCGGGGGGGGGCCCAGAAAGCTTGGGCCTCCCTGCGCTGCAGATTCCAGCCCCCAGCTGCCTAGTTGTACCTGGCTGGACACAAAAATAGGGCGAAGCCCCACGTACTTTTTTTTTAATTATTTCATGAAATTCATGAAATAATTAAGAAAAAAAGGCCTTCCCTATATTGTTGTGTCCGGCCAGGTAGAAATAGGCAGCTGGTGGTTGGGGGCAGCCCGTTCCTGCCTGCTGTACCTGGCTGGACACAAATATTGTGCGAAGCCCCACTTCAATTTTTTTTAATTATTTCATGAAATTCATGAAATAATTAAGAAAAAAAGGGCTTCCCTATATTGTTGTGTCCGGCCAGGTACAAATAGGCAGCTGGTGGATGGGGGCAGCCCCTTCCTGCCTGCTGTACCTGGCTGGACACAAATATAGTGCGAAGCCCCACTTAAATTTTTTTTAATTATTTCAGGAAATTCATGAAATAATTTTAAAAAAATTGACGTGGGGCTTCGCACTATATTTGTGTCCAGCCAGGTACAGCAGGCAGGAACGGGCTGCCCCCAACCACCAGCTGCCTATTTGTACCTGGCCGGACACAACAATATAGGGAAGCCCTTTTTTCTTAATTATTTCATGAAATAATTTAAAGAAAATTGACGTGGGGCTTCGCCCTGTTTTTGTGTCCAGCCAGGTACAACTAGGCAGCTGGGGGCTGGAATCCGCAGCGCAGGGAGGCCCAAGCTTTCTGGGCCACCCCCGCTGCAAATTGCAGTCCGCAGCCACCCCGGAAAATGGCGCGTTCATAGAAGCGCCATCTTCTGGCGCTGTACCCAACTCATCCAGGGCCCTGATGCGGTGGCTCACTGGGTAATAAAGGGGTTAGGGCCAGCTTGGCATTATCAGCTGGCCCTAAGCCCGAAATTCATGGGGTCACGCCAATATTAGACATGACCACCATGAATTTCTAGTAAAGAATTTAAAAAAAACACAACACCCAGAAAAAAGTCCTTTAATTGAAATAAACACACAATTCTTTATTGTTCTAAATTAAACCATACTTACCATCACGCCCATTCCAGCTGAAGCCAACGATCTCCTGAAATAAAAGAAAAATAATAAAGCAACATCATCCTTACCTTTCCATGGTTCCCATGACAGCTTCAGCTCTGCTACATCGAGATGACAGGCTGGACCGCAGCAGAACGCTGCCATCCAGTCTGTCATCCCGCAGACACTGAGAAGCGCAGGCTTGCTTGCGCTCCACAGTGTCTCTCTGTGAGGGCATCCAGATGAGCCGAGTTAATGTCCAATGAACTCGGCTCACCTCATGCACGTCACTGACAGCGTGGGAAAATTCTCCTGCACTCAGCGCTTCAGCGTGGGAGAATTCTCACACTGAAGCGCTGAGTGCAGGAGAATTCTCCCACGCTGTCAGTGACGTGCAGGAGGTGAGCTGAGTTCATTGGACATGAGCTCACCTTATGCACGTCACTGACAGCGTGGGAAAATTCTCCTGCACTCAGCGCTTCAGCTTGAGAATTTTCCCACGCTGTCAGTGACGTGCATGAGGTGAGCCGAGTTCATTGGACATGAACTCGGCTCATCTGGATGTCGTCACAGAGAGACGCTGAGCAGCGCAAGCAAGCCTGCGCTTCTCAGTGTCTGCGGGATGAGAGGCTGGATGGCAGCGTTCTGCTGCGGTCCAGCCTGTCATCTCGATGTAGCAGAGCTGAAGCTGTCGTGGGAACCATGGAAAGGTAAGGATGAGGTTGCTTTATTATTTTTCTTTTATTGCAGGAGATCGTTGGCTTCAGCTGGAATGGGCGTGACGGTAAGTATGGTTTAATTTAGAACAATAAAGGACTGTGTCTTTATTTCAATTAAAGGACTTTATTCTGGGTGTTTGTGTTTTTTTTAACTTTGACTATGGGGTTAGTAATGGGGGTGTCTTATAGACGCCTCTCCATTACTAACCTGGGCTTGATGTCAGCTGGCATTATAAGCTGACATCAACCCCAACCCTATTACCCCCTGCCACCGCACCAGGGCAGCGTGGAAGAGCGAGGCTAAGTGCCAGAATTGGCGCATCCTATGAATGCGCCATTTCTGGGGCGGCTGACGGCTGGTGTTTCTAGCCTGGGAGGGGGCCAATATTCATGGCTCCCTTCCTGGGCTATTAATATCAGCCCCCAGCTGTCTGCCTAGCCTTTGCTAGCTATTAAAATAGGGGGGACCCCACGTCAATTTTTTGGGGGGTCCCCCATTTTAATAGCTAGTAAAGGCTAGGCATTCAGCTGGGGGCTGATATTAGTAGCCTGGGAAGCTCCGTGGGTATTACCCCCTTCCCAGGCTTCAAACATCTGCCCCAGCCGTCTGCTTAACCTCCGCTAGAGCCTAAAATTAAGGGGAACCCCACGCCAATTTTTTTAATAATAAATCCTTTATTTTAATACTAAATGACAAGTACAGTAACCAACACTATCACTGTACTTCATATATATGTGACTGACATGTTTCTATCTATCTAATCTATGTGTGAAGCTCTATTCTGTCTGTTATAAATTGTCGGGTACCGCTGCTGAATTGCCGGCCGGCTTTTTTAAAGAGACGGTGCATGAAAACACTATTATTTTTTTAAATAAATCCTTTACGCTAAATGACAAGTACAGTAAGCAGCACTTTCACTGTACTTCGTATATATGTGGCTGACATGTTTCTATCTATCTAATCTATGTGTGAAGCTCTATTCTTTCGGTTCTAAATTGTTGGGTACAGGTGTATGCCGCTGCTGAATTGCCGGCTTTTCATGTTTCACTGTTGGCACTGTTCCCATCGATTTGGGCAATCACTGTAATGCCACAACCACCATGGCTGTGGCATTACAGTGAGTGGCAGACAATCCATGCAGGACACGCTTTTGGTGTACGAACAGTTATCGAACATAACCTCGAACAGCCGAATTTTTTGCAAATCGTTCGGGTTCGTCGAACAACTCGAACACCGCCCAAAACAGCTCGAATTTGAGATTGGCGAACAGTTCTAGTCGAACACCGCTCATCTCTACTCCCGACTTACGGGGCCTATGTGTCTCCTGGCTCTGTTACGTATCAGCACTTTAGCGATCCTGGGACTTATAGTTCTCCAGGGATTCCGGTTTATCTTACTGGGTCATGGAGATCCCGGTAAGCTTGGGACCCGGTGTCCGGTAACTGCTTCTTCGGGGTGAGCTAGTTAAGCTCCTCTGCCCCCTATGAACTAACTCTCTCTACTCTTTCGCCTTCGGCCTACTCGGACCCTCAATAGGCTACTCACACTAACGGTAGCGTGCCGCTCTTCACCGATCTTATGGCGCCGGCACACCTAAAGCTCACCTCTCTGAGCTACACAGAGTCTTGATCTGGAAGCTCCACTGCAGGATAGCAATTGCAGGAGCTGGAACAGGCTTTTGTCCTCTGAGGTAACTCTTCTCAGACTGCACTGGACTCACTGCTAAACCAGACTGAACTCTGACTCCAACTCACTAACTGCTGCCTGGCTCCACCTTCCCTTTTATATCCCCCTAACGGGCTCCCTCTGGTGGTCTGAGGTGGAAGGTGGAGATGTGTGAATGGTTATGGGGGCCTCTTGTGGAGGAATCCTTCAATACACCCTTCTAGGAGTTGTGATACCAAGCACAGCTGGGCTTCACATTCCCCCCCTAGTTAAACTCAGCACTCCCGGGATGAAGTACATTTTATAAAAACAGTAACAATAGGAACATAAGCAATACAAGAACATTCTTCCCTTTATGGGAGGCACAAATCTTAAACGTTGCATGACAATAACAAAGCAGAGTGTCCTCAGAATCCAAGTCTCTTGTGGTGAGGTTCCCAAGAAAGGATTTCCATCTCACAAGGTAGAGTACTTTGTGGTTTTGAGGGACCTGTCCTAAACCCTCTACGTAGACCCTGGGGTGGCTGCAGGGCATGAAGATCCCGAATCGGACCTCCACACGTGCCACTCCAGACAGGTTTTACTTCTGAGGTCACCTAAAGGGCACTCCAGGGAGCGCAATTATATACAACAAGAGTTTTTGGGCTGTACACAGTCCTCAGCCACGCAGTTCATTGGTAAATAAAGAAGTAAATAGGCAAAGTGTCCATATCACTTAAACTGTTCAAAAATAAGCAAAACACAAAATGATGTAAATATGCATGGAAAATACACAATTATGCAGTACATTACAATTTAACATACAATACCCCAGGGGTAACTATCTACACTCTCTGAAATTTTGCTACTTTACTCAGTGTACCTAGCAGGGGGTTTACCTCTCGTGCTGCGTACTGATCTGCGTAGTGCTGTGGTTGGTGGAGTGTCAGTATCTGTATCAGTTACTCTACCAGTTCTACGTGTAACCATGTTGTAAAACTGCCTTAACCTCTCTCTTGGACTGGCAAGTCTACCATTGGCTGGGCCCTCTTGCTCCGCTTCTGCCGGGGATACTTCTTGAGCTGGCTCTTCTGCAGCACTTACAGGTACAACTTGCTGTAGAGGGTTTTCTGGTTGTTCATAGAATTGGAGTACTGGAATGATTACTGCACCTCCTATCTGAGGCCAATCAGCTGGGAAGTCTCCAAGGTCAGTGTGTATCACCGCTTCTTCAGGTTCTTCCTGGATTGTGAGAGGCACTTTTTCTTGGGGTTTCAGTAATTCTGGACACAACTTTAAGTGGTCCCTGGACACTGTAGCAGATGTTTTTCCTCCATCACGACTGATTATGCACGTCTTTTTGTTGTCAAATCTTGACGATAACACAGTGTAGGGGTCTTTTTCCCACTGGTCATCAAGTTTGTGGTTGCGTCTTTTCCTTTTTAGTAATGTTTCACCTGGTGTGAAAGGTTCTGCTGGTGCGTTTTTGTTGTATTGAATTTCCTGTTTTTCTCTCACCCCAGTAAGACTGTCCTTGACACAAGCTTGTACCCTTCTGTACTGCTCTTGTCTGGTGGTGTCCCAGTCCTCAGTGGTCATATCAGCTTCAGGTTCAACAACACCAAGCTCCAAATCCATGGGCAGCTTTCCTTGCCTTGCCCGCATGAGATATGCCGGAGTGCAATTGGTGGAACTGACTGGTATATGATTGTACAGATCCACTAGGTCTGGTAGTAGGTCTGGCCACTGGTTCTTCTCCTCAAGTGGTATGGTCTTTAGCAGGTCGATGATGATGTTGTTCATCTTTTCGCAGAGACCGTTTGTTTGTGGGTGGTAAGGTGTCTTTTTACACCCGTAGAGATGGCAGAACGCCTTGAACAATTCAGCCTCAAAGGCTGGGCCTTGGTCCGTCAGCACCTGCTCAGGAAATCCATGGGGTCTGCAGAAGTACGTTTGGAACGTCTTTCCTGCTGTCTCTGCTGTCAGATCTTTGACAGGGGCAACCACCAGGAAACGTGAGTAATGATCCACCATAGTCAGAGCATTGGAGTACCCTGACCTGCTAGGTAACAACTTGACATGGTCCAGGGCCAAGATCTCTAGAGGGCGAGTCGTCTTGTTGGGTTGCAGGGGTGCCTTCTGGCTGTTGAAGTCTTTCCTTCTTAGGCCGCAGGGTCCACAGTCCCGGCACCACCTTTCAATGGAGCTGCGCATTCCTACCCAGTAGAATCGACACTTCAGCAGGGTCTCTAGCTTTTTCCAGCCAAAGTGCCCCGCTTGATCGTGGTAAGCTTCTAATACCATCTGGATGTCTGTCTTAGGGACTACTATCTGCCATACCATCTCATGAGTTTTTGGATTGACGTACCTCCGGCACAGCTTCTCACGGTAAATAAACAGCCGGCTTCTCTCGTTCCACAGCTGCTTTGCTTGCAGAGACGCATCTTTCTCCAAGGAGGCACCTTCTTGGGTTATCAGCTGTTTGATGCGGCTGACAACCGGGTCGCTGTCCTGGGTCTCTTTCCACCTGTGGAGAGGCAGGGGGTTTAACGTCTTTCCACGCTGCTTCCTGGAAGCTCGTTGCTCGTGGATCATCCCATTCCGGTGAAAGGCAGGTAGCTCTATCTCTTCCCGGTCATCCACTTCTTCTTCTGTGTCTGACTGGTGAGGCATCCTAGACAGAGCATCGGCGTTGGCGTTCTTGCGGCCCGCCCGGTATTTAATTGTAAATTGGTAGTTTGACAGCCGAGCCATCCATCGTTGTTCCAGTGCCCCCAACTTAGCTGTTTCAAGATAGGTCAAGGGGTTATTATCAATAAAGGCAGTGAACTTGTTGGAGGCCAGATAGTGCTTGAACCGTTCAGTGATGGCCCAGACCAAGGCCAGGAACTCCAACTTGAAGCTGCTATAGTTCTCTGGGTTCCTCTCAGTCGGACGGAGCTTCCTGCTTGCGTATGCGATGACTTTCTCTTGCCCATTCTGCTTCTGACTTAAGACAGCGCCCAGGCCTTCGTTGCTGGCATCCGTATACAGCAGGAACGGTTGGCTGTAGTCAGGGTAGGCTAGGATCTCATCACCTGTCAGGATCTCCTTCATCTCCTGAAACGACTCTGCTTGCTCCTTACCCCAGTGGAATGGAGGGTTTTTGCCTTTGGGGGACTGCCCTACCAGGAGGTCTTGCAGAGGAGCTGCTTTCTTCGTGTAGTCCTTTACGAACCTCCGGTAGTATCCTACTAGTCCCAAGAACTGACGCACCTCCTTGAGGTTCTTCGGCTCCGGCCACTTCTGGATGGCTGTGACGTTCTCCGGGTCTGGTGCTACCCCTTCCGGACTAACAATGTGCCCCAGGTACTGTACCTTTCTCTTGAGCAGGTGGCACTTTGAGGGCTTCAACTTCATCCCGTACCGGGACAGTGACTCAAATACCTCTGCCAGGTGTTTCAAGTGGTCCTCGTACGTTCTGGAGTACACAATTACATCATCCAGGTAAAGTAACACAGTGTCGAAGTTGTGGTGTCCCAGACAGCACTCCATCAATCTCTGGAACGTTCCGGGGCCATTGCAGAGTCCAAACGGCATGCTGTTGAACTCGCAGAGTCCCATCGGGGTGGTGAAGGCCGTCTTCTCCCGATCCTCCTCAGCCACAGCTACTTTCCAGTATCCACTAGTGAGGTCAAGGGTGGAAAAGTAATTTGCAGACTTCAAGGCAGCTAGGGACTCCTCTATACGTGGTAAAGGGTATGCATCTTTATGTGTAATGCAATTTACTTGACGGTAATCTACACACATTCTCATGCTCGCGTCCTTTTTCCTAACCAGCACTAGGGGAGCCGCCCAGGGACTACAACTATCCCTTATCATT
Source organism: Phyllobates terribilis (assembly GCF_046119375.1). NCBI lineage: Eukaryota > Metazoa > Chordata > Amphibia > Anura > Dendrobatidae > Phyllobates > Phyllobates terribilis. Next base: position 95,129,533 of record NW_027362761.1, on the reverse strand, counting down.
CCCTCCTTCCTCATGTCATGCAGCATTTCTTTTGCCTTCTGGTAGTGAGCTTGGGGTATAGGCCTATAGCGTTCTTTGATTGGGGAATGGCTGCCTGTGGGGATATGATGTTGAACCCCCTTAACCCTCCCGAAGTCAAGTGGATGTTTACTGAACACCTGCGAGTATTCTTGAACCACCCGGTGTACTCCCTGTTTTTGATGGGCAGGAGTGGTGTCTGTCCCAACATGGAGCTGTTGACACCAATCCTCCACCTGGGTTGCAGGGTCATTATCCTCTACTTCATCTGGTGAGGTTAAGGACTCCGCCTCATGGATGCAGTTATTATTGACAGCATGTAATTTGGCAACAGTGGCATAACGTGGCAGTTTGACCTCATCTTCCCCTAGGTTAAGAAGACGGACAGGCACCCTCCCATTACGTACATCTACCACACTCCTGGCAGTTAAGAGCGTGGGCCTGTGCTCAGAGCAAAGGGGTTCTACTACCGCCTGGTAGCTCTGTCCTCTAAGACCTATGGCAGCTCTACACCAGATGAGCATTTCACTCATTGGGGGAACGACAATGGGTATGGGGTCTGTTACCCTCACGTTACCGATTTCACCGTCTGTTAGCCTTACTAGCTGTTGATACATCAGGATGCGGATCTCTCTCTGCAGTGCCCTCCTTTGTCTCGGTCTGGCAGTGTCAGCGATCTGTTGGAGCAAGAACACAACCTCTCCCAAACAGTTACCAACAACATTAGCGCCTAGTACCATATATGGGTTGCTGTCATCAGGGTTAGTCTCCACTACAATTAGTCCCTGGTCCTTCAGCTCCACTCTCCCCACCTTTACAGTCACATTCTTAATCCCGAGTAGGTTAAGGGGGAGTCCATTTGAAGCATAGACAGACAAATTTGGAGCTGGCGGACGTAGATCGTTCATGGACCAGAACCTCTTGTAGAGGACTTCAGGCATGATGGTTACCTGAGATCCTGTGTACAGCAGGGCATGCGTCGGGATCCCGTCCAATACAATGGACAGGAAAGGTCTTCCTCCGATGAACCTGTTGTACCAGTCTGATGGGCCTGGTGAGTCTACTCCTGGGTGTCGGCCCTTGGACCCAGGGTTTTCTCGTCTAAAGGACACTTCTGGGCGAGGTGTCCGGTCTTGCGGCATCGGTAGCAGGTTGGTTCCCTCGGTGGGCGGCGCTGGTCACTGGTCCTTGGCGAGGGTGGTGTTGGCCTCCTCCTCCTCCGCATCCAGGGGACATCCTCAGGGCTGTCGGCTAGCAGGATCTTCCCTCCTTCCTCGGGCTCCGTCCGCAGCTGCAGGGCACTCAGCACGGTGGTCAGGGTCTTGCTCAACTGACGCACCTCAGAGCGCAGACTGTCCAGTTCTTTAGGGGACGTTGCTGGAACCTTACCTTCAGCAGCCACTGGGGAAAAGGTGGGTGTAGTAGGCTCTGGGGCAACCCCACCCACGTTGGATGGCATTTGTTTCCAGGGGCTGCAGTCCTTTTATAGCCATGTCCTTAAGATTGTCAAAGGTGGCATCCGGATGATCCAGGGACCACCAACGCACAGTCCTGCTCTCCTCTGGAGACTTCAGTCCCCGGACAAACTGTTCCTTCATCATTTTGTTCTCATTCTCAACGCTGGTTGGACTAACCTGGTTCAGAGCCCGCAGGGCCCCTTGGAGACGCCAGGCGTAGTCCCGAACATTGTCCTCTGGTTGTTGGGAGCAGCTGTAGAACCTCATCCGGAGGTCCGCCTCAGTAAGGTCCTCAAATACAGTCTGTAGTTTTTGGAATATTGCGGACACTGACTCCTGGTCTGCGGCTGACCATGTTTCCACTTCCCGTTCCGCAGCACCGGTCAGTTGTCCTAATACAACGGCAGCTCTTTGTTTGCCGGTCATAGAGTACACGTCTAAGATACCACGTATCTTCCGTTTGAATCCAGACAGGGTATCTGGTTTGCCGTTGTACTGGGGGAGCCACTTTGCTTCTGGAATGTACGGTAAAGTCATAGGAATAACAGGTGTTACAGGCGCTGCCGGTGGAGCGGCGGCTTCGGCCTGCTCATAATCGGGCGCGGGTTGAACTTCTGGGACGTTGACCAGCAGGTCGGCGTTCTGCTGTTCGACGGACATCTTAGCGCCCCCCTAGTTAACCGTGGCCTACCTTCTGGTTTTTCTTCCAGTAGGCCGCAGCTCCGCAGGTGACAGTTATCTTCAGGACCTTGCATCGCTTGCGTCCTACGTCAGAGCGTTCAGCGACGCTCCGTACAGGACCTGGCGCTTCCTGATTTGACGTCGAGGCGTTGGGGGTGTCCGGGACTTCGTGCTCTTTTGCAGGTACGCCCCTTATTTTCCCGCGGTTACGCCCTTCTTCTCGCTCAGCGGCCCAAAAATGGCGGCAACCTTCACCACAACTTTACGTACACAGTTCTGAATAAAGGCGCACAGTACCCGGTGGCAACGGGCAAAACACTTCGTCGTTGCAGCGGGCACGCAATCCTGTTCGTGACGCCAAGTAGGAGATGACTAGCCCAGGGGGAGATGGGGATGACTCGGTACCCGGGCCTTTAGCCTGGCCTTTATGGATGTCGCGGTGGTCAGCTCCCGGGCCCGTACCCTCGGCCTCTCCTTTAAAGAGGGGTTGGTGATTTGTTAAGTTTATAAAAGTTTGTGACGCCACCTATGGTTTCTGATGATATTCACCAGCGCTGCACAGTCCACTGAGGCTGGTGATAAGGCAGCTAGATGGTATGGCTCCCCACAGGTGGAGCTAGGCCTCAGGGCAGTGTATGAACGGGGGAAGCAGGACAAAGAGACCCCACCGGGTCAGAGTAAGAACAGGGACAGACACGATAGTCACTTCAGTACCTTTTACTGATGGAAATTCAGGCACTCCCCGGAGTACTGTAGGGTGAAGGGTGTATGTCCGGATCCTCCCCAATGAGCAAGTTTTGGGCCTCCTGGTTCTTGCTGCTGCGTAATAAGTTTCTGACCTGCCAGGAGCTAGGCTTAACCTTGTCTCTGTCCTGCGCTGGCTGACTTTGTGGTAGGGCCTTCTGTTGGATTACACGCTCCCGACTTACGGGGCCTATGTGTCTCCTGGCTCTGTTACGTATCAGCACTTTAGCGATCCTGGGACTTGTAGTTCTCCAGGGATTCCGGTTTATCTTACTGGGTCATGGAGATCCCGGTAAGCTTCGGACCCGGTGTCCGGTAACTGCTTCTTCGGGGTGAGCTAGTTAAGCTCCTCTGCCCCCTATGAACTAACTCTCTCTACTCTTTCGCCTTCGGCCTACTCGGACCCTCAATAGGCTACTCACACTAACGGCAGCGTGCCGCTCTTCACCGATCTTATGGCGCCGGCACACCTAAAGCTCCCCTCTCTGAGCTACATGGAGTCTTGATCTGGACGCTCCACTGCAGGATAGCAATTGCAGGAGCTGGAACAGGCTTTTGTCCTCTGAGGTAACTCTTCTCAGACTGCACTGGACTCACTGCTAAACCAGACTGAACTCTGACTCCAACTCACTAACTGCTGCCTGGCTCCACCTTCCCTTTTATATCCCCCTAACGGGCTCCCTCTGGTGGTCTGAGGTGGAAGGTGGAGATGTGTGAATGGTTATGGGGGCCTCTTGTGGAGGAATCCTTCAATACACCCTTCTAGGAGTTATGATACCAAGCACAGCTGGGCTTCACACACTCATCCAATTCTTACGGTTGTGTGTACAAGCCCTTATAGAAATATACAGCATAAAAATACCAAAGGCTTAGTAAGTAGCATGACTTCCATTTCCTGCACTGACAAACTTTTTTACTGCATGCAGGCGTAAAACCTACACAGAATAAACAGAATGCTGTTAGTTGACATGTTATTGGCACTAAACAGAGAATTATGTCTCAAGAGCTGAAATATGGCGCTAGGGGAGAGAAGGAGGTAGCTAAGTTTAGCAACAGGCATGTGTTTAACATACGACAAGACAAATGTTTTAATAAGAGCAGAAGGCGATGTCACGTTTCAGGGAGATGAACATATGGTTGAGTAGTGATACAATATAAATCCAAGGCTCAATAACAAACAGTGTGCGTGTCAGCAGAGGATGGCGGATCTATGGCATTCTGCTGTTCCAACAGGAAATGACTGATGGGGATGTAAAGAGCATTTATCATGTGTTTAGAGTAAGAAAAATTGTAGGAAACAATCTGGAGAAAAATTGCATTTGATACCTGGCTTGAAAGACCCGTCCAAAGGCTCCTTCTCCAATGTCCCTGACATACTCAATATTATTCCTGGGATATTCAAGGCTTATGAGTTTAGGGTTGAGCAGAAGTGGCATTCTCTGATACATGGGGTTCGGATGTAACCTGTCCAGTACCAGCTCTGATGGAAGGGCTGTAAGTGGGGCAGTAGTTTCTCTGGGAAAAAAAGAATGCAAATATTCAACTATTAAATGCTTTCATAATTCATTTTCTACATGTAAAGAGCAGCATTACCTCTATGCATGTTAAGAAGTGAGAATATGTAATAAGTTACATAAATTAGGTTAGTGATAAAATTGTATTCATATCCTATAACATACTATGAGTAATGCTTTTCAAGCATTTTCAAATATGGGGACGACTGAAAAGGGTTTTTCCCCCCGCAGAACTGAATTTTCTATTTTCAGGAAAGTTGTGCCCCCAGGCACAGTTAATTGTAAATAAAAAAACTGTTCTTTACTCATCCTCCCCAGGTCCAAACACTGAGTGTCCACCACTGCTCCAGGTGTACATTGTTGTCTGCACATCAACAGCGCTGCAGCTAAACAGGCAGAGCCTCTAGACTCACAGATTGGCTGCGGAGCCCTTGACTTGACACCGGGACAGTGACTGATCCGGGGACAATGAATAAGACAAATTTTTTATTACTTACACTAAATTGTGCCTAGGGACACAACTTTCCTGAAGACAAAAAGTTCCTTTAATGTCATAAATGTAATGCAATTTCAAAGATAAATCAGGTATATGAAAAGAAAAAGTTCTAATTTCAAAACATATTACATCTGCAGATTATAATATAAGTTTTAGATATAGTTATGTCTGGCCACTGGGTACAAAAGGTACAAATGTTTCCATAAAAATGTATTTTTTTCTCTTTGGGTAAATAGTAACCCGAATATTGCTGTGCGAATTTTGCTACAATATTAGACTTAAAAATATGGAAAACTGAAAAGCATTCACAGGAGAACATTATTCCCCAGTCATCATTGTCCATTGTCCATCATTGTCCATTTATTACCTGACTGCTCCCAGCTGTAAAATGAATCATAAAACTAGGAAGAGACGGACAAACAGAGTACTATAACTGTAAAAAAAGACAGTACAAACCCAAATATTGTACATTGCTTTAATGTAGTAAGAAAAATATTCTAAGCTGAACGTGAGGTTCTTAGTGACATTTTGATCAAAAGGTATAAGCCCACTGCCATCTTATGGTAAACTTTAATTGATCCCTAACCTGTTTGGCGCAGCGAGCATGTGTCAGCAGACTGAGAGACCAAGGTGCCCCACACCACCCATGCTGCCATTCAAAGCCCCCCATGGCTCTTTATCAAAACGTTAACTAAGAACCTGGTGTTCAGTTTTGTAAATTTCGCTTAGCCGCAGTAGATCAATATATAATATTTGGATGTGCGGACCAAGTCTTTTTTCTACAGTTATGGGACAATTAGAATACTAACCTGTTCACGTTTTTCACTTTCTTCTGTCTTCGGCAGCAAATAAGGGCAGTAATTATCAGTAGCGTTAAGCCAGCAAAACCACAGATTGTAGATATGATGACCGTCATGGAGTGTGCTGGAGAAAAAGATGATGACGTTGATGGCATAACAGGCTGCCCATGAGCTGTTTTTATTGTTGTTGGTAAATTTGGTGTACCTTTAAAGAAAACAGAGCGTTATTCTTGTAAGGTACTGGTATTTATCCCCTTCCTGACAAATTTTTTTTTTCTGTTTGTCCTTTCCGCTCACTCTTCTAGGAGTCATAACTTTTATTTATCTATGACTATAGTCATATGAAGGCTTTTTTTCTTTTTTTTAGATGGGACGAGCTGTAGTTTTTAGAGGCACCATTCATTTTACCATAACATGTACTAGGAAATGGGAACAAAAAAAATTAAAGTTGGAAAAATATCATAAAAATTGCAATCCACTAGTTTTTTAGGCTTGTTTTTATGGTGTTCGTTTGTGGTAAAAATGACCCCGAAACATGATTCTTCAGATAGTATAATTATGTAATCCCAAACTTGAATAATTGGTGTTTTTTTATTTTTGTGTGAAAAATCAGAAATTTACAAAAAAAAAAAATTGGTTTGTATACATTTTTTGAGACTCATAACAGTTTTCTATCAATTGAGCTGTATGAGGGCTTGTTATTTTTTTGCATGGTGAGCTGATGTGTTTATTCATTAAATTTTGGGGTATATAAAATAATTTGATTATAATTATTAAATTATTAAATTAAAAGTACCGTATTTTGCAGATTATAAGACGCATCGTATTATAAAACGCACGCTAAATTTTGGTGTGTTTAATAGGAAAAAAAGTTTTTCAAATAAAATGGTGGGGTGTCTTATAATCCATTTTAATGGTAGCTAAACCTGGGGGGCGGCGGCGGCGGTGTAGCGGGGTCACAGGAGGCAGGGTCGCTGCTTCATGGGGCTGTTGGCGATAGGAGTGCGGCAATGCTGAGGTGCCTGGGCGCTCATTAGATGTCGCATCGGAACGCAGAGTCCCTTTTTTCATCCAGATCCTTGCGATGGACTTCGGGAAAATGGCCTCCGAAGGCGGCGAATGCGCAGATTGAGATCTCGGGAAACTAATTCTTGTCTCCCGAGATCTCGCCTCCCGAGATCTCAGTCTGCGAAGGTGCTACCTCCAGTGGCTATTTTTCCAAAGCCCGCCGCAGGGTACTGAATTGGAAAGGGGACTCCACTCACCGGTACCGACATCTAATGAGCGCCCAGACTCCGCAGCATCGCGGCACTCCTGTCACCGCCGGCCTCCTGAAGCAGCAACCCTGCCTCCTGTGACCCCACTCCACCACCGCCGCCCCACCCCCCACTCACTTCAGATTATTAGAGGTACCCCTATTTTCCTCCCGAACTTGGAGGTCTTATAATATGAAAAATGCGGTAATTTATTTTTATTTTATTTTGAGGAGAATGTGTGCCAACTGACAAAAACATACATTTATGGCAAATCCGTTTTTTCTGCCTTATGGTTGAATTAAATAATTTAAAATTTTGATTGATTGACTTATACAGATGTAGTGATGCCGAACATGTTTATTTTTTATTTTTAAAGCAGAAAAAGTGGGTTTATTAAAAAAAATATTTTTTACTTTCTCCATCAGAAAGAACTTTACCTGTAGGTCATCATCTATAACTGTACCATAGTCTCTTATATGTTCTGCAGGACTGGTACCTACCACTATATGGTCACCATATGGGCGTAATATCAGTATTAATATTTGTATAGAGGTTTCCAGTCACAGCATAGTCACTTGCTGAGGTTCCCTTATACCCATGATTAGGATTTACCATCGTAGTTGCAATCAGGAATATATACATAACAAAGGGATATTTGACCAAGAAGGAGAGTGATGGGGTGCTACGCCAGATGACTTGGCCTCCACAGTCACCAGACCTGAACCCAATCGAGATGGTTTGGGGTGAGCTGGACCACAGAGTGAAGGCAAAAGGGCCAACAAATGCTAAGTATCTCTGGGAACTCCTTCAAGATTGTTTGAAGACCATTTCCGGCTACTACCTCTTGAAGCTCATCAAGAGAATGCCAAGAGTGTACAAAGCAGTCATCAAAGCAAAAGGTGGCTACTTTGAAGAACCTAGAATATAAGACATATTTTCAGTTGTTTCACACTTTTTTGTTAAGTATATAATTTCACATGTGTTAATTCATAGTTTTGATGCCTTCAGTGTGAATGTACAATTTTCATAGTGATGAAAATACAGAAAAATCTTTAAATGAGAAGGTGTGTCCAAACTATGGTCTGTACTGTATATGTAGTAGAGTGCAATGAAGGAGGATTCCTGCAGGATGTGCCAGAGATGAGGAAAGGTTGCCATATGCTGCCCAGACGAAATAAAGCGGAACCAAGTTATACTAGAAGAGTTGAAGAGAGAACAAATTCAGATGCTGGACCTGATCAGGTAACCTACAGGAAGGATTTGCTGGATATAAAAGCCCAGCACGACAAGACACAGGCAGATTTGGCGCCAGGCTGCAGAGTGGAGCAGACGTGTTCCAGAGGGACTGCAGATCCCAGCGAGGCAGGCCCCAGCCGGAGGCCTGCACTGCATCAGAATCAGGACCTGCTCCCCACATGGAGTAAGTTGCTGGGACCCGACGCTGCCTGTCAAGAGCCGAGGTCTGGATCCCCTTACCCCAAGCGTGAGAGACTACCTTCGACGGTCAAGCCGAGAAGAGCTGAGAAAGGACTGCAACAGGAGAGGCGCGGCAGCAACAGCAGAGGAATCACGCAAGTGAGCAGGGTCGTCACTTCCAATTTCCACTCACGGTACCGGGGATAGTTGGGATTAGGATTTCAGGTTGGGAGGGCACTGTTTGTTGCGTGTGAGGATCTAATAGACTTTTGGAAGAGATTTGCACCCCAGCGGGAATAACCGGTGACCCACGCTAGGGCCACACAAAGAGAACTCACGTGGTGACTCCCATGAATGGGTGAATCACACTTTTTCAAAGAACTTTACCGTTATTCACTGAAACTGATTCTCATTGTTATTCCAATTTGCTGTTCATTATCCCTGTTACTAACCCCCTAGCATAATACTTGCTATACATACACTGCTCAAAAAAATAAAGGGAACACTCAAATAATACATCCTAGTTCTGAATGAATTAAATATTCTCATTGAAAACTTTGTTCTGTACAAAGTTGAATGTGCTGACAACAAAATCACACAAAAATCATCAATGGAAATCACATTTATTAACCAATGGAGGCCTGGATTTGGAGTCACCCCCAAAATTAAAGTGGAAAAACACACTACAGGCTGATCCAACTTTGATGTAATGTCCTTAAAACAAGACAAAATGAGGCTCAGTATTGTGTGTGGCCTCCACGTGCCTGTATGACCTTCCTACAATGCTTGGGCATGCTCCTGATGAGGTTGCGGATGGTCTCCTGTGGGATCTCCTCCCAGACCTGGACTAAAGCATCCGCTAACTCCTGGACAGTCTGTGGTGCAACGTGACGTTGATGGATGGAGTGAGATATGATGTCCCAGATGTGCTCAATCGGATTCAGGTCTGGGGAACGGGAGGGCCAGTCCAAAGCTTCAATGCCCTCATCTTGCAGGAACTGCTGACACACTCCAGCCACATGAGGTCTGGCATTGTCCTGCATTAGGAGGAACCCAGGGCCAACCGCACCAGCATATGGTCTCACAAGGGGTCTGAGGAACTCATCTCGGTACCTAATGGCAGTCAGGCTACCTCTGGCGAGCACATGGAGGGCTGTACGGCCCTCCAAAAATTTTTCCATCCCACACCATTACTGACCCACTACCAAACCGGTCATGCTGAAGAATGTTGCAGGCAGCAGATCGCTCTCCATGGCGTCTCCAGACTCTGTCACATCTGTCACATGTGCTCAGTGTGAACCTGCTTTCATCTGTGTAGAGCACAGGGCACCAGTGGCGACTTTGCCAATCCTGGTGATCTGTGGCAAATCGCGTCCTGCATGGTGTTGAGCTGTGAGGACAACCCCAATCTGTGGACGTCGAGCCCTCATACCACCCTCACGGAGTCGGTTTCTAACCGTTTGTGCAGACACATGCACATTTGTGGCCTGCTGGAGGTCATTTTGCAGGGCTCTGGCAGTGCTCCTCCTGTTCCTCCTTGCACAAAGGAGGATGTAGTGTTCCTGCTGCTGGGTTGTTGCCCTCCTACGTCCCCCTCCACGGCTCTTCGTGTACTGGCCTGTCTCCTGGTAGCGCCTCCAGCCTCTGGACACTACACTGACAGACACAGCAAACTCTCTTGCCACAGCTCGCATTGATGTGCCATCCTGGATTAGCTGCACTACCTGAGCAACTTCTGTGGGTTGTAGAGTCTGTCTCATGCTACCACGAGTGTGAAAGCACAACCAATATTCAAAAGTGACCAAAAACATCAGCCAGAAAGCATTGGTAATGAGATGTGGTCTGTGGTCCCCACCTGTAGAGCCACTCCTTTAATAAGGGTGTCTTGATAATTGCCAGTAATTTCCATCTATTGTATATTCCATTTGCACAACAGCATGTGAAATTGATTGTCAATCAGTGTTGCTTCCTAAGTGGACAGTTTGATTTCACACAAGTTTGATTTACTTGGAGATATATTCTGTTGTTTAAGTGTTCCCTTTATTTTTTGATCAGTGTATAAAATGGTTTTATATATATTTATATATATTGTGAAGAAAAAACGGAGAGTGGTGGTCATGGGGGATTCCCTGTTGAGAGGAACAAAGGCCGCTATCTGTAGACCAGACATAATCTCAAGAGAAATGTGCTTTCTTCCAGGTGCAAAAATTAAAGATGTGTCTGACAGGGTATCAAGACTCTTCAGACCTACAGATTACTACCCATTCCTGCTAATACATGTGGGGACAAATGACACTGCAAGAAAGGACCTGGAAACCATCTGCAGTGACTTTGAAAACTTAGGCAAGAATGTGAAAGAATTGGGAGCGTAGGTGTTCTTCTCATCCATCCTCCCAGTGGATGGCCATGGAACAATGAGGTGGAATAAGATTCTACAGGTGAACAACTGGCTACGTCGATGGTGCCATCAACAAGGATTTGGATTTCTGGATCACGGAATGAATTACTTATATGATGGACTACTTGCTAGAGATGGGGTGAACCTTACGAAGACTGGAAAACATGTATTTGGAAGTCGCCTTGCTACACTCATCAGGAGAGCTTTAAACTAGAACAATGTGGGAAGGGAAGCAAAAGGCCAGAAAAAGCTGTACTACTGACAAATACTATTGAGATCTCTGCTATTGGAAGTGGAAAGGAGGAACAAAGACAAAAAAATTTAAGTAATAAAAATATGGGAGGAAGAGAAACCAATCACAAACTAAAATGTTTTTATACAAATGCACAAAGCATGGGCAACAAACAAGGAGAATTGGAGCTACTAACACAGGAAAAGAAATATGATCTCATTGGAATCACTGAAACTTGGTGGGACGATACACATGATTGGAATACAAGGCTAAAAGGATACAACTTATTTGCAAGAAACAGACTTGATAAACGAGGAGGCAAGAAAGTGAAAGAATTGGGAGCGCAGGTGGTCTTCTCATCCATCCTCCCAGTGGATGGCCATGGAACAATGAGGTGGAATAAGATTCTGCAGGTGAACAACTGGCTACGTCGATGGTGCCGTCAACAAGGATTTGGATTTCTGGATCACGGAATGAATTACTTATATGATGGACTACTTGCTAGAGGCAGCGATCATGCTATTATAGAATTTTGGATAACTAGAGGAGGAAGACATGTGAAGACTCAAACTTCAAAACTTCAAGGTTACATTTCAGAAAGGCAAATTTTAAGCGACTCCGAAAGAGAAAAGGAGGGATCCAATGGCTGGATGTCCTTAAGGACAAAAATGTCCAGGAAGGATGAGAAATTTTTAAAAATGAGATTCTCAAAGCACAATCGTTAACAATCCCGAAAAGTAGGAAGAATGGGAAGCATTTAAGGAAACCAGGATGAATGAACACAGAACTTAAACACATGCTATAAAGAAAGAATGACATGTTTATCAAATGGAAAGAGGGAGGCATATCTAAAGAAGATTATAATGCAGTCTGCACATCCTGCAGGGCACGTTTCAGGTTAGCTAAAGCTGACAATGAATTAAGGCTTGCTAGAGATGTAAAAAGCAATAAAAAAGGATTTGGGGGGTATGTCAAAGTAAAAGAAAAGGATGAAAATGATGAAATGGTAAGAAAGGATGCATAGAAGGCCGAACTTTTTAATTCCTATTTTGCATCTGTTTTCTCTCAGAAAGAAAATTTAACATCAACTGATCTTCACTGTCCTATTAAAGTAATAGAAGAATCCAAGTTATCTGTAAACTGAAAGATTGGGAGGGAATATTTAGCTAACATAAATGAGTTCAAGTCACCAGGTCCAGATGAATTACACCCCAGAGTACTGAAGGAGATCATAGAAGAAATTCTAGAACCACTCTCCATAATCTTTGAAAATTCTTGGAGAACAGGAGAAGTCCCAGAAGACTATAGAAGAGCAAATGTTGTTCCTATCTTCAAAAAGGGGAAGAAGGTGGACCCAGGGAACTATAGGCCAGTGAGTCTGACTTCTATACCAGGAAATATCTTTGAACAAATTATTAAACAACATGTACTGTATGTAAGTACCTGGATAAGAATGAAGTGATTAACCAGAGTCAGCATGGGTTTGTAACTAACAAGTCATGTCAGACTAACTTAATTTCCATCTATGACAGAATCACTGACTGGGTGGATCAGGGAAATGCAGTTGATATAGTATATCTTGACTTAAGCAAAGCATTTGACAAAGTATTTCACAACATCCTTATTGAAAAAATGACGAAGTATGGAAGGGAAAAGGCAACTGTTAGGTGGGTTCATAACTGGCTTAGTGATCGGACTCAAAGAGTGGTCGTAAATGGCTTCATATCCAGTTGGATGAATGTCTCAAGTGGGGTACCACAGGGCTCGGTCCTGGATCTTGTATTGTTCAACATATTTATCAATGATTTAGATGAAGGAATTGAGGGTAAACTGATTAAATTTGCTGATGACACAAAGCTAGGAGAGATAGCTAATACTAGAGAAGAGAGAGAGAGAGGATTCAAAAAGACCTAAATAAACTGGAGCAGTGGGCAGCAACTAACAGAATGGTTTTTAACAGGGAAAAATGCAAAGTACTACATCTGGGCAATAAAAATGAAAAAAGCATATGCAGAATGGGAGGAATAGAGCTAAGGCACAGTACATGTGAAAAAGACTTAAGTATACTAATAGATCATAGACTGAACATGAGTCAACAGTGTGATACAGCAGCAAAAAAGGCAAATAAAATTCTGGGATGTATAAACAGAAGCATACATTCTAGATCACGTGAAGTCATTATCGGACTTTACTCCTCTTTGGTCAGACCTCATCTGGAATACTGTGTCCAGTTTTGGGCACATTTTAAAAAAGACATCGACAAACTGGAACAAGTTCAGAGAAGAGCGACCAGAATGGTGACCGGCTGCAAACCATGTCCTATGAGGAACGGTTACAGGATTTGGGAATGTTTAGCTTGCAAAAAAGAAGACTGAGAGGAGACTTAATAGCTGTCTACAAATATCTCAAGGGCTGTCACATTGTAGAAGGATCATCTTTATTCTCATTTGCACAAGGAAACACTAGAAGCAATGGGATGAAACTGAATGGGACACAGATTAGATATTAGAAAAAACTTTTTGACAGTTAGGGACTAGTGTTGAGCCACCCCCGTAGTGTTCGAGTTCGGTTCGGTTCGTCGAACACCCGTGTGTTCGCCGAACTGTTCGTCGAACTGTTCGTCGAACACCTTCGAACACCGTTAAAACCAATGGCAGGCAAACAAAAACACATAGAAACACATAGAAAACACCTTCAAAGGTGTCCAAAAGCTGACAAACTGCTCAGAAGACATAACTAACACATGGAAAAGTGACAAGTACATATAGTCATGCGAAAATAAAAGAGGTGGAGGAGTAAAAGGAGGGGGAGACACAGATATAGGCATGTCATGCCCTTCTAAAATCCAAAAAGTGAGAAGCCGACACGGCCAGTCCGCTCCTGCCCGTGCCACCTCCGTGTCGCCGGGTTTGTGCCAGAGCCGCGGTGAACCCTGATGGCCAGCCCCCCTCTCCCAATACTGGTGCCTGTCCGCTGGTGGGTCGAGCGAGCCCCCCTGTGGTGGAGGCAGCTCTAAGCTTTTTAATTTAAATTGTCTCTCTAATTTGAATGAATACACTTTAAATCCATTTACAAGGATCTATTGGAGGGCAAGTCTCATGCCAGCAGCCGCGTAATTCCAGCTCCAGTAGCGTCCACTAAAGCTGCTGCAGTTAAAAAGCTTTTATAAGGATCGAGCTCGGCTGTCCACCGCAAGGCATCCTACTGCCAGTCCCAGCCCCTATGCCTTGGGGTGCCTCCTGATGCTCTTCACTGAGTATCCCGTGGTCCCGAAGCATTTCCTTTGAAAAAATGAAGTGTCCAAACTACAGGTGGTGTAGCTTGCTTAACAGCCGGGATAATCCGCTGACTAGCAGACCCTGCTACTAGGCACAAAGTATTTCCTGGGCTAGATGCAGTTAAAAATTTGTAATTAGATACTCTCGTTGGATGCTGAGAAAGCATTCCATAGAGTCTCCTGGCACGCCATATATGATTCTCTTAAAAAGCTTGGGGTAGGGGTCTAGGGGACCCTTTTATAGCCAAAATCACGGCCCTGTATCGCAATACGTCACCTAGGCTGAAGATAAATGGAACTGTAGCACCCTGAGGGCTCGGTTGCTACAGAGGTATTGCACCTCACCCAGAGGTGTGATATCTCACTCTCAGGTAAGGATGTAGTGTGGATCAGGACCTGACACCTGCATGCATTACACCACATTGCCGTGGGGCAGGGCGACCAATATGCCCCTGAGATGGGCACGACAGTCCCTGTCCCTGGCTGGAGTGGGGGGAGGGAACACTGAGGAAGGGGAACCCTGTAGTGCAGGAGCAGGGAGGAAGCAGTTCCTGGGTGCATTGAGAAGGGAGTATAAAAGGTGGGCACCATCTTAGTTCAGTGCAGAGAAGTCTGAGCAGAAGTGGCAGGGAGCAGGGGCTCTGCATGAGCTCTGCTCCGGAGGCGGGCCTAGTAACAGAGGCCCAGGCCTGGAAGAGGGAGAAGGAAGGAAGAGGAGCGGAGAAGGCTCCAGGAACGAGGAACGAAGGGATCTCAGGGGTGCGGACGGGCGAGTCGCCACCGCACGCCAGAATCCACCTGCGTGGAGGGGTCAGGCCAAAGGGGGAGACCGGTCCCCGAAACTAGTGGAGGCAGGAAACGACCCTCAGCTAGAAACAGGAGGCTGTGACATTTTATGTGGCGCAGCCCCTCGCTACACCCGCTAGGAAGGCACCACATAGGGTCAGGGAAACTGGCGCCAAGTTTACCAAGAGGAGGCCCGAGGCAGCCGGACAGAAGGGTTGGTAAGAAAGGCCAGACAAAGGACACACAAAGGGGGTCCTGTGAAGCGCTCCAAAGTTATCTGGGAGTTGTCTGAGCCCCTCACCTGGTGAGCACAGTACGACGTGGGCAGCCGTTACCTGCAGACGTGGTCTGGATAATAAGAACTGTGAGTAAAGGCCCTGGACTGCATCACTGACTCCGTGTCATTACTGCTGCTGCCCTGCACCATCACCCCCATCCTCCGCATACACTGCCCTGAGGCTATACTCCTCCCGTGGGGAGTTATGCTACGCTCTGCTGCACCCACAACACCAGCCTCAGCGGTCTGCCCTGGAGCGGCGGTTCACTCTGACCGCAATCCACGGGTGGCGTAGTCGGACATTTAAACATCAAAACCACATAAATAGTTCCGCCACTGGTTTGACCGCCCTGAGCCACGGAACCGGGTTGCCGCCACGGAGACTACAACCACCAGCATCCACCAAAAAGGGTCCGGCTCCGGGTGTCCCAAGGCCCAGGGGGCGCGTCAGAACATTTTCATCACCTTTCACAATCACCAATGGGACAAGGCAGGGATGTTCTCTGTCCCCTCTCTTATACATCCTAGTGACGGAGCACCTGCTCTCATCAATTCGCCATAACCCCAATATTAGGTGGATTGAGGTGGGAGGCACCGAGTACAAGTGCTCTCTATTTGCTGATGATGTCCTAGTATATATCACTCAATCACATATATCCATCCATGCTGTTATGGCTGAAATAGATCACTTTGTTACATGGTCAAATTTTAAAATCAATGCAGCGAAGTCTGAGGCCCTCGATGTCTCCCTCCCCAAATCCATATAGGATTCCATCCAGTCCAACTTTCCCTTTGCCTGGCCCTCACAGGGTATCAAATACTTAGGAATTCCTATTCATAGAGACCTCTCCCATCTATGTTATCTTAATTTTGGGCCCTTTATTGAACAACTCCATACAGACCACGGTTGGCAAGTTAGAACTGTAAGATACACTACGTGAACCACTGGTGTTTTGTGGAAAAGCACATGTACACTGTGTTCCAAATTATTATGCAAAAAGTGTTTAGGAGTGATAAGGGAAGAATTTGTTTGTTTGTCAGTTAAACTCATTGATGGTGATGTGTGTCAGGGCTCTTTATATCACTGTAAGCAATTGCAGACACCAGTGCTAATTAGTTTGTCAGGTGTGTCCAATGAAAGGCAAGACTACTTAAGAAGGCTCTCTCACATTATTCAGCAGCCTACATTTTCTGCCAAAATGGGAAAGAAAAAGGATGTGTCGGCTGCTGAGAAGCAACAAATTGTGGAGTGTTTAGGTCAAGGCATGACTACAATCAACATTGTGCGATGATCAGGATGAAGTGTCTTGGCAATCAAGAAGTATGTAGCTGATTCACAGTACACACGTGTGCGTGCTGATAAGGGCAAATTGAGGACTCTTTCCTACAGGCAATTATGTCAGGTTGAAAGAGCAGCGGCAAAAAAGCCTTGTCATAGCAGCAGACAAGTTTTTGAAGCTGCTTGTGCCTCCAACGTCCCCCGAACAACAAGATGCAGGGTCCTTCAGAGGTTTGCAGCTGTGCATACGCCATCCTGTCGACCTCCTCTATCCACTTCACACAAGCAGAAACGGCTCCAGTGGGCCAAACATTACATGAAGACTGATTTCAAAACTGTTTTGTTCACGGATGAGTGCCGTGCAGCGCTCGATGGTCCAGATGGATGGAGTGGAGGATGGCTGGTTGATGGACACCCCACACAAACACGGCTACAGCGCCAACAAGGAGGAGGTGGAGTAATGTTTTGGGCTGGAATCATGGGGAGAGAGATTGTCGGCCCCTTTAGGATCCCTGAAGGCGCTAAAGATGAACTCCATAATGTATGTGGATTTTCTCAAACAGC
Organism: Phyllobates terribilis; assembly: GCF_046119375.1. NCBI lineage: Eukaryota > Metazoa > Chordata > Amphibia > Anura > Dendrobatidae > Phyllobates > Phyllobates terribilis. Next base: position 95,112,338 of record NW_027362761.1, on the reverse strand, counting down.
ACTTCCTGCCATGGTTCAAGAAGAAGAACCGTGTATTTCACAGCAAGATCATTTTTCTGCATGATAATGCACCATCTCATGCTGCACATAAAACATCTGCATCTCTGGCTGATATGGGCATAAAAGGGGACAAACTTATGGTGTGACCCCCATGCTCCCCTGACCTCTACCCCATTCAGAACCTTTGGAGCATCATTAAAAGGAGTGTCTATGATGGCGGGAGGCAGTTCACATCTAAGCAACAGCTCTGGGAGGGTATTCTGTCCTCAAGCAAAACAATTGAAGCAGAAACCATCCAAAACCTGACAAATTCAATGGACGAGAGAGTTCAGAAGCTCCTTTCGATCAAGGGGTCCTATGTGAAAATGTAACATCACCTAGAATAAAGTTTTGAGTTGAAAACTGTTTGATTTCAGTTTCTAACAACCTGCTAATGCTTATAATTTCAAAAATGACTATTTTTTTGGTCTTTATTAAAATGAAAAGGTTGATCGAAAAGTTTGGGGGATCTAAGAGTGTGGCAACCCAGTAGTCATGATTACTTCGAATTCTGACAATATGAGGGTCATGCTGCAGGTAGTGCAGCAAGAAGGCACTTATGTGTCTTGCGCATCTCGGAGCCCCAAAATTATTTTCCGGGCTAGATGCAGCTAAAAATTATTTTTAATTTTAAATCTGGTGGAGCTTATTATAGATGGCCTAATAGGATCAGTGCTGCACACTGCTACAAAGCCCAAATTATTTTCCAGTCAAGATACAGATAAACATGATTAGTAATTTGAAAGCTTAAAACGGTTGGTAGGGTGATTTTAAACAATCATCAAGCTTTTACTCTCCCCAGGATGACACAGGGGTAGAAAAGTCGTTTCGGATCCATGATTTGTTCATCTTTATGAACGTGAGTCTGTCTACATTATCAGTGGAGAGCCGCGTGCGCTTATCTGTCAGCACACCACCAGCAGTGCTGAACACACGTTCAGACAGAACGCTGGCTGCGGGGCATGACAAGATCTCCAAGGCGTAAGTGGCTAGCTCCGGCCATTTATCCAGATTGGAAGCCCAAAAAGAGCAAGGGTCCAGTGACACAGTCGTGGCTTCAATGTTTACTTGGAGATACTCCTGTACCATCGTCTCTAGGCGTTGACTATGTGTCAGACTTCTTGTCTCCTGTGGCCTTGCAAAGGATGGGCTAAAAAAGTGGTGAAATGATTCCGCAAAATTGATGTTACCACCAGATACTGTGGTTCTGTTACGGTTTGAGTGCTGAACACTTGACGGTCCCACGGTTGGCAAGTTGGAACTGTGAGATTCACTACTTGCACCACTGGTATTTTGTGGAAAAGCACATGTAAGATTCTGCAACAGTCTCTGCTGATACTCCTGCATGCGTGCATCCCTTTCTATGGCAGGAATAATTTCTGCAAATTTACTTTTGTACCGGGGATCTAACAGTGTGGCAACCCAGTAGTCAGGATTATTTCTAATTCTCACAATTCGAGGGTCATGTTGCAGGTAGTGCAGCAAGAAGGCACTCATGTGTGTTGCGCATCCAGGAGCACCAAGTCCCTGTTGTGTTGGTGGCGAGGTAACAATCATGCTTCCTTCCTCTGTCCTCTCCCCCCAACCTCGCACAACAGAAATGTGATCAAGGTCTCCCTCATCTGATGAGTCTTCCATCAGTTCGTCCTCCACTTCTTCCTGGGCTCCTGCACCTTCCTCATTAGTTTGGCTGCTACCATGCGCCCTGGTAAAACCATCTCCCCCACCCTCACATGCCTGCCGCCTTGGTGCTGCCGACCGTCTGGACCTTGCAGATGTTAGCCCTTCCGCATACAACTCCTCCTCCTCTACTTCCTCCACCTCCTCTTGTGCCACCACCTGACTCCGAATTCTGTTTAACATGTGCTCCAGCATGTAAATCACCGGAATAGTCATGCTGATAATGGCATCGTCAGCACTAAACATCTTCGTCGCCATTTCAAAACTGTGCAGAAGGGTGCATAGGTCCCTGAACTGAGACCACTCCTCCAGCGTGATTTGTCCCACCTCTGAATCTCGTTGGCCCAGGCTATACGTCAGAACGTATTGCACCAGGGCTTGTCGGTGCTGCCACAGTCGCTGCAAAATGTGCAGAGTTGAATTCCACCGGGTAGGCACATCGCATTTTAGCCGGTGAAGTGGCAGGCCCAACGACTTCTGTAGAGATGTAAGTCGCTGAGCTGCGGGATGCGAACGGCGGAAGTGAGCACACAGCGACCGTTCCCTCTGCAGAAGGCCATCTAGTCTGGGATAGTGGGCTAAAAATTGCTGGACAACCAGGTTCAACACGTGAGCCATACAAGGCACGTGTGTGACATTGCCCCGGCGAAGGGCCGCACCCAGGTTTGCAGCATTGTCGCACACGGCCTTCCCTGGTTTCAGGTCCAGTGGAGACAACCATTCATGAAATTGGTTCTCCAGAGCTGACCACAACTCCTCAGCTGTGTGACTCACATTTCCCAGACATTTCAATGTAAAAACCGCCTGATGACGTTGAGCCCTACTGCCAGCATAGTAAGGAGGTGTGCAGGATCCCTTCTGCGCAGTTAGAAAGCTTGTGGCATGACCAGACAGGCTTTGGGTGCAGGTGGAAGACCGAGAGGAGGTTGAGGAGGCAGAAGCAGTGGAGGAACTTTGACATAAAGAGGATTGACGCACAACTCGTGGGGACGGCAAGACTTGGACAGCAGCCCCTTGTCCTGCTGTCACCATAGTTACCCAGTGCCCAGTCAGCGACATGTAACGCCCCTGTCCATGCCTACTCGTCCAAGTGTCTGTGGTGAAATGCACCCTGTCACACACAGAGTTTCTCAAAGAAGCGGTGATGTTGTGTGCGACATGCTGGTGGAGCGCAGGCACACCTTTCTTTGAGAAGTAGTGCCGACTGGGCATCTGGTACTGGGGCACTGCGACGGACATAAGGTCTCGAAAATCCTCTGTGTCCACCAGGTGGAAAGGCAGCATTTCTGTAGCCAAGAGCTTGCAGATGGTGAAATTCAACCTCTTAGCTTTCTCATGGCTAGGAGGAAATGGTCTTTTACTTGTCCACATCTGAGGGACCGAGGGCTGGCTATTGTGCTTAGACGGGGTTGATAAGGGTGTCCCCGGCAAACTGCCGGTCTGTGAGGAAGATGCAGGCGGACATGTTAGGTTGCCTTGATCCAAAGGTGGTGCTATCGATGTCGGACAGCGCTCAACACCAGCTGCTGTTACCACCTCCAAAGAAAATGATGACCTGAAAATCACGCTGGCTGTTGCGGGTAAAGAGGTGGCAGGTCTGCGCCCCAAAACAGGTGTGACTGCTGTCCCCCCAGTCACAGAGGATGAAGAGGCCGCGGATGCACAAGATATGGCAGACGGTGGTTGGCCCGGCCGGCTAGGCCGCATTGTAGCACACTGAGCTTTCCACTGCAACTTATGCTTCATGTCCATGTGCCGGTTCATGCATGAAGTACTCAAACTATGTATTTTTTGGCCTCTACTTTGCTTTTGCTGACAAATGTTACAGATAACACGAGTTGGGTCATCTTTATCGATCTGAAAAAATGCCCAGGCTATGCAAGGCTTAGCACCCATGCGACCTGAAGAGCCACCACGACTTGTGGTGAGAGGCAGAGTTGTGTTTGCGGATGCAGTTGTTGACGTGCTTCCAGTACTACGTCTCTGTCCAGGAAGGCGCAACCTGACCTCGTCGTCACTAGCATCTTCCTCCACCTCCTCTGCTGACCTCATCTCTTGGCTGACTGTGGGTTGACAGTAAGTGGGATCTCCAACCTCATCATCATCACCCTGTGTGTTATCACACCCGTCGTCCTCAGAGCCAACCTGTTCCTGCCCTGACAAAAAACTAAAGTTGTCGCTCCAATCAGGTATTTGAGTCTTATCATCGTCTTCCTCATTGTCTCCACCAACAGGAGTTACAGTTTGGGAATGAGGGTCTACATTATGGTCAGAACCTTCTGCGTCTGGTCCTGGATCCGACTCATAAAGATTCTGGGCATCAGTGCAGATCATTTCCGCGTCTGGATTCACAGAAGCGCTGGAGTCGACCTCTGATTCCCAGGCTATAGTATGAGTAAACAGCTCTGCAGACTCAACCATCTGTTCTACCTCATACTCAGACGGGCAGCTGGAGATTTGGGAGCTGTGAGGAAGCAAGTGCGATTTGGGTGACACCTTTGAGGACTGGAGTATTTGTGATGTTGAAGTTGATGTGGAGGAGAGCCCACTTAAAGGAGCACTTGATATCCGTTGAAGCACCTGCTGTTTTTGTGCCTCATCTGGAATTTGTAGCGATTGGCGTGGCCGTAAGAAAGGGATCTTATCACATTGTCCGCTAAAAGAAGTAGACATTTTAGTTTGGCTGGAAGATGGTCTTTCTTCTGCAGATGTTACTGTTGCTTTAACACCTACCCCACGGACACAACCTTTTTTCCCCTTCCCAACACGCCTATTCCCCTTTCCACCAGCAGCAGGCCTTTTTCCACTCATTTTGGTGGTTAACTAATTCACAACTCTGAAGTTGTTTGCACAGAAAAACAATGGATGGTAACCGAGCAGAGCTGAGTGGCCAAACTGTGGTATTAGGCCAAAACTATTGGCTGGGTTAGATGCAGAAAAAAATATATTCAGTTTGCAACCTGATGGAGGTCAGTATAGATGGACTAATACAACAAGTCCCACACACAGCTAGAAGCCCAAATATTTTTTCAGAGGTACTGTAGATGCAGATACAAATTATTTTTAATTTGCAACCTGATGGAGGTCAGTATAGATGGACTAATACAACAAGTCCCACACACAGCTAGAAGCCCAAATATTTTTTCAGAGGTACTGTAGATGCAGATAAAAATTATTTTTAATTTGCAACCTGATGGAGGTCAGTATAGATGGACTAATAGAGAAAGTCCGACACACTGCTAGAAGGCCAAATATTTTTTCAGAGCTAGATGCAGAAAAAAATTATATTCAGTTTGCAACCTGATGGAGGTCAGTATAGATGGATTAATAGAACAAGACCCACACACAGCTAGAAGCCCAATATTTTTTCAGAGGTAGATGCAGAAAAAAATATATTCAGTTTGCAACCTGATGGAGGTCAGTATAGATGGACTAATACAACAAGTCCCACACACAGCTAGAAGCCCAAATATTTTTTCAGAGGTACTGTAGATGCAGATAAAAATTATTTTTAATTTGCAACCTGATGGAGGTCAGTATAGATGGACTAATAGAATGATGCTATGCCCAAAAGATTTTACTTCACTAGGTGCAGTAAAAAAATTGGTATTCTATACACAGGTGGTATATCTTGCAGCACAGATAGGCTACTCCACTGACTAACACACTCTGCAATAGGCCAAAAAGGATTAGCTTTGCTAGATTCAGCCAAATGCTGTGAAAAAAACTTGCACAGCACTGGCACAGACCTGCCTGGCAAAAACTGATAGGAAGTGATGTAACCTAGTCCTGAAAAGGACTCCAATTACAATTAGTCTTTACTCCCACAACCTATCTATTTAAGAGCACAGACCTCCCTGATAAAAGTCGTAGGAAATGCTGTAACCTAGTCCTTAAAAGGACTGCAATCACAACTATTCCCTACTCCCAAGCTATCTGTATATTTGTGCGAAAATTGGCTTGAAATTAACAAGGTATAGCGCACACAGCAACAGCGGTGCCGTCTAACACGCAGCTGCAGCAGTGAGAAAATGGTGGCGACGGGGAAAATGGCTTGGTCTTATAGGGCAAGGACATGTGACATACACTGCCAATGACACATGCCCTTGCTTGTGTGAAAAAAAGCACTTCGCTCCGTGTGTGCGCTGCTGATAGGCTGACAGATTGCACCTCCCCACTGCAAATGCGGGAAAGAGAAAAAAAAATGGAGATCTTCATTGTTCCTGCAGAGATCCATCCCCTGCCCCTCCCCCCACCCCGCTGTACACTCAAACTGCGTATTAACATTAATTTTCATCATTACTGAGAAAAAATCCAGTTATGATTTTGGTGCACGAACAGTTATCGAACATAACCTCGAACAGCCGAATTTTTATCAAATTGTTCGTGTTCGCCGAACGGCTCGAACACCGCCCAAAACAGCTCGAATTTGAGATTGGCGAACAGTTCGAGTAGAACAACGCTCATCTCTATTAGGGACAGAACAGGCTGCCACGAGAGGTGGTGAGTTCCCCTTCAATCGACGTCTTCAAACAGAGGCTGGACAGATATCTGTCTGGGATGATTTAGTGAATCCTGCTTTGAGCAGGGGGATGGACCAGATGACCGAGGAGGTCCCTTTCAACTCTACTATTCTATGATTCTATGATTCTATGATATCCCTGACTGTTCCCGTCTTGTGTCTCTGTGCGTTGCATTCCAGCACCTGCATTACATATATGTCAGCCCTGGCCAGGGCGTTTCCACGTGATTGTCCATTCGACTGATGCCATACTACGACACAACAGGTGAGCGGACTTTCCTTTCCCTTTTCATTGTGGCAGCCATGGTTCTTCAGTAAATCCCTAGCTGCCATTGCTACCAATCTGCACTGTGCTGTTGAAACATGGGCGGCCGATGGACACGTTGAACGGTACACATTGCAATCCTGTGGATATATATATACAGTGGTGGCCAAAAGTATTGGCACCCCTGCAATTCTGTCACATAATACTCAGTTTCTTCCTGAAAATGATTGCAATCACAAATTCTTTGGTATAATTATTTTCATTTAATTTGTCTTCAATGAAAAAACACAAAAAGAATTGTCCTAAAGCCAAATTGGATACAATTCCACACCAAACCTAAAAAAGGGGGTGGACAAAAGTATTGGCACTGTTTGAAAAATCATGTGATGCTTCTCTAATTCGTGTAATTAACAGCACCTGTAACTTACCTGTGGCACCTAACAGGTGTTGGCAATAACTAAATCACACTTGCAGCCAGTTAACATGGATTAAAGTTGACTCAACCTCTGTCCTGTGTCCTTGTGTGTACCACATTGAGCATGGAGAAAAGAAAGAAGACCAAAGAACTGTCTGAGGACTTGAGAAACCAAATTGTGAGGAAGCATGAGCAATCTCAAGGCTACAAGTCCATCTCCAAAGATCTGAATGTTCCTGTGTCTTCCGTGCGCAGTGTCATCAAGAAGTTTAAAGCTCATGGTACTGTGGCTAATCTCCCTAGATGTGGACAGAAAAGAAAAATTGACAAGAGATTTCAACGCAAGATTGTGCAGATGGTGGATAAAGAACCTCGACTAACATCCAAACAAGTTCAAGCTGCCCTGCAGTCCGAGGGTACAACAGTATCAACCCGTACTATCCGTCGGCGTCTGAATGAAAAGGGACTGTATGGTAGGATACCCAGGAAGACCCCACTTCTTACTCCGAGACATAAAAAAGCCAGGCTGGAGTTTGCCAAACTTACCTGAGAAAGCCTAAAATGTTTTGGAAGAATGTTCTCTGGTCAGATGAGACAAAAGTAGAGCTTTTTGGGAAAAAGCATCAACATAGAGTGTACAGGAAAAAAATAGAGGCATTCAAAGAAAAGAACACGGTCCCTACAGTCAAACATGGCGGAGGTTCCCTGATATTTTGGGGTTGCTTTGCTGTCTCTGGCACTGGACTGCTTGACCGTGTGCATGGCATTATGAAGTCTGAAGACTACCAACAAATTTTGCAGCATAATGTAGGGCCCAGTGTGAGAAAGCTGGGTCTCCCTCAGAGGACATGGGTCTTCCAGCAGGACAATGACCCAAAACACACTTCCAAAAGCACTATAAAATGGTTTGAGAGAAAGCACTGGAGACTTCTAAGGTGGTCAGCAATGAGTCCAGACCTGAATCCCATAGAGCACCTATGGAGAGATCTCAAAATGGCAGTTTGGAGAAGGCACCCTTCAAATATCAGGGACCTGGAGCAGTTTGCCAAAGAAGAATGGTCTACAATTCCAGCAGAGCATTGTAAGAAACTAATTGATGGTTACCGGAAGCGGTTGTTCGCAGTTATTTTGGCTAAAGGTTGTGCAACCAAGTATTAGGCTGAGGGTGCCAATACTTTTGTCTGGCCCATTTTTGGAGTTTTGTGTGAAATGATCAATGATTTGATTTTTGCTTCATTCTCTTTTGTGTTTTTTCCTTGCAAGCAAATTAAATGAAGATAATAATACCAAATAATTTGTGATTGCAATCATTTTCAGGAAGAAACTGAGTATTGTCTGACAGAATTGCAGGGGTGCCAATACTTTTGGCCACCACTGTATATATATATACAGTGCCTACAAGTAGTATTCAACCCCCTGCAGATTTAGCTGGTTTGATAAGATGCAAATAAGTTAAAGCCTTCAAACTGCAAACGAGAGTAGGTTTTATGAACAGAAGCATAAATCTTACAAACCAAAAAGTTATGTTGCTCAGTTGAATTTTATTAAATTTTAAGCATAAAAGTGTGGGTCAATTATTATTCAACCCCTATGTTTAATATTTTGTGGAATAACCCTTGTTTGCAATTACAGCTAATAATCGTCTTTTATAAGACCTCATCAGGCCGGCACAGGTCTGTGGAGTTATCTTGGCCCACTCCTCCATGCAGATCTTCTCCAAGTTATCTAGGTTCTTTGGGTGTCTCATGTGGACTTTATTCTTGAGCTCCTTCCACAAGTTTTCAATTGGGTTAAGGTCAGGAGACTGACTAGGCCACTCCAACACCTTGAATTTTTCCCTCTTGAACCAGGCCTTGGTTTTCTTGGCTGTGTGCTTTGGGTCGTTGTCTTGTTGGAAGATGAAATTATGACCCATCTTAAGATCCTTGATGGAGGAGTGGAGGTTCTTGGCCAAAATATCCAGGTAGGCCGTGCTATCCATCTTCCCATGGATGCGGACCAGATGGCCAGGCCCCTTGGCTGAGAAACAGCCCCACAGCATGATGCTGCCACCACCATGCTTGACTGTAGGGATGGTATTCTTGGGGTCGTATGCAGTGCCATCCAGTCTCCAAACGTCACGTGTGTGGTTGGCACCAAAGATCTCGATCTTGGTCTCATCAGACCATAGAACCATGAACCAGTCTGTCTCAGAGTCCTCCAAGTGATCATGAGCAAACTGTAGACGAGCCTTGACATGACGCTTTGAAAGTAAAGGTACCTTACAGGCTCGTCTGGAACGGAGACCATTGCGGTGGAGTACGTTACTTATGGTATTGACTGAAACCAATGTCCCCACTGCCATGAGATCTTCCCGGAGCTCCTTCCTTGTTGTCCTTGGGTTAGCCTTGACTCTTCGGACAAGCCTGGCCTCGGCACAGGAGGACACTTTCAAAGGCTGTCCAGGCCGTGGAAGGCTAACAGTAGTTCCATAAGCCTTCCACTTACGGATGATGCTCCCAACAGTGGAGACAGGTAGGCCCAACTCCTTGGAAAGGGTTTTGTACCCCTTGCCAGCCTTGTGACCCTCCACGATCTTGTCTCTGATGGCCTTGGAATGCTCCTTTGTCTTTCCCATGTTGACCATGTCTGAGTGCTGTTCACAAGTTTGGGGAGGGTCTTAAATAGTCAGAAAAGGCTGGCAAAAGAGATCTTTAATCCACACATGTGAAGCTCATTATTCTTGGTGCCTGAACTACTTCTTAATACTTTAGGGGGACCAAACAGAATTCTTGTGGTTTGAGGGGTTGAATAATAAATGACACTCTGAATTAACTTTTAACGTTTTAAAAAAAAAACAAAAAAAAAAACAAAAACAAAATTTGCTGCAGAGCATTTCCCACTTCCAGGCTGATCTACAGTACAAATGTCACAATGCCAAGTTAATTCCGCATGTGTCAACCAGCTAAATCTGCAGGGGGTTGAATACTACTTGGAGGCACTGTATATATATATATATATATATATATATATATATATTGATATACATATATATACATATATGGGGTTAAAAGCAGAACTGAGCCTGCTCCATACACCTGCACTTGGTGTGTGACGCACATGTACATAACATACTGTATGAAGAAAGGGGCTAAAGGCCAATAATCAGTTATATCGAGTTTGTCTATCAAGGACCCACAGTAGGTCTAGACTTCTGTGCTAATGTACATTGTCTTATGTACTATAACACAACAATCAATAATATGTAAAAGCATATTCAGATGGGCTAAGGCTCTGAAACAACTATAGGCCCCAAATAAAATGGGTCCCAAAGATTCAGCAGATCACCAACCCGTTTGGAACTTAATAGGATACCACTAAAGTCTATTTAGTTTGAACTAATAGGTGAGAGAAGAGCCATCAGAGTAATTTTCTCTCATGGGCCCAGGAAACTGAGTCTGATGCTGCCTACAGCAATAGTCACACTAGACCAACCCTCACATGTATGGAATTAGAAATTTGAAACAATCCCTTGAACCCAGTAAGGTCTATATACCAAACTAAACCACTTGCAAGTTTTATCCACTATTTAATTTTTAAATATCATTTGTACAACTTCTATAATGTAATAAATAATATTAAACATCTATAATGCCCAAGAACAAAAACAACTGTAGCCCTTTTAACATACTGTTCTCCTATCTGGTATGTTTCACCTTCACATGGGGCAAAAATACTCAAGAAGGGAACAAAAAAAAAGAAACAATATTTATTTAAAGAGCCGAAAAGTCCTTGTGGACTGATATTGTAATCTGACCTCCAATCTACAATTTGCTGTCATAAATGTGACTCTTCAATGCAATAAATATAAAAAAAAATTCTTGTCAAACAATTAAATTTAATATAGTGAACTGGAATAAAATTATCGATGTCATATCACACTTCACAATGCTATTCATATCAGACAGTGAAAGGCTTTGCGTTACCTGCCCTGCACAGTGGAATGTTGCAATATTCCCATCTAACATTAGGATCTGTTGTGTAACACCATGGACGCTCATATTCTCCTCCAGGGTTCCTACAATAATTTTCTGCATTAGACAGCTCTTGGAAAACATTAGGCATCTTTCTGTGTAGGTGAGGTAGCTGAAAAAAAATAAACATTTCCATGAACAATATAAGTGTCTGAACTCTTCAAGCTTCTGGAAAAACTCATATGTAGAGGGAGACATACCATTGGTGCAACCTGTATAGCTGCCCAATTGGTTAGGGGGCCCACTGTCAGGGCCGGCACACCCCGGCAAGTGTCTGGGCCTTGTGCAAGTGGGGGGCCCACTCGCCCTAGGGGACACTCGCACGCTATGGAGCCCGTGAGTTGGGGGAGCATTATATGTGGCCCATTTTGTATACAGCAATATATGGGGCCCATACTGTATGAAACAATAGATGGGGCCTATACTGTATGGAGCTATATATGGGGCCCATTATTTTGTATGGAGCATTATATGGGGCCCATTATTCTGTATAGAGCATTATATGGGGCTCATTATTCTGTATGAAGGAAAATAAGGGGCACATTATATTGTATGGAGGACTATGTGGTGCCCATAATACTGTATGGAGGACTATGTAGTGTCCATAATACTGTATGGATGACTATACTGTTTGGTCTAAAATGAAAACTTTTCAATCCACCCAGGTCACGCACTGTGCACTGCAAGGATTTGCCGGTTTCTGAGCTATTGTAGAATTTACAATAGATATCACTCATGTAATGAGTTCACAATTACTGGTGGATAATTGGAGAGAAATAATTAGGGGCTTTATGATGAGCAATGGGATAAGAAGGGGTCTTTGTATACGTCTTGCATACAGACCCTCTATTGTCTGTGCCCACCCTGCTCATATGATATATACATTTATTACCAAAATATTGTGTAACGCTGTAAAGGAAGAGTTTTATTAAATTTTCCCAATTTATGTCATAAGTACGTATACAAACCAGAGCTCAGGGCCTGCCAAACTACCATTCATGGACTGTGATTAGGAACAATCTTAACCCCCTCACCATTGAGCCTGTTTTCACCTTCCTCACCACGCAAAATTTTACAATTCTGACCAGTGTCAGTTTATATGGTAATAACTCTGGAACGCTTCAACAGATCTCAGTGATTCTGAGATTGTTTTTTTCATGACACATTGTACTTCATGTGAATAGAGATGAGCCAAGCTGAACTTAAAAGTTTGGGGTTCATACTGGACAGTTAGTGTCCGGTGCTAAACGCCAAACACGGATTTCTCCCTGAAGTCCGTTGCAAGGTTTGGAGTTCTGGGGGAAGGACAGAGAGAGAGAGATAAGGATAGAGATGGGAGGAGAGAAACTTTTCCAGCTCAAAAGTTTGAATCCCCTTTGTTTTCAATGGGGTTCGGGTTCTGGTTCAAGTTCAGGTATAGTTCTGGTACCCAAACTTCCACGGGTCCGCTCATCCCTACATGTGAACAATTTCTCAATTTTCCAACTAAATTAACAAAACCAAATTTTTTAGGGACCACATCACATTTGAAGTTACTTTGAGGGGCCTATATGACAGAAAATACCCAAAAGTGACACCATTCTAAAAGCCACACCCCCACAGTGCTCAAAACCACATTCAGTAAGTTTATAAAACCCTTCAGGTGCTTCACAGGAATTAAAGCAATGCGGAAGGAAAAAATAAAAATGTTACTTTTTCCCACAAAAATGTTGCTTTAGCCTCAAATTTTGCATTTTCACAAGGGTAACAGGAGAAAATGGACCATACAATTTGTGCAATTTCTACTGAGTATGCTGATACCTCATATGTGGTAGAAAACTGCTGTTTGGGAGCACGGCAGGGCAGAGAATGGAAGGAGCCCCATTTGACTTTTGGAGCACAAAATTGGCTGGAATCAATAGCGGACGCCATGTCGCATTTGCAGAGCCCCTGATGCGCCTAAACAGTGGAAACCCCCACAAGTGACCTCATTTTGGAAACTACAACCCTTAAGGAACCTTTTTAGAGGTATGGTGGGCACTTTGAACCCAAAAGTGCTTCACAGAATTTTATAAATTTGAGCTGTGAAAATGAAAAAATACATTTTCTCATGAAAATGTTGATTTTGCCACAAATTTTTCATTTTCACAAAGGTAACAGGAGAAAATGGACCGTACAATTTATTGTGCAATTTCTCCGAAGTACACCAATGCACCATATGTGGCGGAAAGCCACTGTTTGAGCAAAAGGCAGAGCTCGGAAGGGAAGGAGCGCCAACTGAATTCTGGAGCTCAATTTTTGCTGGAATAGATTGTGGATGCCATGTCACATTTCACAAGCCCCTAACATGCCAGAATAGCAGAAACCCCCACAAATGACCCCATTTTGGAAACTACACCTCTTGAGAAATTAATCTAGGGGTGTAGTGAGCATTTTTAACCTTTAGGTTACCATTTTTAACAGAATTGTATAACATTAAGCTCAGTAAATGGAAAATTACCATTTTTTCCACTAAAATATTGCTTTGGCCCAAGTTTTAAATTTTCAAAAGGAATAATAAGATCAAATGTAAGGCACAATTTTTTTACTTTTTTTCTCCTGAGTATGAAAATACCCCATATGTGGTCAAAAACTACTTTTAAGGCACAACTCAGAAGGGAAGAAGCGCCATATTGGGGTTCAGATTTTGCTGGAATGGTTTGAGGGTGCCATGCCACATTGGCAGAGCCTCTGAGGTGCAAGAACAGCAGAAGCTCTCCAAAAGTGATCCCATTTTACAAACTACACCCCCCTCAATTAGTTCATTAAAGGGTGCAGTGAGCATGTTGACACCACATGCGCCTTATAAAATTTTATACCATTGGGTGGAGAAGAAAGAATAGTTACATTTTTACCATTAAAATGTTGTTTTAGCACCAATTTTTTGAATTTTTCTAAGGTCTAATAGGAAAAAATGGACCTCATAGTTTGTGCAATTTCTCCTGAGTGCATCAATATCCTGCATGTAATCGTGAACTACTTTTCAGACCCAGTGGAAAGCTCAGAAGGGAAGGACAGATTTTGCTGGTATGGTTTGTCGGTGCTATGACCCATTGCAAGAGCCCCTGAGGTGCCAGAACAGCAGAACCCCCCCATAAGAGACCCCATTTTACTAACTACACTTCTCAATGAATTCATCTAATAGTTCAGTGAACATATTGACACTATGAGTGCGTCACAGAATGATATACCATTGGGCAGTGAAGAAAAAATTATTACATTTTTACCACCAAAAATTTTGTTGTAGTCCCAAATTTTCCATTTTCATACAAGGAAATGGGTAAAAATGGCACCAAAATGTATCACACAATTTCTGCTGAACCTGGCATTACCCCATATGTGTTGTACAGTACTGCTTAGCTACACAGCGAGGGAGGGAAGGAGCGCTATTTAACTTGTTAAAAACAAATTTTCGTAGAATAGTTTGCGGAATCCATATACAGAACGCTTAAGTGCCAGAAGAGCAGGATCCCCTCTCAAGTGTCTCCATTTTTTACAGGTGTAGTGACGATTTTGACTCCATTTCTGTTTTCCAGAAACAAGCAGCAGTGGATATTGGCGAGTGAAAACTGCAAATGTGCCAGTGTAGTGCCCAGTACATTGTAGTACCTGTACATAATTCCCAGCTCGTGCTTCGGGAGACATGCACTCAAAAATTAAAGGGGTTGTCCGGTCAAAAGTGATAAGGCTGCAGTTACTCTGTGTGACTGCAGACTTATGAATCTCCCCAGCGCAGGTACTGTGCGCTGCGGGGATTCGCTGTTATGAGACCCGGTAACGGAGGGTATGTATGTACTATACATACCCCCGGCTCATGGGCGCGGCTCGCTCCCCATACACTTGTATTGAGCGAGGCAACACTTTCTAGTCGGATGCACCCACTGGCCGTCCACGCCACTAGACGGGGTGTGGCTTCGCTCCATACAAGAGTATGGAGCGAAGCGGAGCGGAGCTGAATGGCCAGGGGTATGTATAACACATACAGTTGAAACCAGAAATTTACGTACACTATACAAAAAGACACATATGCATGCTTTTCTCAATAGCTGACATGAAATCAGAATAAACCTTTCCCGTTTTAGGTCAATTAAAATTACCATAATTTTTTATATTTGCCAAATGCCAGAATAATGAAAGAGAGAGAATGTTTTAAGGCATTTTTATTACTTACTGCAAAGTCAAAAGTACACATACATTTCATTAGTATTTGGTACCATTACACTTAATCCCTTTATGACCTCGTCAGTAATAGTACATAGCTGCACACTAGGCCTTATGGACCAGATACGTGTTAGGCATCGGTCAGTTGCTTGATTTGAAACAGGTCCAGAACCTTCTGTGGTCACCCATTTTGATCCAGGCAGGGCTGATGCTGCTCAGCATCACTGTCAACCCCAACGCCTAGCTGGTCGACGAGATGTACAGATTGTCTCCCAGGTACTTGTGCCTAGCAATGTTAAGCATAGGTTGCGGAGGGAGACAGGGCTTTTGGAGTTTAAGTCCAGGATTCGCCGCACTGAGCAAGCCCGTGACCTGGCGGATCGTGATTGGTGGTTTGGCACCCACCTGACCCAGTGACCTGGCACCGCCTGATTGGTCCACGGGTGGCGTCACCAATGGCGCGTCGGTGGGCAGGGCTTAGTCTTTAAAAGGCCCGTCCACAAACATGGCGGCGCGCTCTGATCTTTGAGCAAGTGATGCTGTTGTGTGGACGACTGTGTTCCATGTAGTTTCCTTAGGCAGGTTTAGTGAAAGTAGGCAGGCTAGTGGAAATAGGCAGGTAGCTTCGTCTAGCAGTCTGGCTCTGCCAAAGGGGTCGTCTAACACCCCGAGCAGCCAGCAGATGCCCTATCCACGGCTATCGCCTGTCTGCCACGTGGAGTAGTACCCTTCAGTCCGGTTGCACGCCAGCTGGAGGCACGTGTACCCGTCGGCGTAGTCACACACGCATCCTAGCGCCGCCAGTGTAGTCCCTGTGCTGTAACAGGACTACAGATAGCAGCACGAGAGCTAGGCGGTGAAAAACTAATGGAGATAGAGCGAATTGCTATACCCATTCCAATGTGCAGAAACGAGGAAGGGTTTATCATTTAAGTTGGTTGCTTTCCTTTTCACCCGGAAAGTGTTCGGCAGCAGTCACCAGGCTGCATTGCGGACCCCAGGGTCGGTTGCGTTCCATTATATTAAAGTTGTTTGCAACCGCCCTCCTAACAGTATCAGAGCGCCAGGGTCTTGCCGAACACGGCCGACAACCAGCAACTGCAGCATTACATACAGCAACTGCAGCATTACATACAGCAACTGGAGACCAGACTTAGGTCTCTGGAACAAGCTCCGGCCGCTGATATCACTGCAGTAGCTACC
Organism: Phyllobates terribilis; assembly: GCF_046119375.1. Taxonomy (NCBI): domain Eukaryota; kingdom Metazoa; phylum Chordata; class Amphibia; order Anura; family Dendrobatidae; genus Phyllobates; species Phyllobates terribilis. The sequence goes on along the minus strand of NW_027362761.1, from coordinate 95,096,022 downwards.
CAGGCGACTTCGCTAGCAGCCAATCTGGTTAACTTGGCTGCGATAAATGCTGCGACAGCTGCAACTGCCCCATTACCCCGTTTTGCTCTCCTGGAAAAAATTTCTGGTGACAGTAAATCCTGCAGGAGTTTTATTAATTTATGCTCCATTCAGTTGGAGATGATGGAGGCACGGTTCCCCTCCGAAAGAGCCAAAGTGGGTTATGTCATCTCATTACTCTCCCACAGGGCTCTGGAGTGGGCTACTCCTCTATGGGAGCGGAATGATCCGGTTGTAGCAAATGCGGGTCTTTTCCTTAAGACCCTAAAAAGTGTATTCCTAGGTCCTCAGGTCACGCATGATACGGCTCTTAAGCTTCTTGCGTTGATCCAGGGTTCGGCCACTGCCAGCCACTATGCCATCCAGTTTAGAACCCTAGCGGCTGAACTGGATTGGTCTGAGCGGTCGCTTATCCCGGTGTTCTGGAAGGGTCTGGCTGGGCATATAAAAAATGCTCTATCCACCAGAGAGATTCCAACCTCCTTGGAGGAGTTAATCTCTCTTGCTAACCGAATTGATTTGCATCATGCAGAACACAAATTAGAACTGGAGGTCCCCAGACCCCAGTGTCGGTTGGCACCGTCCTTCTCCAGACCCGTTTCCAAACCCGCAACTCCTGACCCGGAGCCTGAGGCTATGGATATATCCCGGACGGAGTCTAGTCCCTCTTGTTCCCGACCTGCACATCTCTTGGAGTACCCCGTTAATAAGGGTTCCAAGCAGTCGGAAAAACGAGTAGGTCTTACCACCGTAGAAGGAGGTGTGTTAGATTCGGGGGCTTCTTCCTCCAGATTATGGTATGAGGTGACATTGTCCTTTGGTACATCTGCAGTTACTGCCAAGGCATGGGTGGACTCTGGTGCTGATGGCAATTTTTTGTCATCTACGTTTGCCCAGAGGCACGCCATCCCTATGGAGTTACTGCCAAGACCCATGAACATTAGAGTAGTCAATGGTTCACTCCTGGACACGCAAATCACCCACCAGTCGATTCCCCTCTCCATGTCATTTCCTCAGGGCCACCGGGAGGTCATCTCCTTTCTTATTATTCCCAGTGGATTAGATGAGGTGTTATTGGGTCTCCCCTGGTTGCATTGTCATACTCCACACATTGACTGGAATACGGGGGCAATTTCTTCCTGGAGTGAGAATTGTGTGTCTCAATGTATGGTTACTGTCACCCGGAGGGTAGTTTCTGATCCCTCTACCATCGTGGCTTCCGGTACAGATTCTTTGTCTGTCCCCAAGACCCGGGTCTTGTCCGACTATGTCAAAAAGTACTCTCAGGTAGAGAGGGTGGCTCCAGTGCCCTCTAGCCTGGTTCCGTCGGGGAGGACGTTTGTTTCCACTAATTTACAAAATGAGGTGCTCTCCTAGGCTCATGCCTATTGGTGGCCCCGGTGGCGCCAGGACGTTAAGGAGTATGTTCTTGCGTGTGCCTTCTGTGCGAGAGATAAATCTTTCCGTCAAAGTCCGGCAGGCTTTGTCCACCCATTACCCGTTGGGGACTCCACAGATAGAGAGTCGGCTGACATTCTTCGTCGTCTTGCTCCCGTATTCTACCCGGGCGACAGAGTGTGGCTCTTGGCCCGCAGTACTAGATTATGCGGGAGATCTGCTAAGTTTTCTCCTCGCTGTATTGGTCCATTCAAAATTTTGGCCCAGGTAAACCCTGTAATGTATCGCTTACAGTTACCACGACACCTGGGGAGTCACGACACTTTCCATGTGTCACTTCTTAGACCCGTTCACCTGTCAAAACTCGCTGAACCCCAACCTGCTACTGACACCAGGGATGATAATCTCGAGCTGCAGGCTATTATGGGGTCTAAAATGATTCGTGGGAAAAAAGGGTACCCTGTACACCGGAGGGGTCATGGATCTGAGGATCTTCCCTGTGAATCGGTGGACCACATTCATGACCCCCTGCTCGTGAAGGATAATGAGGGTCAAGTGGAGGGAGATGATGTTAGGTGTTGGTCTGTTGCTGGATTCGAAATGGGTCCAGAACCTTCTGTGGTCTCCTATTTTGATCCAGCCAGGGCTGATGTTGCTCAGTATCATCATCAGCCCCAACGCCTAGCTGGTCCACGAGATGTACAGATTGTCTCCTGGGTATTTGTGCCTAGCAATGTTAAGCATAGGTTGAGGAGGGAGACAGGGCTTTTGGAGTCTAAGTCCAGGATTCGCCGCACTGAGCATGCCCGTGACCTGGTGGATCGTGATTGGTGGTTTGGCATCCACCTGACCCGGTGACCTGGCACCGCCTGATTGGTCCACGGGTGGCGTCACCAATGGCGCGTCGGTGGGCACCCCGAGCAGCCTGCAGACGCCCTATCCACGGCTATCGCCTGTCTGCCACGTGGAGCAGTACCCTTCAGTACGGTAGCACGCCGGCTGGAGGCACGTGTACCCGTCGGCGTAGTCACACACGCATCCTAGCGCCGCCAGTGTAGTCCCTGTGCTGTAACAGGACTACAGATAGTTTTTCACCGCCTATCTCTCGTGCTGCTAACGGAGATAGAGCAAATTGCTATACCCGTTCCAGTGTGCAGAAACACGGAAGGGTTTATCATTTAAGTTGGTTGCTTTCCTTTTCACCCGGAAAGTGTTCGGCAGCAGTCACCAGGCTGCATCGCGGACCCCGGGGTCGGTTGCGTTCCATCATATTAAAGTTGTTTGCAACCGCCCTCCTAACAACGTACTATTACACGAGCGGCGATGGCGCGCGCCCGCACACAAGCACTGGGTATCAGCTGTAACAATCGCTATCGGCACACTAACCCCCGCAATGCTGCGATCTAAGTCGATCGCAGCATTGCAGAGGTAAGCGTGATACTCACCTCCTCCCCCGGCGTCCCGCGGCGTCTGAGTCAGATCCCGGGTGTTGTCATGATGACCCGATGTCGTCATGACAACACCCGGGTCACCAAGAGGCAGGAAGTTACTTTGGTCATGAGCAGTGCATAACCATAGTAAATTCTCTCTGTGCAGCTGTGACAGCTTGTATAGCACAGGGATGGTTCTGCATTCCTGTGCTATACAGGCGATCTTAAAGTTAGAAGTGAAAGTCCCATAGTGGGACATAGTGTAAAAGTAAAAAAAGAATCAGAAAGTGAAAAAAAAGAAATGTATCCCCCCAAAAAATAATCCTCCAAAAATCAAAATATAATGTGCCCATCAATAAATGTTATTATGAAAAAAATAAATAAAAAATAAAAGTACACATATTTCATATCGCCGCGTCCAGAACGACCTGACCTATGAAACTGTCCCACTAGTTAACCCCTTTAGTGAACACGGTAAAAAAAACAAAAAAACAAACAAAGCAAAAAACAATGCTTTATCATCATACTGCCAAAAAAAAATGGAATAAAGCGCGATAAAAAAACGAATGTAAATAAAAATGTTACCGCTGAAGATGTCATCTTGTCCCGCAAAAAATAACCCGCCATACAGCTAAAAAAAATAAAAAAGTTACAGCTCTCTGAATAAAGCGATGCAAAAACAATTCTACTTTTTATTGTGTTAAAGCGCCAAAACATAAAAAAAGTATATAAATGTGGTACCACTGTAAAAGCACTGACCCGAAGAATAATGCTGCATTATCAATTTCACCACACGCGGAACGGCATAAAAAAAAAACAATTCCTGAATTGTTGGTTTTTGCTTATTCTGCCTCCCAAAAATCGGAATAGAAAGCAATAAAAAAATGTCACGTGCCTGAAAATGGTACCAATAAAAACGTCAACTTGTTCCACAAAGAACAAGCCGTCACATGACTCTGTCGGCCGAAATCTTGAAAAATTATAGCTCTCAAAATATGGCGATGCAAAAATTAGTCTTTTCAAAAAAATGCATCTTTTAGTCTGTGACAGCTGTCAATCATAAAAACTCGATATTAATCTGGTATCGCTGTAATCGCACAGACCCGAAGAATAAAGTCGTCTAATCACTTATGCCACACGAGGAACGGCGTAAAAAATAAACTCTAGGGATAGGGTTGTGCTAGGGTTAGAGTTGTGCTAGGGTTAGGGTTGTGCTATGGTTAGGGTTAGGTTTGTGCTAGGGTTAGGGTTGTGCTAGGGTCAGGGTTAGGATTGTGCTAGGGTTAGAGTTGTGCTAGGGTTAGGGTTAGGGTTGTGCTAGGGTTAGGGTTGTGCTAGGGTTAGGGTTGTGCTAGGATTAGGGTTAGGGTTGTGCTAGGGTTAGGGTTAGTGTTGTGCTAGGGTTAGGGTTGTGCTAGGGTTAGGGTTGTGCTAGAGATAGGGTTGTGTTAGGGTTAGGGTTGTGCTAGAGTTGGGATTTTTTCAAAAGTAAAAAAAAAAAATGATGTTGATATGGCGACTAGTGTTGAGCGCAAGTGATCTCTACTTGAGATTGCATTGGGTGCTTGGGTATGCACTGCTCGAGTGACATGCTCGAGTCTCCACCCCATATGCTTTGCGGCAAAAACGGGGATTGCCTGCCATGCACGAGCGATCCCCGCATATTTTTTTTTGGGTGTCTAATAACCGTGAAACATGCGGGGCGGGGACTCGAGCATGTCACTTGAGCAGCCGCGATACATGGTGCATACCTGGGTACCTAATGTTATCAATTTCTGTGTCGTAAATCTGGGTTCAAAATGTTTACTATACCCCTTGATAAAATCCTTGAGGGTTGTAGTTTCCAAAATGGGGTCACTTGTGGGGGGTTTCCACTATTTAGGCACATCAGGGACTATGCAAACGCGACATGGCGTCCGCTCTCAATTCCAGCCAATTTTGCATTCAAAAAGTCACACAGTGCTCTTTCCCTTCTGAACCCTGCCGTGCGCACAAACACTGTATTTTCCCCACATATGGGGTATCGGCGTACTCAGGAGAAATTGTACAAGAGTTTATGGGGTCCATTTTCTCCTCTTACCCTTGTGAAAATTAAAAATTTGGGGTTAAAATATAATTTTTGTGGAAAAAGTTTGATTTTTTTTATTTTCACGGCTCCATGTTATAAACTTCTGTGAAGCACTTGGGGGTTCAGGGTGCTCAACACACATCTACATAAGTTCCCTGAGGCGTCTAGTTTCCAAAATGGTGTCACTTGTGTGGGGTTTCCACTGTTTAGGCACATCAGGGGCTCCCCAAACGCAACATGGCGTCCGCTAATTATTCAAGCAAATTTTACAATCAAAAAGTCAAATGGCACTCCTTCCTATCCAAACCCTGCTGTGCGCCCAAACAGTTGTTTTCTCCCACATATGGAGTATCGGCTTACTTAGGAGAAATTGCCCAAGAAATGATATGCTGCAATTTCTCCTGTTACCCTTATGAAAATGCAAAATTGGGGGCTGAAAAACATTTTTGTGGGAAAAATGTGAAAATTGTATTTTTATGGCTCAATGTTGTAAACTTCTGTGACGCACTTGGGGGTTAAAGGTGCTCACCACACATCTAGATAAGTTCCCTGAGGGGTCGAGTTTCCAAAATGGTGTCATTTGTGTGGGGTTTCTTCTGTTTAGGCACATCAGGGGCTCTCCAAATGCAACATGGCATCCGCTAATTATTCAAGCAAATTTTAGATTCAAAAAGTCAAATGGCGCTCTTTCCCTTCCGAACCCTGCCGTGCGCCCAAACAGTGATTTTTCCCCACATATTGGGTATCTGCGTGCTCAGGGGAAATTGCACAACAAATTTTGTGGTCCATTTTTTCCAGTTACCCCTGCAAAAATAAAAAATTTGGGTCTAAATTAACATTTTTGCAAAAAAAGTTAAATGTTAATTTTTTTCTTCCACATTTCAAAAATTTCTGTGAAGCACTTGAAGGGTTAATAAACTTCTTGATTGTGGTTTTGAGCACCTTGAGGGGTGCAGTTTTTAGAATGGTGTCACCTTTGGGTATTTTCTGTCATAAAGGCCCCTCAAAGTCACTTCAAATGTGATGTGGTCCCTAAAAAGATTGTTTTGTAAATTTTGTTGGAAAAATGAGAAATCACTGATCAACTTTTAACCCTTATAGCTCACTAATATAAAAAAATTTTGGGTCCAAAATTGTGCTGATCTAAAGTAGACATGTGGGAAATGTTATTTATTAACTATTTTGTATTACATATCTCTCTGATTTAAGGGCATAAAAATTCAAATTTTGAAAATTGTGAAATTTTCTACATTTTCGCCAAATTTCCGATTTTTTCACAAATAAACGCAAGTGGTATCGAAGAAATGTTACCACTATCATGAAGTGCAATATGTCATGAATAAACATTCTCAGAATTAGTGGCATCCGTTGAAGCGTTACAGAGTAATTACCTCATAAAGTGACAGTGGTCAGAATTGTAAAAATTGGCCTGGTCATTAACGTGCAAACCACTCTGGGAGGTAAAGGGGTTAAACTGAATGACTTGGGTCAAACGTTTGGGATATCCTTCCACAAGCTTCTCACAATAGTTGGTCGGAATTTGGGCCCATTCCTCCTGACAAAACTGGTGTAACTGATCCAGGTTTGTTCGCCTTGCTCGCACCTGCTTTTTCAGCTTTGCCCATAAATTTTCAGTAGAATTGAGATCAGTACATTGTGATGGCCAATCCAAAACATTGACTTTGTTATCCTTAAGCCACTTTGTTACCATTTTAGCAGTATACTTACAGTCATTGTCCTTTTGGAAGACCCATTTCCCCCCAAGCTTTAACTTCCTGGCTGATGTCTTGAGATGTTGCTTCAGTATTACCACATAATCTTCTTTTCTCATGTTGCTATCTATTTTGTGAAGTTCACCAGTCCCTCCTGCAGCAAAACAACCCAACAACATGATGCTGCCACCCCTGTGTTTTACAGTTGGGATGGTGTTCTTAGGCTTCCAATCTTCTCCCTTTTTCCCCCAAACGTAATGATGGTCATTCTGCCCAAAAAGTTCAATTTTAGTTTCATCAGACCACAGGATATGTCTCCAAAAATTAAGGTCTTGGTTCCTGTGTGCAAACATTAATCTGGCTTTTTATGTTTCTTTTGGAGTAATGGCTTTTTCCTGGCAGAGTGGCCTTCCAGCCCATGTGGATATTGACACAATCTTTTCAGCTTCCACCATTATCTTCACAAGGTCTTTTGCTTTTGTCCTTGGGTTGATATGCACATTTTGGACCAAAGCACTTTCATCTCTGGGACACAGAAGCCGTCTATTTCCTGAGTGGTATGATGGCTGGACATTCCCATCTTGTTTGTACTTGCGTATAATTATTTGCACAGATGAACAAGGCACCTTCAGTTATCTTGAAATTGTACCTAAAGATGAGCCAGACTTGTGCAAGTCCACAATTCTCTTCCTGATATCTTGGTTGATTTCTTTACACTTTCCCATGATGCTACACAAAGAATCAGTGTGTTTCAGGTGTGCATTAAAATACATCCCCAGGTGTGTCTCTAATTAACTCAGATGTTGCCAAAAAACCTATGAGAAGCTTCCAAACACATGACAACATCATATGGGCAGTCCAGAATTGTTTAAAGGCATAGTAATCTTAGTCGGGCCTCTGTTCAGCGGAGTCCTTCTTTTCAGAGGTGCACAAAATTGAGGTCGACCGTGCTTGTATGCAGGTGTCCACAGTGTCTTGATCTGCCTCATTATAGGGAATCTTCTGAGGGGGATTCCGTCTGAATCGCGTATTTCAGAGATTTACATGGGAACCCTTATGTAAGCCCTCAGCGTAAAGCGGGGGATAAATGTGAGACGAGCCTTCTTAACGATGTCAAGAATTGCTTTTATTTATTTATTTATTTTTTTCCGCCATTCCTGGTATAAATGATTAGACAACTTTATTCTTCGGGTCGGTGCGATTATAGCGCTTCCAGATTTATATTGGTTTTTATGTTTGGCTGCTATCACATAGTAAACGATTTTTTTTGTAAAAAAATGTTTTTGCAAAGTCATATTTTGCAAGCTAAAACTTTTCTATATTTCTGTTGACTGATGCATGTAAGGGCTTATTTTTTGCGGGACGAGTTGTCGTTTTTATTGGTACAATTTTCAGGCACATAACATTTTTGATTGCGTTCTATTCTGATTTTTGGGAGGCAAAATGAACAAAAACCTGCAATTCAGGAATATTTTTTTTCGGTGTTTTTTTATGCCGTTCACCATATCGTTAAAGTAATAAGACAGCTTTATTCCTTAGGTCAGTATGATTACAGAGATACCACATTTATATATTTTTTTATGTTTTGGCACTATTACCCAATAAAAACTATTTTATAGAAAAAAAGAATTGTTTTGCATCACTATATTTTGAAAGCTATACCTTTTTTATTTCTCTGCTTACGGAGCTGTATGGAAGCATGTTTTTTACTGTGTTTATTTTACTTTTTTTTGCCGGTATGATGTAATATCATAAGTTTTTGGCCACATGTTTTATAAAAAAAATTTCCGGAGTTCACTGAAGGGTTATATTGTGTGACAGTTTTATAGGTTGGGTCATTTCGAATGCGGCGATACCAAATATGTGCATTTTTTTTACATAAATATCCCTTTTTATTGGTTTAACTAGATGGTGGCCCGATTCTAATGCATCGGGTAATCTAGAATATGCATGCGGCAGACCGGGCACCACTAAGCAGCGAAGCAGTGTTTAAATGGGTTGTGCACTACTTTTAATTAACTTCACAATGTATCCCCTCGGTGCCCCTAATGAATTTTGTCATTACGTCATGTTGTCAATCCTGCTTGTGACAACATCGCTGACGACGCAGAGCCAGCACGTAATTCTCCCGCCTGCAGCCGTATGTTGCTTCAGTTTACATCACAACTATTTGCGGCTGCAGCCAGGGGTCTGCTGTTCCGCGCACCACAGTGAATGACGGGCTGTGGCCGGGGTTATCCGTCATCGTGTCACATCCAACATCCACAGCGCGGTCTGTCAATGTGGTTTGTATGGCTGCCTCATTCCTCTAATCCTGGTTTGTATGGCTGACTTATTTTGGATTGTACGCCTTCCTCATCTTAGCTTGTATGGCCCCCTTATCCTGGTTTTGTATGACCTACTCATTCCCCCATCTCTACAGCACAGTTCAAAAACTAAACCCTAATCCTCCCCTTGTTTCCTTTCTCTGCTCTAGCGCTGTCTGTCCTGTTTTCAGCAGCTCCTCGCAGGATGTGAGGCACAGCACGCGCTCTCAGATACTGCTGTGATTAGCTGCTGTCTGTAGATTCGCTGCTTTCCACGCCGGGACTAAGTGCGTGGAGAGGCACAAATCTGCATTCACTTTAGTAGCACATGCTGCAGATGCCGCTATGAAGATTTAACAATAATACAATGAATACACAGAATAATACTTTATTAACTATTATTGGTTATAGAATTTAATACAACGGAACAAAATTATTAAACAGATGATCAAAATATATAAACCATTCCATGAATATGTAACAATATTTTACAATAAATCATCGGACAAAAGAAGTACGACCCTAGAATTTATTTATTAACAATATCAACCTAAAATATTTTTGTACACGACATTTTTGGTGAATACTTTTGGACTATCTGGAAGCAACTTTCCTTGTAAATGGGTATCCAAAACTTGCACCTTGACATTGGATCTCATTTTAACTCTTGAAAATGCAACATAGAGTTGTCCATGTCCAAAAACGGGCTCCGGTAAATATATGCCAACACGTTGTAGAGTTTGACCTTGTGACTTGTTTATTGTCATGGCAAATGCTTGTTTTACTGGAAACTGTCGACGTCGAAGCCTAAATGGAAGACCGGTGTCTGAAGGACATAAATCAATGCGTGGAATGAACACTTCCTCTCCTTTTGCAGATCCAGTGATCACTGTTGCTTGAATTATGTGGGAATGGAGTCCAGTAACAATAAGGCGAGTTCCATTACATAGACCATTTCTTGTATTTAGATTCCGAAGCAACATTACGATTGCTCCAACTTTAAGTTGTAGTCTGTGGAATGGCATTCCTGATGGCGTAACACTATTTAAAAATTCAACTGGATAATGCTCTCGTTCATCTTCATTGTCGACATCCACCGAATCATCACTTTTGTATAATTTATACTCTCCAGGCATTCTATCCATCACACGGGAATTTAGCAGAGCTACGTCATCGTTCTTGGGACAGAGAATTGCATAGGAAGAGGCCCTCTCAACACTGCTTTGGTCGTTTACATCTATTTCAACGCGTTGTCCAAAAACATCACTTACGATGCAGTCAGTGCACACCATGTCTTCTGGTATTTCAATAATGTCTTCTCCAAGGTTATATTCATTGCTCAGTTCACCATTACCAAGTTTAAGAAGCCAGTTGCTGTACTCTGGGTCAGAAGATCGCATGTTGTTAATTAGTTGTAGTTTATTAAACTCTTTCCAAAGGTCTGACATTTTTAAGGTTGACTCGATAATATTTGTTCTTGTTCCATTTGGTACAACTGGAAGGCATTGCCTAAAATCTCCGCCAAGGACAAAAACTTTACCTCCAAAAGGAATTTCATTTTTTTCAGCAATATTTGTAGTCATAACTTCACGCAGAAGTCTGTCAATTAAGCTCAAAGCATATTTGGGCGCCATGGTGCACTCATCAAGTATCAAAAGATTTGCACTGTTCAACTGTTTTCCAGCAAATGTGTCTTGTTTGATTCTGGAAACGGAGATTTCATCGACTGGAACTGGTATCCCAAAGAGTGAATGCATAGTGCGACCTCCTTGTAAAAGGTTTGCTGCAATACCTGTTGTAGCTGATGGCAATACGACTTTTCCTAACCCTCTAACGTGATGCATTAAAACTTCATATAGGTATGTTTTACCGCTGCCTCCAGGACCGTCAATAAAGAAACATTTTGGCGTTGGATCAGCTTGGCTTTCTACAGCGCTCACAATAGTGTCATATGCAATCCGTTGTTCTTGATTTAAGAAGTTTTTCTTCTCTGTTGCCAAAAATAATTCTTAAGCTTCGTCATACTCTTGAATTTGTGCAACTTGACTTGCAGGCTGTGGCAAATTAAAGTCTGAAAACGTTTTTCCATGCAGTAGTAGGATATTTTGGACATCTTGCATGGCATAAGATTCGCAATTGTGACAATTTCCACTTTTGTTGTGAAGACGTAAGCAGTAATCTTCAATTATATGTTCTTTGAAATTTGTCCAAAGTTGAGCCAGATTTGTAGGCGGTCCAAAGACACAAATGTAGGCAAACAATTCACGAAGTTTCTTAGGCATATGTAGAGTAACTGCGTCTTCTAAAGTAAGTGTCCACATAGTATCATCCAATAGAAGTCCTAAAGCCAAAGCTGCAGCTTTAAATGTATCGTGCAATACTCCATTAACTGTTTTCAAATCTTCGTAACTTCTAGCTCCTTTGACATGCAGTAGTAACAGCCGAAGGCAATATCTTTCTTGATCTTTGACACTAACAGTATACATGCGTACAATTATTCTGCTAAGTCCTCGTTGTCTTGGCTTCCAAGTTTTATTCCAAATGTAATGCTCTGGAATCTCTCGATACAAATACTGCCTTGCGTTTTCGTCACGTTGGTTCAGCAAAAACCATTCAATTAATGTTGACGTTGTGCTTAAATTTTTGGAGACATCTTCGACTTGAGCATTTTCAAAGAAATAAAGCTGCTGTTGGTAAATGAATAGCTAAACGTATAATGGCATGGGACTGTGAATGCATTGGAAATGCAAATATTCTCCAAGCAGCTTCTGGAGCACTGACATATCTTGAGTCAACAAACTGTGATGATTCATCGTGATTGACTGTTTTTTGTTGGATTTCGACGTTAGCTTTGTCATGCCCCTTGTAGATGTACTTGAAAAGATATTTAACACTTTTTATTGAAGCGCAGATTTCAACGTTGATGTGACAGTTGTAGCGTTTTAATAAGTACGGGTTGTATGGAACTATCCATGAGTTATTTATAATCTTTTTGTTGTGTACAATGTTATCAATCAGTTGTCTCCGGTAGGATGGGTAGCCGTCCAAATCTTTAACAGTGTGCTGTTTCAACTGCTTTGGAAACCCTTTTGTACACTTTCCGTTTTCCATGCATGGACTTTTTGGATTTGCTACACCGCATGGGCCATGAACCATATTACAGATTACAATATGATACAGTTCAGGATACTTTTCTTGGTTAGGAATTTCAGCCCACACTATGTTGTCAATTTCATCCTCCGTGCGAAACTTGGAATCCGCGTCAAAAATAATTAGTACATGCGCATGTGGGAGACCTCGTTTCTGAAACTCTATGACGTGTACCATTACTACGACTGTTCCAAAAAAGGCCTTTTTTGATGTCTTCAAAAAGGCGGCTGAGTTTTACTCGAAATACGCGTGCAACTAAGTCCGGCCTGTGTTCAACTTGCTGCCAGGGTTGTAGATTTTCTGTAATTTCCGGCCATTTAGGATTACAGGTCATTGTTAAAAAAATGTCAGGTCTTCCATACTTTGTTACTATTGCTATTGCATCTTGATAACGCTGTTGCATGTTGCGGGGGCTACCTTCAAAGGACGACAGGAGAATTACTGTTTTTCCAATTGGAATTCCTTTTTGAATGGATTGTTTTTGCAAATGTTCTTGAAGAACACAGTAGTCTTCAACTTTAAGTTGTTTTTGATTTCTTCGTATGAAATTGAGCCAATTTGCTTCAATTTTAACGTATGCGTCTACTAAGTACTGTTGTGTCAGTTTCCCACCGTTTAAAATAGGATTGAAGTATTTTCGCACAGACAGAAGAAAACTGTAGTACTGTAGTTGTGTAATTCTTCTTGAAGTTCCTTGCTGGTGTAGGTTTTCATGCCACCCTTGATCACCGCTTGGAAAGAATAGCGGATACAGAAGAGCATCAAGGTTGCTGTGCAAAATGCTAATCCGTTGTGTTTTAGGAACGAAAGGGTTGTTTTTGTCTGGCTTAAGATGGACTAATATATCTCTTTGAAAATGAGGCTCTCCATCATCGTTTTGAAAAACAACTGCGACCTCACTTACACGTAGTTTGTTGTAACATCGGGGATCTTGTTGACGTTCTTGTTTAATTGCCAAGATAATAGAAGGCATTTCCGTCCCATTTTGTATAGCTCTCTGCTCCTCCTCAGCTTCAACGTCTTTTAGCATGCGATATGCGGCAGCAAATGGGCTGATTGTTTGTAAATGTACGGCAATTAGGTTCATCAGTTCTGCATTACACTTTTCATTTTCTTTTCGGTTCATCCTTTGTTCTGTAGCCTCAAAGATGTATAATTGTGCAAATGTTGGTGGTTGTCCTAGTTCTGGGTGAAGTGTTCCAGTACGGTGGTAGATCTGGCCATGAATTTTAAAACAATACGGTCCGAATCCAGGGGGCGGTGCAATGTTGGCACCAAATGAAGCAAATGCATGAGAACTGTTGATACTTCTGATATTTTCCATAAAATTTCTACTGTGTTCATGCGTTCCTTTCATCAACTGCTCAAACAGATCTGAGTAGTGACATCTTGGTAGCATCACTTTTCCTTTTTGACAGCATTGAGTAAACTGATTTTCAGATGGTTTTTCCTCGATAAAATTCATAGATTCGCATTTTGAACAAACTACATTGATCTTCCCACAGCAGTGTTGAATAATGATAGTTTCATTGTCTGTTACGTAACGTGCAAGTTGTTGAATGTTCTGCTGGGTTTGCCTTAGTTGGTAGCGCATTCTTTTTTGATAAATTTGTCGATCGTGTTGTTCTCGGTTTGTCCTGGATTCTGGAGATTCATTCAGACGACATTGTCTATGGGATTCTGCATCGTGTTCGTGTCTAGCCGCAGTGTGTTGCGGTGTTTCCTGTTCCCGACATTGTCTGTGAGATTCCGCATCCTGTGCTTGTCTGGCGGCAGTGTCTTGTGGTGTCTTCTGTTTCCGACGTTGTCTGTGAGATTCCGCATCCTGGGCTTGTCTGGCGACAGTGTCTTGTGGTGTCTCTTGTTCCCGGCGTTTTTGTTGAGGTTCCGCATCCTGTGCTTGTCTGGCGGCAGTGTGTGGTGTTGTCTCCTGCTTCCGAAATTTTCTGTGAGCTTCCGCATCCTGGGCTTGTCTGCTGGCAGTGTGTTGTGGTGTCTCCTGTTCCCGGCGTTTTTGGTGAGATTCCGCATCCTGGGCTTGTCTGGCGGCAGTGTGTTGCGGTGTGTCCTGCGCCCGTTGTTTCTTGCGATATTCTGCATCCTTGGCTTGTCTGACGGCAGTGTGTTGCGGTGTCTCCTGTTCCCAGCGTTTTTGTTGAGATTCTGCATCGTGGGCTTGTCTGGCGGCAGTGTGTTGCGGTGTCTCCAGTTTCCGGCGTTTTTGGTGCGATTCCGCATCCTAGGCTTGTCTGGCGGCAGTGTGTTGCGGTGTCTCCTGTTCCCGGCGTTTTTGTTGAGATTCGGCATCCTGGGCTTGTCTGGCGGCAGTGTGTTGCGGTGTCTCCTGTTCCCGGCATTTTTTGTGAGATTCGGCATCCTGAGCTTGTCTGGGGGCAGTGTGTTGCGGTGTCTCCTGTTCCCGGCGTTTTTGTTGAGCTTCCGCATCCTGGGCTTGTCTTGCGGCAGTTTGTTGCGGTGTCTCCTGTTCCCGGCGTTTTTGTTGAGCTTCCACATCCTGGGCTTTTCTGGTGGCAGTGTGTTGCGGTGTCTCCTGTTCCCAGCGTTTTTGGTGAGTTTCCGCATCCTGGGCTTGTCTGGCGGCAGTGTGTTGCGGTGTCTCCTGTTCCCGGCATTTTTGGTGATATTCGGCATCCTGGGCTTGTCTGGCGGCAGTGTGTTGCGGTGTCTCCTGTTCCCGGCATTTTTTGTGAGATTCCGCATCCTGGGCTTGTCTGGCGGCAGTGTGTTGCGGTATCTCCTGTTCCTGACGTTTTTTTGAGAGCTTCCGCATCCTGGGCTTGTCTGGTGGCAGTATGTTGTGGTGTCTGTTGCTCTCGACGTTGTCGTTTTCTTGCTGCTTCTGCTGCTTTTCTGTCTTCCTCCGTGGCGTATTTTCGCTTACGACCCATTATAAAACAGGAAGCGTAAAGAAGTATCTCTTCAGCACGCTGTCACTGGCAGAACGTGTTCAGTAAACCTGACAGAAGTCCCTCGCACAGTGTGACAGAAGTCCCTCGCACAGTGTGACTGAAGTCCCTCGCACAGTGCCGATATTCAAATTTGGCGCCCAAATCGGTGATTGGTCGCAGGCAGCGCCAGCGACCAATCAGCGATTTTTAACACAAATGTCCGGATCTTTGTAACACCATGCGGATACTGTGGGGACATCAGCGGCCAGGGTGTGAAGGGAGGACCGGGGAGCGGCGCTGCGGGTCGGGATACTTCTGCTGCGAGCAGTCGCTCATCTCCCGGCTTCTCTGAGTGGAAGTATCCGCACAGGCAGCGGCGCTCCCCGGTCCTCACTAATACGATTCCGCTCCCCGCTCCTCACCAATACGACTCGCTGATTGGTCGCGCTCTCCGCACGCGACCAATCAGTGATCTTGGTGCTAAAGTTAAACACCGCTGTGCTGATTGGTTGCCGACGCTGTGCGCGACCAATCACCGATTTGGGCGGAACATTTAAATAGCGTCCGCGACCAATCAGTACAGCGGTGTTTAAATGTGGAGCCAAGATCGGTGATTGGTCACGGCCGATATTTAAATTTGGCGCCCAAATCGGTGATTGGTCGCGGGCAGCGCCCGCGACCAATCAGCGATTTTTAACACAAATGTCCGGACCTTTGTAACACCATGCAGATACTGTGGGGACATCAGCGGCTAGGGTGTGAAGGGAGGACCGGGGAGCGGCGCTGCGGGTCGGGATACTTCTGCTGCGAGCGCCCGCTCATGTCCCGGGTTCTCGCAGCGGAAGTATCCGCACAGGCAGCGCCGCTGACATCCATGCGGCGTGAAGGGAGGACCGGGGAGCGGCGCTGCGGGTCCAATTGGTCGCGGCCGCTATTTAAATGTGCCGCACAAATCGTTGATTGGTCGCGGACTTGGCCCGCGACCAATCACTGATCTTGCGGCCAAAGTTAAACACTACTGTGCTGATTGGTCGCGGACGCTGCCCGCGACCAATCACCGATTTGGGCGCCAAATTTAAATATCGGCCGCGACCAATCACCGATCTTGGCTCCACATTTAAACACCGCTGTGCTGATTGTTCGCGGCCGATATTTAAATGTGGCGCCCAAATCCGTGATTGGTCGCGGGCAGCGTCGGCGACCAATCAGCACAGCGGTGTTTAAGTTTTGCGCTAAGATCAGTGATTGGTCGGGTCCGAAGACCGCGACCAATCATCGAATCGCCTTGGTGAGGACCGGGGAGCAGCGCTGCCTGTGCGAGTACTTACGCTACGAGAACCCGGGACATAGCGGGCGCTCGCAGCAGAAGTATCCCGACCCGCAGCGCCGCTCCCCGGTCCTCCCTTCCGCATGGAGGTCAGCGGCGCCGGCAGTCCTTCCGCTGATACCGGCCGGGAGATGAGCTCCTCGCGCCGCTCATCTCCCGGCTGCATCTCCGTCCCGCAGATGGGTCCGGCGGTCGGGTTCCTTCTGCTGTTGCCGGCCGGGAGATGAGCGCCTCGCGGCGCTTATCTCCCGGCTGCATCGCCGCTCAGCTCCGTCCTGCAGATGAGCCGCTAACGGCCGCCATCTTTTTTCAGAAATCCCGCGGCGCTGATTGGCTGCTGCCGGACCAATGAGCGACGCGGGATTTCCTGGACAGACAGACAGACAGACAGACTGACAGACAGACGGGATAAGACAATTATATATATAGATATTTTTTGTTTATTTATATTAGGATTTTTAAAAATATTTTTAAAGGGGTATTCCCATCTGTAGTAGATGTAGTATAATAATATTAGCAAATACCTCCAATTAGAAAATGTAGTATAGTTCTTCTAAAATAAAAGCACATACATTTTTTTAAGGATGCTTTCACACTTCATTCAGGCACCTGTTCAGACACTACGTCTGAGTATCTGCCCCCAGTAGGTGTATACACCCAAAAATGATGCACGTCAGAGTGCACAGTCGCCTTATCAGCACCATTATAGTCTATGGCCCTGTCGGCACATACACCCTAATACAGTTTTGCGGGGTGTTCGGATGTAGGCCCCAACGGAGCCACTGAACGCAGTGTGAAAGCACCCTAACCTTGGAAAACCCCTTTAAGTAAACTAAAACAAAAGTTATCATCTTAAAGTATTATATTTATGATATTTTCTTAATGAAGTGTTTAAGGAACCAAAGCTGGACTTGCAGATTTCTCCCTCTCACAGCTCTTGAAGAGATTTTGCTTATATCTCAAGTTTCTCATTTTAAAACCAAATAAAGCACTTGGAAATCTGGCTCTGGCTTGGCAGAGGAAAATACAGGTTCCTGAACGGAATATTAAATACTTTTCAAAGGTCTCGGCTGAATAAGAATTTATTTTATTAGCTCTTTTCCCATATTAAGATAACACGTTTGAAACCTGACATTTCTCCTGAGAGCAGCAAGGGAAAAATTCAACAAATGTTCATATCACAACTTCTGACCTTTTCTTGATGAGTTCTTTAAGTTGCCTAGACTGTATAATGTAATAATTATTGCAATGTCAGATATATTACCTGTTGACTCCATTTTTGACAAGGGATTCCTGACGCTGTCATGTTGACAGTCCCCTGGTAATGTCTGCCGTTGCCTTTGTAGCATATTTCTGGAAGAGACAGGGAATTCTTTATTAAATACTGCTTTCAATATTTAAAATTACCCATGAATTATCACCTTATTTTATGAATTAAAAATAATTAATTCAATGCATAAATAATATCAGAGATCAATGCATTAGAAGGACCATGACCAACACATGCTTGCAACTTGCCAACAATCTTGTGGGTTGGCCACCCCTGAGCCAAAAATGATCAATGTCAAATCTGATATAATAACACTTGTAAATAGGAATTCTTTTAAAGGAACCTGTCACCAGGTTTTTATAATATAAAGTACTGCCTCCACGTTAACCGCCTGTTTTACAGTAGGAAGATGTATATGTGTCTCCAATCCCCTCTGCATAGTCCCAAAATATATTTTATATTGCCCTCATTTAGCCTGGTCCAGTTTGATGGGCGTTTATAGCGCCTCTTCTCTGGTCGCAAACGCAGTCCTCCTTCCCTGTTTCATGTGGATGACGCATCCTATGTCATACACGCAGCGTCCCCAAATCTCGCTCCTGGGCAACGGTAGTTCACTCTTCCCTCAGCAGGGCAGAGCAAAATACTGTAATGTACAGTACAGACCAAAAGTTTGGACACACCTTCTCATTTAAAGATTTTTCTGTATTTTCATGACTTTGAAAATTGTACATTCACACTGAAGGCATCAAAACTATGAATTATCACATGTGGAATTATATCGTTAACAAAAAAGTGTGAAACAACTGAAAATATGTCTTATATTCTAGGTTCTTCAAAGTAGCCACTTTTTGCTTTGATGATTGCTTTGCACACTCTTGGCATTATCTTGAAGAGATTCAAGAGGTAGTCACCAGAAATGGTCTACCAACAATCTTGAAGGAGTTCCCAGAGATGCTTAGCATTTGTTGGCCTTTTTGCCTTCACTCTGCGGTCCAGCTCACCCCAAACCATCTCGATTGGGTTCAGGTCTGGTGACTGTGGAGGCCAGGTCATCCAGCGTAGCACCCCATCACTCTCCTTCTTGGTCAAATAGCCCTTACACAGCCTGGAGGAGTGTTTGGGGTCATTGTCCTGTTGAAAAATAGATGATGGTCCAACTACACGCAAACCGGATGGAATAGCATGCCACTGCAAGATGCTGTGGTAGCCATGCTGATTCAGTATGCCTTCAATTTTGAGTAAATCCCCAACAGTGTCACCAGCAAGCACCATCACACCTCCTCCTGCATGCTTCACGGTGGGAACCAGGCATGTAGAGTCCATCCGTTCACCTTTTCTGCGTCGCACAAAGACACGGTGGTTGGAACCAAAGATCTCAAATTTGGACTCATCAGATCAAAGCACAGATTTCCACTGGTCTAATGTCCATTCCTTGTGTTCTTTAACCCAAACAAGTCTCTTCTGCTTGTTGCCTGTCCTTAGCAATGGTTTCCTCGCAGCTATTTTACCATGAAGGTCTGCTGCACAAAGTCTCCTCTTAACAGTTGTTGAAGAGATGTGTCTGCTGGTAGAACTCTGTGTGGCATCGATCTGTTCTCTAATCTGAGCTGCTGTTAACCTGTGATTTCTGAGGCTGGTGTTTCGGATAAACTTATCCTCAGAAGCAGAGGTGACTCTTGGTCTTCCTTTCCTGGGGCGGTCCTCATGTGAGCCAGTTTCTTTGTAGTGCTTGATGGTTTTTGCAACTGCACTTGGGGACACTTTCAAAGTTTTCCCAATTTTTCGCATTGACTGACCTTCATTTCTTAAAGTAATGATGGCCACTCGATTTTCTTTACTTAGCTGCTTTTTTCTTGCCATAATACATGTTCTAACAGTCTAATAAGTAGGACTATCAGCTGTGTTTCCACCAGACTTCTGCGCCACACAACTGATGGTCCCAATCCCATTTATGAGGCAAGAAATCCCACTTATTAAACCTGACAGGGCACACCTGTGAAGTGAAAACCATTTCCGGTGACTACCTCTTTAAGCTCCTCAAGAGAATGCCAAGAGTGTGCAAAGCAGTCATCAAAGCAAAAGGTGGCTACTTTGAAGAACCTAGAATATAAGTCATATTTCAGTTGTTTCACGCTTTTTTGTTAACTATGTAATTCCAAATGTGTTAATTCATAGTTTTAATGCCTTCAGTGTGTATGTACAATTTTCATAGTCAAGAAAATACAGAAAAATCTTTAAATGAGAAGGTGTGTCCAAACTTTTGGTCTGTACTGTACATGAGACAGGAGAGGCTGAAGACCGACGATGACCTGGAAGTAAAGCTGGGCAGGGCAGAGCAAAGTACACCTGCACAGGAGAATGATTGTGGGATACTGTGAAGATGATGTAGGAGGTGTCATCCACAAACAATGGCGTTTTCAACCAGAGAGGAGGCATCGGATCAAGACCAGAGACGTACAGACCAGACCGCGTCGTATAAAATATATTTTTGACGCTATGCAGAGAGGGTTGAAGACTCATATACATCTTTCTAGAATACTGTAAAACAGGCAGTAAAGGTGGTGGCAGTACTTTATATTGGGAAAACCTGGTGGCAGGTTCCCTTTAATGTATAAATATGAGGTTCTGAATAATGGTGTATCCCCAATATCACATTTGTGGCTCAGTGTATTCTATACCTAAAATCATTAATTCTTGCATATATATAAGGAGATGGACATATTGCCCTGTGCCCCCTTGAAGGCATCAATGTTATCGTTATAATGTAAAGATTAATGTCATGTGTTATTGTGATGGAGATATGTAATGTTTTGCACTGTACTGTTGGGAAGTTGAGTTCTGCCCAGCAACAGACTGTTAGAACCCTCCTGTTTGTTTTTTCCATCTTGTGTTTTGCGGTCACGTGACCATCTTCCTTTATATTCCAGCTCCTCCTTTTTGGCTGTGCTGGACTTCAGTGTTGTTTGACTGTTTTGCTAGCCAGGTGCTTCGGTGCCTATTTCTCTCAGTTCGCTTGGCCCTGTGGGACCTCTAGTACCTTTTTGTAAGTTTATTTTTTTTGTTTTCTGCAACAACTTTCTCAGTGCAGGAGGTGTCCCATTTTTGTCCCATTCCTTATTTGTTTTAGGGACCCCTTCCCTTTATTATAGAGGTCTTCGTTCTGACTAGCCTAGGACTAAGGCGGGTCTGTTCACTAGGAACAGGCAGCCTGCTGCATCGTAGGGATTCAGCATAGTCTTACTGTAGGGAAAGCTTTCCCCTTCTTTCCTTAGTTCTTGTTGCAGATCATAACACAGACAGTGAATACAGTAAGACATAGTTAAGTGTTGGGACTAGCCCAGAGAGGGAGGGGCTAAGCAGAAGGATCAGAAAGGACTTGGTAGTGAGTCAGACAGGGCCTAAGAGCAGATGATTGGTCTGAGCGCTCAGCAAGCCCGCATGCATTGGGTGTTTTGTGGCAAGAGAGAAAGGAGATTGAGACAGAGATAACGTGATCCTGAGAAACAGACCGAGACAGAGAGAGAGTTACAGGGATGCAGAGAGAAGGACAGTGCCAGCTCAGAGGACTGATCAGAGAGCAGAGTAACCAAGTGACAAGGGTCTGGAGAAGGTACCTAGCAACAAGTTGCCGAGTAGCTTACAGCTCTTAAATGTAACGGGCCAGGATGGAATAGAAAATGAGACAAAGTGTCCTGGGCGGGAGTTCCCTAAGCATAAGAGAGCTTGAAGCCGGCCATATTGACATTATCCCTTTAAAAGGGAAAAGACGAGAAACCGCGGGAGGAAAAAAATGACTTTTACTGACTGTACTGTGGTGTTAAGCTGGGTGGTGGTGAAGGAAATGAGACCAGTGGAGGCAGGAATGTGTGAGGCCAAGGAAGTAATGAGACTGTGTATTGAGATGCTCTGTATTAATGAGGAAATGTGTGAGAAGTTGAGTACCTGCTATCCTGCTTACATAGTTGCCACACAATGGCTGTTTAGTAAAGCTTCGTTTGTTAAGAACTAGTGGTCTCTTTTCATGAACTGGTTAACATCTAGTTACATGCGGCCTGCATGGGTTTAGCACCCTCACAGCACAAGTCCACACACCCAGCCAGGACCCCCACTGTCGTGTATTCGTACAACAAATGAGTACCTCGCCCACGGCAACCGACCTGCGCTACGTTACATATACACTGTTTTTATTTTTTTAATGCATGATCACTTACTTTTCACCTTCCCAACCACCCCAGTTCTGCTTTTTTTTACCCTTAGCTGCCACTGGACACATCACAAAACACAACACACAAAATCCATCATGCTCAGTTCCTGCTGCCTCTAATCCTATACCATCACACATGCACAGAGATGTCACTGTGTCTCCCTCCTGTGATAAGCATCTCGCTGTCAATAGACAATGTACACACAGCCTGGTTTGGGTGGGGTTAGCTCTCTTGAGTCCTGCTACATGCTACATCTAAGAACTTCGATTGTGCCACAACTGCTGCACCCAGCAATCTAAGTGATACATCATTGGAATCAGGGTCTCTTTTCCTACATTATGTTGCTCTCAGATGAAGTAGCAAAAACCTGCTGACAGATTCCCTTTAACCCCTTAATAACATCTGACGTACTAATACGCGTCTGTGCCCTGGGACTTAAGAGCCAGACCCGTATTAGTACGTCATCGCGATCGCGCCCGCACACAGGCTGTGCGGGCGCGATCGCCGCCGGGTGTCAGCTGATTGTCACAGCTGACACCCGGTACTATGTGCAGGGAGCGGTCACGCACCGCTCCCAGCACATTAACCCCCGCGATGCTGCGATCGAAGTCGATCGCGGCATTGCGGGGGCAAGGGGAGGTGATCGGCGATACTCACCTCCTCTTCCGGCTTCCAGCGCAGTCTGCAAAGGCTTCCCGGGTGTTGCCATGACGACCCGATGTCGTCATGACAACATCCGGGTCACCAGAGAGCAGGAAGATTGCTTGGACATGCGCAGTGCATCTCCAAGCAATCTTCACACTGTGCACTTCTGACAGCCTTCATGGCATAGGGATGGTGCTCCATTCCTGTGCCATGCAGGCGATCAGAAAAAAAAAAGTGAAAGTCCCAGAGTGGGAAAAAGTAATAAAGTGTATAAACTGTGTGAAAGTGGAAAAAAAAAAAAAAAAAAAATGTGCAAAAATATTATAAAAAAATAAAAAAAATAATACACCAAAAATAAAAATATAATGTACCCATCAATAAATATTATTATAAAAAAAATAAAAAAAAAACAATAAAAGTACACATATTTGGTATCGCCGCGTCCGGAACAACCTGACCTATAAAACTGTCCCACTAGTTAACCCCTTCAGTGAACCCGGTAAAAAAAAAAAAAAAAAAAACAAGCAAAAAACAATGCTTTATCACCATACTGCCAAACAAAAAGTGGAATAACACGCGATCAAAAAGACGCATATAAATAAAAATGATACCACTGAAAACGTCATCTCGTCCCGCAAAAAACAAGCTGCCATATAGCTCCATCAGCCGAAAAATAAAAAAGTTATAGCTCTCAGAATAAAGCGATACTAAAAAATATTTTTTTCTATAAAATAGCTTTTATTGTGTATAAGCGCCAAAACATAGAAAAATGATACAAATGTGGTACCGCTGTAAACGTACTGACCCGAAGAGTAAAGCTGCCTCATCAATTTTACCACACGCGGAACAGAATAAAAAAAAAAAAAAAAAAACAATTCCTGAATTGTTGGTTTTTGTTTATTCTGCCTCCCAAAAATCGGAATAGAAAGCGATCAAAAGATGTCACGTGCCTGAAAATGGCACCAATAACAACGTCAAGTCATCCCGCAAAAAACGAGCCGTCACATGACTGTCTGCCAAAATCTGGAAAAATTATAGCTCTCAAAATATGGCGATGCAAAAACTAGATTTTACAAAAAATGCGTCTTTTAGTGTGTGACAGCTGTCAGTCATAAAAACCCCATATGATTCTGGCATTGCTGTAATCACACCGACCCGAAGAATAAAGTCGTCTAATCACTTATACCGCACAAGGAACGGCGTCAAAAATAAACTCTTGAGTTAGGATTGGGCTAGGGTTAGGGCTGGGTTTGGGGCTAGGGTTGTGCTGGGGCTAGGGTTGTGCTGGGGCTAGGGTTGTGCTGGGGCTAGGGTTGTGCTGGGGCTAGGGTTGTGCTAGGGTTAGGGCTGGGGTTGGGATTTTTTTCAAAAGTAAGAAAAAAAGATGACGATATGGCGACTAGTGTTGAGAGCAAGTGCTCGCTACTTGAGTTTGCATCAGGTGCTCTGGTATGCATTTAGTATCGTGGGTATTTGAGTGACATGCTCGAGTCTCTGCCCCATATGCTTTGCGGCCAAAAAACTTTACGGGGATTGCCTGCCATGCACGAGCGATCCCCGCATGTTTTTTTTTGGGTGTCTAATAACCGTGAAACATGCGGAGCAGGGACTCGAGCATGTCACTCGAGCACACGCTGTACATGGTGCATACCTGAGTACCCGATGCAAACTCAAGTAGCGAGCACTTGCGCTCAAGAATAATGAAAACTTATTCAATATGATGACCTAATGTAAACAAATAATGTGCCGTACCTCTGGGTTCAAAATGTTCACTATACACCTTAATAAAATCTTTGAGGGGTATAGTTTCCAAAATGGGGACACTTGTGGGGGAGCTCCACTGTTTAGGCACATCACGGGCTCTCCAAACGCGACATGGTGTCCGCTAACAAATTGAATGGAAAATCGGCTCAAGTTGTTAGCGGACGCCATGTTGCGTTTGGAGAGCCCCTGTGTGTCCAAACATTGGAGCTCCCCCACAAGTGACCCCATTTTGGAAACTAGACCCCCCAAGGCACCTATCTAGATGCATAGTGAGCACTTAGAACCCCCAGGTGCTTCACAAATTGATTCGTAAAAATGAAAAAGTGAAAATAAAACACTTTTTCATTTTTATGAATCAATTTGTGAAGCACCTGGGGTTCCAAGTGCTCACTATGAATCTAGATAGGTGCCTTGGGGGGTCTAGTTTCCAAAATGGGGTCACTTGTGGGGGAGCTCCAATGTTTGGGCACACAGGGACTCTCTAAATGCAACATGGTATCCGCTAACAAATTGAATGGAAAATCGGCTCAAATTGTTAGCGGACACCACATTGCGTTTGGAGAGCCCCTCTGTGCCCAAACTTTGGAGCTCCCCCACAAGTGACCCCATTTTGGAAACTAGACCCCCCAAGGCACCTTTCTAGATGCATAGTGAGCACTTGGAACCCCCAGGTGCTTCACAAATTGATTCGTAAAAATGAAAAAGTGAAAAAAAAAACACTTTTTCATTTTTATGAATCAATTTGTGAAGCACCTGGGGTTCCAAGTGCTCACTATGAATCTAGATAGGTGCCTTGGGGGCTCTAGTTTCCAAAATGGGGTCACTTGTGGGGGAGCTCCAATGTTTGGGCACACAGGGACTCTCTAAATGCAACATGGTATCCGCTAACAAATTGAATGGAAAATCGGCTCAAATTGTTAGCGGACACCACATTGCGTTTGGAGAGCCCCTCTGTGCCCAAACTTTGGAGCTCCTCCACAAGTGACCCCATTTTGGAAACTAGACCCCCCAAGGCACCTATCTAGATGCATAGTGAGCACTTGGAACCCCTAGGTGCTTCACAAATTAATTCGTAAAAATGAAAAAGTGTTTTTTTTTTCACTTTTTCATTATTACGAATCAATTTGTGAAGCACCTGGGGGTTCCAAGTGCTCACTATGCATCTAGAAAGGTGCCTTGGGGGGTCTAGTTTCCAAAATGGGGTCACTTGTGGGGGAGCTCCAAAGTTTGGGCACAGAGGGGCTCTCCAAACGCAATGTGGTGTCCGCTAACAATTTGAGCCGATTTTCCATTCAATTTGTTAGCGGATACCATGTTGCATTTAGAGAGTCCCTGTGTGCCCAAACATTGGAGCTCTCCCACAAGTGACCCCATTTTGGAAACTAGACCCCCCAAGGCACCTATCTAGATGCATAGTGAGCAGTTGGAACCCCCAGGTGCTTCACAAATTGATTCATAAAAATGAAAAAGTGTTTTTTTTTTCACTTTTTCATTGTTACGAATCAATTTGTGAAGCACCTGGGGGTTCCAAGTGCTCACTATGCATCTAGAAAGGTGCCTTGGGGGGTCTAGTTTCCAAAATGGGGTCACTTGTGGGGGAGCTCCAAAGTTTGGGCACACATGGACTCTCCAAACACAACATGGCGTCCGCTAATTATTCAAGCAAATTTTACAATCAAAAAGTCAAATAGCGCTCCTTCCCTTCCGAGCCCTGCCGTGCGCCCAAACAGTATTTTTTCCCCAAATATTGGGTATCTAGGTGCCCAGGGGAAATTGCACAACAAATTTTGGGGTCCATTTTTTCTTGTTACCCCTGTGAAAATAAAAAAAATTGGGTCTAAATTAACATTTTTGTGAAAAAAGTTAAATGTTCATTTTTTTCTTCCACATTCAAAAAATTCCTGTGAAGCACCTGAAGGGTTAATAAAGTTCTTGAATGTGGTTTTGAGCACCTTGAGGGGTGCAGTTTTTAGAATGGTGTCACTTTTGGGTATTTTCTGTCATAAAGACCTCTCAAAGTGACTTCAAATGTGATGTGGTCCCTAAAAAAATGGTTTTGTAAATTTTGTTGGAAAAATGAGAAATCGCTGGTCAACTTTTAACCCTTATAGCTCCCTAACAAAAAAAAATTTTGGTTCCAAAATTGTGCTGATGTAAAGTAGACATGTGGGAAATGTTATTTATTAACTCTTTTGTGTGACATATCGCTCTGATTTCAGGGCTTAAAAATTCAAATTTTGAAAATTGCAAAATTTTCAAAATTTTCGCCAAATTTCCGTTTTTTTCACAAATAAACGCAAGTGATATCGAAGAAATTTTTCCACAATCATGAAGTACAATATGTCACGAAAAAACAATCTCAGAATCAGGGGGATCTGTTGAAGCGTTCCAGAGTAATTACCTCATAAAGTGACAGTGGTCAGAATTGTAAAAATTGGCCTGGTCATTAACGTGCAAACCACCCGCGGGGCTTAAGGGGTTAAATAGGGATGAGCAAATGTTCTCGGTGATACTCGGTTATCAGGGTATCTGTGCAATCCGTTGGCAAATATATACAGTAGCTATAACGAAACCACAGACCTCATCAGGTATTCTGTTTATCCCTGGCGACAACTAGAAGTGACACATGTTAATTCAAATAAAAAATTATTTTTATTAGATATCTCAAAATTATTAAAAACAGTAAAGGTGCAGGAAAAAAGGGTACAGGAGCTGTAATACCCAATAATAAAGGCGATCTTGTAAAAATTCAACACTGATTATAATTCCAAATCAAGTTCAAAAATACAAATAATTTAATTTTGCATTTAGCACCTTGCTCTTTAGTCCAATTCGTTCAAGTGCAATATTCTTATACCTAATAGTCCAATGCAAGGTGACAAAAAATGCAAAAAAAGTATATATAGCGGAATGCTAGTAGACCTGCAAATGCAAAACATTTAATAGCTCATATTGCATACTGCCCTCTAGCCTAAATACTTGAAACACATGCCCTAAGGTTTATAATGCTTCTATCAAAGCAGACCCTCATATATGGAGTCAAATCCTTACAATTCACAGGTGCGCTTAATGGTATAAAGGTCAAGCTGAATGCCACAGAAAATCATCTATGTGAACATACCCTAGATCAGGGGTCTCAAACACGCAGCCCCTCCGGCTGCTTCATGCACGCCGCAGGCACATAGACCCCATAATGATCGCGGCTCTCTCCAGCAGCCGCCGACATCAGCGCTATAGTGCAGTGTATTGCCGCGTAGAGACCGGCTCTCTGCACAGCAATACCAGTGTCAGCCGCCGGCCTATCAGAGGCCAGCAGCTGACATCTGCGTCCCAGCGCAGCGGCGTATGACGTCACTGCCATGCGCTGATGTCAGCTGCTGGCCTCTGATAGGCCGGCGGCTGACACTGGTATTGCTGTGCAGAGAGCCGGTCTCTGCGTGGCAATACACTGCATTACAGCGCTGATGTCGGTGGCTGCTGGAGAGAGCTGTGATCGTTACGGGGTCTGTGCCTGTGGGCCACAGGTGCAGAAACGACGCCAAGGGAAAGGAGGAGAGGTGAGAAGAACATTTTTTTTTTTTTTTCTGTCATGTCTATGTGAAATACAGCACAGGGGACCTGTGTGCAGTATGGGGGGGACCTGTGCACAGAATGGGGGGTAGGAAAACACCTGTGCGCAGTATGGGGGGGGACCTATGCACAGAATGGGGGGTAGGAAAACACCTGTACACAGTATGGGGGGTAGGAAAACACCTGTGCACAGTATGGGGGGGGCCTGTGCGCAGTATGGGGGGTAGGAAAACACCTGTGCGCAGTATGGGGGGGGACCTGTGCGCAGTATGGGGGGGTAGGAAAACACCTGTGCACAGTATGGGGGGGACCTGTGCGCAGTACGGGGGGGGTAGGAAAACACCTGTGCGCAGTATGGGGGGTAGGAAAACACCTGTGCACAATATGGGGGGAACCTGTGTGCAGTATATGGGGTGGTGACCTGTGCGCAGTATGTGGGGGAGGGAACCTGTGAGCAGTATGGGGGGGAATCACCTGTGCGCAGTATGGGTGGAGGGAACCTGTGCTCAGTATGGGGGGAGGGAACCTGTGCGCAGTATATGGGGGGTGACCTTTGTGCAGTATGGGGAGGAGGGAACCAGTGCGCAGTATGGGGAGGCGGGAACCTGTGTGCAGTATATGGGCGGATACCTGTGCGCAGTATTGGGGGGGGGCCTGTGCGCAGTATGGGGGGGGGACCTATGCGCAACATGGGAGGGGGAACCTGTGCGCAGTATGGGGAGGAGTAAAACACCTGTGCGCAGTATGGGGGGGTACCTGTGCGCAGTATGGGAGGGGGAACCTGTGCACAGTATGGGGAGGAGTAAAACACCTGTGTGCAGTATGGGGGGTACCTCAGCACAGTAAGTGGGGGGACCTGTGTGCAGTATGGGAGGGAACCTGTGCACAGTATGGGGGGGAGGGAACCTGTGCGTAGTATGGGGGGGAAATCACCTGTGCGCAGTATGGGGGGGAGGGAAACTGTGCGCAGTATGGGGGGGACACCTGTGTGCAGTGTCGGGGGGAGGGAACCTGTGCGCAGTATATGAGGGGTGACCTGTGCGCAGTATGGGGGGGGAGGGAACCTTTGCGCAGTATGGGGGGGAGGGAACCTGTGCGCAGTATGGGGGGAGGGGACTTGTGTGCAGTATGGGGGTGTGTGACCTGTGTGCAGTATAGGGGGATGACCTGTGCGCAGTATGGGGGGGTGACCTGTGTGCAGTATGGAGGGGGTGATCTGTGCGCAGTATGGGGGGGTGGACCTGGATGGGGACATGTGCGCAGGATGGGGACCTGGATGGGGGACATGTCTGCAATATGGGGACCTGGATGGGGGACATTACGACAAGAATGGGACCAGGATGGGGACGTTACTTCAAGATGAGGACCAGGATGGGTCCATTACTACAAGATGAGGACCTGGTTGGGGACATATCTACAATATGGGAGCCAGGATGGGGATATACCTACAATATGGGGACCTGGATGGGGATATACCTACAATATCGGGACCAGGATGGGGCACATTACTACAATATAGGGACCAGCATGGGGCATTACTACAAGATGAGGACCAGTTCAAAAGTTGTATAGAAAAAAAATGGTATCATGAAAAATGTCACTTTGTCCTGCAAATAATGCGGCCCCCCAAATTAAATGTTTTTCCGTGTGCGGCCCATATACCCACCTGAATTTGAGACCCCTGCCCTAGATGGTCATGAAGTTTCAGCCTGGTCTCACTAAAAATGAGAACTATCACACATATATATTGATGGAACTTAAAGATGTTTTTACCTGATAAAGGAACGCTGTGGTATCTAAGTAGGAGCCCCTCAGTGGGGCTGAGTACAGGAGCTGCCACTTAGATACCACAGCGTTGCTTTATCAGGTAAAAACATCTTTAAGTTCCATCAATATATATGTGTGATAGTTCACATTTTTCCTGAGACCAGGCTGAAACTTCATGACCATCTAGGGTATGTTCACATAGATGATTTTCTGTGGCATTCAGCTTGACCTTTATACCATTAAGCGCATCTGTGAATTGTAAGGATTTGACTCCATATATGAGGGTCTGCTTTGATAGAAGCATTATAAACCTTAGGGCATGTGTTTCAAGTATTTAGGCTAGAGGGCAGTATGCAATATGAGCTATTAAATGTTTTGCATTTGCAGGTCTACTAGCATTCCGCTATATATACTTTTTTAGCATTTTTTGTCACCTTGCATTGGACTATTAGGTATAAGAATATTGCACTTGAACGAATTGGACTAAAGAGCAAGGTGCTAAATGCAAAATTAAATTATTTGTATTTTTTAACTTGATTTGGAATTATAATCAGTGTTGAATTTTTACAAAATCGCCTTTATTATTGGGTATAACAGCTCCTGTACCCTTTTTTTTCCTGCACCTTTAGTGTTTTTAATAATTCTGAGATATCTAATAAAAATAATTTTTTATTTGAATTAACATGTGTCACTTCTAGTTGTCGCCAGGGATAAACAGAACACCTGGTGAGGTCTGTGGTTATATTTATGCATTTGAGAAGTGCCAATCCAGTGTTTAACAGGTATTTGGAAATTCTAAAGATTAAACAAACATATAGCTGCAGCTTTTTTGTGGTGGCTGAAAAAATGTAATATATTTTGATCCATCAAGTATTACGCGCTTTGATGATTTTTTTTGTGCTATACAACACTCCCAAAAATCGTTGAAACATTTTCCTGGGTTACATTTCTCAGCCGTACACTATTCCATAGTGTGGGGAACATTTCTGTGATCTTTAAAACTGAAAAAAAGCTTTTAAAAATTTTGTAGGGTTCCATTTCTCAGCCATAGAGTGCTACATGCTTAGTGGGCGATAAAGATGTCATAAGCATGCGAGACTCCCGAGGGAATAACCGGAGGAATATCAGAGCCAGAGGAAGCTGGTGCAACAGCAGAGATTGCAGGAGCCTCTTGTCCTGATCCAGCCAATATCCCTGACCCACCAAGGCCTGAACCCAGGCAACATCCTTTACCGCTTGGGTTCTTGCGGACTGGAGACGGGAGAGCCAGGATCCAGGAACTTGTGAGTGGACTGTGGGGCCTAGACTGGTCGAAAGAGACAAGGAGGTGAGCCAGGACCAGGTCTGGACAAATATTGTCGGGCCCACTAGCTGTATTGTACTGAGTTGGCATCCTGAAGGGGGGGAGGTAATTGCTTTCGACCATCAACAAAGACGGGGGTCCATTGAAGAGTGTGGGATATGTCATCACATCTCGTTCAACCATAGGGCAGTAGAGACGGAACACTTGCCTCAAAGGCTGCAAGAGCTAGCGGCTGGAACTAGGGTTATGTTCCTCAAAATGGAGGGACAACATCGCTGGTATGCAGTGGATTTGATCGCAGAAGGAAGGGAGCAGGATGAACCCTTCTTTAGAAATGAACGTGCCTGGGAAAGACTCCTAAAGGTGGCTTGAGAAGGGACAACCGCCCCTGAGAGATCGTACTGTCTTTGGGGTTCCCCACCTCCTATGTGGGAGCAGTCGATGGTTCAGGTGACACAAGGGGACGTTGCCCATTTCTATATGTCGGGGGCTCTGGCACTACCTCAAGCTGTGTCGATTACAGCCCAGGCTCCTGGAATCGGGCTCCAGGAAGCAGGTGGAGGCAGTCCCCCCAGCCTCGAGAAGAAGTGGACACCTGAAGAGGATTACTGTATTACCCTCCCTACAATTTTTACTCTCGGTAGGGCGTAGCTTCCTGCTGGCATACGCAATTACCTTCTCTCTTCCATTTTGCATCTGGGAC
Source organism: Phyllobates terribilis (assembly GCF_046119375.1). Classification (NCBI taxonomy): domain Eukaryota; kingdom Metazoa; phylum Chordata; class Amphibia; order Anura; family Dendrobatidae; genus Phyllobates; species Phyllobates terribilis. The sequence continues at coordinate 95,064,456 of NW_027362761.1, read as the reverse complement.
AACACAGCTCCCAGTCCCTCGTTGCTGGCAATGGTGTACAGCAGGAAAGGCTGGCTGTAGTCAGGGTAAGCCAGGAATTCTTCACCAGTCAGGATTTCCTTCATTACTGCAAAGGATTCAGCCTGTTCTTTGCCCCACTGGAATGGGGGACTCTTTCCTCTTTTGTCTGTCCTACCAGAAGGTCTTGTAGAGGTGCTACCTTTTTGGTATAGTCCTTTATGAACCTCCTGTAGTTCCCGACCAGTCCCAGGAATTGCCGTACTTCTTTGATGCTTCTCAGTTCAGGCCACTTATGGATGGCAGTGACCTTCTCCCGGTCTGGTGCTACTCCCTCCGAGCTGACTACGTGCCCCAGGTACTGAACCTTCTGCTTGAGCATGTAGCATTTAGAAGGCTTTAGTTTCATGCCATACCAGGACAATGCTTCAAATACCCCCGCCAGGTGCTTCAGATGGTCCTCATATGTCCTCAAGTACACGATAACGTCATCCAGGTACAGCAGCACTGTCTCGAAGTTCTGATGTCCCAAGCAACACTCCATCAGCCTCTGGAACATTCCGGGCGCATTTCAGAGTCCAAACGGCATACTGTTGAACTTGCACAGTCCCATCAGGGTGGTGAAGGCTGTCTTCTCCCAGTCTTCCTCAGCAACAGAGACTTGCCAGTACCCGCTAGTGAGATCCAGTGTAGAGAAGTAATTGGCAGATTTTAGTGCAGCCAGGGATTCCTCTATACGGGGCAAAGGGTATGCATCTTTATGTGTTATGCGATTAATCTGTCTATAATCTACACACATCCTCATGCTACAGTCCTTTTTCCTGACCAGGACCAGTGGAGCTGCCCAAAGGCTACAGCTATCCCTTACTACCCCTGCCTTTTTCATGTCATGCAACATTTCCTTGGCTTTCTGATAATGTGCTGGTGGTAGGGGTCGGTAACGCTCCTTAATGGGTGGATGGTTACCGGTGGGTATGTGGTGTTGTACCCCTTTAACCCTTCCAAAGTCAAGTGAGTGTTTACTAAACACTTGTTCATATTCCTGAACCACTCTGTAAACACCGTGTTTCTGATGGACAGGAGTGGCGTCAGTCCTAATATGGAGCTGTTGACACCAATCCTCCAGCTGAGCTTCGGAGTCGTTGTCCTCCACTGCATCTGGTGGGGTCAAGGATTCCACTGTGTGTATGGCATCATCATTCACAGTATACAATCTAGCAGCAGTGGCATACCTTGGCAATTTGACTTCCTCCTCCCCACAATTTAGGAGTCGTACGGGCACCCTCCCATTGCGTATGTCAACTACCCCTCTAGCAGTTAAGAGTGTAGGTCTGTGCTCTGAGCCAATTGGCTCCACTACCGCCTGGTAGTTCTGAGACCTATTGCTGCCCTACACAAATCAGCATCTCACTCATTGGGGGAATCACAATGGGTATCGGGTCTGTCACCCGTACATTACCAATCTCACCACCTGTTAGCTCTACCTGTTGCTGGTACAGGAGGGCTCGAATCTCTCTCTGGAGCACCTTCCTCTGCCCTGGTTTGGCAGTGTCAGCAATCTGTTGGAGCAAAAACAACACTTCTCCCAAACAGTTACCAACAATATTTGTACCAAGTATCATATACAAGTCTGTATCACCAGGGTTAGATACTATGACAATTAGTCCTTGGTCCTTTAGTTCCACTCTCCCCACCTTCACTGTCACGTCCTTAACCCCTACTAGGTTAAGAGGAAGGCCGTTAGAGGCATACACAGAGAGGTTCGGGGCTGGCGGGTGGAGTTCATCTATGGACCAGTACCTTTTGTAGAGGACATCAGGTACGATGGTTACCTGTGAGCCGGTGTCCAGTAACGCAGGTGTTGCTATGCCGTCCAGCACGATGGACAGGAAAGGCCTTCCTCCTACGAACCGGTGGTACCAGCTTGATGGGCCTGGTTGATTTACTCCTGGGTGTCGGCCCTTGGCCCCAGGGTTTGCCGGTTTAACGGACAGTTCAGCGCGGTGTGGCCTGCCTTGTGGCAGCGGTAGCAGATGAAGTCTCCTGGAGGGCGACGTTGGTCGTTGGTCCTCCCACAGGGTGGCATTGTCCTCCTACGGGGTGATGTCGTCCTCCTACGGGGTGGTGTCGTCCTCCTTCTCCTCATCCAGGGGACATCCTCAGGACTGTCGGCAAGTAGGATCCTTCCTTCCGACTCGGGCTCTGCCTGTAGCTGCAGGGTGTTCAGGACAGTGGCCAGGGTCTTACTCAGCTGACAGACTTCAGAGAACAGGTTGTCTAGCTCGCTAGGGGGCACTATTTGCATCTTTATTTCAGCCATTAATGAAGGAGCAGTGGGTGCTGCGGGCACTGGGGTGGCCCAACCCTGGTAACGCTGGATAGCAGTCCCTGATGTTTCCAGGGACTGAAGGCCCTTAATAGCCATGTCCTTCAGGGTGTCAAAGGTGGCATTTGGATGATCTAAGGCCCACCATCTTACGTTTCTACTCTCCTCCTGGGACCTCAACCCCCGGATGAATTGTTCTGTCTGCATTTATAATAATAATAATAATAATAATAATAATTTTTATTTTTATAGCGCCAACATATTCCGCAGCACTTTACAAATTTTAGGGGGGACTTATACAACAATACAGAATAAACATAACTCATATCGAAAGGAGTGAGGGCCCTGCTCGCAAGCTTACAGTCTATGAGGAAATGGGGGAGACACAAAAGGTAGAATGTACATATATTGCATAATGCAGCCTTGATATACTATATAGGATAAATAATACATGGACTGGTCGCCTGCCAGTATGTGTGCAGTCCTGACCGAGGCAATTATGTGCATGGTTGGTATGAACCTGAAATTGAAGAAGATTTTAATATGAGTGAAAACTGGGACAGACAACTGGGATGGACAGATAGTGTGTGGGGGCGATACGCCAGTCTAAAGAAATGGGTTTTTAGGGTCCGCTTGAAACTGTGGGTATTGGGAATTAATCGAACTGTCCTGGGTAATGCATTCCAAAGAATTGGCGCAGCACGCGAGAAATCTTGGAGACGGGAGTGGGAAGTTCGGATTATGGAGGATTTAAGTTTTAAGTTGCTGGCAGAACGGAGGGCACATGTAGGGTGGTAGACTGAGAAAAGGAAGGAGATGTAGGGGGGTACTGAAGCATGGAGCGCTTTGTGGGTAAGCATAATAAGTTTAAATTGAACTCTATATTGGATGGGTAACCAATGACTGGCACAGGGAAGAGGCATCGGTGTAGCGGTTGGCGAGGAATATGATCCTGGCTGCTGCGTTAAGGACGGATTGGAAAGGGGAGAGTTTAGTAAGAGGGAGCCCGATAAGTAGAGAGTTGCAGTAGTCCAGACGAGAATGAATAAGAGCGACAGTAAGAGTTTTTGCCAAGTCAAAGGTGAGAAAAGTCCTGATTCTTGAGATGTTTTTGAGGTGTAGATGACATGAACGAGCGAGTGATTTGATGTGAGGAGTGAAGGAAAGAACTGAGTCAAAAATTACCCCAAGAAAGCGGGCTTGTTGATGGGGAGTAATGGTTGAGCCACAAACGGAAATGGCAATATCGGGCACAGGTAGGTTAGTGGAGGGAGGAAATACGAGTAGTTCAGTTTTTGACAGATTCAGTTTTAGACAGAGGGAGGACATAATGTTAGACTCAGCAGAAAGACAATCACTGGTCTTTTGTAGTAATGCAGGGGTGATGTCCGGAGCAGAGGTGTATAATTGGGTGTCATTAGCATAGAGATGGTACTGAAAACCGAATCTGCTGATTGTTTGTCCAATGGGAGCAGTGTATATGGATAAAAGAAGGGGGCCTAGGACTGATCCTTTAGGAACCCCTACAGTAAGGGGAAGGAGAGAGGAGAAGGAGCCGGCGAAAGACACAGAGAAGGAGCTGTCAGAGAGATAGGAGGAGAACCAGGAGAGAACAGTGTCCTTGAGGCCGACAGTGCGGAGCAAAGAGAGAAGGAGCTGGTGATCCACAGTGTCGAATGCTGCAGAGAGATCCAGGAGAATCAGCAGGGAATAGTGATCATTAGATTTAACTGTTAGTAGATCATTAGAGACTTTAGCGAGGGCAGTTTCAGTAGAAAGTAAAGAGCGTAAACCAAATTGTAAAGGGTCAAGAAGAGAGTTGTCTGAGAGATAGCGGATTAGACGGGAATGGACCAGGCATTCCAAGAGTTTAGAGATAAAGGGAAGATTGGAAACAGGTCTGTAGTTGGCCATGCAGTTCTGGTCAAGGGATGTTTTTTTAAGTAATGGATGTATGCTGGCGTGTTTAAAAGAAGAGGGAAAGATGCCTGATGAGAGGGAGAGGTTGAAAATTTTAGTTAGGTGAGTGGTGACAGCTGGAGCAAGGGACTGAAGGAGATGTGAGGGAATAGGGTCACTGGTGCAGGTGGTAGGGCGAGAATATGCAAGGAGTCTGATCACTTCATCTTCCGTGACTGGTTCGAAATCAGAAAGTGAGCAAAATACAATGTGGCGGGAGAGAGCATGCAAAACGTTTGGGGATTGGGAGAAAATTTCCTGACGGATATGGTCAATTTTTTCTTTGAAATAATTGGCCAGATCGTCTGCGCTGAGGTCGGTGATCGGGGCCTGTGCTGTTTGATTGAGGAGAGAATGAAACGTGTCAAAGAGTCGTTTAGGATTATTGGAAAGTGAGATTATGAGGTTGTTAAAGTAGGTTTGTTTGGAGAGGTGAAGCACAGAGTTATATGTTTTCAGCATAAATTTATAATGGAGGAAATCTTCGGGCAGATTAGATTTTCTCCACAGCCTTTCAGCGCACCTGGAACACCGCTGGAGAAGACGTGTTTGAGGCATGTGCCAGGGTTGTCGCCGTCTATACCGAATTGTTCTTTGTGTAGGAGGTGCGGCTTCATCCAGGGCGCATAGCATTATTTCGTTATAATGCTTCAATGCAGGGTTGAGACATGAGAGGGAGGAGATTGGGGCCAATGATGATTGCAACTTTTTCATAAATTTCTGGGTGTTAATGGCCCATATATTTCTATAAGTGTGGAAAGTGGGGGGGTCTTGAGTAGTGTCACAGTTCTTGACAGAGAATGAAAGAAGATTATGGTCAGACAGTGGAAGGGGAGAGTTAGTAAAATCATGTACTGAGCAAAGCCGGGAGAAGATCAGGTCCAATGTGTTCCCGTCCTCATGTGTAGGAGAATTAGCAAGCAGTGAGAGGCCGAAGGAGGAGGTTAGTGATAAAAGGTGAGCGGCAGATGGGGAAAGAGGATCGCCAATTGTGATGTTAAAATCTCCCATGATTATCATGGGGATGTCGCAGGATAGAAAATTTGGAAGCCAGGCAGCAAAGCATTTTATTCTCATCCTGTATGCTGGCTGGACTAACCTGTTTCAGGGCCTGCAGGGCTTCCTGTAAGCGCCAGGCATAGTCCCGGATACTGTCCTCAGGTTTCAGGGTACAGTGGTAGAACCTCAGAGATCTGTCTCAGTGCGGTGTTCTCTTAAAGATAATGGATACTGATTTCTGGTCTGCGGCTGGCCAGGTTTCAATTTCCCGCTCTGCGGCACCAGTCAATTGACCCAGCACAATAGCGGCTCTGTTTACCAGTCATAGAATACATGTCCAGTACACCGCATATTTTTCTCTTGAACCCAAACAGGGTGTCTGGTTTGCCATCATACTGGGGAAGCCATTTCGCTCAAGGGATATACGGCAGGGCCATGGGTATCAACGGAGTCACGACCCCTGCTGGAGGGGCGGCCGCTCAGGCCTGAGCAGCGCCGGGCGCAAGTTGAGCATCAGGAGCATTACCCGGTGCTCCGGCGGCTTGTTGGTCGTGGGCCATGGTTGCGCCCCCCAAGTGAACCGTAGCCTACCTCCTGCTTCTTTAATCGGGTAGGCCGCAGCTCTGCAGACGACGGTCTCCTTCCATGACCTGACGCTTCCTGGTGTTGCGTCAGAGCGCGAGACGGGGCTTGAGCTTCGTGCGCTTCCAGCAGTCACGCCTCTCCGATTCCCACGGTTACACCCCTCTTCTTCCCGCGCGGCGACTCAAAAATGGCGGACAATGGCGAGAAACAGCGGCAATTGGCGGGAAAACTTCACCACGGTATGCGACACAGTTCTTTAAGGCGCACAGTACCTGGTGGCAGCGGGCACGCTATCCTGTTCGTGACGCCAGAAGTTGACGCGCCCCCGAGGCAATGGGGTACTCGGCAGCCGGGCCTATGGATGCTGGGGGGGGGGGGTAAGTCACAGTGGCTGGTCCGGTCCATGGCCCAGGGCGGTCAACCAAAAAGGGCATTGGAACTTGGATAGAAAATAAAGATAAAGTAAATAGTTTGTTATGCCACCTGTGGTACCTGGTAAGGATTAGCAGCGTTGCTGCAGACCTCCGTGGGGTGATGGGATAGCAGCTGAGGTGTTTCTGCTCCCCACAGGTGGAGCGGGCCCCCGGGGCAGTGTGGAGTTTGGTGGGTGGTGATGCTGGGACTTGTAGTGCAGGCGGGATGGCGCAGCAGGAGTAATTGACAGAGACAAGGGATTCGCTTCAATACCTTTACTGGTGCTGATGTCAGGTACGGTCCTGGGTACTCAGTAGGATGGGTGCACTTCAGGACTTCTCCCCAGTGAGCGGGTATAAGGCCTCCTGGTCCATGTTTGCCTCTCTGTATGCTCCTGACCAGCCTGCAACTGGGCCTAGCTTATGTGTCGTGCTGTTCCTTCACCTGTCGCTCAGTAGTAGGACTTTCTGCTGGCAACCATTATCCCTGGTAACGCTGGGGCCTTCATGGTTCCTGGTCCTGTGATGGGTCTAGCTTCAGGTCTGCCAGGGACTTGTAATTCTCCTGGAATGCCGGTGATCCCTACTGGGTATAAAGCGACCCTGTAGGCGCGGACCCTGTGTCCGGTTTTTATATTGCGGTGAGCCTATGATGCTCCTCTGCCCCCTCAACTCCTCTCTGATTTCCTCCTTGCCGTCTGCCACACTCGGGGCCCTCAGAACTCAGCAGCAGACGCGCTGCGTCTTCGCTGCTCTCAGCGTCAACACACTCTCAGACTCTCTGACTCTGTCTGACTGATCTGAACTGCCTGGCTCCACCTTCCATATATACAGTCATTTTTATTAGTGTTTGTCTGATGTTTATATCACATACAGAAATATAATTGCAATCATATTATGAGTACCAATAGGTTATATTGACAGTTAGAATGAGTTAATGCAGCAAGTCAATATTTGCAGTGTTGCCCCTTCTTCTTCAAGACCTCTGTAATTCTCCCTGGCATGCTCTCAATCAACTTTTGGACCAAATCCTGACTGATAGCAGTCCATTCTTGCATAATCAATGCTTGCATTTTGCCAGAATTTGTTGGTTTTTGTTTGTCCACCCGTCTCTTGATGATTGACCACAAGTTCTCAATGGGATTGAGATCTGGGGAGTTTCCAGGCCATGGACCCAAAATCTCTATGTTTTGTTCCATGAGCCATTTAGTTATCACCTTTGCTTTATGGCAAGATGCTCCATCATGCTGGAAAAGGCATTGTTGGGCGCCAAACTGCTCTTGGACGGTTGGGAGAAGTTGCTCTTGGAGGACATTCTGGTACCATTCTTTTTTCATGGCTGTGTTTTTAGGCAAGACTGTGAGTGAGCCGATTCCCTTGGCTGAGAAGCAACCCCACACATGAATGGTTTCAGGATGCTTTACAGTTGGCATGAGACAAGACTGGTGGTAGCGCTCACCTCTTCTTCTCCGAATAAGCTGTTTTCCAAATGTCCCAAACAATGGAAAAGGGGATTCAACAGAGAAAATGACTTTGCCCCAGTCCTCAGCAGTCCACTCCCTGTACCTTTTGCAGAATATCAGTCGGTCCCTGATGTTTTTTCTGGAGAGAAGTGGCTTCTTTGCTGCCCTCCTTGAAACCAGCCCTTGCTCAAAGAGTCTCCGCCTCACAGTGCGTGCAGAAGCACTCACACCAGCCTGCTGCCATTCCTGAGCAAGCTCGGCACTGCTGGTAGTCCGATCCCGCAGCTGAAACAGTTTTAAGATGCGGTCCTGGCGCTTGCTGGTCTTTCTTGGGCGCCCTGGAGCCTTTTTGACAACAATGGAAGCTCTCTCCTTGAAGTTCTTGATGATGCGATAGATTGTTGACTGAGGTGCAATCTTTGTAGCTGCGATACTCTTCCCTGTTAGGCCATTTTTGTGCAGTGCAATGATGGCTGCACGTGTTTCTTTAGAGATAACCATGGTTAACTGAAGAGAAACAATGATACCAAGAACCAGCCTACTTTTAAAGTGTCCAGTGATGTCATTCTTACTTAATCATGACTGATTGATCACCAGCCCTGTCCTCATCAACACCCACACCTGTGTTAATGGATCAATCACTAAAAAGATGTTAGCTGCTCCTTTTAAGGCAGGACTGCAATGATGTTGAAATGTGTTTTGGGGGTTAAAGTTCATTTTCTGGGCAAATATTGACTTTGCAAGTACAGTAATTGCTGTTAAGCTGATCACTCTTTGCCATTCAGGAGTATATGCAAATTGCCATTACAAAAAATGAAGCAGTAAACTTTGGAAAAATTACTATTTGTCTCATTCTCAATACTTTTGGCCATGACTGTATATCCCTAACGGGCTCCCTCTGGTGGTATGAGGTGGAAGGGTGGAGGTGTTTTTATGTAGTGAGGACCTCTTGTGGTGAAGTCCATCCACCCTGGGTCCTGTGGTACCTGTGAATAGCAGGGTGCCACATAACTCTCAAAAAACTTGGTCCAAAATTTATCATTATGATATTGTTCATCCATAGACTATTCCGTGGTCTGGAGTACATTTCGGTGGTATATAACCTTAAAAAAATGGCCAAAAATGTATTGCTATTATATGCTCACCCATAGAGTATTACGTTTTCTTGGGTACATTTCGATGGTATATAACCCTCAAAAAACTTGTTTAAAACTTTATCATTATTATATTGCTCATCCATATTCCGTGGTCTTCAGTACATTTGAGTGGTATGTAACCCTCAAAAAACGTTTCCAAAAATGTATCAGTATTGTATTGCTCATTCGTAAAGTATAATGTGTTCTGGGGTATGTTTCATTGGTATATAACACTCTTCAGAAGGGTTCCAAAAATTTTAGGGACTTAATTAGTAAGCCATACAGTGTAGCATGCAACAAAGGCAGAATCCCACGAGACTCCCGAGGGAGAAACAGGAGGAATATTGGAGCCAGAGAAAGCTGGCTTGAAAGTGTAAGTAGTAGGAACCTGTGGTCAAGAACAGGCTGCTTTACCAGAGCTACCAAGGCCGAAACCCAAGCATCAGCCTTCTGCGCTGGGGTTTTTGCGGACTGCCGAAAGGAGAATCAGGAACAAGCAACTAGTGAGCAGACTGCGGGGCCTAGACTGGTCATAAGAGAGAAGGAGGTGAGCCAGGACCAGGCAAACTCGCTAGCCGCAAGGTTCCGGCAGTTGGCATCCTGTGGGAAGGTCATTATGTACGACTGGAAGCAGAGAAGGGAGTCCATCGAAGAGTTTGGGACTCGTCATAACATCTCGTTTAACCAGCGGGCAGTAGAGATGAAAAAATTGCCTCAAAGGGTGTAAGAGATGACTGCTAGAAACAGGGTCATGTTCCTCAAAATGGAGGGTCAACATCGCTGGTATGCAGTGTGAAGATGAACCCTTCTTTAGAAATGAATGTGCCTGGGAGAGACTCCTCAAGGCGGGTCGAGAAGTGACCACCCCCCTAAGAGATCGTACTGTCCATGGGGTTTCCCACCTCCTATGTGGAAGCAGGCAATGGTGCAGGTGACGCAGGAAGCTGTCGCCCATTTCTACATGTTAGAGGACTCTGGCACTCCTCCGAACCCGGGTCAGTTACAGCCCAGGCACCTGAGAATCGGGCTCCAGGAAGCAGGAGGAGGCAGTCCCCCCAGCCTCACAAGGAAGGAGAAGAAGCGTACACTTGAAGAGGATTACTGTGTTTCTGTTATGATCTGCAACATGTACTAAGGAAAGATAGGGGAAAGCTGTCCCTACAGTAAGACTAAGCTGAATCCCTACGATGTAGCGGGCTGCCTGTTCCTAGTGAACAGACCCGCCTTAGTCCTCGGCTAGTCTGAACGAAGAACTATAGAATTAAGGGGAGGGGTCCCTAAAAGAACTAAGGACTGGGACAAAAATGGGACACCTCCTAACAGAAGTTGTTGCAGAACACAAAAAGACAAACTGACAAAAAGTACTTGAAGTCCCAGAGGACCAAGCGAACTTGACAGAGAAAGGCACAGAAGCACCAGGCTAGAGAGACACTCAAACACTGAAGTCCAGCACAGCCAGAAGGGCGGAGCTGGAATATAAAGGCAGATGGTCACATGACCGCAAACCACAAGATAGAAAAAACAAGCAGGAGGGTTCTAACAATACCCCCTCTTTTATGAGGATCTTCCGGATCCTCCAGGCCCAAGCCTATCCGGAAACCTCCTGTGGAAAGCTTTAACAAGCCTAGGAACAGAGACATCATCCGACCTTACCCAGGAGTCGTCTTCGGGACCGAAACCCTTCCAGGAGACAAGATACTGTAATCTCCCTCTATGCCATCTAGAATTCAAGATACGAGAAATTTCATATTCGCCGTCTTCCACCACAGGAGGAACTGTGACAGTGGCGTCCCTATCAGATATGTCAGCCTTTTTCAACAAGAAAACATGAAACACAGGATTCATCTTCCAGGAAGTAGGGACATCCAATCTAACAGCAGACGGGTTAACAACCTGAAGCACTTTAAATGGACCCACAAACTTAGGACCTAGTTTTTTAGAGGGAATCCTCAACCGCAGGTTCTTCAAGGACAACCAAACCATGTCACCCACAGTAAACAAAACCTCTTTACGTTTCCTGTCAAAATACTTCTTGGACTTCTTGTTAGCCTTTTGAAGGTTGCAACGTACATTAGTCCAAACTCTCTCCAAATCACCGGAAAAATTCTCCTCCTCCGACACCGCCGACCCCAATTTGGAGAACGAACCAAAAGACGGATGTCTCCCAGTACAACAAAAAAAAGGAGAACACCCAGCAGAGGAGTATGATTGTAAAGAGCAAATTCTGCGAGAGGCAGAAACTCAGACCACACCTCTTGATTGTCTGCCACAAAACAGCGCAAAAACTGTTCAACATCCTGGTTCTTTTTTTCAGTCTGTCCATTCGACTCAGGATGATAACCAGACGAAAATGACAAATGGACTCCCAATCTGTCATTAAAAGCACGCCAAAAGCAAGCCAAAAACTGAGGTCCTCTATCAGAAACAATATCCGTGGCAACGCCATGGAGCTTGACAATCTCCTTAACAAACGCCTTATCGAGTGTCTTGGCACAGGGCAACTGAATGAATGGAACCAAATGACACATCTTACTATAACGGTCCACGACCACCCAGATGACAGTAAAACCCTCGGACACAGGAAGATCAGTAATAAAATCCATAGTGAGATGCGTCCAAGGCGCACTAGGAATCTCCAGAGGGCAAAGCGACCCCGCAGCAGGAGTATGTGAAGCCTTTGACCTAGCACACACAGTACACTGACGCACCCACTTGATGACTTCCTTCTGCTATCCAGGCCACCAAAAACTGCGACTGATAAGTCTCCGAAACTCCTGGATGACCTGCCAACCGAGACTCATGACACTCCACAAACAAATCTCTCCTAAAGGTTCTAGGCACGAACAACCTCCCATGGGGAGTGTTAGATGGAGCATCATCCTGAGCTTTCAGAATCCCATCCTCCAAAACGGAGTCCAACGCCGCCACCACAACTGCTTTCTGTAAAATGCTCTCCTCCTCCTCGGCACCGACCGTAGGAGAGAAGCTGCGAGATAAAGCATCGGCTTTAACATTCTTAGTACCAGGTAACAGAAAAATGAAATCGAGAAAAAAAAAGTGCCCACCTAGCTTGACGGACATTCAAGCGCTTGGCAGCATCCAGATAGATCAAATTCTTATGATCTGTGAAAACCTGAATAGGAAATCTAGCGCCTTCCAAAAAATGACGCCAATGTTCAAACGCAAGTTTAATAGCCAGCAACTCCCGATTTCCAACATCATAATTCAGTTCGGTTTCCGAAATTTTTTTCGAAAAGAAGGCACAAGGATGTACTCCACCCTTGCTCTCCTGAGACAAAACTGCTCCGACCCCCACCGATGAAGCATCAACTTCGACCAAAAAAGGCTTGGTCTTATCAGGCTGCAAAAGGATAGGGGCAGAACTGAACCTCTCTTTGAGATACTCAAATGCTTCAATGGCCTCAGTGGTCCACTGGGCGCATTCACACCTTTCCTGGTGAGATCGGTTAGAGGTTTAAAAATTACAGAAAAATTGTTAATGAATTTCCTGTAATAATTGGCAAAACCCAAAAATCTCTGTATAGATTTCAAACCAATAGGCCTAGGCCTAGGCCATTCCTGCACAGCCTAAACCTTCACCAGGTCCATCTCAAAGCCCTCGCTGGAGACAATGTAGCCCAAAAAATTAATTTTCTGCACAGCGAACTCACATTTCTCCAGCTTAGCAAAGAGTGAATTATCACTCAATAACTGCAAAACTTTACGTACACTCTGCCAATGGGACTCTAGATCTGGTGAATAAATCAAAATGTCATCCAAATACACAACCACATTCTTACCAATCAAAGGTCTCAAGATGTCATTAATAAGGTTCTGAAAAAAGCAGGTGCATTGGTAAGACCAAAAGGCATCACCAGATTCTCAAAATGACCTACCGGAGTGTCATTCATCCCCTCCTTCACACGTAACAAATTGTATGCCCCCCGGAGATCAATTTTGGAGAACCACTTGGCTCCCACTAACTGGTTAAATAAGTCAGGAATTAACAGCAATGGGTAGGAATTGCGTACGGTAATCTTATTAATTTCACGAAAATCCAGACATGGACGTAAACCGCCGTCCTTTTTTTTAATAAAGAATAGTGTTGAGCGAACATGCTCGACACTGCTCGGTACTCGCCCGAGCATCACGCTACTCGGGTCTCCGCCCTGCATGTTTGGCGCTCTTTACAGAGCAAATGAACATGCAGGGATTGCCAGCCAGTCACTGTAATGCTGCAGCCATGTTGGTTGTGGGCATTACAGTGATTGGCTGGCCGCACAGCGTCACCTCGAGTATTTAAAACGGGGCGCCGCCATCTTGGACACAGTCGCTCCGGATTAGACAGTGTAGGGACAGCGCTGCTGATTTAGGGAGAGATATGAACTGCAAAATAGTTAGTGTAGGGTCTGTAAAGGATGCCAGAACAAACAAACAGTCCTTTTCAGGACTAATATCCATCCCAGATACCAGGCAGGCAGGCTGTATAGGAGACACAGTGGTTATACCAGCAAACGCTGCATTACAGTCCTGTGTACTCCTGTTGCTGAAATTGCAGGACTTAGCACCAGGTGTCGGGGGCCAGGAAAAATCCTTTTTTTTTAATCTAAATCCTCCTTTTTTTTTCCTCCTTCACACTGTACAAATACCCGTCTTATTAACCTTTTGGTGTGTCCCGTCCCCCCAAAAAAAAGCGTGTCTCTGATTTTTCAGACACAAATATAACTGTTGAAAATAGTCTGGTGTAGGCTAGAGAAACAGAAGTGTTGTTTTGCACTTCCACGGTTCAAACCTCTGTATTATCCATTTTGGGCCATTTGTATCTAAAAAAAAAAACAGTTTGAGTGTGTTGCTCACTGTTCAGCCGCAAATATCTCTATTTAAAAAAGTGTGGTATACCCCAGTAAACAATAACTGTGGTTTTGCCATCCCACGGTAAAAAATCTCTATTATTCAGCTTTTGGTAGTTTTTTCCGTAAAGAAAAACAGTAGTGTCTCCTGACTGTTGTGACACAAAAATATATCTGTTGAAAATAGTCTTGTGTAGGCCCGACATCCCAGTGTGGTTTCGCAGTTCCACGGGTCAAATCGCTGTACTATCCAGTTTTGGGCCTTTGGTATCTAAAAAAAAAAGCAGTTTGAGTGTGTCGCTCACTGTTCAGCCGCAAATATCTCTATTTAAAAAAGTGTGGTATACCCCAGTAAACAATAACTGTGGTTTTGCCATCCCACGGTAAAAAATCTCTATTATTCAGGTTTTGGTAGTTTTTTCCGTAAAGAAAAACAGTAGTGTCTCCTGACTGTTGTGACACAAAAATATATCTGTTGAAAATAGTCTTGTGTAGGCCCGACATCCCAGTGTGGTTTCGCAGTTCCACGGGTCAAATCGCTGTACTATCTAGTTTTGGGCCTTTGGTATCTAAAAAAAAAGCAGTTTGAGTGTGTCGCTCACTGTTCAGCCGCAAATATCTCTATTTGAAAAAGTGTGGTATACCCCAGTAAACAATAACTGTGGTTTTCCTCTTCCACGGTTCTAATCTACTCTTTATTACCCCTTTTCCATTGATAGTGCAAGTGTAAGCTATTTTACGTCATTTACAATGGGCAAGGCGCGTGGCAAGGGACGTGGAAGTGGACGTTCTGGTGATGGTTCGTGCAGAGAACGGGGCCGTGGCCAAGGTGAAAATGTGCCACAACCAATAGCCACATCTTCTCGCTCCCACTTCTTGACCGAATTACTAGGGAAGCACAGAACAACACCAGTATTGAGAGCTGATCAGTGTGAACAGGTTATTAATTGGATAGCAGATAATACTTCCAGTTACCTGGGCACCACCACCTCCGGTCTGTCTTCACACGGTCAACTCTTAGTAGCCGTGAGTCTCGACCGCATACTCCTCCTCACCCTGATGCTCCTTCCTCCCACCATGCCGAGTGTTGTCAGACAGCAAGTGATCCCACACTTGGACACTCTGAAGAGCTGTTCACTGGTCCATTTCCATATTTGGGCCCCTCGCCTGATACGCTTGAAGTGGTGGAAGAGGAGATCCCATGTTGCGATGCCCAAATATTTGAACAGCCACGGCCACAGGAAGTCGACGTTGGCAATCTGTCACAAGAGGTGGACGATGACGAGACACAATTGCCAGGAAGTGAGGAGGAGGATCGTGGTGTGCAAGTGGAAGAGGAAGAGGTGGTGGATGATCTAGTAACTGACCCAACATGGAAGGAGGACATGCAGAGTGAGGCCAGCAGCACACAGGGGGAGGGAGGCAGAGTACCCCAACAGGCAGGAAGAAGCAGTGTGGTGGCCGCAGACAGAAGGCAGGCAACCTTTCCCCGTAACACCAACACGAGGGACGTTGCCAGTACAAGCGGTAGGTCTTCCAGAGTCTGGAATTTTTTTAAAGACTCTGCTGATAACCCCAAAAAGGCCATATGTTCCACGTGCCATGCCAGTGTGGCACCCCAGGGGTCTGGTTTCCCACAGTAATGTAATGTTATGTCTGAGAGCAGGTGGGAGGTCCTTTGGTCAGGGATCCTGTGCATGCCACACCTCCTGCCCAGTCTTGGGAGGGGAAGACCTTCCCCTATATAAACCCGGGGCTGAAGCAGGGTTAGTCAGTCAAGGAGAGTAGAGACAAGAAACAGCAGAAGCAATACTACTACGAGTCAGGGGCTGGCAGCTGCAGAGCTCGCCCTGACTGAGAAGCTTTCTTACCGGACCCGGCGTCCGAGGCTGTGGGGACTAACTCTTACCCAGCAGCAGAAGCCGACCGGCAGGGGATTTCAGGTCCTCAGGCCCAGAAACCCGAAGGCACGGTCACACGTGTGGGACCAGCACCGCCATCGTGGAGCGGAAGCCAATAGAAGGCCCCGAGTCACCGGCCATACGGGTGAGCACCACACGGTACACTCAGGGACGTGGGCTACTTATATCCGCTTCTAGCAAGGTAGCCAGAAGAGTACAGTCAGTTTGGGAAGCCTACAACTCCGCCTGGCCAGGGGAGATCCCATCTGCTCAAGGACTGACCAGGCCCCGTTCGCTAGCAAGTACTCCGGGAGGGTCTATCGTTGTTACCAGTAAAGACCCTGAATTACACCGCACCGTCTCTGAGTGGTTCCTGCTACCCCCATCTTCCACGTCGGCTGCCCTGAGGCCATACCCCTCCCGTTGGGGGTTATACTATCACGCTGCACAATTCTACACCGGCCTCAGCGGTCTGCCCTGCAGCGGCAGCTCCATAGCTGCAAATCAACGGGGGGCGTAGTCGACACTCAAATAACATCTATCAAGACTGCCACACACTGAGTCTGACCCCCTGGGCACGGACCGGGTCCCCGCCACTCGGAGACTACAACCCTCATCTGATCCGGTTCCGGGTAAGCCCCCGTGCGCGAGACGCTGCGCGACACAGCAGGCCCAGGGGCGCGTCACCAGCATCAGCAGGGGTGAGAAAACTACCAGCCTGACCACCACCAGCATGATCAGGCACATGGCAGCAAAGCACCCGACTTTGTGGGGCGAAACCCAGGGTCCACGACCAGTGTCAGCGGGTGTCACCACTGCTTCTTCCACTGTTGTGCGTGCAATAGAACCCCCTGTTGTGTGTGCAAGGCAATCCCCGGTCCATACTGCATGTAAAGATGCCCCCTCCTCTCAGTCTTCACTTGTTATGGCAGTTTCTCAAGAAACAGCATCAACGTCCACGTCCACGTCCCACCGCAGCGTTCAATTGTCCATATCCCAGACCTTTGAACGAAAGCGGAAATTTGCAGCTACAGCCCCACAGGCCACAGTCCTAAATTCGCACATTTCACGACTGCTTGCATTGGAAATGCTGCCTTTTAGGCTGGTGGAGACGGAATCCTTTCGCAATCTTATGGCGGTGGCTGTCCCTCGGTACTCGGTCCGCAGCCGACACTATTTTGCCCGGTGTGCCATCCCCGCACTACACAAGCACATGTCCCAAAGCATCTGCCGTACCCTCAAAAACGCAGTTACTGGGAGAGTCCACCTGACAACGGACACGTGGACAAGTGCTTGTGGCCAGGGACGGTACATCTCTCTGACGGCACACTGGGTAAACATAGTGGAAGCCGGGACCCAGTCGGACCTTGGGACGGAACACATCCTCCCCACACCAAGGATTGCGGGCCCTATGTCAGTCAGAGTTGCCCCCACAGTGTACAGCTCCTGCGCATCCTCCTCCTCCTCCTCATGTTCAGCCTCCATCTCAGATATCACCACATCAGTTACAAGCTGGAAGCACTGCAGTACTGCCTCCGCCAAGCGGCAACAGGCTGTGCTGAAACTCATAAGCTTAGGTGATAAACCTCACACTGCTTGTGAGTTGTGGACAGCTGTGAAAGAGCAGGCAGATCTGTGGCTGAGACCGCTGAACCTACATCCCGGCATGGTCGTGTGTGACAATGGCCGTAACCTGGTGGCGGGTCGGAGGCGAGGTGAGATCACACACGTACCATGCCTGGCTCATGTGCTTAACCTCGTGGTTCAGCGGTTTCTTAAATCGTACCCCGAGTTGCCAGATCTGCTCGTGAAAGTACGCCGCCTGTCAGCTCATTTTCGCAAGTCGGCTACAGCTTCCGCCGCCCTTGCTGTGTTGCAGCAGCGTTTGCAGCTTCCGGCACACCGACTGGTGTGTGATGTCCCCACACGTTGGAACTCTACCCTCCACATGTTGCAAAGGATTTGTGAGCAGAAGAGAGCAGTTGTGGAGTACCAGCTGCAACAAGGCCGTCGATATTCAGGTCAGACTCCACACATAAGACCACAGGAGTGGACCTGGATGTCTGACATATGTACCATCCTGACAAACTTTGAGGAGGCCACCAAGATGGTGAGTGGCGATGACGCCATCATTAGTGTCAGCATCCCACTTGTCTGTCTTTTGCAACGCTCTCTGCTGAGAATTAAAAAGGAGGCATTGCAGCCAGAGTATGATGAGATGGATCAAGAAGCCATAGCGGGCGATTACACACAGTCCAGCCTCATCTCATCCCAGGTAGTACCTGTACAAGTGTCATACCGTCGGTTCAGCGTGGGTGGCCTGAGGACAGGGGGGAGGAGGAAGAGGAGGAGGAGGAGAAGGAGAGCATGGTCAGTCATCATCTTGGTGAGGACACGGAAATCTTGCCCGTTACCAGTCTGGCACGCATGGCTGACTTTATGTTACGCTGCCTTAACCGTGACCCTCGCGTTGTCAAAATGTTGGGTGACAGTCATTACTGGTTGGTGACACTTGTAGACCCCCGCTACAAGGAGAACTTTCACTCTCTTATTCCTGAGGTGGAGAGGTCTACAAAAATGGGGCAATACCAGAAGGCCCTTGCTGCAGAACTCTTAAAAAAATTCCCATCTGAACACGCTAGCGGCAGAGTTCACAGTTCGTTGCCCAACCAAGGCGTACAGGCGAGAGAGATGCAACTCCAATCCAGCAGAGGCAGGGGAACACTGTCAACGATCTGGGACAGTTTTCTGACACCCGCCCAGCTTACAGGCCCTGAGGCGCGGGGTACTCTCACAAGGAGTGGAAAGTTTCAAAAGATGGTGAGGGAGTACCTTGCCGATCGTACCAGCGTCCTCCGTGATTCCTCTGTGCCTTTTAATTATTGGGTATCCAAGCTGGACACTAGGAATGAACTCGCTCTGTACGCCTTGGAGGTCCTGGCCTGCCCTGCCGCTAGCATGTTATCGGAGCGTGTTTTTAGTGCCGCTGGGGGAATTATAACTGATAAGCGCACTCGACTGTCAACTGACAATGCTGACAAGCTGACCCTTATCAAAATGAACAAGGGCTGGATTGGGCCAGACTTCTCATCACCACCAAATGACAGCAGAGTAACATAAAGTCAAATCCACTGTGTTATTTCGGGAGGTGTATTCACATGCACCGCTTCACACCCACACATGGGTATACGCTTCCTCGTTTCGGCTGTTTAATCTTCTTCTCCTTATCCTCAGCCTCCACCACACTATACCACCAGGGTGCCAGCATTGCAAGTTCCTCCGTCCTTATTTTTGGCTGCTTTTGCTTGCAAGGCATAAGCAAATACTATGGGACACCCACTCCCCAATAATGGGACTTATGTTTGTAATATGCTGTACTGCATGGCTCTTGTATGGGGCATTGCAAGTTGCTCCATCCTAATTTTTGGCAGATTTTGCTGGGAAAGCATAAGCAAATACTATGGGACACCCACTCCCCAATAATGGGACTTATGTTTGTAATATGCTGTACTGCATGGCTCTTGTAAGGGGTATTGCAAGTTGCTCCGTCCTAATTTTTGGCAGCTTTTGCTGGGAAAGCATAAGCAAATACCCTGGGACACCCACTCCCCAATAATGGGACTTATGTTTGTAATATGCTGTACTGCATGGCTCTTGCAAGGGGCATTGCAAGTTGCTCCGTCCTAATTTTTGGCAGCCTTTGCTTGGAAAGCATAAGCAAATACCATGGGATACCCACTCCCCAATAATGGGACTTATGTTTGTAATATGCTGTACTGCATGTGACGCGCCCTCTGGGCCGTGTGTACACGTGTGTGGGATACCGGTGCCGGGTCTTTGGGGTCTGTAGTCTCCGTGGCGGTGACCCGAGGCAGACCTCTGAGGCTGGTGTTGTGTGCGCAGCATAGAATGGGATAACTCCCCTCGGGAGGAGTATAGCCTCAGGGCAGTGAGTGTGGATGATGGGGGTGATGGTGCACGAGCGCAGCAGGAATGACTCAGAGTCTTTGCAGTGCAGTTCAGGGTCTTTACTGATGATTATAAGGTAGACCCTCCCGGGAGTACTGGCTAGCATAAGAGGCCTGGTCAGTCTGTGAGCAAGCAGGAGTTCCCCTGGCCAGGTGGAGTTGTAGGCCTCCCCGTCTGTCTGCACTCTTCCTGGCTACCTTGCTGTAAGCTGGTAGAAGTAGCCCACGTCCCTGAGTGTACCGTGTAGTGCTCACCCGTATGGCTGGTGACTTGGGGCCTTCTGTTAGCCTCCGCTCCACGACGGCGGTGCTGGTCCCTTGCTTGTGACTGAGCCTCCGGGCTTCTATGGCCAGAGGACCTGAAATCCCCTGCCGGCTGGTTTCTGCTGCTGGATATATAAGTCCTCACAGCTTCGGACTCCTGTGTCCGGTTCCTATTGTCTTCTGCCAGGGCGAGCTCTGCTCAGCTTCCAGGCCCTGGTCTTTAGCTCCTAGCTCCTACAGAGCTCCTTGCTGTTACTTTCCCTTGCTCTCACTCTGACTCTGACTGTTCTCTGACTCACTCAACCCCGCCCCAGATCCAGTTTATAAGGGCAGAATTCTCCCCTCCCAGGATTGGGGCAGGAGGATGTTGCATGTTTAAGGGATCCTGACCAGGAAACCTCCCACTTGCTCTCCGACGTAATATCTCTATTACTGTGGTGACCAGACCCCTGGGGTGCCACACATGGCTCTTGTAAGGGGCATTGCAGTTCCTCATAATTTTTGGAAAGCCTTCCATTCACTGCTTAGGCCAACAGTGCACGGGACACCCAGTTGCTATAAATGGAAAAAAAGGATTAGTTAACGCCCTCTGACCTCCATGTCATTTCCAAGGGGCATTGGAGTGGCTCAAAATTTTTGGTAGGCATTGCACTCACTGTATGCCCTATAACTGTGTAGCTGAACCGCTCCTTTTGTTACAGAAACATATCCTACAAGACATATCTGGTTGACTGGCCTGATATTGATGTGAATGGTCCCTGTTCCTCCTGCTCTTTCTCCTTTGCCACTACCTCATCCATCATTTATCACCTGAAGCTTTGTTTTAATGGGAGTCATAGAACTTGGATAGTAGCAGGAAAACATCCAGCAATCCTCGGAGGAGGTAGGATATGCGCCAAAACGCTGACCACCTCAGGCCTAGCCGCTACTACATACATGCGCTTGCATTACAACAAAACAAAGCAGATGCTAACTTCTATCATCCTCATCATGCTCCTCACCTTGGCACTCTCAACTCCCCTGATGGAGAAGCCAGGGCCCACCGGAGGAGTCTGATAGTCCGGTGGGCTCGGCCAATGCTGCCCTAAAGCAGGCCAGGCTAAGAAAAGTGTGGGAAAGGTTACCGGGACAAATAGGGGTGGCTGGGGACCGAGTATGGACACCCGGCCACCCCCTGGAGGCTGGGGAGCAAGCGGGGACACCCGGCCACCAGGCGGCTGGGGACTGAGTATGGATACCAGGCCGCCAACACAGCCATGGCGTGGTGGCCAGATTCTGCCTCCACATGCCTAAAAGGCCCAATTTAAAGTGCAAGCAAGCAAGCAGTCTGGTATTGCAGCCTCGGGGTGGGTGGGTGGCAGGCTGCATACTTGCGCTTGCATTGCACGGAATGGGAGAGGTACAATTGAACACAGCCCTGGAACAAGGACTTGAATGGGGATAGTTGCAAGTCTGCAATGACAGGTGCAAGGTGGGAGGCATCTTTGCATGTACCATGAACAGGGGTTTGGCATGCACACACTACAGCGGAATAGGCTCTCCTTCCCACTAAATGCACTGGGGAGGGCACAGGTAATGTTTTGGTACACGCGCTTAATCTTATATATAAGGCACACCAGGACAAATATGGGCGGCTGGGGACTGAGTAAGGACACCTCGCTGCCGAAGCAGCCATGAGGTACTGGCCAGCTTCGGCCTTCTCCAAACTAAAAGGCCCCATTTCAAGTGCAAGCTAGCAGTATGGAATTGCAGTCTGGGGGTGGGTGGGTGGCAGGCTGCACACTTACACTTGCATTGAAAGAAAACATAGCAGATGCTAACTTCTGTCATCATCATCATGCTCCTCACCTTGGCACTCTCAACTCCACCGATGGAGAAGTCAGGGCCCACTGGAGGAGTCTGGTTCTCTGGTGGGCTTGTCCAATGCTGCCTAAAGCAGGCCGGGCTAAGAAAAGTGTGTGGGGGGATGTTCCAAGGAGAAATAGTGGCGGCTGGGGACCGTTTATGGACACCCGGCTGCCCCCAGGCGGCTGGGGACCGTGTGTGGACACCCGGCCGCCCGGTGGCTGGGGACCGAGTATGGACACCCGGACGCTGGGCGACTGGGGACTGAGTATGGATTCCAGGCCGCCAACACAGCCATGATGTGGTGGCCAGATTCCGCCTCCACATGCCTAAAAGGCCCAATTTCAAGTTCAAGCAAGCAAGCAGTATTGTATTGCAGCCTGGGGGTGGGTGGGTGGCAGGCTGCATACTTGAGCTTGTATTGCAAGGAATGGGGGAGGTACAATTGAACACTGCCCTGGGACTAGAACTTGCATGGGGATAGTTGCAAGTCTGCATCTTCTGATGCGGTAAGGATCACTTATGATGGGCACACTTTTAGACAGTGACCTGGGAGTCAGAGATGCTTCCAGGGGTCTTCCCCATGCTGATCCCTTGTCTTTTCAGCACTTTATGCATGTGTCACACAGCACATGGCCAGATAAGGTTGTAAAATGTTAAAATGACATTTCACGGTGAATGCATTTGTCATAGTTGAAAGCAATACAAAAGTGCAAAAACGCATAAAAAATGCTACTTGTGAACATAGCCGAAGGTGTGGAGGAGTATTTTTGTTTTTGGTCATTTATTTTAACTTATACACAAGTCTTTACCCTGGAAAGGATGTTCCTTAACATATTTCACAGGAAAAAAGTTTCACTTTCGTTTTTGAAAGTTTTATTGTGAGCCTGTAAAAGTGGCGTAATACCTCTGACCACGTTGTTGACAGCAGTGACCTGGGGGTCAGAAATGCTTCCTGGGGCGATCCCCATGCTGTCCCCATGTCATTTGAGCACTGTCACTATCGTTTTGGGCACTTGTTAGGCTTTTAAAAGACTGCCGGGGGTGCCACCGCAAAAATGCTCGAGTCTCCCCTAGACTAACATTGGGCTCGTTGCTCGGGTCGAGCACCCGAGTATCACGGTGAGCTCGGCCCGAGCTTCGAGCACCCGAGCATTTTAGTGCTCGCTCAACACTAATAAAGAAGAATCCAACTGCCACAGGTGACTTAGAAGGTCTAATGTGACCAGCAGCCAGGCTAGTCTCTATATACTCCTCCAAGACCTTTCTTTCAGGGATAGTCAGATTAAACAAGCGACTTTTGGGAAGCGTAGCACCCGGAACAAACTCAATGGTGCAATCATAATCCCTATGAGGAGGTAAAACTTGCGACTCCTCCTCTGAAAAAAAACTCCAAAAATCTTGAATAGGTACCGGTAATTCCCCTTTTTCCACAGCCGCAATGCGACCATTACAACATTTATTATAACACTTCGGACTCCAAGACTTTATCACATTCGTAGACCAGTTCAATAAAGGATTGTGCAGTCTTAACCAAGGCAATCCTAGAACAACTGAAGAGGGCAAATTATCCAAAACAACTAAGTCCAAAATTTCTTGGTGAACTCCATTGATAGTGAGGGGAAATGCCGCAGTCTTGTGAGTAGTACATTTCAAAGGAGTGTTATCAATTGCAACCACAGAAATATGTAATGACAAAGGTTTGGATTTCAATTTAAGATTTTCCAAAAACCCTTTATCAACCAGATTAAGTGTTGAACCACAATCCACAAATACCTGAAATTCAATCAAATCTCCCTGCAGAGTAGTACTCCCAGAAAGAAACACTCCTGCAGAGCGTAAACAGTCTATATGGGCGGAACTGACCTTTTTTTTTTCTTCACTTAAACGACGCTCACAGTACTTAATCAAATGGTCAGCTTTACCATGATAAAGACACAATCCCTCGGTGAATCTCCGGTCTCTTTCCTGAGAGTGGAGTGACATCGCCCCAACCTCCATCGGTTCCCTGCCATCAGAGCAGATTTTCTGGGGACTAGGACCTGACATTACAGGAGTCTTTACCTCATTGAGCCTGCACCTCAGTCTCCTGTCTATACGAACAGCTAACTGCATAGCTTCCTGCAGAGTCTCAGGTGCAGGGAATGCAATTAGCAAATCCTTAACCCTTTCACTCAGACCAGCAAGAAATAAACATCTCAGCGCCGGATGATTCCACTTAACTTCTGAAGCCCATCTCCTGAAGTGTGTGCAATAATTTTCAACATCATCTGGCCCCTGATTCAAATGTCTAAGTTCTGATTCAGCAGATTAGATTCGATCAGGATCGTCATATAATAGACCCATAGCAGAAAAAAATCTTCAACAGACCTTAAACACGGATCATTAGGCTGGTGAGAAAAGGCCCACCCCTGTGGTTCATTGCGCAAAAGTGACATAATAAAACCAATGCGCTGTGATTCATTCCCAGAGGATCTTGGTCTCAAATGAAAATATAACAAACAAGCATTTTTAAAGGAAAAAAAATCTTTCTGTTTACCATAAAAAACATCAGGCAGTCCTACCTTGGGTTCGACAAAATGCGCTCCCGGACAGCTACTCACGTGTTGCTGAAGCTCGGCCACCTCCAGAGACAATCCCTGCAGGCGTTGAGACAAATTCTGGACGGAAACCATACTGATCCCCGAATTTCTTTCCTTTTAGTTTTTTGGGCTGGACTTACTGTTATGATCTGCAACATGTACTAAGGAAAGATAGGAGAAAGCTGTCCCTACAGTAAGACTAAGCTGAATACCTACGATGTAGCGGGCTGCCTGTTCCTAGTGAACAGACCTGCCTTCATCCACGGCTAGTCTGAACGAAGACCTATAGAATTAAGGGGAGGGGTCCCTAAAAGAACTAAGGACTGGGACAAAAATGGGACACCTCCTAAACAGAAGTTGTTGCAGAACACAAAAAGACAAACTGACAAAAAGTACTAGAGGTCCCAGAGGACCAAGCAAACTTGACAGAGAAAGGCACAGAAGCACCAAGCTAGAGAGACAGTCAAACACTGAAGTCTAGCAAAGCCAGAAGGGCGGAGCTGGAATATAAAGGCAGATGGTCACGTGACCGCAAAACACAAGATGGAAAAAACAAGCAGGAGGGTTCTAACAGTTTCCCTCCTTAGAATTTTTTACTGGCTTTGTACTTTGTGCAAAGCCTTTATGAGTGTAGGAGTACATGAAGTACACTTTCAAATTTTATGTTCAAAAATGCTTTATTGATTCAATTAGTCATCCTAACAGTACAACGTGGTTATTGTTACATTACGGTAGTATAGAAAATTTACAAAAATAATATTTTTTTTTCAGGAATTCAATTAGTCATCTATACAGTTTAAGATGCTTTGTGAAAAATTACAGTGGCTTAAAATTTTTAAAAACTGCTTGCCCTGGAACAGTTAGAAATTGACTATTGTCACATATACTGTAAAACTTGGCTAGTGTGAAATTTTTTTTTTTTTTAATTGAACTGGTACAGGTGTAGAAATTTGGTTGGTCAAAAACTGACTATTGTCATCAACGTTTTTTCTTTACAACAAAGATATTTCGTCACACAGTTTGTTTTTACAACAATCTTTTCAAGATTGTATTCTTGTGTATTCTTGAACCCATATCTGTGGGAATAATGTGCCTTTAAGTCGCTGTGTGTACTCTGCAACCCTGCCTGTTGGGGTACTGTGGGCCATTGTCTGTGGGCCATTGTTGGTTTGCAATTTGTTATTAGCTTCTGTGGGATAAATGTGGAAACTTGCTCTGTGGGTGAAATTTGTTATTGGTATACCTTCTGTGGGGGTACTGTGGCCAAAAGCCTCTGTGTATTCTGCAGCCATGTCTGTACGAGTAGTGTGCCTAAAAAATAATTTTACTCGGCCTCTGTGGCCAGGCCTAAAGCCCATTAAAGGATTTAACTACTCATTCCAATTACAGAGCCTCTAAATAGTCATGAATGGCTTTTCTGACTTGCAATATCAGCTGCTGTTGAGAAGTGGTTAATTTGCTTGACTTCTGCTTTCTTTGGATGTGGTACACATTTATCAGGTTACGTCTCCAGAATAGAAACCTGATTCTCCGTTACACGTGTGTTCTCTGTAACCCTGACTGTGGGTGGTTTGAGATTGGAAGGCTGAGAGTGCGTCCAGTTCCTTCACTTTGTGATCCACCGGGTCCCTTCTTAATCATGGCCCCAGTTGGAACAAACAAGAAAATAGAAACAGAGTACAATTCCATTATCTCTAGCTGAAGTATTCATGCGTGGTTACCTGCTTTGAACACAATTTTTTTCAATGGAAACACTTTGGGACCCTAAGGCAAGGGCATTAGGAGGCATCCCAAGGTAAAGGTGCTGGGACTGGCAGTAGCAAGCCTCGGGGCAGACTGCCAGCTGTATCCAGAATCAAACTATGAGCTTTTTAGCTGCGGCTGCTTGTACACTACTGGAGGTGAAATTTTGGAGCTGTTGGGGAAATGTGTCAATAACATGTTATCTGGGGGAAATTTTTAATTTGACTGGCGGTAGCAAGCCTCACTTTGGACCGTCAGCTCGATCCAAGATCATACTACCAGCTTTTCATTTGCGGCATTTGTAACATACTCTATTGGAGCAGACATTTTTGGGCTGTGGGGGTACTGTGTCCCATTTTCTGGGTATGAAATTTTTAATCTGATTTTTCAGGGAAATTTGAATTCATGCTTTGTGGGTGAAATTTATTATCAGCTTCTATGGGATAAATGTGGAAACATGTTTTGCGGATGAAATTTATAAGCTGCTAATGTAGGGGTACTGTGGCCCATGCTCTGTGGGTGAAATTTTTAACTGGACTGGAAGTAGCAAGCTTTAGTCTCTGTGAGAGCACTGTTAAAATTTGTATGTTATTCATTTACTTCCTTTTTTACCATCATTGCTATGGTGAAAAAAACCCTTTAAGTAATTTTCCTGTCCACATTTGTTTGCAGGAAAATTGTCTTGCTTTTACACCCATTAGCTTTCTTTTGCAGCCCTCATAGCCCTGACTATGACAATTTTACATCTATTTTAAAGCACCAAAGTTTGTGTCCCCATTAATTTGTATTGGGTTAGGGTCTAGGGTCAAGTTCGAGGTCAAGTTCAGACACAAACCAAACGTTTTACTGTATGTTCGGCGAACCAGAACATCCACGGGTTCGTTCATCACTACTTGTGATATATACTGTCGAACTTGGGTCGTGTGAAATTTCATTGTTTTGACCTAAAAAAGCAAAATTGGCTTGGAACAGGTGCTGAAATTTGGTTGTTCAAAAATTTACTCTTGTCACAAATAATTTAAAACTTGGTTTGTATGAAATTTCATTGATTTTAAAACCCCCCCCAAAATTGTGCTGAAACTCCCATCCTCGCCTTCTACCAGCACGTGTCCAAGAACACCAACGCGGTTGCTGGGATTGTCCACTTAACGACTAACACATGTACAAGCGCTTGTGGCCAGGAACGCTACATTTCCCAAACGGCACACTGGGTGAACATTGTGGAGTCTTGGGCCGAGTTCCACCTTGGTGGTTTGTGTTACATTTCAGTGGTATATAACACTCCAAAAAAAGTTCAATTTTTTTTCTGGATTCAATTAGTCATCCATACAGTTTAACGTTCTTTGCGTAAAATTACAGTGGTTTCACATTTTTTAAAACCGCTTTGCTTGGTACTGTCCACAAAATATTTTTCTTGCAAAAATTGACTATTGTCATTCATACTATGTAATCTGCTTTGCGTGAAATTTTGTTGGTTTTAAATAAAAAAGAAAAATTGCCCTTCTACAGGTGTACAAATTTGGTTGTTAAATTATTGACTATTGTCATATATACTGTAGAACCTGCTTTGTGTGAAATTCTTTCATTTGAAAAAAAAACAAAATTGGCCTGCTACAGGTGTAGAAATTTGCTTGTTCAAAAATTTACTATTGTCATAGATACTGTATAACTTGGTTTGTGTGAAATCTCGTTGCTCTGAAATAAAAACAAAAATCGGCCTGCTACAGATGTACAAATTTAGTCCCTTAGTACTTGGTCCCCAGCTCCCACTATTTCACCTGGTGTGGCATCCCTGCCTTGTACCAGCACGTGTCAGGATCAACACCAGTGCCCAGCACATGTCCAGAAACATCACCCGTACCCTAACCAATGCAGTTTCTGGGATTGTCAACTTAACGACCGACACGTGGACAAGTGCTTGTGGTCAGGGACGCTACATTTCCCTGACATGACACTGGGTGAACATTGTGGAGGCTGGGACTGAGTCCCACACTGGAATGGCACATGTGCTCATGATACCGAGGATTGCTGGCTCCACTTTTGGCACCAGATTCAGCGCATGCGTTTACCGCGCTATCCGGCTCCATTTTATTGAAGACACTGTATATGCGAATTCACAGACACAATGCTTTCAAAAAATGGCATCGGATACAGCACTATGTACATGCACTGACTTTGGCGCCATTTTATTGAAGTATTGTGCTACAAAATTATAGGGATCCTGTCGTCAGTAATAACGCCGTTAACCTACAGATATGTGGTTAATCTGCAGGTTAACAGCGTTATTATGTTGCCCGGCACCTGCACACAGTCAAATGCAGCAGGGAGAAAATGAACTTTATTCTCTCCGCTAGCATTCGGTTTCAGTCATGGGGGCGGGGGTGGTGCCGGTTTGGTCACCGCTCTGAGTATACAGAGCGTTTGCTGTAAACGCGCCCCCAGCACTGACTGACACTGGCTCTACATTGAGGCCGGCTGTCATTCAGGGCAATAACTGAACTGGCACTGGCCCAGACCCCATGACTAAAACCAAATGCTCCCCCATCCTGGTATATGGTCTCACATCCTGGTCCCCAATTCTGGGATATCCTCCCCCATCCTGGCATAATGTCACGCAAGATGTGGGAAAGACTTGGAGCAACACAAAGAGAAGAGGGAAAAGGAGCCCAGACTCTATGGAAAGGGGGGGAAGTGGAGACCTCCTAGGTTGAACTAGCATCACCCTGTCTCCCCTAACGTCCCTGTATTGGCTCTTCAGCAATCGCTGCACGCGTACCTCGCCCTGTCTTTCCCTGGTGTATGGCTAAGGCTAGGGAAGGGAGGAAATGAGCACTAGTAGATCTCCACTAATCACTATAGTCAACAGAGTTGGACAAATGGGGAAATTGCTTAGCTTTAGACAAACTCCAGACAAATGTGCACACGTCCTCAAGCTCCAGAGATGACGAAGTACTGCTCTTGCTAAAGCTTTCACAAGTAGTAATGAATAACGCTGGCACCTCCCTCTGAAACACAGCAGGTATTTATACACCCAGGCAGGGTGTTAATTAGCCAGAGGGAGGTAGCCGCTGGGTCCTAGAGACAGCCTCTAAGAAGATGTCTGTAATGCCAAAAGTAAGGATCTCCTGCAACCAACTGCAGAGAGACTGTCTGTCACCTCTGATACACCCGTGACACATATGCTCCTCCATCCTGGTATATGTTCTCCCATCCTGGGATATTCTCCCCCATCCTGGTATATGCCCCCTCTATCCTGGTTCCCCATCCTGGTATATCCTCCCCATCCTGGTATATGCTCCCCCATCCTGGTATATGCTACCCCCATACTGGTACCCCATCCTGTTATATGCTCCCCCATCCTGGCCCCCCATCCTGATATATAGTTCCCCATCCTGGTCCCCCATCCTGGTATATGGTTCCCCCTCCTGGCCCCCCATCCTGGTATATGGTTCCCCATCCTGGTCCCACATCCTGGTATATGCTCCCACATCCTGGTATATGGTTCCCCATCTTGGTCCCCCATCCTGGTATATGCTCCCCTATTCTGGTCTTCCATCCTGTGTATGGTTGTATTATTGATATTTTTGGTCTTTGTATAGTGTGTTTTGTTATATAGAGATAATGGTCATATTATAATATTATGTATTCACTAAGTAGAGGTAATAGTAGTGGACATTGTGTATTGGTATAATTTTGCCCTTGTATAG
Source organism: Phyllobates terribilis (assembly GCF_046119375.1). Taxonomy (NCBI): domain Eukaryota; kingdom Metazoa; phylum Chordata; class Amphibia; order Anura; family Dendrobatidae; genus Phyllobates; species Phyllobates terribilis. Next base: position 95,034,718 of record NW_027362761.1, on the reverse strand, counting down.
TAGTAATTTGGGTAATATTGGCCTTTGTATTGTGTGTTTTAGGGTTAGCAGCAGTGGTATACAATAATTCTGTATGTATAGATCCTCATGTGCTTTGGGGCTTGGAACCCTGATCTTTTAAAACCTTAGCAATGCCACTGAATATCCTGTATTACCAGCATACTGTAGTCATAAAACCACTATATTGATCATTACCCAAAACTACCAAGACTGATATATCCACCATACAGTGAACATATAGTGGTGGATATCAGGTTTACCCCAGTGTGGTGGTGCAGACCATATATGTACTGTATATATTGTACAGATGAATCCAGTGACTCTCTGGTGACATTCTTGATTGTAGACATTCACTTTATCTTTTCACTTCCATTCGGCCCAGATCACCATGATCACTTCTACCATCCTTGACTTATGGCTGCAGAATGTAACACCCTCCTATTCCCACATCTCTGCACAAACCACATTCTGCTTTAACTAGTGGCCTGGACTATATTAGAGCCCCTTTGGTGTTGTGCCCAGTGATAATGCCCTCCTTTTGTGCCCCACACAATAACAGTGCCCCATTCTTTGCCCCTAGACAGTAATACTGCTTCCAAATAGCAATAGTAGCCCCCTAGGTGCCTACTCATAGTAATAATAGTGACCCCATTATGCCTTAGTAGAGTAATTCTCCCCCTTTTGCCTCTTTATTATAATAATGCCAACATTGTGCCTTACAATCATGACTCACATTGTGCCTCCGTAGCGGTGTCCAAAGAGCACAGCAAGCCAGAATTCAAGTAACGCACAGCAGATGAGAAGGCTGAAACAAAACTCTGGCTTTATATGTACAAAGATTATATGCCGGGAAGTGAGAATAACAGTATTTACAATGATAATATCAATAACATGAATACAGGAAGAATTAGCTGAAGCGAGTCACAAAGCTATGCTCGAGCTATGGCAATGAAAGCTCAATACAACAGTACACATTAAGTTTCACATACTACTCTTGGCTAATCCTCTATCTGGCTTTCCGCTAATCGGGCCATGCTGCAGGTCAGCAGCCTTCAGGGAAAACGTTCTTCAAAAAGGGATGAATTTCTATACTCTTGACACAGTCCTAACAACAAGTCTTGAAAAAGTCCGCACTCTTATCTTACCAGAGATTTACAGTTTCTTTTTAGCCTGTGTGCCCACTATGCGTTTTTTAAGTGTTTCCGCAGCGGCAATTCCGCCGCAGAAATGCTTAAAAAAACGCTTGGTAGAAGGTCGGCCATGTTCCCCAATGATAATCCGCATTTGCTGTGCACATGCTGTGGAAATTTCCGCTGCGGATTATCATTGGGGAAAAATCCGCAGCACTACCAATTATTTTGAGTAATCGTGACGTTTTCGCCGCCATTGACTTGCATTGAATCACTTAATATCCGCATTACTACATGTGCACATGCGGATGTTAAGCGATTCAATGTGCGGATGTACTCGGGTCTGGAGAAGAGGAGACTCTCATCCAGACCCGGGTACCATAGTACCTGTAAAAAAAAGAATTAAAATAAAAAATATACATTTTACTTACCTTCTGATGGCCCCCTGTCTCCTGTACGATGCATCCTGGCTCCCCGGCAGCTCGCGATGGTCTAAAAGGACCTGCCATGACGTCATTTAGTCACGTGATGGGTCACGAGACCGCTGACGTCCCTGTCACATGACTAAATGACGTCATGGAAGGTCCTTTTACACAACCGCGAGACACCGGGAAGACCGGACGCATCGGATAAGGAGACCGGGGACCATCGGAAGGTGAGTATATGTTTTTTTTGTTTTTTTTTACCATTTTTAATCTTTTTTATAACTAATTTGGTCACACTATATAAAATCCATGCCGGTTGCATGGATTTATATAGTGTGACCAAGTTGACAAGCACTTTCCAAGTGAAGCTAAAATCGGTTGCAAAGCGCTTGACAACCCGCATGTGAAATCGCATGATCAAAACGCTTCCCTTCCGCTTGTCCCTGGCAGGAAAAATGCATGTAAAATCCGCATGTGTTTTTTCTGCCAGGGAGATGCAGAAACGCTCAGGAAAAATCTGGAGCATTTCTGCATCGTGGGCACTTAGCCTTATAGTCTCTCTTTATCAGGACAGGCAGGAGCCTCTCTGCTCGCACAGACACACACACACACAAGGTCCCTCTGCTTCTTGGTTCATTTCCCTCTCTCAGCACAGACCAAGAAGAAGGGGGGCAACTAGTCCACAAGCCGAAAACCCAGAGGGGAGCATGGTTTCTTAAAGCCACAGTGTATTCAATGTCCGGTAAGGGGTGATCCCCTACACCTCCTTATAATAATAGCGCACATTGTGTTTCTTTGTAGTAATATCAATAGTAATATTGCCCCCCCTGGCAAAAAATAAAAGTAAACTAATACCTCACAGACACAGATACTGTTAAAAGTGGTATGGGCTATGTGGCTCACTGCTCGACTAACTCTTCTGTTAATTGCCAGAATTGCCAATTGGCCAGTGCAGCCTTGGACAGAGCACATGTTGGTGACATGTACAGCACTTACCACATGATGCATGTGAGTGAATAGAGAGGTTTACATTTACACTCATCACTGTAGCCAACATTTTCTAATGTAACCCTTTACATGCGTCTCCAAGTACTGTTAAATACATGCATAAAAGAGGTGTCTGCAGCCAGGAGAAGACCAAAGTGCTTCTGGGAACTGTACTTTCCCAGTCAGAAACAATGGTCATGTGAGTGGAGTCCAAATATATAGAAGGGAAGCTCATAGTAAGTTCATTGAGCATGGGGCTTTCTATTTACTGATGTTAGAGAGTTATTGGACTTTTAACAAAAATGTTGAATTGTGGAAAAAGTCTTTAAAGGAGAGTTCTACAATCTGAAAAATTCTAAAAGTGTTATAAATCAATTCTTCTGTTGAACTTTTTTTTCTCTATTTTAGTTTTTTTTTGGCACTCTTTATTCCTGTACACTCAGTCCCCTGCATTACACCTAACTTTTACCCCTACAGGTAGGAGCAATTACTGCAGAAGAAGCATTCAGGAAAAACAGGAACCGAGGGAAAAAAATAGCAGACCAGACAGCACATTTTTTCTTGGTTAAATTGACAGACAACGCGATGAAAATCCGATGGACCCCATTGTAGTTAATAGAGACTGTCAGTCTATGTTGGTGTCCATCATGCACTGGAAATTTCATTGTTACTTTAGGTTAAGTTCCCACAATCATGTCAATTTCTCTTATGAAAAAGAAATCAGATTAAATTAAAACATGACATATAAAAAAAGACAAAAACCGTAGTGTCAAAAAAGAAATCAAAACAGATGTAAAAAATGTACTAAAAAATGCAATGAAAAACCTAACCTAATTTAGTTAAAAGGTGCATAAATGACGCAGCCAATTTGCAACCTCACAAACTCACAAATTTCTATGATGGAACAGAAAATTAAAGATAATCTGGAACTGTACTTATTCTTATGTCTCTATGAGGGCAAATATCTTTAACAAGATAAATAATCTACCATGCTGGGCTCAGTACACAGTACTAGTGTTGAGCGAGCATGCTCGACACTACTCGCTACTCGGGATGTTCGGCGAGCACCAAGCATTTCCGGGTTACTCGGGCGGGATCTCGGGTCTCCGCCCTGCATGTTTGGTGCTCATTACAGAGCCAATGAACATGCAGGGATTGCCAGCCAGTCACTAATGCCGCAGCCATGTTGTTTGTGGGCATTACAGTGATTGGCTGGCCGCACAGCGTCACCTGGAGTATTTACAACCGGGCGCCGCCATCTTGAACACAGACGCTCTGGATCAGTGTAGGGACAGCGCTGCTGAGCTAGGGAGAGATTTTTCCTGTGAAATAGTTAGTGTAGGGTCTGTAAAGGCTGCCAGAACAAACAAACAGTCCTTCTCAGGACTAATATCCATCCCAGATATCAGGCAGGCAGGTAGGCTGTATAGGAGACGCAGTGGTTATACCAGCAAACGCTGCATTACAGTCCTGTGTGCTCCTGTTTCTGAAATTGCTGGACTTAGCTGCAGGTCTCGGGGGCATTTAAAATCCTTTTTTTTCATCTAAATCCGCTTTTTTTTTCCTCCTACACACTGTACAAATACCCGTCTTATTAACCTATTAGTGTCCCCCCCCCCCCCAAAAAAAAGTGTGTCTCTGATTTCTCAGACACAAATATATCTGTTGAAAAGAGTCTGGTATAGGCCACAAAAACAGAAGTGTGGTTTTGCAGTTCCAAGGGTAAAATCTCTGTAGTATCCAGTTTTGGGCCTTTGGTATCTAAAAAAAAAACAGTTTGAGTGTGTCGCTCACTGTTCAGCCGCAAATCTATATTTTTAAAAAAGTCTGGTATATACAGTACAGACCAAAAGTTTGGACACACCTCATTTAAAGATTTTTCTGTATTTTCATGACTTTGATAATTATACATTCACACTGAAGGCATCAAAACTATGAATTAACACATGTGGAATTATATACTTAACAAAAAAGTGTGAAACAACTGAAAATATGTCTTATATTCTAGGTTCTTCAAAGTAGCCACCTTTTGCTTTGATGACAGCTTTGCACACTCTTGGCATTCTCTTGATGAGCTTCAAGAGGTAGTCACCGGAAATGGTTTTCACTTCACAGGTGTGTCAGGTTTAATAAGTCGGATTTCTTGCCTTATAAATGGGGTTAGGACCATCAGTTGTGTTGTGCAGAAGTTAGGTGGATACACAGCTGATAGTCCTGCTGAATAGACTGTTAGAGTTTGTATTATGGCAAGAAAAAAGCAGCCAAGTAAAGAAAAACGAGTGGCCATCATTACTTTAAGAAATGAAGGTCAGTCAGTATGAAAAATTGGGCAAACTTTGAAAGTGTCCCCAAGTGCAGTTGCAAAAACCATCAAGCGCTACAAAGAAACTGGCTCACATGAGGACCGCCCCTGGAAAGGAATACCAAGAGTCACCTCTGCTTCTGAGGATAAGTTTATCCGAGTCACCAGCCTCAGAAATTGCAGGTTAATAGCAGCTCAGATAAGAGCAAGTCAATGTCACACAGAGTTCTAGCAGCAGAGACATCTCTACAACAACTGTTAAGAGGAGACTTTGTGCAGCAGGCCTTCATGGTAAAATAGCTGCTAGGAAACCACTGCTAAGGACAGGCAACAAGCAGAAGAGACTTGTTTGGGCTAAAGAACACAAGGAATGGACATTAGACCAGTGGAAATCTGTGCTTTGTTCTGATGAGTCCAAATTTGAGATGTTTGGTTCCAACCACGGTGTCTTTGTGCGACAAAGAAAAGGTGAACGGATGGACTCTACATGCCTGGTTCCCACCGTGAAGCATGGAGGAGGAGGTGTGATGGTGTGGGGGTGCTTTGCTGGTGACACTGTTGGGGATTTATTCAAAATTGAAGGCATACTGAACCAGCATGGCTACCACAGCATCTTGCAGCGGCATGCTACTCCATCCGGTTTGCGTTTAGTTGGACCATCATTTATTTTTCAACGGGACAATGACCCCAAACACACCTCCAGGCTGTGTAACGGCTATTTGACCAAGAGGGAGAGTGATGGGGTGCTACGCCAGATGACCTGGCCTCCACAGTCACCTGACCTGAACCCAATCGAGATGGTTTGGGGTGAGCTGGACCACAGAGTGAAGGCAAAAGGGCCAACAAGTGCTAAGCATCTCTGGGAACTCCTTCAAGATTGTTGGAAGACCATTTCCAGTGACTACCTCTTGAAGCTCATCAAGAGAATGCCAAGAGTGTACAAAGCAGTCATCAAAGCAAAAGGTGGCTACTTTGAAGAGCCTAGAATATAAGACATATTTTCAGTAGTTTCACACTTTTTTGTTAAGTATATAATTCCACATGTGTTAATTCATAGTTTTGATGCCTTCAGTGTGAATGTACAATTTTCATAGTCATGAAAATACAGAAAAATCTTTAAATGAGAAGGTGTGTCCAAACTTTTGGTCTTTACTGTACATCAGTAAATTAAAACTGTGGTTTTGCTGTTCCACGGTAAAAAATCTCTATTATCCTGCTTTTCGCATTTTTTGCAGTAAAAAAAACAGTATTGTCTCCTGAGTGTTCTGACACAAAAATATATCTGTTGAAAATAGTCTGGTGCACGTCTGACAAATGCCAGTGTGGTTTTGCAGTTCTACAGGTAAAATCTCTGTAGTATTCAGTTTTGGGCCTTTGGTATCTAAAAAAAAACAGTGAGTGTGTCGCTCACTGTTCAGCCGCAAATCTATATTTTTAAAAAAGTCTGGTATATACACCAGTAAATTAAAACTGTGGTTTTGCTGTTCAACGGTAAAAAATCTCTATTATCCTGCTTTTCGCATTTTTTGCAGTAAAAAAGACAGTAGTGTCTCCTGAGTGTTCTGACACGAAAATATATCAGTTGAAAATAGTCTGGTGTACGCCTGACAAATCCCAGTGTGGTTTTGCAGTTTTATGGGTAAAATCTCTGTAGTATCCAGTTTTGGGCCTTTGGTATCTAAGAAAAAACAGTGAGTGTGTCGCTCACTGTTCAGCCGCAAATCTATATTTTTAAAAAAGTCTGGTCTATACACCAGTAAATTAAAACTGTGGTTTTGCTGTTCCTTGGTAAAAAATCTCTATTATCCTGCTTTTCGCATTTTTTGCAGTAAAAAAAAAAAACAGTAGTGTCTCCTGAGTGTTCTGACACAAAAATATATCTGTTGAAAATAGTCTGGTGTGCGCCTGACAAATCCCAGTGTGGTTTTGCAGTTCTACAGGTAAAATCTCTGCAGTATCCAGTTTTGGGCCTTTGGTATCTAAAAAAAAACAGTTTGAGTGTGTTGCTCACTGTTCAGCCGCAAATCTATATATTTTAAAAAGTGTGGTATACCCCAGTAAACAATAACTGTGGTTTTGCTGTTCCACGGTAAAAAATCTCTATTATTCAGGTTTTGGTATTTTTTCCGTAAGGAAAAACAGTAATAGTTTCTCCCTGATTGTTCTGATTGTTTAAAAGAGTCGGGTGTAGGCCAGAGAAATAGAACTGTGGTTTTCCTCTTACACGGTTCTAATCTAATTTTTATTACCCTTTTTCCATTGATAGTGCGAGTGTAAGCTATTTTACTTCCTTTACAATGGGCAAGGCGCGTGGCAAGGGACGTGGAACTGGACGTTCTAGTGATGGTGCGTGCAGAGGACGGGGCCGTGGCCAAGGTGAAAATGTGCCACAACCAACAGACACATCTTCTCGCTCCCACTTCTTGACCGAATTACTAGGGAAGCACAGAACAACACCAGTATTGAGAACTGATCAGTGTGAACAGGTTATTAATTGGATAGCAGATAATACTCCCAGATACCAGGGCACCACCACCTCCGGTCTGTCTTCCACACGGTCAACTCTTAGTAGCCGTGAGTCTCGACCACATACTCCTCCTCACCCTGATGTTCCTTCCTCCCACCATGCCGAGTGTTGTCAGACAGCAATTGATCCCACACTTGGACACTCTGAAGAGCTGTTCACTGGTCCATTTCCATATTTGTGCCCCTCGCCTGCTACGCTTGAAGTGGTGGAAGAGGAGATCCCATGTAGCGATGCCCAAATATTTGAACAGCCACGGCCACAGGAAGTAGACGCTGGCAATTTGTCACAAGAGGTGGACGATGACGAGACACAATTGCCAGGAAGTGAGGAGAAGCATCGTGGTGCGCAAGTGGAAGAGGAGTAGGTGGTGGATGATCTAGTAACTGACCCAACGTGGCAGGAGGACATGCAGAGTGAGGCCAGCAGCACACAGGGGGAGGGAGGCAGAGTACCCCAACAGGCAGGAAGAAGCAGTGTGGTGGCCGCAGACAGAAGGCGGGCAACCATTCCCCGTAACACCAACACGAGGGACGTTGCCAGTACAAGCGGTAGGTCTTCCCGAGTCTGGAATTTTTTTAAAGACTCTGCTGATGACCCCAAAAAGGCCATTTGTACCACCTGCCATGCCAGCATCAGCAGGGGTGACAAAACTACCAGCCTGACCACCACCAGCTTGATCAGGTACATGGCAGCAAAGCACCCGACTTTGTGGGGCGAACCCCAGGGTCCACGAACCGTATCAGCGGGTGTCACCACTGCTTCTTCAGCTGTTGTGCGTGCAATAGAACCCCCTGTTGTGTGTGCAAGGCAATCCCCTGTCCATACTGCATGTAAAGATGCCCAATCCTCTCAGTCTTCATTTGTTATGGCAGTTTCTCAAGAAACAGCATCAACGTCCACATCCACATTCCACCGCAGCGTTCAATTGTCCATATCCCAGACCTTTGAACGAAAGCGGAAATTCGCAGCTAACGCCCCACAGGCCACAGTCCTAAATTCCCACATTTCACGACTGCTTGCATTGGAAATGCTGCCTTTTAGGCTGGTGGAGACGGAATCCTTCCGGAACCTTATGGCGGTGGCCGTCCCTCGGTACTCGGTCCCCAGCCGACACTATTTTGCCCAGTGTGCCATCCCCACACTACACAAGCACGTGTCCCAAAACATCTGCCGTGCCCTCAACAACGCAGTTACTGGGAGAGTCCACCTGAAAACGGACACGTGGACAAGTGCTTGTGGCCAGGGATGGTACATCTCCCTGACGGCACACTGGGTAAATATAGTGGAAGCCGGGACCCAGTCGGACCTTGGGACGGAACACATCCTCCCCACACCGAGGATTGCGGGCCCTATATCAGTCAGAGTTGCCCCCACAGTGTACAGCTCCTGCGCATCATCCTCCTCTTCCTCATGTTCAGCCTCCATCTCAGATATCACCACATCAGTTACAAGCTGGAAGCACTGCAGTACTGCCTCCGCCAAGCGGCAACAGGCTGTGCTGAAACTCATAAGCTTAGGTGATAAACCTCACACTGCTTGTGAGTTGTGGACAGCTGTGAAAGAGCAGGCAGATCTGTGGCTGAGACCGCTGAACCTACATCCAGGCATGGTCATGTGTGACAATGGCCGTAACCTGGTGGCGGCTCTGAGGCGAGGCGAGATCACACAAATACCATGCCTGGCTCATGTGCTTAACCTCGTGGTTCAGCGGTTTCTTAAATTGTACCCTGAGTTGCCAGATCTGCTCGTGAAAGTACGCCGCCTGTCAGCTCATTTTCGCAAGTCGGCTACAGCTTCTGCCACCCTTGCTGTGTTGCAGCAACGTTTGCAGCTTCCGTCACACCAACTGATGTGTGATGTCCCCACACGTTGGTACTCTACCCTCCACATGTTGCAAAGGATTTGTGAGCAGAAGAGAGCAGTTGTGGAGTACCAGCTGCAACAAGGCTGTCAATATTCAGGTCAGACTCCACACAAAAGACCTCATGAGTGGACCTGGATGTCTGACATATGTACCATCCTGACAAACTTTGAGAAGGCCACGAAGATGGTGAGACGCCATCATTAGTGTCAGCATCCCACTTGTCTGTCTTTTGCAATGCTCTCTGCAGAGAATTAAAGAGGAGGCATTGCAGCCAGAATATGATGAGATGGATCAACAAGCCGTAGGGGGCGATTACACACAGCCCAGCCTCATCTCATCCCAACGTGCATTGGGGGACAATGAGGGAGAGGAGGAGGAGGAAGAACAGGAGCTGTTATCATGCGCTGTAGACGGTAGTACCTGTACAAGTGTCATACCGTCGGTTCAGCGTGGGTGGCCTGAGGACAGGGGGGAGGAGGAGGAGAGCATGGTCAGTCGTCATCTTGGTGAGGACACGGAAATCTTGCCCGTTACCAGTCTGGCACGCATGGCTGACTTTATGTTATGCTGCCTTAGCCGTGACCCTCGCGTTGTCAAAATGTTGGGTGACAGTCATTACTGGTTGGTGACACTTGTAGACCCCCGCTACAAGGAGAACTTTCACTCTCTTATTCCTGAGGTGGAGAGGTCTACAAAAATGGGCCAGTACCAGAAGGCCCTTGCTGCAGAACTGTTGAAAAAATTCCCATCTGAACACGCTAGCGGCAGAGGTCACAGTTCATTGACCAACCAAAGCGTACAAGCGAGAGAGAGGCAACTCCAATCCAGGAGAGGCTGGGGAACACTGTCAACATTCTGGGACAGTTTTCTCAGACCCTCCCTTCGGACAGACCCTGAGGCACGGGGTACTCTCACAAAGAGTGGAAAGTTTCAAAAGATGGTGAGGGAGTACCTTGCCGACCGTACCAGCGTCCTCCGTGATTCCTCTGTGCCTTTTAATTATTGGGTATCCAAGCTGGACACTTGGAATGAACTCGCTCTGTATGCCTTGGAGATCCTGGCCTGCCCTGCCACTAGCGTGTTATCGGAGCGTGTTTTTAGTGTCGCTGGGGGAATTATAACAGATAAGCGCACTCGCCTGTCAACTGACAATGCTGACAAGCTGACCCTTATCAAAATGAACAAGGGCTGGATTGGGCCAGACTTCTCATCACCACCAAATGACAGCAGAATAACATAAAGTCAAATCCACTGTGTTATTTCGGGAGGTGTATTCCCATGCACCGCTTCACACCCACACATGGGTATACGCTTCCTCATTTCGGCTGTTTTATGTTCTTCTCCTTATCCTCAGCCTCCACCACCACTATACCACCAGGGTGACCGTGGTCCATTTTGCCATTATTGAAAGTTCCTCCGTCCTTATTTTTGTGAGCTTTTGCCTGGAAGGCATAAGCAAAGACTGTGGGAGACCCACTCCCCAATAATGGGAATAATATTTTTAAGATACTGTACTGTATGGCTCTTGTAAGTGGCATTAAAAGCGTCTTGTTATACCACTCTGACCTCCACGTCTCTTGTAAGGAGCATTAAAAACGTCTTGTTATACCACTCTGACCTCCACGTCTCATGTAAGGGGCATTAAAAGCGTCATGTTAAACCACTCTGACCTCCACGTCTCTTCTGACGGGCATTAAAAGCGTCTTGTTATACCACTCTGACCTCCACATCTCTTGTAAGGGCATTAAAAGCATCTTGTTATACCACTCTGACCTCCACATCTCTTGTAAGAGGCATTAAAAGCGTCTTGTTTTACAACTCTGACCTCCACGTCTCTTGTAAGGGGCATTAAAAGCATCTTGTTATACCACTCTGACCTCCACGTCTCTGGTAAGTGGCATTAAAAGTGTCTTGTTATACCACTTTGACCTCCACGTCTCTTCTGAGGGGCATTAAAACCGTCTTGTTATACCACTCTGACCTCCACGTCTCTTTTAAGGGGCATTAAAAGCATCTTGTTATACCACTCTGACCTCCACATCTCTTGTAAGGGGCATTAAAAGCATCTTGTTATACCACGCTGACCTCCACGTCTGTTCTGAGGGGCATTAAAAGCGTCTTGTTATACCACTCTGACCTCCACGTCTCTTGTAAGGAGCATTAAAAGCGTCTTGTTATATCACTCTGATCTCCACGTCTCTTGTAAGGGGCATTAAAAGCGTCTTGTTATACCACTCTGACCTCCACGTCTCTTCTGACGGTGTCACGGGTGTGTCACCACGAAGATCGTCACGATTACACAGCCTGACTTCTCGCAGCTGACTTTTTGGTGCTTTGTGTTTTTCTGCAGTGAGGGAGTTAATTCTCTCTCTCTCTGTGCTAGACGAGGTCCAGCCTCGCCCAGCTGCAATCAATGCTGCTGTAGTGAGACTCCTTCAAATGCCTGCTGGTCTGTTAGGGAAGTGTCGGTGAAAGCATTTCATGCAGACTAACAGAGCGGATCGTGGTATTTGGAGTTTCAGAGATAAGTGTATTCGGAGAGTTTTTTCCTTTCCTCGCTTTATCATTTATCTCCTTTCCCGTTGGTGTTCCCTCTGTTGTAGTTGTGTAGTTTTTGTATGCAAGGTGGTTTTGGTTTTTCCCTTGTACTGTCTCGTTCGTCTAAGTACTGTGTGTGGGCATATTATTACTTGTCCCCTTTTGTTGTGATCGGGGTCCTTCTCAGGACTAGATTACTTAGGTGCAGGGATCCTCAGGAGGTAGGGGTTACGCTGGCGGCCTGGACCTCTGTACCTTTAACAGTACCTCCAGGTTGAGGGATTAGCCAGGGCCCCAGCTTAGGGTCAGCTTAGGCCCCCTACCTCCAGTATACAGAGACAGCGTGACAGACGGGCCTTAAAATCGTCTTGTTATACCACTCTGACCTCCACGTCTCTTGTAAGGGGGCATTAAAAGCATCTTTTTCTACCACTCTGACCTCCACGTCTCTTGTAAGGGGCATTAAAAGCGTCTTGTTATACCACTCTGAGCTCCACGTCTCTTCTGACGGGCATTAAAAGCATCTTGTTATACCACTCTGACCTCCACGTCTCTTGTAAGGGGCATTAAAAACGTCTTGTTATACCACTCTGACCTCCACGTCTCTTCTGAGGGGCATTAAAAGTGTCTTTTTATACCACTCTGACCTCCACGTCTCTTGTAAGGGGCATTAAAAGCATCTTGTTATACAACTCTGACCTCCACGTCTCTTGTAACGGGCATTAAAAGCATCTTGTTATACCACTCTGACCTCCACGTCTCTTGTAAGGGGCATTAAAAGCGTCTTGTTATACCACTCTGACCTCCACGTCTCTTGTAAGGGGCATTAAAAGCGTCTTGTTATACCACTCTGACCTCCACGTTTCTTCTGAGGGGCATTAAAAGCGTCTTGTTATGCCACTCTGACCTCCACGTCTCTTGTAAGGGGAATTAAAACCGTCTTGTTAAGCTACTGGGACCTCCACGAGTCTTCGAACGGGCATTGCATTGCCTCCTAATTTTTGGAAGCTTTTGCTTGGAAGGCATAAGCAAATAATATGGGAGACCCACTCCCCAATAATGGGATTTATGTTTGTAATATGCTGTACTGCATGGCTCTTGTAAGGGGCATTGCAAGTTGCTCCGTCCTAATTTTTTGAAGCTTCTGCTTGGAAGGCATAAGCAAATACTATGGGAGACCCATTCCCCAATAATGGGAATAATGTTTGTAATATGCCGTACTGCATGGCTCTTTGTAAGGGGCATTGCAAGTTGCTCCGTCTTAATTTTTGGAAGCTTTTGCTTGGAAGGCATAAGCAAATACTATGGGAGACCCACTCCCCAATAATGGGAATAATGTTTGTAATATGCTGTACTGCATGGTTCTTGTAAGTGGCATTGCAAGTTGCTCCGTCTTAATTTTGGGAAGCTTTTGCTTGGAAGGCATAAGCAAATACTATGGGAGACCCACTCCCCAATAATGGGACTTATGTTGGTAATATGCTGTACTGCATGGCTCTTGTAAGGGGCATTGCAAGTTTCTCGGTCCTAATTTTTGGAAGCTTTTGCTTGGAAGGCATAAGCAAATACTATGAGAGACCCACTCCCCAATAATGGGAATGATGTTTGTAATATGCTGTACTGCATGGCTCTTGTAAGGGGCATTGCAAGTTGCTCCATCTTAATTTTTGGAAGCTCTTACTTGGAAGGCATAAGCAAATACTATGGGAGACCCACTCCCCAATAATGGGAATTATGTTTGTAATATGCTGTACTGCATGGATCTTGTAAGGGGCATTGCAAGTTGCTCTGTCTTAATTTTGGGAAGCTTTTGCTTGGAAGGCATAAGCAAATACTATGGGAGACCCACTCCCCAATAATGGGATTTATGTTTGTAATATGCTGTACTGCATGGCTTTTGTAAGGGGCATTGCAAGTTGCTCTTTCTTAATTTTTGGAAGCTTTTGCTTGGAAGGCATAAGCAAATACTATGGGAGACCCACTCCCCAATAATGGGAATAATGTTTGTAATATGCTGTACTGCATGGCTCTTGTAAGGGGCATTGCAAGTTGCTCCATCTTAATATTGGGAAGCTTTTGCTTGGAAGGCAAAAGCAAATACTATGGGAGACACACTCCCCAATAATGTGACTTATGTTTGTAATATGCTGTACTGCAAGGCTCTTGTAAGGGGCATTGCAAGTTGCTCCGCCTTAATTTTGCGAAGCTTTTGCTTGGAAGGCATAAGCAAATACTATGGGAGACCCACTCCCCAATAATGACACTTATGTTTGGAATATGCTGTACTGTAAGGGGCAATAAAAGCGTCTTGTTAAGCTACTGTGACCTCCACGTCTGTTCCAAGGGGCATTCAAACCGTCTTGTTAAGCTACTGTGACCTCCACATCTTTTTCGAGGGGCATTAAAACCGTCTTGTTAAGCTACTGCGACCTCCACCACTTTTCCGAGGGGCATTAAAACCGTCTTGTTAAGCTACTGCGACCTCCACCACTTTTCCGAGGGGCATTAAAACCGTCTTGTTAAGCTACTGTGACCTCCACGTCTCTTCCAAGGGGCATTAAAACCGTCTTGTTAAGCTACTGGGACCTCCACGTCTTTTCCGAGGGGCATTAAAACCATCTTGTTAAGCTACTGTGACCTCCATGTCTCTTCAAAGGGGCATTAAAAGTGTCTTCTTAAGCCACTATGAACTCCACAGCTCTTCCAAGGGGCATTGAAATTTTGTTTTTAATTACCTCTAACCTCCACGACTCTTCCAACGGGCATTGCATTTCCTCCTAATTTTAATCAGCTTTTGGTTTTCAATGCAAAGGCGAAAACTAAGGGAGACCCACTCCCCAATAATGTGTAGAAGGTTTTAAGTACGCTGTAATCCACGTCTGTTTCAAGGGGCATTGCAGTTCCTCATAATTTTTGGAAAGCCTTCCATTCACTGCTTAGGCTAACAGTGTACAGGAGACCCAGTTGCTATAAATGGAAAAAACGGTTTAGTTAAGGCCCTGTGACCTCCATGTCATTTCCAAGGGGCATTGGAGTGCCTCAAAATTTTTGGTAGGCATTGCACTCACTGTATGCCCTATAACTGTGTAGCCGAACCGCTCCTTTTGCTACAGAAACATATCCTACAAGACATTTGTGGTTGACTGGCCTGATATTGATGTGAATGGTCCCTGTTCCTCCTGCTCTTTCTCCTTTGCCACTACCTCATCCATCATTTATCACCTGAAACTTTGTTTTAACGGGAGTCATAGAACTGGAATAGTAGCAGGGAAAAATCCAGCAATCCTCGGAGGAGGTAGGATATGCGCCAAAACGCTGACCACCTCAGGCCTAGCCGCTACTACATACATGCTCTTGCATTCCAAAAAAACAAAGCAGATGCCAACTTGTATCATCATCATCATGGTCCTCACCTTGGCACTCTCAACTCCCATGATGGAGAAGCCAGGGCCCACTGGAGGAGTCTGGTTCTCTGGTGGGCTCGTCCAATGCTGCCCTAAAGCAGGCCGGGCTAAGAAAAGTGTGTGGGGGGATGTTCCAAGGCGAAATAGGGGCGGCTGGGGACCGTTTATGGACACCCTGCTGCCCGCAGGCGGCTGGGGATCGTGTGTGGACACCCGGCCGCGGGGTGGCTGGGGACTGAGTATGGACACCCGGCCGCCCCCTGGCGGCTGGGGACCGAGTGTGGATTCCAGGCTGCCAACGCAGCCATGACGTGGTGGCCAGATTCCGCCTCCACATGCCTAAAAGGCCAAATTTCAAGCGCAAGCAAGCAAGCAGTATGGTACTGCAGCCTGGGGGTGGGTGGGTGGCAGGCTGCATACTTGCGCTTGCATTGCAAGGAATGGGAGAGGTACAATTGAACAATGCCCTGGGACAAGGACTTGAACGGGGATAGTTGCAAGTCTGCAACGACAGGTGCAGGGTGGGAGGCATCTTCGCATGTACCATGAACAGGGGTTTGGTATGCACACACTACAGCGGAATAGGCTGTCCTTCCCACTAAATGCACTGGGGAGGGCACTGGTAATGTTTTGGTATACGCCCTTAATCTTATCTATAAGGCACACCGGGACAAATAGGGGCGGCTGGGGACTGAGTATGGATACCTCGCTGCCGAAGCAGCCATGAGGTAGTGGCCAGCTTCGGCCTCCTCCAAACTAAAAGGCCCCATTTCAAGTGCAAGCTAGCAGTATGGCATTGCAGCCTGGGGGTGGGTGGGTGGCAGGCTGCACACTTATGCTTGCATTAAAAGAAAACAAAGCAGATGCTAACTAGTGTTGAGCCACCCCCGTAGTGTTCGAGTTCGGTTCGGTTCGTCGAACACCCGTGTGTTCGCCGAACTGTTCGTCGAACTGTTCGTCGAACACCTTCGAACACCGTTAAAACCAATGGCAGGCAAACAAAAACACATAGAAACACATAGAAAACACCTTCAAAGGTGTCCAAAAGCTGACAAACTGCTCAGAAGACACAACTAACACATGGAAAAGTGACAAGTACATATAGTCATGCGAAAAGAAAAGAGGTGGAGGAGTAAAAGGAGGGGGAGACACAGATATAGGCATGTCATGCCCTTCTAAAATCCAAAAAGTGAGAAGCCGAGACGGCCAGTCCGCTCCTGCCCGTGCCACCTCCGTGTCGCCGGGTTTGTGCCAGAGCCGCGGTGAACCCTGACGGCCAGCCCCCCTCTCCCAATACTGGTGCCTGTCCGCTGGTGGGTCGAGAGAGCCCCCCTGTGGTGGAGGCAGCTCTAAGCTTTTTAATTTAAATTGTCCCTCTAATTTGAATGAATACACTTTAAATCCATTTACAAGGATCTATTGGAGGGCAAGTCTCATGCCAGCAGCCGCGTAATTCCAGCTCCAGTAGCGTCCACTAAAGCTGCTGCAGTTAAAAAGCTTTTATAAGGATCGAGCTCGGCTGTCCACCGCAAGGCATCCTACTGCCAGTCCCAGCCCCTATGCCTTGGGGTGCCTCCTGATGCTCTTCACTAAGTATCCCGTGGTCCCGAAGCATTTCCTTTGAAAAAATTAAGTGTCCAAACTACAGGTGGTGTAGCTTGCTTAACAGCCGGGATAATCCGCTGACTAGCAGACACTGCTACTAGGCACAAAGTATTTCCTGGGCTAGATGCAGTTAAAAATTTGTAAGTAGATACTCTCGTTGGATGCTGAGAAAGCATTCCATAGAGTCTCCTGGCACGCCATATATGATTCTCTTAAAAAGCTTGGGGTAGGGGTCTAGGGGACCCTTTTATAGCCAAAATCACGGCCCTGTATCACAATACGTCACCTAGGCTGAAGATAAATGGAACTGTAGCACCGAGGGCTCAGTTGCTACAGACGTATTGCACCTCACCCAGAGGTGTGATATCTCACTCTCAGATAAGGATGGAGTGTGGATCAGGACCCGACACCTGCATGCATTACACCACATTGCCGTGGGGCAGGGCGACCAATATGCCCCTGAGATGGGCACGACAGTCCCTGTCCCTGGCTGGAGTGGGGGGAGGGAACACTGAGGAAGGGGAACCCTGCAGTGCAGGAGCAGGGAGGAAGCAGTTCCTGGGTGCATTGAGAAGGGAGTATAAAAGGTGGGCACCATCTTAGTTCAGTGCAGAGAAGTCTGAGCAGAAGTGGCAGGGAGCAGGGGCTCTGCATGAGCTCTGCTCCGGAGGCGGGCCTAGTAACAGAGGCCCAGGCCTGCAAGAGGGAGAAGGAAGGAAGAGGAGCGGAGAAGGCTCCAGGAACGAGGAATGAAGGGATCCCAGGGGTGCGGACGGGCGAGTCGCCACCGCACGCCCGAATCCACCTGCGTGGAGGGGTCAGGCCAAAGGGGGAGACCGGTCCCCGAACTAGTGGAGGCAGGAAACGACCCTCAGCTAGAAACCGGAGGCTCTGACATTTTATGTGGCGCAGCCCCTTGCTCCACCCGCTAGGAAGGCACCACATAGGGTCAGGGAAACTGGCGCCAAGTTTACCAAGAGGAGGCCCGAGGCAGCCGGACAGAAGTGTTGGTAAGAAAGGCCAGACAAAGGACACACAAAGGGGGTCCTGTGAAGCGCTCCAAAGTTATCTGGGAGTTGTCTGAGCCCCTCACCTGGTGAGCACAGTACGACGTGGGCAGCCGTTACCTGCAGACGTGGTCTGGATAATAAGAACTGTGAGTAAAGGCCCTGAACTGCATCACTGACTCCGTGTCGTTACTGCTGCTGCCCTGCACCATCACCCCCATCCTCCGCATACACTGCCCTGAGGCTATACTCCTCCCGTGGGGAGTTATGCTACGCTCTGCTGCACCCACAACACCAGCCTTAGCGGTCTGCCCTGTAGCGGCGGTTCACTCTGACCGCAATCCACGGGTGGCGTAGTCGGACATTTAAACATCAAAACCACATAAATAGTTCCGCCACTGGTTTGACCGCCCTGAGCCACGGAACCGGATCGCCGCCACGAAGACTACAACCACCAGCATCCACCAAAAAGGGTCCGGCTCCGGGTGTCCCAAGGCCCAGGGGGTGCGTCAGAACATTTTCATCACCTTTCACAATCACCAATGGGACAAGGCAGGGATGTCCTCTGTCCCCTCTCTTATACATCCTAGTGACGGAGCACCTGCTCTCATCAATTCGCCATAACCCCAATATTAGGTGGATTGAGGTGGGAGGCACCGAGTACAAGTGCTCTCTATTTGCTGATGATGTCCTAGTATATATCACTCAATCACATATATCCATCCCTGCTGTTATGGCTGAAATAGATCACTTTGTTACATGGTAAAATTTTAAAATCAATGCAGCGAAGTCTGAGGCCCTCGATGTCTCCCTCCCTAAATCCATATAGGATTCCATCCAGTCCAACTTTCCCTTTGCCTGGCCCTCACAGGGTATCAAATACTTAGGAATTCCTATTCATAGAGACCTCTCCCATCTATGTTATCTTAATTTTGGGCCCTTTATTGAACAATTCCATACAGACCACGGTTGGCAAGTTGGAACTGTGAGATTCACTACGTGCACCACTGGTATTTTGTGGAAAAGCACATGTAAGATTCTGCAACAGTCTCTGCTGATACTCCTGCATGCGTGCATCCCTTTCTATGGCAGGAATAATTTCTGCAAATTTACTTTTGTACCGGGGATCTAACAGTGTGGCAACCCAGTAGTCAGGATTATTTCTAATTCTCACAATTCGAGGGTCATGTTGCAGGTAGTGCAGCAAGAAGGCACTCATGTGTGTTGCGCATCCAGGAGCACCAAGTCCCTGTTGTGTTGGTGGCGAGGTAACAATCATGCTTCCTTCCTCTGTCCTCTCCCCCCAACCTCGCACAACAGAAATGTGATCAAGGTCTCCCTCATCTGATGAGTCTTCCATCAGTTCGTCCTCCACTTCTTCCTGGGCTCCTGCACCTTCCTCACTAGTTTGGCTGCTACCATGCGCCCTGGTAAAATCATCTCCCCCACCCTCACATGCCTGCCGCCCTGGTGCTGCCGACCGTCTGGACCTTGCAGATGTTAGCCCTTCCGCATACAACTCCTCCTCCTCTACTTCCTCCACCTCCTCTTGTGCCACCACCTGACTCCGAATTCTGTTTAACATGTGCTCCAGCATGTAAATCACCGGAATAGTCATGCTGATAATGGCATCGTCAGCACTAAACATCTTCGTCGCCATTTCAAAACTGTGCAGAAGGGTGCATAGGTCCCTGATCTGAGACCACTCCTCCAGCGTGATTTGCCCCACCTCTGAATCTCGTTGGCCCAGGCTATACGTCAGAACGTATTGCACCAGGGCTTGTCGGTGCTGCCACAGTCGCTGCAAAATGTGCAGAGTTGAATTCCACCGGGTAGGCACATCGCATTTTAGCCGGTGAAGTGGCAGGCCCAACGACTTCTGTAGAGATGTAAGTCGCTGAGCTGCGGGATGCGAATGGCGGAAGTGAGCACACAGCAACCGTGCCCTCTGCAGAAGGCCATCTAGTCTGGGATAGTGGGCTAAAAATTGCTGGACAACCAGGTTCAACACGTGAGCCATACAAGGCACGTGTGTGACATTGCCCCGGCGAAGGGCCGCACCCAGGTTTGCAGCATTGTCGCACACGGCCTTCCCTGGTTTCAGGTCCAGTGGAGACAACCATTCATGAAATTGGTTCTCCAGAGCTGACCACAACTCCTCAGCTGTGTGACTCACATTTCCCAGACATTTCAATGTAAAAACCGCCTGATGACGTTGAGCCCTACTGCCAGCATAGTAAGGAGGTGTGCAGGATCCCTTCTGCGCAGTTAGAAAGCTTGTGGCATGACCAGACAGGCTTTGGGTGCAGGTGGAAGACCGAGAGGAGGTTGAGGAGGCAGAAGCAGTGGAGGAAAAATGACATAAAGAGGATTGACGCACAACTCGTGGGGACGGCAAGACTTGGACAGCAGAACCTTGTCCTGCTGTCACCATAGTTACCCAGTGCCCAGTCAGCGACATGTAACGCCCCTGTCCATGCCTACTCGTCCAAGTGTCTGTGGTGAAATGCACCCTGTCACACACAGAGTTTCTCAAAGAAGCGGTGATGTTGTTTGCGACATGCTGGTGGAGCGCAGGCACACCTTTCTTTGAGAAGTAGTGCCGACTGGGCATCTGGTACTGGGGCACTGCGACGGACATAAGGTCTCGAAAATCCTCTGTGTCCACCAGGCGGAAAGGCAGCATTTCTGTAGCCAAGAGCTTGCAGATGGTGAAATTCAACCTCTTAGCTTTCTCATGGCTAGGAGGAAATGGTCTTTTACTTGTCCACATCTGAGGGACCGAGGGCTGGCTATTGTGCTTAGACGGGGTTGATAAGGGTGTCCCCGGCACACTGCCGGTCTGTGAGGAAGATGCAGGCGGACATGTTAGGTTGCCTTGATCCAAAGGTGGTGCTATCGATGTCGGACAGCGCTCAAGACCAGCTGGTGTTACCACCTCCAAAGAAAATGATGACCTGCCAATCACGCTGGCTGTTGCGGGTAAAGAGGTGGCAGGTCTGCGCCCCAAAACAGGTGTGACTGCTGTCCCCCAGTCACAGAGGATGAAGAGGCCGCGGATGCACAAGATATGGCAGATGGTGGTTGGCCCGGCCGGCTAGACCGCATTGTAGCACACTGAGCTTCCCACTGCAACTTATGCTTCATGTCCATGTGCCGGTTCATGCATGAAGTACTCAAACTATGTATTTTTTGGCCTCTACTTAGCTTTTGCTGACAAATGTTACAGATAACACGAGTTGGGTCATCTTTATCGATCTGAAAAAATGCCCAGGCTATGCAAGGCTTAGCACCCATGCGACCTGAAGAGCCACCACGACTTGTGGTGAGAGGCAGAGTTGTGTTTGAGGATGCAGTTGTTGACGTGCTTCCAGTACTACGTCTCTGTCCAGGAAGGCGCAACCTAACCTCGTCGTCACTAGCATCTTCCTCCACCTCCTCTGCTGACCTCATCTCTTGGCTGACTGTGGGTTGACAGTAAGTGGGATCTCCGACCTCATCATCATCACCCTGTGCGTTATCACACCCGTCGTCCTCAGAGCCAACCTGTTCCTGCCCTGACAAAAAACTAAAGTTGTCGCTCCAATCAGGTATTTGAGTCTTATCATCGTCTTCCTCATTGTCTCCACCAACAGGAGTTACAGTTTGGGAATGAGGGTCTACATTATGGTCAGAACCTTCTGCGTCTGGTCCTGGATCCGACTCATAAAGATTCTGGGCATCAGTGCAGATCATTTCCTCGTCTGGATTCACAGAAGCGCTGGAGTCGACCTCTGATTCCCAGGCTATAGTATGAGTAAACAGCTCTGCAGACTCAACCATCTGTTCTACCTCATACTCAGACGGGCAGCTGGAGATTTGGGAGCTGTGAGGAAGCAAGTGCGATTTGGGTGACACCTTTGAGGACTGGAGTATTTGTGATGTTGAAGTTGATGTGGAGGAGAGCCCACTTAAAGGAGCACTTGATATCCGTTGAAGCACCTGCTGTTTTTGTGCCTCATCTGGAATTTGTAGCGATTGGCGTGGCCGTAAGAAAGGGATCTTATCACATTGTCCGCTAAAAGAAGTAGACATTTTAGTTTGGCTGGAAGATGGTCTTTCTTCTGCACCTACCCCACGGACACAACCTTTTTTCCCCTTCCCAACACGCCTATTCCCCTTTCCACCAGCAGCAGGCCTTTTTCCACTCATTTTGGTGGTTAACTAATTCACAACTCTGGAGTTGTTTGCACAAAAAAACAATGGATGGTAACCGAGCAGAGCTGAGTGGCCAAACTGTGGTATTAGGCCAAAACTATTGGCTGGGTTAGATGCAGAAAAAAATTATTTTTAATTTGCAACCTGATGGAGGTCAGTATAGATGGACTAATAGACCAAGTCCCACACACCGCTAGAAGCCCAAATATTTTTTTCAGAGCTAGATGCAGAAAATTTTTTTATTCAATTTGCAACCTGATGGAGGTCAGTATAGATGGACTAATAGACCAAGTCCCACACACTGCTAGAAGCCCAAATATTTTTTCAGAGCTAGATGCAGAAAAAAATTATTTTTAATTTGCAACCTGATGGAGGTCAGTATAGATGGACTAATAGACCAAGTCCCACACACCGCTAGAAGCCCAAATATTTTTTCAGAGCTAGATACAGAAAAAATTATTTTTAATTTGCAACCTGATGGAGGTCAGTATAGATGGACTAATAGACCAAGTCCCACACACCGCTAGAAGCCCAAATATTTTTTCAGAGCTAGATGCAGAAAAAAATTATATTCAATTTGCAATCTGCTGGAGGTCAGTATAGAAGGACTAATAGAACAAGTCCCACACACTGCTAGAAGCCCAAATATTTTTTCAGAGCTAAATGAAGAAAAAAATTATTTTTAATTTGCAACCTGATGGAGGTCAGTTTAGATGGACTAATAGACCAAGTCCCACACACTGCTAGAAGCCCAAATATTTTTTCAGAGCTAGATGCAGAAAAAAATAATTTTTAATTTGCAACCTGATGGAGGTCAGTATAGATGAACTAATAGACCAAGTCCCACACACCGCTAGAAGCCCAAATATTTTTTCAGAGCTAGATGCAAAAAAAAAATATTTTTAATTTGCAACCTGATGGAGGTCAGTATAGATGGACTAATAGACCAAGTCCCACACACCGCTAGAAGCCCAAATATTTTTTCAGAGCTAGATGCAGAAAAAAATTATATTCAATTTGCAACCTGCTGGAGGTCAGTATAGAAGGACTAATAGAACAAGTCCCACACACTGCTAGAAGCCCAAATATTTTTTCAGAGCTAAATGAAGAAAAAAATTATTTTTAATTTGCAACCTGATGGAGGTCAGTATAGATGGACTAATAGACCAAGTCCCACACACTGCTAGAAGCCCAAATATTTTTTCAGAGCTAGATGCAGAAAAAAATTATTTTTAATTTGCAACCTGATGGAGGTCAGTATAGATGGACTAATAGACCAAGTCCCACACACCGCTAGAAGCCCAAATATTTTTTCAGAGCTAGATGCAGAAAATTTTTTTATTCAATTTGCAACCTGATGGAGGTCAGTATAGATGGACTAATAGACCAAGTCTCACACACTGCTAGAAGCCCAAATATTTTTTCAGAGCTAGATGCAGAAAAAAATTATTTTTAATTTGCAACCTGATGGAGTTCAGTATAGATGGACTAATAGACCAAGTCCCACACACTGCTAGAAGCCCAAATATTTTTTCAGAGCTAGATGCAGAAAAAAATTATTTTTAATTTGCAACCTGATGGAGGTCAGTATAGATGGACTAATAGAACAAGTCCCACACGCTGCTAGAAGCCCAAATATTTTTTCAGAGATAAATGAAGAAAAAAATTATTTTTAATTTGCAACCTGATGGAGGTCAGTATAGATGGACTAATAGACCAAGTCCCACACACTGCTAGAAGCCCAAATATTTTTTCAGAGCTAGATGCAGAAAAAAATTATTTTTAATTTGCAACCTGATGGAGGTCAGTATAGATGGACTAATAGACCAAGTCCCACACACCGCTAGAAGCCCAAATATTTTTTCAGAGCTAGATGCAGAAAAAAATTATATTCAATTTGCAACCTGCTGGAGGTCAGTATAGAAGGACTAATAGAACAAGTCCCACACACTGCTAGAAGCCCAAATATTTTTTCAGAGCTAAATGAAGAAAAAAATTATTTTTAATTTGCAACCTGATGGAGGTCAGTATAGATGGACTAATAGACCAAGTCCCACACACTGCTAGAAGCCCAAATATTTTTTCAGAGCTAGATGCAGAAAAAAATTATATTCAGTTTGCAACCTGATGGAGGTCAGTATAGATGGACTAATAGAATGATGCTATGCCCAAAAGATTTTACTTCACTAGGTGCAGTAAAAAAATTGGTATTCTATACACAGGTGGTATATCTTGCAACACAGATAGGCTACTCCACTGACTAACACACTCTGCAATAGGCCAAAAAGGATTAGCTTTGCTAGATTCAGCCAAATGCTGTGAAAAAAACTTGCACAGCACTGGCACAGACCTGCCTGGCAAAAACTGATAGGAACTGATGTAACCTAGTCCTGAAAAGGACTCCAATTACAATTAGTCTTTACTCCCACAATCTATCTATTTAAGAGCACAGACCTGCCTGATAAAAGTCGTAGGAAATGCTGTAACCTAGTCCTTAAAAGGACTGCAATCACAACTATTCCCTACTCCCAAGCTATCTGTATATTTGTGCGAAAATTGGCTTGAAATTAACAAGGTATAGCGCACACAGCAACAGCGGTGCCGTCTAACACGCAGCTGCAGCAGTGAGAAAATGGTGGCGACGGGGAAAATGGCTTGGTCTTATAGGGCAAGGACATGTGACATACACTGCCAATCACACATGCCCTTGCTTGTGTGAAAAAAAGCACTTCGCTCCGTGTGTGCGCTGCTGATAGGCTGACAGATTGCACCTCCCCACTGCAAATGCGGGAAAGAGAAAAAAAAATGG
The DNA here is from genome assembly GCF_046119375.1 of Phyllobates terribilis. Lineage (NCBI taxonomy): Eukaryota > Metazoa > Chordata > Amphibia > Anura > Dendrobatidae > Phyllobates > Phyllobates terribilis. Next base: position 95,009,923 of record NW_027362761.1, on the reverse strand, counting down.
AGATCTTCATTGTTCCTGCAGAGATCCATCCCCTGCCCCTCCCCCCGCCCCGCTGTACACTCAAACTGCGTATTAACATTAATTTTCATCATTACTGAGAAAAAATCCAGTTATGATTTTGGTGCACGAACAGTTATCGAACATAACCTCGAACAGCCGAATTTTTCTCAAATTGTTCGTGTTCGCCGACCGGCTCGAACACCGCCCAAAACAGCTCGAATTTGAGATTGGCGAACAGTTCGAGTAGAACAACGCTCATCTCTAATGCTAACTTCTATCATCATCATCATCATGCTCCTCACCTTGGCACTCTCAAATCCCCTGATGGAGAAGCCAGGGCCCACCAGAGGAGTCTGGTTCTCTGGTGGTCTCATCCAATGCTGCCCTAAAGCAGGCCGGGCTAAGAAAAGTGTGTGTGGGGAAGTTGACAGGGGAAATAGGGGCGGCTGGGGACCGTTTATGGACACCCGGCTGCCCCAAGGCAGTTGGGGACAGTGTGTGAACACCCGGTCGCGGAGCGGCTGGGGACCGAGCATGGACACCCGGCCGCCAACGCAGCCATGACGTGGTGGCCAGATTCCGCCTCCACATGCCTAAAAGGCCCAATTTCAAGTGCAAGCAAGCAGTATCGTATTGCAGCCTGGGGGTGGGTGGGTGGTTGGCTGCATATTTGCGCTTGCATTGCAAGGAATGGGGGAGGTACAATTGAACACTGCCCTGGGACAAGAACTTGCACGGGGATAGTTGTAAGTCTGCATCTTCTGATGCGGCAAGGATGACTTCTGATGGGCACACTTTTAGGCAGTGACCTGGGTGTCAGATATGCTTCCAGGGGTCTTCCCCAGACTGTTCCCGTGTCTTTTCAGCACTGTATGCATGTGTCACACAGCACATAGCCAGATAAGGTTGTAAAATGTTAAAATGACATTTCCCGGTGAATGCATTTGTCATGGTTGAAAGCAATACAAAAGTGCAAAAATGCATAAAAAATGCTGTGAACATAGCCCAAGGTGTGGAGGAGTATTGTTTTTTTGGGGGGGTTATTTATTTTACCTTATACACAAGTCTTCTTTACCCTGGAAAGGAAGTTCCTTAACATATTTTACAGGAAAGCAGTTTCAGTTTCGTTTTTGAAGGTTTTATTGTGAGCCCTTAAAAGTGGCTTAATACCTCTGACCACGTTGTTGACAGCAGTGACCCTGGGGTCAGAAATGCTTCCTGGGGCGATCCCCATGCTGTCCCCATGTCATTTGAGCACTGTCACTATCGTTTTGGGCACTTGTTAGGCTTTTAAAAGACTGCCGGGGGTGCCGCCGCAAAAATGCTCGGGTCGCCCATAGACTAACATTGGGCTCGTTGCTCGGGTCGAGCACCCGAGTATCACGGCGAGCTCGGCCCGAGCTTCGAGCACCCGAGCATTTTAGTGCTCGATCAACACTACACAGTACCCATTAGGATGGGACAATTATCAAGGAGTGAGAGTTCAGAGGAATTCTTGTTCCCAATCAGCCCATCTAAACAGACGTCAATAATCAGATGAATGAATGATTATTTTTAAGAGCCCATTTATATGAGTTAATCATGGCATGACCACTGATGTGCTGGATATTTAGGAGCTAAATTAGACTGGCTGACCCAAATTGTATGTGCACAAAATAACTGTTAATATGATCGTCCCAGCTTAAAAATTTTCAGACCCAATGATCAAGCAATTTGCTTTTTCATCAGGTGATTGCTGGCCTATTTAGATGACTTGGGCATATCTTGGATCAACTTGTCTAAACCGGACACTAAACAACTGCCCATAGCTGAACAGCAGCAGTCTCACAAAAATGGGACCTAAAAAAAGCTATAGAATGCAGAGAAGAACAGGAGGAGACTGAGCTCTGTGCAGCCAATGGGGAGAACTGTGCAGAGCCGCTCTGGAGAAGACTGCAGAGTAGGGTCTGTAGAGAATGCAAACATAACCTATAGAGTAGAGTTTGTAGACACTGGAGAAAGATCCTGGAAAGAGATTTTAGAGCCTGCAGATCAACACTTAAGTGTACATGCACATGTTTTTTTCAGGGAGGCGAACCCGCAGAGTTTTTCAACAGGAAACACTGCTTTTCTCTGTCATTTTGTAATTCTGAAGTGTCTGTTTTTAGCATTCTTTGGTTGTATCCTGAAACTTTTCTAACCATTGGCAGGTTATTTGAGTGTTTTCTGAGGGTGTTTAGCTTATCTTATTTACTGGTGTTTTCCAGTCACTTTGTTTTAACTCCATTCAATAATGTAAAAAAAACGCTATTGGTTTTTAAAGCAAAAATGCTGGCAAAATGCTCTAAAAGAAAACCAGGTGTTTCCCATGTGTGTTTTGAACCTTCCTATAAAATTTATTTTGTAAAATATACAGTGTCTTCAGAGCAGAAAATGCTTGAAAAATGGTCTACTGCTCACTTGTTTTACCTGTAGACCAGACCCACCTGAGAAAATGTAATGAACACATACCCTTAGAAAGTCTTTGGAGTCTGCAGAGAGACATGTGAATTTAAAGTCTGGAGACACTGCAGAGTAACCTCTGAGAGGAGAGTTTGTAACACCTGCAGAAAGGTGAAAGGGACATCTAAAGAGACAGCAAAGAAACCCTTTAAAAAAGGATCATTAGTTACTTCAGGAAGACCAATGGAGAGTAGAGATGAGCGGTGTTCGACTCGAACTGTTCACCAATCTCAAATTTGAGCTGTTTTGGGCGGTGTTCGAGCCGTTCGGCGAACCCGAACAATTTGAAAAAAATTCGGCTGTTCGAGGTTATGTTCGATAACTGTTCGTGCACCAAAATCATAACTGGATTTTTTCTCAGTAATGCTGAAAATTAATGTTAATACGCAGTTTGAGTGTACAGCGGGGCGGGGGGAGGGGCAGGGGATGGATCTCTGCAGAAATAATGAAGATCTCCATTTTTTTTTCTCTTTCCCGCATTTACAGAGGGGCGGTGCAATCTGTCAGCCTATCAGCTGCGCACACACGGAGCGAACTGCTTTTTTTCACACAAGCAAGGGCATGTGTCATTGGCAGTGTATGTCACATGTCCTTGCCCTATAAGACCAAGCCATTTTCCCCGTCGCCACCATTTTCTCACTGCTGCAGCTGCGTGTTAGATGGCACCGCTGTTTCAGTGTGCGCTATACTTTGTTAATTTCAAGCCAATTATCGCACAAATCTACAGATAGCTTGGGAGTAGGGAATAGTTGTGATTGCAGTCCTTTTAAGGACTAGGTTACATAATTTCCTATGACTTTTATCAGGCAGGTCTGTGCTCTTAAATAGATAGGTTGGGAGTAAAGACTAATTGTAATTGCAGTCCTTTTCAGGGCTAGGTTACATCAGTTCCTATCACTTTTATAAGGCAGGTCTGTGCTCTTAAATAGATAGGTTGGGAGTAAAGACTAATTGTAATTGCAGTCCTTTTGAGGGCTAGGTTACATCAGTTCCTATCACTTTTTGCCAGGCAGGTCTGTTTTAGTGCTGTGCAAGTTTTTTTCACAGCATTTGGCTAAATCTAGCAAAGCAAATCCTTTTTGACCTCTTGCAGTGTGTGTTAGTCAGTGGAGTAGCCTACCTGTGTTGCAAGCTACACCACCTGTGTATAGAATACAAATTTTTTTACTGCACCTAGTGAAGTAAAACCTTTTGGGCATAGCATCATTCTATTAGTCCATCAATACTAACCTCCACCAGGTTGCAAATTGAATATAATTTTTTTCTGCATCTAGCTCTGAAAAAATATTTCGGCTTGTAGCAGTGTGTGGGACTTGTTCTATTAGTCCATCTATACTAACCTCCACCAGGTTGCAAATTCAATATAATTTTTTTCTGCATCTAGCTCTGAAAAATATTTTGGCTTGTAGCAGTGTGTGGGACTTTTTCTATTAGTCCATCAATACTAACCTCCACCAGGTTGCAAATTCAATATAATTTTTTTCTGCATCTAGCTCTGAAAAAATATTTTGGCTTGTAGCAGTGTGTGGGACTTGTTCTATTAGTCCATCTATACTAACCTCCACCAGGTCGCAAATTCAATATAATTTTTATCTGCATCTAGCTCTGAAAAAATGTTTCGGCTTGTAGCAGTGTGTGGGACTTGTTCTATTAGTCCATCTATACTAACCTCCACCAGGTTGCAAATTCAATATAATTTTTTTCTGCATCTAGCTCTGAAAAAATATTTCGGCTTGTAGCAGTGTGTGGGACTTGTTCTATTAGTCCATCTATACTAACCTCCACCAGGTTGCAAATTCAATATAATTTTTATTTGCATCTAGCTCTGAAAAAATATTTCGGCTTGTAGCAGTGTGTGGGACTTGTTCTATGAGTCCATCTATACTAACCTCCACCAGCTCGCAAATTCAATATAATTTTTTTCTGCATCTAGCTCTGAAAAAATATTTTGGCTTGTAGCAGTGTGTGGGACTTGTTCTATTAGTCCATCTATACTAACCTCCACCAGGTCGCAAATTCAATATAATTTTTATCTGCATCTAGCTCTGAAAAAATGTTTCGGCTTGTAGCAGTGTGTGGAACTTGTTCTATTAGTCCATCTATACTAACCTCCACCAGGTTGCAAATTCAATATAATTTTTATCTGCATCTAGCTCTGAAAAAATATTTCGGCTTGTAGCAGTGTGTGGGACTTGTTCTATGAGTCCATCTATACTAACCTCCACCAGGTCGCAAATTCAATATAATTTTTATCTGCATCTAGCTCTGAAAAAATATTTCGGCTTGTAGCAGTGTGTGGGACTTGTTCTATTAGTCCATCTATACTAACCTCCACCAGGTTGCAAATTCAATATAATTTTTATCTGCATCTAGCTCTGAAAAAATATTTCGGCATGTAGCAGTGTGTGGGACTTGTTCTATTAGTCCATCTATACTAACCTCCACAAGGTTGCAAATTCAATATAATTTTTATCTGCATCTTACCCAGCCAATACTTTTGAGCTAATACCACAGTTTGGCCACTCAGCTCTGCTCGGTTCCCATCCATTGTTTTTTGTGCAAACAACTCCAGAGTTGTGAATTAATTAACCACCAGAATGAGTGGAAAAAGGCCTGCTGCTGGTGGAAAGGGGAATAGGCGTGTTGGGAAGGGAAAAAAAGGTTGTGTCCGTGGGGTAGGTGTTAAAGCAACAGTAACATCTGCAGAAGAAAGACCATCTTCCAGCCAAACTAAGATGTCTACTTCTTTTAGCGGACAATGTGATAAGATCCGTTTCTTACTGCCACGCCAATCGCTACAAATTCCAGATGAGGCACAAAAACAGCAGGTGCTTCAACGGATATCAAGTGCTCCTTTAAGTGGGCTCTCCTCCACATCAACTTCAACATCACAAATACTCCAGTCCTCAGAGGTGTCACCCCAATCGCTCTTGCTTCCTCACAGCTCCCAAGTCTCCATCTGCCCCTCTGAGTATGGGGTAGAACAGATGGTTGAGTCTGCAGAGCTGTTTACTCATACTATAGCCTGGGAATCAGAGGTCGGCTCCAGAGCTTCTGTGAATCCAGACGAGGAAATGATCTGCACTGATGCCCAGAATCTTTATGAGTCGGATCCAGGACCAGACGCAGAAGGTTCTGACCATAATGTAGACCCTCTTTCTCAAACTGCAACTCCTGTTGGTGGAGACAATGAGGAAGACGATGATGAGACTCAAATACCTGATTGGAGCGACAATTTAGATTTTTGACAGGGCAGGAAGAGGTTGGATCTGAGGACAATGGGTGTGATAACACACAGGGTGATGATGACGAGGTTGGAGATCCCACTTACTGTCAACCCACAGTCAGCCAGTCGATAAGGTCAGCAGAGGAGGTGGAGGAGGATGCTAGTGACAACGAGGTCAGGTTGCGCCTTCCTGGACAGACACGTAGTACTGGAAGCACGCCAACAACTGCATCCTCAAACACAACTCTGCCTCTGACCACAAGTCGTGGTGGCTCTTCAGGTCGCATGGGTACTAAGCCTTGCATAGCCTGGGCATTTTTTCAGATCGATAAAGATGACCCAACTCATGTTATCTGTAACATTTGTCAGCAAAAGCTAAGTAGATGCCAAAAAATACATAGTTTGAGTACTTCAGGCATGAACCAGCGCATGGATATGAAGCATAAGTTGCAGTGGGAAGCTCACTGTGCAACAATGTGGCCTAGCCGGCTGGGCCAACCACTGTCTGCCACATCTTGTGCATCCGCGGCCTCTTCATCCTCTGTGACTGGGGGGACAGCAGTCACACATGTTTTGGGACGCAGACTTGCCACCTCTTTACCCGCCAGCGTGATTGGCAGGTCATCATTTTCTTTGGAGGTGGAAACACCAGCTGGTGTTGAGCGCTCTCAGACATCGAGAGCACCACCTTTGGATCAAGGCAACCTAACATGTCCACCTGCATCATCCTCACAGATCGGCAGTTTGCCGGGGACACCCTTCTCAACCCCGTCTAAGCACAACAGCCAGCCCTCGGTCCCTCAGATGTGGACAAGTAAAAGACCATTTCCTCCTAGCCATGAGAAAGCTAAGAGGTTGAATTTCACCATCTGCAAGCTCTTGGCTACAGAAATGCTGCCTTTCCGCCTGGTGGACACAGAGGATTTTCGAGACTTTATGTCCGTCGCAGTGCCCCAGTACCAGATGCCCAGTCGGCACTACTTCTCAAAGAAAGGTGTGCCTGCGCTCCACCAGCATGCCGCACACAACATCACCACTTCTTTGAGAAACTCTTTGTGTGACAGGGTGCATTTCACCACAGACACTTGGGCGAGTTGGCATGGACAGGAGCGTTACATGTCACTGACTGGGCACTGGGTAACTATGGTGACAGCAGGACAAGGGGCTGCTGTCCAAGTCTTGCCGTCCCCACGAGTTGTGTGTCAATAATCTTTATCTCAAAGTTCCTCCACTGCTTCTGCCTCCTCAACCTCCTCTCGGTCCTCCACCTGCGCCCAAAGTCTGTCTGTTCATGCCACATGCTTTCTAACTGCGCAGAAGGGATCCTGCACACCTCCTTACTATGCTGGCAGCAGGGCTCAACGTCATCAGGCGGTTTTTACTTTGAAATGTCTGGGAAATGTGAGTCACACAGCTGAGGAGTTGTGGTCAGCTCTGGAGAACCAGTTTCATGAATGGTTGTCTCCACTGGACCTGAAACCAGGGAAGGCCGTGTGCGACAATGCTGCAACCCTGGATGCGGCCCTTCGCCAGGGCAATGTCACACACGTGCCTTGTATGGCTCACGTGCTGAACCTGGTTGTACAGCAATTTTTAGCCCACTATCCCCCGGACTAGATGGCCTTCTGCAGAGGGCACGGTCGCTGTGTGCTCACTTCCGCCGTTCACATCCCGCAGCTCAGCGACTTACATCTCTACAGAAGTCGTTGGGCCTGCCACTTCACAGGCTAAAATGCGATGTGCCTACCCGGTGGAATTCAACTCTGCACATGTTGCAGCGACTGTGGCAGCACCAACAAGCCCTGGTGCAATACGTTGTGACGTATAGCCTGGGCCAACGAGATCCAGAGGTGGGGCAAATCATGCTGGAGGAGTGGTCTCAGATCAGGGACCTATGCACCCTTCTGCACAGTTTTGAAATGGTGACGAAGATGTTTAGTGCTGACGATGCCATTATCAGCATGACTATTCCGGTGATTTACATGCTGGAGCACATGTTAAACAGAATTCGGAGTCAGGTGGTGGCACAAGAGGAGGTGGAGGAAATAGAGGAGGAGGAGTTGTATGCGGAAGGGCTAACATCTGCAAGGTCCAGACAGTCGGCAGCACCAAGGCGGCAGGCATGTGAGGGTGGGGGAGATGGATTTACCCGGGCGCATGGTAGCAGCCAAACTAGTGAGGTAGGTGCAGGAGCCCAGGAAGGAGTGGAGGATGAACTGATGGAAGACTCATCAAATGAGGGAGACCTTGATCACATTTCTGTTGTGCGAGGTTGGGGGAAGAGGGCAGAGGAAGGAAGCATGATTGTTACTTCGCCACCAACACAACAGGGACTTGGTGCTCCTGGATGCGCAAGACACATGAGTGCCTTCTTGCTGCACTACCTGCAACATGACCCTCAGATTGTCAGAATTCGAAATAATCCTGACTACTGGGTTGCCACACTCTTAGATCTTAGATCCCCCACACTCTTTGATAAACCTTTTCATTTTAATAAAGAACAAAAAAATGGTCATTTTTGAAATTATAAGCATTAGCAGGTTATTACAAACTGAAATCAAACAGTTTTCAACTCAAAACTTTATTCTAGGTGATGTTACATTTGCACATAGGACCCCTTGTTCGAAAGGAGCTTCTGAACTCTCTCGTCCATTGAATTTGTCAGGTTTTGGATAGTTTCTGCTTCAATTGTTTTGCATGAGGACAGAATACCCTCCCAGAGCTGTTGCTTAGATGTGAACTGCCTCCCACCATCATAGACACTCCTTTTGATGATGCTCCAGAGGTTCTCAATGGGGTTGAGGTCAGGGGAGCATGGGGGCCACACCATAAGTTTGTCCCCTTTTATGCCCATATCAGCCAGAGATGCAGATGTGTTATGTGCAGCATGAGATGGTGCATTATCATGTATGAAAATGATCTTGCTGCGGAATACACGGTTCTTCTTCTTGAACCATGGCAGGAAGTGCTGTTAGAGAAACTCCATATACATTATGGAGTTCATCTTTACCCCTTCAGGGATCTAAAGGGGCCGACAATCTCTCTCCCCATGATTCCAGCCCAAAACATTACTCCACCTCCTCCTTGTTGGCGCCGTAGCCATGTTTGCATGGGGTGTCCATCAACCAGCCATCCTCCACTCCATCCATCTGGACCATCGAGCATTGCACGGCACTCATCGTTTAACAAAACAGTTTTGAAGTCAGTCTTCATGTATTGTTTGGCCCACTGGAGCCATTTCTGCTTGTTTGAAGTGGATAGAGGAGGTCGACAGGATGGCTTACGCACAGCTGCAAACCTCTGAAGGACCCTGCATCTTGTTGTTCGGGGGACGTTGGAGGCACCAGCAGCTTCAAAAACTTGTCTGCTGCTATGACAAGGCTTTTTTGCCACTGCTCTTTTAACCTGACATAATTGCCTGTAGGAAAGAGTCCTCAATTTTCCCTTATCAGCACGCACACGTGTGTACTGTGAATCAGCTACATACTTCTTGATTGTGAGATGATCAGGATGAAGTGTCTTGGCAATGTTGATTGTAGTCATGCCTTGACCTAAACACTCCACAATTTGTTGCTTCTCAGCAGCCGACACATCCTTTTTCTTTCCCATTTTGGCAGAAAATGTAGGCTGCTTAATAATGTGGGACAGCCTTCTTAAGTAGTCTTGCCTTTCATTGGACACACCTGCCAAACTAATTAGCACAGGTGTCTGCAATTGCTTACAGTGATAAAAAGAGCCCTGACACACATTACCTTATCACTCCTAAACACTTTTTGCATAATAATTTGGAACACAGAGTACATGTGCTTTTCCACAAAACACCAGTGGTTCACGTAGTGAATCTTACAGTTCTAACTTGCCAATCGTGGTCTGTATGGAGTTGTTCAATAAAGGGCCCAAAATTAAGATAACATAGACGGGAGAGGTCTCTATGAATATGAATCCCTAAGCATTTGATACCCTGTGAGGGCCAGGCAAAGGGAAAGTTGGACTGGATGGAATCCTGTATGGATTTGGGGAGGGAGACTTCAAGGGCCTCAGACTTCGCTGCATTGATTTTAAAATTTGACCATGTAACAAAGTGATCTATTTCAGCCATAACAGCAGGGATGGATATATGTGATTGAGTGATATATAATAGGACATCATCAGCAAATGCAGAGCACTTGTACTCGGTGCCTCCCACCTCAATCCACCTAATATTGGGGTTATGGCGAATTGATGAGAGCAGGTGCTCCGTCACTAGGATGTATAAGAGAGGTGAAAGAGGACATCCCTGCCTTGTCCCATTGGTGATTATGAAAGGTGATGAAAATGTTCCATTTATCTTCAGCCTAGGTGACGTATTGCGATACAGGGCCGTGATTTGGGCTATAAAAGGGTCCCCTAGACCCATACCCCAAGCTTTTTAAGAGAATAATATATGGCGTGCCAGGAGACTCTATGGAATGCTTTCTCAGCATCCAACGAGAGTATCTAATTACAAATTTTTAACTGCATCTAGCCCAGGAAATACTTTGTGCCTAATAGCAGTGTCTGCTAGACAGCGGATTATCCCAGCTGTTAAGCAAGGGGCTGGGACTGGCGGTAGGAAGCCTTGCGGTGGACCGCCAAGCTCGATCCTTATAAAAGCTTTTTAACTGCAGCAGCTTTAGTGGACGCTACTGGAGCTGGAATTACCACAGCTGCTGGCATGAGACTTGCCCTTCAATAGATTAACGGTGTTCGAAGGTGTTCGATGAACAGTTCGGCGAACATACGGGGGTGGCTCAACACTACTGGAGAGCAGAATTTGTAAAGACTGCAAAGCAACCCCAATTATTCTCCTACAAGAGCTTACACGGACCAACTGACCGCAATAAAGAACCCCTGATCGGTAAACATTTAGGCTACGTTCCCCCGATGATTGCATTTTTTTTAAAAATACGCAGAATCAAAAACTCACCAAAAGCTCATCATGAGAACATTGCCTTACTGATCAGCTGTTGTTTAATAGCCTGTTTATATAGGTAGACCACAGTAAATCATGTGCACTGAACAACTTATAATTTGATCACTCAGAGCACTTAGGCTGGCATAGTTCTCAGCCTTGACATTTGAACACCACGAAGAACAATGATATTTTGCTCTGCGCCAAAGAATAGTGTTGGATCTCAATTCCTTAGACAGTTCTCTTCTCCTCTTTCTGTTCTCCATGCTTAGTGTGACACACAGAGACACAAAATGCAATCATTGAGTCAATGTCTTCCCTTTTTATCTGGTTTCAGGTATGATTCTCATATTGCCCACACCTGTCACTTGCCACAGGTGAGTTTGAATGAGCATCACATGCTTGAAACAAAGTTGTTTACCCACAATTTTGGAAAGTGCCAACAATTTTGTACTGCCCGTTTTTGGGGTTGTGTGAAATTATGTCCAATTTCCCTTTTTTTCTCAGTTTTTTTGTGTTGTTCTAATACACACAAAGGAAATAAACATGTGTATAACAAAACAAGTGTAATTGTAATAATTTTCTGGGAAAAATACTTTATTTTGTGGAACAATTTCAAGGGTGCCAACACTTTCGGCCATGACTGTATAAAAATATATTGTTGTGTAATTATACTCTGTAGATATATTTATCTAATAGAAAGAGGGGCCATGAATCAGTACCCCCTATGGAGGTCCACTGAGTACTCATCCTTGTAAATTATTTAAGCTCACTGGAGCATACATCTACAACATTTTGTCATACAATATAAACAAATAACATTTTAGATTTTGAAATAATTTGTGTGCTCTACATTATTGCAACTTACTCGTAATATTTTCCTTATGTAACTCTGGAAAAAAAAAAAACAGATAAAGAGAAAACATTTAAATACATGCTCATATAACATGAAATTTTTACCATCCCAGTACACAAATAGATGCATAATAACCATTTATCCTCATATGTACCGAATAAATTCAGTTATTGCTATTTTTTGTATTTATACGATTTATAGAATAGATAATATTTGGATTACTGTAAAGTTTAACTTAGAATTTTTCATTTTAAGTGTGATCTAAGGGGTAACGTTTCTCCTTGCGGAGAGTGACATGTCAAGCATTTCATTCGTTTTTTTGCGCCATTCATTATGGGATCTTAATCTTAAAAGGAACCTGTCACCAGCTTTATCACATCTGAACCAATGCTAGCACCTTAATCAGCACCTGTGCTGCATTCCATAAAGGAGCATATAATCCCCTGACTCCCCCTGTATACCACCCAAAAACATTTTGAAATTCTTTCACGTGCTATGTAAATCCTGCCGGTACGGTCCAGTAGGGCAGAGCAAAGTGCGCAGGCAAGAGCTGATGATGTCTCTGTGCAGGCACGAAATTTTGCCCGGCTATGTGGATAATGCAGGAGGTGACATCCATGTCAATCAGAGCAAGAGGACAGTGACCAGAAGCCGGGATGAGGGATAGACGCCTCAGGACGCCTATCAAACTGGACCGTCAGGATAGAGCGCAGGAGAATTTCAAAAGGTTTTTGGGGGGTATACAGGTGGAGTCAGGGGGTTATATACCCCTTTATGGAATGCAGCACAGGCGCTGATAAAGGTGCTAGTCTTAGTTCAGACATGAAAAAAGTGGTGACAGGTTCTCTTTAAACAGTAAAGTTTCTTTCCAGTACATCCCACGATAAAAAGAATTATGCCATTCAAAAATACAACTTGTCCCACAAAAAATAAGCCCTCTCATGGCTATATTGATGAAAAAAAATCAAAAAATTATTGCTCTTGTAAGAAGGAAAAGGAAAAAATGAAAACGGAAAAATGGAAAATAACCATGTTGGGAAGGGGTTAAACATTTACATAGAGATGTGGTAAAAATATTTTTGGCAAACAGTGCAACATTTTTACTAAAACTCAAATGGAAAATTATTTTTAGCCGAAAGTACATTCAATTAGGGAAAAAAAATGTGCCCAAGTCAAAAATAATTGTTTTCTGTTTTATTGATACCATTTTGACTGATAATGTTAAGGCTCATTCACACATAAGTGTTTCATGAACATTTGGCGTCAGTGTTTTGTACTGTCACTTCATTGATCCATTATATTCTACGCAGCTGTTAACATTTTATTTTTGCTTACGGATGATCGCCATTAAAAAAATCATAGAATCATAGAATCATAGAATGGTAGAGTTGGAAGGGACCTCCTGGGTCATCTGGTCCAACCCCCTGCTCAAAGCAGGATTCACTAGATCATCTCAGACAGATGTCTGTCCAGCCTCTGTTTGAAGACGTCCATTGAAGGGGAACTCACCACCTCTCGTGGCAGCCTGTTCCACTCATTAATCACCCTAACTGTCAAAAAGTTTTTTCTAATATCTAATCTGTGTCTCCTCCCATTTAGTTTCATCCCATTGCTTCTAGTCTTTCCTTGTGCAAATGAGAATAAAGATGATCCTTCTACAATGTGACAGCCCTTGACATATTTGTAGACAGCTATTAAGTCTCCTCTCAGTCTTCTTTTTTGCAAGCTAAACATTCCCAAATCCTGCAACCGTTCCTCATAGGACATGGTTTGCAGACCAGTCACCATTCTGGTCGCTCTTCTCTGAACTTGCTCCAGTTTGTCGATGTCTTTTTTAAAATGTGGTGCCCAAAACTGTACACAGTATTCCAGATGAGGTCTGACCAAAGAGGAGTAAAGACCGATAATGACTTCACGTGATCTAGACTGTATGCTTCTGTTAATACATCCCAGAATTGTATTTGCCTTTTTTGCTGCTGCATCACACTGTTGACTCATGTTCAGTCTATGATCTATTAGTATACCTAAGTCTTTTTCACATGTACTGTTGCTTAGCTCTATTCCTCCCATTCTGTATATGCTTTTTTCATTTTTATTGCCCAGATGTAGTACTTTGCATTTTTCCCGGTTAAAAACCATTCTGTTGGTTGCTGCCCACTGCTCCAGTTTATTTAGGTCTTTTTGAATCCTCTCTCTCTCTTCTCTAGTATTAGCTATCCCTCCTAGCTTTGTGTCATCAGCAAATTTAATCAGTTTACCCTCAATTCCTTCATCTAAATCATTGATAAAGATGTTGAACAATACAGGTCCCAGGACGGAGCCCTGTGGTACCCCACTTGAGAAATTCATCCAGCTGGATGTGAAGCCATTTACAACCACCCTTTGAGTCCGATCACTAAGCCAGTTATGAATCCACCTAACAGTTGCCTGGTCCATTGCATACTTGGTCATTTTTTCAATAAGGATGATGTGAGATACTTTGTCAAATGCTTTGCTGAAGTCAAGATATACTATATCTACAGCATTTCCCTGATCCACCCAGTCAGTGATTCTGTCATAGAAGGAAATTAAGTTAGTCTGACATGACTTGTTAGTTACAAACCCATGCTGACTCTGGTTAATCACTTCATTCTTATCCATGTACTTACATACATGTTGTTTAATAATTTGTTCAAAGATCTTTCCTGGTATAGAAGTCAGACTCACCGGCCTATAGTTCCCTGGGTCCACCTTCTTCCCCTTTTTGAAGATAGGAACAACATTTGCTCTTCTCCAGTCTTCTGGGACTTCTCCTGTTCTCCAAGAATTTTCAAAGATTATGGAGAGTGGTTCTAAAATTTCTTCTACAATCTCCTTCAGTACTCTGGGGTGTAATTCATCTGGACCTGGAGACTTGAACTCATTTATGTTAGCTAAATATTCCCTCACAATCTTTCTGTTTACTGATAACTTGGATTCCTCTATTCCTTTAAAAGGACAGTGAAGATCAGTTGATGTTACATTTTCTTTCTGAGAGAAAACAGATGCAAAATAGGAATTAAAAAGTTCGGCCTTCTCAACATCCTCTCTTACCATTTCTCCATTTTCATCCTGTAAAAATCCTATAGCATCTTTGACTTTTCTTTTACTTTTGACATACCCCCAAAATCCTTTTTTATTGCTTTTGACATCTCTTGCAAGCCTTAATTCATTGTCAGCTTTAGCTAACCTGATACGTGCCCTGCAGGATCTGCAGACTGCATTATAATCTTCTTTAGGTATGCCTCCCTCTTTCCATTTAATAAACATTTCTTTCTTTCTTTTTAGCATGTGTTTAAGTTCTGTGTTCATCCATCCTGGTTTCCTTAAATGCTTCCCATTCTTCCTACTTTTCGGGATTTTTAACGATTGTGCTTTGAGAATCTCATTTTTAAAAATTTCCCATCCTTCCTGGACATTTTTGTCCTTAAGGACATCCAGCCATTGGATCCCTCCTATTCTCTTTCTGAGTCTCTTAAAATCTGCCTTTCTAAAATCTAACCTTGAAGTTTGAGTCTTCACATGTCTTCCTCCTCTAGTTATCCAAAATTCTATAATAGCATGATCGCTGCCTCCTAGGGTCCCAGCCACCTTTACCTCCTCAACCATTTCCTCCCTGTTTATAAGGATTAGATCCAAAGTAGCAGATCCCCTTGTTTTCTCCCCTACCTTTTGGAAGATAAAGTTGTCAGCAAGAGAGGATAAGAATTTGCTTGACCTGTTAGTTTTACTTGAGAGAGATTCCCAACAAATGTCTGGATAGTTGAAATCTCCCATGACCACTACGTCATATTTTTTGGAGAACTTGGTCATTTGATACATAAAGAGTTCATCCATATCTTCAGCTTGCCCAGGTGGCCTGTAGTAAATGCCTACAATGGTGTCCTTTCCGTTGTTCTCTCCTTGTATTCTTACCCAAACAGTTTCCACAGAACTCCCAGTCTCTGAAGTTTCAATCTCTGTGCAGATATACGCTTTTCTAACATACAATGCAACACCTCCTCCTCGTTTATCAAGTCTGTTTCTTGCAAATAAGTTGTATCCTCTTAGCCTTTTATTCCAATCATGTGTATCGTCCCACCAAGTTTCAGTGATTCCAATGACATCATATTCCTTTTCCTGCATTAGTAGTTCCAATTCTCCTTGTTTGTTGCCCATGCTTTGTGCATTTGTATAAAAACATTTTAGTTTGTGATTGGTTTCTCTTCCTCCCATATTTTTATTATTTAGATTTTTTTGTCTTTGTTCTTCTTTTCCACTTCCAGTAGCAGAGATCTCAACAGTATTTGTCAGCTGTATGGCTTTTTCTGGCCTTTTGCTTCCCTTCCCACATTGTTCTAGTTTAAAGCTCTTCTGATGAGTGTAGCAAGGCGACTTCCAAATACATGTTTTCCAGTCTTCGTAAGGTGCACCCCATCTCTAGCAAGTAGTCCATCGTATAGGTAATTCATTCCGTGATCCAGAAATCCAAATCCTTGTTGACGGCACCATCGACGTAGCCAGTTGTTCACCTGTAGAATCTTATTCCACCTCATTGTTCCATGGCCATCCACTGGGAGGATGGATGAGAAGACCACCTGCGCTCCCAATTCTTTCACTTTCTTGCCTAAGTCTTCAAAGTCACCGCAGATGGTTGCCAGGTCCTTTCTTGCGGTGTCATTTGTCCCCACATGTATTAGCAGGAATGGGTAGTGATCTGTAGGTCTGAAGAGTCTTGATATCCTGTCAGACACATCTTTAATTTTTGCTCCTGGAAGACAGCACATTTCTCTTGAGGTTATGTCTGGTCTGCAGATAGCGGCCTCTGTTCCTCTTAACAGGGAATCCCCCATGACCACCACTCTCCGTTTTTTCTTCACAACATTCTTCTTTCTCCATCCAGGAGGATTCTGAGGGCTTACAAGGTCATTCATTGCTGGCAAAGTCTTATCTTGCTGTATTTCTTCATGGTTCTCCTGTGTGAGAGCCTGGTACTGGTTCCTGAGCAGTATGGGTGCTGACTGCCTCTCGATCCTCCTGCTTCTGTGGGTCACATGCTTCCATTCCTCTGTTTCGTCAGGTGCAGTTCGAATTTCTTCTCTTTCTGAATCATGAAGAGATAATTCTGCTCTGTCTAAGAACTCTTCACCTTCCTTAATGATTTTCAAGGTAGTTAACCTCTCTTCTAGATTTCGCAACTTTTCCTCCAACAGGGACACAAGCTTGCATTTCTGGCATGTGAAGTCTGGCTTTTCCACTGGCAAGTCTGTGAACATGTAGCAGGATATGCAGCTCACCAAATGGCTCCTGGACTCTTCCATGTTCTTATTGTTAATGTTCTGAAAACAGTGAAAAAAGCTTAAAAAAAAAGCTTCAAAATGCGCGCGCCGGTAGGCGCGCGGTTTACCGATGTCCTCTTTTCAGCTCCAACAGCCAAAATCCAGTGTTCTTTGAGCTCGCGGAGACTCTTCACTTACCCCAAAATGCAGTGGGAATATGCAAATTATCTCCTCAGGACTCCTCCCCTGGTTTACCGATGTCCTCTTTTCAGCTCCAACAGCCAAAATCCAGTGTTCTTTGAGCTCGCGGAGACTCTTCACTTACCCCAAAATGCAGTGGGAATATGCAAATTATCTCCTCAGGACTCCTCCCCTGGTGTCATACTTTGATTCGTTTTGCAGTCCAAGCACACTTATTCACGTTAATGGATTTATTAAAAAAAGGTCTGATGACATCCATGTTGCATTCGTATGTGTCTGATTTTCACTGAGTTATTGCTAGGAGAAAGCTTGAGAAATCTCCATTAGTTTTTCTTTTTTGCATATGAGAGAAAGATGATGCATGGAAGTGAAAAATTGATACAAAGACTAAATACAGAAGAAAGTTGGATCGAGTATATTGCTGAAAATTATTGTATCCAAGAAAAAAATCGGAAATGTGTATACGACCTTACTGTAAATCCAATCTAATGATTTTAAAGAGGATCAAAAAGTCACATCAATTTCCAAATGATTGGATTATAGCTTACCAAAGTATGGAATCTTGATGCAGGTCCCAGGACTTGTTTGCAGGCTCGGGAGCTTTTCACAATCAGGGACTGTCAATAGCATTAATCCTGGTTTATAAATTCCTTTCCGTGAATTTTCCTCGATTGACAGCCACTCCTTAGAGCAGTATAGATCCTTCACTGCAAAGCAGTGCTCCCTGGAAAATAAGACATAGGATGGATGACTTTCAAAGCAGCTGTCATAAGCATAAGAAAATGTGAGGAAAATATGAAATTTTTAATATGCTTACATCAGGATATAGTAGCCTCGGATATACTAAAAGGGTTATTTCATCCACTATACCCGTTTATGCATTTTTATACAATTTCATGGACCCGGCTTCAAACAATCCCCACAGCAGGCCAAAGTCAAATGGGAATGAGCATTCAATTCAGGAATCAATCCAGAAGAGTAATCAAGAATATGTCAAATCAGAACACAAGAGTATTCTTCAAAAATTCTCACCAGGCGTAAAAGCAAATATACAATTGCTGGCATATATTACAGCCAAATGAGGAAAGCTCACCAGACTCCTAACCAATTCTGTGATGGGCACTGATTGGTTTCCTTGATTAGCCAGTCAGCAAAACACTCTGGTTGGCCAACAGAACTGTCACTCATTCTGGACAGTACGGTGGCTCAGTGTATAGCACTGTTGCTTTGCAACGTTGGGGTCATGTCCCACCAAAGACAACATCTGCAAGGAGTTTGTATGTTCTCCCCATGTTTGTGTGGGTTTCCTCCGGGGTCTCAGGTTTCCTCCCACACTTCAAAGACTTACTGATAGGGAATTTATATTGTGAACCCCAATGGGGACAGTGATGATGATAATGTATGTAAAGTGCTGTGGAACATGATGGCGTTATATAAGCAATGTATAATAAATAATTTTATCAGGTCTCCATTCACACTGCATATTCGCCCCCGTCGTCTCTTCCAGCACAGCTGAGAATATTACGATGGTGGTGATTACCAGAGAAGATCAGCACAGGAACACAGTAAGTTTGTTACAGATAGCCCCCTTCACAATCAGGTGTGGGGAATACGCAGCTCGCCAGCCAATTTCTCTGCAATGGCCACAGCAGGTAAAATGCAGTATCGCATGGCAAACTTTAAATGATCAGTCATCCATAAGTTATAAGAATGGTGTGACTCCCACTCATCATCCTGAGCTAAATGGAGCTCACAAGATAAAAAAGATTACAGATCCATGATCCACAATACCTTTCACTTAAAGGGAACCTGTCATCTAAGTTATGCCGTCCAAATCGCGCCAAGCATATGACTCGCCCCCTGGGCCGTGGGGCACTCGGAACCGGGCTTCTGCGCAATGATGGGGATAGTAGTGGCAACCCAATCCCGTGGCTCAGGGTGGTCAGACCAGTGGCAATCTTTTATATGTTTTAGGTTAATGTCCGACTACGCCACCCGTGGATTGCGGTCAGGGTGAACCGCTGCTGCGGGGCAGACCACTGAGGCTGGTGTTGTGGGTGCAGCAGGGAATAGTATAACTCACCACGGGAGGAGTGTAGCCTCAGGGCAGTGAGTGTCAGTGGTGGGGGTTGTGGTGCCGGGCGTCCCAGTACCGTTAGTGCTGGCGCGGTAAGAAACACAGAGTCAACGTGTTGCAGTCCAATGCCTTTTACTCACAGTTGTTTTCTGAGCCATCTCTGCCGGCAATAACTGCCCAAGCCGTGCTGCGTCCACCAGGTGCGGGGCTCGGTCAACCCCCGGGCAATTCAGGAGTATAGCCCAGAACTCCCTTCTTTCCTTTCTCTGGCCGTGCCCCACCAGTGACCAAACTTCTGTCCAGCTGCCGCGGATCTATGCGGGCAAACGTGGGCCCCGTTTCCCGCTATCCTATATGGTGCCTTCCTAGCAGGTTTGGCGGGGGGTCGCACCAATAAATGATCACGACCTCCGGTTCTTGGCTGAGGGATGATTTACCTCCACCAATTTGGGATCCGGTACCCTTCTCTTGCCTGACCCGTCACCCGATATCACGCTGGTCCTTAGGGTCCCTTCTGCCTTCGTGTCTCTGAGCCTTTCTATTCCTTGGTTCCTTCTCTTTCTGTTCCGTTCCTTCTCCTCTTCTCCCTTCTGGCTCCGGCCTTCACCCTAGGCCTGCCTTCTGAGCAGAGCTCCTACAGAGCCTCTGCTCCCTGTCAGCTCTCTCTCTCTCTCTCCACCACTCCACTCCTGAACTAAGATGGTGCCCGCCTTATATACCTCCTCCTCTGTGTGTGAGCTCAGGTGACCAGCACCCAATGAGCTCCTACCTATGCTCAGAAACCGTCCCCTTCTGCTCCTACACCACTGGGTTTTCCTCCCCCCTCCCCACTCCAGCCAGGGACATAGTCAGTTGTGCCTATGTAATGCACACGCCCGGGCTGAGCGGCGTGTGCGTGTGATTGTAGTGATTCCACTGTACCGTACCGGAGAGTGCCTGGAGGGGCGTAACTAAGTGTCTGCCCGATCCGACCAAGATCGCACGACGGCATACGACGCCAGTGCACCAGGGAGGAACCGAGCAGAGGTACCAGGGTCTACTCCAGGTCAGACTCCGGACACGGCTGTTGGCCCACACCGGGGAATACAGGAACTGGAAGGTTTAGGCTGGCACACTGGTATGCAGACGGTGAGGTACTGGCAGGTACAACAGGTTGGAGCACAGAGAGGATAGAACCCAGTACAGACTGGGACTTCTGGAACAGAACCGCAGAAGCGGTATACAAACACAGCAGGTTGAGAGCAAGACGAGGCCGCCAGGAGCGGAGCAAAGAGTCAGAGCAGAGCGAGGCTGCCGGAGCAGCGAGCAAAGGGTCTGAGCAGAGCGAGACTGCCGGAGCAGCGAGCAAAGGGTCTGAGCAGGGTAGGACTGCCGGAGCAGTGAGCAAGAGGAAACAGAGCGAGACTGCCGGAGCAGCGAGCAAAGGGTCAGAGCAAACTACCGGAGCAGCAATCTAGAGGGAGCAGGGCGAGACTGCCGGAGCAGCGAGCAAGAGGGAGCAGGGCGAGGCTGCCGGAGCAGCGAGCAAAGGGTCAGAGCAGAGTAGGACTGCCGGAGCAGCGAGCAAAGGGTCAGAGAAGAGTAGGACTGCCGGAGCAGTGAGCAAATGGTCAGAGCAGACTGCCGGAGCAGCGAGCAAGAGGGAGCAGAGCGAGACTGCCAGGGCAGCGAGCAAAGGGGAGAGAGCAGAACGAGACTGCCGGAGCAGTGAGAAAGAAGGAGCAGAGCGAGACTGCTGGAGCAGTGAGAAAGAAGGAGAGAGCAGAACGAGAATGCCGGAGCAGTGAGAAAGAGGGAGCTGAGCGAGACTGCCGGAGCAGTGAGGTAAAGGGAGAGAGCAGAACGAGACTGCGAGACTGCCGGAGCAGTGAGGTAAAAGGAGAGAGCAGGATGAGACTGCCGGAGCAGTGAGAAAGAGCAGAGCAGGACGAGACTGCCGGAGCAGTGAGAAAGAGCAGAGCAGGACGAGACTGCCGGAGCAGTGAGCAAGAACAGAGCAGGACGAGACCGCCTGGAGCGGTGAGCAAGAGCAGAGCAGGACGAGACCGCCTGGAGCGGTGAGCAAGAGCAGAGCAGGACGAGACCGCCTGGAGCGGTGAGCAAGAGCAGAGCAGGACGAGACCGCCTGGAGCGGTGAGCAAGAGCAGAGCAGGACGAGACCGCCTGGAGCAGTGAGCAAGAGCAGAGCAGGACGAGGCCGCCTGGAGCGGAGAGCAAGGCAGAGCAGGGGGGACAGGGCTCTGTTCACACGGAACAGACAGGAAGGGAAAGGCAGAGCCAGATACCCACAGGGTACTTGCAGAGAAGTAGCGAGTGGACCACAAACTCACAAACGGGAGTACAGAGACAACAACAAGCAGGAGTTAGGTACGAGTTCAGACTCTGCAGAAAAAGGAAAGGAACGGACAGAGAAAAAACAGGTAAAAGACAGGAGAGAGTTCAGACTGGAACTGAGTGTACGGAGGAGACCGACACTGCAGCGGAATACAGGAGCGGGTCTGGGAATACGGCCCCCAGAGAGGCAGGACGAACAGGCAAGGAGCGTGTTCAGACAGGACAGACAAGATACAGGAGCAGGTCTAGGTAATCGGCCCCTAGAAGGCGGGAGGAACAGGCTAGGAGCGTGTTCAGACAGGCCTGGAAATACAGCCTCCAGGATAGGCAGACAAGAGGCAAGGAACGTGTACAGACTGCAGGTTAGGGTACACAGATAGGACACAGTACAGACATGGGAACAGATACTGCAAGACAGGTAACATAGACAGGACCTGGCATGTCAGAGACATAAGCCAACTGACAGGGCAAGATGCTCAGGCAGGGATTGATTGGAGCAGCTGGGTTAAATACCAGGTGACAGACAGCAATAGGCTGAGGACGCACAAGGGGTGTGACCCACAGCAGGTACAAAAAGCAGGAAGTGATCGGGCGCCGCCCTTAAGCAGCAGAAACAGACACAGACAGCATGGAGGGAAGCCAGAGAGACATTCTCAAGTGCGCACTCTTGCACAGTGGGAGATGGACCACTATGCAAAGACACCGCCAGGTATGTTACAGCCTACATATATATATATATATATATATATATATATATAAATGGGAGCACCTTCGAGCTGTCCCCCGGAAATGGGGTGTGTGTGGTGTATACAGCTAACTGAGCCCTGGTCCATATTCCATCCTTACCCGGGAGTGGAATATCACACCTCTGGTTGAGGTGCAATACCCCTGTAGCGGCCGAACCCTCGGGGCACCACACATGAATCAGAGCCTGGCTGCACGATTACAGCCAAGTATATTTTTCTGTGATATGTTCTGGCATTTCTGAGAGAATATAATTAAAAGATCCTGCCAAGGATCATAGCTGGAAACCAGACTGGTCCTGTTCCACCCCCGGCTGGCTTTTCCCAATGAACAGGTCCCTCCCTGATGTGCACACAGGGAGAGACCTGTCAATAGTCTCTGACCCTCTAACAGTGCGGGAAAAGCCATCTGAGAGTGTAGCCGGACTAGTCTCAGCTCTGGCAGTGGTCCTCAACTAGATCTTCTTACTATATTTTCTCTGAAATTTGTTCAGAGAGGAACATACCTGGCTGCAATTGTGCAGTCAGTCTGTGATTAATGCTGCTTGATATTTGGGCAGCATGAATCAGATGACAGGTTCACTGTCTTTTCAGGAGAACTTGCAACACAATGCCTGTGTCTTCTTCGAGCTCCTTCCTACTCCGTCCACTCCCCGCTCCATAGAACTTTATGAGCACCAGCTGCCATTTTCTGTCTCGGCAATGGGAAAAATCTGAATTCACTGAAGACAGATTTTACCTAAGTAATAAGAATTTTGAGAAGGAATGATCAGTTCTGGAGGAGAAAAACAAGCAAACTTCTCTTATAAGTAATATTGATTCATGAATAAAATAAAAATAAAATGACAGTTACTCTTTAATACATATCTTCAGAAGTACCATAAGGATAACAATACTACATTACTATCATTTCAAGCAAAGCCGTTTTTTTTTTTGCCTTTGTAATACAGTTTAGATAGAAACTACTGTACAAGCTGTTAATCTAGCACAAAGTAAGCTACCCTCATACATTATTCACACCCAAGAGTGTCATTTATCACACTCCGAAGACCTGCTCAGAGTGACAGCAGCAAACCAGGATCATCATCCTGACCAGAATAAAGTGTTACATGGAGATTTGTTGATCTTATTAATGTGCCCGCTGTACTGTGCCAGCTTCCGGGGTAAGCAGCGTTATATTCAGACTGCGGGTGATCGCCAACAGTCACTGAATGCTCACACTATGAACAATATTACATGCTCCAGAGGTGGAGAAATAACCAGGAATTCTTCATATAAATGTGTTCTGACAAATCATTGATTCTGCCAGGGTTTTCTGCATACATTTTGTGATGGATATTATCTGTGCTGTTTTCAATTCCTCTTTTACATTTTTGGTTCCTGCAGAGGGAGACTTTGACGCCAAGCTTGCCCACTGTGGCAGGCTTTTCGGGACAAAACACTATTACATTTCCTGAGGTCTGCTTTTAATGTGACCAATCAAGCTACAGACTTGGCTCATGATATACCAGTCAACAATAACTTCATAAAATCTGGGAATTTGGAAGAAACAGATAATTTGTATGTAGTACATAACTAAAAAAATCTAATTACATGGACTATTAATAATAGTCATCTTTTTAGAGTGTACAAGAACTCAACATTGGCATTGGGTGAATTAGGGTATTTGTCCTTGTGGGGTGCACTTATATAGTGCTGTGTAGCCCGTCTGATCTAATAATATGGGTGTTATCAAGGCAGACACTGGCATCACACCTAACAGTGTGACTGGCGTCTTATGTGTGCATTTATAATGCTAGGCAACCACCCCCTCCATGAATTGGTAGGTTGTGAGTGGTTATTTCATCAGTATTTTGCACCTGTACTACCTCTGCCTTTATCATGGCGGTCTGCCGTATTCTGCTACTGCATTGGAATTGTAACCTGTGTTGGTGAGTATGGCCACTTTTTTTTCTGTGATGTTTCTTTTTAATTTATATCCTTTTTCAGTTAATTGATGTGGAAATGAAATATAAAAAAGTCCTATCATGGGCATATAAAAGGTCTTATAGGGCCCTTGAACACTGCAAGGCAGGGCTATGGTACATGTAGACACAAAGTATGTATGGATTATATCATAAACTTGCAGGTACAGGTCCTTCCTTACATTTCCTCCTGGCTTTACAAATCCCTAAATTAATGGATGACTGGTGCAAAGTGAGCAGCTTTGAAAAAAACAAAACATAATTTCCAGCTACTTCGTTGGGAGATGTTTATGCTATCTGTCTCTTTATGTGACCACCCAGTGGTTGTGATGCGAACCGCTCTCTGTTCAGGGTTTTAATTACATGGTGCAATAATGTGTCAAATTTATGTCATGAGACATTGGAGTCCCTAACGAAATTAGGAGAAAGGTAAGGATGTACACATCTGTACTATGAGAGGCCAATAATGGTGAATGTGTATGTTTCTGGGGTCTTCCAAATACATAGTGATAAGTTAATTGGCTATGAAATTGAAAGGTGTGTGATAGAAAAATTAGTGCACTATATCAGCAATGAGAATTCATGTATCATTATGTCAAATGAAGTAAAAAAAAAAAGAAACTTGGTTAAAGGAAACCTGGCATGTAATAAAAACCATATCAACATGCAGACATAGGGTTAATCTGCAGGTTAATAGTGTTCTGAAGCTGCCCAGTGTCGGCGCTTCCAGGAGGAAATAAAGTTTATAACTCATGGCAGCCTTGAGCTTTCATTCATAAGGGTGGGCTGACACAGCTTCAGTCACCGCTCAGTACATAGTGAGTAGCATTAGAGATGGCTGTCAGTTAGTGCCTGGACACGGTTACAGCCACCACTCACTATGCACTGAGTAGTGACCGAAATAGCTCCGGCCCACCCCTTCGACTGAAAGCCGGAGGCTGCCGAGAGGAATAAAATCCATTTTCTCCCCACTATTAACCTGTAGATTTACCCGATATTTGCGGGCTAATAATGTGTTTTTTACGTGACAGGTTCCCTTTAAAGGGAGTCTGTCAGGTCAGCACAAAATAACTGTTCAAACCAAGCAAATGTATTTATATATCATTGGTATGGCCAAACAGTTCAGTGAACAGTCATACCTATTTGTTTTTTGCATTTATCCCTGCCCTTCTCTTGTTCCTGTAAAGCCAGAGCTGTCAATCTAGGAAGAGGAGGAGGGGATACAGTACAGACCAAAAGTTTGGACGCACCTTCTCATTTAAAGATTTTTCTGTATTTTCATGACTATGAAAATTGTACATTCACACTGAAGGCATCAAAACTATGAATTAACACATGTGGAATTATATACTTAACAAAAAAGTGTGAAACAACTGAAAATATGTCTTATATTCTAGGTTCTTCAAAGTAGCCACCTTTTGCTTTGATGACTGCTTTGCACACTCTTGGCATTCTCTTGATGAGCTTCAAGAGGTAGTCAGCGGAAATGGTCTTCCAACAATCTTGAAGGAGTTCCCAGAGATGCTTAGCACTTGTTGGCCCTTTTGCCTTCACTCTGCGGTCCAGCTCACCCCAAACCATCTCAATTGGGTTCAGGTCTGGTGACTGTGGAGGCCAGGTCATCTGGCATAGCACCCCATCACTCTCCTTCTTGGTCAAATAGCCCTTACACAGCCTGGAGGTGTGTTTGGGGTCATTGCCTGTTGAAAAATAAATGATGATTCAACTAAACGCAAACTGGATGGAATAGCATGCCGCTGCAAGATGCTGTGGTAGCCATGCTGGTTCAGTATGCCTTCAATTTTGAATAAATCCCCAACAGTGTCACCAGCAAAGCACCCCCACACCATCACACCTCCTCCTCCATGCTTCATGGTGGGAACCAGGCATGTAGAGTCCATCCGTTCACCTTTTCTGTGTCGCACAAAGACACGGTGGTTGGAACCAAAGATCTCAAATTTGGACTCATCAGACCAAATCACAGATTTCCACTGGTCTACTGTCCATTCCTTGTGTTCTTTAGCCCAAACAAGTCTCTTCTGCTTATTGCCTGTCCTTAGCAGTGGTTTCCTAGCAGCTATTTTACCATGAAGGCCTGCTGCACAAAGTCTCCTCTTAACAGTTGTTGAAGAGATGTGTCTGCTGCTAGAACTCTGTGTGGCATTGACCTGGTCTCTAATCTGAGCTGCTGTTAACCTGCGATTTCTGAGGTTGGTGACTCGGATAAACTTATCCGCAGAAGCAGAGGTGACTCTTGGTCTTATTTCCTGGGGCGGTCCTCATGTGAGCCAGTTTCTTTGTAGTGCTTGATGGTTTCTGCAACTGCACTTGGGGACACTTTCAAAGTTTGCCCAATTTTTTGGACTGACTGACCTTAATTTCTTAAAGTAATGATGGCCACTCGTTTTTCTTTACTTAGCTGCTTTTTTCTTGCCATAATACGAATTCTAACACTCTATTCAGTAGAACTATCAGCTGTGTATCCACCTGCTTTCTGCACAACACAACTGATGGTCCCAACCCCATTTATAAGGCAAGAAATCCCACTTATTAAACCTGACAGGGCACACCTATGAAGTGAAAACCATTTCCGGTGACTACCTCTTGAAGCTCATCAAGAGAATGCCAAGAGTGTGCAAAGCAGTCATCAAAGCAAAAGTTGGCTACTTTGAAGAACCTAGAATATAAGACATATTTTCAGTTGTTTCACACTTTTTTCTTAAGTAAATAATTCCACATGTGTTAATTCATAGTTTTGATGCCTTCAGTGTGAATGTATGTAATAGTGGGGAAGGACGTAGCCTTCCTTTGGCACTGAAGTAGTTAAAGAAAGTGTTCCCATAGTTAGACTTCTCTGAACTGTTGGTAGACCAAGCTAAGGGGTTAGCTTTAGTGGTCCAGTCAGTAGAGTAGAGGGGGAACTTAGTGCCCTGATCAAGCCTTGATTGATATACAGCTTGTTCCTGGCATATTTCCTTGTGGGCTGCAGCACCTGTAAACAGCCACAAGATGCCACTGTCCTGGGTGCAGATGTCAGGTTGAGTCTGCTAGCAGTGTTAAAAACAGTGATGAGTTAATGCTGTGTGATGACAGCTCACCGAGGGTGGGCACATTAGGAAAATCTCTGTTTTAGTTTCCAGGATCAGGAAGTGATTCTTCAGTTGGAGATAGGACAGTGAACCGTGCGGGCAGCCTGAATATATGGTGGCTGCTAGGGTAGACGGGAGCTCCATACCCTCAGACAGTGGGATCACAAGTGTGAAAGTCTCCCTACGCAAGAGCAAGAGTCCTGTTAGCCGGCCGGAGAAACTCAAAAGAAGGGTTGAGGACCCGGGGCACTTCTAGCAGGAGGCAGAGGAAGGTAAATAGGACTCCAGGCTAAGACGTGGGGGAGAGATATCAGATCCAGATGACTGTTGGTATTGCAGAAGAGTCTCTTGGGCTAGAGATTAGAGTCACAGAGATGCTTCACTTAAAGAGGGAACCAGGGCTGAAGAAGTTGCCAGCGCCTGTGAGAGAGATAATAACCTGTCGGGCCTTATCCATTATATCTGCCTGTAAATACTGTACATATTCCTCTTCCCCGAGTAAAGTCCAAGTTATGGTTAAGAGCCTTGTGTCCTCTGAATTTATTGCTGCCCTTGACCCAGAAGAGAAATGCCTGGAGACAGCCTCGATCGGATGGTTTGAAGTAAGTGGAGAGCACCACATACACAGCCACACATCAGAGGGAGGACACGAATTGTCTGTAGGGTGCCAGAGCGAGAGGGGGCTACAGCTCGCCCACGACTACCTTGCTGGGGCACCTTACATGTACAATTTTCAAAGTCATGAAAATACAGAGAAATCTTTAAATGAGAAGGTGTGTCCAAACTTTTGGTCTGTACTGTATATCAAAAAGGAGTAGGATGGAAGGAGCACTGGACTGTTTGACCATGCCGAGGATGTTCCGAGAGTCTGTGCTTCGTTTGAACAGTCATTGTGTGCTGACAGACTTCCTTTAACATATGTTGACTATGCTAAAACCACTTGGGTCTGAATTACCAGCTTATGCAGTTGTGGATCTCAGCCCACTGGTCAATTGACTGACAATCAACACCTCATTTCATGAAGGTCAAACAGCAGCTGTCAACATTAAAATATAAATGCCCTCCCCATCACATTAATCTAAGGCTTCTTGTTTTGGCTACTCTTGTTATTTCAAATACTGAAGCTTGTTCAATGCCACAAGGAGAAGTTTCAGAGCTGATGAAAAGGGAAGGGTCTCAGAGGGACCTGGAGAAATGGTTCAGCATTATAGTTGGATGTTAGTCTGAAGACTTCATGCTAGTTTTATTTCTAACTGAGGAAAACAGAAACCTAA
Organism: Phyllobates terribilis; assembly: GCF_046119375.1. Taxonomy (NCBI): domain Eukaryota; kingdom Metazoa; phylum Chordata; class Amphibia; order Anura; family Dendrobatidae; genus Phyllobates; species Phyllobates terribilis. The sequence goes on along the minus strand of NW_027362761.1, from coordinate 94,981,472 downwards.
CAAGCTGAAGTTTCAGTCTATAGTGGAGGAACTAACACATTCTTGGAGCCTCATCACTGTCTCTACAGAGGCATGTCTTGACCTTTAGAGAAGGAGTCCTGGCAACTCTGAAACCACAAAATAGTGCTGACATGAGGCATCAATGCTCATTCCTGAAGTGGCTGATCCAGTCATTTAGCATTTTCTTCTCATAGCAGTCACTGAGGAAGATTTTTAGTGCCAAATAGATCTAAGAGCTTTGGCTTCAATTGTGGCCAAGTACTACAGAGCCATTAGTGAAAGCACCAGGGACTCACCATTGCTGATGTCATGAGAACATTAGTAGGGTATTTAATGACCAGAATTGTTTACTGTGTCTAATCAGTGTAAATTATGATTATTCTCTCTTTACGCTAATTATCAACATAGAACATTCTTTTTTAGGAATAATATGATTCCATAATTTACTGCATTATATGATATATATTCATTTTTATTGTAACTATACATTATATACATTGACCATGTTTTTTCATTCAAGACACTTTCATTTCATATTAAAAAATATGTGATGAAAAGATACATAATATATTACATACATTCTAATATGCTTCATATTTCCTCCTATGTTATGTTAGGCTTTTCACTGAATGAAAATAAAATCTGTATCTATCAGTTCCAACTAATTCATTGACTCTGGCACATTGATTGTTACAAAAGAAGGCTCAGGTGCACTTATGCTGTAGTTTATAGTTATAAATGGTGGCAGAGATCGTGTGTATAATGGTACATACACCTGTGTCAGTGGAATATGATCAGAAGAGATTTTGGGGTTGATTCATTGACTGGTGTTGCGCAATCCTAATGAAGCGCTATCTGGAGTATGATGCGTCCAATTCATTAAGAGGTGCACGGCACTTAATGAATTAGGTGCATCACTTCAAGAAGCCCTTCCATGAAAATTTTGAATTTTATAAATCTGTGTATATGTATATATAATGTGTTTGTTAATATACTCAGCCACCACTGCCTTCTTCAGGATCCAGCGCAGTTCTGCTCCTCTTCTGAGTGACATCTCCACTTTTCAGACCCTCTCCGGTCACTGTATGCTCTACAGTATGTGGGAGCCGGAAGTCTCTTTTACAATGTAAGCATATGGGACCTTGTTCTGATGCTCCATAGACTCACAACGTAAAAGCCACTTCCAGGTCATGGAAAGTCCACTGTGACCTGGAGAGTCTGAAGAGCGGTGACGTCACAGAAAAGAGGAGGGAACAGAGCTGGATGTCAGAGAAAGTGGCAGTAGGTGAGTATATTAATACACATACACTACATTTCATACACATATACGCATATTTATTAACCAAAAAATCTTTATGGGAACGCTTTTTTAACTGGTGTAGAGTAAGTTAAACGTAGCTTTTCATGAATTTGAAAAGTGGGTTAAGCCGCATCCCGTCCCGCCCTTGTTCAGCCCATATTTGCATAGTTTGACATCCGTATCAGTGCCTGCTTGTTACGCCACCTGGTGGCACATGTGGATTAGTGGACCCACTGTGCCACAGGGCCGGGTCTGCCTAGGTAGGGGTGTAGCTAAGCGCCTACCTGGTGTTCACTGCAGCTCCAGATGGTGGAAACAGGCTGGTCTGCAGGTAGCCACCTGGTACCACTCCTAGGCAGATGCTGGCTCTGCAGCAGCTGACCCCAGGAGTCAGGTTAGCTTACATAGACTAAGGCTCCATTCAGACTAGTAGGTTCAGGATTATTGCAGAACGGTACTGACATAGAGACTCAGGCGAATACTTCAAGGTTGAAGCAGTCCGGGTATTTGGATAGGGAAACGTTCAGACAATGTCCGCACCAGGGGACAATGTTCAGGACACTGGCCACATCATGACCAGGGGACTTCGGGAACTGTACTCGCAGCACCAGGACCAGGGGGCAATGTTTGAGGCACTGGCCACTCCACGACCAGGGGACAATGTTCAGTGCACTGGTCACACCAGGACCAGGGGACTTTGGGAACAGGATTGGCTGCACTAAAACCAGGGGACAATGTTTGGGCACTGGTCACACTGGGGACAGGGATTCAGGTACAGGACACTGGCCACACCAGGACCAGAGGACCTAACAACTCACTAGTAGGGGAGGCTAAATAGTAATGAAAGCTGTTGCTTCAGCGACTCCCTAAGAGAGAGGGAGTCTTTTATACAGGATGACTCTCAGTAATAGGTTGAGAGCCATCCAGCAGGTGAACTCATTATTAGTGTTGAGCCACCCCCGTAGTGTTCGAGTTCGGTTCGGTTCGTCGAACACCCGTGTGTTCGCCGAACTGTTCGTCGAACTGTTCGTCGAACACCTTCGAACACCGTTAAAACCAATGGCAGGCAAACAAAAACACATAGAAACACATAGAAAACACCTTCAAAGGTGTCCAAAAGCTGACAAACTGCTCAGAAGACATAACTAACACATGGAAAAGTGACAAGTACATATAGTCATGCGAAAATAAAAGAGGTGGAGGAGTAAAAGGAGGGGGAGACACAGATATAGGCATGTCATGCCCTTCTAAAATCCAAAAAGTGAGAAGCCGACACGGCCAGTCCGCTCCTGCCCGTGCCACCTCCGTGTCGCCGGGTTTGTGCCAGAGCCGCGGTGAACCCTGACGGCCAGCCCCCCTCTCCCAATACTGGTGCCTGTCCGCTGGTGGGTCGAGCGAGCCCCCCTGTGGTGGAGGCAGCTCTAAGCTTTTTAATTTAAATTGTCTCTCTAATTTGAATGAATACACTTTAAATCCATTTACAAGGATCTATTGGAGGGCAAGTCTCATGCCAGCAGCCGCGGTAATTCCAGCTCCAGTAGCGTCCACTAAAGCTGCTGCAGTTAAAAAGCTTTTATAAGGATCGAGCTCGGCTGTCCACCGCAAGGCATCCTACTGCCAGTCCCAGCCCCTATGCCTTGGGGTGCCTCCTGATGCTCTTCACTAAGTATCCCATGGTCCCGAAGCATTTCCTTTGAAAAAATTAAGTGTCTAAACTACAGGTGGTGCAGCTTGCTTAACAGCCGGGATAATCCGCTTACTAGCAGACACTGCTACTAGGCACAAAGTATTTCCTGGGCTAGATGCAGTTAAAAATTTGTAATTAGATACTCTCGTTGGATGCTGAGAAAGCATTCCATAGAGTCTCCTGGCACGCCATATATGATTCTCTTAAAAAGCTTGGGGTAGGGGTCTAGGGGACCCTTTTATAGCCAAAATCACGGCCCTGTATCGCAATACGTCACCTAGGCTGAAGATAAATGGAACTGTAGCACCCTGAGGGCTCGGTTGCTAAAGACGTATTGCACCTCACCCAGAGGTGTGATATCTCACTCTCAGGTATGGATGGAGTGTGGATCAGGACCCGACACCTGCATGCATTACACCACATTGCCGTGGGGCAGGGCGACCAATATGCCCCTGAGATGGGCACGACAGTCCCTGTCCCTGGCTGGAGTGGGGGGAGGGAACACTGAGGAAGGGGAACCCTGTAGTGCAGGAGCAGGGAGGAAGCAGTTCCTGGGTGCATTGAGAAGGGAGTATAAAAGGTGGGCACCATCTTAGTTCAGTGCAGAGAAGTCTGAGCAGAAGTGGCAGGGAGCAGGGGCTCTGCATGAGCTCTGCTCCAGAGGCGGGCCTAGTAACAGAGGCCCAGGCCTGCAAGAGGGAGAAGGAAGGAAGAGGAGCGGAGAAGGCTCCAGGAACGAGGAATGAAGGGATCCCAGGGGTGCGGACGGGCGAGTCGCCACCGCACGCCCGAATCCACCTGCGTGGAGGGGTCAGGCCAAAGGGGGAGACCGGTCCCCGAACTAGTGGAGGCAGGAAACGACCCTCAGCTAGAAACCGGAGGCTCTGACATTTTATGTGGCGCAGCCCCTCGCTACACCCACTAGGAAGGCACCACATAGGGTCAGGGAAACTGGCGCCAAGTTTACCAAGAGGAGGCCCGAGGCAGCCGGACAGAAGTGTTGGTAAGAAAGGCCAGACAAAGGACACACAAAGGGGGTCCTGTGAAGTGCTCCAAAGTTATCTGGGAGTTGTCTGAGCCCCTCACCTGGTGAGCACAGTACGACGTGGGCAGCCGTTACCTGCAGACGTGGTCTGGATAATAAGAACTGTGAGTAAAGGCCCTGAACTGCATCACTGACTCCGTGTCGTTACTGCTGCTGCCCTGCACCATCACCCCCATCCTCCGCATACACTGCCCTGAGGCTATACTCCTCCCGTGGGGAGTTATGCTACGCTCTGCTGCACCCACAACACCAGCCTCAGTGGTCTGCCCTGTAGCGGCGGTTCACTCTGACCGCAATCCACGGGTGGCGTAGTCGGACATTTAAACATGAAAACCACATAAATAGTTCCGCCACTGGTTTGACCGCCCTGAGCCACGGAACTGGGTAGCCGCCACGAAGACTACAACCACCAGCATCCACCAAAAAGGGTCCGGTTCCGGGTGTCCCAAGGCCCAGGGGGTGCGTCAGAACATTTTCATCACCTTTCACAATCACCAATGGGACAAGGCAGTGATGTCCTCTGTCCCCTCTCTTATACATCCTAGTGACGGAGCACCTGCTCTCATCAATTCGCCATAACCCCAATATTAGGTGGATTGAGGTGGGAGGCACCGAGTACAAGTGCTCTCTATTTGCTGATGATGTCCTAGTATATATCACTCAATCACATATATCCATCCATGCTGTTATGGCTGAAATAGATCACTTTGTTACATGGTAAAATTTTAAAATCAATGCAGCGAAGTCTGAGGCCCTCGATGTCTCCCTCCCCAAATCCATATAGGATTCCATCCAGTCCAACTTTCCCTTTGCCTGGCCCTCACAGGGTATCAAATACTTAGGAATTCCTATTCATAGAGACCTCTCCCATCTATGTTATCTTAATTTTGGGCCCTTTATTGAACAACTCCATACAGACCACGGTTGGCAAGTTAGAACTGTAAGATTCACTACGTGAACCACTGGTGTTTTGTGGAAAAGCACATGTACACTGCGTTCCAAATTATTATACAAAAAGTGTTTAGGAGTGATAAGGGAAGAATTTGTTTGTTTGTCAGTTAAACTCATTGATGGTGATGTGTGTCAGGGCTCTTTATATCACTGTAAGCAATTGCAGACACCTGTGCTAATTAGTTTGGCAGGTGTGTCCAATGAAAGGCAAGACTACTTAAGAAGGCTCTCTCACATTATTAAGCAGCCTACATTTTCTGCCAAAATGGGAAAGAAAAAGGATGTGTCGGCTGCTGAGAAGCAACAAATTGTGGAGTGTTTAGGTCAAGGCATGACTACAATCAACATTGTGCGATGATCAGGATGAAGTGTCCTGGCAATCAAGAAGTATGTAGCTGATTCACAGTACACACGTGTGCGTGCTGATAAGGGCAAATTGAGGACTCTTTCCTACAGGCAATTACGTCAGGTTGAAAGAGCAGCGGCAAAAAAGCCTTGTCATAGCAGCAGACAAGTTTTTGAAGCTGCTTGTGCCTCCAACGTCCCCCGAACAACAAGATGCAGGGTCCTTCAGAGGTTTGCAGCTGTGCATGCGCCATCCTGTCGACCTCCTCTATCCACTTCACACAAGCAGAAACGGCTCCAGTGGGCCAAACATTACATGAAGACTGATTTCAAAACTGTTTTGTTCACGGATGAGTGCCGTGCAACGCTCGATGGTCCAGATGGATGGAGTGGAGGATGGCTGGTTGATGGACACCCCACGCAAACACGGCTACAGCGCCAACAAGGAGGAGGTGGAGTAATGTTTTGGGCTGGAATCATGGGGAGAGAGATTGTCGGCCCCTTTAGGATCCCTGAAGGCGCTAAAGATGAACTCCATAATGTATGTGGATTTTCTCAAACAGCACTTCCTGCCATGGTTCAAGAAGAAGAACCGTGTATTTCACAGCAAGATCATTTTTCTGCATGATAATGCACCATCTCATGCTGCACATAAAACATCTGCATCTCTGGCTGATATGGGCATAAAAGGGGACAAACTTATGGTGTGACCCCCATGCTCCCCTGACCTCTACCCCATTCAGAACCTTTGGAGCATCATTAAAAGGAGTGTCTATGATGGCGGGAGGCAGTTCACATCTAAGCAACAGCTCTGGGAGGGTATTCTGTCCTCATGCAAAACAATTGAAGCAGAAACCATCCAAAACCTGACAAATTCAATGGACGAGAGAGTTCAGAAGCTCCTTTCGAACAAGGGGTCCTATGTGAAAATGTAACATCACCTAGAATAAAGTTTTGAGTTGAAAACTGTTTGATTTCAGTTTCTAACAACCTGCTAATGCTTATAATTTCAAAAATGACCATTTTTTTGGTCTTTATTAAAATGAAAAGGTTGATCGAAAAGTTTGGGGGATCTAAGAGTGTGGCAACCCAGTAGTCATGATTACTTCGAATTCTGACAATATGAGGGTCATGCTGCAGGTAGTGCAGCAAGAAGGCACTTATGTGCCTTGCGCATCTCGGAGCCCCAAAATTATTTTCCGGGCTAGATGCAGCTAAAAATTATTTTTAATTTTAAATCTGGTGAAGCTTTAGTATAGATGGCCTAATAGGATCAGTGCTGCACACTGCTACAAAGCCCAAATTATTTTCCAGTCAAGATACAGATAAACATGATTAGTAATTTGAAAGCTTAAAACGGTTGGTAGGGTGATTTTAACCAATCATCAAGCTTTTACTCTCCCCAGGATGACACAGGGGTAGAAAAGTCGTTTCGGATCCATGATTTGTTCATCTTTATGAACGTGAGTCTGTCTACATTATCAGTGGAGAGCCGCGTGCGCTTATCTGTCAGCACACCACCAGCAGCGCTGAACACACGTTCAGACTGAACGCTGGCTGCGGGGCATGACAAGATCTCCAAGGCGTAAGTGGCTAGCTCCGGCCATTTATCCAGATTGGAAGCCCAAAAAGAGCAAGGGTCCAGTGACACAGTCGTGGCTTCAATGTTTACTTGGAGATACTCCTGTACCATCGTCTCTAGGCGTTGACTATGTGTCAGACTTCTTGTCTCCTGTGGCCTTGCAAAGGATGGGCTAAAAAAGTGGTGAAATGATTCCGCAAAATTGATGTTACCAGCAGATACTGTGGTTCTGTTACGGTTTGAGTGCTGAACACTTGACGGTCCCACGGTTGGCAAGTTGGAACTGTGAGATTCACTACGTGCACCACTGGTATTTTGTGGAATAGCACATGTAAGATTCTGCAACAGTCTCTGCTGATACTCCTGCATGCGTGCATCCCTTTCTATGGCAGGAATAATTTCTGCAAATTTACTTTTGTACCGGGGATCTAACAGTGTGGCAACCCAGTAGTCAGGATTATTTCTAATTCTCACAATTCGAGGGTCATGTTGCAGGTAGTGCAGCAAGAAGGCACTCATGTGTGTTGCGCATCCAGGAGCACCAAGTCCCTGTTGTGTTGGTGGCGAGGTAACAATCATGCTTCCTTCCTCTGTCCTCTCCCCCCAACCTCGCACAACAGAAATGTGATCAAGGTCTCCCTCATCTGATGAGTCTTCCATCAGTTCGTCCTCCACTTCTTCCTGGGCTCCTGCACCTTCCTCACTAGTTTGGCTGCTACCATGCGCCCTGGTAAAACCATCTCCCCCACCCTCACATGCCTGCCGCCTTGGTGCTGCCGACCGTCTGGACCTTGCAGATGTTAGCCCTTCCGCATACAACTCCTCCTCCTCTACTTCCTCCACCTCCTCTTGTGCCACCACCTGACTCCGAATTCTGTTTAACATGTGCTCCAGCATGTAAATCACCGGAATAGTCATGCTGATAATGGCATCGTCAGCACTAAACATCTTCGTCGCCATTTCAAAACTGTGCAGAAGGGTGCATAGGTCCCTGATCTGAGACCACTCCTCCAGCGTGATTTGCCCCACCTCTGAATCTCGTTGGCCCAGGCTATACGTCAGAACGTATTGCACCAGGGCTTGTCGGTGCTGCCACAGTCGCTGCAACATGTGCAGAGTTGAATTCCACTGGGTAGGCACATCGCATTTTAGCCGGTGAAGTGGCAGGCCCAACGACTTCTGTAGAGATGTAAGTCGCTGAGCTGCGGGATGCGAACGGCGGAAGTGAGCACACAGCGACCGTGCCCTCTGCAGAAGGCCATCTAGTCTGGGATAGTGGGCTAGAAATTGCTGGACAACCAGGTTCAACACGTGAGCCATACAAGGCACGTGTGTGACATTGCCCCGGCGAAGGGCCGCACCCAGGTTTGCAGCATTGTCGCACACGGCCTTCCCTGGTTTCAGGTCCAGTGGAGACAACCATTCATGAAATTGGTTCTCCAGAGCTGACCACAACTCCTCAGCTGTGTGACTCACATTTCCCAGACATTTCAATGTAAAAACCGCCTGATGACGTTGAGCCCTACTGCCAGCATAGTAAGGAGGTGTGCAGGATCCCTTCTGCGCAGTTAGAAAGCTTGTGGCATGACCAGACAGGCTTTGGGTGCAGGTGGAAGACCGAGAGGAGGTTGAGGAGGCAGAAGCAGTGGAGGAACTTTGACATAAAGAGGATTGACGCACAACTCGTGGGGACGGCAAGACTTGGACAGCAGCCCCTTGTCCTGCTGTCACCATAGTTACCCAGTGCCCAGTCAGCGACATGTAACGCCGCTGTCCATGCCTACTCGTCCAAGTGTCTGTGGTGAAATGCACCCTGTCACACACAGAGTTTCTCAAAGAAGCGGTGATGTTGTGTGCGACATGCTGGTGGAGCGCAGGCACACCTTTCTTTGAGAAGTAGTGCCGACTGGGCATCTGGTACTGGGGCACTGCGATGGACATAAGGTCTCGAAAATCCTCTGTGTCCACCAGGCGGAAAGGCAGCATTTCTGTAGCCAAGAGCTTGCAGATGGTGAAATTCAACCTCTTAGCTTTCTCATGGCTAGGAGGAAATGGTCTTTTACTTGTCCACATCTGAGGGACCGAGGGCTGGCTATTGTGCTTAGACGGGGTTGATAAGGGTGTCCCCGGCAAACTGCCGGTCTGTGAGGAAGATGCAGGCGGACATGTTAGGTTGCCTTGATCCAAAGGTGGTGCTATCGATGTCGGACAGCGCTCAACACCAGCTGGTGTTACCACCTCCAAAGAAAATGATGACCTGCCAATCACGCTGGCTGTTGCGGGTAAAGAGGTGGCAGGTCTGCGCCCCAAAACAGGTGTGACTGCTGTCCCCCCAGTCACAAAGGATGAAGAGGCCGCGGATGCACAAGATATGGCAGACGGTGATTGGCCCGGCCGGCTAGGCCGCATTGTTGCACACTGAGCTTCCCACTGCAACTTATGCTTCATGTCCATGTGCCGGTTCATGCATGAAGTACTCAAACTATGTATTTTTTGGCCTCTACTTAGCTTTTGCTGACAAATGTTACAGATAACACGAGTTGGGTCATCTTTATCGATCTGAAAAAATGCCCAGGCTATGCAAGGCTTAGCACCCATGCGACCTGAAGAGCCACCACGACTTGTGGTGAGAGGCAGAGTTGTGTTTGAGGATGCAGTTGTTGACGTGCTTCCAGTACTACGTCTCTGTCCAGGAAGGCGCAACCTGACCTCGTCGTCACTAGCATCTTCCTCCACCTCCTCTGCTGACCTCATCTCTTGGCTGACTGTGGGTTGACAGTAAGTGGGATCTCCGACCTCATCATCATCACCCTGTGCGTTATCACACCCGTCGTCCTCAGAGCCAACCTGTTCCTGCCCTGACAAAAAACTAAAGTTGTCGCTCCAATCAGGTATTTGAGTCTTATCATCGTCTTCCTCATTGTCTCCACCAACAGGAGTTACAGTTTGGGAATGAGGGTCTACATTATGGTCAGAACCTTCTGCGTCTGGTCCTGGATCCGACTCATAAAGATTCTGGGCATCAGTGCAGATCATTTCCTCGTCTGGATTCACAGAAGCGCTGGAGTCGACCTCTGATTCCCAGGCTATAGTATGAGTAAACAGCTCTGCAGACTCAACCATCTGTTCTACCTCATACTCAGACGGGCAGCTGGAGATTTGGGAGCTGTGAGGAAGCAAGTGCGATTTGGGTGACACCTTTGAGGACTGGAGTATTTGTGATGTTGAAGTTGATGTGGAGGAGAGACCACTTAAAGGAGCACTTGATATCCGTTGAAGCACCTGCTGTTTTTGTGCCTCATCTGGAATTTGTAGCGATTGGCGTGGCCGTAAGAAAGGGATCTTATCACATTGTCCGCTAAAAGAAGTAGACATTTTAGTTTGGCTGGAAGATGGTCTTTCTTCTGCAGATGTTACTGTTGCTTTAACACCTACCCCACGGACACAACCTTTTTTCCCCTTCCCAACACGCCTATTCCCCTTTCCACCAGCAGCAGGCCTTTTTCCACTCATTTTGGTGGTTAACTAATTCACAACTCTGGAGTTGTTTGCACAAAAAAAACAATGGATGGTAACCGAGCAGAGCTGAGTGGCCAAACTGTGGTATTAGGCCAAAACTATTGGCTGGGTTAGATGCAGAAAAAAATTATTTTGAATTTGCAACCTGATGGAGGTCAGTATAGATGGACTAACACAAATAGTCCCACACACTGCTAGAAGCCCAAATATTTTTTCAGAGGTACTGTAGATGCAGATAAAAATTATTTTTAATTTGCAACCTGATGGAGGTCAGTATAGATGGACTAATAGACCAAGTCCCACACACTGCTAGAAGCCCAAATATTTTTTCAGAGCTAGATGCAGAAAAAAATTATTTTTAATTTGCAACCTGATGGAGGTCAGTATAGATGGACTAATAGACCAAGTCCCACACACCGCTAGAAGCCCAACTATTTTTTCAGAGCTAGATGCAGAAAAAAATTATATTCAATTTGCAACCTGCTGGAGGTCAGTATAGAAGGACTAATAGAACAAGTCCCACACACTGCTAGAAGCCCAAATATTTTTTCAGAGCTAAATGAAGAAAAAAATTATTTTTAATTTGCAACCTGATGGAGGTCAGTATAGATGGACTAATAGACCAAGTCCCACACACTGCTAGAAGCCCAAATATTTTTCAGAGCTAGATGCAGAAAAAAATTATTTTTAATTTGCAACCTGATGGAGGTCAGTATAGATGGACTAATAGACCAAGTCCCACACACCGCTAGAAGCCCAAATATTTTTTCAGAGCTAGATGCAGAAAAAAATTATTTTTAATTTGCAACCTGATGGAGGTCAGTATAGATGGACTAATAGACCAAGTCCCACACACTGCTAGAAGCCCAAATATTTTTTCAGAGCTAGATGCAGAAAAAAATTATTTTTAATTTGCAACCTGATGGAGGTCAGTATAGATGGACTAATAGACCAAGTCCCACACACCGCTAGAAGCCCAAATATTTTTTCAGAGCTAGATGCAGAAAAAAATTATTTTTAATTTGCAACCTGATGGAGGTCAGTATAGATGGACTAATAGACCAAGTCCCACACACCGCTAGAAGCCCAAATATTTTTTCAGAGCTAGATGCAGAAAAAAATTATTTTTAATTTGCAACCTGATGTAGGTCAGTATAGATGGACTAATAGACCAAGTCCCACACACTGCTAGAAGCCCAAATATTTTTTCAGAGCTAGATGCAGAAAAAAATTATTTTTAATTTGCAACCTGATGGAGGTCAGTATAGATGGACTAATAGACCAAGTCCCACACACCGCTAGAAGCCCAAATATTTTTTCAGAGCTAGATGCAGAAAAAAATTATTTTTAATTTGCAACCTGATGGAGGTCAGTATAGATGGACTAATAGACCAAGTCCCACACACTGCTAGAAGCCCAAATATTATTTCAGAGCTAGATGCAGAAAAAAATTATTTTTAATTTGCAACCTGATGGAGGTCAGTATAGATGGACTAATAGACCAAGTCCCACACACTGCTAGAAGCCCAAATATTTTTTCAGAGCTAGATGCAGAAAAAAATTATTTTTAATTTGCAACCTGATGGAGGTCAGTATAGATGGACTAATAGACCAAGTCCCACACACCGCTAGAAGCCCAAATATTTTTTCAGAGCTAGATGCAGAAAAAAATTATTTTTAATTTGCAACCTGATGTAGGTCAGTATAGATGGACTAATAGACCAAGTCCCACACACTGCTAGAAGCCCAAATATTTTTTCAGAGCTAGATGCAGAAAAAAATTATTTTTAATTTGCAACCTGATGGAGGTCAGTATAGATGGACTAATAGATCAAGTCCCACACACCGCTAGAAGCCCAAATATTTTTTCAGAGCTAGATGCAGAAAAAAATTATTTTTAATTTGCAACCTGATGGAGGTCAGTATAGATGGACTAATAGACCAAGTCCCACACACCGCTAGAAGCCCAAATATTTTTTCAGAGCTAGATGCAGAAAAAAATTATATTCAGTTTGCAACCTGATGGAGGTCAGTATAGATGGACTAATAGAATGATGCTATGCCCAAAAGATTTTTCTTCACTAGGTGCAGTAAAAAAATTGGTATTCTATACACAGGTGTTATATCTTGCAACACAGATAGGCTACTCCACTGACTAACACACTCTGCAATAGGCCAAAAAGGATTAGCTTTGCTAGATTCAGCCAAATGCTGTGAAAAAAACTTGCACAGCACTGGCACAGACCTGCCTGGCAAAAACTGATAGGAACTCATGTAACCTAGTCCTGAAAAGGACTCCAATTACAATTAGTCTTTACTCCCACAACCTATCTATTTAAGAGCACAGACCTCCCTGATAAAAGTCATAGGAAATGCTGTAACCTAGTCCTTAAAAGGACTGCAATCACAACTATTCCCTACTCCCAAGCTATCTGTATATTTGTGCGAAAATTGGCTTGAAATTAACAAGGTATAGCACACACAGCAACAGCGGTGCCGTCTAACACGCAGCTGCAGCAGTGAGAAAATGGTGGCGACGGGGAAAATGGCTTGGTCTTATAGGGCAAGGACATGTGACATACACTGCCAATCACACATGCCCTTGCTTGTGTGAAAAAAAGCACTTCGCTCCGTGTGTGCGCTGCTGATAGGCTGACAGATTGCACCTCCCCACTGCAAATGCGGGAAAGAGAAAAAAAAATGGAGATCTTCATTGTTCCTGCAGAGATCCATCCCCTGCCCCTCCCCCCGCCCCGCTGTACACTCAAACTGCGTATTAACATTAATTTTCATCATTACTGAGAAAAAATCCAGTTATGATTTTGGTGCACGAACAGTTATCGAACATAACCTCGAACAGCCGAATTTTTCTCAAATTGTTCGTGTTCGCCGACCGGCTCGAACACCGCCCAAAACAGCTCGAATTTGAGATTGGCGAACAGTTCGAGTAGAACAACGCTCATCTCTACTCATTATACTAAATGCTTACCAGCAATTCGCTGGGGGCATTTTACTATGTGTGTACACTGCCCCTTAAAGAATGAGGAAGCGGTCCCGCGAGGCGTGCACAAGCAGGAGACATGCCAGTAGAAGGGGACCACACCGTGGGGCTGGAGCAGTGAGTATGCCAGTGTCTCTGCATGGGGGAGGGAGGAAAACCATGCAGGGGAGCTGGCAATGGTGTTACACTGCTCTTCCTACCTCTGCTTCTGTCGCCAGGTGGCGTCCCACTCTCATTGCTGGTGATGCGGGGTGATAGTTCTAGTTTTGTGTTCTCTATGATTTGCAGTCTCATCCTAGGACAAGTCTCTATGACTTGCAGTCCCATCCATACTGGGAAACAGAGTTAACTGCTGTGTTGTTTGGGTGGAGCTGCAAGTTATTTAAGATTCTGAAACACTGCTGTCCACTGTCAGTTACAGTGCCTACAAGTAGTATTCAACCCCCTGCAGATTTAGCTGGTTTGATAAGATGCAAATAAGTTAGAGCCTTCAAACTGCAAACGAGAGTAGGTTTTATGAACAGAAGCATAAATCTTACAAACCAAAAAGTTATGTTGCTCAGTTGAATTTTATTAAATTTTAAACATAAAAGTGTGGGTTAATTATTATACAACCCCTATGTTTAATATTTTGTGGAATAACCCTTGTTTGCAATTACAGCTAATAATCGTCTTTTATAAGACCTGATCAGGCCGGCACAGGTCTGTGGAGTTATCTTGGCCCACTCCTCCATGCAGATCTTCTCCAAGTTATCTAGGTTCTTTGGGTGTCTCATGTGGACTTTATTCTTGAGCTCCTTCCACAAGTTTTCAATTGGGTTAATGTCAGGAGACTGACTAGGCCACTCCAACACCATGACTTTTTCCCTCTTGAACCAGACCTTGGTTTTCTTGGCTGTGTGCTTTGGGTCGTTGTCTTGTTGGAAGATGAAATTACGACCCATCTTAAGATCCTTGATGGAGGAGCGGAGGTTCTTGGCCAAAATCTCCAGGTAGGCCGTGCTATCCATCTTCCCATGGATGCGGACCAGATGGCCAGGCCCCTTGGCAGAGAAACAGCCCCACAGCATGATGCTGCCACCACCATGCTTGACTGTAGGGATGGTATTCTTGGGGTCGTATGTAGTGCCATCCAGTCTCCAAACGTCACGTGTGTGGCTGGCACCAAAGATCTCGATCTTGGTCTCATCAGACCATAGAACCTTGAACCAGTCTGTCTCAGAGTCCTCCAAGTGATCATGAGCAAACTGTAGACGAGCCTTGACATGACGCTTTGAAAGTAAAGGTACCTTACGGGCTCGTCTGGAACGGAGACCAATGCGGTGGAGTACGTTACTTATGGTATTGACTGAAACCAATGTCCCCACTGCCATGAGATCTTCCCGGAGCTCCTTCCTTGTTGTCCTTGGGTTAGCCTTGACTCTTCAGACAAGCCTGGCCTCGGCACGGGAGGACACTTTCAAAGGCTGTCCTGGCCGTGGAAGGCTAACAGTAGTTCCATAAGCCTTCCACTTACGGATGATGCTCCCAACAGTGGAGACAGGTAGGCCCAACTCCTTGGAAAGGGTTTTGTACCCCTTGCCAGCCTTGTGACCCTCCACGATCTTGTCTCTGATGGCCTTGGAATGCTCCTTTGTCTTTCCCATGTTGACCATGTCTGAGTGCTGTTCACAAGTTTGGGGAGGGTCTTAAATAGTCAGAAAAGGCTGGCAAAAGAGATCTTTAATCCACACATGTGAAGCTCATTATTCTTGGTGCCTGAACTACTTCTTAATACTTTAGGGGGACCAAACAGAATTCTTGTGGTTTGAGGGGTTGAATAATAAATGACACTCTGAATTAACTTCTTTTTTTTTTTTTTTTTTTTTTTTTAAAAAAAAAAACGTTAAATTTGCTGCAGTGCATTTCCCACTTCCAGGCTGATCTACAGTACAAATGTCACAATGCCAAGTTAATTCCGCATGTGTCAACCAGCTAAATCTGCAGGGGGTTGAATACTACTTGTAGGCACTGTATATTCTGACCTGCTTCTGTGTAACGTGCCTTGCTCTTCTCCCAGTGGACAGTACTGACTTTTGACCTCGGCTTGCTTTTTGACTATTATCATTCTTTACAATTTTGTTCTTGATTCTGACCTGGCTACACGACTATTCTCTCGCATCTGGTTCACTTCTCCACATAGCAACTCTTTGGTGGAAGCAATCCAGTGGACTCTGTTTTAAGTCCAGATCTCTGTACAGGTGTTAAAGGGTGAAGGCCGGTGGTCCTCAGGGATCTGCCAGATGGAGTGGCTTGTGCCAAGTCTGTCCGAGGTAGCTGTTTTGAGCTTGCGGCCTCTGACAGACTTAACACATAGCTGGTCGGGACTGGCATGAAAATGGCAAATGTCACAATATTTTTGCACAGCTTCTGAGTTACTCAAAAATATTATGACTTATTAAGTGTTGTATTCCAGAATTCTGGTGTAAATTCCTTAATGAATCAGCCCCTTTGCTTTTATTCACTGATCTCAACAGAAATCTTGAAAGTGGCAAGGCTCTGAATCATATTTTTTAGAATGTTTTTATAAAAAATTAAGCTGTTTTTTCATAATATCCAACCAATTGTACGTATATAGTATTTTTCAAGTTAAACACCTTGGATTTAGAACATTTAGTTTCTAGCATGGACATTAATTTTTACATGGTACCTGCATAATGGTTTTGGAGATGGACCATCTCCAGTTGGGTTGCACTCCTGGAAAAAGTGGTTGCAGAGCAAAGCTTCAGCTGCGGGTCGACAGAATGGGCTTACAGTTTTCAGTTCAGTCCAAGCTATTTGAGCCAGCATCTCCTGACTTTCTTCTGGCTCAGTATTAGTTGCATTGAAGAAAACCAAGGAGTCCTTTGAGAGCAATGCATTACATATGTCTCCTCTGTAGGTGCTGCAGTAGCCTACATCACCTCTATAAAGCCTAAGAACAAAGTGAAAACGAAGTTGTCACATTCCCAACAACAAAGTTTTTATTTCATAAATCAATAATACACATGAAAATAAGTAACTTTGTAATATCTTATCAGAGAAATTGACTACTTTCCCTTCCTGAATTGCTCTTTCACTCTCAATTCAGGGTAAAATCGGTAAAATCTATATTCATCAATGGAAATGGGAGGATGAGGGAAGAGCTAGAGGTGGACACAGACATTCTACTGCATGTTCCATAGAACTTTATGAGCACTAACTGTCATCTATTATCTCTGCATTGGAAAATCTGTGTTCACTGAAGACAGATTTTACCCATGAATTTAGACTTTTAAGAATGAATGATCAGATTTCTCTGATATGATATACTACAAAGATTCTTATTTTCCTGTATACGAATCATTTAGAATGTTATTTAAAATGATGGTTACTCTTTAAAGCTGCTGACTCATGAAAATATCTATTTTTTTATCTAATTTCTGGCTATGAGATCAACTAATCATCCTGGGTTTGGCTTTGGGAATCCCTGGAAATAAGGTCTCATGGTTGGAGGAATCCACATTGACAATATAATCATCAAGCAGCAGCGACATTTAGCATCAGATCTTGTACAAAAGATGGATTAACCATTTAATTAGTGAACATGGACTGCTAAAGCAAGAACTGCTCTTTGCTAGTTGCTCTCTGATATGGTACCTGGAGAAAGGCTATGGGTGGGAGATGGCGACCCCTCTACTATGTTCTCTACATGCTAGAATAGTTGATCACGCCAAGAATTCATAGAAAGCCTGCTAAAATTTCTGATTCATGATGTGTAATCATCTGTTGTGCAAATGAAAAACATTAAATGCTTCATTGCATTAAAGTTTTTAAAATATATCCACATTTAGTTATTTTCTGAAATTTCACTGGTCTAAGTCTATAGAGGTCCTAGAACAAAAGGACGACAAAACTCAGCAGTAGCAATTTGCCTCAGCACTGGCCAGCATGTCCATTTGCATGTCCAGAAGTATGTCCATTATCAACTTCTAAAACTACATTTTTGATCATTTTTCTTTGGTAAATCTCCAACCATTAAGGAATTCAGGGGCATTATCTTTGTTTTGAAAATTGGGAATTGCAGTAACTACATGAATATTATATTCAAATACATTGGGGAAACATGATTGAAGAGAATAAATAGTGGAAACCCCAATAAAGCCGCATGAACAACTAGAAGTCGCAGACTGTTTTTTTGGAGTTATGTATTTATTAACATTTCTGTGTCAGTCGCACAAGCAGAAATATTCAAGCTATAAATGCAGATGTTAAACTTAAAGATCCTTGGCTTCTATGTCAAATCTGAAGTATGTGCCATTTGTACTACTGGAGTCTTCTATAGTGGAAAATGAGCTACAAGACTAGGGTGGGGGGAGTGAATACCACTTCTGGACACCCAATAGATATAGACCTACAGTTGAAACCAGACGTTTACATACAATATATAAAAGACACATATGCATGTTCTTCTCAATATCTGACATGAAATCAGAATAAACCTTTCCCGTTTTAGGTCAAGTAGGATAACCATAATTTTTAATATTTACCAAATGCCAGAAGAATGAGAGAGAGAATGTTTTAAGGCATTTTTATTACTTACTGCAAAGTCAAAAGTTTACATACATTTCATTAGTATTTGGTACCATTGCCCTTAAACTGAATGACTTGGGTCAAACGTTTGGGATATCCTTCCACAAGCTTCTCACAATAGTTGGTCGGAATTTGGGCCCATTCCTCCTGACAAAACTGATGTAACTGATCCAGGTTTGTAGGTCGCCTTGCTTGCACCTGCCTTTTCAGCTTTGCCCATACATTTTCAATAGGATTGAGTTCAGGGCTTTGTGATGGCCACTCCAAAACATTGACTTTGTTATCCTTAAGTCACTTTGTTACCATTTTAGCAGTATGCTTCAGGTCATTGTCCATTTGGAAGACCCATTTCTGCTCAAGCTTTAACTTCCTGGCTGATGTCTTGAGATGTTGCTTCAGTATGGCCACATAATCTTCTTTTCTCATGATGCCATCTATTTTGTGAAGTGCACCAGTCCCTCCTGCAGCAAAACAACCCCACAACATGATGCTGCCACCCCCGTGTTTCACAGTTGGGATGGTGTTCTTAGGCTTCTAAGCTTCTCCCTTTTTCCTCCAAACGTAATGATGTTGATTATGCCCAAAAAGTTCAATTTTAGTTTCATCAGACCACAGGACATGTCTCCAAAAATTAAGGTCTTTTTTCCTGTGTACATTTGCAAACATTAATTACATTTTTGACTTTCCAGTAAGTAATAAAAATGCCTTAAAACATTCTCTCTCTCTCATTATTCTGGCATTTGGCAAATTGTAAAAATTATGGTAATTCTAATTGACCTAAAACGGGAAAGGTTTATTTTGATTTCATGTCAGATATTGAGAAAAACATGCATATGTGTCTTTTTATATAGTGTATGTAAACTTCTGGTTTCAACTGTATTTAAAAAATCCCAAACTGCCCCTACATAGTTATATTTGTGGCAGAAAAATGTGATCTACCAAACTATAATCCATTCATAATAGTCAATGAAACGTGTCTTTATATTAATAAGCAAAATAAATAAATTAATTAATTAAAGTCCTACCTCCATTCTTCAGGAAGCAATTATTATCCAGAAAAATGACATTAGGAGAAAAAAAAAAAGACAAGGTCAGCAGCATATAAAGTAAAGGCTTCATTAGTCCTTAAACTAAGTGCATTTGTTCCCTATTTTTTGGTACAGGATGATGACGATGATAATTTAGATGGGCTAATTTTCATATTTATTGTGTGAATCTTTGGAAAAGCCAATACATAACAGTGTGTGAAATTCAAATAGTGTAATGCCATAATATGATATATAAAGTGCAGACTATGGTGCTAATATAGGCATCACCGACAAGGATGTGAACTTCTGTAGAGGTGAAAATTATTTTCTTCATGAAGAAAGCTGATAATAATAATAATAATTAGAAGAAGAAGAAGAAGAAGAAGAAGAAGAAGAAAAAAAAGATACCAATTTGTCTTAGTGTGCCAGCTATAATACACATACAGGAAGAATGTTATAAATAAATGGCACCATCTAGTGGTCACTATAGTAACTACGTTTCCATTAGTTACATTCTGTGCCAACAGTAAAGTCTTCTACTGTATATCTAACCATCAATTAGGATTTTGTTTTCTTTCTACAAAAAGACTTAATCAGAGCTTTATTCAGATTTTACCTTCTACAGTCAAGATTTTTAACCCATCCTTTAAATTGCATGTATAAGTATTCACAAGTTTAACCAACAGAAATACACAAACATAAATGTGATGTGCAGTTGAACTTTAAAAATAAACTTTACCTGATTGCAGGTTAATGATGTGGCTGCACTTAAAAGGGTTTTTGTGAGCTCGTACTAAATTTCTGCAGTCACTCTATGATACTGCAGATTGGCAAATTCTGACAACTTACAACATGCACACGGTCAGGATTCCCCTTAATTAAAAGACCAAGCGGGCTATCACATGATGTATGTGATTTGCATGCTAGTAGTCTTTTGCTGACTAGTTTCTCATCTGCTTTTTTCAATAGACCAGAGCAGAGAGCATACAGGTGGCCACGTGACTGATCAGGCAATTAAAGGGAATCCTGACAGTGTGTTTAATGCAAACTGTCAGGATTTCACAATCTGCAGTCACATAGCATCATTGCAGAAATTTAGCTCTTCTTTATTACTTTTCTATCCTCTTGGATACACTTCTGGTTTTGGCTATAAAAACAGCATGAATTATGTGTGCAATCATAACTCCAACAGTAGGATCAGTAGATATAGATACCTGATATGCTAATTGTTGCTGCCGCTTTTGCTGTACCAAAGCTCCCACTATGCTTGTTATCCGCCATACAAGTAAAAAGGCCAGGTCTGTTTGCTACAATGTGCAGTTTGGAGAAGATGATTCCATCTTTGATGTTTTCTTCAACAGATTCTGGTGATACCTAGACAATGGAAAATACAATCATTTGCAACTTTAATTTCTCAATACTAACAGTGGATGAGCATTATACACATGGTTTATTCGGGAGAAGATGAGACATAAGTGAACTCACATTGGTTTACATATTAGGGCTGGAACATTATTGAAGGCCTTATCTGCTGCAAATAAAGATCTGGCTGATAAGGACTCATACAGTATATCACCATAGAAGCTTGGGACTTGCTAGAATCTCACGATATTCTAAAGAATTGTGTTTAGTGATAAGTTTGAGTCTCTTGAAGGATTTTTTTCTAAACCAAAAAGCATGTATTTGGGGTGAAAATTATTTTTGAAATTGGATTGTATTAAAATGTTGATCTGTTTGACTTTTACAGGCTCTTTGTTTCCCTAAACAACTTTGATGTGGTCTGTATCCTACATCAGCTAAGAGGAGCTCACAAAATGACAGATAAAAAGTTACAAACTCTACACTGTCAGATCGTTAGAACGAGCTCACTGACGGATCCTCAGTTTCTTTTTTCTGCAGCCAGGAATAAAGGCAATAGGTGCAACATTTTTAAGCAAACCCAAAAGCAAAAATGATTTTTAACCCCAAATATACAGTACAGACCAAAAGTTTGGACACACCTCATTTAAAGATTTTTCTGTATTTTCATGACTATGCAAATTGTACATTCACACTGAAGGCATCAAAACTATGAATTAACACACGTGGAATTATATACTTAACAAAAAAGTGTGAAACAACTGAAAATATGTCTTATATTCTAGGTTCTTCAAAGTAGCCACCTTTTGCTTTGATGACTGCTTTGCACACTCTTGGCATTCTCTTGATGAGCTTCAAGAGGTAGTCACCGGAAATGGTTTTCACTTCACAGGTGTGCCCTGTCAGGTTTAATAAGTGGGATTTCTTGCCATATAAATGGGGTTGGGACCATCAGTTGTGTTGTGCAGAAGTCTGGTGGATAAACAGCTGATAGTCCTACTGAATAGACTGTTAGAATTTGTATTATGGCAAGAAAAAAGCAGCTAAGTAAAGAAAAACGAGTGGCCATCATTACTTTAAGAAACGAAGGTCAGTCAGTGCGAAAAATTGGGATAACTTTGAAAGTGTCCCCAAGTGCAGTTGCAAAAACCATCAAGCACTACAAAGAAACTGGCTCACATGAGGACCGCCCCAGGAAAGGAAGACCAAGAGTAACCTCTGCTTCTGAGGATAAGTTTATCCGAGTCACCAGCCTAAGAAATCGCAGGTTAACAGCAGCTCAGATTAGAGACCAGGTCAATGCCACACAGAGTTCTAGCAGCAGACACATCTCTACAGAAACTGTTAAGAGGAGACTTTGTGCAGCAGGCCTTCATTTTAAAATAGCTGCTAGGAAACCACTGCTAAGGACAGCCAACAAGCAGAAGAGACTTGATTGGGCTAAAGAACACAAGAAATGGATATTAGACCAGTGGAAATCTGTGCTTTGGTCTGATGAGTCCAAATTTGCGATCTTTGGTTCCAACCACCGTGTCTTTGTGCGACGCAGAAAAGGTGAATGGATGGACTCTACCTGCCTGGTTCCCACCGTGAAGCATGGAGGAGGAGGTGTGATGGTGTGGGGGTGCTTTGCTGGTGACACTCTTGGGGATTTATTCAAAATTGAAGGCATACTGAACCAGCATGGCTACCACAGCATCTTGCAGCAGCATGCTGTTCCATCCGGTTTGCGTTTAGTTGGACCATCATTTATTTTTCAACAGGACAATGACCCCAAACACACCTCCAGGCTGTGTAAGGACTATTTGACCAAGAAGGTGAGTGATGGGATGCTACGCCAGATGACCTGGCCTCCACAGTCACCAGACTTGAACCCAATCGAGATGGTTTGGGGTGAGCTGGACCGCAGAGTGAAGGCAAAAGGGCCAACAAGTGCTAAGCATCTCTGGGAACTCCTTCAAGATTGTTGGAAGACCATTTCTGGTGACTACCTCTTGAAGCTCATCAAGAGAATGCCAAGAGTGTGCAAAGCAGTCATCATAGCAAAAGGTGGCTACTTTGAAGAACCTAGAATATAAGACATATTTTCAGTTGTTTCACACTTTTTTGTTAAGTATATAATTCCACATGTGTTAATTCATAGTTTTGATGCCTTCAGTGTGAATGTACAATTTTCAAAGTTATGAAAATACAGAAAAATCTTTAAATGAGAAGGTGTGTCCAAACTTCTGGTCTGTACTGTATATTGCACTCACTTTAAGGCTACGGCCCCACCATCAGTATTCGGTGAGTTTTTTACCTCAGTATTTGTAGCTAAAACCAGGAGTGGGTGATAAATACAGAAGTGGTGACGTGTTTCTATTATACGTCTCCTCTGATTGGTCCACTCCTGATTTTGGCTTATAAATAATGTTGTAAAATACTGACCAAATACTGATAGTGTGACCGTAGCCTAACTTTGCTACTCCATGTTTATCAAATGTTATGCCTGAATGATAAACTTAGCACAAATTACACCAGCGCATCTTTTTAAGGATTTCAAGTCCCAACATTAGATAAATGCCCAAGGCCCGGGGGAGGACACGCTATTGGTGTAACCTGTGCAGCCACACAGGGGCCGAAGAGGTAAGAGTGCCCACTTCAACTTCCAAAGCAACAAATAGTTTCTGATATAGACACTTTTTTAGTCTGCAAAGGGCCCATATACTGTTCATGCACAGAGGCCTTCTTCGTCTACTTATGTAACTGGCAAATTCTGCAAAGGATACAATAACCTAGCAAGTCTTACCATCTCAATCAAACAACAATGTCGTGTCAATGACAAAGGAAGATGAATCATTTAAACAGCTCTCCCTTTATTTTCTCAATACGACAAGAATATACAAATAGTCTCTTCAGACAGAAAGAGGACTTGAACTCTAGCATCACTTATTGGATGAAGCAATCCTTAGAGTAAATAGTCACCCTTTAAAGTGCCTTGCCACATGACTTAGGAGAAGAAACCAAACCACAAACTCTATTTGCAGAAACATGTTTTGGCATGTTTGCCCATCATAAGTGCAAAGCAGGAGATCTGATTTGGCTGCCTGAGTGCTTCTGACAGGAGATCTAAGAGGGAACATTTCTCCTTGTGGAGAGTGATAAGCTGGTATAAGACTATACACTGCTGATCTGGAAATTTAAATATACAAATAGGCTCTTCAGAGAGGAAAAGGACATCAACTCTAGCGCCACCTACTGGATGCAGAATAGTTGAACTTATAAAGCTCTTCATAAGTTCTAACTTCCCAAGTATTTTATTGTTGAAGTTGCTATCTTTGCTCCTTACATCTCTAGATCTAAATGATCCCTCTTATTACACAACATGAAAAATTTACTCTTTTCTTTACCCTATACCTGAAAAATTTCCAAAATTTATACAAAATATCAAAGATAGTCTTAAAGTTGTGATGAACTGAGCCTAAAATTAGATTATATCAACAGGGAAAAAGGCTAATGCGCCCACCCCCTTTTTTTATCATACCCTCTATCTCTGCTGCTCCCTGTATATGCACCAAAAGAGGTGCTAATGCTAAATCAAAAAGAAATGGCAACAGAGGACATCCTTGTCTCAAGCCTTTCTCCAGTTTAATAATGTCAGACAATGAGCCCTGTAAAACCAATTGTGTTCTAGGGGAGTGATACATAAACCTTAAGTATAGTATAAAATTCCCTGAGAAACCCAATGTCCTCAGAACTTCAAACAAATGACCATTGCTGGTTACCAAACGTCTTTTAAAGGGAATCTGTCAGTAGGATCAAGCCGTCTATATGCGCACACAGCTCATTGAAAGCTGAATAAAATGATGCCTTGATAACTGCGATCTGATGTCTTATTCCAGAGAAATCCACGTTTTTCTTAATGTGTAAATGAGCTGTTCAGGACTATGGGCCGGACACTGATCTCCTTAAGAATCTGCCTCCAGAGCTTATTTTACATGAAGGGGAAGTTACCAGTGTGATGGCCCTCTCTGCTCTCCTGATCTCACCGCAGAATTCTGTGTGTGATAATAGTAGTTACAGTATATTATTAAGTGGAATCTGTCAGCAGGTTTTTGCTATTTAATCTGACAGTAGCATAATATAGAGAACAAGGGCCTGATTCCATTGATGTGTCACTTATTAGGCTCTGTGCTGTAGCGTCAATACAATCAGTATTTTATCTGCAGGAGATTAACACTGCCTGGACTATTTTTCGCGTGCGAGGCAGTCAGACCTGTGTAACCTTGCCCACATTACTGATAAGCAGCTTTCTGATAATTCACAGTGTAAACAGTAAGCTGCCAGTCAGGAGTGTGGGTAGGTTTATGCGCAGAGCAGAAGACTTAGCTCTACTACATCTACAGTACAGACCAAAGGTGTGAATGTACAATTTTCATAGTCATGAAAATACAGAAAAATCTTTAAATGAGGAGGTGTGTCCAAACTTTTGGTCTGTACTGTACATCAGAGAAACAAGGATTATATCAAACCTGCACCAAGCAATCCAATAAATGATGCATCATTGGAATCAGGCTTTCTTGTCCTATATTATGCTACTCTCAGATTACATAGAAAAATCAGCTGACATATTCCCTTTAAACTCATTTGCAGGTGTCCTTTCAGTGCTTCAGCATTGATCTCACAGGTAGTCAGGCTACGTGTCCATGATCAGGAAGAGCAGCGTTTTGGACGCAGTGCATTTGTGCTGCTTTCAAAACACTGTGTTCTACATTACAAGCACAGTAGATGGGATTTCTAGAAATCCCATGTCCACTGTGCTTTTATTTTACGCTACATAAACTCACCCACGGTGAGGCTTTATGATCTGCAGCATGTCAATTTCTGTAGTGGAGACTAGTGTCTCCGCTGTGGATTTTGGCCAATTGAATGTCATTACATGCGGTGTACTGACAAACAACTGCGGCATTTACAACGCAGAGTTTTGGAATCAGCGAAAATATGCTGCATCCAATGCGCTGCTATTCCTGATCATGGAAACATGGTCATAGTGTTGCAATATTGTTACAATACAGCAGAGCTGTGAGAGCTGCAGCTGCTAATGTGTTTGTAAGGAGACAAAGTTCAGTTCTACTATTCTGTGTTAGTTATATGTCTCAGATTAGTAATGCCCCCTTTTATTTACAATAAGCCCTGGAGACAGGTTCTCATGCAGATCAGTGTCTGGTCCATAGCCTGGAACAGCTCATTTACATATAAGAAAAATAGGGATTTCTTGGGAATAAAACATTGGATCACAGATATCAAGGTATCATTTTATTCAGCTTCCTATGACCTACATACCCATATAGATGGCTTAGCAGAGTTGATCCTACTGATAGATTCCCTTTAAGTGTTAACCCCTAGATTGGCTGCATCTTTTAGGTAAATGACCAATCCAGAATCATCAACATATGCCTAATATTTTTATTTCCTTATCTCCCCTTAATAAATTCCAGTGCTTAGGCATTTATAACAATAAAATTACACAACTTGCACAAAAAAATTTGTTGCAAATGCAATGATAAATGTCCTCCACTGTATCACAGAGGTATTCTCCTCTAGAAATTATTATGTCAGCACAACGACTGCCCATGGGCCTATAATATGGAAGTATAAAAACTCCCTGTGGCGACATGCATAGACTATTGAGGAATGTTTACGCATCCTAAGAATGGTAAAAACAAATCTGGAATACCGGTTGGCTACTCTTCATACAAGCATTTATTATTACAATTTTTGCATACATATGCATTTTTTAAAATTTTCTGAGAATTATTGCAAAGTAATTTGTGACAACGCATTTTAATTTATGTTATTTTTTTAACTATATGGCTGCGAGTAAGTGTCAATAGTATTAGTTCAGAATCAGTGAAATATACTTACAGATTTTCCATTTTCAAACCACCTGATAGAAGGGACGGGAATGCCGGATGCTGTACACTTCAGAGACACTTCGGAACCAAACGTTACATTCTGTGATTCTGGTGCTTTTATGATCCTGGCAAGCACTGTGAAGAAAGGATGGATTCACAAGGTCACAACTAATTTACAAGTGTTATTCAGATATTCATGTTAATACAAAATTATATATGGATTTATATCTCAGTTGTCACTTCTTTCATAAATCCTTTATTTAATCGGTGTTTGATACTGGCATTTAATGGTCGTTTATAAGCACAAATTTACATTTTATATGCAGATATTCTATATGAAAAGTCAATTTATTTTGAAAATGCTTAACTCTAATTATTTTCTATAGATCCTGAGTTATAGTCATGGAAATATGTGCAAGGATGCAGGGGTGCAGAGTTAGCAGTTGTGCTTAGACCCTGGTGCCTGATGGTGGCCAAAGAACTTTCTGACAACAGTATTATAAATGGCTTTGTGTCCCAGGAGTTTTGACAACAGCTTGTAGAGGGCCCAGCTGAATTCATAAATCTTCTAGCTATCATTATACACAGTCAGTAAGTCAGCTTAGCTGATCTCCAATGTTCCATTTCAATTCTTTTTTTCCTGTTAAATGCAGTTCACCATAGCAAAATCTGTTTTGTTTTTATCTTCTTAGCTTTTTCTGAGCTCGAAATTATCTCTTAAAAACTAAATTTGATAGTGCTAACATCGACATGCATAAGGACACATTCACACTGTCCTTCACATCCACTTAAATGCAGCTGTCAGAGATTGACAGTGTCGTTTATATGGTCAGACACAGATGCTGTCCTTTTAATTTAGCCAGAATCTGCCGAGTGTGGAGCAGGCTCTGCTCCTGAGCCTGCTCTCCACACCCCAACTGGCTCTATGATGGATGAAACGTTAAGTTAAATGGTTAAGTATACTTCATTTTACATTTTATAGAAACTTGTATTGCAAATATATTTTAGTGTGACAAAGGAAAGGAATAAGCTCATTTTTTTGTTGTTCACTATAAAACTGGACAGTTATGCGGAACTGTTCATGCTTTTGTTATATTTTTATGCATTTGTGCGTCCATTCCATTAAACTTGACCATGCAATGTATGAGACTGTGATAAAAATAAATGGCAACAGATATTTTTTTTTGCAAACATATTTTAATGTGACAAAAGAAAGTAATAAGGCCATTAATTTTCATGCATATCACTGAACAAAATATGAGCTAAGTATTCCCTAATAGTTCTGTGAGGTCACTTGGTTGTATGTAGCTGTCCAAAGCCATTTCCTGCAAGGGAAATAAATAAAACATCTGGAGTGCTGTCATAATTAAAATCAGCCACACCAACCAATCTGAAAATCTACACCACCCCAAAGAAAAATGTGCTTCCTGTAACCTTTTACTGCCAAATGCAATGGAATTATTACATTTTCAAAATGTAACATAGAGTAAAGGTATACAAGTATTTATGAATATGTATCGCTCTCTCTATATACAGTGGAATGTAAAAGTTTGGGCACCCCTGGTCAAAATTACTGTTATAGTGAACAGTTAAGCAAGTTAAAGATGAAGTGATCTCTAAAAGGCCTAAAGTTAAAGATGATACATTTCCTTTGTATTTTAGGTAAAAACAAAAAATACACATACATATATATATGTATATATATATATATATATATATATATATATATAAATATATATATACACAGTGAAGGAAATAATTATTTGATGCCTTGCTGTTTTTGTAAGTTTGCCCACTGACAAGGACATGAACAGTCTATAATTTTAAGAGTAGGTTCATTTTAACATTGAGAGATAGAACATAAAAAAAAATCAAGAAAATCACATTGTATAAATAAGATAAATTTATTTCAATTTGTAGTGAGAAATAAGTATTTGATTCCTCTGGCAAACAACACTTAATACTTGGTGGCAAAACCCGTGTTGGCAAGCACAGCAGTCAGATGTTTTTTGCAGTTCATGATGAGGGTTGCGCACATGTCAGGAGGAATTTTGGTCCACTCCTCTTTGCAGATCATCTCTAAATCATTCAGATTTTGAGGCTGTCGCTTGGCAACTGGGAGCTTCAACTCCCTTCATAAGTTTTCTATGGGATTAAGGTCTGGAGACTGGCTAGGCCACACCATGTCCTTAATGTGCTTCTTTTTGAGCCACCCCTTTGTTTCCTTGGCTGTATGTTTTGGGTCATTGTCTTGCTGGAAGACCCAGCCACGACCAATTTTTAATGTCCTGGCGGAGGGAAGGAGGTTGTCACTCAGGATTTTACGTTACATGGCTCCATCCATTCTCCCATTGAAGTAGTCCTGTGCCCTTAGCAGAAAAACACCCCTAAAACATAAAGTTTCCACCTCCATGCTTGACAGTGGGGACGGTGTTCTTTAGGTCATAGGCAGCATTTCTCTTCCTCCAAACACGCAAGTTGAGTTAATGCCAAAGAGCTCAATTTTTGTCTCATCTGACCACAGCACCTTCTCCCAATAGCTCACAGAATCATCCAGGTGTTCATTGGCAAACTTCAGACAGGCCTGCACATGTGCCTTCTTGAGCAGGGGGACCTTGCGGGCACTGCAGGATTTTAAATCTCTAAGGTGTAATGTGTAACCAATGGTTTTCTTGGTAACTGTGGTCCCAGCTGCTTTGAGATCATTAACAAGTTCCCGCCGTTTAGTTTTAGGCTGATCTCTCACCTTCCTCATGATCAAGGATACCCCACGAGGTGAGATTTTGCATGGTACCCCAGATCGATGTCGATTGACAGTCATTTTGTATTTCTTCCATTTTCTTACTATTGCACCAACAGCCCATTCCAGTTTTCTGCAGGTCTATGATCTTGTTCCTGACATCCTTAGAAAGCTCTTTTCGCTCGCCCATGTTGTAGACTGATTAATTGAGTCTGTGGACATGAGTTTTTTATACAGGTGACTATGTAAGACAACTGTCTTTAATGCAGGTAACTAGTTGATTAGGAGTGTCTAACTGGTCTGTAGGAGCCAGAACTCATAATGGTTTGTAGGGGATCAAATACTTATTTCTCATTCCAAAATGCAAAAAAATTTATCTAATTTATACAATGTGATTTTCTTGATTATTTTTGGATCTTCTATCTCTCAATGTTAACATTAACCTACCCTTAAAATTCCAGACTGTTCATGTCTTTGTCAGTGGGCAAACGTACAAACACAGCAAGAGATCAAATAATTATTTCCTTCACTGTTTATATACTGTATATATATACAGTACAGACCAAAAGATTGGACACACCTTCTCATTTAAAGATTTTTCTGTATTTTCATGACTATGAAAATTGTACATTCACACTGAAGGCATCAAAACTATGAATTAACACATGTGGAATTATATACTTAACAAAAAAGTGTGAAACAACTGAAAATATGTCTTATATTCTAGGTTCTTCAAAGTAGTCACCTTTTGCTTTGATGACTGCTTTGCACACTCTTGGCATTCTCTTGATGAGCTTCAAGAGGTAGTCACCGGAAATGGTCTTCCAACAAACTTGAAGGAGTTCCCAGAGATGCTTAGCACTTGTTGGCCCTTTTGCCTTCACTTGGCGGTCCAGCTCACCCCAAACCATCTCAATTGGGTTCAGGTCTGGTGACTGTGGAGGCCAGGTAATCTGGAGTAGCACCCCATCACTCTCCCTCTTGGTCAAATAGCCCTTACACAGCCTGGAGGTGTGTTTGGGGTCATTGTCCTATTGAAAAATAAATGATGGTCCAACTAAACGCAAACCGGATGGAATAGCATGCTGCTGCAAGATGCTGTGGTAGCCATGCTGGTTCAGTATGCCTTCAATTTTGAATAAATCCCCAACAGTGTCACCAGCAAAGCACCCCCACACCATCACACCTCCTCCTCTATGCTTCATGGTGGGAACCAGGCATGTAGAGTCCATCCGTTCACCTTTTCTGTGTCGCACAAAGACACGGTGGTTGGAACCAAAGATCTCAAATTTGGACTCATCAGACCAAAGCACAGATTTCCACTGGTCTAATATCCATTCCTTGTGTTCTTTAGCCCAATCAAGTCTCTTCTGCTTGTTGGCTGTCCTTAGCAGTGGTTTCCGAGCAGCTATTTTACCATGAAAGCCTGCTGCACAAAGTCTCCTCTTAACAGTTGTTGTAGAGATGTGTCTGCTGCTAGAACTCTGTGTGGCATTGACCTGGTCTCTAATCTGAGCTGCTGTTAACCTGCGATTTCTGAGGCTGGTGACTCGATTAAACTTATCCTCAGAAGCAGAGGTGACACTTGGTCTTCCTTTCCTGGGGCGGCCCTCATGTGAGCCAGTTTCTTTGTAGCGCTTGATGGTTTTTGCAACTGCACTTGGGGACACTTTCAAAGTTTGCCCAATTTTTCGGACTGACTGACTTTAATTTCTTAAAGTAATGATGCCCACTCATTTTTCTTTACTTAGCTGCTTTTTTCATGCCATAATAAAAAATTCTAACAGTCTATTCAGTAGGACTATCAGCTGTGTATCCACCAGATTTCTGCACAACACAACTGATGGTCCCAAACCCATTTATAAGGCAAGAAATCCCATTTATTAAATCTGACAGGGCACACCTGTGAATTGAAAAATATTGCAATATGGGCTATTAAACCTTATCACTTTATTCTACTCTGTGTGCAGCCTCCATTTTTGCATGGATATATATATAATTATATATATATACAGTACAGACCAAAAGTTTGGACACACCTTCTCATTTAAAGATTTTTCTGTATTTTCATGACTATGAAAATTGTACATTCACACTGAAGGCATCAAAACTATGATTTAACACATGTAAAATTATATACTTAACAAAAAAGTGTGAAACAACTGAAAATATGTCTTATATTCTAGGTTCTTCAAAGTAGCCACCTTTTGCTTTGATGACTGCTTTTCACACTCTTGGCATTCTCTTGATGAGCTTCAAGAGGTAGTCACCAGAAATGGTCTTCCAACTATCTTGAAGGAGTTCCCAGAGATGCTTAGCACTTGTTGGCCCTTTTGCCTTCACTCTGCGGTCCAGCTCACCCCAAACCATCTCAATTGGGTTCAGGTCTGGTGACTGTGGAGGCCAGGTCATCTGGCGTAGCACCCCATCACTCTTCTTCTTGGTCAAATAGCCCTTACACAGCCTGGAGGTGTGTTTGGGGTCATTGTCCTATTCAAAAATAAATGATGGTCCAACTAAATGCAAACAGGATGGAATAGCATGCCGCTGCAAGATGCTGTGGTAGCCATGCTGGTTCATTATGCCTTCAATTTTGAATAAATCTCCAACAGTGTCACCAGAAAAGCACCCCACACCATCACACCTCCTCCTCCATGCTTCACGGTGGGAACCAGGCAAGTAGAGTCCATCCGTTCACCTTTTCTGCGTCGCAGAAAGACACGGTGGTTGGAACCAAAGATCTCAAATTTGGACTCATCAGACCAAAGCACAGATTTCCACTGGTCTGATGTCCATTCCTTGTGTTCTTTAGCCCAAACAAGTCTCTTCTGCTTGTTGGCTGTTCTTAGCAGTGGTTTCCTAGCAGCTATTTTACCATGAAGGCCTGCTGCACAAAGTCTCCTCTTAACAGTTGTTGAAGAGATGTGTCTGCTGCTAGAATTCTGTGTGGCATTGACCTGGTCTCTAATCTGAGCTGCTGTTAACCTGTGATTTCTGAGGCTGGTGACTCGGATAAACTTATCCTCAGAAGCAGAGGTGACTCGTGGTCTTTCTTTCCTGGGGCGGTCCACATGTGAGCCAGTTTCTTTGTAGCGCTTGATGGTTTTTGCAATTGCACTTGGAACACTTTCAAAGTTTTCCAAACTTTTTGCACTAACTGACCTTCATTTCTTAAAGTAATGATGGCCACTCGTTTTTCTTTACTTAGCTGCTTTTTTCTTGCCATAATACAAATTCTAACAGTCTATTCAGTAGGACTATCAGCTGTGTATCCACCAGACTTCTGCACAACACAAGTGATGGTCCCAACCCCATTTATAAGGCAAGAAATCCCACTTATTAAACCTGACAGGGCACACCTGTGAAGTGAAAACCATTTCCGGTGACTACCTCTTGAAGCTCATCAAGAGAATGCCAAGAGTGTGCAAAGCAGTCATCAAAGCAAAAGATGGCTACTTTGAAGAACCAAGAATATAAGACATATTTTCAGTTGTTTCACACTTTTTTGTTAAGTATTTAATTCCACATGTGTTAATTCATAGTTTTGATGCTTTCAGTGTGAATGTACAATTTGCATAGTCATGAAAATACAGAAAAATCTTTAAATGAGAATGTGTGTCCAAACTTTTGGTCTGTACTGTATATATATATATATATATATATATATATATATATATATATATAATATTTTTTTTGCCTAAAACACAAAGGAAATGTGTCATCTTTAACTTTAGGCTTTTTAGAGATCATGTCATCTTCAACTTGCTTAACTGTTCACAATAACAGTAATTTTGACCAGGGTTGCCCTAACTTTTACATGTCACTGTATATATATAGACACTGCTCAAAAAAATAAAGGGAACACTTAAACAACAGAATATAACTCCAAGTAAATCAAACTTCTGTGAAATCAAACTGTCCATTTAGGAAGCAACACTGATTGACAATCAATTTCACATGCTGTTGTGCAAATGGAATAGACAATAGATGGAAATTATTGGCAATTATCAAGACACCCTCAATAAAGGAGTGGTTCTGCAGGTGGGGACCACAGACCACATCTCAGTACAAATGCTTTCTGGCTGTTTTGGTCACTTTTGAATGTTGGTTGTGCTTTCACACACGTGGTAGCATGAGACGGACTCTACAACCCACAGAAGTTGCTCAGTTAGTGCAGCTCATCCAGGATGGCACATCAATGCGAGCTGTGGCAAGAAGGTTTGCTGTGTCTGTCAGCGTAGTGTTCAGAGGCTGGAGGAGCTACCAGGAGACAGGCCAGTACACCAGGAAATGGGCCATAGGAGGGCAACAACCCAGCAGCAGGACCGCTACCTCCGCCTTTGTGCAAGGAGGAATAGAAGAGCACTGTCAGAGGCCTGCAAAACGACTTCCAGCAGGCCACAAATGTGCATGTGTCTGCACAAACGGTTAGAAACCGACTCCATGAGGGTGGTATGAGGGCTCGACGTCCACAGAAGGGGGTTGTGCTCACAGCCCAACACCGTGCAGGACGCTTGGCATTTGCCACAGAACACCAGGATTGGCAAAGTCGCCACTGGGTCAGTAATGGTGTGGGATGGCATTTCTTTGGAGGGCCGCACAGCCCTCCATGTGATCGCCAGAGATAGCCTGACTGCCATTAGGTACCGAGATGAGATCCTCAGACCCCTTGTGAGACCATATGCTGGTGCGGTTGGCCCTGGGTTCCTCCTAATGCAGGACAATGCCAGACCTCATGTGGCTGGAGTGTGTCAGCAGTTCCTGCAAGATGAAAGCATTGAAGCTATGGACTGGCCCACCAGTTCCCCAGACCTGAATCCGATTGAGCACATCTGGGACATCATGTCTCGCTCCATCCACCAATGTCACGTTGCACCACAGACTGTCCTGGAGTTGGCGGTTGCTTTAGTCCTGGTCTGGGAGTAGATTCCACAGGAGCCCATCCGCAACCTCATCAGGAGCATGCCCAGGCATTGTAGTGAGGTCATACGGACACGTGGAGGACACACACAATACTGAGCCTCATTTTGACTTGTTTTAAGGACATTACATCAAAGTTGGATCAGCCTGTAGTGTGTTTTTCCACTTTAATTTTTGGGGTGACTCCAAATACAGGCCTCCATTGGTTAATAAATTTGATTTCTATTGATGATTTTTGTGTGATTTTGTTGTCAGCACATTCAACTTTCTACAGAACAAAGTATTCAATGAGAATATTTCATTCATTCAGATCTCGGATGTATTTGAGTGTTCCCTTTATCTTTTGAGCAGTGTATATACAATATATATATATATATTTATATATATATATATATATATATATACATATATATATATATAAACATATATACATACATACAGTGGGTATGGAAAGAATTCAGACTCCTTTAAATTTTTCACTCTTTGTTTCATTGCAACCATTTGGTAAATTCTAAAAAGTTCATTTTTTTTCTCATTAAAGTACACTCTGCACCCCATCTTGACTGAAGAAAACAGAAGTGTAGCGCCGTCCAATCAACATGGCTACATTTGGTTGAATGTGAGCAGAAAGTATAGTCCTGTACACTTCAGAATTCATCTGTCTTCAGTCACATGATCAATAAACACTAGTGACTCAGTGCCATCAGAAGTCATGCATGCCCATGGCATTACACTGCCTTCATCATGTTTTACAAAGGATATGGTGTGCTCTGGATAATGAGTCATGCAAAGTCTTCTCCCTACTTTCTTCTTCCCATCTTTCTGGTACAGGTTGATCTTACTTTCATCTGTCCAAAGAGTGTTTTTCTAGAACTGGGCAGACATCTCGGGGACTGGTGCAGCACAGGCGAGAAAATCACCATGCTGGCATCTCTGATGAGAGGAAAAAGAGGACTCGTGCAGGGATGCCGATGCTGTTCTAACAGTACACCCCCCTTACACCTCCTCTTCTTCAAGCCTGTGAGAAATTTCTGAAAAAGAAGTGGAGAATGAGTATTTTCTTTGGTCTCCCAAGACCTTTCTTCAAATGCCTTCCAATCAACTAAGAAAAATGTTTTTCCTCTCACCTTCTTCAAAGCTAAGATAATCTTCACCTCTAAAACATCCTCAGAGGTGGATGAGAAGAAGAAGGGAGTCAAGATGACCAGCTTCAGGAGGGATATGTGGAAGGAATTGGGTACTCACAAAGAGGCTGGCAGCTTCAACTTATAAGATACGGCATTAATTTGCTCGATGACTTCAAAGGGACCAATGAAGCAAGGACCCAACTTGTAGGATGGGATTTTGAGACAGATGTACTTAGGAGATAGCCATTTCTTATCCCCTGGACGATAACAAGGTGGATCTGAGCGTCTCTTGTTCAAATGCCTCTTAATATGCTCAGATGATCTTTCTAAAGTGGCTTTGGTGTCTTCCCATATCTTCAAGAAATCCTTTGTGAGAGCATCAGCTGTTGGTACACCAGAAGTGTCCAACACTGGAAGAGGGATTCCTGGCTGTTGCCCAAAGACAATGAACAATGGAGAGCTTGCAGACGACTCACTTACGTGGTTGTTATAGGAGAACTGTGCCCATGGTAAGAGCTGATGTCACGCAGATGACAGCTGTGTGATAATGTGGAAAAACAGGGATGTTCATGGGCGGACCTGATTATTTGGCGCGAACAAGTCGGAACCCCAAACACGAACACGAATTTGAAATGCCAAACAAATTCGCTCAACACTACTCATAATGACCATCCCGGGTGTTGAAAGCCGTCTTCCATTCATCTCCTCAGAGTATCTGGATTAGATTGTATGTTCCTCTCAGATCCAGCTTGGTAAAAATCCTGTCACCTCTCAGGCGATCGAACAACTCTGGGATAAACGGCACCGGACATTCATTCTTAATTGTGATTTGATTGAGACTCCTACAATCTATGCAAGGCTGGAGAGTCCCATCCTTTTTCTTGACAAAGAAGAAGCTGGCTCCAGCTGGAGAAGAGGACATCTGAATTAATCCCCTTAACATACCAGGACATGGCTAGGGTCTCCGTCTGGGACAGGAGGTAGATACCGCCTTGTGGAGTTGAGGATCCCAGAAGCAGCTCTATAGGGCAGTCATACTGCTTATGTAGGTATAGCATCTCAGCTTCCTTCTTGTCGAAGATGTCAGCATATGACCAGTATGCGGATGATAATCCTGACAGAGAAGATGGTGCTACCGATAGTTGAACAGGTCGTACAGGCACAAGACACTTCTCATGAAAAGACTGTCCCCAACGTAGTACCTCTCTGGATTTCCAGTCAAGGACGGGTTCATGCACACGGAGCCATAGAAGACCCAGAAGAAGTGGATGAGACAGACAAGGGTGCACGTCGAAGGTGATCTTCTCAGTGTGTAGCACTCCTATCCGGAGCTCTACTTGCTCGGTGACCACCTGAACATCTTCGGATAGGACCCTCTCATTGACAGATGACAACAACAACAGATTCTGGAGTCATCAAACGGGGATCTGGTAATGATCTACAACAGCTTGCTGCATGAAATTCCTTGCCGCACCAGAATCCAGGTATGCAATCTCAGCAAACTGGGAACCTCCACATGTCACAGATATGGTCACGATCAATGGTGGAAAGGGTTTATTCTCGCCTAGGGTAGCCTCTCCATTGGCCAAAGGCTTGGGTGTTTTCTGACTTCTTGGGACAAGAGCGAATGAGATGTTTTGTGCCTCCACAATAGTAGCACATGCCCTTGACTCGATGGATCTCCTGCCTTGGCCCAGCCAGCACCACATTGTCGAACCTATGTTCAAGAGAGGCTGCAGCTGTGGAAGGCTGAGGAAAGAGCAGCCTTAGGAAGGATGGAGCCAGACAAAGAGGTTTTATTTTATGCACTGTCTCTCAGAAGCGCTCCTAGAACCGGAGGTCGATTTGGATGGCCAGGGAAACTCGATTGTCCAGTGTAGTGTGAATGTTTCGACCTGGTAGCTCATTCTTGATCCTTGCGGACAATGTTCCCCAGTAGGCCACTACCAATGCCTCATTGTTCCAGCTGAGTTCAGAACCAGGGTGTGGAACCGGACGGCATAATGGCCTACAGACAGGCTCCAGGAAAATCTGCAGATCCGTGATTATCGCATCTCCTCTTTCCAACAAGGGGTTGAGCCATTCCAGAGCCTCTCCTCCAAGATGGGTCATTAGGAAGGCTACTTTCGCCTGATCGGAAGGGAACTGGTGGGCCAGTAGTTCAAAGTGCAGTAAGCACTGGTTGATAAACTCTCGGCATAGCTTCAGACTCCCGTCAAAATGTGATGGTGCATACAGATGGGTTCCAGCACCTGAAGTATGACTTGCGGACGGAATAGTCACTGCCAAGACTGCCGCAGCTTGAACCGGAGCGGTTGAGGCTGCTGATGTCATAGTGTCAAGACAGGTGTTTACAGTTCGGAGATATGACAAGATCTGATATTGCTGGTCTCTCTAACGGGTTATCTCTTGTAACAGGTCAGAGATTGAATGGGTATGACAGTCAGCAGGTTCCATGGCCTTAGTAAACTGTAACGCACATGGTTGTGGAACCACTGTGCCACGGTCTGCGGAAAACCTGGAGGGGCATAACTAAGTGACCACTTGGTTCTTCACTAGAGCCACTGATGATGTGGTTAGACTTGAACCTAGGTGGACAACAGGTGCCACTCCAGGACAGACCCTGGAGCTGCAGCAGCTGACCCCCAAAGGGGCAGGGAACCAGGACCAGCAAGGAATTGGTTAACAGAAGGACTACACAGCTGGTAGACAAAACAGGTTCAGGTTCATAACTGCATGGCTGGTACACAGAACAGGTTCAGGGTCAGGAACGGACAGGATAGGTTCAGGAACACAGAACGGACTCAGGTGTATGATCACAGGTGCAGGTTCAGACTAGACTGATGAGTATAGCGGTATACAGTACAGACCAAAAGTTTGGACACACCTTCTCATTTAAAGATTTTTCTGTATTTTCATGACTATGAAAATTGTACATTCACACTGAAGGCATCAAAACTATGAATTTACACATGTGGAATTATATACTTAACAAAAAAGTGTGAAACAACTGAAAAGATGTCTTATATTCTAGGTTCTTCAAAGTGGCCACCTTTTGCTTTGATGACTGCTTTGCACACTCTTGGCATTCTCTTGATGAGCTTCAAGAGGTAGTCACCGGAAATGGTTTTCACTTCACAGGTGTGCCCTGTCAGGTTTAATAAGTGGGATTTCTTGCCTTATAAATGGGGTTGGGACCATCAGTTGTGTTGTGCAGAAGTCTGGTGGATACACAGCTGATAGTCCTACTGAATAGACTGTTAGAATTTGTATTATGGCAAGAAAAAAGCAGCTAAGTAAAGAAAAACGAGTGGCTATCATTACTTTAAGAAATGAAGGTCAGTCAGTGTGAAAAATTGGGAAAACTTTGCAAGTGTCCCCAAGTGCAGTTGCAAAAACCATCAAGCGCTACAAAGAAACTGGCTCACATGAGGACCGCCCCAGGAAAGGAAGACCAAGAGTCACCTCTGCTTCTGAGGATAAGTTTATCTGAGTCACCAGCCTCAGAAATCGCAGGTTAACAGCAGCTCAGATTAGAGACCAGGTCAATGCCACACAGAGTTCTAGCAGCAGACACATCTCTTCAACAACTGTTAAGAGTTGACTTTGTGCAGCAGGCCTTCATGGTAAAATAGCTGCTCAGAAACCACTGCTAAGGACAGGCAACAAGCAGAAGAGACTTGTTTCTGCTAAAGAACACAAGGAATGGACATTAGACCAGTGGAAATCTGTGCTTTGGTCTGATGAGTCCAAATTTGAGATCTTTGGTTCCAACCACCGTGTCTTTGTGCGACACAGAAAAGGTGAACGGATGGACTCTACCTGCCTGGTTCCCACCGTGAAGCATGGAGGAGGAAGTGTGATGGTGTGGGGGTGCTTTGCTGGTGACACTGTTGGGGATTTATTCAAAATTGAAGGCATACTGAACCAGCATGGCTTCCACAGCATCTTGCAGCGGCATGCTATGCCATCCGGTTTGCGTTTAGTTGGACCATCATTTATTTTTCAACAGGACAATGACCCCAAACACACCTCCAGGCTGTGTAAGGGCTATTTGACCAAGAATGAGAGTGATGGGGTGCTACGCCAGATGACCTGGCCTCCACAGTCACCAGACCTGAACCCAATCGAGATGGTTTGGGGTGAGCTGGACCGCAGAGTGAAGGCAAAAGGGCCAACAAGTGCTAAGCTTCTCTGGGAACTCCTTCAAGATTGTTGGAAGACCATTTCCGGTGACTACCTCTTGAAGCTCATCAAGAGAATGCCAAGAGTGTGCAAAGCAATCATCAAAGCAAAAGGTGGCTACTTTGAAGAACCTAGAATATAAGACATATTTTCAGTTGTTTCACACTTTTTTTTAAATATATAATTCCACATGTGTTAATTCATAGTTTTGATGCCTTCAGTGTGAATGTACAATTTTCATAGTCATGTAAAAACAGAAAAATCTGGTGTGTCCAAACTTTTGGTCTGTACTGTAGGTGTGGAGAAGGTGTGGCGCCCCTGAGGGTTCGATCGCCACAGGGATGCTGCTCCTCTTTAATGGGGTGTAGTATCCCTCCTTCAAGGTAAGAACGGTGCAATGATCAGAACCTCACCTCCACATCCAACACCACACTTCTCCCACCAGAGGGGGCTATTAGGCACTAGGTGCTGCCCCTACTGGGAATTGGGAGACTGGGGAACCAAAAGTTAGGGGGAACCTTGTAGTGGGTGAGGGTGGAGGACTCACATTTAGTTTACACTAAATATTTAATATTTAATACACAGCCATCTTGGCTCATGGTTCTTTGATTGTGATCTCCATCCCTTAACGTGGCTTCTGGGTGAACCTGCAGCGGATGGAGACACGGCCCTCATACCCTGGCCTTGAGTCGAGGGGCAGGTTGTAGTTAACGTATGTCTCAACCCGGTCAAGGACCATACCCAAGAAGGCCTGGAGCTTAGGAGTGTAGCTCCAGCGCAAAAGGATCCCAGGATAATGCAGACGGAGCGGTATACACCACCTGTCCTTGCTATTCTGATCTAGTCAGAGGGATTCCGGCTGCAAAAGGGGTACCGGCCCCCGACACCTGACTTTGCTACTCCACGTCCTAGTCAGGGAAGCCCGGCAGGCCCTGAGGATCCCACCGGGTAACGGACAGAGCGGAGCCGCCACCCGTACCCTCTTTCTGAGCGTAGTCCAGAGGGAGACCCGGCCTATCTACACACGCAGACAAGAGAGGACTCATTCTGAAGTCTAGGAACACTCTGGTGTGGAGTCCTGATTAAACACTTGAATTACTCGGAGGTTGTCGGACCCTCGTCCCTGGTGACCGCAAAACTCCGTGAGGAGCAGGGAGAAGCCTTGCAGCTGCACTCTCCACCGTGAGTAAAAACCCTGGAAGTCAACCCCTATGGCCTCCGGACTCTTTATTTCTGCACCGCACTGCGCAGCACCAAACATCCTACACTACAGCTCCCGCCATCCTTGTCTTCTACCCTGAGCCCCTGCTCCCCCTGTGGGGAGTAGTATCAACGTCGGCTGCCACAACATCCCGCCTCAGAGGACTGCAGCAGCGCTGGTGGCCTTCACCAGGTACGACAGGTGGCTTAGTCGATAGCAACCACTCAACCCTGATAGCCCTTATATCATTTTTAATGTGACGGCCCAGGGCATGGAACGGGTCCAGGCCACGGCTGCAACCCACCAAACATCTGACCCAGCTCCGAGTTACTCCCCATCTTCCCAGGGAAGGGCTGCGAGCGTCACAAAGGCGTATCAGGCTCAGGACTTGATAGAAACAGGATGGACTCAGGAACAGGTTACAGCAGAATGGACAGTATACAGATCAGACAGGACGGACAGGGTTAGATAGACAGGAGGGACAGCATCAGGTTCACAAAGTGCAGGTACAGGGACCTTAAAACTAGGTAGCAGGATACATATTAATACTAATCTTGCTAAGGCACTTCCTAATAGGGGAGGGTGCCTTAACTATCAGGCGTCTCCCAACTATAAGGTGGAGACATTTTTAGAAGCGTGCGTGCTACACTTTTATGTGGCAGGGAGCACACGCACACTCTCAAGAAACCTGCATGTCGTGCGCAAGTCCTGGAAGGAAACAGATGTTGTGGGGACCTGAGCAGCGTGGAAGGGTAAATGAACATGCCGGCGTCCCTGCTAAGAGGAGGAAGGGGACTCGTGCAGAGGTGTCGGCGCTGTTCTAACACCCATATTATTAATATAAAAGGATCTTGAATATGGTTTAGTAAACAGCTATAATGGCAAAAGTCATGTCACTGTCCAAATATTGTGTGTGTGTGTAAGTACTGTATATATATTAGGTTGACAATGTGTTCTACACTGTGTTCCAAATTATTATGCAAATAATATTTTCTCAGATTTTCCCAAATTACCTATATGAATTGCAGTCATTGTAATTTTCCAGTCAAATAACTATTAGAGTACAATTGAAAGGTTTTTCTACAAACTGCCTATGATAACAGTATATTTTTTAAAATTTTAATAAAGAACAAAAAAATGGTCATTTTTGAAATTATAAGCATTAGCAGGTTATTACAAACTGAAATCAAACAGTTTTCAACTCAAAACTTTATTCTAGGTGATGTTACATTTGCACATAGGAACCCTTGTCCGAAAGGAGCTTCTGAACTCTCTCGTCCATTGGATCTGTCAGGTTTTGGATGGTTTCTGCTACAATTGTTTTGCATGAGGACAGAATACCCTCCCAGAGCTGTTGCTTAGATGTGAACTGCCTCCCGCCATCATAGACACTCCTTTTGATGATGCTCCAGAGGTTCTCAATGGGGTTGAGGTCAGGGGAGCATGGGAGCCACACCATAAGTTTGTCCCCTTTTATGCCCATAGCAGCCAGAGATGCAGATGTGTTATGTGCAGCATGAGACGGTGCATTATCATGCATGAAAATGATCTTGCTGCGGAATGCACGGTTCTTCTTCTTGAACCATGGCAAGAAGTGCTGTTTGAGAAACTCAACATACATTATGGAGTTCATCTTTACCCCTTCAGGGATCCTAAAGGGTCCAACAATCTCTCTCCCCATGATTCCAGCCCAAAACATTACTCCACCTCCTCCTTGTTGGCGCCGTAGCCGTGTTTGCATGGGGTGTCCATCAACCAGCCATCCTCCACTCCATCCATCTGGACCATCGAGCGTTGCACGGTACTCATCAGTGAACAAAACAGTTCGATGGTCCAGATGGATGGAGTGGGCATAAAAGAGGACAAACTTATTGTGTGGCCCCCATGCTCCCCTGACCTCAACCCCATTGAGAACCTCTGGAGCATCATCAAAAGTAGTGTCTATGATGGCGGGAGGCAGTTCACATCTAAGCAACAGCTCTGGGAGGGTATTCTGTCCTCATGCAAAACAATTGTAGCAGAAACCATCCAAAACCTGACAGATTCAATGGACGAGAGAGTTCAGAAGCTCCTTTCGGACAAGGGGTCCTATGTGCAAATGTAACATCACCTAGAATAAAGTTTTGATTTGAAAACTGCTTGATTTCAGTTTGTAATAACCTGCTAATGCTTGTAATTTCAAAAATGACCATGTTTTTGTTCTTTATTAAAATGAAAAGGTTGAAAACTTTGCTGTGCAAAATAATTTGGAACATGCATTTTGAGTGCAGTTTGAGTTTTTTATTTTTTTAAAAATATACTGTTATCATAGGCAGTTTGTACAAAAACCTTTCAATTGCACTCTAATAGTTATTTGACTGGAAAATTACAATGACTGCAATTCATATAGGTAATTTGGGAAATTCTGAGAAAATATTATTTGCATAATAATTTGGAACACAGTGTATAGTGTAATGCAGCAGCTTGCTAGCATTACTGTAAATGGTCCAGGATGTGTTTACCGGACCATGTACCTTCCCCTTTAACTGACTGGTCACATGACTGTGACATCACACAGGTCCTGTGTGCACAGTAAAGCTCTGCACACATGACTGGGACAGCACACAGGACCTATACACACAGCTGACTGATCACATGACTGTGACATCAGCAAGGTCCTGTCAGTATGTGGCTGTCTGTGCACAGCATATATAAACCCTGCTTAATTTGAGACAGGTGTGTTCGGTGTGAGAGGCGTGAGGCCTGTTCCCCATGTGTGTGGGATACCGTGAAGCCTGGCAGCCTGAAGGCAAAGACTGGATCCTGTGCGGATGCTAGTGGCCTTGGAAGGCAGCGGCTTTGGAATGAAGCCTGGTACCTGAAGGGTCGAGCCTGGATCCTGTGTGGATGTCAGTGGCCTTTGAGGGAGAGCCGGCTTGAGTAAGAGTCCTGAAAGGCAGAGCCTGGATCCTGTGTGGATGTCAGTGGCCTTTGAGGGAACAACGGCTGGAGACCCCTACCTGGGAAGCCGCAGAGCCACAGTGGTGGCAGAGTAACGGACTGAGACAGCTAAACCC
The DNA here is from genome assembly GCF_046119375.1 of Phyllobates terribilis. Classification (NCBI taxonomy): domain Eukaryota; kingdom Metazoa; phylum Chordata; class Amphibia; order Anura; family Dendrobatidae; genus Phyllobates; species Phyllobates terribilis. The sequence goes on along the minus strand of NW_027362761.1, from coordinate 94,937,942 downwards.
GGTAAAGGTAATACCCTGTGCTATATGGACATTGTGATATGAACATTGCTATTATTACCTTGCCTTAAGCTGTAACCTGGAGCAAGTGGGCCGGTGTGCCACTTGGCTCATGAATAATGTAGATATGTGTGTCGGCGTGCCACGGAGTTGGACCCGATGAACTGTGTGGACTTGTGGTTTATGCCGAAGTAATAAACTGCATTGTGGTGAAAAACGTAAAGACATTGCACGTGTGCCTTGATTGACGCAGCGAAGCGAGTTACCCCCAGTATGATGACTAGCGCTGCCTTACAATAGATAAAATAAAAATTAGTTTTATTCAAAGTCTCACTATCTATAATTGTCACACATAATGATATGTAGCATCCTTTAAAAAAAATTATTTTGGTTGTGTTTAAAAGGTGGCTCAATGTCAGCCCTTGAACACTTAGGGTATGTGCACATGATCAGCAAACGTTGTGGATTGGATGCAGCGCACTTGCGCTGCGTGCAAACAGCAGTCGCCAGATGTTACAGGATAGTGGATGGGATTTGTAGAAATCCTATGTCCACTATGCGTCTGCAGCACACCCACGGAAACTGACATGCGGCACGTCTTTCCAGACAGCAGAATGTTAATTTCTCCGGCGGGTCCGCATGTGGGCTTTTCCCTTAGACCTAACCTCTATGACGAAAGTCTGCATGTGGAAAAAAGAGCAATGCTGCTCATTAACATAATGAGCTGAAGCCGCCGGTGAAAGTTCATTTTAATCAAAAGATCTTAGAGTAATAATATCTTCCACAATTGGATTTGTTTAAATAAAATGTTCCTGTACTGAGATAATCTTGTAAATGTTCCCCTGTTTATAATCAAACCCTGATTTGTACTTCTCGACAACTTTGTCCCTAACTTGTTTGGAGATCTCCTTGGTCTTCATGGTGTTGTTTGGCAGTGGTGCCTCTTGCTTAATGGTGTTGCAGCCTCTGTGACCTTTCTGATAAGGTGTGTATATACTGACAGACCATGTGACACTTGGATTGCACAACGGTGGGCTTCCTTTCACTAAGCCTGTGACTTATGAAGGGAATTGCTTGCACCATAAGTTTTAAGGGGCTTCATAGCAAAAGGGGTGAATACTTATGCACATGCCCATTTTTAGTTATTTGATCCCATAAATTTAATCTATGCCTATATTTTTCTCACTTCCCTTTATCAACTTATACTATTTAGTGCTGATGTATCAGACACAACTTGGATTACAAAAATATTTAAACACAGGCTATAATGTAACAAAATAGGGAAAAAGCCAAGCGGGTGAATACTTTGCAAGCAACTTTATATACACAGTTTATTTTATATATACATATATATGTATACATATGTAGATAGATAGTATTTTAAATTTTATAAATATATTCCATATGGCAGTAGTGCAGTTCAGATTTCATATATATAGTATTTTCATACATCTTAGTGCTTAAAGTGTGCTGATGTATTCTTTTACTTTTTTATTTGTATATTATGCAGTCATAGCAGCTTTCACATGTTCACATTTGCTTTATTCTGTTCGGAAGTGCTGTTCAGTTTTTTGGGTTTTGTGTTGACTGCCTCCTTATCTGACTGAGCACTCCTCCCATCAGTGTAAGGCAGTTTTTCATTAGTTTTGGATCCTACTTGCCATTTACTTTTGTAAAGGAGAGGCATATTTGATAAATATTTTGTTTAGGGTCCCATCAAAGAAAGGTCACCTTGCCGTGGTTGATGGGCTAAAGTGAATTGGCCAATTTATGCGCTAAGTATCTTCATTTTTGCAAATATATTCTATGTAGCAGTAATGCAGTTCAAATATTATATATTCAATGTTTGCGTACATCGTAACGCTTACAGAGTCTGCTGTATTCTCTTATTTGAATATTATGCAGTCATAGCAGCTTGCTTTTGTTCACACTTGCTTTATTCTGTTCAGAGGTGCTGGTCAGTTTTTTTTTAGTATACTTTTGGATATGTTCCTTTCCTGACTGAGCACTCTTCCCATCAGCCAAAGGCATCATTCAAATGTCAGTATTTTTGTATCAGTATTTCATCAGTATTTGTATGCCAAAACCATGAGTGTCTATAAAACACAGAACAGGTGTCAATCTTTCAATTATAGTTTTTCTCTGAAAGTTTCACTCCTGGTTTTGGCATACAAACACTGATGAAAAATACTGATGTGTGAATGAGGCCTATGGCGGTTTTTAATTAGCACTGGATCCTACATGGCCTTTAAATTTATAGGCTTTTAGCCCGGGAGAGGAATGTTTGATAAATATTAAGTATCTTCAAATCTGCTTTAAATTGTGGGACTACCTGTTCTGGTCCTGAGGGGTCTTGCATTATGTATATATTTTTGTTTAAAAGTGCTACTTCCCTTTTCTATAATCTAGATAGGGGTGGTCTTCTCAAATAAAGCATCTTCTGGAAAGGCTTCACTTGAAAAACTTGCAGTAGAGGTTGTTTTTGACATATTTCCTGCATTAATGCTACCAAAATGCAAATCGTTCTTATAGGCCTGCTTAGCATAACAAATGCTCAGAGGGCATATTTAATCATTGAGTTTACAATTTCTCAGATGTTGATAAGACATACTGAACAAATCTTGCAAGACATTCCTATCTTGATGGAGGATGGCAATTTCATTTACTGTACACTATGTTGTTGGCCAGGCTAAAAAAAACTAATGGCCCCACTCACAATCTCAATAGAGCAACAAATAGCAAACCTTTTTTTATACACTAAAGAATAAAAAAGTGGTGTAAGTGTGTGTATATGTGTTTGTGTGTATGTGTGTGTTTGTGTGTATATGTGTACATGTGTGCATACAGTACAAACCAAAAGTTTGGACACACCTTCTCATTTAAAGGTTTTTCTGTATTTTCATGACTATGAAAATTGTACATTCACACTGAAGGCATCAAAACTATGAATTAACACATGTGGAATTATATACTTAACAAAAAAGTGTGAAACAACTGAAAATATGTCTTATATTCTAGGTTCTTCAAAGTAGCCACCTTTTGCTTTGATGACTGCTTTGAACACTCTTGGCATTCTCCTGATGAGCTTCAAGAGGTAGTCACCGGAAATGGTTTTCACTTCACAGGTGTGCCCTTTCAGGTTTAATAAGTGGGATTTCTTGCCTTATAAATGGGGTTGGGACCATCAGTTGTGTTGTGCAGAAGACAGGTGGATACACAGCTGATAGTCCTACTGAATAGACTGTTAGAATTTGTATTATGGCAAGAAAAAAGCAGCTAAGTAAAGAAAAACGAGTGGCCATCATTACTTTAAGAAATGAAGGTCAGTCATTCCGAAAAATTGGGCAAACTTTGAAAGTGTCCCCAAATGCAGTTGCAAAAACCATCAAGCGCTACAAAGAAACTGGCTCACATGAGGGCCGCCCCAGGAAAGGAAGACCAAGAGTAACTTCTGCTTCTGAGGATAAGTTTATCCAAGTCACCAGCCTCAGAAATCTCAGGTTAACAGCAGCTCAGATTAGAGACCAGGTCAATGCCACACAGAGCTCTAGCAGCAGACACATCTCTTCAACAACTGTTAAGAGGAGACTTTGTGCAGCAGGCCTTCATGGTAAAATAGATGCTCGGAAACCACTGCTAAGGACAGGCAACAAGCAGAAGAGACTTGTTTGGGTTAAAAAACACAAGGAATGGACATTAGACCAGTGGAAATCTGTGCTTTGATCTGATAAGTCCAAATTTGAGATCTTTGGCTCCAACCACCGTGTCTTTGTGCGATGCAGAAAAGGTGAATGGATGGACTCTACATGCCTGGTTCCCACCGTGAAGCATGGAGGAGGAGGTGTGTTGGTGTGGGGGTGCTTTGCTGGTGATACTGTTGGGGATTTATTCAAAATTGAAGGCATACTGAACCAGCATGGCTACCACAGCATCTTGCAGCGGCATGCTATTCCATCCGGTTTGTGTTTAGCTGGACCATCATTTATTTTTCAACAGGACAATGACCCCAAACACACCTCCAGGCTGTGTAAGGGCTATTTGACCAAGAAGGATAGTGATGGGGTGCTACGCTAATGACCTGGCCTCCACAGTCACCAGACCTGAACCCAATCGAGATGGTTTGGGGTGAGCTGGACCGCAGAGTGAAGGCAAAAGGGCCCACAAGTGCTAAGCATCTCTGGGAACTCCTTCAAGATTGTTGGAAGACCATTTCCGGTGACTACCTCTTGAAGCTCATCAAGAGAATGCCAAGAGTGTGCAAAGCAGTCATCAAAGAAAAAGGTGGCTACTCTGAAGAACCTAGAATATAAGACATATTTTCAGTTGTTTCACACTTTTTTGTTAAGTATATAATTCCACATGTGTTAATTCATAGTTTTGATGCCTTCAGTGTAAATGTACAATTTTCATAGTCATGAAAATACAGAAAAATCTTTAAATGAGAAGGTGTGTACAAACTTCTGGTCTGTACTGTATGTATGTGTGTGTGTTTGTAGATGTGTGTGTGTATGTGTTGGTATGTGCGTCTGTATGTGTGTGTGTGTGTGTTCGAGTGTGTGTGTGTGTTCGTATGTGTGTGTTTGAGACTAAAGAGTGACAAATGCGATCAAAAATGTAAAAAAAAATATTGAAAAGTATCTAAGAAAATGTAAAAACTGATGGTTCTTATGTTTACTACTACAGCATAAGAAACTGGATCATTTACAAAACTTTGTGCTCAGAAGCAATGCTTTATGTTGTCTGTAGTCAAATCTGAAATATTTATTTTGTAGTAACTTGATGACTAACGATGAAAACCATTTTGTAGAGCGTAACATTTTATCTGTTTAAATATTAATATGCATGACAGAATTAGTAAGATCATTGGGCGTATCGGAAAACAGCTACAATAAAAACCAGCTGTTATACTATAGTACAGACATATTAATGTGCTTTGAGGTTGCCACATGCTTTTGTTATGAGATTAGAACATTTTCCATACTTAAGCTTTTTTTCGAGCTTGAGGCGAAATGTTTTCTTTGGATGATTGAGATAATTATGATAGACAGGGGATCATGCAAGGTTTACAGTCTAGTAGTCAGGAATATCTGGAAAGGCTTAATTGGACCAGTGCTATGGTGGCAGTGTTACAGAAGTTTCTGCTTGAATCCCTGCTGTAATGTGTTCTGTGTTTTATTTTTTTTCTTTTATTACAGTGGGGAAAATAAGTATTTGATACACTGCCGATTTTGCAAGTTTTCCCACCTACAAAGAATGGAGAGGTCTGTAATTTTTATTGTAGGTTCACTTCAACTGTGAGAGACAGAATCCAGAAAATCACATTGTATGATTTTTAAATAATCTAATTGCATTTTATTGCATGAAATAAGTAGTTGATCACCTAACAGCCAGCAAGAATTCTGGCTCTCACAGACCTGTTAGTTTTTCTTTAAGAAGCCCTCCTATTCTGCACTCATTACCTGTATTAATTGCACCTTTTTGAACTTGTTACCAGATTTTTTTTTTAGATTCTGTCTCTCACAGGTGAGGTGTACCTACGATAGAAATTATAGACCTCTCCATTCTTTGTAGGTGGGAAAACTTGCAAAATCGGCAGTGTATCAAATACTTATTTTCCCCACTGTATATATATTGTTTATTTGACTTACTGTTCACAGTAGGTAACAATTGTTTTCGGTCAAAATCCACCTGTATGATAACTATTAACAGTAATTTTGGACTTGTGATTCTGCTAGTCAAATCAGATTCTGTTCCCACTAATCTGGCTAATCGAAATGATTGGTAAATGTGATTGAACTGTAACTTTTCAACCTTGCGCACCTTAGACTAGGTTCGCATTAATACAGTGCTCTCTGCCAAGCACTGTATCTGGGTTTCTGTCTGAATCCCTGAAAAACAGTATTCCGACTGAAATTCCGACATAGCCTTTAACTTGAATAAAGCTGACGGAGTCACTGTGGACACTGTATGGCCAAGTTATTCCTCTTCAGTCATGCACATAAATGAGGCTGTCCACATGTATATATCTGAAAAGACAAATGCTGCAAGGATGGAACTATAAAGTGTCCACAGTGACTTCACTTCTTTCAAGTGAATGGCTCCATTGGGGCTCTGTTGGGGTTACCACTGGAAAACTGTTTTTCAGAAATTCCAACAGAAAGCCATAGGTAGTGCTTGGTGGAGAGCACTGTATTAAAATAAACCTAGCCTTATATGCTATTCGCTTTATTCCTTTTTCATAATGCACACAGTAAAAGTGATCAATTCTGTATTTGGTAGGGACAAGTTTTTAATGACCAGGAAGACATTTTATGTGATGCAATTATTATCGCATATGCTAAAATCTCAAGCAGGCTGGTGGAGTCCTACAACCTGAGCCATCATGTAAACCATCATGTAAACAGGGTTAGGTATTCAATTCTCTGAGGGGTGGGCACTTTTACTGTTTTTACTCTGTTGGGGAGAATGATGTTTTTTGAAGTCAGTATTCAAACCAACAGGAGTCAGTGTGTTCAATTCATCTATGTTAAAACCTTTATTTTTGTTGAGTTTATTAGAAAAATCTTTATTTTGTTGCTTTCTTTTTGCATTTTCTTCAAAACTCCATCCCTGAAGGGTCATTATTGTGACATTCTTTGAAATGAGCAGAGACCCCAAGGGATTTGGTTGACTAAAGGTGACTTTTAGACAGTGGAAACCTAAACTAGACAGTCCTAGAATCAACTAGATGATTTTAAAGGGATTTTCCAGCCTTAGGGTACTAATCTGCAGTCACAGTGACTGTAGACTTGTGAATCCTCACAGCATGCTCACTGCACGCTGTGGGAATTCTCCAGTGGCGGCTTCGGGAGTGGCAGGCATGTCACCACAAGTATGCAATTTGACAACTAGACATGCACGGCATCTCTCAATACAAGGGTATTGTATTGAGTGAGGCCAAACACTTATAGTCGGAATGTGGCCAGAAGTATGCAAATTGCATACCTGCAGTGGCATGACTGCCCCCTGCTGGTGCTGGCACCGGAGTATCCTGTCGGCGAGCAGTGCGTGCGATGTGGGGATTTTAAGTCTGCAGTCACAATTTTATCCTAATTCCATTAAATATACTCTTCAGTGGGCAATAAAGACTATAATCTTCTGACCAAGAGTCCACAAAAAATAATGGAAATGTCGGCTTATGGTTTGAGTCACGGATCAAACTTGTCCATTTAAATCAATGGGTCTGTGGAAAAAAAGTGGACAGCACATGCATGTCATCCTTGCTTCATCTGAGTGCTATCTGTTTTTTACTGCTTAATGTGTAGAAGTTTTACACTTTTTTAAGTATGTATATTTTCGTATGGCATATGAGAAAAACTGATCGCACATTTGTGATAAGAACTGACACACTGAGCAATATGGAGAAAACTGAATTCAGCATACTAATGAAAAGTGATCCATTTTTTTTTCTCATGCAAAAAAAATGGACGTCTGATTGAGCCTCGATTTAGAGGTGCCAAGTGTAACGGGCTGGGTGATGGAACCACTGTGCCATGGACCAAGAACAGCCAGGAGGGGCATGACTAGGGACCTCACAAAGTCTGATCTTGGATGTATGGGGGCTTCACAACTAGTGTTGAGCCACCCCCGTAGTGTTCGAGTTCGGTTCGGTTCGTCGAACACCCGTGTGTTCGCCGAACTGTTCGCCGAACTGTTCGTCGAACTGTTCGTCGAACACCTTCGAACACCGTTAAAACCAATGGCAGGCAAACAAAAACACATAGAAACACATAGAAAACACCTTCAAAGGTGTCCAAAAGCTGACAAACTGCTCAGAAGACATAACTAACACATGGAAAAGTGACAAGTACATATAGTCATGCGAAAATAAAAGAGGTGGAGGAGTAAAAGGAGGGTTAGACACAGATATAGGCATGTCATGCCCTTCTAAAATCCAAAAAGTGAGAAGCCGACACGGCCAGTCCGCTCCTGCCCGTGCCACCTCCGTGTCGCCGGGTTTGTGCCAGAGCCGCGGTGAACCCTGATGGCCAGCCCCCCTCTCCCAATACTGGTGCCTGTCCGCTGGTGGGTCGAGCGAGCCCCCCTGTGGTGGAGGCAGCTCTAAGCTTTTTAATTTAAATTGTCTCTCTAATTTGAATGAATACACTTTAAATCCATTTACAAGGATCTATTGGAGGGCAAGTCTCATGCCAGCAGCCGCGTAATTCCAGCTCCAGTAGCGTCCACTAAAGCTGCTGCAGTTAAAAAGCTTTTATAAGGATCGAGCTCGGCTGTCCACCGCAAGGCATCCTACTGCCAGTCCCAGCCCCTATGCCTTGGGGTGCCTCCTGATGCTCTTCACTGAGTATCCCGTGGTCCCGAAGCATTTCCTTTGAAAAAATGAAGTGTCCAAACTACAGGTGGTGTAGCTTGCTTAACAGCCGGGATAATCCGCTGACTAGCAGACCCTGCAACTAGGCACAAAGTATTTCCTGGGCTAGATGCAGTTAAAAATTTGTAATTAGATACTCTCGTTGGATGCTGAGAAAGCATTCCATAGAGTCTCCTGGCACGCCATATATGATTCTCTTAAAAAGCTTGGGGTAGGGGTCTAGGGGACCCTTTTATAGCCAAAATCACGGCCCTGTATCGCAATACGTCACCTAGGCTGAAGATAAATGGAACTGTAGCACCCTGAGGGCTCGGTTGCTACAGAGGTATTGCACCTCACCCAGAGGTGTGATATCTCACTCTCAGGTAAGGATGTAGTGTGGATCAGGACCCGACACCTGCATGCATTACACCACATTGCCGTGGGGCAGGGCGACCAATATGCCCCTGAGATGGGCACGACAGTCCCTGTCCCTGGCTGGAGTGGGGGGAGGGAACACTGAGGAAGGGGAACCCTGTAGTGCAGGAGCAGGGAGGAAGCAGTTCCTGGGTGCATTGAGAAGGGAGTATAAAAGGTGGGCACCATCTTAGTTCAGTGCAGAGAAGTCTGAGCAGAAGTGGCAGGGAGCAGGGGCTCTGCATGAGCTCTGCTCCGGAGGCGGGCCTAGTAACAGAGGCCCAGGCCTGGAAGAGGGAGAAGGAAGGAAGAGGAGCGGAGAAGGCTCCAGGAACGAGGAACGAAGGGATCTCAGGGGTGCGGACGGGCGAGTCGCCACCGCACGCCAGAATCCACCTGCGTGGAGGGGTCAGGCCAAAGGGGGAGACCGGTCCCCGAAACTAGTGGAGGCAGGAAACGACCCTCAGCTAGAAACAGGAGGCTGTGACATTTTATGTGGCGCAGCCCCTCGCTACACCCGCTAGGAAGGCACCACATAGGGTCAGGGAAACTGGCGCCAAGTTTACCAAGAGGAGGCCCGAGGCAGCCGGACAGAAGGGTTGGTAAGAAAGGCCAGACAAATGACACACAAAGGGGGTCCTGTGAAGCGCTCCAAAGTTATCTGGGAGTTGTCTGAGCCCCTCACCTGGTGAGCACAGTACGACGTGGGCAGCCGTTACCTGCAGACGTGGTCTGGATAATAAGAACTGTGAGTAAAGGCCCTGGACTGCATCACTGACTCCGTGTCATTACTGCTGCTGCCCTGTACCATCACCCCCATCCTCCGCATACACTGCCCTGAGGCTATACTCCTCCCGTGGGGAGTTATGCTACGCTCTGCTGCACCCACAACACCAGCCTCAGCGGTCTGCCCTGGAGCGGCGGTTCACTCTGACCGCAATCCACGGGTGGCGTAGTCGGACATTTAAACATCAAAACCACATAAATAGTTCCGCCACTGGTTTGACCGCCCTGAGCCACGGAACCGGGTTGCCGCCACGGAGACTACAACCACCAGCATCCACCAAAAAGGGTCCGGCTCCGGGTGTCCCAAGGCCCAGGGGGCGCGTCAGAACATTTTCATCACCTTTCACAATCACCAATGGGACAAGGCAGGGATGTTCTCTGTCCCCTCTCTTATACATCCTAGTGACGGAGCACCTGCTCTCATCAATTCGCCATAACCCCAATATTAGGTGGATTGAGGTGGGAGGCACCGAGTACAAGTGCTCTCTATTTGCTGATGATGTCCTAGTATATATCACTCAATCACATATATCCATCCATGCTGTTATGGCTGAAATAGATCACTTTGTTACATGGTCAAATTTTAAAATCAATGCAGCGAAGTCTGAGGCCCTCGATGTCTCCCTCCCCAAATCCATATAGGATTCCATCCAGTCCAACTTTCCCTTTGCCTGGCCCTCACAGGGTATCAAATACTTAGGAATTCCTATTCATAGAGACCTCTCCCATCTATGTTATCTTAATTTTGGGCCCTTTATTGAACAACTCCATACAGACCACGGTTGGCAAGTTAGAACTGTAAGATTCACTACGTGAACCACTGGTGTTTTGTGGAAAAGCACATGTACACTGTGTTCCAAATTATTATGCAAAAAGTGTTTAGGAGTGATAAGGGAAGAATTTGTTTGTCAGTTAAACTCATTGATGGTGATGTGTGTCAGGGCTCTTTATATCACTGTAAGCAATTGCAGACACCAGTGCTAATTAGTTTGTCAGGTGTGTCCAATGAAAGGCAAGACTACTTAAGAAGGCTCTCTCACATTATTCAGCAGCCTACATTTTCTGCCAAAATGGGAAAGAAAAAGGATGTGTCGGCTGCTGAGAAGCAACAAATTGTGGAGTGTTTAGGTCAAGGCATGACTACAATCAACATTGTGCGATGATCAGGATGAAGTGTCTTGGCAATCAAGAAGTATGTAGCTGATTCACAGTACACACGTGTGCGTGCTGATAAGGGCAAATTGAGGACTCTTTCCTACAGGCAATTACGTCAGGTTGAAAGAGCAGCGGCAAAAAAGCCTTGTCATAGCAGCAGACAAGTTTTTGAAGCTGCTTGTGCCTCCAACGTCCCCCGAACAACAAGATGCAGGGTCCTTCAGAGGTTTGCAGCTGTGCATACGCCATCCTGTCGACCTCCTCTATCCAGTTCACACAAGCAGAAACGGCTCCAGTGGGCCAAACATTACATGAAGACTGATTTCAAAACTGTTTTGTTCACGGATGAGTGCCGTGCAGCGCTCGATGGTCCAGATGGATGGAGTGGAGGATGGCTGGTTGATGGACACCCCACGCAAACACGGCTACAGCGCCAACAAGGAGGAGGTGGAGTAATGTTTTGGGCTGGAATCATGGGGAGAGAGATTGTCGGCCCCTTTAGGATCCCTGAAGGCGCTAAAGATGAACTCCATAATGTATGTGGATTTTCTCAAACAGCACTTCCTGCCATGGTTCAAGAAGAAGAACCGTGTATTTCACAGCAAGATCATTTTTCTGCATGATAATGCACCATCTCATGCTGCACATAAAACATCTGCATCTCTGGCTGATATGGGCATAAAAGGTTACAAACTTATGGTGTGACCCCCATGCTCCCCTGACCTCTACCCCATTCAGAACCTTTGGAGCATCATTAAAAGGAGTGTCTATGATGGCGGGAGGCAGTTCACATCTAAGCAACAGCTCTGGGAGGGTATTCTGTCCTCATGCAAAACAATTGAAGCAGAAACCATCCAAAACCTGACAAATTCAATGGACGAGAGAGTTCAGAAGCTCCTTTCGAACAAGGGGTCCTATGTGAAAATGTAACATCACCTAGAATAAAGTTTTGAGTTGAAAACTGTTTGATTTCAGTTTCTAACAACCTGCTAATGCTTATAATTTCAAAAATGACCATTTTTTTGGTCTTTATTAAAATGAAAAGGTTGATCGAAAAGTTTGGGGGATCTAAGAGTGTGGCAACCCAGTAGTCATGATTACTTCGAATTCTGACAATATGAGGGTCATGCTGCAGGTAGTGCAGCAAGAAGGCACTTATGTGTCTTGCGCATCTCGGAGCCCCAAAATAATTTTCCCGGCTAGATGCAGCTAAAAATTATTATTAATTTTAAATCTGGTGAAGCTTTAGTATAGATGGCCTAATAGGATCAGTGCTGCACACTGCTACAAAGCCCAAATTATTTTCCAGTCAAGATACAGATAAACATGATTAGTAATTTTAAATCTGGTGGAGCTTATTATAGATGGCCTAATAGAATCAGTGCTGCACACTGCTAAAAAGCCCAAATTATTTTCCAGCCAAGATACAGATAAACATGATTAGTAATTTGAAAGCTTAAAACGGTTGGTAGGGTGATTTTAACCAATCATCAAGCTTTTACTCTCCCCAGGATGACACAGGGGTAGAAAAGTCGTTTCGGATCCATGATTTGTTCATCTTTATGAACGTGAGTCTGTCTACATTATCAGTGGAGAGCCGCGTGCGCTTATCTGTCAGCACACCACCAGCAGCGCTGAACACACGTTCAGACAGAACGCTGGCTGCGGGGCATGATAAGATCTCCAAGGCGTAAGTGGCTAGCTCCGGCCATTTATCCAGATTGGAAGCCCAAAAAGAGCAAGGGTCCAGTGACACAGTCATGGCTTCAATGTTTACTTGGAGATACTCCTGTACCATCGTCTCTAGGCGTTGACTATGTGTCAGACTTCTTGTCTCCTGTGGCCTTGCAAAGGATGGGCTAAAAAAGTGGTGAAATGATTCCGCAAAATTGATGTTACCAGCAGATACTGTGGTTCTGTTACGGTTTGAGTGCTGAACACTTGACGGTCCCACGGTTGGCAAGTTGGAACTGTGAGATTCACTACGTGCACCACTGGTATTTTGTGGAAAAGCACATATAAGATTCTGCAACAGTCTCTGCTGATACTCCTGCATGCGTGCATCCCTTTCTATGGCAGGAATAATTTCTGCAAATTTACTTTTGTACCGGGGATCTAACAGTGTGGCAACCCAGTAGTCAGGATTATTTCTAATTCTCACAATTCGAGGGTCATGTTGCAGGTAGTGCAGCAAGAAGGCACTCATGTGTGTTGCGCATCCAGGAGCAACAAGTCCCTGTTGTGTTGGTGGCGAGGTAACAATCATGCTTCCTTCCTCTGTCCTCTCCCCCCAACCTCGCACAACAGAAATGTGATCAAGGTCTCCCTCATCTGATGAGTCTTCCATCAGTTCGTCCTCCACTTCTTCCTGGGCTCCTGCACCTTCCTCACTAGTTTGGCTGCTACCATGCGCCCTGGTAAAACCATCTCCCCCACCCTCACATGCCTGCCGCCTTGGTGCTGCCGACCGTCTGGACCTTGCAGATGTTAGCCCTTCCGCATACAACTCCTCCTCCTCTACTTCCTCCACCTCCTCTTGTGCCACCACCTGACTCTGAATTCTGTTTAACATGTGCTCCAGCATGTAAATCACCGGAATAGTCATGCTGGTAATGGCATCGTCAGCACTAAACATCTTCGTCGCCATTTCAAAACTGTGCAGAAGGGTGCATAGGTCCCTGATCTGAGACCACTCCTCCAGCGTGATTTGCCCCACCTCTGGATCTCGTTGGCCCAGGCTATACGTCAGAACGTATTGCACCAGGGCTTGTCGGTGCTGCCACAGTCGCTGCAACATGTGCAGAGTTGAATTCCACCGGGTAGGCACATCGCATTTTAGCCGGTGAAGTGGCAGGCCCAACGACTTCTGTAGAGATGTAAGTCGCTGAGCTGCGGGATGCGAACAGCGAAAGTGAGCACACAGCGACCGTGCCCTCTGCAGAAGGCCATCTAGTCTGGGATAGTGGGCTAAAAATTGCTGGACAACCAGGTTCAACACGTGAGCCATACAAGGCACGTGTGTGACATTGCCCCGGCGAAGGGCCGCACCCAGGTTTGCAGCATTGTCGCACACGGCCTTCCCTGGTTTCAGGTAAAGTGGAGACAACCATTCATGAAATTGGTTCTCCAGAGCTGACCACAACTCCTCAGCTGTGTGACTCAGATTTCCCAGACATTTCAATGTAAAAACCGCCTGATGACGTTGAGCCCTACTGCCAGCATAGTAAGGAGGTGTGCAGGATCCCTTCTGCGCAGTTAGAAAGCTTGTGGCATGACCAGACAGGCTTTGGGTGCAGGTGGAAGACCGAGAGGAGGTTGAGGAGGCAGAAGCAGTGGAGGAACTTTGACATAAAGAGGATTGACGCACAACTCGTGGGGACGGCAAGACTTGGACAGCAGCCCCTTGTCCTGCTGTCACCATAGTTACCCAGTGCCCAGTCAGCGACATGTAACGCCCCTGTCCATGCCTACTCGTCCAAGTGTCTGTGGTGAAATGCACCCTGTCACACACAGAGTTTCTCAAAGAAGCGGTGATGTTGTGTGCGACATGCTGGTGGAGCGCAGGCACACCTTTCTTTGAGAAGTAGTGCCGACTGGGCATCTGGTACTGGGGCACTGCGACGGACATAAGGTCTCGAAAATCCTCTGTGTCCACCAGGCGGAAAGGCAGCATTTCTGTAGCCAAGAACTTGCAGATGGTGAAATTCAACCTCTTAGCTTTCTCATGGCTAGGAGGAAATGGTCTTTTACTTGTCCACATCTGAGGGACCGAGGGCTGGCTATTGTGCTTAGACGGGGTTGATAAGGGTGTCCCCGGCAAACTGCCGGTCTGTGAGGAAGATGCAGGCGGACATGTTAGGTTGCCTTGATCCAAAGGTGGTGCTATCGATGTCGGACAGCGCTCAACACCAGCTGGTGATACCACCTCCAAAGAAAATGATGACCTGCCAATCACGCTGGCTGTTGCGGGTAAAGAGGTGGCAGGTCTGCGCCCCCAAACAGGTGTGACTGCTGTCCCCCCAGTCACAGAGGATGAAGAGGCCGCGGATGCACAAGATATGGCAGACGGTGGTTGGCCCGGCCGGCTAGGCCGCATTGTAGCACACTGAGCTTCCCACTGCAACTTATGCTTCATGTCCATGTGCCGGTTCATGCATGAAGTACTCAAACTATGTATTTTTTGGCCTCTACTTAGCTTTTGCTGACAAATGTTACAGATAACACGAGTTGGGTCATCTTTATCGATCTGAAAAAATGCCCAGGCTATGCAAGGCTTAGCACCCATGCGACCTGAAGAGCCACCACGACTTGTGGTGAGAGGCAGAGTTGTGTTTGAGGATGCAGTTGTTGACGTGCTTCCAGTACTACATCTCTGTCCAGGAAGGCGCAACCTGACCTCGTCATCACTAGCATCTTCCTCCACCTCCTCTGCTGACCTCATCTCTTTGCTGACTGTGGGTTGACAGTAAGTGGGATCTCCAACCTCATCATCATCACCCTGTGCGTTATCACACCCGTCGTCCTCAGAGCTAACCTGTTCCTGCCCTGACAAAAAACTAAAGTTGTCGCTCCAATCAGATATTTGAGTCTTATCATCGTCTTCCTCATTGTCTCCACCAACAGGAGTTACAGTTTGGGAATGAGGGTCTACATTATGGTCAGAACCTTCTGCGTCTGGTCCTGGTTCCGACTCATAAAGAATCTGGGCATCAGTGCAGATCATTTCCTCGTCTGGATTCACAGAAGCGCTGGAGTCGACCTCTGATTCCCAGGCTATAGTATGAGTAAACAGCTCTGCATACTCAACCATCTGTTCTACCTCATACTCAGACGGGCAGCTGGAGATTTGGGAGCTGTGAGGAAGCAAGTGCGATTGGGGTGACACCTTTGAGGACTGGAGTATTTGTGATGTTGAAGTTGATGTGGAGGGGAGCCCACTTAAAGGAGCACTTGATATCCGTTGAAGCACCTGCTGTTTTTGTGCCTCATCTGGAATTTGTAGCGATTGGCGTGGCCGTAAGAAAGGGATCTTATCACATTGTCCGCTAAAAGAAGTAGACATTTTAGTTTGGCTGGAAGATGGTCTTTCTTCTGCAGATGTTACTGTTGCTTTAACACCTACCCCACGGACACAACCTTTTTTCCCCTTCCCAACACGCCTATTCCCCTTTCCACCAGCAGCAGGCCTTTTTCCACTCATTTTGGTGGTTAACTAATTAACAACTCTGGAGTTGTTTGCACAAAAAAACAATGGATGGGAACCGAGCAGAGCTGAGTGGCCATACTGTGGTATTAGGCCAAAACTATTGGCTGGGTTAGATGCAGAAAAAAATTATATTCAATTTGCAACCTGATGGAGGTCAGTATAGATGGACTAATAGAGAAAGTCCCACACACTGCTAGAAGGCCATATATTTTTTCAGAGCTAGATGCAGAAAAAAATATATTCAGTTTGCAACCTGATGGACGTCTGTATAGATGGATTAATAGAACAAGACCCACACACAGCTAGAAGCCCAATATTTTTTCAGAGGTAGATGCAGAAAAAAATATATTCAGATTGCAACCTGATGGAGGTCAGTATAGATGGACTAATACAACAAGTCCCACACACAGCTAGAAGCCCAATATTTTTTCAGAGGTAGATGCAGAAAAAAATATATTCAGTTTGCAACCTGATGGAGGTCAGTATAGATGGACTAATACAACAAGTCCCACACACAGCTAGAAGCCCAAATATTTTTTCAGAGGTACTGTAGATGCAGATACAAATTATTTTTAATTTGCAACCTGATGGAGGTCAGTATAGATAGACTAATACAACAAGTCCCACACACAGCTAGAAGCCCAAATATTTTTTCAGAGGTACTGTAGATGCAGATAAAAATTATTTTTAATTTGCAACCTGATGGAGGTCAGTATAGATGGACTAATACAACAAGTCCCACACACAGCTAGAAGCCCAAATATTTTTTCAGAGGTAGATGCGGAAAAAAATATATTCAGTTTGCAACCTGATGGAGGTCAGTATAGATGGACTAATACAACAAGTCCCACACACAGCTAGAAGCCCAAATATTTTTTCAGAGGTACTGTAGATGCAGATACAAATTATTTTTAATTTGCAACCTGATGGAGGTCAGTATAGATGGACTAATACAACAAGTCCCACACACAGCTAGAAGCCCAAATATTTTTTCAGAGGTACTGTAGATGCAGATACAAATTATTTTTAATTTGCAACCTGATGGAGGTCAGTATAGATGGACTAATACAACAAGTCCCACACACAGCTAGAAGCCCAAATATTTTTTCAGAGGTAGATGCAGAAAAAAATATATTCAGTTTGCAACCTGATGGAGGTCAGTATAGATGGACTAATACAACAAGTCCCACACACAGCTAGAAGCCCAAATATTTTTTCAGAGGTACTGTAGATGCAGATACAAATTATTTTTAATTTGCAACCTGATGGAGGTCAGTATAGATGGACTAATACAACAAGTCCCACACACAGCTAGAAGCCAAAATATTTTTTCAGAGGTACTGTAGATGCAGATAAAAATTATTTTTAATTTGCAACCTGATGGAGGTCAGTATAGATGGACTAATAGAGAAAGTCCGACACACTGCTAGAAGGCCAAATATTTTTTCAGAGCTAGATGCAGAAAAAAATTATATTCAGTTTGCAACCTGATGGAGGTCAGTATAGATGGATTAATAGAACAAGACCCACACACAGCTAGAAGCACAATATTTTTTCAGAGGTAGATGCAGAAAAAAATATATTCAGTTTGCAACCTGATGGAGGTCAGTATAGATGAACTAATACAACAAGTCCCACACACAGCTAGAAGCCCAAATATTTTTTCAGAGGTACTGTAGATGCAGATACAAATTATTTTTAATTTGCAACCTGATGGAGGTCAGTATAGATGGACTAATACAACAAGTCCCACACACAGCTAGAAGCCCAAATATTTTTTCAGAGGTAGATGCAGAAAAAAATATATTCAGTTTGCAACCTGATGGAGGTCAGTATAGATGGACTAATACAACAAGTCCCACACACAGCTAGAAGCCCAAATATTTTTTCAGAGGTACTGTAGATGCAGATACAAATTATTTTTCATTTGCAACCTGATGGAGGTCAGTATAGATGCACTAATACAACAAGTCCCACACACAGCTAGAAGCCCAAATATTTTTTCAGAGGTACTGTAGATGCAGATAAAAATTATTTTTAATTTGCAACCTGATGGAGGTCAGTATAGATGGACTAATAGAGAAAGTCCGACACACTGCTAGAAGGCCAAATATTTTTTCAGAGCTAGATGCAGAAAAAAATTATATTCAGTTTGCAACCTGATGGAGGTCAGTATAGATGGATTAATAGAACAAGACCCACACACAGCTAGAAGCCCAATATTTTTTCACAGGTAGATGCAGAAAAAAATATATTCAGTTTGCAACCTGATGGAGGTCAGTATAGATGGACTAATACAACAAGTCCCACACACAGCTAGAAGCCCAAATATTTTTTCAGAGGTAGATGCAGAAAAAAATATATTCAGTTTGCAACCTGATGGAGGTCAGTATATATGGACTAATACAACAAGTCCCACACACAGCTAGAAGCCCAAATATTTTTTCAGAGGTACTGTAGATGCAGATAAAAATTATTTTTAATTTGCAACCTGATGGAGGTCAGTATAGATGGACTAATACAACAAGTCCCACACACAGCTAGAAGCCCAAATATTTTTTCAGAGGTACTGTAGATGCAGATACAAATTATTTTTAATTTGCAACCTGATGGAGGTCAGTATAGATGGACTAATAGAGAAAGTCCGACACACTGCTAGAAGGCCAAATATTTTTTCAGAGCTAGATGCAGAAAAAAATTATATTCAGTTTGCAACCTGATGGAGGTCAGTATAGATGGATTAATAGAACAAGACCCACACACAGCTAGAAGCCCAAATATTTTTTCAGAGGTAGATGCAGAAAAAAATTTATTCAGTTTGCAACCTGATGGAGGTCAGTATAGATGGACTAATACAACAAGTCCCACACACAGCTAGAAGCCCAAATATTTTTTCAGAGGTACTGTAGATGCAGATAAAAATTAGTTTTAATTTGCAACCTGATGGAGGTCAGTATAGATGGACTAATAGAATGATGCTATGCCCAAAAGATTTTACTTCACTAGGTGCAGTAAAAAAATTGGTATTCTATACACAGGTGGTATATCTTGCATCACAGATAGGCTACTCCACTGACTAACACACTCTGCAATAGGCCAAAAAGGATTAGCTTTGCTAGATTCAGCCAAATGCTGTGAAAAAAACTTGCACAGCACTGGCACAGACCTGCCTGGCAAAAACTGATAGGAACTGATGTAATCTAGTCCTGAAAAGGACTCCAATTACAATTAGTCTTTACTCCCACAACCTATCTATTTAAGAGCACAGACCTCCCTGATAAAAGTCGTAGGAAATGCTGTAACCTAGTCCTTAAAAGGACTGCAATCACAACTATTCCCTACTCCCAAGCTATCTGTATATTTGTGCGAAAATTGGCTTGAAATTAACAAGGTATAGCGCACACAGCAACAGCGGTGCCGTCTAACACGCAGCTGCAGCAGTGAGAAAATGGTGGTGACGGGGAAAATGGCTTGGTCTTATAGGGCAAGGACATGTGACATACACTGCCAATGACACATGCCCTTGCTTGTGTGAAAAAAAGCACTTCGCTCCGTGTGTGCACTGCTGATAGGCTGACAGATTGCACCTCCCCACTGCAAATGCGGGAAAGAGAAAAAAAAATGGAGATCTTCATTGTTCCTGCAGAGATCCATCCCCTGCCCCTCCCCCCACCCCGCTGTACACTCAAACTGCGTATTAACATTAATTTTCATCATTACTGAGAAAAAATCCAGTTATGATTTTGGTGCACGAACAGTTATCGAACATAACCTCGAACAGCCGAATTTTTATCAAATTGTTCGTGTTCGCCGAACGGCTCGAACACCGCCCAAAACAGCTCGAATTTGAGATTGGCGAACAGTTCGAGTAGAACAACGCTCATCTCTATTCACAACTCCGCGATCAGAGGAGAGACGAGTGAGGCAGACCTGGTGCTACTCCGAGACTGACCTTGGGTGAATGGCAGCTGACCCCCAAGGGACAAGAGGCAGGCAAGGCTGATGGAGAGGCAGGCTGGCACGGCTGATAGACAGGCAGACGGGCACGGCTGATAGACAGGAAGGCGGAAACAGCTGATAGACAGGCAGGTATATAGGAATACACGCATTGAGACCTGAGAACTAACAAGTGTGTCATGGACAAGCTTACAACATTGCTCAGACACCTCCATGTTGGAGGCGGTGCCTTAAATAGTCAGTGTCCTCCAGCCATTGGCTGGGGACACTTTATGACAGCATGTGTGGCCACTTTAAGAGACAGGGAGCGCCACGCCCTAAGCACAATGCCCGGGGATCTGTGTGCAGTGCACATACCCAAGGCAGCATCCAAGCGGAAAAGGAAGGAGGAGCGGGACATTCCGGCCAGGGGCCGTGGCGGTGAGAGTCGGCATCTCTGCTCGGGGAAAGAGGCAGAAGGTAGAGGTGTAGAGGGTTACAGTACCCCCCTTTATGCCCCCTCTTTCTCAAGCCTGTAAGAAATGTCTCCAGGAGGAGAGGGGCATGGATGTTCTCCCTGGGCTTTCAGGACCTCTCCTCATGACCAAACCCCTTCCAATCCACTAGAAAAATGGTTTTTACTCTTACCCTCTTGGTGGCCAGAATGTTCTCTACCTTGAAAACATCTTCAGTGCTGACTGGAGCAGGAGTGGTACCAGAGTCTTTGACGAAAAGACTGAGGACAACAGGTTTGAGAAGATGAGACACATGAAAGGAATTGGGGAAATGTAAGGAGAACGGGAGTTTGAGCTTGTAGGCTACTGGATTAATTGGTTTCAACACCTCGAAGAGACTGATGAAGCGAGGATCCAGTTTATAGAATGGTACCTTGAGATGGAAATACTTGGACGACATCCAGACATTATCCCCAGGACAAAACAGAGGCGAATCCAGACATCTCTTGTCTGTGTGTCTTTTCATCCGCTCAGAGAACTTTAATAAGGAAGACCTGGTGTCCTTCCAGATTTTGGAAAAGCAGCAAGAATATCGGAGGTGGTTGACACAGGAACGGGATATGAGGATGTTGACCATAGACCACAAAGAACGGAGCTTTGGCCAAGATTTGCTCACATGGTTAATATGCATAAAACGGGGTTATGAAAGGGCTAGAAAAACTCCCCGTATTTCCCTGCTCCATCTCTCCAAATGTAAAAGGGAGGGAGGGGACAAAATTAGATTAATCTCTGCCTACAACCATGAATGGTGTAACATGAGATCAATACTTTAGAAGCATTGGGATGTCTTGATGATGGAGCCCGCCCTAAGAGGATGTATTGGAGATTTACCCTCTATGACACCAAGGAGGTGCCGCAATCTCGGTGACATTCTGGTCAATAGCCACTATGTCACTAAAAGAACCTGCCCGTTTGGATCTAGGGGTCAGACTTTGGGATGTTTTAAATGTGGTCACTGCCTGGCTTGCCTCAATGTCTTTCAATGTACTACCTTTAGTTCTGCAGATGGCATGAGGACTTTCAACATTAGACACCATATATCGTGCAGTACCTCTAACGTGATCTACTACGCCACATGTGACTGCTCTTTAATTTATGTCAGTCTGACACCAAGGGAACTACGTGTGCGCGTACGTGAGCACGTGAAGGACATTGAGGCAACCAAGTCAATACAAGACCCATCCCAGCTTAAAATTCTCCAACACCACTTTAGCACAAACCATAATTGCGACCCCTGTTACCTCTTGACACGAGGTATCGATGTGGTACATCTAGGGATATAGGGTGGCAATGTTAAAAAACTACTCGCACAGAAGGAGGCGCAATGGATTGTCCACTTGAATACAATGGTGCCTTACAGCCTCAATGAATCCATTAGCTTTTCTTTCTTTTTATTATTTACAGCATATGTTCCTGTTACATCTTAACTTCCCACTTCTGCTACTGTGGGTATCTCCTAGATGAGGTTGTTATTTTAATTTTTATTATTGTTTATTTGTTTTTCTTCTTTTTCCTTATTTTACACTGTGTTCCAAATTATTATGCAAATAATATTTTCTCAGATTTTCCCAAATTACTTATATGAATTGCAGTCATTGTAATTTTCCAGTCAAATAACTATTAGAGTACAATTGAAAGGTTTTTCTACAAACTGCCTATGATAACAGTATATTTTTTAAAAAATAAAACACTCAAACTGCACTCAAAATGCATGTTCCAAATTATTATGCACAGCAGAGTTTTCAACCTTTTCATTTTAATAAAGAACAAAAAAAATGGTCATTTTTGAAATTATAAGCATTAGCGGGTTATTACAAACTGAAATCAAACAGTTTTCAACTCAAAACTTTATTCTAGGTGATGTTACATTTGCACATAGGACCCCTTGTTCGAAAGGAGCTTATGAACTCTCTCGTCCATTGAATTTGTCAGGTTTTGGATGGTTTCTGCTTTAATTGTTTTGCATGAGGACAGAATACCCTCCCAGAGCTGTTGCTTAGATGTGAACTGCCTCCCGCCATCATAGACACTCCTTTTGATGATGCTCCAGAGGTTCTCAATGGGGTTGAGGTCAGGGGAGCATGGGTGCCACACCATAAGTTTGTCCCCTTTTATGCCCATAGCAGCCAGAGATGCAGATGTGTTATGTGCAGCATGAGACGGGGCATTATCATGCATGAAATGATCTCGATGGTCCAGATGGATGGAGTGGAGGATGGCTGGTTGATGGACACCCCTGACAAATTCAATGGACGAGAGAGTTCAGAAGCTCCTTTCGAACAAGGGGTCCTATGTGCAAATGTAACATCACCTAGAATAAAGTTTTGAGTTGAAAACTGTTTGATTTCAGTTTGTAATAACCTGCTAATGCTTATAATTTCAAAAATGACCATTTTTTTGTTCTTTATTAAAATGATAAGGTTGAAAACTCTGCTGTGCATAATAATTTGGAACATGCATTTTGAGTGCAGTTTGAGTTTTTTATTTTTTTAAAAATATACTGTTATCATAGGCAGTTTGTAGAAAAACCTTTCAATTGTACTCTAATAGTTATTTGACTGGAAAATTACAATGACTGCAATTCATATAGGTAATTTGGGAAAATCTGAGAAAATATTATTTGCATAATAATTTGGAACACAGTGTAGTTTTACTGGTTACTGGAAGAGACCTGTTTACTATTCTTGATTTTTCAGCATGAAAATACCTCAGCAGATATGCGCCCAGGATCTCATGGATGTCAAGATCTCTGCGGCGCTTCATTTTGCCAGTGATATTTTACTGTGACATTCTGCTGATTGATTGCTGTTTTGTTTGATTGTTATCATGGTCCAGATGCAGTGTGCGTGTGTGTAGTAGGGGCCGCAAGGTCGCGCTCCCAACTGTCTCAGTGCCATACTGTGCCTATGCGGGGGTCTTACCCCCGCGCATGCACGGCCGGCATGACGGCTAGCGTGCGCACCGAGGTGTGTGTCCTGCTGTGCGCACGCGCCAGTAGAGACATCCTCCTTCATGTCACGTAGTCCGGGTGATGCGCTTCTGGGTAAAGCTGACCACCTCTGGTGGCGCGTCACGCCGGTCATGTGACTGGAATTTAACCACCGATACACATATATATGGAACATGGGTCTCTTCTTTACTATACTCTCTGCCCTTGAGAAAGTGGTCTTGTGACACCGCGAAACGTGCGTTGGGCTGCGCTTTTCTGTTACCCACCTCTCTCTGCCAGACTCTCGCTGGTTACCCACCATGGCATACTTGGTAAACATTTGTTTCCAATATATACTATTTGATATGTGTAGGGATTAGTACTGATCAGCTGGTGCACATTACCTTTCGGGGGTCTCCCCCTGTCTCTTCATCTAGGGGTTAACATTCAGGTTGTCACCCTCGTGTTTGTGTCTACCATCATTTGCACTGACCTTTAATGGTGCGTTACTATATTAATTTATTTATTTACTGGCCATAGGGCAGTGTGCAATTTAACTGTATCTTACTTCCCTTGGGTTCCTAATGTTATGTTCCTGATACCCCTTTTATATTCATATCAAATGCTACCCTTGGTATACTGTTTAATCGATTGCGATTTCCCTCATTGTCTGTCCTCATGAATTTTTGATTGTTAGGTGTTTAATAAAAATATTTTTCACATGCTTTTCAAATTTTGCTGCTTTCTTCTCCTATTTTATAATGGTTATTATGTATATGAGAATTAAGCCAAAGGCAGGAGTTTGGCCCAGTAGCTGTGGTGAGCATTGATGAAGAACCAAAAGAAATTAGTCAGGATCTGATTGACCCTTTCCACTTGACCATTGGACTGAGAATGGTAAGCCAATGTGAAATCTAAGGAAACATTCAGTAGCTTGCAGGTGGCCCTCAAGAACTGCAAAGTAAACTGGACGCCTCTATCAGAGACAATGTGGAATGGTATAGCATGGAGGCGAAAAATATGCAGGATAAACTTCTCTGCAAGCACTGGCACAGATAGAAAACCAGAGAGTGGGGTGAAGTGATCCACAACCACCCAGATGACAGTACACCCAGCTGACACAGGCAGATTCTTAATAAAATCCATAGCAATATGCTGCCAGGGAGCTGATGGCACGGGCAAGGGAAATAAGGAAGTAACCGACCGGCTGGTAGCTGTTTGGGAGTCTTGTTTTGGGCACATGAAAGGCAGGCAGAGAAGAAATCCATGACATCTTTGTGCTGGATTGGCCATAAATAGTGTTGGGAAATGAGGAGAAGTGTCTTTTTCTGTCCAGCAAGACCTGCCAGTTTAGATGAGTGACCCCAGATAAGAACTCGCTTTCCTATCCGATTCTGCAAATTATGTCTTTCCAGAGGGAAAATGAGACAAATCCAATGGGGCAGCCATAATTACTTTGGAGGGCTCAATAATATGTTGAGGCTCCTCCTCCTGATTGGAAGACAGGAACGATCTGGAGAGTGCGTCTGCCTTGATGTTCTTCTCCGCCTGCCGGAAATGGAGAGCAAAGTTGAAGAATGCGAAGAACAACGACCACCGAGACTGTCGTGGGTTAAGTCATTATGCAGACTGTAAATAGGCAAGATTTTTGTGATCCATATAGATAACCATCTGATGTATAGCTCCCTTCAGCAAGAATCGCCACTCCTCCAGCACTATTTTTATAGCAAGCTTTTCCCAGTCGCCAATGGAGTAATTGCTTTCTGGAGCAGAAAATATCTTAGAAAAGAAACCGCAAGTCACCATGCAACCAGATGAGAGCTTCTGGGTAAGAACGGCTCTGACCCTTGGGGAAGAAGCATCCACCTCCTGAAAGAACTGCTTATTATTTTCCTAGCAATGCAGTACAGTACAGGGGCAGAGGAGGCTTACTTTAAAGATACAAAAGCACTTTTAGCTTCAGGTGTCCATAACTTGGGGTTGGCCCCCTTGCGGGTCAGGGCAGAGATAAGAGCAGTCTGAGAAGAGAAGTAGGGGGGTGAACTGGCGGTAGTAATTAGCAAATCCGAGAAACTGCTGGATGGCTTTAAGACCGTTTGACCAAGGCCACTTCAGGATGGCGGACACTATTTCGGGATCCATTTTCAGACCATTCTAGGAGATTATGTATCCTACAAATGGAAGAGAAGACTGCTCAAAAAACTCACTTTTCAAATTTGGCGTACAGATGTTTTTTTCCTAAGCCTCTGCAGAACCTGGAGAACATCTCTACGGTGTGAAGGCAGATCAGGGGAGAACACAAAGATATCGTCCAAATACGCTATGACTCACGTGTAGAGAAGATCCTGGAAGATTTCATTCTCCAGTTCTTGAAAGACTGCCGGTGTGTTACAGAGTCCAAAGAGCATAACACAATATTTGTAGTTGTCATCACGGGTATTAAAGGCAGTTTTCCATTCATCTCCCTGGCGAATAGAGATCAGGTTGTATGCCCCTCTGCAGCCTTGGAAAAAACATTAGCAGAGGGTGAGGCAGACCAGACAGCACGTAGAGGGGAAACTTTTCAGAATGTAGCATCCCTACCTGAAGTTTCATGGGCTCGGTAATGAACTGGATGGTCTCAGAAAAGGGCTTTCCATCCACCAATGAAACCACCAACAGATCATGCAGATGTTGGTTTGGGATTTTATACTGCTCAGCAATGGCCTGTTGGATGAGATTGCCTGGGGAACCAGAATTCAGGTTTGCTGACTCGACAACATGAATGTTGTTGCTGGAGACTGATACTGTAAGAGTCAGCGATGGAGAGGAATGATTCTTGCCCAAGGTAGCTTCTTCAATAGACCCTAGGCACTGAAGTTACCGAGTTTCTCGGGGCAGAATCGGATTAAGTGTTCGGGACTGCCACAAAAGAAGCATGTTTCGTCTGTGCGACGAACCTCCTGACAATGCTTAGCCAATTTCACCTGGGGCTTCCTGGGTGATCGGCCTTTGGAAGGAGGGAGCTAAGCACGTAGATTTTTTTTCACAGGTCACTTCTTTGCATCGCTCCTGGAACCTGATGTCTATCCGGGTTGCCAGGGACACCAGGTTGTCCAATGAGGTGGGAATTTTCCGGCCGGCCAGCTCGTCCTTTATTTGCCTGGAGAGACCCTCCCAGAAGGTATCCACCAGTGCCTCATTATTCCAAGAGAGTTCGGACAACAGGGTACGAAAACAATCTGTGGCGGTGAGAGAGTCTGCGTCTCTGCCGGGGGAGGGGGAGGGAGGCATAAGGCAGGGGCGCCGGCATTGCACAAAGGTCTCTGCACTATAGTCACAATACTTTGGTTTGTGTTTAGTTTACATATTGAAGCAAAACCCTTTCTTTTCTAGGTTCATAATTATGCTGGGTTAAACCAATTTTCCTTATTGCTTGATGCTGGAACAAACTGCAGTTTTATCCTCTCTAGACCAATAATGAGGACAATGTGCACAGCTATCCATTGAGTGATTTGCCTGTGTTTGTGAAGAAATAATGTGGGAAATAATCTTGTAGTGACTTCTAGACAAATATATATATTTTTTCCCTGTCAGTTGCCATTAAGGCTTCTTTCACACATTCGTGTGACACATTCTAGTGCTGCCTTTTTGTTTCTCAGACAGCACACTGACCCATATAGTTTCATTGATTCACATCAGGTTTAATAACGGATCTGCATCACCAGTAGAGATGAGCGAATGTTTCAATATACGATTTGGATTACGATCGCCGAATTTGCAATATTCGTCGAATGTTCGTCGAACATTACCGATTGCCATAGGATTCAATGGGGGGACAAAAAAAATGCATACACAACACCTTCAAACAGGTCCAAAAGCTGCCAAAACACATTAAATTAGGGGTAAACACCTGGAAAGTACCATCAATTGACCCAGAGTACAAGTACTATAATCATTATTACTATTACAGTGACATTTATTCCGTGGCGCTTTACAATGCAAAAGAGGTTATCGACTGGTACAAGAGGAGAGAGGACCCTGCTCGCGAGGGCACACAAGCAATCTACAAGGGATTGGTGAGGATAGAGTAGGTCAGGGTACAGCTAGTCATGCAGCGGTATGCAGGAGCGAGGGTTACCGCAGATTGTACGCTTGTCACAAGAAGTGGGTCTTCAGCTCCCTTTTCAAGGTTTGCACGGTAGGCGACAGTCTGATGTGTTCGGGTACAGAGTTACAGAGCAGCAGAGATGCACGGGACAAATCTTGTATGTGATCATGGCAAAAAGAGATAAGGGGGAAGTAGAGAAGGAGATTTTGGAAGGATGGGAAGTTGCGTGCAGGTAACTAGTACAGAGAGACTAGGTCACACATGTATTTCGATGGCTTGGTACGCCAAAGTTAGGCTTTTCAACTGGAGTCTCTGGGCAACAGGGAGCCAGCGAAGGGGTTGAGAGAGGGGAGAAGCCTGGGAATAGCGGGGTGACAGGTGGATTAATTGGCCAGCACAGTTTAGGATAGATTGGAGGGGTGGGAGAGTGGTAGAAGGGAGGCCACAGAGCAGGAACTTGTAGTAGTCGAGGTGAGAGATGAGCACTGGTCGTCCACTGGTGTTTTTCTACATTCATGGTTGAGGAATTTGCGGATCCCCGAGATACTTTGGAGTTGGAGTCATCAGAACTTGGAAAGGGCTTGGATCTGACATTTGAAGGACTGATCAGAGTCCAGCTTGCGGGACTGGGGAGAGTGGGCATCCATTCACTTTCATGGATAGGTCAGTTGGGGGGGTGAATAAGATGGTGGAAAGATGATGTATTCTGTTTTATTCATGTAAATTTTTACAAATCTAGCATAGAAGAAAGATGAAATACAGGACACACATTGTGGGATTCTGGTTAGTAAGGAGGTGATATCAGGTCCAGAGAGGTAGATCTGTGTGTCATCAGCATAGAGGTGATACTGAAAGCCATGAGACCATAAGATGTCCCAGACTGAAGGTGTAGATGGAGAAGAACATGGGTCCTACAACTGAACCTTAGGGGACACCAACACATAGGGGGTGAGATGAGGAGGTGGTGTGTGAGTGGGAGACACTGAATGTCCTGTCGGTTAGGTATGAAAAGATCCAAGACCGGGCCAAGTCTGTGATGCGGAGAGATGAGAGTCTGTAGTAAGAGGGCATGGTCCACTGTGTCGAAGGCAGATGATAGGTCTAGGAGGAGGAAGACAGAGTAGTCTGTCTTAGATTTGACAGTTAGTAGGTCGTTGGTGACTTTAGTCAGGGCAGTTTCAGTGGAATGGTGAGGTCGGAAGCCTGATTGTAAGCGGTCAAAGAGGGAGCAAGGGGAGAGGGCTATAGCTAAACATAGGATGGGTCAAGGGAGGGCTTTTGGAGGATGGGTGTGATCGAGATACGTTTGAATCATGAGGGGAAGACGCCAGTTGTTAGTGACAGGTAGAAGAGGAGGGTTAGGCTTGGGATGAAGACTGTGGTATGGTTTGGAATGAGGTGGGATGGTATTAGGTCAAGTTCACAGGTGGTGAGATGTGATTTGGAGAGTAAAGATGATCTTCCGTGATGGTGGAGAAGCTGGTTTTGGAGGAGAGTTGAGTCGTTATGAGAGAGAAGGGGCTGTTGGGACTTTAAGCAAAAGCTTTCTCTATGTTGTCAATCTTCTGCTTGAAGTCTGCTTGAAGAATGAGGCTAAGTCTTCAGCTGAGATGAGAGTAGAGGAGAGGGAGGGGGAGCTGGTGGACAGAGGAGGGACTTGAAAGTATGGAATATCTGTTTAGGGTTGTGAGAGACGTATGATATGAGAGATGAGAAGTAGGTTTCTTTTGCTGCAGTGAGCAATTGTGCAGCATTTTGAAAACTTCTCTTACTGGACTTCACTCCTTTTCTTTGGCAGTCACACAGCGGTACACCTTGTAGATGATGGGCAGGAAGAACATGTGCTCCAGTAGATGACAAGTGCTGCATCAAGTAGCCTCTGCTCCTCTTCCTCCATCTTGACATCACACACAGTACAGTTCTCAGAGGTGCCACACCAATTACCCTTGTTTTCACCCACGTCACAACTCTCCAACTGGAAAACTGACTGTGGGGAAGCACAGATGGGCGAGTCTGCAGAGCTGTTCACACATTCTATTCCAGTGCATCAGAGGTCTGATCCAAAGCTTCACAGACTCAAGAGGGGGAAAGCATGTGTAGCGATGTCCAAATTTTTTTTCAATTGATCCGGGCCCGGATGAAGTAGGATCCGAGAAGAATCCAAAGCCTCGTCATCAGACGTTAAGCCCCTGGGGGTGGGCATGGATGGGTTGGAGAAAGAAATAAATACACACCAGAACATGGAGAACTAAACTAATATACAACAGGGCTTGGAGAACTAAACTAATAAGACAACAAGGGTGGAGAAAGTAACCTACTAAACACCTAGGGTTGGAGAACTAAACCACTACACACCAGGGGATGGAGAACTAAATCACTAGACACCAAGGTGTCACTAGACACCAAGTGTTGGAATCCCCAAGGCTTGCGGGACAAACCTCTGTATCTAACACTTCCTACAGTGCTTCTACATCCTCCACCTCCTCTAGGGCCTCCACCTGCACCCTCATCCTCTGCCTTACTGAGACACACGTTCCAACAGTGCAGAGAGAATTCCCCCCACCTCCGTACTGCGCGGCCAGGTCTCACCGCAATCAGGCAGTGTTAAAATTAATATGCCTTGGAGAACGCAGTCATACAGATGAAGAGTTGTGGACACCTCTCCAGGCGGAATTTGAGCAATGGCTGTCTCCACAGAACCCGGAGAAGGGAAGGCCATGTGCGATACCGATGCAAACCCGGTTGTGACCTTACAGTCGGGCAACCTCAGACACGTGCCTTGCATGACTCGCATACTCAACCTGATGGTACTGCAATTTCTTTGCCTTTATGCACTGCTGCAGAAACCACGGTCTCTGCGTGCTCACTTAAAACTATAAAATATTTATTTGGTATACTGGCTGAGCAAACATTAGTTTCTAGCAAAGGAATTGAAGACACTGAATGGCAGTAAGTGCAAGTTTCTCCAGCATGACCTGCTTGTTATTGTTAGATATCAGAGGGAGAACATAACTGGGCTTTGCCAAGTTGCCATATTGCATCTTAAGTCTTATATACTCTGCACTTGTGGCCCTACATTCTACAGGATGGTGGAGAAGGAGATAGTAGGTCGTGGAGTTGCATTAGCTCTGGTGGTGTTGAGGTGAGGTTGCAACGAGGCAATGCCAGGCTGTAGGCTGTCTTGAAGAGATGAGTTTTCAGGTTGTGTCTGAAGGATCCGAATGTGGTGGCTAATCAGATGCGTTGAGGCACAGAATTCCAGAGGATGGGGGATATTTGGTAGAAGTATTGGAGGTGATTGGGTGAGGAACAAATAAGTGTGGAAAGAAGGAGGTCTTGGGAGGACCGGAGATTACGGAAGGGAATATATTAGGAGATTAGTTCAGAGATGTACGGAGAAGAAAGGTTATGGATGGCTTTGTACTTCAGTGTTAGTAGTCTGCACTGGAAACGCTGGGCAATTGGATCTTATAGATTGCAATCTTATGGATTGCTGGAGCCAGTCCACAGTAAAAAAAGCAGCCATAGAGTGTCCGAGAACCTTCCCACACAGTTTTCTTAGCCAGGGATGCTTCTTGGCATGGTTGGACAGGCCCTCCAGAGAACCGGAGAATCCAGTGGGCCCTGGCTTCTCCATCAGGAGAGTTCATAGCGAAAACCTTTCAGGTTGTGATGATAATGAGGCCATCCATCTCCTTAGTTTACTGTTACTTAGGATGCAAGCGCAAGTATGCAGCCAGCCACCCACCCACCCACAGGCCGCAATACTAAACTGCCACATTTCTGGACAGCTGCTTGCACTTGAAATGTTACCTTTTAGGCTCGTGGAGGTGGAAGCTTTCACAACCTCATGGCAGCGGCAGCCGGGTCTCCATACTTGGTCCCCAGCCACCACTATTTCTCGCGGTGTCGTCCCCGCCTCCCACAAGCACGGGTCCCAGAATATTACCCTTGCCCTCCCCAGTGCACTTAGCGGGAAGGACCGCCTAACCACAAACACGAGGACAGGTGAATGTGGGCGAAAGAGTCTCAGTGGGCCCCTTTATCACATACCACGATTCATGATGCACAGATACTGCAGAGAAATATATATATATATATCTATATATATATATATATATATATATATATATATATATAGTACAAGGCCATACAGGATTTCATTTCCCCCCTTTTAATGCCCTATGCAGGATGTCACTCCCCCCCTTTTAATGCCCCATGCAGGATGTCACCCCCCCCTTATAATGCCCCATGCAGGATGTCACCCTCCATTTTAATGCCTCATACAGGATGTTACATCCCCCCCCTTTTAATGCCCCATGCAGGATATCACACCCCCTCCCTTATAATGCCCCATGCAGGATGTCACACCCCCTTTTAATGCCCCAAGCAGGATGTCACTCCCCCCCTTTTAATGCCCCATGCAGGATGTCACACACCCCCATTATAATGCCCCATGCAGGATGTCACTCCGCCCCCTTTTAATGCACCATGCAGGATGTCACCCCCCCTATAATGCACCATGCAGGATGTCACTCCGCCCCCTTTTAATGCACCATGCAGGATGTCACTCCCCCTCCTTTTAATGCCCCATGCTGGATGTCACCCCCCTGTTAATGCCCCATGCAGGATGTCACTTCCCCCATTTTTAATGCCCCATGCAGGATGTCACCCCCCTCCTTTATAATGAGCCATGCAGGATGTCACTCCCCCCCTTTTAATGCCCCATGCAGGATATCACTTCCTCCCCCTTTTATTGCCCCATACAGGATGTCACTTCCCCCCTTTTAATGCTCCATGCAGGATCTCGCACCCCCCATCCCTTATAATGCCCCATGCAGGATGTCACTCCCCCCTTTTAATGCCCCATGCAGGATGTCACTTCCCCCCTTTTAATGCTCCATGCAGGATGTCACCCCCCCTCCCTTATAATGCCCCATGCAGGATGTCACTTCCCCCCTTTTAATGCCCCATGCAGGATGTCACTCCCCCCCTTTTAATGCCCAATGCAGGATGTCACTCCCCCCCCTTTTAATGCCCCATGCAGGATGTCACCCCCCCTACCCTTATACTGCCCCATGCAGGATGTCACACTCTTCCTCCCCCCCCCCCTTATAATGCCCCATGCCTCCATACATAAAAAAAAATCAAATACTCACGTCACTTCTCACCTGCTGCCGCTGCTCCGGACTCCAGCGTCGCTGGCGTCTTCCCACTCTGCGATGCCTGTGACGGCTCAGGAAAGAGTGTGGTGTAAAGACGTCACCGCACCCTCTGACCTGACACGTCACAGAGCAGCAGCCGCAGAAGAGACAAGAGCAGCTGCGGAGTCATGGGGAGAGGTAAGTATTGTGCCGGCTGCCAGGGCCCTAAGCAAGCGGGGGGGGGGAGCAGGCGCTGACACCACTCTCCTCCCCTCACGGGTCCCATAGTGTGCCGGGGTGCCCGACGGCAAGTGGGCTCCCCCGCCTGCTCCGGGCCCCAGCATTTGCCCGGGTGCGCCGGGTGCTGTGCAAAGAGGGAAGCTGTATCTACTCCAGCTGTCATTTCTCCCAGGAAGTCCTCTAAAGCATCCTCCTGTTGCATAAGCAATGGCAGCCCGTCCAACATCAGCTCACACTTCTCAGTGGCACTTAGTCACAGACAAAGATCTTTCTTTACGCCTTGAATTTAATCACTACAGAGTTTGACAATGGCCTTATCTGCAATGCGTTTTGAGAAATAATGTGCATAAGCAAAGCCTCAGTTTAGGCCACTGAAGGTCATTAAGTGAAACTTATACAGCTTTCCCACATATTGAAAGAGGGGTATCAAGACTTCCAAGACAGCCAAGAGTCCCCTGTCCTCCCCAAGAGGACAACTGTCCACGTTCTCCTCCTCATCCTCCTCATTATTAGAGATGAGCGTTGTTCGACTCGAACTGTTCACCAATCTCAAATTCGAGCTGTTTTGGGCGGTGTTCGAGCCGTTCGGAGAACACGAACGATTTGAAAAAAATTCGGCTGTTCGAGGTTATGTTTGATAACTGTTGGTGCCCCAAAATCATAACTGGATTTTTTCTCAGTAATGCTGAAAATTAATGCTAATACGCAGTTTGAGTGTACAGCGGGGCGGGGGGAGGGGCAGGGGATGGATCTCTGCAGGAATAATGAAGATCTCCATTTTTTTTTCTCTTTCCCCCATTTAAAGGGGGGAGGTGCAATCTGTCAGCCTATCAGCAGCGCACACATGGAGCGAAGTGCTTTTTTTCACACAAGCAAGGGCATGTGTCATTGGCAGTGTATGTCACATGTCCTTGCCCTATAAGACCCAGCCATTTTTCCCGTCGCCACCATTTTCTCACTGCTGCAGCTGCGTGTTAGACGGCACCGCTGTTGCTGTGTGCGCTATACCTTGTTAATTTTAAACCAATTTTCGCACATATCTACAGATAGCTTGGGAGTAGGGAAGAGTTGTGATTGCAGTCCTTTTAAGGACTAGGTTACAGCATTTCCTACGACTTTTATCAGGCAGATCTGTGCTCTTAAATAGATAGGTTGGGAGTAAAGACTAATTGTAATTGCAGTCCTTTTCAGGACTAAGCTACATCAGTTCCTATCAGTTTTTGCCAGGCAGGTCTGTGCCAGTGCTGTGCAAGTTTTTTTCACAGCATTTGGCTAAATCTAGCAAAGCTAATCCTTTTTGGCCTATTGCAGAGTGTGTTAGTCAGTGGAGTAGCCTATCTGTGTTGCAAGATATACCACCTGTGTATAGAATACCAATTTTTTTACTGCACCTAGTGAAGTAAAACCTTTTGGGCATAGCATCATTCTATTAGTCCATCTATACTAACCTCCATCAGGTTGAAAATTAAAAATAATTTTTATCTGCATCTACCTCTAAAAAAATATTTGGGCTTCCAGCAGTGTGTGGGACTTGTTCTATTAGTCCATCTATACTGACCTCCATCAGGTTGCAAATTAAAAATAATTTTTATCTGCATCTACCTCTAAAAAAATATTTAGGCTTCTAGCGGTGTGTGGGACTTGGTCTATTAGTCCATCTATACTGACCTCCATCAGGTTGCAAATTAAAAATAATTTTTATCAGCATCAACCTCTAAAAAAATATTTGGGCTTCTAGCAGTGTGTGGGACTTTCTCTATTAGTCCATCTATACTGACCTCCATCAGGTTGCAAATTAAAAATAATTTTTATCTGCATCTACCTCTGAAAAAATATTTGGGCTTCTAGCGGTGTGTGGGACTTGGTCTATTAGTCCATCTATACTGACCTCCATCAGGTTGCAAATGAAAAATAAATTTTATCTGCATCTACCTCTGAAAAAATATTTGGGCTTCTAGCGGTGTGTGGGACTTGGTCTATTAGTCCATCTATACTGACCTCCATCAGGTTGCAAATTAAAAATAATTTTTATCTGCATCTACCTCTAAAAAAATATTTGGGCTTCTAGCGGTGTGTGGGACTTGGTCTATTAGTCCATCTATACTGACCTCCATCAGGTTGCAAATTAAAAATAATTTTATCTGCATCTACCTCTAAAAAAATATTTGGGCTTCTAGCGGTGTGTGGGACTTGGTCTATTAGTCCATCTATACTGACCTCCATCAGGCCGCAAATTAAAAATAATTTTTATCTGCATCTACCTCGAAAAAAATATTTGGGCTTCTAGCGGTGTGTGGGACTTGGTCTATTAGTCCATCTATACTGACCTCCATCAGGTTGCAAATTAAAAATAATTTTTATCTGCATCTACCTCTGAAAAAATATTTGGGCTTCTAGTGGTGTGTGGGACTTGGTCTATTAGTCCATCTATACTGACCTCCATCAGGTTGCAAATTAAAAATAATTTTTTTCTGCATCTACCTCTGAAAAAATATTTGGGCTTCTAGCAGAGTGTGTCGGACTTGGTCTATTAGTCCATCTATACTGACCTCCATCAGGTTGCAAATGCAATATAATTTTTATCTGCATCTACCTCTAAAAAAATATTTGGGCTTCTAGCGGTGTGTGGGACTTGGTCTATTAGTCCATTTATACTGACCTCTATCAGGTTGCAAATTCAATGTAATTTTTTTCTGCATCTACCTCACAAGTCACCATAGAATTTCTCCACCAGCTAATGATGAGGGGCCTATCAGGGGCGTCAGCGCAGCGGTCTCTGACCGGAGTAGCATTTCACTTCCAACTACTGAATTGGGGAGATGTGACAAAGATTCATCATCAGACATTCCATAAAAGGGTGGAAAAGGGGTCAGCCAAGTCAGGAGTGTAGACGTTCCTGTCACGGGTGTGTTGCCACGAAGATCGTCACGAGTACACAGCCTGACTTCTCGCAGCTGACTTGTTGGTGCTTTGTGTTTTTTCAGCAGTGAAGGAGTTAATTCTCTCTCTCTCTGGGCTAGCTGAGGTCCAGCCTCGCCCAGCTGCAATCAATGCTTCTTTAGTGAGACTCCTTCATATTCCTGCAGGTCTGTTTGGGAGGTGTCGGTGAAAGCTTTTCATTCAGACTTACAGAGCGGATCGTGGTGTTTGGAGTTGCTGAGATAAGTGTATTTGGAAGTGTTTTTTCCCTTTCCTCGCTTTATCAATTTATCTCCTTTCCCGTTGGTGTTCCCTCTGTTGTAGTTGTGTAGAAGTTGTATGCAAGGTGGTTTTGGTTTTTCCCTTGTACTGTCTCGTTCGTCTAAATACTGTGTGTGGGCATATTATTTCTGGTTCCCAATTGTTGTGATCGGGGTCCTTCTCAGGACTAGATTACTGAGGTGCAGGGATCCTCAGGAGGTAGGGGTTACGCTGGCGGCCTGGACCTCTGTACCTTTAACAGTACCTCCAGGTTGAGGGATTAGTCAGGGCCCCAGCTTAGGGTCAGCTTAGGCCCCCTACCTCCAGTATTCTGTGACAGTGTGACATTTTCACCGACCAACTTAGTTTTTCTCCAGCTACCATGGATCCAGTAGCCGGTCTAGCTCGGCAGTTGCAGAGTTTGTCCATGGGGCTGGCGGACGTTAGGTCCAAGGTTTTGCATCCTCTGGAGCAAGCCGGACCAGAACCTAAAGTAGCTCTCCCTGACAGGTTCACTGGGGGGCGGGACAAGTTTTTTGTTTTCCGGGAGGCATGCAAATTGTACTTTCGGCTGCGGCCTCGGTTATCGGGCAGCGAAGAACAAAGGGTGGGAATTGTCATCTCGCTCCTACAAGGGGACCCACAATCTTGGGCGTTCTCTCTTCCCCCAAGCTCCCCGGTTCTCCAGTCAGTGGATAGGTTTTTCGCTGCTCTGGGACTCGTATATGATGACCCAGATCGGATCTCCCTTGCTGAGTCTAAGTTACGTAGGATTCAGCAGGGAG
This sequence comes from Phyllobates terribilis, assembly GCF_046119375.1. Taxonomy (NCBI): domain Eukaryota; kingdom Metazoa; phylum Chordata; class Amphibia; order Anura; family Dendrobatidae; genus Phyllobates; species Phyllobates terribilis. Next base: position 94,901,212 of record NW_027362761.1, on the reverse strand, counting down.
ATCGTCCGGCGGAGGAATTCTGTTCGGAGTTCCGTAGGTGGGCCACGGACACCCAGTGGAATGACCCGGCTCTTAGGAGCCAGTTTTGTCATGGTTTATCCGACAAATTACAGGATGTGTTGGCACAGTATGACTCTCCCGCGTCACTGGAAGCCGCTATGGCCCTTGCCATTCGCGTTGACAGACGGCTTCGGGAGAGGTGCGGGATAACTCTACCCCCTGTAATGTCTCCACCTCCTACAAGGTCCCCTCATATGGTGGTTCCCCTGGTCAGTCCGGAGGAGCCTATGCAATTAGGAGGGACATCATTTCGGGGAAGGGGACCGGTGGAGCGCCATAAGACAGGAAGGTGTTTCCTCTGCGGGAAAAAGGGACATTTTATTGGGGGGTGTCCATCCCATCCCTTGCAGAGTAAAGAGTCGTCGAAAAAACTGTTGATCCCAGGTTGTGTGGTGGACGGCAATCTGGGAGTAGGTATTTCGTCCCTAGGTTCGTCTCAGTTTCTCGTACCGGCGGAGGTGGTGGTGGGTGCGAGAACTGAGAGGATATCTGTTCTTCTGGATAGTGGGGCCGGGGCTAATCTGGTTGATGCTCGGTTTGCCCGGGTTCAAGGTATGCGATTGAGTGAGTTGGCTAAACCCATCCCCATATTCTCGATCGATGCCAGGCCTCTCGGTCAGGGAAGTTTTTTGCAAGCTGTGCATGGCGTAAAACTTCAAGTGGGGGCAATACATAAAGAACTGTTGTCTTGCTACGTGTTGGAGGGTCTTCCCACTCCTATAGTGTTGGGCCTTCCTTGGTTAGCTAAGCATAACCCGGTTATTAATTGGCAAACCAGAGAGATAAGCCAATGGAGTAAATTCTGTAATAAAAACTGCATGAACACGGTCATCGGTGCGGTTACTCCTTGGGTCTTACCTCCATTTCTGGCGGACTTTGAGGATGTATTCTCGGAGAATGGGTGTCAGGAACTAGCTCCTCATCGCGAGTATGACTGTTCTGTAAAACTGCTCCCTGAGGCCAAGTTACCTAAAGCTAGGTTGTATAACCTTTCTGGTCCTGAGAGGCAGGCCATGAAGGATTATATTTCTGAAAGTCTGGCTAAGGGGCATATTAGACCTTCATCTTCACCGGTGGCCGCGGGGTTCTTCTTTGTTAAGAAGAAAGATGGAGGCCTACGCCCTTGCCTGGATTTCCGTGAACTTAATCGGATTACGGTCCGAGATCCGTATCCGCTCCCACTTATTCCCGATCTCTTTAATCAGATCGTGGGCGCCAAATGGTTCTCTAAGTTGGATCTCAGGGGGGCGTACAATCTGATTAGGATGAAGGAGGGGGATGAGTGGAAGACGGCTTTTAACACTCCGGAGGGGCATTATGAGAACCTTGTCATGCCATTCGGTCTGACTAATGCCCCGGCGGTGTTTCAACACTTTGTTAATGATATTTTTCGCCACCTGGTGGGACAGTTTGTTGTCATATATCTGGATGATATCTTAATTTACTCGCCGGATCTGGTGTCTCATCAGGAGCACGTTAGACAGGTGTTACAGATCTTGCGGGATAATAAACTGTATGCCAAGTGGGAAAAGTGTGTGTTCGCCGTACAGGAACTCCAGTTTTTAGGCTTCCTGGTTTCAGCGTCCGGTTTTCGTATGGACCCTGGGAAAGTGCGGGCAGTTCTTGAGTGGGATCGGCCGGAGAATCTTAAGGCACTACAACGTTTCCTGGGGTTTGCTAACTATTACCGGAAGTTCATTCGTAATTTCTCGTCCATGGTTAAGCCTCTCACAGACATGACTAAAAAGGGGACGGATTTTTCTAGGTGGTCTGACAAGGCTTGTCAAGCATTCTCCTCCTTGAAAAAATGTTTTGCCTCGGCACCCATACTCATTCAACCTGATGCGTCTCAGCCATTCTTTGTAGAGGTAGACGCTTCCGAGGTAGGGGTGGGAGCAGTATTGTCACAGGGTTCGTCCCCTGGTAAGTGGCATCCGTGCGCCTTTTTCTCTAAAAAATTGTCGTCCGCTGAGAGGAATTACGATGTCGGCAATAGGGAACTCTTGGCCATTAAGTTAGCTTTTGAGGAGTGGCGCCATTTTTTGGAGGGGGCAGTTCATCCGGTCACCGTCATCACCGATCACAAGAACCTGCTATATCTGGAGTCCGCTAAACGTCTGAATCCCAGACAAGCTAGGTGGTCATTGTTTTTTACCAGGTTTAATTTCGTCGTTACATATCGTCCTGGGTCTAAAAATGTAAAGGCGGATGCCTTATCTCGTAGTTTCCCTGGGGCCGGGAATACGGACGACCCGATTCCTATTCTTCAGGAGGGGGTGGTGGTTTCGGCAGTATGCTCTGAGCTGGAGGAGGAGATATTGGAGGCTCAGGGGGACGCCCCTGTTGGATCTCCGGGGAGACTGTTCGTTCCAGATCAGTTGCGACAAAAGGTGATCGAGGCACACCATAACTCAGTTTTTGCAGGACACCCGGGGAGTAAAGCAACTGTGGATCTCCTCTCGCGTCGGTTTTGGTGGCCTAACTTACATAAAGAGGTGGTAACTTTTGTCGCGTCCTGTGGGGTTTGTGCGCGCTCTAAGACCTCACATACCCGTCCGTCTGGGGCCCTTTTACCTTTGAAGATCCCGGAGCGTCCTTGGACTCATCTGTCTATGGACTTTATTACGGACCTCCCTCCGTCTTCGGGTAAAACGGTCATACTCGTTGTAGTGGACAGGTTCAGCAAGATGGCACATTTTATCGCTCTTCCGGCTCTCCCTAATGCTAAAACTCTTGCGCAGGTGTTCATTGGGGAGATTGTGAGGCTTCACGGGGTACCCTCCGAGGTGGTGTCTGATCGGGGGTCTCAGTTTGTGTCCAAGTTCTGGAAGGCGTTTTGTGCACGGCGGGGGATGCATTTGTCATTCTCGTCGGCTTTTCATCCTCAGACCAATGGTCAGACGGAACGTATGAACCAGAGCTTGGAGACATATCTTCGGTGTTTTGTGTCAGAGAACCAGGAGGACTGGGCTTCTTTCCTACCTCTGGCAGAGTTTGCTCTCAATAATAGGCGGAGCGAGTCCACTGGTAAGTCCCCGTTTTTTGGGGCATATGGTTTTCACCCCCAGTTTTGTACTTTCAGTAGGGGGGGCTCTTCGGGGGTTCCGGAGGAGGAACGATTTTCCTCATCTCTCGCTTCAGTATGGAGAGGGGTGCTGAAGAATCTGAATACTATGGGGAACCGATACAAACGTATGGCTGATAGGAGGAGAGTGTCTGGTCTGGACCTAAGTGTGAACGATCAGGTATGGTTGTCTACCAGGAATATTAAACTTAAGGTTCCCTCTTGGAAACTGGGTCCCAGGTTCATCGGGCCGTACAGAATCAGTTCTGTTATTAATCCGGTGGCATTCCGTCTTGACCTCCCCCCTACGTTTAAAATTCACAACGTGTTTCACAGATCATTGCTTAAGAGGTATGTGGCGCCGGTGGTACCGTCACCTTTACCTCCCCCTCCTGTGGTTGTCAATGGTAACTTGGAGTTCCAGGTATCGAGGGTCATTGATTCACGCTTTAATCGCCGGTCCCTTCAGTACTTGGTTCATTGGAAGGGGTATGGTCCTGAGGAGAGGATGTGGGTTCCTGCGTCGGATATTAACGCAGACCGATTAGTTCGGGCCTTCCACACGACTCACCCGAATAAACCTGGCCCTGAGGGTCCGGAGGCCCCTCGTAGAAGGGGGGGTACTGTCACGGGTGTGTTGCCACGAAGATCGTCACGAGTACACAGCCTGACTTCTCGCAGCTGACTTGTTGGTGCTTTGTGTTTTTTCGGCAGTGAAGGAGTTAATTCTCTCTCTCTCTGGGCTAGCTGAGGTCCAGCCTCGCCCAGCTGCAATCAATGCTTCTTTAGTGAGACTCCTTCATATTCCTGCAGGTCTGTTTGGGAGGTGTCGGTGAAAGCTTTTCATTCAGACTTACAGAGCGGATCGTGGTGTTGGAGTTGCTGAGATAAGTGTATTTGGAAGTGTTTTTTCCCTTTCCTCGCTTTATCAATTTATCTCCTTTCCCGTTGGTGTTCCCTCTGTTGTAGTTGTGTAGAAGTTGTATGCAAGGTGGTTTTGGTTTTTCCCTTGTACTGTCTCGTTCGTCTAAATACTGTGTGTGGGCATATTATTTCTGGTTCCCAATTGTTGTGATCGGGGTCCTTCTCAGGACTAGATTACTGAGGTGCAGGGATCCTCAGGAGGTAGGGGTTACGCTGGCGGCCTGGACCTCTGTACCTTTAACAGTACCTCCAGGTTGAGGGATTAGTCAGGGCCCCAGCTTAGGGTCAGCTTAGGCCCCCTACCTCCAGTATTCTGTGACAGTGTGACAGTTCCGTCCCATGTCACTAAAACTGATTTCTCACATCATATCCCTAACACCATTAACATGACACTCACAATTTGAAGAAACACTACTGTCTACTGCATTTGTGATCGGATCGCCTTCTTCGGGGCGCTATGCCTAAGCGAATTAGTCCCTCAATCCAAAATTACCACCAGTGGAGGCTTATTACACCAGGACGTAGTCATAGCCAATAATGCAATACGTCTACGCATACGCCAATCGAAAACGGTTCCAGCGGGTAGTGGCACTTGGGTACTTCTACAACCCTCAAACGGTACACTGAGTCGGGTAACAATAGTAAAAACATATATAACCATCAGATCACAAAGTAATTTCTTCCTATCATACATTGATGGAACGCCATTATCAAGATACCAGTTCTAAGCTATATTTAATAAATGCATAACATCGGCAGGGAACCACCCCAAAGATTACGGGACACACTCATTCCGCATAGGCGCGGCCACGGAAGCAGCAAGAGCAGGACTGTCAGAAGCGGAAGTTCAGAGGATAGGGAGATGGCGATCCACGTGTTTGGCGAGATACATAAGACCGGACTTGTTATCCTAACGTGGTTTGTATCTTTTACAGGTGATGCTAAGCCAACAGTGTGGGTGATAGGCCACTCGTATATATATTGGGCAGAAAAAAGGGCGAAAGTCCACCCAGGCGGGTAGAAATTAGAGTTTCATAACACATACTTCAACTGGAGAGGTATTAGAGGCCTTCTATGGCCACAGGTACTAATGGAGGTAATCAAGGTAGGGAGAGAGGCAAGAGGTCTGGTCATCTTAGTTATACATGCCGGGGGAAACAACCTAGGTCATCACAAGAGCGCTTAACTAATGGCAATAATGAAACTAGACACTGAGCGCTTCAGAGAATTTTTCACAAAACTAGCTATAGTATGGTCAGAGATTGTGCCGATAGCGGTATGGCAAGGTGTGCGAGACATCACGGCCATCGAACGGACAAGGCGGGTAATAAATATTCGGATGGCAAAATTTAGAAGAGACAGAGGCGGTTTAGTGATACGACACCGACAGCTGGAAGGAGATAAAGCAGGCCTCATACGGCCCGACGGTGTCCACTTAATGGATATTGGACTGGACATATTCCTGTCAGGACTCCAGGACGGAGTGGAACAAGCGTTAAGAGTGATGGGTGGGGGTCAGAGTCCTGCATACGAGTACGCAGGATACTCCGTGGCCTGGAAATAGAAAGGACATGTTGGAGAGTTACACTTGTTGGCCAAGTTGCCGGAGTTGAGACCCAGGGCATGCTGCAACAAGCTGAATTATTTTAGAAATAAAATGCCTTTCTAATGAAATGAGTATAAAGAGTTAATAAAGCTGTGACCGATCCTCACCCATCCAGTTGTAAGATTTACATTATTGTATTGTCAAGGAAAGGGGGCGGTAGGGGGGCTGAGCATCTGGGTTTGGTTGGGGGTCCCCACAGTCTGCCTAGGCTAGATGCATTTAAAAATTCTTATTAGATACACAGGCGGTGCAGCTTGCTTCGCAGCTGGGCTACTATGCCCAAAGTATTGCCTAGGCTAGATGCAGTTTAAAATTCTACGCTGACTAGCAGACACTGAAGCTTTGGAGCAGACCTCTGAGTAAACAGCTCTTCACACTCAACCATCTGTGTTACCCCAAGCCATAGTGTATGTAGTTTCTTACAGTTAAAAGGGGGGGTGGGAGCGACCCAACCCACCTGGAATTGACGATGCCAACGTCACGTAAGACACAGCAAGGGGACTCCAAAAAGAGTCTCCATTTTTTCCCAAAATTGTGGCACAGACACCACTTAGGTAGCATCAATTGCCCCACAGTTGCTTAAAACGGTTGGTGAGGTGTTTTTACGAAATCCTCAAGCTTTTAGTCTCCCCAGGATGACACAGGGGTAGAAAAGTCCTTGCGAATCCATGATTTGTTCATCTTTATGAACGTGAGCCTGTCTACATTCTCAGTGGACAGCCGCGTGCGCTTATCTGTCAGCACACCACCAGCAGCGCTGAACACACGTTCAGAGAGAACGCTGGCTGCAGGGCATGACAAGATCTCCAAGGAGTGAGTGGCGAGCTCCGGCCATTTTTCCAGATTGGAATCCCAAAATGAGCAAGGGTCCAGTGACACAGTCATGGCTTCAATGTTCACTTGGAGATACTCCTGTACCATACTCTCTAGGCGTTGACTATGTGGCAGACTTCTTGTCTCCTGTGGCCTTGCAAAGGATGGTCTAAAAAAGTGGTGAAACGATTCCACAAAATTGCTGTTACCAGCAGATGCTGTGTTACTGTTACGGTTTGAGTGATGAAGACTCGACAGTCCCACGGTTGGCAAGTTAGAACTGTGAGATTCACTACGTGCACCACTGGTGTTTTGTGGAAAAGCACATGTAAGATTCTGCAACAGCGTCTGCAGATACTCCTGCATGCGTAAATCCCTTTTTATGGCAGGAATTATTTCGGCAAATTTACTTTTGTACCGGGGATCTAAGAGTGTGGCAACCCAGTAGTCAGGATTACTTTGAATTCTGACAATCCAAGGGTCATGTTGCAGGTAGTGCAGCAAGAAGGCACTCATGTGTCTTGCGCATCCAGGGGGACCAAGTCCTGGTTATGTTGGTATCGAGGTAAGAATCATGCTTCCTTCCTCTGCCCTCTCCCCCCAACCTCGCACAACAGAAATGTGATCAAGGTCTCCCTCATCTGATGAGTCTTCCATGCCCATCGCCAGTTCGTCCTCCACTTCTTCATCGGCTCCTGCACCTTCTTCAACAGTTTGGCTGCTACCATGCGCCCTGGTTAATCCCTCTCCCTCACCCTCCCATGCCTGCCGCCTTGGTGCTGCCGACCGTCTGGACGTTGGAGATGTTATCCCTTCCGCATACGACTCCTCCTCTACTTCCTCCACCTCCTCTTGTCCCACCACCTGACTCTGAATTCTGTTTAATGTGTTTTCCAGCATGTAAATCACCGGAATAGTCATGCTGATAATGGCATCGTCGTCAGCACTAAACATCTTCGTCACCATTTCAAAACTGTGCAGAAGGATGTGTGGCGCCCCTGAGGGTTCAGTCGCCACAGAGTTACTGCATTTCACCCAGAGGTGTGGTATCTCACCCTCAGGTAAGGAAGGCGTATAGCTCGGGACCCTAACACCTGCATCCAACACATACCCGCAGTGGGGGTAGGGCGAGATTACTCCTAAGGGAGGGCACAGTCCCAGGTCCTTAGCTGGTGGGAGGGTCCTATGTAGTGGGTGCTTAGGGGAGCAGCTTAGGGGAGCACATGACAGGGAGAGTATAAATAGGAAGCCATCTTAGAAAGAGCAAGCCAGTCAGAGGAGGAAAAGTGACAGGAGCAGAGGCTCTGCATGAGCTCTGCTCCAGAGGCGGGCCTAGCCTGGGAGGCCCAGGACTGAAGGAGAGAAGAGAGGAGTGGGAGCAGGAAGGCTCCAGGAACCGAAGGGACCCTAGGGGTACGGGCCGTGCAGAAGGCCACCCGTACTCCCGCTGCTACCAGGAGTTTGAGGGGTCAGGCCAGATAAGGGGAACCGGTCCCTCAACTAGCGGAGAAACAGCAAGGCTCAACTAGAAACCGGAGGCTGCAGCATTTCATGTACTGCAGGCCAAAGTCCACACCAGTCTCACTAAGAAGGTAGCCACATAGAACCCAGGGGACGGAACACACGTCGCCCGCCAAGGCCTGAGGATACCGGATAGAAGTGTCACTGGGTGTGAGGTGCAGGGAGAAGGCCAGAGAAAGGACACACAGAAGGGGGTCCTGCTAAGTACTCCAGAGCTATCTGGGGGTGGACTGAGCCCCTCACTGAGTACGCACTGCACGACGGGTGAGATTGCTCTGGTACCTGTAATCTGGACTGCAACAACTGTGAGTAAAGATCTTGGGACTGCATCACACGGACTCTGTGTTCATTACTGACTCCCTGCACTACAACCACCATCATCCACCCACACTGCCCTGAAGCTACACTCTTCCTGTGGGGAGTAATAATACCATTGCTGCAAAACCACCTGCTTCAGAGGACTGTTCCGCAGCGGCGGCCCCTTTTGCCGTGCTCCAGAGGTGGCGTAATCAGACATTATAAAACCCATATATACAAATTACCCTTGGATTGACCGCCCTGGGTCACAGACCGGGTCACCGCCACAGTGACTACAACCCCCAGCGTCTACCGGCCCGGCTCAGGGTACCCCACGGCCCAGGGGGCGCGTCAACTTCATAGGTCCCTGATCTGAGACCACTCCTGCAGCGTGATTTGACCCACCTCTGGATCTCGTTGGCCCAGGCTATACGTCAGAACGTATTGCACCAGGGCTTGTCGGTGCTGCCACAGTCGCTGCAACATGTGCAGAGTTGAATTCCACCGTGTCGGCACATTGCATTTCAGCCGGTAAACTGGCAGGCCCAACGACTTCTGTAGAGATGTAAGTCGTTGAGCTGCGGGATGCGAACGGCGGAAGTGAGCACACAGCGACCGTGCCGTCTGCAAAAGGCCATCTAGTCCGAGATAGTAGGCTAAAAATTGATGGACAACCAGGTTCAACACGTGAGCCTTACAAGGCACTTGTGTGACATTGCCCCGGCGAAGGCCCGCACCCAGGTTTGCAGCATTGTCGCACACGGACTTCCCTGGTTTCAGGTCCAGTGGAGACAACCATTCATGAAACTGGGTCTCCAGAGCTGACCACAACTCCTCAGCTGTGTGACTCACATTTCCCAGACATTTCAAAGTAAAAACCACCTGATGACGTTGAGCCCTGCTGCCAGCATAGTAAGGAGGTGTGCAGGATCCCTTCTGCGCAGTTTGAAAGCTTGTGGCATGACCAGACAGGCTTTGGGTGCACGTGGAGGACCGAGAGGAGGTTGAGGAGGCAGAAGCAGTGAAGGAACTTTGAGATAAAGAGGATTGACGCACAACTCGTGGGGACGGCAAGACTTGGACAGCAGCCCCTTGTCCTGCTGTCACCATAGTTACCCAGTGCCCAGTCAGCGACATGTAACGCCCCTGTCCATGCCTACTCATCCAAGTGTCTGTGGTGAAATGCACCCTGTCACACACAGAGTTTCTCAAAGAAGCGGTGATGTTGTGTGCGACATGCTGGTGGAGCGCAGGCGCACCTTTCTTTGAGAAGTAGTGCCGACTGGGCATCTGGTACTGGGGCACTGCAACGGACATAAGGTCTCGAAAATCCTCTGTGTCCACCAGGCGGAAAGGAAGCATTTCTGTAGCCAAGTGCTTGCAGATGGTGAAATTCAACCTCTTAGCTTTCTCATGGCTAGGAGGAAATGGTCTTTTACTTGTCCACATCTGAGGGACCGAGGGCTGGCTGTTGTGCTTAGACGGGGTTGAGAAGGGTGTCCCCGGCAAACTGCCGGTCTGTGAGGAAGATGCAGGTGGACATGTTAGGTTGCCTTGATCCAAAGGTGGTGCTCTCGATGTCGGACAGCGCTCAACACCAGCAGGTGTTTCCACTTCCCAGTGAACTGACGACCTGCCAATCACACTGGCTGTTGCGGGTAAAGAGGTGGCAGGTCTGCGTCCAAAAACATGTGTGACTGCTGTCCCCCCAGTCACAGAGGATGAAGAGGCTGCGGATGCACAAGATGGGATAGACAGTGGTTGGCCCGGCCCACTAGGCCGCATTGTAGCACAGTGAGCTTCCCACTGCAACTTATGCTTCATATCCATGTGACGGTACATGCATGAAGTACTCAAACTATGGATTTTTTGGCCTCTACTTAGCTTTTGGTGACAAATATTACAGATAACACGAGTTGGGTCATCCTTATCGATCTGAAAAAATGCCCAGGCTATGCAAGGCTTAGAGCCCATGCGACCTGAAGAGCCACCACGACTTGTGGTCAGAGGCAAAGTTGTGGTTGAGGATGCAGTTGTTGACGTGCTTCCAGTACTCCGTCTCTGTCCAGGAAGGCGCAACCTAACCTCATCGTCAATAGCTAGAAGAGTGCATTGATGGAACCCTCCACAAGAGGCCCCCATAAACATTCACACATCTCCACCTTCCACCTCAGACCAGCAGAGGGAGCTCATTAGGGATATAAATAGGGAAGGTGGAGCTAGGCAGTTCAGTGCCTCTGAAGAGTTCCTGCAGTAGAGAAGCCTAAGAGAGGTCAGTCTGCAGTGGAGCTCAGTCTAGTCTAGAGAACTCAGTTAATAGTTCAGCTGTGGAGCACGAGGCTCCTGCTAGCTAGATTCAGGGAGCCCAGATAGAGCTTAAGGTGTGCCGGCGCCATAAGATCGGTGAAGCGCGGCAAGCTGCCATTAGTGTGTATAGCCTTGTGAGGGCCCGAGTAGGCCGAAGGCGAGTGGCGAGTTAGTACATAAGGGGCAGAGGAGCTTAACCAGCTCACCCTGAAGCATTTACTGGACACCGGATCCGAGCTTACCGGGATCTCTATGACCCAGTAAGGCATAACCGGAATCCCTGGAGAACTACAAGTCCCAGGATCGCTAAGGTGCTAATACGTAACAGAGCCAGGAGACGCTTAGGCCCCGCATACTGGGAGCGTGAACTCCAAGAGAAGGCCCTACCACAAGGTCAGCCAGCGCAGGACATAGACAAAGTTAGGCCTAGCTCCAGGCAGGTCAGAAACTTACTACGCTGAGGCAAGAAACAGGAGGCTCTACACCCGCTCATTGGGGAGGATCCTGATATGCACCCTTCACCCTACAGTGCTCCGGGATGTGCCTGAATTTCCACCAGTGAAAGGTACTGAAGTGACTACCGTGTCCGTACCCGTTCTTGCTCTGACCCAGCTGGGTCTTGCCTGTCCTTCATTCCCCCTTCATACGCTGCCCTGAGACCTAGCTCCACCTGTGGGGTGCTATACCATCGAGCTGCCTTATCACGGGACTCAGTGGACTGCTGCAGCGCTGGTGCTTCTCACCAGATACCACAGGTGGCGCCACGAGCTCTTATAAAATTAACAATTATCCACTCTTTTAAAGAGTGACCCCAGGGTACGGGCCAGGGAGCCGACCACCGCGACATCCCCAAGACCAGTCAAAGGCCCGGGTACCGAGTCATCCCCATCCCCTGGGCTAGTCACATCCTCCTCCACCTCCTCTGCTGACCTCATCGACTTGCTGACTGTGGGTTCACAGTAAGTGAGATCTCCAACCTCGTCATCATCACCCTGTGTGTTCTCACACTCGTCGTCCTCAGAGCCAACCTCTTCCTGCCCTGACCGAAAAGTCAAGTTGTCGCTCCAATCAGGTATTTGAGTCTCATCATCATCTTCCACATTGTCTCCACCAACAGGAGTTACAGTTTGGGAACGAGGGTCTACATTATGCTCAGAACCTTCTTCATCTGGTCCTGGATCCGACTTATAAAGATTCTGGGCATCAGTGCAGATCATTTCCTCGTCTGGATTAACAGAAGCTCTGGAGCAGACCTCCGTTTCCCAGGCTATAGTATGAGTAAACAGCTGTGCAGACTCAATCATCTGTGTTACCCCATACTCAGACGGGCAGCTGGAGACTTGGGAGCTGTGAGGAAGCAAATGCGATTGGGGTGACACCTCTGAGGACTGGAGCATTTGTGATGTTGAAGTTGAGGTGGAGGAGAGCCCACTTGAAGGAGCACTTGATATCCGTTGAAGCACCTGCTGTTTTTGTGCCTCATCTGGAATTTGTAGCGATTGGCGTGGCCGTAAGAAAGGGATCTTATTACATTGTCCACGAAAAGAAGTCGACATCTTAGTTTGGCTGGAAGATGGTCTTTCTTCTGCAGATGTTACTCCCCCCCCACCGCGGGGGGGCTCAACCCACCAGCGGACAGGCACCAGTATTGGGAGAGGGGGGGCTGGCCGTCAGGGTCCACCGCGGCTCTGGCACAAACCCGGCGACACGGAGGTGGCATGGGCAGGAACGGACTGGCCGTGTCGGCTTCGCACTTCTTTGCTTTTAGAAGGGCATGGCATGCCTATATCTGTGTCTCCCCCTCCTTTTACTCCTCCACCTGTTTTCGCATGACTATATGTACTTGTCACTTTTCCATGTGTTAGTTATGTCTTCTGAGCAGTTTGTCAGGTTTTGGACACCTTTGAAGGTGTTTTCTATGTGTTTCTATGTGTTTTTCTTTGCCTGCCATTGGTTTTAAAGGTGTTCGAAGGTGTTCGACGAACAGTTCGACGAACAGTTCGGCGAACACACGGGTGTTCGACGAACCGAACCGAACTAGAACACTATGGGGGTGGCTCAACACTACTCATTATCACCAAATTGGCATTGAAATAAAATGAGGCTGGGCTGCATAGTTCCTCGCTCCGCCTGCAATGCCTCCTCTTTAACTGTGAGCACCGAGCATTTCAATATACAGAGAAGCAGGATGGTGACGCTAATTATGGCATCATCGCCGCTCACCATCTTGATGGAGTCCTCAAAGTTTTGGAGGACGGCACAGATGTCAGACATCCATGCTCACTCATCAGTTCTTATGTGTGGAGGCTGACCTGAATGTCGATGGGCGTGTTGAAGCTGGTACTCAGCAACTGCTTTCTGCTGCTCACAAATCCTTCCCAACATCTGCAACATTGATTTCCAACATGTAGTGACATCTCACAGCAGTCTGGAAGCTGCATATGCTGCTGAAGCACTGACAGGGTGGTGGAAGCTATAGCTGACTTTTTGAAATGGGCACACACAAGCGTTGTACTTTCACAAGCAGCTCTGGCAGACCTGGGTAGGTTTTGAGAAACCGCTGAACCACTAAGTTGATCACATTTAGTGCTCTCTCATTACTAATGTTAAACCCTGTATGGAGAACAATATCAGCACCGAAAAAACTAAAAGATGAAATATAACCTGCTTTATATACCACGGTACTAAAAAAAACAACTTTGATTATATCTTGTGTACCCCGTGACAAAAATATCTGCACCAAAGATTTAACAAGAGTAGAACTAGTATAATGGTGACCAACAACTCTTCCACTACAGCCAAACCCAATAGACGGAGACCAAATCAGGATTGCACACATTTTCAAAAATTAGTGGCAGACACCAGCAAAGTGGGATAAATTTCAGTACAGTAGAAATTGTAGAATTAAGAACGACACATCTTCCCCTAAAGCCAACCCAGTAGATGGAGACTAAATACAAGTGTTTACATTTCCCTAAATTAGGGCCTAACACCACCAAAGTGGAATCAATTTCACCAGAGTAGAAGTAGTTTAATGGAGACAGAAACCTCTTCCACTACAGTCAAACTCAATAGGAGACCCAATCAGGATTCTCCACATTTCCAAAAATTTGTGTCAGACACCAGCAAAGTGGCATCAATTTCAGTACAGTAGAAATTGTAGAATTAGGAACGACACATCTTCCCCTAAAGCCATTTCAGTAGATGGAGACTAAATCATAACTGTTCACATTTAAAAAATTGGGGCCTAAGACCACCATTTCCGTGGCCTACAGATTTGAGATGGTGGAGTTCAACCTCTTAGCTTTGTCATGTGTAGGAGTAAACAATCTTTTACGTGACCACAACTGCAGGAACGAGGGCTGGCTGCAGTGCTGAGAGAAGGCAGAGTATGGTGAAAAGGACAAACTGCTAGACTGTGAGTGAGGTGCAGGTGAAGATGTTAGGGTGGATTGAGAAACATGTGGTGTACTCAGTGAAACAAACACAGCAGGCATATCAGCTTCTGTTACAGCTGACGGGCTCTCACTCAGCCTGACTGGAGCGAGTATACAACCGTATGTTCTGCGTTCGGAGACCTGCATGACAATACTTGGCATAGTAACAGAGGAGGAAGAAGAAGCAGCAGATGCGTTTCATGGGGCAGCTGATGGTTGTTTATTGAAAACCTATTTTGAGTTAATCATGTTTGTGTACCCCTTTGTGGAGAACAATATCGGCACCAAATAATTAATTTCACTACAGTATAACTATACAAATAGATGGAGACCAAAACCTCTTCCACTACGACCAACCCAGGAGATGAAGACATAACCAGGAGTGTTCACATTTCCCTAAATTAGGGAATAGCACCAACAAAGTGGCATCAATATAACTAGAGTAGAAGTAGTTTAATGGAGACAGAAACCTCTTCCACTCCAGCCAAACTCAATAGATGGAGACCCAATCAGTATTCTCCACATTTCCAAAAATTAGTGCCAGACACCAGCAAAGTAAAATCAATTTCACAAGAGTAAAAGTACTTTAATGGAGACAGACACCTGTTCCACTACAGCCAAACACAACAGATGGAGACCCAATCAGGATTCTTAACATTTCCAAAAATTTGTGGCAGACACTAGCAAAGTGGCATTAATTTCATTACAGTAGAAATTGTAGAATTAGGAACCAAAACATCTTCCACAACAGCCAACCCAGCAAATGGAGACTCAATCAGGAGTGCACCATCCTCTCCAGTCATTCACATGTCAGACTTGTACTCTACACCGCGTGCAGAATTATTAGGCAAATGAGTATTTTGATCACATGATACTTTTTATACATGTTGTCCTACTCCAAGCTGCATAGGCTTGAGAGCCAACTACCAATTAAGTAAATCTGGTGATGTACATCTCTGTAATGAGGAGGGGTGTTGACTAATGTCATCAACACCCTATATAAGGTGTGCTTAATTATTAGGCAACTTCCTTTCCTTTGGCAAAATGGGTCAGAAGAGAGATTTGACGGGCTCTGAAAAGTCCAAAATTATGAGATGTCTTGCAGAGAGATGCAGCAGTCTTGAAATTTCCAAACTTTTGAAGCATGATCACTGAACAATCAAGCGTTTCATGGCAAATAGCCAACAAGGTCGCAAGAAGCGTGTTGGCCAAAAAAGGCGCAAAATAACTGCCCATGAATTGAGGAAAATCAAGCGTGAAGCTGCCAAGATGCCATTCGCCACCAGTTTTGCCATATTTCAGAGCTGCAACGTTACTGTAGTGTCAAAAAGCACAAGCTGTGCGATACTCAGGGACATGGCCAAGGTAAGGAAGGCTGAAAAACGACCACCTTTGAACAAGAAACATAAGATAAAACATCAAGAATGGGTCAAGAAATATCTTAAGACTGATTTTTCAAAGGTTTTATGGACTGATGAAATGAGAGTGACTCTTGATGGGCCAGAGCCTGGATCAATAAAGGGCAGAGAGCTCCACTCCGACTCAGATGCCAGCAAGGTGGAGGTGGGGTACTGGTATGGGCTGGTATCATCAAAGATGAACTTGTGGAACCTTTTAGGGTTGAGGATGGAGTGAAGCTCAACTCCCAGACCTACGGCCAGTTTCTGGTAGACAACTTCTTCAAGCAGTGGTAAGGAAGAAGTCGGTATCGTTCAAGAAAAACATGATTTTCATGCAGGAAAATGCCCCATCACATGCATCCAACTACTTCACAGCGTGGCTGGCCAGTAAAGGTCTAAAAGAAGAAAAAATAATGACATGGCCGCCTTGGTCACCTGATCTGATCCCCATAGAGAACCTGTGGTGAAACATAAAATGTGAGCTCTACAGGGAGGGAAAACAGTACACCTCTCGGAACAGTGTCTGGTAGGCTGTGGTGACTGCTGCACGCAATGTTGATTGAAAACAGATCAAGCAACTGACAGAATCTATGAATGGAAGGCTGTTGAGTGTCATTATAAAGAAAGGTTGCTGTATTGATCATTAATTTTTTTGATTTTTGTTTTTGCATGTCAGAAATGTTTATTTCTAAATTTTGTGCACTGAATTTGGTTTACCTGGTGAAAATAAACAAGTGAGATGGGATTATATTTGGTTCTTATTCAGTTACCTAAAAATTATGCACAGTAATAGTTACCTGCATAAACAGATATCCTCCTAAGATAGCCAAATCAAAAAAAAAAAACACTCCAACTTCCAAAAATATTAAGCTTGGATATTTATGAATCTTTTCGGTTGATTGAGAACATAGTTGTTGATCAATAATAAAAATAATCTTCTAAAATACAACTTTCCTAATAATTCTGCACACAGTGTATTATGCAGATGCATGAGCCTGTCTAAAAAATGTGTGAAAGGACTCACAGAAATTGCTTCTGCCACTTACACTACTGCTGCTGCTAATATTTTGGCGTTGACGAATTGACATGCCTGAGGTTGGAAGTGTAGAGCTGCGATGAACTCTGTGTGCCTCACTGCTGGCTTGGGGAAAACCTACCTTAAGGTTGTGTAAAAGCGTGTTTCGATACTCCAGCATTCTGATGCTTGTTTCCTCCGTCCCCTCCCGCCAAACACGAACAGAGAGGGGATGATTAACCTATTCATGTTCTGACTGTTGCTCGTCCATCACTTCTTCCTCTTCCATTTGTTCCTCACCTTCACTAACACCTTACCTAACAGTTTTTCTGGTATCGCCAACACCCCTCAATCACAGTGAACCACTCTCCCTTGGCGCCCTGAGTTGTCCTCTAGTGTATGACGTTAGAAACATAAAGTCTTTTTTCAGTGTGGATGAGGCCTGTATAACATAGGAGATATGATACGAACTAATTCAAACTGAGATGTCCCCTACTGTATCACATTACACTGTGTGCAGAATTATTAGGTAAATGAGTATTTTGATCACATGATACTTTTTATACATGTTGTCCTACTCCAAGCTGCATAGGCTTGAGAGCCAACTACCAATTAAATAAATCTGGTGATGTGCATTTCTGTAATGAGGAGGGGTGTTGACTAATGACATCAACACCCTATATAAGGTGCGCTTAATTATTAGGCAACTTCCTTTCCTTTATCCAAATGGGTCAGAAGAGAGATTTGACGGGCTCTGAAAAGTCCAAAATTGTGAGATGTCTTGCAGAGAGATGCAGCTGTCTTGAAATTTCCAAACCTTTGAAGCGTGATCACTGAACAATCAAGCGTTTCATGGCAAATAGTCAACAGGATCGCAAGAAGCGTGTTGGCCAAAAAAGGCACAAAATAACTGCCCATGAATTGAGGAAAATCAAGCGTGAAGCTGCCAAGATGCCATTCGCCACCAGTTTTGCCATATTTCAGAGCTGCAACGTTACTGGAGTATCAAAAAGCACAAGGTGTGCGATACTCAGGGACATGGCCAAGTTAAGGAAGGCTGAAAAACGACCACTTTGAACAAGGAACATAAGATAAAATGTCAAGAATGGGCCAAGAAATCTCTTAAGACTGATTTTTCAAAGGTTTTATGGACTGATGAAATGAAAGTGACTCTTGATGGGCCAGAGCCTGGATCAATAAAGGGCAGAGAGCTCCACTCCGACTCAGATGCCAGCAAGGTGGAGGTGGGGTACTGGTATGGGCTGGTATCATCAAAGATGAACTTGTGGGACCTTTTCGGGTTGAGGACGGAGTGAAGCTCAACTTCCAGACCTACTGCCAGTTTCTGGAAGACAACTTCTTCAAGCAGTGGTACAGGAAGAAGTCAGTATCATTCAAGAAAAACATGATTTTCATGCAGGACCATGCCCCATCACATGCATCCAACTACTTCACAGGGTGGCTGGCCAGTAAAGGTCTAAAAAAAGAAAAAATAATGACATGGCCCCCTTTTTCACCTGATCTAAACCCCATAGAGAACCTGTTGTCCATCATAAAATGTGAGATCTACAGGGAGGGAAAACAGTACACCTCTCGGAAGAGTGTCTGGTAGGCTGTGGTGGCTGCTGCAAGCAATGTTGATCAAAAACAGATCAAGCAACTGACAGAATCTATGGATGGAATGCTGTTGAGTGTCACCATAAACGAAGGTGGCTTTATTGATCACCAACTTCCAAAAATATTAAGCTTGGATATTTATGAGTCTTTTGGGTTGATTGAGAGCATAGTATAGATATAGATAGCATAATCCTCTATAATACAACTAGGCAAGTGTATAGTAACAGAAGAAAGTATTTTTTATTGTAGATGAGGCCTGTATAACATACGAGATATTCTCCAAACTAATTCAAACTGAGATGTCCCCTGCTGTATAACGTTAGGAATCGAAGAAAGTATTTTTTGACTGTGGATGAGGCCTGTATAACATAGAATATATGCTCCAAGATATTTCAAACTCAGATCTAGCCTGCTGTATCACATTAGTGACAGTAAAAAAATAGATTTATTTACTCTGCAAAGCTATGCATACAGTTGAATTTCACCACCACTAAAAGCACTAGATGGCTTATAGCCGAGTGTAACATGTCTGCGACACAAAAAAATCTTTGGTGGACTGTGACTAGCAACAGAAAATATCTATTTTTTTACTCTGAAAACAGCTGAATTTCACCACCACTAAAAGCACTAGGTGGCTTATAGCAGAGTGTGAATTTCACCCACCAAAAAAAATGACAAGCTGGGCTAACACAGCTTGCACTATCTCATTAGCAAATGAAAAAAAAGGTTAATGTGCAATGCACTCAGAAGCTCTGCACTGATAAGCTCTGCAGATAGCTGAATTTCAACCCCCACAAAATCAAAGAGTAGCCTACAAGGGCTTGCTTGCTTGCTTTATCACATTAGCAAGTGTAAAAATAGATTGAAGGTCTACTTGGAGCACAGACAGTACAACCGGTGCACAACACTGTTCTATGCCATAGGCCCTGCTCTTTCTGTCAGAATCTCAGTAATTGCACAAAAACAAAAAAAAAAAGTCTTGCAAGGTTGGTTGAACAGTTACACAGCACAGGACTTATCTACACTATCTGACTTCCACAGAAGTGCCCATCTATCTAGCTAATATCTCTCATTAGACAGGACAGAGCACACTGAGCAGCGTCTATCTCCTTCATTGACATTCATTAAATGGCGCTGAGGGAACATGTCCGGTTGTTATATGGAGAGGACATGTGATTTCAGCAGCCAATTGCAGAAGCCCATGTGTCTGGGACACTGTGGATGCTTCCATGCGCTCTGACCTGTTCTGAGCTATCACCAGCCCCCCACTCATCTGCCACATCACCCCGCTCATCATACACAAGCACTAGGTTAGCAAAACTGTAAAAAATGCTGTAGTTGCCCTGCAATCACGTTACCATGGAAATTTGCCGAACGTTACCGATTTTCCTGAATTAAACAAATTTTGTTCTCCTTTCCAATCACGAATCCGAATGTGCCACATTCGTGTCAAACTTAAATTTAGAGATCGTATCTTGAACATATTCGCTCATCACTACCCAGGACCCCAATGCTGCAAGGCTGCAGTGCTATCCACTGAGCCACTGTGGTCTAAAGGGATCCGTGTAAAACAACTGACACACTGAAGACATTCTTTGTACTTCAGAAATCCATCCAAGCTAATACATTTTTAAAGAGGACCTGACACTTGCTATACAAAAATATTTAAATACTGTGTAAAAATTGATGCCACTTTTTTTCCATTTTGCTCTGCGTTACTTCATTGCAGACATATTTACTTTTGCTGCTTTTGGAGTGCAATATGTGCAATCTCTGTTTGTAGTTCAACTGGATGGTTCTTCCGTCTTCACTTTCAGTGGTCTCTCAGATACTGAGACTGTTAGACTGCTAAATCAGCTACTGAGCTGTGATTAACAGCATCTGGGTGGGTGTGGTGATAGCACAGAGAAAGGTCTGAAGAAATGCCCAGTTGACCTGCAAGCAGAAATTTCACATGTTACCCTCCAAAAGCAACAACTGTGAATATTTCAGCAGTGGAGAGATGTAGCGTAAATTTTTCTGAGCAAGTTACTGGTCCTCTTTAAGAGTCAATGAATCAAAAAAGTTTAGACATTCTTCCTGCTTCAGTGAAAAAAAAACGGAAGTAACTAAGTTGCAACTAGGATGACATCTAAGAAAAAAGGTTTCCAGTTTCTCTTGGATGGACACACTCACATACAGTACATGTGTGAATACAGCTTAAGGGGAGTGCCTGACCAACCCCCAATGAAAATATACTATTACCTCAATGTGAAAGACATATTTGAAATACTGTTAATGACTATCTATAATGAGACATTGCATACTAATTTTATGTAAATAGTCTACAGCAAGCTTAAAAAAAAATTCTAAATAGGTTTTCCTCTTAAAGGAGTTGTTCCCTTCCAAATATAATTCATCACTCACTGCATTTTGTTAAAAAAAAAAAAACACACTGTACTCTCCTTCCCCCTGGTTCACTGTGAGTCTCTGCTGCTCCCGAATTGGGGCATTGACTGTGGCACTGGTGTCACCTTGACAATGCATTAGCCAATCAGTGAGCTTAGCGGCTTAGAGAGGGGCATTCCAGTGTAGCCTGAAAGCACAGTTTTGAGCTGCTAAACTCATTGATTGGCTGCCACACTATTAACGTGACATCAATGCCACAGCCAAAGTCAGACACTGAGATCAGTGGCACATATTTGCCGCTGGATCCAAGAAAGGTGAGTACAGTGTGATTTGTTTTAAAACAAAATGCAGAGAGGGACAAATTATATTTGAAAGGGAATAACACATGTCACGCAAGGTGTGGGAAAGACTTAGTGCAACACAGAGGGAAGAGGGAAAGGGAGCCCAGACACTAGGGAAAGGGGGCAGTGGAGACCTCCTAGTCTGGTCTAGTGTCACCCTGTCTCAACTACTGTCCCTATATTGGCTCTTCACCAATTGCCGCACGCATGCCTCGCCCTGACTTTCCCTGGCGTATGGCTAAGGCTAGGGAAGGGAGGAGATGAGCACTAGTCAATCTCCACTAAACTCTATAGAAAACAAGGGTAGATAAACAGGGAGGATTGCTTAGCTTTAGACAACTCTAGCCAAATGTGCACACGGCCTCAAGCTCCAGAGAAGACGAAGTACTGCTCTTGCTAAAGCCTCACAAGTAGAAATGGATGTAGCTGGCGACTCCCTCTCAGACACACCAGGTATTTATACACTCAGGCCAGGGAGCTAATTAGCCAGAGGGAGGTAGCCACCAGGTCCTAGAGACAGCCAGCCTCTAAGAAGATGTCTGTAATTCCAAACGTAGAGATCTCCTGCAACCACCTGCAGGGCAACTGACTGTCACCTCTGACACACCAGTGACAACACCTTTTGGAGAAAAAAAACAACAAAACAAAAAAAGGTGAAAATATAGTTTTCTAGACATAAAGAACTCAACTTACCAGCAGGAGTTGGGCCTGAACATCCTCATTGTGGAATCGCGGCATACAATATGGCTTCCTACAACAAGCAAATGCAGCACTTTGCAGTCAGACTATGAGATCTCGTGGAGGTTAGGTAGAGTGCTGCCCGTAGCATTAAAACAGTTGCCCAAAGGTAATATTATTACAGCACTTACTTATATATAGCGCATTGTAACATTTAAGTGCTCAAAGGATCACAATCTCTTTCTGGGACTAATAAATATTGAGTCAAAATATTTCAAAGAGTAACTCTTAGAATAACTTTGTTTCTGGCTGTTATATGACTCATATCCTGCATTTAACGTTCATCCGTTTTCCCTTCTGAAAGCTCTGTTTTTAATTTGAATTTGACTCTAAGCTAATAGGTGGAGGCTAGGTGCTATGATGTCTTCAAAACACTAAAAACACAGAGAACTGTGTTTTTCTCTTGGTAGAAATCAGACAAAACCAGCAGCATGGAAGACATTATACAGAAGTACTAAGAAGCTGTGAATCCAGCTCTCACTAGAGAAGCTTCGGAATCGAACAATTTCTCTGCCTATGTCAGCGCCTCTCTCTGCTCCTTCCTCTTCCTCCCCACTCCGCTCTCCATAGAGTTTAATAGGCTGTGTGACCTAACACCTAATTGTGCTGGCAATCTGTTTTGTCTTAAGTCAGACTGATTTGAGCAGTTTTTTCAGAGTAAATGATTAGTTCAGGAGACAACGGAAGAAATGGCTTATAATCCTTTATGTACAATCCTTTTTGTGAAGAGGGGAGAATAGTTTTTTTAAAATATAGAAGAAAATTCCCCAAAATCTACACATTTAACTGTGACTGTCTACCTTACAAAGTGTGCATGTTGCAAACAATTTTGTTTATTTTGCCCATCTATTTTACTAGTCAAATAAAACATCCGTACACACCACACCGATACAGTGCCCCATTACAGATGCTGGCTTTTTGACTGTATGCATACCTAGCATTTTTTGTCATTTTTGGGAAAGGAGTTGAATTTTTTTAAGAGTAGGAAAAAATGAAGACAATTTACTATGTAAATCTGTTTTTGCACTACCGTTTTATTAATCCAATTTGACAACCATTCATGCCACTGCGACCTTCTGCCACATTTTGCTTTCTGTACCAGCACCTAGCTTGCATTCATTTTTGAGGTTTGAATAATTGAGATTGAAAAAATTATCAAAAGTTAATTACAATGTTATAAAAAATGTATAGAAAAAGTGTCAATGGCAATGGACAGAGTAGTGTAAAACTCCAGTCCACAGCAATAAATGTGGGAGCCCCTAACAGCAGCAGAAGCACTATCACCACAAGCATCAGCAGTCTGAGTAGTCTTGCCTCCAGCAAGTGTGTTAGTTGTGGGAGCTCCTAACAGCAGCAGAAGCACTAACACCATAAGCACCAGCAGTCTGGGTAGTCTTGCCACCAGCAAGTGTCTTAGTTGGGAGAAAGTTGAGGGCAGTCATCTCAGTCAGAGCAGTATGATGTTACCTCTAACAGCAAGACAATCAGTTTGAGTTAGTGTTCTACTAAGATGGATAGTTTTTGTGCATTCTTTAAAAAAAACAGGACATTAGCAAGTCTGTCTTTGTGGTAAAGAGTTTGAAAGGGTTTGCACACAGTTCAAACTCATAGGAGACCTTGGACATCTTTTCAGTGAAAATGAAATACCTGCAATTCACAGCAAATGTATTCACCACATATAGAATTTTTGGAAAAAGTTCATGGAACCTGGCAAATTTGAATTTCAAAAGTTTCATTCACCTCTAGTTTTAAGAGATTTGACTGGGCCAGATTTAAAGTGTAGTTTATGGACAAAGCATAAGGTGTAGTGATGAGCGAGCACTAAAATGCTCGGGTCAAGCAAATTGGAATACTCGGGTGCTCAACCAGAGCAACGAGCCCAATGTAAGTATATGGGAAACTTGAGCATTTTTCAGGCGGCTCCCCCCGGCGGTCTGCAGAAGGCCTAAAAATTACCCAAATCAATGGAAACAGTGCTCAAATGACATGGGAACAGAATGGGGAAGACCCCTGGAAGCATTTCTGACTCCCAGGTCACTGCTGTCAACAACATTGTCAGAGTATTACGCCACTTTTACGGACTCACAATAAAACATACAAAAACGAAACCAAAATGGATTTACCTGGGAAATATGTTAAGGGACATCCTTTCCAGGGTGGTGACTTGTATATAAGGCAAAATAAATAACCAAAAACAAAAATACTCTGCCACACCTTGGGCTATGTTCACACGTAGCGTTTTTGATGTGTTTTTGCACTTTTGCATTGCTTTCAACCAAGACAAATGCATTCACTGAGAAATGTCATTTTAACATTTTACAACCTTATCTGGCCATGTAGTGTGTGACACATCATCAGACACATGCATACAGTTCTGAAAAGATATGGGAACAGCATGGGGAAGACCTCTGGAAGCATCTCTGACTCCCAGGTCACAGCCTACAAGTGTGCCCATCATAAGTGATCCTTGGCGCATGCGAAGATGCCTCCCGTCAAGCACCTGTCATTGCAGACTTGCAGCAGTCACCTTCCATGTCCTTGTCCCAGTTCAGCGTTCAGTTGTCCCTACCCCATTCCTTAGAATGCAAGCGCAAGTATGCAGCCAGCCGCCCACCCACCCACAGGCTGCAATACTATACTGCCAAATTTTTGACAGCTGCTTGCACTTGAAATGTGGCCTTTTAGGCTCGTGGAGGTAGAAGCTGTCCACAATTTTATGTCGGCGGTGACCGGGCGTCCATACTCGGTCCCCAGCCGCCACTATTTCTCCCACAGCCATATTCTTTAGCTTGGTGAAAGGACTTGGGAAACCATATCTACACAGCTGTCATTTCTCCCAGGAAGTCCTCTAAAGCTTGAAATGTGGCCTTTTAGGCTCGTGGAGGCGGAAGCCATTCATAACCTCATGCTGGTGGCAGATGGATGTCCATACTCGATCCCCAGCCACCACTATTTCTCCCAGTATCGTCTCCTCCTTCCAAAAGCACGGGTCCCACAACATTACCCGTGCCCTCCCCAGTGCACTTACTGGGAAGGACCGCCTAACAACAAACACGTGGTCAAGTGAATGTGGCCAGGGACGGTATGGAGCCAGTCCACAGCTTTTTTTACTGAGCTATATTTCACCACAGCCATATTCTTTAGCTTGGTGAAAGGACTTGGGAAACCATATCTACCCAGCTGTCATTTCTCCCAGGAAGTCCTCTAAAGCAGCTTTCACTTGAAATGTGGCGTTTTAGGCTCGTGGAGGCGGAAGCTTCTCATAACCTAATGCTGTCGGCGGCCGGGTGTCCATATTTGGTCCCCAGACACTACTATTTCTCCCAGTATCATCTCCGCCTTCCACAAGCACAGGTCCCACAACATTACCCGTGCCCTCCCCAGTGCACTTACTGGGAAGGACCGCCTAACCACAAACACGTGGACAGGTGAATGTGGCCAGGGATGGTATGGAGCCAGTCCACAGCTTTTTTTGCTGAGAATTGTATTTCACCACAGCCATATTCTTTACCTCGGTGAAAGGACTGGCATAGAGGGAAACGTATCTACTCTGGGTGTCATTTCTCCCAGGAAGTCTTCTAATGCAGCTTGTTGCAGAAGCAATGGCAGCCCGTCCAACATCAAATCGCACTTGGTGCTTTGACACACAAACATCTTTCTTTGCGCATTTAATTTCATGACTACAGAGTTGGGCAAAGGCCTGATCTGCAATGCGGTTTGAGAAATAACATGCATAAGCACGTCCGATCCACATTAAAAAAGCAGCCATAAAGTGTCCGAGAACCTTCCCCCACACTTTTCTTAGCCAGGGCTGCTTCTTGGCAGGGATGGACAGAACCACCAGAAAACCAGAGACTCCTCCGGTGGGCCTCTGGCTTCTCCTTCATAGTTCATAGTGCCGAGGTGAGGCCATGATGAGGATAGAGACCACCATATGCTTAGTTTTCTGTTGCTTGGAATGCAAGCGCAAGTATGCAGCCAGCGTCTTCCTGTCCTCCTGCTGCTAAGGTGCACACCGCGTGCAGCTTCCTGGGCACTGTGCTTAAGGCACGAGCGCACGCGCTCCCTCCCTCTTAAAGGGGCCGCACACGCCGTCCTAAAGAGTCCCCGGCCAATGGCAGGAGGACTGCCCCTATATTAAGCACCTCCTCCAAAATGGAGGTGCCTGCGCAAGGTTGTTGCTTATGTGTTAACACTCTCCTCAGCCCTCAGGTTCCTTGCCCGCCAGTCTGTCTAACAGTCCTGCCCGCCAGTCTGTCTAACAGTCCTGCCCGCCAGTCTGTCTTACAGTCCTGCCCGCCAGCCTGTCTTACAGTCCTGCCCGCCAGCCTGTCTATCAGCCCTGCCCGCCAGTCTGCTTACCTGCTGTGCCTGCCAGCCGGCCTAACCAGTGCACCTGCCAGTTACCTGCCGTGCCCTCCAGCCTGCCTACCCAAATCACCTGCCAGTTTACGTGCCATTCCCGTCTGCCTGCCTACCCGGAGGACCTGCCAGTTACCTGCCGTGCCCGCCAGCCTGCCTACCCGCAGCACCTGCCAGATTACCTACTGTGCCCACCTGCCTGCCTACCCGGAGGACCTGCCAAGTTACCTGCCTTACCCGCCTGCTCATTTACCTGGAGTACCTGTCTGGCTATCCACCGTACCCGCCTGCTTGTCTACCCGGATCACCCGCCAGCCTACCTGCCTTGCTCGTATGCTGTACCGGTCAGCTCCTGCCATCTGACCCGTGGGAGTCACCTGCTCTCACACAAGGTCAGTCCCAGAGTGGCACCTGGCTCACCTGCCTGGTCCCTCCTTGGTTCACGGACTCGACTAAGCCTCTGTGTGAGCTGGGTTGGTCCGAGTAGGCACTTAGTTACGCCCCTCTGGTCCCTTCTTGCATCAAAGCACAGAGGTTCCACCACTCGGATCCATAACATACAGTTATAGGGTATTAAGTGAGTCCAACGTCTGACCGATTTTAGGAAAAACACTACTAAGAATTTAAAGACACATAGAGCAGGGCCACAGTAACGACAAATTCCCATTAGAAAGGAGAGAGTCTGCTATACAGTTATAGGGTATGCAGTGAGTCCAACGACTTACCAAATTTAGGAAATACCCCACTAAAAATTTAAAGACGCATAGAGCAAGGCCACAGTAACAAGTACGATATGTTCCCATTAAAAAGGAGAGAGTCTGCTATACAGTTATAGGGTATGTAGTGAGTCCAACGGCTTACCATTTTTAGAAAAAACCCCACTAATAATTTAAAGACACATAGAGCAGGGTCACAGTAACGACAAATTCCCATTAGAAAGGAGAGAGTCTGCTATACAGTTATAGGGTATGCAGTGAGTCCAGCGGCTGACCAAATTTAGGAAAAACCTCACTAAGAATTTAAAGACACATAGAGCAGGGCTACAGTAACAACAAATTCCCATTAGAAAGGAGAGGGTCTCCCATAGTGTTGGCCTATGCAGTGAGGCACTCCAATGCCCCTTGGAAGAGACTTAAATGGCCTCATAAAAAAATGTTCCCATTAGAAAGGAGCGGGTCTCCTATACTTGTAATGCCCACGCACTAAGTGTATGGGCTGACAAACATTTACCCCTGGGGGTATACATGAACATACTGTTTAATCTTTTTTTTTACGTGCATCATAAACACGCTTTAAAAAATTATGTGTGTGTTGCATCACGGACCATGGTCACCCTGGTGATATGGTGGTGGAGGATGAGGATGAAGATAAAGAGGAGGACAAGAGCAAATAGCCAAAATCAGGAAACATATACCCATGTGTGGGTGTGAAGAGGTGCATGGGAATACACCTCCCAAAAAAGACACTGGATTTGAGTTTATGTAATGCTGCTATCATTCAGTGGTGTTGTGAAAGCTGACCCAATCCAGCCCTTGTTCATTTTTATAAGAGTCAGCCTGTCAGCATTTCAGTTGACAGGCGGATGCGCTTATCAGTTATAATTCCACCATCGGCACTAAAAACCCACTCTGATAAAAAGCTAGCAGCAGTGCAACCCAGGACCACAAAGGTGTAGAGTGCCAGTTCACTCCACGTATCCAGCTTGGATACCCAATAATTCTAAGGCATAGAGGAATCACGGAGGACGTTGTTACGGTTGGCAAGGTACTCTCTCAGCATCTTCCCAAATTTCGCACTCCTTGTGAGAGTACCCCGCACCTCAGGGCCTGTGTGATGGGAGGGTCTAAGAAAACTGTCCCAGATCTTTGACAATGTTCCTCTGCCTCTGCTGGATTGCATTTGTGTCTCTCTCGCCTATACTCCTTGGTTGTCCAACGAACTGTGACCTCTGCCACCAGCGTTTTCGGATGGGAATTTTTTTAAATTGTTCCGCAGCAAGAGCCTTCTGGTACTGCCCCATTTTTGTAGACCTGTCAGCCTCAGGAATAAGAGATATAAAGTTCTCCTTGTAGCGTTGGTCTAGAAGTGTCACCAACCAGTAATGACTGTCACTCAAAATTTTGATAATACGAGGGTCATGGGAAAGGCAGCGTAACAAACTCAGCCCTGCGTGCCAGACTGCTAACAGGCAAGACTTCCTTGTCCTCACCAAGAGGATTACTGACCATGCTCTTCCCCTCCTCTTCGTCCTCTCTGTCCTCTTGCCATCCACGCTGAACAGACGGTATGACTGTTGTGTAGGTAGTACCGTCTATAGCACATGAAACTAGCTCCTCTTCTTCCTCCTCCTCCTCTTCCTCATTGTCACCCAATCCACGTTGGGATGAGATGAGGCTGGGCTGTGTGTAATCACCCTGTATGGTTCTTTGCTCCATCTCATCGTGCTCTGCCTGCAATGCATCCTCTTTTGATTGTGAGCAGAGAGCGCTTCAGAAGACAGAGAAGCGGGATGGTGACGCTAATTATTGTGTCATCGCCGCTCACCATCTTGGTGGAGTCCTCAAAGTTTTGAAGGATGCTACATATGTCTGACATCCAAGTCCACTCCTGAGGTCTTATGTGAGGAGTCTGAATGGAATACCAATGGCCTTGTTGATGCTGGTAACCAACAACTGCCCTCTTCTGCTCACAAATCCTTCCCAACATCTGCAGTGTAGAGTTCCAACGCGTGGGGACATCACATACCAGTCTGTGAGCTCGAAGCTGCAAACGCTGCTGAAATATGGCAAGGGCAGCGGAAGCTGTAGGTGACTTTCTAAAATGGGCACACAGGCGGCGTACTTTAACAAGCAAATCCGGCAGCTCCGGGTAGGATTTAAAAAAACGCTGAACCATGAGGTTAAGCACATGGGCTAGGCATGGTACATGTGTGAGCTCGCCTCAGAGCCGCCACCAGGTTCCAGCCATTGTCACACACGACCATGCCTGGCTGTAGGTTCAGCGGTGTGAGCCACAGATCTGCCTGCTCTTTAAAAGCTGTCCACAACTCTTCAGCATTGTGCGGCTTGTCACCTAAGCATATTAGCTTCAGCACAGCCTGTTGCCGCTTGGCCGAGGCAGTGCTGCAGTGCTTCCAGCTTGTGACTGATGTGGTCATTTCGGAGATGGAGGCTGAAGAGGAGGAGGAGGCTGAGGTGCAGGAGCTGTAGACTGTGGGGGCAACCCTGATTGACCTCGGGCCCGCAATCCTTGGCATCGGGAGGACGTGTTCCGTCCCAAAGTTCGACTGGGTCCCAGCTTCCACTATATTAACCCTGTGTGCCGTCAGCGAGATGTACCATCCCTGCTCACAAGCACTTGTCCACGTGTCCGTGGTTAGGTGGACTTTCCCGGTAACTGTGTTGTTGAGAGCACAGCTAATGTTTTGGGACACGTGCTTGTGTAATGCGGGGACGGCACATCGGGAGAAATAGTGGCGGTTGTGGACCGAGTACCGAGGGACGGCCGCTGCCATCAGGTTGCTGAATGCTTCCGTTTCCATGAGCCTAAAAGGCAACATTTCGATTGCAAGCAGTCGTGAAATGTGGGAATTTAGTACTGTGGCCTGTGGGACGTTGGCTGCGTATTTGCGCTTGCGTTCCAAGGACTGGGGTATGGACAGCTGAACGCTGCGCTGGGACAAGGACGTAGACGTGCTACCTGATGCTGCTACTTGAGAGTGTGCATCGACATGTGCAGGGCAGGAGGCATCTTCGCATGCACCATGGACAGGGGATTGGCTTGCATGCACAACAGCGAAAGAAGCAATGGTGCCACCTGCAGACACTGTTCCTGGACCCTGGGGTTCGGCCAAAAAGTCGGGTGCTTTGCTGACATGTGCCTGATCATGCTGGTGGTGGTCAGGCTGGTCGTTTTGCCACCCCTGCTGATGCTGGCCTGGGAGGTGGTGCAAATGGCCTTTTTGGGGTTATCGGTAGTCTTTTAAAAACAACCAGACTCGGGAAGACCTAACTTGTACTGGCAGCTTTCTTTGTGTTGGTGTTACAGGGAACGGTTGCCTGCCTTCTTTCTGCTGCCACCACACAGCTTCTTCCTGCCTGTTGGGGTGCTCTGCCTCCCTCCCCATTTGTGCTGCTCTCCTCGCTCTGCATTTCCTCATGCCAGGTTGGGTCAGTTACTATATCATACACCACCTCGTCTTCCTCTTCCGCAATCTGGTCCTCCTCCTGAATTTCTGGCAACTGTGTCTCATCATTGTCCACCTCTTGTGACACTTTCCCACCGTCGCCTTTGTGTGACCGTGGCTGCTCAAATATTTGGTCATTGCTACATGCGATCTCCTCTTAACTCGCTTCAAGTGAACCGGACGAGAGGCCCGAATCTATAAATGGAAAAGTGAACAGCTCTTCGGAGTGTCCAAGTGTGGGATCAGTTGTCTCTGGGCACTCGGCATGGTGGGAGGAAGGAGGTTCAGGGTGAGGAGGTTCAGGGTCTGCGGTCCAGACTCACAGCTACTGAGACTTGACCATGTGGAAGACAAGGTGGTGGTGGCTAAGTAACTGGAAGCATTATCTGCTATCCAACCAATAACCTTTTCACACTGCTCTGTGTTCTATAGTGGTGTTCTGCGGTCCACTATTAATTGGGACAGGAAGGTTGAGCGAGAAGATGTGGCTGTTTGTTGTGGCACAATTTCAGCTTGCCCTCGGCCTCGGCCTCTGCATGAACCATCATCACCATTACGTCCAGTTCCCCGTCCCTTGCCACCTGCCTTGCCCATTTTAAACGGAGAACAATATCTTCCACGCTCACAACAAATGACTGAATTTGGAGTAAACGTATAGGTCATCTGTGTGACGGACAAACGACAGTTTTAAATACCTGGCCTATAGGTACCTATTTTGAACAGCAGTCTGGTGTCAATTGCTTCACTGACACACTGAAAATTTTTTTAATGGAGGTCAGAAATGGCAGTATTTTCTGAAAACGTATATGTGATCCGTGTGATGGAGAAAGCACATTTTTAAATACCTGGCCTGTAGGTAACTATTTTGAACAGCAATCTGGTGTCAATTAGTTCACTTACACACTGAAATTTTTTTTAATGGAGGACAGAAATGGCAGTATTTTCAGAGCAATTCTATGTGATCCGTGTGACGGACAAACCACAGTTTTAAATAGCTGGATTTCTAGCGCTGTAATAAGGAAAGGACCTGGCTGTATTCTGCAGTGCCAACAAGCAAATGGCGCAGAAAAATTGTGTTCTCTGGATTGCTTTTAAGAAAGTAATGAGGCTTAAGATCCCCCAAAAAATTATTCCTGCCTCCTGAGAGCTGGACCTATGTCTAGAAATATCTAACAGCAGCAGCAGACAGAACTGTAATGGAGCCTCTTGTCCTATGTCCACTGCAGTCTGCTATATACCCTGCCTGCCTGCCTATATACACTGCCTGCCTGATATTTCTGCAGATGGATTAGTCCTCAGAAGGACTGTTTGTTGAGATGGATATGTGTCTCTAGTATAGTTTGGTACACCAACACTAACTAGAAACAAGCAAATCTCTCCCTAGCTCAGCAGCAGCTCTCCCTACACTGTCTGATTCCGGAGTGACTGGGATGAGCATGGCAGCGTCAGGTCTGATATAGACCTGATGACGCTGTGCGGCCAGCCAATCACTGAAATGCCACAACCAACATGGCTACGGCATTACAGTGAGAGGCAGGCAATCCCTGCATGTTCATTGATGCTGTAAAGAGCGCCAAACATGCAGGAAGGGGACCCGAGCTCACGCCGAGCAACCCCGGAAATACTCGGCGAGCGCCGAGCATCTCAAGCAGTGAGATGCTCGTGCGAGCACTGAGCAGTAGCGAACATGCTCACTCATCACTAGTAAGGTGCCAAAATTTGGACTTACATGGTCCTGAGTTGTAAATCCTGCACTATTCACAAAGATTATATAATAATATTTCAGCAGATTAATATAATTTGTCTGAAAGTAATTACATTAGCCATTAAATGTGCATCATCACTAATGCACTATTCTCAAAATAGCTTTTTTGCTTTTATGAATCAGGAGGGAGAAAAGTGTAAGTAGATAGTTTGTATCCGGAGGCAAAGTATGAAACCATTTCTAGTCAAAATCATATCTACATTTAGAACCAATACTGGTCTATGGGCTATATTGAGCAAACTAACATTCCAAAGCAAAACGGAAGGTCATGTCATTCCAGGACACTGTGGCATTTTCTGTCTCCTTCCGTTCTACCTTTAGTGAAACTTTACTCTCCCAGGAAATGTCAAACACTCTATGTACTGATTTTGTCTGTGAATATCAGCACACCACTTGACCTCTTTTTTTAGTCCTGAAGCTGATTAAATGAAATCAGAAAAGTGCTATATAATGCTGACAAATTCAGCAGGTAAATGAATATACTGATTTTTTTCCGTATATCAAGAAATGCCATCCTGCATTTATTTACATAGTTATAAAGCTTACATAAGAAAGAACACAGTATCACTATAATCAGTAAATTCCCGCGGGAAAGGAGCAAAACAAGTTGCTTGGGAAATAAATTAACTTAGAAAATAAAATATTATATATTACCATCAACAAAGATGTTCAACACAACATTTGGACTACAGCTCACATTTTTTATGTGATGGTTGGATGACAAGGCATGCAGCTAGAGCAGGGATGGGCAATTAATTTTCCCAAAGGGCCACATGAAAAGGCGTGAGTATTGTGGAGGGCCAAATTTAATTCTGGTCATTGTTATTATTACTATTATTGACTTTGTTGCTTAACATTGAGCAAAATTAAGTATGTTATCTAACAACTACTGCTAATATTCAGTATGTTTACAATAGGGCTTATAGTAAAATGTATTCTTAACTCTAGTAGCTAATTAAAATCATAACTATACTGCTTTTTATAAACGTTTATAAAAAGCAGTAAATTGTACTGCTACTGTTATTCAGCCATAAGTAATTATAATAAGTATAGATCTAGCTTGATCAACAGCCCTCCCGCACACAGTATGATGCCCCCACAAAAAATATGATGCCCCCAGTCACTCCAACACAGTATGATGTCCCCATAGCTTCCTCACATACAGTGCAATGCCCCAACATCCTCACCAACTGTCACGCTGTCTCTGTATACTGGAGGTAGGGGGCCTAAGCTGACCCTAAGCTGGGGCCCTGACTAATCCCTCAACCTGGAGGTACTGTTAAAGGTACAGAAGTCCAGGCCGCCAGCGTAACCCCTACCTCCTGAGGATCCCTGCACCTAAGTAATCTAGTCCTGAGAAGGACCCCGATCACAACAAAAGGGGACAAGTAATAATATGCCCACACACAGTACTTAGACGAACGAGACAGTACAAGGGAAAAACCAAAACCACCTTGCCTACAAAAACTACACAACTACAACAGAGGGAACACCAACGGGAAAGGATATAAATGATAAAGCGAGGTAGGGAAAAAACTCTCCGAATACACTTATCTCTGAAACTCCAAATACCACGATCCGCTCTGTTAGTCTGCATGAAATGCTTTCACCGACACTTCCCTAACAGACCAGCAGGCATTTGAAGGAGTCTCACTACAGCAGCATTGATTGCAGCTGGGCGAGGCTGGACCTCGTCTAGCACAGAGAGAGAGAGAATTAACTCCCTCACTGCCGAAAAACACAAAGCAACAAAAAGTCAGCTGCGAGAAGTCAGGCTGTGTAATCGTGACGATCTTCGTGGCGACACACCCGTGACAGTACCCCCCCTTCTACGAGGGGCCTCCGGACCCTCAGGGCCAGGTTTATCCAGGTGAGTCGTGTGGAAGGCCCGAACTAATCGGTCTGCGTTAATATCCGATGCAGGAACCCACATCCTCTCCTCAGGACCATACCCTTTCCAATGAACCAGGTACTGAAGGGACCGGCGATTAAAGCGTGAATCGATGACCCTTGATACCTGGAACTCCAAGTTACCCTTGACCACCACTGGAGGGGGAGGTAAAGGTGACGGTACCACCGGCGCCACATACCTCTTAAGCAACGATCTGTGGAACACGTTGTGAATTTTAAACGTAGGGGGGAGGTCAAGACAGAATGCCACCGGAAAACAAAAAACTTGTCCCGCCCCCCAGTGAACCTGTCAGGGAGAGCTACTTTAGGTTCTGGTCCGGCTTGCTCCTGAGGATACAAAACCTTGGACCTAACGTCCGCCAGCTCCATGGACAAACTCTGCAACTGCCGAGCTAGACCGGCTACTGGATCCATGGTAGCTGGAGAAAAACTAAGTGGTCGGTGAAAATGTCATGCTGTCTCTGTATACTGGAGGTAGGGGGCCTAAGCTGACCCTAAGCTGGGGCCCTGACTAATCCCTCAACCTGGAGGTACTGTTAAAGGTACAGAGGTCCAGGCTGCCAGCGTAACCCCTACCTCCTGAGGATCCCTGCACCTAAGTAATCTAGTCCTGAGAAGGACCCCGATCACAACAAAAGGGGACAAGTAATAATATGCCCACACACAGTACTTAGACGAACGAGACAGTACAAGGGAAAAACCAAAACCACCTTGCATACAAAAACTACACAACTACAACAGAGGGAACACCAACGGGAAAGGATATAAATGATAAAGCGAGGTAGGGAAAAAACTCTCCGAATACACTTATCTCTGAAACTCCAAATACCACGATCCGCTCTGTTAGTCTGCATGAAATGCTTTCACCGACACTTCCCTAACAGACCAGCAGGCATTTGAAGGAGTCTCACTACAGCAGCATTGATTGCAGCTGGGCGAGGCTGGACCTCGTCTAGCACAGAGAGAGAGAGAATTAACTCCCTCACTGCCGAAAAACACAAAGCACCAAAAAGTCAGCTGCGAGAAGTCAGGCTGTGTAATCGTGACGATCTTCGTGGCGACACACCCGTGACACCAACAGACAGTATGACATCTACACTAGTGATGAGCAAATGTGCTCAGATGATGTGCTACACACTACACACTAAAACAGACTACATAGGCCTCCACACAAAGTATGATTGATCCACTGCCCCATATACTTAGTATGATGGAACTACAGCCCCATATTCATAGTATGATGGAACCATAGCCCTTATGCACAATATAAACCCACACAGCTACCAGCAGAGTGTCATGACCCATTACAACCCCCAAACACAGTATGATGCCCCTTCCACAGAATGATGGGCCCCATAGCCCTCCCACTCAGCATAATGACCAACATACCCCCTACACATAGTATAATTACCTCACATTCCCCAGCACAGAATTATGGCCTCCACAGCCCCCTAAACACAGCATGATGATCCCACAGCCCCCCCACACACAAGTACTGACTTATAATAGAAATGAATAAAATTATTTACCTAACCCTTTACCCTTTGATGTGCTGCTCTGGTCTGTGCATTGTGGTGACTGAGGCTGTGCTCAACAGGCGCAGTCTAGTGATGTCATCGCACCTTTTGGACTGAGACTGAGAAATTGAGGTGCCAGATGGAGACAGTGGCATGGTGTGGTACGCCACTGTTTCCAGCCCTTTAGTAGTCCTGGTCTGTAGGACAGACAGAAACAGCCAAAGGATTATGTTACACGCACGCCGCTAGGTTCAGATAACATAGTAACATAGTAACATAGTTTTCAAGGTTGAAGGAAGACTAAGTCCATCTAGTTCAACCCATAGCCTAACATGTTGATCCAGAGGAAGGCAAAAATCCCCATGTGGCAAACACTAAGCTCCACATTGGGGAAAAAATTCCTTCCCGACTCCATACGACAATCAGACTATTTCCCTGGATCAACTCCATATCAAGTAATCTAGTATATATAACCTGCGAGACGGGTTTAATGAATTCTTTGGAATCCTGGGAGAACCGTTACTTAGAGCGACCATAGGCTGCAGCTTCTCTCAGGTACACGATAGATTCAATTGCTGATCAGACACATCTGACAAGAGTCTTTTCCAACAGTTTAACAGTGGAATTTAATCTGAAGCACGGCTAGTGCAATTCAGGGATATTACAGCAACAATCTTCATTACAGTACAGGCTGAGTTTCTTGAGCAACCGGCTCCAGTAACAATACAGTAGCTTCTTCACAAGGCACAGTATTACAGTCTCTTCGGTAGCATAATTCAGCATAGATTAGATCTCATAGCAGCACACTTCTATGCATACACAACCACAGACTTTTCCTTCACAAGGACACAATAGTACACAGCATTCTTTATCCTGCATGGAGATGGAGGGGGGAGGGTTTCATGAGGGAGATGATCCATGTGACACAATTCCTTCCAGTCCTTATCTTCCTGCCCGATAATACTCTGCACTGTTAGTTCAGGGAGTTTATCTGATCTATGTTTAGTTTCTCTCCTGATCTGAATCCTGTTCAGTTCTTCTGTCAGATCCAGATAACACACAACCTTTCTCTTTGGCTTCAGCCAGACTACAATAACAAGTTCCCCACAATCCCCCTGGGGCTCTGCTAAAACACTCCCTGTCTCCTGTGACTGTGTTAACCCCTCTAGTTGCTGGATGCTTCTGAAGCACAACACTTCCTGTCTCCTGTGCTTGTGTTATTTGTAACAGTTGCTAAATGCTTTTGAAGCAACAGCACTACTTCTGCATGTTACAATGAGAAATAGCTTGAGTGCAGCACTTTGCTCAGTCTTGATCTGGATGGTAACATGAAGCTCCTGGGACACAAATTAAAATCAAGACCCCCTAATATGATGTATTTTATTGCACTGGTTTCTTAAACAGTAAATGGACCTTTGGGCCCCTAAAACCTTTACAAATTGGATGTTATTAAACCTTTGCAACCTCAATAGTAACTCCCCTGAAGGTATCTGCAATAATCTTTCGTATGAATCGTTTATGGTTTTCGGAGATCAAAATTTTCTGCAAATTTCTGAAATGTGCAATGGTGGAATTGAGGATTTTTCCAAAGACCAATAAAATTATTTCCATTTACTAATGCTCAGATTATCTGTTTAAATACATGTTTGACTAATTGTTACAATAACATATTAGGAAGACCTTTAAAATAAAGTATCTTATTAGTTTCTGAATACTTTATTTTTCTAAGTTAAACCTATCAAAATTCAAAGATCTAGCCAAATAGTATTATTGCTCCTCCTTTTCACCATTGCACTTTTGAGGATTTTTTTTTATAATGACTATGGAGTTGATTCCTCTTTTGCCGTTATAAAAGTTTCCACTCTTCTGAAAAGGCTTTCTACCAGATTTTAGAGTGTGTCTGAGAACTTTTCCTCATTCATTCAGAAAAGTATTTCCAAGGTCAGTGAAAAGGGCCTAGCTCTCAAACTCCATTCAAGTCCATGCCAATGATGTTTGATGGATTTGAGATCAGGGCTGTAGGAGGGCCAATCAAGTTCTGCTACACCTATCCTGCTTAGCCATGCTTTTATGGACTTTTGTGCCCTGTGACAAAGTCATGTTGGAACAGAAAACGGCCTTCCCCAAACTGCTTCCAAAAAGTTGAAGCATGCACTTGTCCCAAATGTCTTGGTATGCTGAATTATTAAGATTTCAATTCACTGGAACTATGAGACTTGGGCCAATGTATGATAAACAACCTCATAGCATTATCTCTCCTCTACCAACTTCATAGTTGGCAAAATGCAGTCAGGCAGGTAAACGTCTCCAGACAATCGCCACATCCACACTAATCCATCATACTGCCAGATAGAGAATTGTAATTTGTCACTCCACAGAACACATTTCTACTGCTCTAGAATATAGCGGTGGTGGTCTTTACACCACTCCATCAGACACTTGTCATTGTGCCGAGTGATGTACAGCTTGAAGACAACGGCTGAGGCATGGAAATCTATGTTGAGAAGCTCCAAGAGCACAGTTTTTGTTCTGATGTTACTGCAAGAGGATGTTTGAAACTCTTCAATTAATAAGTCGGGAGAGCGTTGACAACTTTTATGTACTATACGCCTCAGTATTTGATGACCCTGCTATGTAATCTTATGTGGTCTACTATATTGTGGCTGAGTTGGTTCCTAAACGCTTACACTTCTGAATAATACTACTCACAGTTGATTGTGAAATATTTAAGACAAAGGAAGTTTCATAAACTGAATTTTTTTTTATTAAGCTATATTGAAACAAATGGTCGCACATACACTTTTTTTTACACTTCTACAATAATATTTTTTTTATTCTAACGATCAGAAAGCATATGTTGCTTTCCATTGTCTTACTCAAAGTAAAGTTTTCTAAAAAATGGTTTGACTAGGTTTATTGAATGAGGAAACAAACACTACACCATTGTAATTCCATGACATTTTTAATGAAGTGCTAAGAAACTAGAAATGTGTGACCCAGGAATAAATAAAACATTTGCATTTTCATTGCTGCTTGGAGAAACCAAAACAATAGAAGAAGATTATTCAGTCCTTTTACAGAGCAGTTGTATTAGCTTTGGCAATCTCATGCCTGTGTAAACAGCTCTCAATACAGCACATCTTTGGCACCAAAGTTAGAATACAATGCCTACTGTGATTGAGTGGGTGATTTGTAGGCCTATAGTGATTTAGAAGATCTGTTGTATTTTTCTCATGGCACTTTGTTTTGTAGACTTTCATCCTTCATATGTTAACTATATTCTGCATTTTGGCTTGTGAGATCCTGGTTGCTGTCAACCTCCTTTAGAGAGCAAGGCTTTCATTGAAAATGTTGCAATATCTTATCTGCATATATGGTCCATAGAAACAAATTGCAAGCTAGTACTTTTTTCCAATCTTTAGGCTGTGTGCCCACTATGCTTTTTTTAAGCGTTTCCGCAGCGGCAATTCCGCTGCAGAAATGCTTAAAAACGCTTGGTAGAAGGTCTGCCATGTTCCCCAATGATAATCCGCATATGCTGTGCACATGCTGCGGAAATTTCCGCCGCGGATTATCATTGCGGAAAAATCCGCAGCTCTACCAATTATTTTGCGTAAACGCGGCTTTTTCGCTGCCATTGACTTGCATTGAACTGCCTGTCATCCGCATAACTGGATCTGTACATGCGGATGACAGGCAGGATGGTACCGGGGTTTGGAGAAGAGGAGACTCTCCTCCGGACCCGGGTACCATAGTACCTGTAAAAAAAAGAATAAAAAATAAATATTATACTTACCTTCTGATGGCCCCCGGTGTCTTTATCCCATGCGTCCTGGCTTACCGGCAGCTCGCGATGGTCTGAAAAGGACCTGCCGTGACGTCATTTAGTCATGTGACAGGTCACGCGACCGCTGACGTCGGCAGGTCCTTTAGTCTACCGCGATCTGCCGGCAAGCCGAGACAAGGACACTGGGGGCCATCAGAAGGTAAGTATAATATTTATTTTTTACCATTCTTTCGGTCACACTATATAAATCCATTCCGGTTGCATAGATTTATATAGTGTGACCAAGTTGTCTAGCACTTTCCAAGTGATGCTAAAATCGTTTGGAAAGCGCTTGACAACCCGCATGGGGAAATGCATGTGAAGAACGCTTCACTTACGCTTGTCCCTGGCAGGAAAAACGCATGTAAAATCAGCATGCATTTTTTCTGCCAGGGAGATGCAGAAACACTCAGGAAAAATCCGGAGCATTTCTGCATTGTGGGCACATAGCCTTACTGTAACTAAGAGGACAATTTACATTCTGCCTGTATACAGTCAAAGTAATGGCATGTATGTTATCTTTAACTGATTAGTGGAAGTTCAAATTCTGGAGGCCCCACCAAACCATAAAATAAAGGGACTGCAGTGCTAGGTTCTTAGCTTTTTTCTGCATAGTCATTGCCACCTATTCACTTTTGAGAGTTGTAGTTTCTGATCAACAGAGAAGGCCCTGTGCAGAAGTCCTAGTAAATATTTCAACCTGTACATTTGTAAGTGTTTGGACCCCAACTGATCAGATAATGATGACTAGTAAAGTTAGTATGGTGGAAAAACAACTTCAAAAATGACCAGACCAATGCCTTCCATTTAACACTCTTACATCTATGAATTTGTGTCACCTTCATCATGAAAACCCTTAAATATTGTGTCAGCACTGACTCAAAATAACTTTATTACCTAGAGCAACCAATTATAGTCTATATATTAATTCTATAGTTAACTTTACACATCGTTTGCTTTAGCTAACAATGCCACCATTTTCCACAGAGGAGACAGATAAGATAGTTGAGGTGTAAGATATTACTTCATGTAAAAGGGATATGTTCCCCACCTTGGAGACCTAGAAGACTTTAACCAAGCTAACCTTTTCTATTAGAGATGTTCAGTGACTCAGTTCAGTGACCAGATCAGTAATTGGTGGCCCACGGCAGAAGCTGTGAGAACCCTCTCTTTACCTGACTGCAATCCCGTCTCTTCTTTTGAATAGCTGACCTGACGTATTGCAGCATATATGTGATGTTGCACCAGGCTTGCTAATTAAAAGAAGAGATGCAAATGCTGGTTGGTACCTAACTATCTAGTCACTATTTA
Organism: Phyllobates terribilis; assembly: GCF_046119375.1. Classification (NCBI taxonomy): domain Eukaryota; kingdom Metazoa; phylum Chordata; class Amphibia; order Anura; family Dendrobatidae; genus Phyllobates; species Phyllobates terribilis. The sequence continues at coordinate 94,860,806 of NW_027362761.1, read as the reverse complement.
AATGGGTATTCCTCATCTTTGGGATCCCAACTTTCAGGAAAACATGGTCTTCTCAATGGATACTTGGCAATGCCATGTGGTTGAGGAGAAATGAAGATGAACTTATGTGACTATTTTAGTCAAGTCAACAGTAATTACTGACTTGGCTATCTCCACAACTCCCATTAAAGTAAATGGAAGAGCCATGAACATCCTTAATCTAACCCAAGATACAATTGACGGTTTCCCATAATGACTTGAAGGAAATTAATCTGGAAAGCGTGTTGACTACAAATTCATCAAGAAGTGAAGGGTTCTCTAATAGCATTTGGGAGCTGTCATACAGTCATCCTAGCATACAGTAATATATAGAATATGCAACTTATTTCAAACTTACATTTTGTATGTAATTCTATATTTTGTTTACAATGAAGTGAATGTTACCTTCCACTTCCAGAAGGGCAGGTTTAGAAATTGCAGTTCCAAGGCTATTCATAGCTATACAGCGATATTGACCAACATCTTCTCTTTGTACTTTCTGAATTCTCAGACTTCCAGAATCTAAAATTGAGATACGAGCATTCTCCTGCAAATACAGCAATAAACAGCAATACAATTATTCGATAAGCTCAGTTTTCTAATACTGAAATCAATTAACAATATGTCTGCAACTCAATAGTAATAACTAATGAAAACTTTTAACTACTTCAGTTTTTAAGTAGCATGTGATAAGGAATGTGACTATCTGTAGCTGGAAAATAATGATAGAACTTCTTGTCATATGGTTTTGAGCTTGTCTTAGTAAGATATAAATCAGCAGTTAAGCATAAAGTCTTTTTTATATATTTGGTAGTGATTCAAGCTCTCAGGTAGACATTAGTTGGCGTTCACACAGGCAATGCGGTTTGGTCCAAACATGTGCAGTTTTATTGCTTTCATAAAACTCCAAGAAATTAAAAACCAAAGCAGGTTTTGTGCTTCTAGGCACAAAGGTATGAAAGCAAACAAGCAGGTCATTCAGCAGGCATATATAAAGTATGTCAGTGCTGGGTCACCGGAGCAAATTACATTCCTTTCTCTCAGAGAAAACTTTATATGCAGAAGAAGTACGGTCCTACCAGTCTCAGTATATCATTCATCCTGAGCTCCAGGAGCTTTCAGCGCCAAACAGAAGTGTTCATCTCCATGTACAGTTCACACCGAACAGTCAGCAGCTTCCACAAGTTATTCAACAGCTCCAACACACAGACTGCTCAGCTTTCCTAGCTGACCCATGCAGTCTCCATTTTAGTCTTTTCCCAGCTGCAGCTCACATTTTGGCAGGTTACTCACCAGCTTCAACATACTCCATTCTGCTCAACATGCCAGCAGATTGACACAAACTGAACCAATTTTCTGGTTCTTAGTTAAAGCTAGCCAGGTGCATCTAATTATGACCTGCAATGCTGGGATTTAACCCAGTCCAATCTGGGTCAGGGGCATACTGAGCTGTCAGTGTGGTGAGTGACAGTCCAGTCGCCCAATCTGGGCAAGGACATGATGGGATTCTACAGGAGTCTCCTGTTCGGAATGATTCCCATGCTATTTAGCTGACTGTCTGCCTATTGTTTCTGCTAGTTGTACCTCTGGTGTGTGTTTGCTCTGTGCTTTGATCTTTGTTGACCAACCTTGGATTTGCCTTTGACCATCTGTTTGCCTAGTCCCTTTGTCTTGATTTGCTACCTTCTTGGAATTCTGACCCTGGACTGTGACCTGATTACGTCTTTGCATCACCCCTCTATGACGTATCCTCCTGACTTTTGACCTCAGACTCCTTGACTTCTGCACCTCACGGCTTGTTTGTGCATAGTGACTAGCGTCACAGTTTGATTTATGCTTTTTAACTGTGGTACGATAAATACACTTTTTTCAAAAAGATTGCTTACTTTTGTGTGGCAGTATTTTTACAGCCATAAAATGTACATTTATCCCTCAATAAAGGTGTATGTGAGGTTTGTTTTTGCTTAATAAGGCTGTGTGCCCACTATGCATTTTTTAAGTGTTTCCGCAGTGGCAATTTCGCTGCAGAAATGCTTAAAAAATGCTTGGTAGAAGGTTTGCCATGTTCTCCAATGATAATCCACATGTGCTGTGCACATCTTGTGGAAATTTCTGCTGCGGATTATGATTGCGGAAAAATCCGCTGCACTACCAATTATTTTGCGGAATCGCTGCATTTTCGCCGCCATAGACTTGCATTGAACCGCATGACATCCGCATAACTACATATGCACATGCAGATATCATGCGGTTCAATGTACGGATGGTACCCGGGTTTGGAGAAGAGGAGACTCTCCTCCAGACCCGGGTACCATAGTACCTCTAAAAAAAAGTATAAAATAAAAAATATACATTATACTTACCTTCTGATGGCCCCCTGTGTCTTATCCGATCAGTCCTGGCTTGCCGGCAGCTCGCGATGGTCTAAAAGGACCTGCCATGACGTCATTTAGTGGTCGCGTGACCAGTCACATCACTAAATGACGTCATGGATGGTCCTTTTAGGTAAGTATAATATTTATTTTTTACCATTATTTTATGGTGGGAGGGAGCTATGAAATAAATGGCACATTAGTCGTCTCGATCAAAGTAGGACAATAACCTATAATTAATAGCGACACTATCAGTCTGACTCAGTGTTCTGCAAAGAATAATCTGCATAACCACAGATGATTAAGAGTGATCATTTTTTAACTATTTTTTTTTTTTCATTTTAAAACCTTGAAGTCTGCCAGTGAACTATGTTATTAAATGGGCTGTTGGTTACAAGCAGGTTACCATCTGTTTCTATGGTGAGGTCACTTTGACATTACTAAGGCTATATTTGTCTTAAAGAGATTGAAAGGGGTTAGATACAGTCCTAGAAGACGTCAGAGTGTTAAACACATTCTCCAGAGCAATTTAAGTACTTTTGATTTGCAACTAATTCAATTGCCGCAAATCAAATAAATAAAAAAAAATTGCAGAACCTTCTGAAGGGTCAATACAATTGTAATGCTTTTACAAAAAAAAAAAACCCTTTCTGGAAAAATATATTTTCTGAGACCCATATTTCCAAGTTGTATGAGGGTTTTTGAAAGACATGCTTTGGTTTTGGCTCATGTCAATTTTGAGTACTTACTTTTTGATCAGTATAACATTTTTTAGTAAGAGTGTGATTAAAAACATTAATTTTGCCATTATTTTTTATATTTTTAGTGATGTTTACCATACGACATAGATTATTATACTACTGTATAGTACTGATGAATATAATTACATTGATACCTGAAATATATAGTTAGATTTTGTTTTACTTCTTTTGCAAAAGAAAAGCATTCAAAAAATTCATTGTTTCAATTATAATATTCTGTGGGCCACAACTTTTTTCATTTTTCTGATGAGGGAGCTACTGTAATTTTTTACAAATTTAAAATTTGCAAATTGAAGTTTGGTTTCACCTTGCACCAAGAAAAACAAAATAACTTAATAAGAATTAAGAAACTTGTATATTGTCATGAAATTTTATTTCCCCCAAATTAAACCTATACAATAAAAAACATGTTTCAATAAATGTTTACTAACTCCACAATTTATCATGAAAATGTATTCATCATTTTACATTCCAATGCTTACCTTAACAGCATTTTCTCCTTTAATCCATGATACAGATGGTTTGGGATTTCCCAGGTTATTACAAGGGAGGACTGCTTTTACTCCTTCTATAAGCCTTACATTCATTGGTGGGCGGGTAATTTTTGGTTCTAAAAGTAAAAATAAACTGTAAAATGCTGCAGAATATGTTGGTACTATATAAATAAAAAAATATTAAGAAATAAAAACAGTCAATGGAATAACTAGAAACATCTGCATAAAGTATTTTATCTTATGTAATGCAGCGACTTGCGGCATTACGGTAATGGTCCAGGATGTGTTTTGGCTGACCATGTACCTCCCCCTCAGGTGACTGGTCACATGACTGTGACATAGCACAGGTCCTGTGCACACAGAATGTCTGGTCACATGACTGTGACATAGCACAGGTCCTGTGCACACAGAATGTCTGATCACATGACTGACATCAGCACAGGTCCTGTGTGCGTGTACTACAGGATATATAAACCCTGGTAGTCTTGAGACAGGGTGTGTAAGGCGTGAGGCCTGTTCCCGTGTGGGACATCGTTAGTGTGAAGCCTGGTGAAGCCTTTAAGGTCGTGGCTGGATCCTTTGGTGTAAGCGATGCCAGTGGCCTTGGAGGGCAGAGGCTTGAAAGACAAGAGTCCTGAAAGGCAGAGGCTGGATGTTAAGTGTGAAGACATACCAGTAGCCTTCGAAGGTACGAAGGCTGGAGACCCCCACCTGGGAAGCCTAAAAGCCACAGCGGTGGCAGAACGAAACCGTTAAGACCCAGCAAAAGGTAAAAGCGGTACGTTATATGGACATTGTTATAGTTACTTTGCTGAAGGCTGTAACTGGAGCCAAGTGGGCATAGCTGCCACTGGAAAGGCTCGTGGACATTATATGTGTGATAAGCGGTTTATGATAAATAATAAACTGCTGCATTGTGAAATACCGGAAAGACATTGCATGTGTGCTTTAATTGACCCGGTGCAGCGAGTATCCCCCAGTATGATGACTAGCGCTGCCTTACACTTAATTAAATAAAATATAGAGCATCAATGTGACAGATAGGAGATCTCTGGTCCATGAATGAAAATCTGAGAATGTAAGATGAACATAGAAAATCTAGCAATAAAAGTATTAATCATTCTTAAGGTATGAAAAAAAAATTATTCAACTGACGGCAGTCAAAGAATAAAGTTCTAAAATATAAGAATAATGCAAAAGTGTTGCCTCCATGCTAATTTTTCTTATATTAAAAAAAGTATGTATATGTGTAATAAACAGTTAAAAGTTGTATAAATGAAACTAGTTAATTCATGTCTAAAAATAAGTTTATATATTATTTTTAAAGTCCTTCTATGAATGCTGCAAAACTTATGCCCAGATATTCACAACTGTTTGCCTATACATTATCAGACATTGGACATTTACTACAATTGTAAAAAAGAACTAAAATATATATTTCAGCTGATGAAGATGGAGGTACGGTTATACATGTGGGCTTGCTTTTCCAACACTGGAGTGACATATGGCTGGTTATCATGCATAATGCACTTTAGTATATTGTAATTTCTTTATGCTGACATGTATTTATACGCTTTATATTCATACTATGTAATTTGTTTAGATTTGAAGTGGATTTACATACATTTATAATAATAATTATTTCATTGCTGATTCTAGCCTTATTAACAGACCCTGTGGGATGGTATTTTTCCCTGTAATTGGTTGTTTTGATTGAAAAATTTTAAATTGAAAAATTAAGCAGAATTTAGTTAATAGACTGTAAGCTTGCGAGCAGGGCCCTCACTCCTCTTGGTATCTGTTGAATTACTGTATGTATCACTCTGTCTGCCCTGTGACTGAACCCATGCCAGCACCACCCCCACTTATACCGGAACGCTGCCGGGAGGGGTTAAAGTTTCTTTTCGAACCGCAGCGCCGGACAGATTGACCCCATATCTGCGAGATAATAGCATTTTTTCTGGTGACAGGTCCCCTTTAACTATTTGGACATATATTTTATATTAACCCTGTTAATTGTAAATAAATTAAAAACAGCAAAAATAAATGATTGAATGAATAAATCAAAAAATAAAACTCAGTGTGTTGCTTGCGCTGTGCAATTTTACACTACTTCAAAGTGAATATGTTTTATTCTGAACATATTTCTTGTTTTCTGTAGATCAATTTTCAGCTTTTCTGTACAAAATTGGGTCAGCACTGGCTCTTCAATATACAGCGGGTGAAATAAGTATTGAGCACGTCACCAATTATTTAAGTAAATATATTTCTAAAGGTGCTATTAATGTGAAATTCTTACCAGATGTTGGTAAAAAAACATTCAATCCACACAGGCAAAGAAATCAAACCATAGATGTGCATAATATAAGACACACTTTTTTCCTCCAATATTTTCGAGGAAAGTGGGGGGGTGCGTCTTATAGTCCGGATATATGGTTGTGGATGGTTGTCCGGCTGTGGATGGTGAGGATGGGGGGGTTTGCAGTAGGTCACAGAGGCAGGAGCAGCCTTCTGCAGCTCACACTGTGCCCGCAGCTGTAGAAAATGAATATTCACTGCTCCCCATGCCTATAGTCCCTCCCACCTCTAGGCACTGAAGCCAGCGGTGGGAGGGACTATGGGCATGGGGAGCAGTGACTATTCATGCTCTTTAATAGCGGGCACACTGTTAGCTGCAGCTGTGGCTCCTGCAGCTGCTCGGCGATCTAGTGTGCCCACTACTGAAGAGCATGAATATTCACTGTTCTCCACTCCCAAGGTCATGGAAAACGGTGAATATTCATGCTCTTTAATAGCAGGCACACGATAGCCAAGCAGCTGCAGGAGCTGCGGATACAGCTAACAGTGTGCCCGCTATTAAAAAGCAAGAATATTCACTCCTCCCCACTCCCATAGTACCGGGTGTGGAGAGGAGTGAATCTTCCGGCGGCTGACCTGAGCGTGTGAGGGCGCATGTTTGTGACGTCATGCGCTGCTCACATGCTGATGTCAGCTGCTGGCAACGGGACAGGATGCTGCATGAGGGGGCCATGAATACCAGGATGGGAAATGGGGGGGGTGCCATGAATACCAGGATAGGAATGGGGGGTGCCAGAAATACCAGGATGTGAATGGGGATGAGGGGAGCCATGAATACCAGGATGGGGATTGGGGGAGCCATCAATACCAGGATGGGGATGGGGGGGTGCCTTGAATACCAGGATGGGGATGGGGTGTGCCATATATTCCAAGATGGGAATGGGGGGTGCCATGTATGCCAGGATGAGGGGCCATGTATACCAGGATGGGGGGCCATGAATAACAGAATGGAGAGACATGTATACTAGGATGGGGAGCATACATAATAGGATGGAGGGCAATATATATGAGGATGGGGATGGGGGACAATGTACACCACGATGAGGATGGGGGATCATGAATACCAGGATAGGGGGCCATGTGCACCAGGATGGGGATAGGGGCATATATGCCAGGATGGGAATGGGTTCCACGTATATATCATGATGGGCGGCATATATACTAGGATGGGAAATATTAGTTCAGAATTGGGGGACGTTACTCCTATAACAGTGTCGTCAGCAGTCTTCCCTCCATAACAGTGCATCATGACCACATTTTTTGCTTCATTTTTTTTTATTCTATTTTATTCTATTTTCCTCCTCTAAAACGTAGGTGCGTCTTATGGTCTGGTGCGTCTTATAATCTGAAAAATACGGTAAGTTATATGAAATAATGAGAAATGACACGTGGAAAAAGTATTGAACACATGAAGAAAGAGAGGTGCAAAAAGCAATGGAAAGTCATGACACCAGCGGAAATCTATCAGTAATTAGAAAGCAATCTTGCCACTTAGTGAAAAATAATATCAACTTTTTCAACTGATGGCCTATAAAAAGGTGTCTTATTACCAAGGCGCCACACAAGAAACATGTTATGATCGGTAAAAACCAATGAGCTGTCTCAATACCTTTGCAACCATATTGTTGAAAAATATACTGATGGCATTGGTTACAGAAGAATTTCTAAACTACTGAAGGCTCCAGTGAGCACTATTAAGGCCATAATCTGCAAGTGGAAAGAACATCATTTCACCTTAAACCAGCCACGACAATGTGCTCCTTGCAGGATTTCAGACAGAGGATTGAAAATAACTATCAGAAAAGTTGCCCAAGGGTCAAATATCACCTGTGGAGAGCTACAGAAAGACCAGGAATCTGCAGGTACAATTATTTCAAAGAAAACTATAAGTAATCCACTCAACCTCCGTTGCCTGTATGCACGCTCACCACGCAAAACTCCATTGCTGAACAAAGAGCATGTTAAAGCATGTTAAAAGTTTGCTAAACAATATTTAGGCAAGCCTATGAAATACTGGGAGAATATAGTCTGGTTAGATGAGACCCAGTAGGGCTGTTTTTCATCACATGACACTGGAAAACTTCATATAGGTGAAAGAAAGATGAATGGACAAATATTCTAACATATTCTAGACCAAGACCAGGATGATGAAGTTGAAATGAGGATGGATATTTCAGCAGGACAATGATCCCAAGCAGACAGCCAGGAAACTCTCAATTGGTTTCAGAGAAAGAGAATATAAAGCTGGTAGAATGGCCTAGCCAATCACCTGACCTGAATCCAATAGAAAATTTATAGAAGTAACTAAAGCTTTGAGTTCATTGAAGGAGCCAACAGAACCTTCAGGATTTGAAGAGTGTTTGTACGGAAGAATGTGCCAAAATAACTCTTAAGCAATGCATGCTGCTAGTTTCTCCATACAGAAGGCATCTTGAAGCTGTCATCACCATCAAAGGCTTTTGTACAAAGTGTTAAATACATTCCAGGAAGTGAGTGCAATACTTTTTCCCTGTGTCATTTCTCATTACTACACATAACTTAATTTATGGACATCTGTGGTTTGATTTCTTTACCTTTGTCGATTGGATGAGTTACATCTGGTGAGAATTTCATGTCAATAGCAGCTCTAGAAATATTTTTACTTAGAGAATTGGTGACGTATTCAATACTTATTTCACCCTCTGTGTTTAGTTGGAAGGTGGGTCTAGTACAGATAACATTTGTATTATTTGGAAGGAAAATTATATAAGGATAGGTAGGAAATTAACACTATATACACAGATAATGTTACCGATGGATGTCAATTGCCAGTCTCTGGACAGAAGGGGATGTGGCTGTATGCCATTGTCTTCCTTTAGGCTATAGTCACATATCATTGTAGCATAAATTCAGTGGCACCATGGGAGCCTATGTCTGAAACCCCACAAACCAGGATTCAGGTGTATCTGCTGATGGGGCTATTGACTATAATTATTCAGATGTAGTCTTGGTGCGTCTTGGTGCCCACCTCAACTATGCCAAAAATTATGTTTGACAGAACCCACTGTGACTCCATCTGCATCATTATAGTCAAAGTAAAGTCCTTTAGCATTTTGCAGGGCTTCAGACATAAGCTCCTTTGGAAGGAGTCACTGAACGGATGCTAAAACACTATGTGAACATAGCCTTAGTCTAATAGCACTTTTCTGTCTTTTGACTCCCATTCATTGCAGGTTTCATAAAGCACACATAACAAAGCACACAAAAGACATCTAAGAAATGAGATTGCCTTAAATATGACCAATTTTAGAAAAAGATAAAAAAAAATATATAATATCCTTTCTACCTACTTAAATCTAATGAATGAAACTAAACTGAAATTGTTGATGTCCTCCATTTAATTCTGCCAAAATCCTCTCTAAAAACAATTAAACAAAACTATAAATGGAACCCAGAGAATCCATTCTTGCTCGAAGCACATATTTGCTGGATCAATTTCAGATGTTTTGAAAGCATTCAAGGACTGACAGGCTTGCTAATTGGGTTTTAAGGAGTGAACAACTGTTGGCACAGACTGAACTCATTTTTATTATCACTGACACTTACTCATTTTCACTTGCAAAGCTCCACAGCTTTTTGCTGGATCTCCAACACCATTTTTAGCCAGGCAACAGTAAACGCCGTCATCACCTTCCTCCACACTCAGAATGGTCAAGAGTTGCCCATTTTCTCGAATGCTGTAACGTGTATCAAACAACCTGTAGAAATGGTGTCAATTCTATTGGTTAACAACTGGACAATTTTTGTCAACATTATATGTAATTATTATTAAGCCACAATTATGAGTCAATGCAATGCATTGTGAATAGTGTAATTGCTGTTTATCTGCAAGCATGTGTGGATGTTAGCTCAATATATAAAAGTAAATGAACACAGATTTTTTATATTTTTGATTTACTGGATTTGGTATAATTAATTAAACAAATGCCAACATATTTGATTTATAATACTGTTACAGACACAATATCGAAAGATTCATATTGCAAACTCGGCTTGATTGACAGGTCTCTCTCTATGCTAGCAAGAGACCTGTCAATCAATCCAAGTTGCATGAGGACAGCATGACATGGCATTGCCCAGATGACAGGTCTCCCTGTTCTCAGAAGCAACCGCAGCATTTCAGAATAAAACAGATAGTTTTACTCCAAAACGTACCTCAATTAGGGCTGGTGCAGATGACCGTAAGAATCATTGCACCAGCACATGTCCAATTTTTCCTCAAACGGACCCCGCTGGGGGAAAAAAAATCGCAACATGCCTGAGTTTGATCCGATATTTGGATCGTATTCAGCCATGCAAGTCAATGAGTGCATAGAAAACATGACACTATACTGGGATCACATCCAAGCATGGTCCAATTTCCACGGACTGACAGTATAGAGAAAATGGAGAAATTTTTCCCTCCATCTTCTCATCATCCAAGAGAATCAGAGCACATAACAATCACACTTTGATCAAACTCTGATCAGAGTGTGGTTGCATGATCGACTCAATTCTCTTGGATGAGAAAACATACGGTCCTCTGCACCTAGCTTTATTCTGCACATGGTTCAGGCATAATAAATCTCCTGACAAGTTCATTTTAATATTTTCCTGTACAGGAAAGTATAATATAAGTTTCATTCCTGCTTCCCCTTCTTGTACTTGATTTCCTTTTTATATGTTTTGTTGAGTTAGATCTATGATTGGAAATTTCTGTAATACAAAAGTGATGCTTGATCTGTGTATCTACCATATCATGTTCGGAAGCAGTAAAATGGGATAGCATGGCTTTACATTTATACATATCCCTCAGCTCCTAGAGATATGGACACTTCTACATAACTGTTTTGACAAGTAGAAGGTGAGCAAACGGAAAATGTTCTGCTCAGCTGTTCTGTGCAAGCACAATTTAGATAAACTCATTGGAAACACATGTACGTGCTGACAAGTGCCAAAAATGTATTTGAAGAACTTATTTGAATTCTTTTTTTCCATTCTAGAAGAAGATTAGGGAGAAAATACACGCAAACATTAAAATGTGTTCAATTTGTATGTATAATATATTATCTAAAATGTAACTAGAATTATCACCCTCAACATTATTGTTATATTTATGTTATAACTGTTTTGCAGTTTTGTATCACTAAGCTTTACTATTAAATGTATCCTTCATTGTATCCATCAAAATGTCACTTTTCTCTTTACAGTAGTAGGGTATCACTACAAAAATTCTATCTAGCATAAAGTTTTTTTTATGTATTTATATTTTTTGGAGATGTGCTATTTTTTAAGAGATTTGCCCAGGAGGGAAAGGAAGGCAGACAGACCCCTTTTCTAGAAAATTGTAGTTGTGTATGTTGTGCACTGAGCCCTCAGTGTGATTGTGTGATGTGATAAATAGTATAAGTCTATAAGTATAAGTGTTGATTAGAGATGAGCGTTGTTCTACTCGAACTGTTCGCCAATCTCAAATTCGAGCTGTTTTGGGCGGTGTTCGAGCCGTTCGGCGAACACGAACAATTTGAGAAAAATTCGGCTGTTCGAGGTTATGTTTGATAACTGTTCGTGCACCAAAATCATAACTGGATTTTTTCTCAGTAATGATGAAAATTAATGTTAATACGCAGTTTGAGTGTACAGCGGGGTGGGGGGAGGGGCAGGGGATGGATCTCTGCAGGAACAATGAAGATCTCCATTTTTTTTTCTCTTTCCCGCATTTACAGTGGGGAGGTGCAATCTGTCAGCCTATCAGCAGCGCACACACGGAGCGAAGTGCTTTTTTTCACACAAGCAAGGGCATGTGTCATTGGCAGTGTATGTCACATGTCCTTGCCCTATAAGACCAAGCCATTTTCCCCGTCGCCACCATTTTCTCACTGCTGCAGCTGCGTGTTAGACGGCACCGCTGTTGCTGTGTGCGCTATACCTTGTTAATTTCAAGCCAATTTTCGCACAAATATACAGATAGCTTGGGAGTAGGGAATAGTTGTGATTGCAGTCCTTTTAAGGACTAGGTTACAGCATTTCCTACGACTTTTATCAGGCAGGTCTGTGCTCTTAAATAGATAGGTTGTGGGAGTAAAGACTAATTGTAATTGGAGTCCTTTTCAGGACTAGGTTACATCAGTTCCTATCAGTTTTTGCCAGGCAGGTCTGTGCCAGTGCTGTGCAAGTTTTTTTCACAGCATTTGGCTGAATCTAGCAAAGCTAATCCTTTTTGGCCTATTGCAGAGTGTGTTAGTCAGTGGAGTAGCCTATCTGTGTTGCAAGATATACCACCTGTGTATAGAATACCAATTTTTTTACTGCACCTAGTGAAGTAAAATCTTTTGGGCATAGCATCATTCTATTAGTCCATCTATACTGACCTCCATCAGGTTGCAAACTGAATCTAATTTTTTTCTGCATCTAGCTCTGAAAAAATATTTGGCCTTCTAGCAGTGTGTGGGACTTGTTCTATTAGTCCACCTATACTGACCTCCATCAGGTTGCAAACTGAATATATTTTTTTCTGCATCTACCTCTGAAAAAATATTGGGCTTCTAGCTGTGTGTGGGACTTGTTGTATTAGTCCATCTATACTGACCTCCATCAGGTTGCAAACTGAATATATTTTTTTCTGCATCTACCTCTGAAAAAATATTGGGCTTCTAGCTGTGTGTGGGTCTTGTTCTATTAATCCATCTGTACAGACCTCCATCAGGTTGCAAACTGAATATAATTTTTTTCTGCATCTAGCTCTGAAAAAATATTTGGCCTTCTAGTAGTGTGTGGGACTTTCTCTGTTAGTCCATCTATACTGACCTCCATCAGGTTGCAAACTGAATATATTTTTTTCTGCATCTACCTCTGAAAAAATATTGGGCTTCTAGCTGTGTGTGGGTCTTGTTCTATTAATCCATCTATACTGACCTCCATCAGGTTGCAAACTGAATATATATTTTTCTGCATCTACCTCTGAAAAAATATTGGGCTTCTAGCTGTGTGTGGGACTTGTTGTATTAGTCCATCTATACTGACCTCCATCAGGTTGCAAACTGAATATATTTTTTTCTGCATCTACCTCTGAAAAAATATTGGGCTTCTAGCTGTGTGTGGGTCTTGTTCTATTAATCCATCTATACTGACCTCCATCAGGTTGCAAACTGAATATAATTTTTTTCTGCATCTAGCTCTGAAAAAATATTTGGCCTTCTAGTAGTGTGTCGGACTTTCTCTATTAGTCCATCTATACTGACCTCCATCAGGTTGCAAATTAAAAATAATTTGTATCTGCATCTACAGTACCTCTGAAAAAATATTTGGGCTTCTAGCTGTGTGTGGGACTTGTTGTATTAGTCCATCTATACTGACCTCCATCAGGTTGCAAACTGAATATATTTTTTTCTGCATCTACCTCTGAAAAAATATTGGGCTTCTAGCTGTGTGTGGGACTTGTTCTATTAATCCATCTATACAGACCTCCATCAGGTTGCAAACTGAATATATTTTTTTCTGCATCTACCTCTGAAAAAATATTGGGCTTCTAGCTGTGTGTGGGACTTGTTGTATTAGTCCATCTATACTGACCTCCATCAGGTTGCAAACTGAATATATTTTTTTCTACATCTACCTCTGAAAAAATATTGGGCTTCTAGCTGTGTGTGGGACTTGTTCTATTAATCCATCTATACAGACCTCCATCAGGTTGCAAACTGAATATATTTTTTTCTGCATCTACCTCTGAAAAAATATTGGGCTTCTAGCTGTGTGTGGGACTTGTTGTATTAGTCCATCTATACTGACCTCCATCAGGTTGCAAACTGAATATAATTTTTTTCTGCATCTAGCTCTGAAAAAATATTTGGCCTTCTAGTAGTGTGTCGGACTTTCTCTATTAGTCCATCTATACTGACCTCCATCAGGTTGCAAATTAAAAATAATTTTTATCTGCATCTACAGTACCTCTGAAAAAATATTTGGGCTTCTAGCTGTGTGTGGGACTTGTTGTATTAGTCCATCTATACTGACCTCCATCAGGTTGCAAACTGAATATATTTTTTTCTGCATCTACCTCTGAAAAAATATTGGGCTTCTAGCTGTGTGTGGGACTTGTTCTATTAATCCATCTATACAGACCTCCATCAGGTTGCAAACTGAATATATTTTTTTCTGCATCTACCTCTGAAAAAATATTGGGCTTCTAGCTGTGTGTGGGACTTGTTGTATTAGTCCATCTATACTGACCTCCATCAGGTTGCAAACTGAATATATTTTTTTCTGCATCTACCTCTGAAAAAATATTGGGCTTCTAGCTGTGTGTGGGACTTGTTGTATTAGTCCATCTATACTGACCTCCATCAGGTTGCAAATTGAATATAATTTTTTTCTGCATCTAACCCAGCCAATAGTTTTGGCCTAATACCACAGTTTGGCCACTCAGCTCTGCTCGGTTACCATCCATTGTTTTTTTGTGCAAACAACTCCAGAGTTGTGAATTTGTTAACCACCAAAATGAGTGGAAAAAGGCCTGCTGCTGGTGGAAAGGGGAATAGGCGTGTTGGGAAGGGGAAAAAAGGTTGTGTCCGTGGGGTATGTGTTAAAACAACAGTAACATCTGCAGAAGAAAGACCATCTTCCAGCCAAACTAAAATGTCTACTTCTTTTAGCGGACAATGTGATAAGATCCCTTTCTTACGGCCACGCCAATCGCTACAAATTCCAGATGAGGCACAAAAACAGCAGGTGCTTCAACGGATATCAAGTGCTCCTTTAAGTGGGCTCTCCTCCACATCAACTTCAACATCACAAATACTCCAGTCCTCAAAGGTGTCACCCAAATCGCACTTGCTTCCTCACAGCTCCCAAATCTCCAGCTGCCCGTCTGAGTATGAGGTAGAACAGATGGTTGAGTCTGCAGAGCTGTTTACTCATACTATAGCCTGGGAATCAGAGGTCGACTCCAGCGCTTCTGTGAATCCAGACGAGGAAATGATCTGCACTGATGCCCAGAATCTTTATGCGTCCGATCCAGGACCAGACGCAGAAGGTTCTGACCATAATGTAGACCCTCATTCCCAAACTGTAACTCCTGTTGGTGGAGACAATGAGGAAGACGATGATAAGACTCAAATACCTGATTGGAGCGACAACTTTAGTTTTTTGTCAGGGCAGGAACAGGTTGGCTCTGAGGACGACGGGTGTGATAACACACAGGGTGATGATGATGAGGTTGGAGATCCCACTTACTGTCAACCCACAGTCAGCCAAGAGATGAGGTCAGCAGAGGAGGTGGAGGAAGATGCTAGTGACGATGAGGTCAGGTTGCGCCTTCCTGGACAGAGACATAGTACTGGAAGCACGTCAACAACTGCATCCTCAAACACAACTCTGCCTCTCACCACAAGTCGTGGTGGCTCTTCAGGTCGCATGGGTGCTAAGCCTTGCATAGCCTGGGCATTTTTTCAGATCGATAAAGATGACCCAACTCGTGTTATCTGTAACATTTGTCAGCAAAAGCTAAGTAGAGGCCAAAAAATACATAGTATGAGTACTTCATGCATGAACCGGCACATGGACATGAAGCATAAGTTGCAGTGGGAAGCTCAGTGTGCTACAATGCAGCCTAGCCGGCCGGGCCAACCACCGTCTGCCATATCTTGTGCATCCGCGGCCTCTTCATCCTCTGTGACTGGGGGGACAGCAGTCACACCTGTTTTGGGGCGCAGACCTGCCACCTCTTTACCCGCAACAGGCAGCGTGATTGGCAGGTCATCATTTTCTTTGGAGGTGGTAACACCAGCTGGTGTTGAGCGCTGTCCGACATCGATAGCACCACCTTTGGATCAAGGCAACCTAACATGTCCACCTGCATCTTCCTCACAGACCGGCAGTTTGCCGGGGACACCCTTATCAACCCTGTCTAAGCACAATAGCCAGCCCTCGGTCCCTCAGATGTGGACAAGTAAAAGACCATTTCCTCCTAGCCATGAGAAAGCTAAGAGGTTGAATTTCACCATCTGCAAGCTCTTGGCTACAGAAATGCTGCCTTTCCGCCTGGTGGACACAGAGGATTTTCGAGACCTTATGTCCGTCGCAGTGCCCCAGTACCAGATGCCCAGTCGGCACTACTTCTCAAAGAAAGGTGTGCCTGCGCTCCAACAGCATGTGGCACACAACATCACCGCTTCTTTGAGAAACTCTGTGTGTGACAGGGTGCATTTCACCACAGACACTTGGACGAGTAGGCATGGACAGGGGCGTTACATGTCGCTGACTGGGCACTGGGTAACTATGGTGACAGCAGGACAAGGGGCTGCTGTCCAAGTCTTGCCGTCCCCACGAGTTGTGCGTCAATCCTCTTTATGTCAAAGTTCCTCCACTGCTTCTGCCTCCTCAACCTCCTCTCGGTCTTCCACCTGCACCCAAAGCCTGTCTGGTCATGCCAAAAGCTTTCTAACTGCGCAGAAGGGATCCTGCACACCTCCTTACTATGCTGGCAGTAGGGCTCAACGTCATCAGGCGGTTTTTACTTTGAAATGTCTGGGAAATGTGAGTCACACAGCTGAGGAGTTGTGGTCAGCTCTGGAGAACCAATTTCATGAATGGCTGTCTCCACTGGACCTGAAACCAGGGAAGGCCGTGTGCGACAATGCTGCAAACCTGGGTGCGGCCCTTCGCCGGGGCAATGTCACACACGTGCCTTGTATGGATCACGTGTTGAACCTGGTTGTCCAGCAATTTTTAGCCCACTATCCCAGACTAGATGGCCTTCTGCAGAGGGCACGGTCGCTGTGTGCTCACTTCCGCCGTTCGCATCCCGCAGCTCAGCGACTTACATCTCTACAGAAGTCGTTGGGCCTGCCACTTCACCGGCTAAAATGCGATGTGCCTACCCGGTGGAATTCAACTCTGCACATGTTGCAGCGACTGTGGCAGCACCGACAAGCCCTGGTGCAATACGTTCTGACGTATAGCCTGGGCCAACGAGATCCAGAGGTGGGGCAAATCACGCTGGAGGAGTGGTCTCAGATCAGGGACCTATGCACCCTTCTGCACAGTTTTGAAATGGCGACGAAGATGTTTAGTGCTGATGATGCCATTATCAGCATGACTATTCCGGTGATTTACATGCTGGAGCACATGTTAAACAGAATTCGGAGTCAGGTGGTGGCACAAGAGGAGGTGGAGGAAGTAGAGGAGGAGGAGTTGTATGCGGAACGGCTAACATCTGCAAGGTCCAGACGGTCGGCAGCACCAAGGCGGCAGGCATGTGAGGGTGGGGGAGATGGTTTTACCAGGGCGCATGGTAGCAGCCAAACTAGTGAGGAAGGTGCAGGAGCCCAGGAAGAAGTGGAGGACGAACTGATGGAAGACTCATCAGATGAGGGAGACCTTGATCACATTTCTGTTGTGCGAGGTTGGGGGGAGAGGACAGAGGAAGGAAGCATGATTGTTACCTCGCCACCAACACAACAGGGACTTGGTGCTCCTGGATGCGCAACACACATGAGTGCCTTCTTGCTGCACTACCTGCAACATGACCCTCGAATTGTGAGAATTAGAAATAATCCTGACTACTGGGTTGCCACACTGTTAGATCCCCGGTACAAAAGTAAATTTGCCGAAATTATTCCTGCCATAGAAAGGGATGCACGCATGCAGGAGTATCAGCAGAGACTGTTGCAGAATCTTACATGTGCTTTTCCACAAAACACCAGTGGTGCACGTAGTGAATCTCACAGTTCCAACTTGCCAACCGTGGGACCGTCAAGTGTTCAGCACTCAAACCGTAACAGAACCACAGTATCTGCTGGTAACATCAATTTTGCGGAATCATTTCACCACTTTTTTAGCCCATCCTTTGCAAGGCCACAGGAGACAAGAAGTCTGACACATAGTCAACGCCTAGAGACGATGGTACAGGAGTATCTCCAAGTAAACATTGAAGCCACGACTGTGTCACTGGACCCTTGCTCTTTTTGGGCTTCCAATCTGGATAAATGGCCGGAGCTAGCCACTTACGCCTTGGAGATCTTGTCATGCCCCGCAGCCAGCGTTCTGTCTGAACGTGTGTTCAGCGCTGCTGGTGGTGTGCTGACAGATAAGCGCACGCGGCTCTCCACTGATAATGTAGACAGACTCACGTTCATAAAGATGAACAAATCATGGATCCGAAACTACTTTTCTACCCCTGTGTCATCCTGGGGAGAGTAAAAGCTTGATGATTGGTTAAAATCACCCTACCAACCGTTTTAAGCTTTCAAATTACTAATCATGTTTATCTGTATCTTGACTGGAAAATAATTTGGGCTTTGTAGCAGCGTGCAGCACTGATCCTTTTAGGCCATCTATAATAAGCTCCACCAGATTTAAAATTAAAAATAATTTTTAGCTGCATCTAGCCCGGAAAATAATTTTGGGGCTCCGAGATGCGCAAGACACATAAGTGCCTTCTTGCTGCACTACCTGCAGCATGACCCTCATATTGTCAGAATTCGAAGTAATCATGACTACTGGGTTGCCACACTCTTAGATCCCCCAAACTTTTCGATCAACCTTTTCATTTTAATAAAGACCAAAAAAATGGTCATTTTTGAAATTATAAGCATTAGCAGGTTGTTAGAAACTGAAATCAAACAGTTTTCAACTCAAAACTTTATTCTAGGTGATGTTACATTTTCACATAGGACCCCTTGTTCGAAAGGAGCTTCTGAACTCTCTCGTCCATTGAATTTGTCAGGTTTTGGATGGTTTCTGCTTCAATTGTTTTGCATGAGGACAGAATACCCTCCCAGAGCTGTTGCTTAGATGTGAACTGCCTCCCGCCATCATAGACACTCCTTTTAATGATGCTCCAAAGGTTCTGAATGGGGTAGAGGTCAGGGGAGCATGGGGGTCACACCATAAGTTTGTCCCCTTTTATGCCCATATCAGCCAGAGATGCAGATGTTTTATGTGCAGCATGAGATGGTGCATTATCATGCAGAAAAATGATCTTGCTGTGAAATACACGGTTCTTCTTCTTGAACCATGGCAGGAAGTGCTGTTTGAGAAAATCCACATACATTATGGAGTTCATCTTTAGCGCCTTAAGGGATCCTAAAGGGGCCGACAATCTCTCTCCCCATGATTCCAGCCCAAAACATTACTCCACTTCCTCCTTGTTGGCGCTGTAGCCGTGTTTGCGTGGGGTGTCCATCAACCAGCCATCCTCCACTCCATCCATCTGGACCATCGAGCGCTGCACGGCACTCATCCGTGAACAAAACAGTTTTGAAATCAGTCTTCATGTAATGTTTGGCCCACTGGAGCCGTTTCTGCTTGTGTGAAGTGGATAGAGGAGGTCGACAGGATGGCGTATGCACAGCTGCAAACCTCTGAAGGACCCTGCATCTTGTTGTTCGGGGGACGTTGGAGGCACAAGCAGCTTCAAAAACTTGTCTGCTGCTATGACAAGGCTTTTTTGCAGCTGCTCTTTCAACCTGACGTAATTGCCTGTAGGAAAGAGTCCTCAATTTGCCCTTATCAGCACGCACACGTGTGTACTGTGAATCAGCTACATACTTCTTGATTGCCAAGACACTTCATCCTGATCATCGCACAATGTTGATTGTAGTCATGCCTTGACCTAAACACTCCACAATTTGTTGCTTCTCAGCAGCCAACACATCCTTTTTCTTTCCCATTTTGGCAGAAAATGTAGGCTGCTTAATAATGTGAGAGAGCCTTCTTAAGTAGTCTTGCCTTTCATTGGACACACCTGCCAAACTAATTAGCACAGGTGTCTGCAATTGCTTACAGTGATATAAAGAGCCCTGACACACATCACCATCAATGAGTTTAACTGACAAACAAACAAATTCTTCCCTTATCACTCCTAAACACTTTTTGCATAATAATTTGGAACGCAGTGTACATGTGCTTTTCCACAAAACGCCAGTGGTTCACGTAGTGAATCTTACAGTTCTAACTTGCCAACCGTGGTCTGTATGGAATTGTTCAATAAAGGGCCCAAAATTAAGATAACATAGATGGGAGAGGTCTCTATGAATAGGAATTCCTAAGTATTTGATACCCTGTGAGGGCCAGGCAAAGGGAAAGCTGGACTGGATGGAATCCTATATGGATTTGGGGAGGGAGACATCGAGGGCCTCAGACTTCGCTGCATTGATTTTAAAATTTTACCATGTAACAAAGTGATCTATTTCAGCCATAACAGCAGGGATGGATATATGTGATTGAGTGATATATACTAGGACATCATCAGCAAATAGAGAGCACTTGTACTCGGTGCCTCCCACCTCAATCCACCTAATATTGGGGTTATGGCGAATTGATGAGAGCAGGTGCTCCGTCACTAGGATGTATAAGAGAGGGGACAGAGGACATCCCTGCCTTGTCCCATTGGTGATTGTGAAAGGTGATGAAAATGTTCTGACGTACCCCCTGGGCCTTGGGACACCCGGAGCCGGACCCTTTTTGGTGGATGCTGGTGGTTGTAGTCTTCGTGGCGGCGACCCGGTTCCGTGGCTCAGGGCGGTCAAACCAGTGGCGGAACTATTTATGTGGTTTTGATGTTTAAATGTCCGACTACGCCACCCGTGGATTGCGGTCAGAGTGAACCGCCGCTACAGGGCAGACCGCTGAGGCTGGTGTTGTGGGTGCAGCAGAGCGTAGCATAACTCCCCACGGGAGAAGTATAGCCTCAGGGCAGTGTATGCGGAGGATGGGGGTGATGGTGCAGGGCAGCAGCAGTAACGACACGGAGTCAGTGATGCAGTCCAGGGCCTTTACTCACAGTTCTTATTATCCAGACCACGTCTGCAGGTAACGGCTGCCCACGTCGTACTGTGCTCACCAGGTGAGGGGCTCAGACAACTCCCAGATAACTTTGGAGCACTTCACAGGACCCCCTTTGTGTGTCCTTTGTCTGGCCTTTCTTACCAACACTTCTGTCCGGCTGCCTCGGGCCTCCTCTTGGTAAACTTGGCGCCAGTTTCCCTGACCCTATGTGGTGCCTTCCTAGCGGGTGTAGCGAGGGGCTGCGCCACATAAAATGTCAGAGCCTCCGGTTTCTAGCTGAGGGTCGTTTCCTGCCTCCACTAGTTCGGGGACCGGTCTCCCCCTTTGGCCTGACCCCTCCACGCAGGTGGATTCGGGCGTGCGGTCGCGACTCGCCCGTCCGCACCCCTGGGATCCCTTCATTCCTCGTTCCTGGAGCCTTCTCCGCTCCTCTTCCTTCCTTCTCCCTCTTCCAGGCCTGGGCCTCTGTTACAAGGCCCGCCTCCGGAGCAGAGCTCATGCAGAGCCCCTGCTCCCTGCCACTTCTGCTCAGACTTCTCTGCACTGAACTAAGATGGTGCCCACCTTTTATACTCCCTTCTCAATGCACCCAGGAACTGCTTCCTCCCTGCTCCAGCACTACAGGGTTCACCTTCCTCAGTGTTCCCTCCCCCCACTCCAGCCAGGGACAGGGACTGTCGTGCCCATCTCAGGGGCATATTGGTCGCCCTGCCCCACGGCAATGTGGTGTAATGCATGCAGGTGTCGGGTCCTGATCCACACTCCATCCTTACCTGAGAGTGAGATATCACACCTCTGGGTGAGGTGCAATACGTCTGTAGCAACCGAGCCCTCAGGGAAATACAGTTCCATTTATCTTCAGCCTAGGTGACGTATTGCGATACAGGGCCGTGATTTTGGCTATAAAAGGGTCCCCTAGACCCCTACCCCAAGCTTTTTAAGAGAATCATATATGGCGTGCCAGGAGACTCTATGGAATGCTTTCTCAGCATCCAACGAGAGTATCTAATTACAAATTTTTAACTGCATCTAGCCCAGGAAATACTTTGTGCCTAGTAGCAGTGTCTGCTAGTCAGCGGATTATCCCGGCTGTTAAGCAAGCTACACCACCTGTAGTTTAGACACTTAATTTTTTCAAAGGAAATGCTTCGGGACCATGGGATACTTAGTGAAGAGCATCAGGAGGCACCCCAAGGCATAGGGGCTGGGACTGGCAGTAGGATGCCTTGCGGTGGACAGCCGAGCTCGATCCTTATAAAAGCTTTTTAACTGCAGCAGCTTTAGTGGACGCTACTGGAGCTGGAATTACCGCGGCTGCTGGCATGAGACTTGCCCTCCAATAGATCCTTGTAAATGGATTTAAAGTGTATTCATTCAAATTAGAGAGACAATTTAAATTAAAAAGCTTAGAGCTGCCTCCACCACAGGGGGGCTCGCTCGACCCACCAGTGGACAGGCACCAGTATTGGGAGAGGGGGGCTGGCCGTCAGGGTTCATCACGGCTCTGGCACAAACCCGGCGACACGGAGGTGGCACGGGCAGGAGCGGACTGGCCGTGTCGGCTTCTCACTTTTTGGATTTTAGAAGGGCATGACATGCCTATATCTGTGTCTCCCCCTCCTTTTACTCCTCCACCTCTTTTATTTTCGCATGACTATATGTACTTGTCACTTTTCCATGTGTTAGTTATGTCTTCTGAGCAGTTTGTCAGCTTTTGGACACCTTTGAAGGTGTTTTCTATGTGTTTCTATGTGTTTTTGTTTGCCTGCCATTGGTTTTAACGGTGTTCGAAGGTGTTCGACGAACAGTTCGACGAACAGTTCGGCGAACACACGGGTGTTCGACGAACCGAACCGAACTCGAACACTACGGGGGTGGCTCAACACTAGTGTTGATGCAGTCTATGGTGCCAACTACCAAAGACACAGCAATATAAATGCATAAGAGCCCCTCCATGGCTGCGGATTACAGTAACTGTTTCCCACCATGCCCACTTTTCCACTTTTACTTTTCAATCTAAGCTTTCCAAAGAGGTATGTTGTTGTTTTTTTATGTGGGATGAGTTATAATCCTTAATTTACCAGTAATTTAAAAAAAAATCTTAAAAACAGAATAAAAATTAGTTTTGTGTCACCATATTCTGAGACCCATATATTTTTATTTTTCTGTTGTTTGGCAGGCATTAGGGCCTGTTTTTTTCAGAATGAGCAGTAAAAATACAATATTTTGGTAAATATCACTATTTTCAACATTTTCTAGCTGTTTTTCTCTGCCATTTTTTTACAGCATTATGCAGGATAAATAGCGTGATATTTTATTGGTTTCCACCAGTATGGATTTGGCAATATCATTTTTTTCTTTCGATTTTTTTCTATGTAATGATTGGATAAATAGTGTGATTGTTTTAAGATTTCTTTAAACTGTATTTTATATTTTCCCAGTCCTGCTATTGGACTTGAACTTGTGATTACTTGATTGCTGGTACATTAAACTGCAGTTTCACCTGCCTATGGTGTTTGTAGCTCAAATCATTTTTCAGACACAATAATATGGTATAATTGATATTTAGGGATATTTATTAATGAGTTAGCTCAGTGTGCAAATTGTGCAAACCCTTCATGATTAAGGAAGCTCATTTTATTAGACATGCATTAAAAAGAAAAATATCCCAAAGGAAAGAAATGAAAAAATGTTACACACAATACAACTTATAAGTAAAAGGGTTAGTCAACAACTACAGTGCAAAATCATAATACATATGAACAATACTGTTCGGTAGCAAAGAGAAAACCAATGGCTCCTGCTTGATAATACAGCCTGTACAGTGAATATTAAATAGTATTATCTATAGATTGGTGGTCTCGTAATCTATAACACCCTGGGAGTCCCTACAAGTGAATTTGGCCCCTACATAAAGATAAAAATTGTCACCCTTTATAACACAAATAGCACCATCATTCTTCCATGGTTAACCTTTGAAATCCCCAAAAATTCCTATGGTAAGAATACTCTTGTACAATAAATACACAATTAGATCGACACATATAGAAACACCATCTGTTCCGGTCTATGTCACAGCACCGATCCACAGTAATAGCCAATACAAAATACCTCTCATTGAAAAATCAGTTTCTCACTGACGGCATACAATGACAGATAACAGGCGGGGCAAAAAACCCAAATCATACATTAGGTTAGGTGATAGAAGACATACCAGAGAACACAATGGCCTGGACCGCCAAGCAGACAAGAAACACAGAAATACCCCTATATTATTATTATTAAAGTTGTCACTGAAGAACTACGATCAATAAAATCAAACAACGGGGACGACCCACCAAATCTCTCAGATGCACAAATAAAAAACCTAAAAAACCGGGCATCAAACTAAAATATTAGCAAAAAACTCACAAAAAGTGAAATCTTGGACTAATCAAGCTATAGATTACTGTTCCTCTGGATCATTAATGATAGGGAAATATATTAGATATTTCAGCAGAATCCTACAAAGAGATATGTAGAACAAGATATTAATAGAAGGTCTGAAGCTTAACTTCATAGCTAAAAAGTACACAAAGACCTGGACCCCACTGGGGGGCAACCTGTGGTAGTAGGCATTAATTCTATAATGGAAAATGCCAGCACCTATCTAGAGCAGATACTGCGATCTTATGTGGTAACAATCCCACTTTACATTAGGGAAACTATTGATTTACTCACTAAACTATAAGGTATTTTAATGATGACAATAGCCTCTTGACCTCCATTGAAACTTTTTACAGTAGTATCCCAAGTAAATCTGAAATTCAGGCAGCAGAACGCTTCCTCAAAACAAGAGGAAAACAGTTTCTTGGCTAAGGAACAATGCAATGACTTTCACATTGGGTGATGGGAGAGTATGTGACGCTCACAGCCCTACCCTGGGAGATGGGGGTACTCGGAGCCGGGTCAGATGTTGGGCGATGTAGCCGTGGCCTGGACCCGTTTTGTGCCCAGGGCCGTCACATTAAAAGGATGTAATGGGCTGACAGGGTTAGTGTTCATCGAGTGGTGAAATTGACTATGCCACCTGTGGTGTCTGGTGATGCGCTGCGGCAGTCCTCTGAGGCAGGATGTAGTGGCAGCAGGAGATGGTGCTACTCCCCACAGGCGGAGCAGGGCCTCAGGACAGAGAGACGGATGGAGGGAGTTGTAGTGGAGGAGTTCTGGTGCTGTGCTGGGCGGTGCAGAAATAAAGAGACCGGAGGCCATAGGGGTAGGCTTCCAGGGTTTTTACTCACGGTAGAGCATGCAGCTGCAGGGCTTCTCCCTGCTCCTCACGGGGCTCTGCGGCCACCAGGACCGGGGGTCCGGCAACCTCCGAGTAATTCAGGTGCTTTAATCAGGACCCCGCACCAAATTGTTCCTAGACTTCAAACTAAGTCCTCTCTTATCCGTGTGTGTAGAAAGGCTGGGTCTCCCTCTGGACTATGCACAGAACAAGGCTACGGGTGGCGACTCCGCTCCATTACCCGGTGAGATACACTGAGCCTCCGGGCTTCTCCGACTGAGACAGAGTAACAAAGTCAGATATCGGGGGCCGGTACCCCTCTTGCAGCAGGAATCCCTCTGACTAGGCCAGAATAGCGAGGACAGGTGGCATATACCGCTCTGTCTGCATCCCCCTGGGATCCTTTTGCGGTGGAGCTGGACTCCTCTGCTCCAGGCCTTCTTGGGCAGGGACCTTGACCGGGTATAGACAGCCGTTAACGCAAACCCGCCCCTCGACTCAAGGCCAGAGTATGAGGACTGTGTCCCCATCAACTGCAGGTTCACACTGAAAGCCACGTTCAGTGATGAAGATCACAATCAAAAGACCATAAGCCCAAGATGACTGTTTATTAAATATGAATTATTAAGTGTAACCTACATGTGCGTCCTCCACCCTCACCCACTACATGGTTCCCTCTATCTTTTGGTTCCCCCATCTCCACTTATCCTGGATGGGGCAGCACACTGGTGCCTATCAGCCCCCTCTGCAGGTGGGAGAAGTATAGTGTTGGGTGCGAAGGTGGGGTCCTGACAGTTGCACCATCCTTACCTCGAAGGAGAGATACCACACCCCATTAAAGAGGTGCAGTATCCCTGTGGCGACCGAACCCTCAGGGGCGCCACAGATACAGTAGACTTCCAGAGGATGATGCAGTATTGTTCCCACAGATTTCATTCTGTGGTCCGGAAGCAGGACTTTGTAACCTGCATCAATTCAAATTTGTTCGTCCTCCAAATGTTCACAGCTATTGCAACTGGCAAATCTTATGCTGTCACAGACGTTGCAAATGGCAGAACTAGAGGTGTGGTTTATTTATGTGTGGTCTGTTTCTTCCACTTGGACGAAATGTGATTGCTGCAGCCCATCAGTTGCTGGCAATCAGCTCCAGCAGTCACGCATTACTCATCTTGGATGTTATTCCCAGGAGACTTATGGGAGACGCAGTGCTGAGTAAGGAGGTTTTATTTTTTTTAACCTTACTGAGCCCATTAATAAGGTGCTGTCCCATTAATTATTTGTAAAAGACTAGACCGAAATTGAGGTTAAAGATCAGTGAGCATCTGGGTAACATAAAAATTACCAGCGATTAGAGATGAAAATTTTATTTGCAGCCAATTGATATGCCGTGAACCACAAAACTGCAAAATCCCCAATTGCTCTGAAAAGAATTGTTAGGTACGTAATAATGCTAAAATCAAAATGTGGCAACAGGTCTCAGTATAAGTGTGACAGCTGTCAAACTAGACTAGTAAAATAGGTTTAAAAAACAGATATACTCAGTAAAATGTCTACATTTCGAAACTATATTTCTATTATTTTAAAGGATATCTGGCATCAGTTTTTTTTCCCCATCTGAGAGCAGCATGATGTAGGGGCATAGACCCTCATTCCAGCAATGTTTTATTTGCTTGTCTGCTTTGTGTTATTTTAACAAAATGACTGATTAATTGTTGCAGATCTAGCAGTTATCTGAATGTTGAGCTCTGTATAACTCCTCCAACACTACTGATTGCCAGCTTTCTGCCCATGTACAGTGTATATAGAAAGCTGCCAATCAATAGAGGGGGTGGGGTTATAAAGAGCTCATGAATGTGGAGGACTACCTGGCAGCAGGTTTACTAGTCCTTAAGTGATAATCTCCTTCTGAAAAAACTGTGATTTTATCAAACTACACTAAGGAGCCCAGTAAGTGACACATGGCTAGAATCATTGCCTCTCTCTCTACAACATGCTGCTCTCCGATTAGGTGGCAAGAATCGGGTGACATATTTCCTTTAAGAAAACTCAAACCTCTTCCCAAAAATGACATGATATAAAATGCTAGGTAGATGCACCTTGTGACTAGCAAGCTCACCATCTCTGACTGACATTTATTTCTGATTTTTTTTCTGTAAAAATATTGTGCTGCCTTACTGCTGCTTTCTAGTGTATTGTAAATCAAGGAGAAAAAATGTGTATTTGTAATTCAAATGCCACAGGACAAATGCCAACTACAGCAACTACTAGTACTTATCCTGTCACTGTCTCCCTCTATCAACTGAGTCTCTATTTTATTCAGGCTACTACACTCATCTTACAGTTATTCAACACATTACTGTGTGGAGTATTTGTCCAATGTTTAAGGTCTTTCTCTTTCTATTTCTACTTCTGATTTCTGAGCTCTAATGTCCTCTCATTATTCTAAATCGCTCTAAAATGGCTGCTGCATTTCCTGCCAAGGCTTTTATATAGGCTATGAGAGTCCTTCTGATTGGCTGCGCTATACCTTGTGATGTCATAGCTGAAAGGCATTATGGGGAACTCTGTGGTTGCTTCTGAGATCATGTCTGTCTTCTGAAGCTGATACATTTTTCTGCAATATGATAAAGTTGGAGGGCATTTTTTGGTGATTCGAGCAAATCAAATGGCAAATTGTTTGAATTTGGATTTGCAAATTTCATAAAATTCAACTCAAATTTGATTTGCATCAAATTTAGTTGCTTATTAGTATTGAGCGAGCATGCTCGACACTGCTCAGTACTCGCCCGAGCATCTCACTACTCTGGATGTTCGACGAGCACCGAGCATTTCCGGGGTAACTTGGGCGGGAGCTCGGGTCTCTTTACAGAGCCAATGAACATGCAGGGATTACCAGCCAGTCACTGTAATGCCGCAGCCATGTTGGTTGTGGGCATTACAGTGATTGGCTGGCCACACAGCGTCACCTCGAGTATTTAAAACCGTGCGCCGCCATCTTGGACACAGTCGCCCGGGATCAGACAGTGTAGGGTCAGTGCTGCTGAGTTAGGGAGAGATATATAGTGCGAAATAGTTAGTGTAGGGTCTCTAAAGCCTGCCAAATCAAACAAACAGTCCTTCTCAGGACTAATATCCATCCCAGATATCAGGCAGGCAGGCTGTATAGGAGACTCAGTGGTTATACCAACAAACACTGCATTACAGTCCTGTGTGCTACCGCTGCTCAAATTACTAGACTTAGCCCCAGGTCTCAGGGGCCAGGAAAAATCCTTTTTTTTTCATCTCAATGCTCTTTTTTTGCTTTTCCCTCAGTCAGACTGTACAAATACCCGTCTTATTAACCTTTTGGTATTCCCCCCCACAAAAAAAAAAAAAAAAATTGAGTGTGTCTGTGAGTGTTCAGACACAAATATATCTGTTTAAAATAGTCTGGTGTAGGCCAGATAATTAGAACTGTGGTTTTCCTCTTCCACTGTTTAATTCTCTGTATTATCCACTTTTTTGCCTTTTTTTCAATAAAAAAAAAACATTTTGAGTGTCTCTCTGACTGTTCAGACACAAATATATCTGTTTAAAAGATTCTGGTATAGGCCAGATAACTAGAGCTGTGGTTTTCCTCTCCCACGGTTCAAATCTGAGTGTAATCCACCTTTTTGCATAAAAAAAAACATTTTGAGTGTCTCGCTGACTGTTCAGACACAAATATATCTGTTTAAAAGAGTCGGGTGTAGGCCAGATAACTAGAACAGTGGTTTTCCTCTTCCACGGTTCAAATCTCCTTTTTATTACCTTTTTGCCATTGATAGTGCGAGTGTAAGCTATTTTACTTCATTTACAATGGGCAAGGCGCATGGCAAGGGACGTGGAACTGGACGTTCTGGTGATGGTGCGTGCAGAGGACGGGGCCGTGGCCAAGGTGAAAATGTGCCACAACCAACAGCCACATCTTCTCGCTCCCAGTTCTTGACCGAATTACTAGGAAAGCACCACTATTGCGAACTGATCAGTGTGAACAGGTTATTAATTGGATAGCAGATAATACTTCCAGTCACCTGGGCACCACCACCTCCGGTCTGTCTTCCACACAATCAAGTGTTAGTAGCCGTGAGTCTCGACTGCATACTCCTCCTCACCCTGATGCTCCTTCCTCTCACCATGCCGAGTGTCGTCAGACAGCAACTGATCCCACTGTTGGACACTCTGAAGTGCTGTTCACTGGTCCATTTCCATATTTGGGCCCCTCGCCTGCTCGGCTTAAAGTGGTGGAAGAGGAGATCCCATGTAGCGGTGGCCAAATATTTGAACAGCCACGGCCACAGGAAAGCGACACTGGCAATTTGTCACAAGAGGTGGACGATGACGAGACACAATTGCCACGAAGTGAGGAGGAGGACCGTGGTGCGGAAGTGGAAGAGGAGGAGGTGGTGAATGATCTAGTAACTGACCTAACATGGCAGGAGGACACGCAGAGCGAGGCCAGTAGCACACAGGGGGAGGGAGGCAGAGTACCCCAACAGGCAGGAAGAAGCAGTGTGGTGGCCACAGACAGAAGGCGGGTAACCGTTCACCGTAACACCAACACGAGGGACGTTGCCAGTACAACCGGTTGGTCTTCCAGGGTCTGGAATTTTTTTAAAGACTCTGCTGATAACTCCAAAAAGGCCATTTGCACCACCTGCAAAGCCAGCATCAGCAGGGGTGACAAAACTACCAGCCTGACCACCACCAGCATGATCAGGCACATGTCAGCAAAGCACCCGACTTTGTGGGGCGAACCCCAGGGTCAACGACCAGTGTCAGCCGGTGTCACCACTGCTTCTTCCGCTGTTGTGCGTGTAAGAGAACCCCCTGTTGTGTGTGCAAGGCAGTCGGCTGTCCATACTGCATGCAAAGATGCCCCCTCCTCTCAGTCTTCACTTGTTATGGCAATTTCTCAAGAAACAGCATCAACGTCCACATCCACGTCCCACCGCAGTGTTCAATTGTCCATATCCCAGAACTTTGAATGAAAGTGCAAATTCGCAGTCAACGCCCCACAGGCCACAGTCCTAAATTCGCACATTTCACGACTGCTTGCATTGGAAATGCTGCCTTTTAGGCTGGTGGAGACGGAATCCTTCCGCAATCTTATGGCGATGGCCGTCCCTCGGTACTTGGTCCCCAGCCGACACTATTTTGCCCGGTGTGCCATCTCCGCACTATACAAGCACGTGTCCCAAAACCTCTGCCGTGCCCTCAACAACGCAGTTACTGGGAGTGTCCACCTGACAACGGACATGTGGACAAGTGCTTGTGGCCAGGGACGTTACATCTCCCTGACGGCACCATAGGTAAATATAGTGGAAGCCGGGACCCAGTCGGACCTTGGGACGGAACACATCCTCCCCACACCGAGTATTGCGGGCCCTATGTCAGTCAGAGTTGCCCCCAGAGTGTACAGCTCCTGCGCATCATCCTCCTCCTCCTCCTCATGTTCAGCCTCCATCTCAGATATCACCACATCAGTTACAAGCTGGAAGCACTGCAGTACTGCCTCAGCCAAGCAGCAACAGGCTGTGCTGAAACTCATAAGCTTAGGTGATAAACCTCACACTGCTTTTGAGTTGTGGACAGCTGTGAAAGAGCAGGCAGATCTGTGGCTGAGACCGCTGAAGCTACATCCAGGCATGGTCGTGTGTGACAATGGCCGTAACCTGGTGGCGGCTCTGAGGCGAGGCGAGATCACACACGTACCATGCCTGGCTCATGTTCTTAACCTCGTGGTTCAGCGGTTTCTTAAATCGTATCCCGAGTTGCCACATCTGCTCGTCAAAGTACGCCGCCTGTCAGCTCATTTATGGAAGTCGGCTACAGCTTCCGCCGCCCTTGCTTTGTTGCAGCAGCGTTTGCAGCTTCCGGCACACTGACTGCTTTGTGATGTCCCCACACATTGGAACTCTACCCTCCACATGTTGCAAAGGATTTGTGAGCAGAAGAGAGCAGTTGTGGAGTACCAGCTGCAACAAGGCCGTCGATATTCAGGTCAGACTCCACACATAAGACCTCAGGAGTGGACCTGGATGTCTGACATATGTACCATCCTGACAAACTTTGAGGAGGCCACCAAGATGGTGAGTGGTGATGACGCCATCATTAGCGTCAGCATCCCACTTGTCTGTCTTTTGCAACGCTCTCTGCAGAGAATTAAAGAGGGGGCATTGCAGCCAGAGTATGATGAGATGGATCAAGAAGCCGTAGCGGGCGATTACACACAGCCCAGCCTCATCTCATCCCCACGAGCATTGGGGGACAATGAGGGAGAGGAGGAGGAGGAGTAGGAGGAAGAACAGGAGCTAGTATCATGCGCTGTAGACGGTAGTACCTGTACAACTGTCATACTGTTGGTTCAGCATGGGTGGCCTGAGGACAGGGGGGAGGAGGAGGAGGAGGAGGAGGAGAGCATGGTCAGTCATCTACTTGGCGAGGACACGGAAGTCTTGCCCGTTAAAAGTCCGGCACGCATGGCTGACTTTATGTTGCGCTGCCTTAACCGTGACCCTCGCGTTGTCAAAATGTTGGGTGACAGTCATTACTGGTTGGTGACACTATTAGACCCCGGCTACAAGGAGAACTTTCACTCTCTTATTCTTGAGGTGGAGAGGTCTACAAAAATGGGGCAGTACCAGAAGGCCCTTGCTGCAGAACTGTTAAAAAAATTCCCATCTGAACACGCTAGCGGCAGAGGTCACAGTTCGTTGCCCAACCGAGGCGTACATGCGAGAGAGACGCAACGCCAATCCAGCAGAGGCAAGGGAACACTGTCAATGTTCTGGGACAATTTTCTGAGACCCGCCTAGCTTACAGGCCCTGAGGCACGGGGTACTCTCACAAGGAGTGGAAAGTTTCAAAAGATGGTGAGGGAGTACCTTGCCGACCGTACCAGCGTCCTCCGTAATTCCTCTGTGCCTTTTAATTATTTGGTATACAAGCTGGACACTTGGAATGAACTCACTCTGTATGCCTTGGAGGTCCTGGCCTGCCCTGCCTCTAGCGTGGTATCGGAGCATGTTTTTAGTGCCGCTGGGAGAAATATAACTGATAAGCGCACTCGCCTGTCAACTGACAATGCTGACAAGCTGACCCTTATCAAAATGAACAAGGGCTGGATTGGGCCAGACTTCTCATCACCACCAAATGACAGCAGAGTAACAAAGTCAAATCCACTGTGTGATTTCGGGAGGTGTTTTCCCATGCAACGCTTCACACCCACACATGGGTATACGCTTGCACATTTTGGCTGTTTTTGCCTCTTCTCCTTATCCGCAGCCTCCACCACCACTATACCACAATGGTGACAGTGGTCTGTGTTGCTAACATTGCAAGTTCCTCCGTCCTAATTTTTGGCAGCTTTTGCTTGGAAGGCATTGGCAAAGACTATGGGAGACCCACTCCCCAATAGTGGGAATAATGTTTTTAATATGCTGCACTGCATGGCTCTTGTAAAGGGCATTAAAACCGTCTTGTTAAGCTACTGTGACCTCCACGTCTCTTCCAAGGGGCATTAAAACCATCTTCTTAAACGACTCTGAACTCCACGTCACTTCCAAGGGGCATTAAAACCGTCTTGTTAAACCACTCTGAACTACACGTCTCTTCCAAGGGGCATTAAAACCATCTTGTTAAGCTACTGTGAGCTCCAAGTCTCTTCCAAGGGGATTAAAACCGTCTTGTTGGACCACTCTGACCTCCATGTCGCTTCCAAGGGGCATTAAAACTGTCTTGTTAAGCTACTGTGACCTCCACGTCTCTTCCAAGGGGCATAAAAACCGTCTTGTTAAACCACTCTGTACTCCACGTCTCTTCCAAGGGGCATTAAAACCGTCTTGTTAAGCTACTGTGACCTCCACGTCTCTTCCAAGGGGCATTAAAACTGTCTTGTTTAACCACTCTGAACTCCACGTCTCTTCCAAGGGGCATTAAAACCGTCTTGTTAAACCACTCTGAACTCCACGTCTCTTCCAAGGGGCATTAAAACCGTCTTGTTAAACCACTCTGACCTCCACATCTCTTCCAAGGGGCATTAAAACCATCTTGTTAAGCTGCTGTGACCTCCACGTCTCTTCCAAGGGGCATTAAAACCGTCTTGTTAAACCACTCTGAACTCCACGTCTCTTCCAAGGGGCATTAAAACCGTCTTGTTAAGCTACTGTGACCTCCACGTCTCTTCCAAGGGGCATTAAAACTGTCTTGTTTAACCACTCTGAACTCCACGTCTCTTCCAAGGGGCATTAAAACCGTCTTGTTAAACCACTCTGAACTCCACGTCTCTTCCAAGGGGCATTAAAACTGTCTTGTTAAACCACTCTGACCTCCACATCTCTTCCATGGGGCATTAAAACCATCTTGTTAAGCTGCTGTGACCTCCACGTCTCTTCCAAGGGGCATTAAAACCGTCTTGTTAAACCACTCTGAACTCCATGTCTCTTCCAAGGGGCATTAAAACCATCTTGTTAAGCTACTGTGACCTCCACGTCTTTTCCAAGGGGCATTAAAACCGTCTTGTTATACCACTCTGACCTCCACGTCTCTTCCAAGGGGCATTAAAACCGTCTTGTAAAGCTACTGTGACCTCCACTTCTCTTCCAAGGGGCATTAAAACCGTCTTGTTAAGCTACTGTGACTTCCATGTCTCTTTAAAGGGGCATTAAAACAGTCTGGTTAAACCAGTCTGAACTCCACGTCGCTTCCAAGGGGCATTAAAATCGTCTTGTTAAGCTACTGTGACCTCCATGTCTCTTCCAAGGGGCATTAAAACCATCTTGTTAAACCACACTGACCTCCACGTCTCTTCCAAATGGCATTAAAACCGTCTTGTTAATCCACTCTGAACTCCACGTCTCTTCCAAGGGGCATTAAAACCGTATTGTTAAGCTACTGTAACCTCCACGTCTCATCCAAGGGGCATTAAAATCGTCTTGTTAAACCACTCTGACCCCCACGTCTCTTCCAAGGGGCATTAAAACCGTCTTGTTAAGCTACTGTGACCTCCACGTCTCTTCCAAGGGGTGTTAAAATAATCTTGTTAAACTACTCTGAACTCCACGTCTCTTCCAAGGGGCATTAAAACCGTCTTGTTAAGATACTGTGACCTCCATATCTCTTCCAAGGGGCATTAAAACAGTCTTGTCAAGCTACTGTGACCTTCACGCCTCTTCCAAGGGGCTTTGCATTTCCTCCTAATTTTAGTCAGATTTTGCTTTTCAATGCATAGGCGAACACTAAGGGAGACCCACTCTCCAATAATGGGTATAAGGTTTTTAGTACGCTGTCATCTACATCTGTTTCAAGGGGCATTGCAGTTCCTCATAATTTTTGGAAAGCCTTCCATTCACTGCTTAGGCCAACAGTGTACAGGAGACCCAGTTGCTATAAATGGAAAAAACGGTTTGGTTAAGGCCCTCTGACCTTCTTGTCACTTCCAAGGGGCATTGGAGTGCCTCGAAATTTTTGGTAGGTATTGCACTCACTGTATGCCCTATAACTGTGTAGCCGAACCGCTCCTTTTGGTACAGAAACATATCCTACAAGACATGTGTGGTTGACTGGCCTGATATTGATGTGAAAGGTCTCTGTTCCTCCTGCTCTTTCTCCTTTGCCACCACCTCATCCATCATTCATCACCTGAAGCTTTGTTTTAACGGGAGTCATAGAACTGGGATAGTAGCAGGAAAACATCCAGCAATCCTCGGAGGAGGTAGGATATGCACCAAAACGCTGACCACCTCAGGCCTAGCCGCTACTTCTTACATGCGCTTGCATTCCAAGGAACAGAAAGCTAAGGAGATGGATGGCCTCATGCCTCATGATCATGAATACTTTACTCGTTGTATAGGAGGCCGACCACTGCTGCTGTCTACCTTCTGAACTTTGTGTTGAAGCCTGATTGACCCAGGACCCGCAATCCTCTGTCTGGAGGACGTGTTGCATCCCAGTGTCCAACTGTGTCCCGGCTTCCACAATATTAACCCAGTGTGAAGGCGTCAGTGAGATGGACCATCCCTGGCCACATTCACTTGTCCACGTGTTTGTGGTTAGGCTGTCCTTCCCACTAAATACACTGGGGAGAGCACAGGTAATGTTTTGGTATGCGCGCTTGTGTATAAGGCGCACCGGGACAAATAGGGGCGGCTGGGGACCGTTTATGGACACCCGGCTGCCCCCAGGCGGCTGGGGACCGTGTATGGGCACCCGGCCGCGGGGCGGCTCGGGACCGAGTATGGATACTAGGCCGCCAACGCAGCCATGATGTGGTGGCCAGATTCCGCCTCCACATGCCTAAAAGGCCCAATTTCAAGAGCAAGCAAGCTGTATGGTATTGTAGCCTGGGGGTGGGTGGGTGGCAGGATGCATACTTGTGTTTGCATTGCAAGGAATGGGGGAGGTACAATTGAACACTGCCCTGGGACAAGGACTTGCATGGGGATAGTTGCAAGTCTGCATCTTCTGATGCGGCAAGGATCACTTCTGATGGGCACACTTTTAGGCAGTGACCTGGGTGTCAGAGATGCTTCCAGGGGTCTTCCCCATGCTGTTCCCATGTCTTTTCAGCACTGTATGCATGTGTCACACAGCACATGGCCAGATAAGGTTGTAAAATGTTAAAATGACATTTCCCGGTGAATGCATTTGTCACGGTTGAAAGCAATACAAAAGTGCAAAAACGCATAAAAAATGCTACTTGTGAACATAGCCCAAGGTGTTGAGGAGTATTTTTGTTTTTGGTTATTTATTTTACCTTATACACAAGTCTTTACCATGGAAAGGATGTTCCTTAACATATTTCACAGGAAAGCAGTTTCAGTTTCGTTTTTGAACGTTTTATTGTTAGCCCGTAAAAGTGGCTTAATACCTCTGACTACATTGTTGACAGCAGTGACCTGGGGGTCAGAAATGCTTCCTGGGGCGATCCCCATGATGTCCCCATGTCATTTGAGCACTGTCACTATTGTTTTGGGCACTTTTTAGGCTTTCTACAGACTGCCGGGGGTGCCGCCGCAAAAATGCTCGGGTCTCCCATAGACTAACATTGGGCTCATTGCTCGGGTCGAGCACCCGAGTATCACGGTGAGCTCGGCCGGAGCTTCGAGCACCCGAGCATTTTAGTGCTCGCTCAACACTATTGCTTATCTCTACTAGGAATTTGTCATTATCCAGTTGATTGCAGAAATGCTAGGTCAATCTACTCCTGTACTATAGATGTTACAATCTCAGTCCAACAAAAAGGGGATTGGAATAGAAGGATTTTACAGAGAAAGCCAACGGACTTTTGTCTGGAAATATTCATTTTGATGCTTAACCTTTGTAGTACAATATGTAGACATGCTCATTTCACTTAATTTTTCCATCACATCTGATAACTATTTTTAAAGATTATCTCCTCTTGTATGTATGCATATTGTCAAGTATTGAGTAATATAAAACACACAAAAAATAATTTCAACAGTCTATGGTATCCTTTGAGACCCAACTCTGAGAAATTGCTTGAAAAATACTCAACAATATTGACAGAATTATTCTACCCCAAGCAATTTATGTATCTTTCATTGACATATGGTTTACAAAGCATTTTTCCTCATCATTATATCCTGGTACATCACCAATGATGGAGGACCCCCCTGCCAGCCTAACAGGGAGGGAGTGTATATGGGGGACCTTTTGTCAGGAGTGATAAAGGGGGAGGGGGCTAAGTACCTCAGGGATGAATGAGGGCCCAATTCCCTCATTTCTCCTTTCAAACCTTACTGATAGCATCCACTCTGCTTGTATAACCCCTGACTTTGCCTTCTCTCCCTGTATCACCCCTTACTGACTGCACCCTCTCCCCCTGTATTACCTATGACTGACAGAGCCCCCTCTCCCTGTATCACCTGGATGACTGCATCCCCTCCCCCCGTATCATCTGACTGACTGCGTCCCCTCTACCTGTATCATCCATGACTGACTGATCCCTCACCCCCTGTAACACCCCTCACTGACAGAGCTCCATCTTCCTCTATCACACCTGACTGACTAAGCCCCCTTTCCTGTATCACCTCAGTCTGACTTAGCCCCTTTCCCCTGTATCACCTCTGACTGACTGAACCCCCTCTTCCTGTATCACACCTGACTGACTGAGCCCCCTTTCTCAATATTACCCCTGACTTACTGAGCCCCCTCTATTTGTATCACCCCTGACTGAGCCCATCTACCTGTATCACCCCTGACTGACAGAGTCCTCTACACCACTATCACCCCTGACTGACTGAGCCCCCTCTCCGGTATCACCTCTGACTGACTGAGCTCCCTCTCCCCATATCACACCTGACTGACTGAGCCCCTCTCCCCGTATTACCCATGACTGACTGAGCCCCTTTCCTTGTATCACACCTGACTGACTGAGCCCCTTCTTCCCGTATCACCCCTGACTGAGCCCCTTCTCCCCTTATCACCCCCAACTGACTAAGCCCTCTCCTCCTGTATCACCCCTGACTGACTGAGCCCCCTCTTCCCGTATCACCCCTAACTGACTGAGCTTCTTCTCCCCTTATCACCCCCAACTGACTGAGCCCTCTCCCCCTGTATCACCCCTGACTGACTGAGCCCCTTCTCTCCATATCACCCCTGACAGACAGAGCCCTCTCCCCCTGTATCACACAGTTTTCTTCCCCCAACAAAATGGCGCACTTCATAAAAAGTTATGGCCTTGTAGGTGGCAGAGAGATTTCTGTAAAAAATGTATAGGGAGATGCGAGGGAAAGCTATCTGTCGATATCACTCCAATATCATACATAACTGATTTATAGGGCCACCACCACTATTAGTGGGTACAATCACATAATGTATTTGATGCAGAATTTCTGCAATGGAATTCCCACAGCAAATTAATAGCGGAAATATCCACACAAATATTGTGCAGATATTGCTGTATTTACTACTACGCAAATGATGCACCTTTACCACTGACTTTATCCTTTGCATAGCAAATGGCTGCAGCATAAATTGACACGTTAAATTCACAGCACTGGTCAATTCAAGCTGTGAACATTCTCAGCGTATGGATGAGATGTCGTAAAATCTCATCCACTATGCTGGTGCTAAAAAACATTGGTTTAATGGTAATAAAAAACATCAGAGGACATTTATGATTGAGTTTGCACCAAAAAGTGAGTGCCAGCTCTTTCTATACCATTAAAAATGGTACTACCTTATATTATATCTTAATATTAGCATGTTTTAACACTCCATTGATGGTCTTGTATTTATTTCTATGTAGCTAAATAGTGGGCCTGAAGAATGATTTTCTCTGGTGGGCGCATGGTACTCCAGTCCGACGCTGATCTTCCATTACTAACAAAACTAATATACCACTGTAATAGTGATTAAGTTTTGGTGCTTATCATTAGTGTTGGATGAATTTGTTTGGCATTTCAAATTCGGGTTCTTTCTTGTTCGCGCCAAAAAATCGGCTCTGCCCACAAACATCCCTAATTTGCCACGCTGTCACACAGATAACATCTTCGTGACAGCGTGGCAAATCAGGGATGTTCGTGGGCGGAGCCGATTTTTTGGCACGAACAAGTCAGAACCCCGAACACGAACCCGAATTTGAAATGCCGAACAAATTCACTCAACACTACTTATCATAACATTGAATAGTCAACTTGGGACATTTTCATGGAAGTGACCCAATATCTTACATCATATGTTTTCTACATTTATATATTTGGGGGTGTCGATACTAATGTCTATTCAGGCAAAAGGTGCTTCTTATCAGGGAGGTTTGATTTTGTAAGCCAAATAAATTATACTCACCTCTTGGCACCCTCCTGGATACAGCATGGGTTGTTCCAGTGTCTGTGCTAGCACCAGAGGAAATGACTGACTCCTCCATTCATCTAGCCACAAGACTGCTGCAGCTTGTGATAGGCTACAGTGGTCAACTGACATGAACCATGTGAACATTTAATGACATGCTGTTTAAGTCACCTGATCACTGCAGCCTATCACAAGATGCAGCATTCCTAGATCTAATAAAAAGAAGACTTAATTGCTTCCAGTATTAGAGTAGACGATAGAGCAACTGGATCCAGAAGGGTGACAGCAGGTGAGTAAGTAATCCAATCCATCTAAAATAGGTAATGTACTGTGGATACTTTGTACCAGACTTCTGTAGTAAAAGTTCCCCAATCCTCAGAACAGACATAACACAGGAGGACATACTAATAGCATTCTTCCTAATCTGTCTGTGCATTAGGGTATGAGAACAGAGCCTTCCCTTTCACTTGGTCACCAAGGATCTGGCACATGCATCCATATGCATGCGCCATATTTCCGGTGCATGCAATCATATGTCTGCTCACTTTTTCAGCTTGCTATTATGGAAATAATAGCCAGAGAAATTACATCATTTTCTTCTTCCTTTACATAGTAGTGCCAAGCAGTGAAATGTATGCCGTATCCTAAAGACATCCAGGCTCCAGAATTGGTTGCTGGCCTCCTGATGAAACTAATATTTTTGAAAGCTAGAAACGTATCAGAACTCGCTGATGGCTACCTGAAAAGTGCTAGACATGCACTATTGAGACACGTAAGATAGACTGTTTACAGTGGATTGGGACAGTGACTGTCTTTTATGGCATAAACCAGTACAAATGGTGATTCTATGTGTTGCATGTATTGGACAAGAGTACCCTATTTCTAGAGATTTCAAGGGATAGTTATCAAAGGGCAGGCATGTCAACCTCACTGGTTAGGTAGGAGCTAGTTTCACTCGTATGGAAGTCCTAGATTCTTATAGACTAGACCCCTTTTGCAGACCAGAATTCCTCTCTATCTAATTAAGGGTGGTATAATTTATCAGTCACTGTTCAGTCTACGTTTTCTGGCTACAACCATTGTTTCTTCTTCTGCTACCTAAGCATTGTTTGTCTGTAGTTTAAGTTTACACAAAAACTTACTAAATAACCCTTATCTCAGGTGTATTATGTGTAACGTCTTTCTCTTTTCTTTCCTTTGACATATTTATGTTTTTCATGCATATCTAATAAAGTGATTTATATTAATTATGAACAGTTTGCAGAATTTGCACAGTAAGCTAGTTCAGATAATTAGAACAGCTGTCATTCCAGAACTTGTGGCCATAATAAGAGAGGGAGTAAAAAGGCGCAGTTATTACAGTAGTGTGATACAAGCCTTAAAATATGTTTACAGAGAAGGGTGACGATGCTGTTTTTATTTGTCAAAAACGGAATCGTGACTTCATTGTGTTTGGAACAATTGTGTTTCCTTGGAATTAAACATTACCCTTTCCACGTTTCCATTCCTAGGAATGTTAAGTGGAACTTGCTTCCAGCATTACATCACCAGTAATGTCTAATTTAACGACTACAATGCATTACAAACCATTTTGAAATCACTAAAGAATAAAGAAAACATTAAAAGCCTCACATTTTAAGGATCATCCAAAATATGATCCATGACACATCAGTGGTAATTCGCTATAACAATGTAATGAAGAGTGCAAGAGTTGAAAGATTCGTTGCCAAATGTTCATCCATTACATAAATAATCCTGCGGCTGTTTAGAGTAATCCATGAGCATAATGTCTATTGTTGGGATACTTATAAATAGAAGAGTTGGCAGATTCAAGCGCTTAGTAAAGGTGGACTGGATTAAGAATTGTTTGCCCTAAGTGACATCTAAAGCATTTAGTGAAGACCTGACATTGCTGTGAAGTTGTGTGCTACATGCTAGTGAAACCTAATAAATTCGACTTTAATTTTATAAAATTAGAGATGTTTTCCTTAAAGTGGTACTCCGGGAAGATAAAAAAAATTGTACTGTTCCCTCACTCATACACTAAAAAGATGAGATGCTCAGTGCAGTTATATGATCTTTTTAACCCTTGTAATTCAGTGTGACAGGATCTGCTCTTTCACTGCTCCCCCCTCCCATGTGGGTCATTACATCATACACTAAGTGCTGCTCCCCTTGTAAGGAACAGCCAGCCTGAGAAGAGGGGGCATGGCCACATCCCCTGTACTCTGCAGAGAAACAGCTATTACTCTGGCTGAAAACTGCAGGAAGCTGCACACTGCTGTAATGTGCCAGACAGAGAGGTGAGCAGTGAAGTGGGGTGCAGCTTCTGTCACACCAGCCCCTGATAATGTCTCCCTGTGAACAGCAGGAGGTGAGGGGTGTGTCAGGGGCGTGGCCTGCTCTCAGCTTCTATTAGCAGCCCCCTGATAATATCTCTTTCTCAGGGCTACTAGCAGGGAGCAGACCACACCCCCGACACACCCCTCATCTCGACCTGTTTTCATTATTTTAACCCAGGTCAAAAATCTTGCCGAAATCATCGATACAGCAATCAGAGGCATTTAACCTCTTAGTGACGGAGCTAATTTTGCAATTCTGACCAGTGTCACTTTATGAGTTAATAACTCTGGAATGCTTCAATGGATCCCACTGATTCTGAGATTGTTTTTTTCGTGACATGTTGTACTTCATGTTGTTAGTAAACTTTGGGCAGTATGACTTGCGTATAA
This sequence comes from Phyllobates terribilis, assembly GCF_046119375.1. Classification (NCBI taxonomy): domain Eukaryota; kingdom Metazoa; phylum Chordata; class Amphibia; order Anura; family Dendrobatidae; genus Phyllobates; species Phyllobates terribilis. Next base: position 94,819,163 of record NW_027362761.1, on the reverse strand, counting down.
TTAGGAAAATATTGAAAATGTAACAAAAAAATTAGAAAATCTTGCAATTTTCAAACTTTACCTTTTTATGCTCTTAAATCAGACAGTTATACCACACAAAATAATTAATAAGTAACATTTAATACATGTCTACTTCACATCTGCATCATTTTTGAAACATAATTTTTTTTGTTAGGAAGTTAGAGGGGTTAAAAGTTTAGCAGCAATTTTTCATTTTTTCAACAAATTTACAAAACCTTTTTCTTTAGGGACCTATTCAGATTTAAATGGACTTTGAGCGGCCTATGTATTGGAAACTTCCCAAAAGTGATACCATTTTAAAAACGGCACCCCTCATATACTTCCAGACTGTTGTTGGAAAAAATTTTAACCCTTCAGTTGCTACACAGGAATTAATGCAAATTGAAATGAAAAAAATAAAATAAAATTTTACGTCTGCAAATTTTCGCTGCAGAAGAAGCTTTCATCCTAAGTCATGTGACAAGGCTCGTTAGAGAGTCGATATTGACTTTTAGGATTGCTGCTTCCTAAAGGTGGCACTAGAGTTTTAGTTCTCTTCCTCTCTGAAGAGACAATTTGCATATTTTCCAAAGGAGCATTGTGGCTTAGAAGTCTCCTCACATTGGCATGTCAGGCTTGGCATGTCACTCTCTGCAAGGAGAAACGTTACCCCTTGGATCCAAATTTTACTTCTAAAATCTTGCTTTAGCCCCAAGTTTCTCTCTTTTTCAAACACCAAACACCAAAAAGTGGACCTCACAGTTTGTTACCCACTTTCTTACCAGCGCGGCAATACAACATTGGAAACTACATCCTTCACGGTTTTTATACAGGGGTAAAGTGAGCAATTTAAACCCACAGGTACAACACAGAATTTGATCATATTAGGTCATTATATTGAAAAGGTTCATTTTTTTTTCACAAAAATCTTGCTTCAGCCCCAAATTTCTCACTTTTGAAAAAGATGACACCAAAAAGTGGGCCACATAGTTTGTTACTCACTTTCTTGCAAGTGTGGTGATACCACATATATAATCAAAAAGTTCTGTTTGGACAAACGGCAGGGCTCAGAAGGGAAAGAGCAATATTTCAGTTTTGGAACACAAATTTGGCTGAAAGGGACGGCGGGCACCATGTCGCATTTGCAGGGCCCCTAAGGTGCCAAAACAGCAGAAACCCCTCACAATTGACCCCATTTTGGAAACTACACCCCTCATGGATTTTATCCAGGGGTATAGTAAGCATTTTGAACCCACAGTTGCGACGCAGAATTTGATAACATTAGGTTGTCATATTGAAAAAGTTCACTTTTTTCACAAAAATCTTGTTTAGCCCCAAATTTTTTTTCTTTTGCAAGAGGTAACGCCAATAAGTGGAGCCCACAGTTTGTAACCCACTTTCTTACAAGTGCAGCGATACCCCACTTGTAGTCAAAAAGTTCTGTTTGGACAAACGGCAAAGCTCGGAATGGAAGGAGCAGTTTCGGCAGGCGCACAGCGCATGCGTCCATAATTTTTTTTTCAGGAAGAAGAGGCCAAAGGGCCGGGAGACAGAGCAAAATGTGTGTCTTCAGCAAAATGGCGCCAGACAGCGCGGTATGGGCGCCGCACTCCTCCCCCGGCCTCTGGCAGAACAGGACATATCAGATTATCAGATTTTATATACACTAACACTATGTCACCTGCATACTGTGTACTACACGGTTTTTCTCCATGAGACATGCATGATATATATTGTGCCAGCATATTTTTTTTCTCATTCACGACAATAAAGTAAATAAATGTAATTGTGAGTTCTATACATGAAAGGCTTACAGACCTGATAGGAATGTTATTGCGTGTCCATGTGATTTCCGACTGAGGATATGAATCAACTGTACACATGAAAGTGGCGACATCTTCTACTAAAGCATCAAGTGTTTCAAGGGGAGTAGTGATGAAAGGAGCTACATAGAGAAACAGAGAATTAATATCACATCCATGAAAGAAGCACATATGCTGAAATAAACATCAAAAGAAGGAAGCTGTAATAAATGGTACATCATTCTGATAAAATACTCGAATGCTGCACTGTTACATCCTGAAGCTAAGAGAATATATATTTTTTATACAAGAAAAGCGGATCTATCAAGCATTATTAAAGCTGGCACACAGACCAAAAATTGGTCCAGCACATTGAAAAAAAACTAAATATCTCTTATTTATGAGAAAGAAAACTGAGATATGAAACTAATCTCAAAGCCAAATTCATCGATGCTATTTTGCCAGAATTTTGGCTTAAAAAGGTTTGAAAAGTTGCAAAGCTTTGGTACAAAGTGCAAAATTTTGTGACTTGGCGTTCTCACACCTTTTTTGACTAGCCCTAACAAAGTGGGCAGAGCTGGGGTTCGATGAGGCAATCAACCTTCGTCAAATTCATGATGAGTGGCGGTGTTTGCTACACTACAAGTCTTACTCCAGTCTAAAAATGGAGTAAGATTTTAGGCAAGACACACACGATGGCACATGCCTCCTAATCTAGACTGGTGTGGGGCTTGATGAATCGGGCCTCAATCATTCCATTAGAACTGGCCACCCTACATCACATAAACACTGTTGATTCATTAACATTAAAATCCTAATAGCTGCATTATATCCACGGATTCTAAAAATCATGGGTATAAGTGACACAGATATCTTTATAGTCATAGGTACTGAAAAAAATTGAACAGAGGATTTCTGGATTATGACTCTGGATACTAGATATCCAATGGGTCTCCTTTTCTGCACTGATTTAATGCATGGATATTTAATACATTGTAGCGTAAATCTAATACCTTGCCTGACATAAATTAAAGAGAATCTATCACCAGGTTTTTACCACCTAATCTGATATCAGCATAACATAGTGGCAAAGACCTTGATTCCAGCGATGTGTCCCTTACTGGCCTGTTTAGTGCAGTTTTGATTAAATCACTGTTTTATCAGCAGGAAATTATTATTAGTAGCCTTGTAAGCCTGCTGTTATACAATTCTACATATTCATGAGTTTGTATAGCACTCGTGAGAAAAAATTGGTCATATGCATGAGCCTTCAAGTTGCTGATCCAGAGACTATCCATGTGCGGGGAGGGCTGGAAAACACTTTTTTCCTTTGATGCGAACATTATTCAAAGGATTCTAGACAATTCCCCCTGGCATTCAGAAAATGAAGAACATCCAAAAAAACAGTAGGCCTCTACTTTAACACCATAGTAAAGTTGGCTTCAGATATCTGTAATCTAACTACATTGTTGAGCCTGTATTACAGCCAAATAAACCGGATCACTATTGACCTTCTATAGTGATCTAATTTCAGGTCACTAGAACTACGAGACATCTAGAGATTGTAGTCATGAAATGGACTCTCCAGTATATGGCCACAATATGACAATACTGATATTTTCTTGATAATAGGAATACAAGCCCAAGACTAGGATCACTACAGCAGGACATTGCTCCTAGCAACCAGGAAAATGAATGCTGTAGGAAGGAGGGAGATAGGGGTGCAGCAAAGGCCAGGCAGATGTTAGTGATAGGGGACTCTATAATTAAGCGGACAGACAAGGTAATCTGCCACCAAGACCACTAATGCTGAATAGTGTGTTGTCTGCCGGGTGCTCAGGTACAGTACATTGTGGATAGGATAGACAGATTGCTGGGTGGGTCCGGGGAAAACCCATCAGTCATGGTACACATCGATACCAATGACAAAGTTAGAGGGAAGTGGAAGGTCCTTAAAAATGAATACAGGGAACAAAGAGAGATGTTGAAGGCGAGGACCTCCAAGATGGTGTTTTCAGAAATACTGCCAGTACCACAAGCGTCAATAGAAATAGAGCGGGAGCTTAGGGAGATTAATAAGTTGCTTAAGAATTGGTGCAGGAACGAATGGTTTGGGTTCATGGAGAACTGGGCCAACTTCTCTGTCGGCTACAGGCTCTACAGTAGGGTCAGGCTGCACCTCAATGGGGAGGGTGCAGCTGTGCAGGAGGAAAAATAGTCAGATGGATGGAGGAGATTTTAAACTAGAATCTGTGGAGAGGGAGGGTAGTTGTGCAAACAAGGGGATAGATTAAGTAGACAGAGAGAGTGAGACAGTAGGGGTCAATGATGATTTAGGGGGGCTTGGATATGGAAGGAAAGTATGGAGGTGAATAGGCGTAATAAACGTGCTAATAGTATTAAATGTCTGGTGGCAAATGTAAAAAGTCTTGCAAAATAATGAATGAATTGGAGACTCTTATGTCAGCCACAGAATAAGATGTGGTGGGTATTACGGAAACCTGGCTTGAAGAAGGCCATGACTAGGTGACAAACGTAGAGGGTTACACTACATTTAGAAAGGATAAGAAAAACAAAAAAGGCGGAGGGGTGTGTATTTTCATTAAATCCAACTTAAGACCTGTGCTCAATGATGACATTGGAGGGAGCTACGACAATGTAGAGTCAGTATGGGTAAATGTACATGGGGATGACAATAATGGAAAGCTGCTAATTGGAGTTTGCTACAAGTCTCCTAATATAGCTGAACAGGTATAGGATGAAATGCTGCAACAAATTAAAAAGTCAGCAAATAATAATAGGGTCCTTATTATGGGGGATTTTAACTATTCAGACATTCAATTTGACATACGAGAGAATCTTCTGGTTGGGCTAAAAGCTGCAAGTTCTTATCCACAGATCAGGACAATTACCTCTCTCAGCTGGTAGATGAACCAACCAGGGGAGATAATCTGCTGGATCCGATCCTGTCCAATAGACCAGATACAATTTCAAATCTACAGGTCAGGGATCATTTGGGATGCAGTGATCATAATCTGGTAAGTTTTAATGTAATATTCAACAAAACATTTCAAAGGGGAAATGCAAAAACCTGGAACTTTAGGAAAGCTGATTTCAACAAATTAAGAGAAGAGCTTAATTGTGTAGACTGGGACCATGGCGTGGTAACCGGGCAAATCGAACATAAATGGGGCATGTTTAAGGAAATACTACTAGAATCCTGTGGAAAATTTTTACCCTGTGGTAATAAAATGTCCAGGAATAAAAAGAAACCATTATGGATAAATAATACAGTACAAAGTTTAATAAGACAAAAACAAAGGGCATTCAAAATCTACAGAATACAGAAATGGCATTTCAGGAGTATAAAGACCTAAATAAGAAATGTAAAAAAGAAATCAAGCTAGCAAAGTTATCTACAGAGAAACAAATCACTAGCGACATTAAAATAAATCCCCAAACTTTTTTTTATAAATACATCAATGCCAAAAAGAAAAGTAAAAAGCGGATGGTATCTGCTCCTTAGAAGATGAAAATAACATGAAAATTATAGAGGACAAAAAAAGGCTGAGATAGTAAACATGCACTTTTCATCACCAATGAACTGACTGTTCCAGGGATTATTCAACAAGGCGAAAATCAAAGTTCACCACCTGATATAAACAGTTTAATACAAGAAGAAGTATACCTGCGTATGGGTAAATTATACATGACAAATCCCCCAGCCCAGATGGCATTCATCCACGGATATTGAGGGAATGGAGATCAGTAATTGACAGACCGCTGTATCTCATCTTAGACTCTCTTGTAACAGGGGTGGTGCCACAGGATTGCCGTATGGCTGACGTGGTGCCAATTGTAAGAAAGGTAAGAAGGTGGATCCAGGTAACTACCATCCAGTAAGTCTCGAATCGGTAGTGTGCAAAGTTTTGGAGGGCATTACAAGAGATGACCCACAGAAATCTAATGCAGAGAATAATATAATAACTGATAACCACCATGAATTCATGAAAAATAAGTTATGTCTAACCAACATGTTTGTTTTTTATGAGGAGATATGTGCAAACCTGGATGTTGGTAATGCAACTGATGTAATTTATCTGGACTTTTCTAAAGCATTTGATTCTGTACCACATAACAGCCTTATACTGAAGCTATAGAAGCAGGAACTAGGGGAAACTATATGCAGATGCGTAAGGAATTGGCTAAAAGACAGGAAACAAAGAGTCATTATAAATGGTACGTTCTCTAAATGGAATATAGTCAGCAATGGGGTACAGCAAGGATCTGTGCTAGGACCTATTTTTTTCAACCTCTATTAATGACATTGTGGATGGCATTGAGAGTAAAGTGTCAGTCCTACAAACTATGTAGGATATTAAATTCTGACCTTGACATTACAATATTGCAAAATGATCTGGATAAGATGACTGAATGGGCATACACTTGGCAAATGAGATTTAATGTTGATAAATGTAGAGTAATGCACCTAGGGCGGAGTAATTCTATTGCTGCATATACATTAAACTAGATGGTGGCCCGATTCTAACGCATCGGGTATTCTAGAATATGTATGCGGCCGACCGGGCGTGACTAATCAGCGAAGCAGTGTTTAAATGCGTTGTGCACTTCTTTAAATTAACCCCCGATGTATCTCCCCGGGGCCCCTAATTAATTTTGTAATTACGTCATGTTGTCAATACTGCTTGTGACAACATCGCTAACCATGCACAGCCAGCACTTAATTCCCCCGGCTGCAGCCGGCTCTCGCTTCCGCTTACATCATTACTATTTGCGGCTGCAGCCAGGGGTCGCCTGTTCTGCATACCACGGTGAATGACGGGCTGTGGGCGGGGTTATCCCCCATCGTGTCACACCCAGCATCCACCGCGCGCTCTGTCAATGAATGCGCGTGCGGTGGATGCCGGGTGTGAAGGGATGGGGGATAACCCCGCCCAGAGCCCATCACTCACCGTGGAACACAAAACAGGAGACCCGTTGGCTGCAGCCGCAAATAGTCGTGACATAAGCGGAAGCAAGAGCCAGCTGCAGCCGGGGGTCACATGCTGCCTGTGCACGGTGACCTGAGTATAAGCCGAGACCCCTAATTTTACAACAAAAAACTGGGAAAATGTATTGACTTGAGTATAAGCCTAGGGTGGGAAATGCAGCAGCTACTGTTTAATTTCCATATCCTGGTATGTATGGCTCCGTCATTTCCCTAATCCTGGTTTGTATGGCCCCCTTATCTTGGCTTGTACGGCCCCCTCATCCTGGCTTGTATGGCCTCCTCATCCTGGCTTGTATGGCCCCCTCATCCTGGTTTTGTATGACCTCCTCATTCCCCCATCCCCACAGCACAGTTAAAAAAATAAACACTAATACTCACCTTCTTTCCTTACCTCTGCTCCAGCGCTGTCTGTCCTGTGACTGATAGAACGTGTTCAGTAAACGTGACAGTAGTACGTCACACTGTGACTGACAGAATGTGCTCACTGAACGTGACAGAAGTACATCACACTCTGACTGACCGTGTTTAGTAAATGTGACTGAACTATGTCACACTGTGACTGACAGAATGTATTCATTAAACGTGACAGAAGTACATCACACACTGACTGACAAAACATGTTCAGTACGTCATGGGCAGTTGGTGAGTCACATGACCACATGGGCGGAGTCAGTCCTGCTATCTCCTGACGGTGGCGTACTTATTTTAAATCCGGCGCCAATTGGCCGGAGAGCGTGTTTAAATTTGGAGCCAATATCGCTGATTGGTCGCGGCCGGCTAGGGCCGCTGATCTCCCGACGGCAAGTGGGAAAGGAGGACCGGGGAGCGGCGCCGCCTAGGCCGCCGGTCGGGGTACTTCTGCTGCGAGCAGCCGGGAAATGACCGGCTAGCGCCGGTCATCTCCTGGCTGCATCGCCGCTGACCTCCGTGTGGCAGATGAGCTGCTAACGGCCGCCATCTTGTTCTGAAATCCTGCGTTGCTGATTTGCCGCGGCCGGACCAATCAGTGACGCGGGATTTCCTGGATGGACAGACAGACGGGATAAGCCGATTATATAGTAGATGGGTATTCTGGTTACAAGTAAGCTGAGCAGCAGAACTCAATGTCAAGCAGCAGCTGCAAAAGCAAAAAGATTTTAGGGTGTATAAAAAGAGATAAAATCCTGTGACCCCAACATATTGTTACTAGTGATGAGTGAATGTGCTCAGTTAACCATTTAACCGAATATGTTCGGGTGCTTACCGAGCATCTTCGGCATGCTCAAAAACTATGTTTGAGTCACCGCAGCTGAATGTCTTGCGGCTGTTAGACAGCTGGACACATGCAGGGATTGCTTGTTTGTTAGCAGCTTTCTAACAGCCGCAAGATATGCAGCCGCAGCGACTCGAACATAGCTTCTGAGTACGCAAAGATACTCGGTAAGCACCCGAGCATGCTCGGTTAAAGGGTTAACCGAGCACGTTCGCTCATCACTAATTGTTACCCCTTTATAAATCACTGGTGAGGTTACATCAAGAATATGGGATCCAGTTTTGGGCTCCACATATTAAAAAAGATATTCAGAAGCTAGAGTCAGTTCAAAGGTGAGCAACTAGATTATTATAAGGGATGGAAGGCCTCTCATATGATGAGAGGTAGGAAAAGTTGGGCTTGTTTAGCTTAGAAAAAAAGACATCTCAGAGGAGATCTCATTTATATGTATAAATATATGTGTGGTCAGTACAAAGGACTTTCACTGTCACGGGTGTGTCAGATGTGACAGTCACTTTGCAGCTGGCTGCAGAAGGTCACTTCGTTTGGCATTACAGACACCTTCTTAAATCTTTCTGACTTTAGGACTCAGCGGCTACCTCCCTCCTTCTCTGATTGACACCCTGGCCTGGGTGTTTAAATAGTTTCACTTTGCTACAGGGAGGTGCTGGTGATATTCATATATTCCCTTGTGAAGGCTTGGAGTTAGCTGTCATCTTACTTCCTCTCAGGTGCTTCGGAGGACGTTTGGTGTAATCTCTCTGAAATCTGCTCAAGCTAAGTGTCTCCCCCCTGTGTTTGTCTCCCTTGATGTCTTTAGTTTATAGTGGGAACTGACCAGTGCTCACCCCCCTCCCCCTTCCCTATCCAGGGCCTAGCAGCTAAGGATTTATAGGGCTTAGGATTCCTGTTCGGCGATTTGAGTGGAACCAATATAGGGATGGTAAGGAAGGTAGGGTGATATTAGATCAGCCTAGGGGTCTCCATTCCCTTTCCCTATTGTCTGGGCTCCCTCCCCCCTCATCCCTTCTTGTTGCACTTAGTCTTTCTATACAGTGCTTGAAAACACATTATTTAATCCTTCCAAAGACCATACTAAGGATCAGGGGGCACTCATTACAGGTGAAGGCGATTCTAGCCCAGCTAAATAGGAAAGGCTTCTTTACAGTTAGAGCAGTCAGACTGTGGAATGCCGACCACAAGAGGCAGTAATGGCAGATACTATAACAGCTTTTATAATAGGGCTGGATGATTTCCTCAATACACATAACATTGTGGGTTATAGATAACCTAGTGACAAAATGTATAATCGCTGGAGAAATGATGAACTTGATGGATGTACTGTACGTCTTTTTTCAACCTATGTAACTGTGTAACTAAATAACTATGTGCTGGACAAAAAACTATTCATAAGTGACTAACAAGGCAAAAACCACTGTTCTTTAATAGTAACATCATCAATTAACAACTTAGATTTACAAAAAATTGAGGATCTCTGGTATCTCAAATAATATCTGTGGTATAATAATTGTTATAGATCACATTTCTCTCATCATTCTGTTTAAAATTAATAATCTATGTGTACTCTTGTAAGAACATTACACCAAATGTTAAACACAGGAGTAGTATTGTAAAAGTGTTTTTTTTTTTTTTTGCCTGTAGACAATTTGTCATTATTAATGGGGCTGCCTGCTATCAATGAAGACCCATGTCTGCCTATATCTTCTAATAGAGTGGCATTCATTTCTGTAATAAAATGAGCTGTTTTGTACTACAGAACTTCACACCGCTCTCCTTGGAGAGGTGCATTTAGACAATTGCAACTTCTCACAATATTCTATATTTCTAAAGTTTCTCTGAAATTGAATTGAATTGATGGCATATTGCTCAGATAATATTAAGAATGGTGTGGATGTGAACTCTGGGATCCTGAGAAGGAAATGGACAGCACTGGTTTTCCACTGAACAGTGGCTTTCCAGCTATGCAGGGAAGAACAGGACAGCCCCATTCTAGTGAGTAGGGCTGACTGATATGCACTGCATATGGAGATAAACAAGCCTTCCTTGTAGTCAAGGTTTCATTGTTAAATATTTTGGGAAAAGCTATAGAATCTTTCATTGAGTGAGATCTAGGGCTCATGTACACTGCCATACGGGAGTGGACACATCATTGGTGCAAACCGTGCAGCCGCGCAGGGGTCCAAGAGGTAGGGGGGGCCCAGTAGCACCTACAATGCAGGTGGAATAGTGCTTTCTATTGATCTATTGGACTGCAAAGGACCCATATACTGTTCTTGCTCAGGGGCCCTCTTCTGTTCAGTCTTGGAGTTAATGCTGTTGAGAAAGTCCCTCTACCCAAATGGGGAGGTGATAGAACTCGGATCCTATATCAAAAAGAAGCTATGTGGATTTTTAAGTTAGACTCTAGAATACCAAATGGCATGGCTATTAAAACAGACCTTATGTATATACATTAGGGTTTATTAAATATTTTACATTTACCTCTTTCTTTCCATCCCTCTACCCTTTTTTTTTTCTTCTCAAGTTTGGTATGTCACCCGCCCCTTTTATTTTTTTTTTTACTGTTTAAGGCAATTACTTGTAACATGGAACTATGCCAGACAATGAATAAGAACTACCTAGTTCGAAATGCGTCAGATCTACTGGAGTAACTGGGTACAGTCCCAGGGGACAGTCCCAATTTTTTTTTTCTTTTTTGCCTTTTAATGTATTCATAATAAAAAAAAATGTTTTTAATTATGTTCTCCTGGACTTGTTGCTGAATACTTACCTCTAATGCAAGTGGAATAGTGCATTGTTATGAGCTATTGGACTGCAAAGGCCCTCTTCTGTTTGTGTCCGCAACTACTGTCGGTCATGGTTCCACATTGAACAGATTAACAGGGTCAGAGCTGCCAAAGAGGGTCATGAGCCCTTTTACTGCACATCCATATGTATCCAATTTTATATGGAGGCATTCAGGGCTTTATCTTTTAGATTCCTCCAGAAACATAACAGTATATTCTATTTTGATTTATGTAGCAGGTATTTCTCCTCTAGAAGGCTTGCTCCTAAAAAACTAAATCTCTATACACAAAGAGTCCGAGGAGCCGTGCATAGAAGCTGATTGCCTGGAACTAAAGCACCAATACAAGTTCTGTACACTCCATTCAGGCTGCCATGTGCCAAAGACCTCAATTACAGTAAGTGAGATAAATCTTATCACTTTGATATAATATCTACTGTAATTACTGTTTTCATATCCCATTCAGGTTAGGTTACTGTAAGAGTTACAAGCAAGTTGTCAGTGATCTGTGCTTTTTTAAATGCATTTACTTGAAGGTTAAACATTCGAACAAAACGATTTCTGAGCCTGGAGCAGCTTATGAAAGAGTCATATCTCTCAATGTCCATCTGGAATAAGTAAATATTTGCTTATCTATTTGTGAATAGGGAAAATTGGTTTTATTTTTTGGTCAACGAAGAGCCCAGAACACTTCTGATTTAAGGCTGAATACATCTTAACACTTTAGCCAACACTTACAGTTGATTAACCCCATTTCTCCTATTTATCCTAATTAGAGATGATCAGATCTGACAAAATTAAAATTTGCATGTTCGCGCAGATAATCCCAGGAACTTCATTTTACAGAGAAGTTTTCTCCATGAATTTAATATCCCTTTTTATGCTTTGGGGTAGCTCAAGACCCCAGAACATGATAAATGTAATGAGTAAAAAAAACAAAAACAAAACAAATACTTATACTCACCTGACTGCTCACCTCTCTGGACCCTACTGCCCCCCATCTGGTCTTCTCCACATCTTTGGATCGCCGTCAGAATGCTCAAATCCCTGGGCCTCTCACCTAAAGCTGGGGCTTCTGGGCTTGATAGAAATAGGAGAGCATTGATGTCTCATAATTCATGGCATCATAACGCCTTGGCGTGGACTGAAACTTTTGCTGGCTTATGCGCAGAACCCACTCATTCAAACCCAGGAGTCCCAGCTTAATATGAGGGCCCTGGGGATTTCATTGTGGCCGATGGCGATTCGAAGATACGAAGGGTGGCAGTGAGGAGTGGAGAGGTCTGAGGCTGTGAGGTGAGTTTAAGCATTTTCTTTATTTTTTTAACATTTTTATGACTTTTAATGCTTGATAATATGGAGGCCAGTGGCCACCATTTTGCCAAGTACGTGCAGGAAGCAAATTACAAATACTATACTGATGCCTAATGTTGTTACATAACCGGGATTATCTGATCTAACAGCTTTTTGAGTAGTAGCTCAGGAGTAAAAATGTATTTTTTGTAAGTAAAATCTGTAATATGTTTGCCTGAAATAAAGACATAAATAACAGTTTTTCGATGTCAAGACTCTAAGGCTCTGTGCACAGAATGAGTTTTTAGTGAGTTTTAAATGCATCAAAAACACAACGTCTCCTAGTTCCAGCAAAGTGGATGGGATTTATAGAAATCTCCTGCCCTCTTTGCTTCTTTTTTACTCAACTGATCTGTGGTGTGAGTTTCAAATCCACAACATGTCAGTTTCTCTTGCGGGTACGCTGAGTTTTATATGCAGATTTTCCCCATAAACTTCCATTAGATACAGAAAATCTGCAGGTAAAAAACACTTGTGCATATTTAGTGAGTTTCCGCAGCCGAAACGCATAAAAACGCAAGTAATCCGCACATGACTATATCAATAAAGCGTTGACAAAGCTAGGAAGTATCAAAAACAAAGCAGCTTTATTTAAAGCACGACCGTACCAAAAAGAGACAAAAAACACAGCGTCAAAAACACAATAAAAATGCATATAAAAAAATCTTACTGAAAAACTAAATGAAAAGCGCAAGTAACCTAATTTACTTAACAGGTGCAGAAATGGCTCAAAAAATGTGCAACATCAAGAAGTCACTTAAAACTCATTATGGGAACGTAGCTTAAGGGTACGGGCTTGTGGAACAGGTGACAATTGTGACGAAATATCACAACCATGAAAGGAGCTGAATGAGTGCATGATATTACTGGTGCATTTGGTAAGCCGCAGAATGTGGCAGCGCCCCATGGAACTATACCTTTATAGGCTCCACATATTCGTCACTTGAGATATCGATGCCTATACTAAATATACTAGATGGCATTAATAAATGCACACCTCTGAAAATATGACTAAAAGTTGAATATCCAAGCTGTTTGGTACTATCCAAATTTCATTGCTTAGTAGGCCCAGATGAAACACTTGTACAGAGCCCACCACCTATCTACCAATGTGTGCAATTTACAAAGAAGGTATTGGAAATTACATTATTGTACAACTATCTAGAAACAATATCCTATTACTACATTGCTCAATTAAAATTCTGCGTACAGATGTAGCCAAAGGTATCTTGACATTAACGCATAATCTGGATACCTTGTCAGAGAAGGTTCTCACTTAAAAGAATTAAGATAATCTAAGACTATAACAACCATTGACCAATGTCAGGTTAGGTGTTAAATTACCCTTTCTTGCAGCTTTATATCCCAGCACTGTGTTATCTATGATAAAGGGATCTTGTCATAAGATTCATGCTGCCCGGCCTTGGGTAGCATGAATCAGAGCCTGGCTGCACCATTGCAGCTACGTACATCTTTCTCTAAATCGCCGCAGCGTTTCAGAAACCACAGTTTCAATAACCGCTTGGGGACTTTCTAGTCTAGTGCGGCCCACTGTCAGCTTCTCCTTACACCACTACATGTCATTGAAAGGTCTCTCCCTATCAATCAACTGGAGCAAGGTGGTGAGAAGCTGACCCGGGGTCTCACTAGACTAGACAGGCCTCTCCCTATAGTCCCCAGTTGACTTTTCAAACTATGTTTTCTCTGAATTGTGCAATTCGGACAGCATGAATGTAATGATGTGATTCTTTTAAGGTGAACCTGGCTACATTTGTACATACCAGTATAAATTTTGGCTTCCTCAAGGGTCACTGTGAGTAACTGCAACCTCTGCATCCCCTCAGCTATGCCCCTGGGTCCACTTGGAATTAAGGTTATGTATTACAATGCAGTGCTACTTTGTAAAGACATGCTTAAAGGGTAAGTAGGAGTTATTCCTATTCTTAGCAGTAAGATATTCAGAAGTATGTGTTACTCCTCATATATGCTTTCTGGTGCCTAGCAGAGATTAATGATCAGGGACACTTGAAAAGATTTGCTGCCATTGAATTATTACATCATTTTCATTATATAATTATTGCTATATCAGATAATTAATAATTATGCTATAACGTGATAGTATGTATAAGCTTTGGTTAACATTTTATTAAGTTAATTACAATGTAGAAGTGCTAGTTAAAGGGAATCTGTCAGCAGGTTTTTGCTATATAATCTGAGGACAGCATGATGTACTGGCTGAGATACTGATTTCAGGGAGGTGTCACTTATTAGGCTGTGTGCTGTTGTTTCAATACAATGAATGTTTATCACTGCCTGGACCACAGAGCACCTGGTCTGACTCCTCCCCTCCTCTGATAAGTAGCTCACTGTCAATAGATAATGTACACACAAAGCTATGGTTTGTGTGGGGTTAGCTTTCTGAACTCTGCTACCTACTACATCTAAAAACTCTGATTACATCACAATGGTTGCATCCAGTATACTAAGTGATACAATGTTGGATTCAGGGTCTCTTTTCCTACATTATGCTGCTCTCAGATGAGGGAAAAATATACACCACTGCTGGAGTAGCCACAAACCACCAGGTAGTATAAAAACAATATATATTGAGATATACTAAAATATGGTATGACATGTATATATAAGGTCTAATGAGGAGGAAAAGAGCATGAAGGAAGGCTGTCAGTGAATAGTATAACCCATGGGAAAGATATCAATTATATACAATTCAAGTGCAGAACTATTAAATGGTACATATGTGCGAGTCTACGGAAATATTTAAATCATGCCACATTTCACCTTATTGCTTTTGCCTTATTGTACCTTCCGTTAAGAAAGCAATAAGGCGAAACGCTTGTCGGGACAGTGTGAGAAGTCTTTTTCCCATATACCATGGGAAAGCAATGCATTTTGCATTACATTATTATTTTACTTCTCTAATGTGTATGACTATGTGTACACTTTGATGTGCTGGAACTGTGTGATTTGAACTATTCCCAGCAGTGGCGCATGATTAGTGGTCTATACTTATTGGTCCCCATTCATTAAGACCAGCATAAATTTTCATGAATCAAATAAGTGAGCTTAGCCATGTGCTGTCCCAATCATAATCAACTCATTTTGGTGGACTGCTGTGGAACTGTCATGAAAACACCAAAAGTGGCAATATTTGTGCTTACCTCCCTAGTTGTGCAAAAATTTGGGGACATTTGAGGTGTTTCACGTAAAAATACTGGTGAAACCACTTTCATGAATCAGGACTAGTGTTGAGCCACCCCCGTAGTGTTCGAGTTCGGTTCGGTTCGTCGAACACCCGTGTGTTCGCCGAACTGTTCGTCGAACTGTTCGTCGAACACCTTCGAACACCGTTAAAACCAATGGCAGGCAAACAAAAACACATAGAAACACATAGAAAACTGACAAACTGCTCAGAAGACACAACTAACACATGGAAAAGTGACAAGTACATATAGTCATGCGAAAAGAAAAGAGGTGGAGGAGTAAAAGGAGGGGGAGACACAGATATAGGCATGTCATGCCCTTCTAAAATCCAAAAAGTGAGAAGCCGAGACGGCCAGTCCGCTCCTGCCCGTGCCACCTCCGTGTCGCCGGGTTTGTGCCAGAGCCGCGGTGAACCCTGACGGCCAGCCCCCCTCTCCCAATACTGGTGCCTGTCCGCTGGTGGGTCGAGAGAGCCCCCCTGTGGTGGAGGCAGCTCTAAGCTTTTTAATTTAAATTGTCCCTCTAATTTGAATGAATACACTTTAAATCCATTTACAAGGATCTATTGGAGGGCAAGTCTCATGCCAGCAGCCGCGTAATTCCAGCTCCAGTAGAGTCCACTAAAGCTGCTGCAGTTAAAAAGCTTTTATAAGGATCGAGCTCGGCTGTCCACCGCAAGGCATCCTAGTGCCAGTCCCAGCCCCTATGCCTTGGGGTGCCTCCTGATGCTCTTCACTAAGTATCCCGTGGTCCCGAAGCATTTCCTTTGAAAAAATTAAGTGTCCAAACTACAGGTGGTGTAGCTTGCTTAACAGCCGGGATAATCCGCTGACTAGCAGACACTGCTACTAGGCACAAAGTATTTCCTGGGCTAGATGCAGTTAAAAATTTGTAAGTAGATACTCTCGTTGGATGCTGAGAAAGCATTCCATAGAGTCTCCTGGCACGCCATATATGATTCTCTTAAAAAGCTTGGGGTAGGGGTCTAGGGGACCCTTTTATAGCCAAAATCACGGCCCTGTATCACAATACGTCACCTAGGCTGAAGATAAATGGAACTGTAGCACCGAGGGCTCGGTTGCTACAGACGTATTGCACCTCACCCAGAGGTGTGATATCTCACTCTCAGATAAGGATGGAGTGTGGATCAGGACCCGACACCTGCATGCATTACACCACATTGCCGTGGGACAGGGCGACCAATATGCCCCTGAGATGGGCACGACAGTCCCTGTCCCTGGCTGGAGTGGGGGGAGGGAACACTGAGGAAGGGGAACCCTGCAGTGCAGGAGCAGGGAGGAAGCAGTTCCTGGGTGCATTGAGAAGGGAGTATAAAAGGTGGGCACCATCTTAGTTCAGTGCAGAGAAGTCTGAGCAGAAGTGGCAGGGAGCAGGGGCTCTGCATGAGCTCTGCTCCGGAGGCGGGCCTAGTAACAGAGGCCCAGGCCTGCAAGAGGGAGAAGGAAGGAAGAGGAGCGGAGAAGGCTCCAGGAACGAGGAATGAAGGGATCCCAGGGGTGCGGACGGGCGAGTCGCCACCGCACGCCCGAATCCACCTGCGTGGAGGGGTCAGGCCAAAGGGGGAGACCGGTCCCCGAACTAGTGGAGGCAGGAAACGACCCTCAGCTAGAAACCGGAGGCTCTGACATTTTATGTGGCGCAGCCCCTTGCTCCACCCGCTAGGAAGGCACCACATAGGGTCAGGGAAACTGGCGCCAAGTTTACCAAGAGGAGGCCCGAGGCAGCCGGACAGAAGTGTTGGTAAGAAAGGCCAGACAAAGGACACACAAAGGGGGTCCTGTGAAGCGCTCCAAAGTTATCTGGGAGTTGTCTGAGCCCCTCACCTGGTGAGCACAGTACGACGTGGGCAGCCGTTACCTGCAGACGTGGTCTGGATAATAAGAACTGTGAGTAAAGGCCCTGAACTGCATCACTGACTCCGTGTCGTTACTGCTGCTGCCCTGCACCATCACCCCCATCCTCCGCATACACTGCCCTGAGGCTATACTCCTCCCGTGGGGAGTTATGCTACGCTCTGCTGCACCCACAACACCAGCCTTAGCGGTCTGCCCTGTAGCGGCAGTTCACTCTGACCGCAATCCACGGGTGGCGTAGTCGGACATTTAAACATCAAAACCACATAAATAGTTCCGCCACTGGTTTGACCGCCCTGAGCCACGGAACCGGATCGCCGCCACGAAGACTACAACCACCAGCATCCACCAAAAAGGGTCCGGCTCCGGGTGTCCCAAGGCCCAGGGGGTGCGTCAGAACATTTTCATCACCTTTCACAATCACCAATGGGACAAGGCAGGGATGTCCTCTGTCCCCTCTCTTATACATCCTAGTGACGGAGCACCTGCTCTCATCAATTCGCCATAACCCCAATATTAGGTGGATTGAGGTGGGAGGCACCGAGTACAAGTGCTCTCTATTTGCTGATGATGTCCTAGTATATATCACTCAATCACATATATCCATCCCTGCTGTTATGGCTGAAATAGATCACTTTGTTACATGGTAAAATTTTAAAATCAATGCAGCGAAGTCTGAGGCCCTCGATGTCTCCCTCCCTAAATCCATATAGGATTCCATCCAGTCCAACTTTCCCTTTGCCTGGCCCTCACAGGGTATCAAATACTTAGGAATTCCTATTCATAGAGACCTCTCCCATCTATGTTATCTTAATTTTGGGCCCTTTATTGAACAATTCCATACAGACCACGGTTGGCAAGTTAGAACTGTAAGATTCACTACGTGAACCACTGGTGTTTTGTGGAAAAGCACATGTACACCGCGTTCCAAATTATTATGCAAAAAGTGTTTAGGAGTGATAAGGGAAGAATTTGTTTGTTTGTCAGTTAAACTCATTGATGGTGATGTGTGTCAGGGCTCTTTATATCACTGTAAGCAATTGCAGACACCTGTGCTAATTAGTTTGGCAGGTGTGTCCAATGAAAGGCAAGACTACTTAAGAAGGCTCTCTCACATTATTAAGCAGCCTACATTTTCTGCCAAAATGGGAAAGAAAAAGGATGTGTCGGCTGCTGAGAAGCAACAAATTGTGGAGTGTTTAGGTCAAGGCATGACTACAATCAACATTGTGCGATGATCAGGATGAAGTGTCTTGGCAATCAAGAAGTATGTAGCTGATTCACAGTACACACGTGTGCGTGCTGATAAGGGCAAATTGAGGACTCTTTCCTACAGGCAATTACGTCAGGTTGAAAGAGCAGCGGCAAAAAAGCCTTGTCATAGCAGCAGACAAGTTTTTGAAGCTGCTTGTGCCTCCAACGTCCCCCGTACAACAAGATGCAGGGTCCTTCAGAGGTTTGCAGCTGTGCATACGCCATCCTGTCGACCTCCTCTATCCACTTCACACAAGCAGAAACGGCTCCAGTGGGCCAAACATTACATGAAGACTGATTTCAAAACTGTTTTGTTCACGGATGAGTGCCGTGCAGCGCTCGATGGTCCAGATGAATGGAGTGGAGGATGGCTGGTTGATGGACACCCCACGCAAACACGGCTACAGTGCCAACAAGGAGGAGGTGGAGTAATGTTTTGGGCTGGAATCATGGGGAGAGAGATTGTCGGCCCCTTTAGGATCCCTGAAGGCGCTAAAGATGAACTCCATAATGTATGTGGATTTTCTCAAACAGCACTTCCTGCCATGGTTCAAGAAGAAGAACCGTGTATTTCACAGCAAGATCATTTTTCTGCATGATAATGCACCATCTCATGCTGCACATAAAACATCTGCATCTCTGGCTGATATGGGCATAAAAGGGGACAAACTTATGGTGTGACCCCCATGCTCCCCTGACCTCTACCCCATTCAGAACCTTTGGAGCATCATTAAAAGGAGTGTCTATGATGGCGGGAGGCAGTTCACATCTAAGCAACAGCGCTGGGAGGGTATTCTGTCCTCATGCAAAACAATTGAAGCAGAAACCATCCAAAACCTGACAAATTCAATGGACGAGAGAGTTCAGAAGCTCCTTTCGAACAAGGGGTCCTATGTGAAAATGTAACATCACCTAGAATAAAGTTTTGAGTTGAAAACTGTTTGATTTCAGTTTCTAACAACCTGCTAATGCTTATAATTTCAAAAATGACCATTTTTTTGGTCTTTATTAAAATGAAAAGGTTGATCGAAAAGTTTGGGGGATCTAAGAGTGTGGCAACCCAGTAGTCATGATTACTTCGAATTCTGACAATATGAGGGTCATGCTGCAGGTAGTGCAGCAAGAAGGCACTTATGTGTCTTGCGCATCTCGGAGCCCCAAAATTATTTTCCGGGCTAGATAAAGCTAAAAATTATTTTTAATTTTAAATCTGGTGAAGCTTATTATAGATGGCCTAATAGGATCAGTGCTGCACACTGCTACAAAGCCCAAATTATTTTCCAGTCAAGATACAGATAAACATGATTAGTAATTTGAAAGCTTAAAACGGTTGGTAGGGTGATTTTAACCAATCATCAAGCTTTTACTCTCCCCAGGATGACACAGGGGTAGAAAAGTCGTTTCGGATCCATGATTTGTTCATCTTTATGAACGTGAGTCTGTCTACATTATCAGTGGAGAGCCGCGTGCGCTTATCTGTCAGCACACCACCAGCAGCACTGAACACACGTTCAGACAGAACGCTGGCTGCGGGGCATGACAAGATCTCCAAGGCGTAAGTGGCTAGCTCCGGCCATTTATCCAGATTGGAAGCCCAAAAAGAGCAAGGGTCCAGTGACACAGTCGTGGCTTCAATGTTTACTTGGAGATACTCCTGTACCATCGTCTCTAGGCGTTGACTATGTGTCAGACTTCTTGTCTGTGGCCTTGCAAAGGATGGGCTAAAAAAGTGGTGAAATGATTCCGCAAAATTGATGTTACCAGCAGATACTGTGGTTCTGTTACGGTTTGAGTGCTGAACACTTGACGGTCCCACGGTTGGCAAGTTGGAACTGTGAGATTCACTACGTGCACCACTGGTATTTTGTGGAAAAGCACATGTAAGATTCTGCAACAGTCTCTGCTGATACTCCTGCATGCGTGCATCCCTTTCTATGGCAGGAATAATTTCTGCAAATTTACTTTTGTACCGGGGATCTAACAGTGTGGCAACCCAGTAGTCAGGATTATTTCTAATTCTCACAATTCGAGGGTCATGTTGCAGGTAGTGCAGCAAGAAGGCACTCATGTGTGTTGCGCATCCAGGAGCACCAAGTCCCTGTTGTGTTGGTGGCGAGGTAACAACCATGCTTCCTTCCTCTGTCCTCTCCCCCCAACCTCGCACAACAGAAATGTGATCAAGGTCTCCCTCATCTGATGAGTCTTCCATCAGTTCGTCCTCCACTTCTTCCTGGGCTCCTGCACCTTCCTCACTAGTTTGGCTGCTACCATGCGCCCTGGTAAAATCATCTCCCCCACCCTCACATGCCTGCCGCCCTGGTGCTGCCGACCGTCTGGACCTTGCAGATGTTAGCCCTTCCGCATACAACTCCTCCTCCTCTACTTCCTCCACCTCCTCTTGTGCCACCACCTGACTCCGAATTCTGTTTAACATGTGCTCCAGCATGTAAATCACTGGAATAGTCATGCTGATAATGGCATCGTCAGCACTAAACATCTTCGTCGCCATTTCAAAACTGTGCAGAAGGGTGCATAGGTCCCTGATCTGAGACCACTCCTCCAGCGTGATTTGCCCCACCTCTGAATCTCGTTGGCCCAGGCTATACGTCAGAACGTATTGCACCAGGGCTTGTCGGTGCTGCCACAGTCGCTGCAACATGTGCAGAGTTGAATTCCACCGGGTAGGCACCGGGTAGGCACATCGCATTTTAGCCGGTGAAGTGGCAGGCCCAACGACTTCTGTAGAGAAGGTCTCGAAAATCCTCTGTGTCCACCAGGCGGAAAGGCAGCATTTCTGTAGCCAAGAGCTTGCAGATGGTGAAATTCAACCTCTTAGCTTTCTCATGGCTAGGAGGAAATGGTCTTTTACTTGTCCACATCTGAGGGACCGAGGGCTGGCTATTGTGCTTAGACGGGGTTGATAAGGGTGTCCCCGGCAAACTGCCGGTCTGTGAGGAAGATGCAGGCGGACATGTTAGGTTGCCTTGATCCAAAGGTGGTGCTATCGATGTCGGACAGCGCTCAACACCAGCTGGTGTTACCACCTCCAAAGAAAATGATGACCTGCCAATCACGCTGGCTGTTGCGGGTAAAGAGGTGGCAGGTCTGCGCCCCAAAACAGGTGTGACTGCTGTCCCCCCAGTCACAGAGGATGAAGAGGCCGCGGATGCACAAGATATGGCAGACGGTGGTTGGCCCGGCCGGCTAGACCGCATTGTAGCACACTGAGCTTCCCACTGCAACTTATGCTTCATGTCCATGTGCCGGTTCATGCATGAAGTACTCAAACTATGTATTTTTTGGCCTCTACTTAGCTTTTGCTGACAAATGTTACAGATAACACGAGTTGGGTCATCTTTATCGATCTGAAAAAATGCCCAGGCTATGCAAGGCTTAGCACCCATGCGACCTGAAGAGCCACCACGACTTGTGGTGAGAGGCAGAGTTGTGTTTGAGGATGCAGTTGTTGACGTGCTTCCAGTACTACGTCTCTGTCCAGGAAGGCGCAACCTGACCTCGTCGTCACTAGCATCTTCCTCCACCTCCTCTGCTGACCTCATCTCTGGGCTGACTGTGGGTTGACAGTAAGTGGGATCTCCGACCTCATCATCATCACCCTGTGCGTTATCACACCCGTCGTCCTCAGAGCCAACCTGTTCCTGCCCTGACAAAAAACTAAAGTTGTCGCTCCAATCAGGTATTTGAGTCTTATCATCGTCTTCCTCATTGTCTCCACCAACAGGAGTTACAGTTTGGGAATGAGGGTCTACATTATGGTCAGAACCTTCTGCGTCTGGTCCTGGATCCGACTCATAAAGATTCTGGGCATCAGTGCAGATCATTTCCTCGTCTGGATTCACAGAAGCGCTGGAGTCGACCTCTGATTCCCAGGCTATAGTATGAGTAAACAGCTCTGCAGACTCAACCATCTGTTCTACCTCATACTCAGACAGGCAGCTGGAGATTTGGGAGCTGTGAGGAAGCAAGTGCGATTTGGGTGACACCTTTGAGGAGTATTTGTGATGTTGAAGTTGATGTGGAGGAGAGCCCACTTAAAGGAGCACTTGATATCCGTTGAAGCACCTGCTGTTTTTGTGCCTCATCTGGAATTTGTAGCGATTGGCGTGGCCGTAAGAAAGGGATCTTATCACATTGTCCGCTAAAAGAAGTAGACATTTTAGTTTGGCTGGAAGATGGTCTTTCTTCTGCACCTACCCCACGGACACAACCTTTTTTCCCCTTCCCAACACGCCTATTCCCCTTTCCACCAGCAGCAGGCCTTTTTCCACTCAATTTGGTGGTTAACTAATTCACAACTCTGGAGTTGTTTGCACAAAAAAACAATGGATGGTAACCGAGCAGAGCTGAGTGGCCAAACTGTGGTATTAGGCCAAAACTATTGGCTGGGTTAGATGCAGAAAAAAAATTATTTTTAATTTGCAACCTGATGGAGGTCAGTATAGATGGACTAATAGACCAAGTCCCACACACCGCTAGAAGCCCAAATATTTTTTCAGAGCTAGATGCAGAAAATTTTTTTATTCAATTTGCAACCTGATGGAGGTCAGTATAGATGGACTAATAGACCAAGTCCCACACACTGCTAGAAGCCCAAATATTTTTTCAGAGCTAGATGCAGAAAAAAATTATTTTTAATTTGCAACCTGATGGAGGTCAGTATAGATGGACTAATAGACCAAGTCCCACACACCGCTAGAAGCCCAAATATTTTTTCAGAGCTAGATGCAGAAAAAAATTATTTTTAATTTGCAACCTGATGGAGGTCAGTATAGATGGACTAATAGACCAAGTCCCACACACCGCTAGAAGCCCAAATATTTTTTCAGAGCTAGATGCAGAAAAAAATTATATTCAATTTGCAACCTGCTGGAGGTCAGTATAGAAGGACTAATAGAACAAGTCCCACACACTGCTAGAAGCCCAAATATTTTTTCAGAGCTAAATGAAGAAAAAAATTATTTTTAATTTGCAACCTGATGGAGGTCAGTATAGATGGACTAATAGACCAAGTCCCACACACTGCTAGAAGCCCAAATATTTTTTCAGAGCTAGATGCAGAAAAAAATTATATTCAGTTTGCAACCTGATGGAGGTCAGTATAGATGGACTAATAGAATGATGCTATGCCCAAAAGATTTTACTTCACTAGGTGCAGTAAAAAAATTGGTATTCTATACACAGGTGGTATATCTTGCAACACAGATAGGCTACTCCACTGACTAACACACTCTGCAATAGGCCAAAAAGGATTAGCTTTGCTAGATTCAGCCAAATGCTGTGAAAAAAACTTGCACAGCACTGGCACAGACCTGCCTGGCAAAAACTGATAGGAACTGATGTAACCTAGTCCTGAAAAGGACTCCAATTACAATTAGTCTTTACTCCCACAATCTATCTATTTAAGAGCACAGACCTGCCTGATAAAAGTCGTAGGAAATGCTGTAACCTAGTCCTTAAAAGGACTGCAATCACAACTATTCCCTACTCCCAAGCTATCTGTATATTTGTGCGAAAATTGGCTTGAAATTAACAAGGTATAGCACACACAGCAACAGCGGTGCCGTCTAACACGCAGCTGCAGCAGTGAGAAAATGGTGGCGACGGGGAAAATGGCTTGGTCTTATAGGGCAAGGACATGTGACATACACTGCCAATCACACATGCCCTTGCTTGTGTGAAAAAAAAGCACTTCGCTCCGTGTGTGCGCTGCTGATAGGCTGACAGATTGCACCTCCCCACTGCAAATGCGGGAAAGAGAAAAAAAAATGGAGATCTTCATTGTTCCTGCAGAGATCCATCCCCTGCCCCTCCCCCCGCCCCGCTGTACACTCAAACTGCGTATTAACATTAATTTTCATCATTACTGAGAAAAAATCCAGTTATGATTTTGGTGCACGAACAGTTATCGAACATAACCTCGAACAGCCGAATTTTTCTCAAATTGTTCGTGTTCGCCGACCGGCTCGAACACCGCCCAAAACAGCTCGAATTTGAGATTGGCGAACAGTTCGAGTAGAACAACGCTCATCTCTAATCAGGACCTTTGTTTGTTTTTGTTCTAGTTGCTTCATAAAGGGAGTAAAGCTAACAAGGCTTTAATCCCTTCACCCCCAAGCTTGTTTCACCTTCCTGACCAGGCGACTTTTTTTAATTCTGACCAGTATCAATTTATGTGGTAATAACTCTGGAACACTTCAGTGAATCATAGTAATTCTGAGATGTTTATTTGTGACACATTGTACTTTGTTAGTTGTAAATTTAGTTCTAAATTCTTTTTTGTTTATTTGTGAGAATATAGAGTTTTGGCAAAAATTTGGAAAATTTACAAATTTTAAACTTTCAATTTTTATATCCTTAAACCAGTTAGTCATAAATTTATAAATAACATTTACCACATGTCTTCTTTATATCTGAATAATTTTTGAAACATTTTTTTTATTAGGAAGTTAGAAGGTAGAAAAATTTGATCAGCAATTTTTCATTTTCCAGTAAAATTTACAAAACCGTTTATTTTTGGGACCACATCACGTGTGAAGTTAATTTGAGAGGTCTATGTGACAGAAAATACTCAAAAGTGACACCATTTTAAAAACTACACCCCTCAAAGTCCTCAAAAGCACATTCAAGAAGTTTATTAACCCCTTAGACAGTTCACAGGAATTAAAGCAATGTAGAAGGAAAAAATTAACATTTACATTTTTCCCACAAAAATGTTAAATTAGCCCCAAATTTTGCATTTTTACAAGGTAACAAAAGAAAATGGACCATACAATTGATTGTGCAATTTCTCCTGAGTATGCTGATACACCATATGTGGAAAACTACTGTTTGGGCGCATGACAGTGCTCGGGACAGAAGGAATGCCATTTGACTTTTGGAAGCAAAATTGACTGGAACTTTTAGCGGACGCCAAGTCTGGTTTGCAGAGCCCCTGACGTGCCTAAACAGTGGAAACTCTCCACAAGTGACCTCACTTTGGTTACTACACCCCTCAAGGAACTTATCCAGAGGTGTAGTGAGCACGTTTAACCCACAGATACTTCACATAACTTTTATAACGTTGAGCCGTGAAAATGAAAAAATACCCACAAACATGTTCTTTTTGCCACAAATCTTTCATTTTCACAAGGGTAACAGGAGAAAATGGACTAGACAATATGCTGTACAATTTCTCCTGAGTACGTGAAAGTCCAATTGTGGGTGGTAAACTAATGTTTGAGTGCACGGCAGGGCACAGAGCAGAAAGAGTGCCATTTGACTTTTGGAGGGCAAAATTGGCTGGAATCGATAGCGTACACCAGGTTGAATTTGCAGAGCCCCTGATATGTCTAAACAGTAAAAACCCGAAACAATTGACCCCATTTTGGAAACTACACCCCCCCAAGGAACTTATCCAGAGGTTTTGTGAGCACCTTGAACTCACAGGTGCTTCACAAAATTTTATAACGTTGAGCCGTGAAAATTAAAAATACATTTTTCTTACAAACGTTATTTTTGCAACAAATGTTTCATTTTCACAAGGGTAACAGGAGAATATAGACTATACAATTTGTTCCGCAATTTCTCATGAGTACAGTCATATGCCAAATATGGTAGAAAACTACTGTTTGGGCGCACAACAGGGCTCACGACAGAAGGAGTGCCATTTAGCTTGCCGTCATGTCGCAATTGCATAGCCCTTGATGTGCCTAAAAAGTGGAAATCCCCCTAAGGGGGGAAACTACACCCCCCGAGGAACTTATCTAGAGGTGTGGTGAGCACCTTGAACCCACCGGTGCTTCACATAAATTTATAACGTTGAGCCATGAAAATGAAAAAATACATTTTTGTCATAAAAATGTTGCTTCAGCCCCAAATTTTTCATTTTTACAAGGGTAATAGGAGAAATTGGACCATACAATTTGTTGTGAAATTTGTCCTGAGTACACCCATTCCCCATATGTGGTGGAAAACTACTATTTGGGTGCACAGCAGGGCTCGGAAGAGAAGGAGCTTTGTCACATTTGATGAGATCCTGACACACCAAAAATCAGAAACCCCACAAGTGAACCCATTTTGGAAACTACACCTCTTGAGGAATTCATCTAGTGGTGTAGTAAGCATTTTTAACCCTCAAGTGATTCAGAATATTGCATAACATTGGACTGAGTCAATGGAAAATGTACAATTTTTTTCCACTAAAATGTTACTTTGGCCTCAAGTTTTCAATTTTCAAAAGGGGTAGTAGGAGAATTTGGACCACACAGTATGTTACGCAATTTCTCCTGGGTACGCCAATACCTCATATGTGCTTGAAAACTAAATTTGTTTTGTGACCTGAAACTTTTAAGCGTGACAAACATACAAAAGCATAAGAAATCAGGAAGGGGAAAAACACTTTTCACACCACTATATATGGACACGTTGCAGTACAATTCTTCTATCTATGAGAGAAGCTGTTTACTGAATTGGAGGAGTCGACCCCCTTATTTTTTGTGCCCTTGTACTGCTGCACAGGCTGCACCAATGATATGTCTGCCACTGTTGAGCTTCTAATGGAAGCAGAGGCAAAACATATGTCGGGTGTAAACAGCAGTAGGGTTTATCCTTATTATGGTTTTAAATATACTTTATCACCTTATCTTTAATATGGTCTAAAATATTATACTTTATAAGAATTAATCTCACAATGTCTCAAGACAGAATAAATTAAAGGGGATGCCCGGCCTTAGGGCTCAAGTTTGAAGTAACACTATGTGACTGCAGACTTGTGAATCCTCACATGTGCTCATGGCATGCTGCGAGTATTCACATGCTGCTTTGAGCAAAGCCGCGCACGTCTAGTTGGCACAAGATCGTATGTATGCAAATTACATTTTTGCAGTCACGTGCTTGCCACTCCTGGCGCCGGCACCAGAGAATCCTCCTAGTTTTCAGTGCGCGTGGTGTGAGGATTCCCAAGTCTGCAGTCACATAGATTGACTGAAGACTTGTACACTATGGCCAGACAACCCCTTTAAAGGAGTTGTCCGGTCAAAAATGAAAAGTCTGCAGTCACTCTGTGTGACTGCAGACTTAAGAATCCCCCCAGCACATGCACTGTGCACTGCGGAAATTCACTGGAAATGGTGGTGATATATTTGGTATACATACTCCCGGTCAGAACCCATCTAGTGGGCGCGACCTCTCTCCATACACTTGTATTGAGCAAGGCTGCGCCCACTGGATGGCTGCGTCACTAGTCGGGACGTGCCCTCGCGCAATACAAGTGTATGGAGTGAGGCTGAACTGACTAGACGCACTCTGCCTGGGAATATGTATAACGCATACATCACAGCTATTCCTGGCTCAGAAACCGGCGAATCCTCGCAGGTCACAGTGCATGTGCTGTGTGTGGGAGAGCGGTGGATTATCAATTTAGACCGGACAAACCCCTGTAAGCACTTACGGCCTAATAGCTCTTTATATGTAAAAGGGGTTCATTATACAAAAATAGTCAATGCATGTATAAGGTATGAACACATTTTTTATTCTCAGTATAAATTTTACTTACCTTGCACTATTCACCTTATTCAAAATTGGATTTAACTGAATTAATGAATCTGTGAGACAATTTATATTGTGTGATTGTTTTGTGCATACCGAGACATTAAATTGTATATATGGACCATTTACACTTTAACCACTTCACGACATTTGACAAATTTATGTCATGATCTGGAAGAGGTTTGCACAAAATTACGTAAATTTACGTCATGGCGATCATGTGGGCACAGGAGCAATGCCCGCACTATCGCCTACGGGAGCTCGGCTTAAGTGAAATCTGAGCCCAAATGTCACAGCCAGGAGTGGTGCCTTCAACGCCATGGGACAATTAACTCCCTAAATGCCACGATCATTAGCGATCTCAGCATATAGTAGGCTAGGATAGGGAGGAGGCTCCCTCTACCTTCCTATCGGCACCCGTGCGACATCATCGCAAAGGCCCGATTGTCATCATCCGGATCTGCCCGCTACACTGGCCTGTTTAGATCATGCCAGGAGCATACCTCCCAATGTTTGAAGAACAGAAAGAGGGACAAATCATGCACAGCAGCAAATTTCCCCCAGGCCCCTGGCCACTCCCCATTCCACCACGCCATTTACCATTTCTTTCTACCCTGGCAGGAGGAGATGTCAGAGGTGTCGTGGCAGTGAGAGAAATTCAGCTGCCTCAGACTGCAGGATGTAGACCCAGATCGGATGCAACAGGCCAAATAAACCCCCGTTCAGATTAAACCTGGATACAGTTTGGCCCAGGCCAGAGTATACCTCGGGGATTAACTGGCCTAGGCCAAACTATAGCTGGGGGTGTAAAGTAGTCTAGGCCAAACTAAAACCCCTCCAGGCTATAATATACCCCTCTATTTTATAAGCCCTTGTAAATGAGATTTTAGATGCCATTTTTTAATAACTTAAAACTCACTTACACCTTGATGCTATGTGTTTGTGTTGTTAATCATGTGAAGAACAATAGAATGTGACTGGTAATGGACAACAGTCATTACATCTGAGATTATACTGTTGTTCATTAGGATAAGTGCTTTTACCTTAGAATGCAATTGTAACTTGATGTTTTCACTTCACCTTTTTTTCTCACCCTGTCTCTGATTGGTTGAAAGTGTGCAAACTTCTTTCTATCATACAGCTGCCTTTAATGGGTAACTACTGAGAAGTGCGGTAGGATTCTTTACCTCATTATATCTTTGTGGAAGTCTAATATTTTTACTAATTGAAGTTTTTTTTGGTTCAAGTAATAAAAGTCTATGTGTTTAGAACATTAAGACTTAAGTCAGTTATCTTCTAATATAACTCACAAGACAAACCTGAACCCCCAATAAGATGTTGAAAAATGTAGTAATGCTTGTGTATATCACTCAATGCTGCTGATATCAAGGGGAGTATAATCAGGCATGAGGGGTATAAAAAAGCTTAATCCAATTTATACCCCAGAGTATAAATTGACCTAGGCCATAATATACTCAGGGTATAATCAAGTCTTAGCTGCCTTAACCCCAGGTATAGTCTGGACTCAGGATATACTATTGACGCGCCCCTGGGCCTGCTGTGTCGCGTAGCGTCTCGCGCACGGGGGCTTACCCGGAACCGGATCAGATGAGGGTTGTAGTCTCCGAGTGGCGGGGACCCGGTCCGTGCCCAGGGAGTCAACTCAGTGTGTGGCAGTCTTGATAGATGTTATTTGAGTGTCGACTACGCCACCCGTTGATTTGCAGCTATGGAGCTGCCGCTGCAGGGCAGACCGCTGAGGCCGGTGTAGAATTGTGCAGCGTGATAGTATAACCCCCAACGGGAGGGGTATGGCCTCAGGGCAGCCGACGTGGAAGATGAGGGTAGCAGGAACCACTCAGAGACGGTGCGGTGTAATTCAGGGTCTTTACTGGTAACAACGATAGACCCTCCCGGAGTACTTGCTAGCGAACGGGGCCTGGTCAGTCCTTGAGCAGATGGGATCTCCCCTGGCCAGGCGGAGTTGTAGGCCTCCCAAACTGACTGTACTCTTCTGGCTACCTTGCTAGAAGCGGATATAAGTAGCCCACGTCCCTGAGTGTACCGTGTGGTGCTCACCTGTATGGCCGGTGACTTGGGGCCTTCTAATGGCTTCCGCTCCACGATGGCGGCGCTGGTCCCACGCGTGTGACCGTGCCTTCGGGTTTCTGGGCCTGAGGACCTGAAATCCCCTGCCGGTCGGCTTCTGCTGCTGGGTAAGAGTTAGTCCCCACAGCCTCAGACGCCGGGTCCGGTAAGAAAGCTTCTCAGTCAGGGCGAGCTCTGCAGCTGCCAGCCCATGACTTGTAGTAGTATTGCTCCCACTGAGCTTCTGCTGTTTCTTCCTGTGACTGTTTCTTGTCTCTACTCTCCTTGACTGACTAACCCTGCTTCAGCCCCGGGTTTATATAGGGGAAGGTCTTCCCCTCCCAAGACTGGGCAGGAGGTGTGGCATGCACAGGATCCCTGACCAAAGGACCTCCCACCTGCTCTCAGACATAACATTACATTACTGTGGGAAACCAGACCCCTGGGGTGCCACATTCCCCCCTAGTGAAATTTAGTACTCCGGGACTAAACATATTTTAGAAAAACATAACAAGATATAACAACAATAATAGTACAATAAGAAGAAACACATAAAGGTGGTCACGGCATGTCCGTAACCGGGTGTAGTCTTTGAAGAAAAGCAAGGTGTCCATTTCACCAAAACAGGGAGACGTAACCAGGTAGGGGTCTGTCCTACCCCGAGTCCTTAACAGTCTCTAGTCCATCCTGGGTTACGCTCCAACTAATTGTACAAGGATTCCCGGTAGATCCACCAAGGATTCCTAAAAATAACTAGAAACACAAAATTATACACAAGCAACAATACACAGGTAAACATAAATAAAACAATTTATACACTTTAAATCCTCCAGCGTGCGGGTAACTGGCCTCTAGTGGCCCTAGTGGACCTACGGAGCTGACTGTCTAGCCCTGAACTACAGGGTGTAGGAGCTGTCAAGGGTAAACTGGGCAGCTGTCTACCGGCTCTTTGGCTCACTAGGGATATGGCAGGCTCACTGCAAGCAGAGGGTTGATCCTCCTGGTCTGCGGGTGTGGGGTCTTCTGCCTCCTGGACCGGCTGTTCTTCCAGCTCTACCTGTTGCTCCGTAGGTGCTTGGGATGCTGGTTGGAGGAAGGTGAGTACGGGTACCACAACTGCACCATTGACTTGAGTCCAAGACCGAGGGAAGTCCCCGAGCACAGTACTAACCATATCTTCCCTTTCCTCTACGGGTCGATGGTCTTCTTGTTCCTCTTCAGGGTTCCTCAGTTGTTCGGGACACTTCTTCAGGTGGTCCCGGGATACAATGGCTGTAGTTTCCCCTCCGTCTTTACTGATGGTACAAACCTTCGGGTTCTCGTGGCTTGAGGGCAGTTCGGTGTACGGGTCCTTCTCCCACTGGTCGTCCAACTTGTGGAGCCGTCTCTTCCTCTTCAAGACCTGCTCTCCGGGTACCAGGGGAACAGCGGGAGCATACTGGTTGTAAGTTTTCTCTTGTCTTTCCCTAGCCTGACAGAGACTTCGCTCCACGCTCTCCTGTACTCTCCGGTACTGCTGCTGCCTCTCTGTGTCCCAGTCTGCTTCTGGTGAAGTGTCCTCGGGTGTCAGGACTCCCATTTCCAGGTCAACAGGTAACTTACCAGGTCTTGCCCTCATTAGGTAAGCCGGGGTACAGTTGGTGGAACCTACCGGGATGTGGTTGTATAGGTCCACCAGATCGGGCAGCTTCTCAGGCCACAGACTGCGTTCTTCCAGGGGCAACGTTTTCAGAAGATCCATTACCACCTGGTTCATTTTCTCACAAAGTCCATTAGTTTGCGGATGATAGGGTGTCGTCCTTATCTTCCGGCAGCCATACAGAGTGCAGAATTCTTGGAAGACCTCCGCTTCAAAGGCAGGTCCCTGGTCTGTCAACACTTGGTCCGGGTACCCGTGTGGACGGCAGAAATGCTGCTGGAAGGCTCTCGCTGCTGTTCGAGCTGTTAAGTCCTTGACGGGGACGACAACCAAGAACCGGGAGTAGTGATCCACGATGGTTAGTGCGTAGATGTAGCCACTTCTGCTTGGGGTCAGTTTTACATGATCCAAGGCTACCAGTTCCAACGGCTGCCGGGTGACGATGGACTGCAGGGGAGTCTTCTGGCTGGCACGGTCCTTCCTTCTTAGGTTGCACGGGCCACAGTCTCTGCACCACTTCTCAATGGTTCCCCTCATGCCTACCCAGTGGAATCGCTCGCGCAGCAGGAACTCCAGCTTCTTCCACCCGAAGTGTCCAGCTCCGTCGTGGTATGCCTCCATCACCATGGCTGCGTCTCTTCGTGGCACCACTACTTGCCAGAGTAGTTCATGCGTCCGGGAGTTAACCATTCTGCGGCACAACTTCCCCTTGTAAAGGAACAGTCGACTCCTCTCTGCCCATAGTTGTTTGGCTTCCTCCGGAGCGTCTGGTTCAAGGCAAGCCTCCGGGCGAGTCAGCATCTCCTTCACCAGTCGGACGGCAGGGTCGCTGTCTTGCGTTTCCGCCCAGTTGTAGTGAGGTAAGGGGTTCAACGTAGCAGCCTGCTTACTCCTTACCCGGTGGGAGTACTGGATAGTCCCATGACGGTGGAACGCAGGGAGTTCAACTTCTTCCAGTCCCTCCGGATCTTCTCCTTCGTCCGGCAGGTTGGGCATCCTGGACAGGGCGTCCGCGTTGGTATTGGAGCGTCCGGCCCGGTATTTGATTGTGAACTCGTAGTTGGACAGACGGGCCATCCACCTCTGCTCCAGGGCACCGAGTCTTGCCGTGTCCAGGTGTGTCAACGGGTTGTTATCCGTGTACACGGTGAACCGGGAAGAAGCGAGGTAATGCTTAAAGCGCTCGGTGACTGCCCATACTACGGCCAGGAACTCTAGCTTAAATGAGCTGTAATTCTCGGGATTCCTTTCGGTGGGTCGCAGCTTTCGGCTGGCGTAGGCGATTACTCGTTACTTCCCCTGCTGGATCTGGGACAGTACGGCTCCTAGCCCGATGTTACTGGCGTCGGTGTAGAGGATAAAGGGCTGGCTATAATCCGGGTACGCCAGGATTTCGTCCCCCGTGAGGGCCATCTTCAGCTGGCGGAAGGACTCTTCTCCAGCTCCTCCCATTTGAAGGGCGGCTTCTGGTTCTTGGCCTTCCGGGACTGGCCTATCAGGAGGTCCTGCATAGGTGCTGCCTTTTTGGTGAAACCGGGAATAAACCTTCGGTAGTAGCCTACCAACCCGAGGAACTGCCGCACTTCTTTTACGCTGGAGGGGCTTGGCCATTCCTTAATTGAGGTGATCTTATCAGGGTCGGGAGCCACTCCGTCAGCGCTCACCACGTGTCCCA
This sequence comes from Phyllobates terribilis, assembly GCF_046119375.1. Lineage (NCBI taxonomy): Eukaryota > Metazoa > Chordata > Amphibia > Anura > Dendrobatidae > Phyllobates > Phyllobates terribilis. The sequence goes on along the minus strand of NW_027362761.1, from coordinate 94,785,641 downwards.
GGTACTGCACCTTTGGTTTCAGGAGGTGACACTTGGAGGGTTTCACCTTTAGGCCGTAACTCGACAGAGCTTCGAACACTTCCGCCAGGTGTTTCAGGTGGTCCTCATACGTCTTGGAATATACGATGACATCGTCCAGGTACAACAGGACCGTCTCGAAGTTTCTGTGGCCCAGACAACACTCCATTAGTCGTTGGAAGGTTCCTGGTGCGTTGCAGAGTCCGAACGGCATGCAGGTGAACTCGCTAAGTCCCATCGGGGTGGTGAATGCGGTCTTCTCCCGGTCCGCCTCTGCTACAGGAACCTGCCAGTACCCGCTAGTGAGATCCAAGGTAGAGAAGAAGTTAGCAGATCTTAAAGCAGCCAATGACTCCTCTATCCTTGGTAAGGGGTACGCATCCTTGTGTGTGATACGGTTGATTTTCCGGTAATCTACACACATCCTCATGGTGTTGTCTTTTTTTCTGACTAAGACTAGTGGAGCTGCCCAGGGGCTACAGCTATCCCTGATCACCCCAGCCTCCTTCATGTCTCTAAGCATCCCCTTGGCGTGTTGGTAGTGTGCAGGGGGTACGGGTCGATACCTCTCTTTTATGGGAGGATGGTCTCCCGTGGGGATGTGGTGTTCTACCCCCTTGACTCGCCCGAAGTCTAACGGGTGTTTACTAAACACTCTCTCGTACTCTTGAACCACCCGATAGACTCCCTGTTTCTGATGTGAGGGAGTGGAGTCAGTACCCAAATGTAGTTGCTGACACCAGTCCTCCTTTGTTTTCTTAGAGCCGTTACCTTCCTCCGGGTGAGATGGAGGCAAGGGTTCCACAGATTGTATAGCATTTTGGTTAATGGTATATAATTTGGCTAGCGTGGCATACCGGGGCAGGTACACTTTCCTCTTCCCGATATTGATTATGCGAACGGGCACCCTCCCATGGCGTACATTAACCACCCCCCGTGCTGTCAAGATGGTGGGCCTACTGTCTGAGTAAACTGGTTCTACCATTGCCTGGTAATCTCTACCTCTCAGACCAATAGCTGCCCGGCACCAAATCATCATTTCACTTTTTGGGGGCATGGCAATAGGAAAAGGGTCACACATTCTTACGCTACCAATCTCACCGCCGGAGAGTTCCACCTGTTGCCGTCGCATCAGTGCCCGGATCTCTTTCTGGAGCACCCGCTGCTCGCCGGAGCTGGCGTTCTTGGCAACCTGCTGTAAAAGGAAAATCACCTCTGCAAGACAATTTTCAATTACATTAGTTCCTAGAGTTATTTTTGGGTGACTCTCATGTTTGTCAATATCTACAATGATCAGTCCCTGTGCTGCCAGTTCGACTCTACCGATTTTGATGGTCACCTCTTTAAATCCGATCTGTGGCACGGGCTGGCCATTGCTGGCGATGATACTCAAGTCGTCGTCAGGGTAGCAGGTAATATCCGAGTCATTCCAGTACTGCTTAAAGAGCACGTACGGGATGGTGGTGACCTGTGACCCGGTGTCCAGTAGGGCACTCATGGGAATGCCATCCAGTACCACAGGCAAGACTGGACGTCCTCCCACATATCTGTCGCGCCAGTTCGATGGGCCTGGTGATCTTTTTCCTGGGGGTTGGCCCTCTACCCCAGGTTGTGCCCGTTTAAAGAACAGTACCTTGCCATATGTCCGGGTTGATTGCAGCGGCGGCAGATGGGTCGTCCGTCTTCGCTGTATCGGTCACTGGGTCTTCCTCTGGCCGGTGGGGTCCTCCTTGGTCGACGCCACGGGATGTCCTCCGGTCCGGATGCCAGCTGGATCTTCCCTGGGGTGGAAACCTGTAAAGACTGCACAGTTCGGGTTAGCGCAGCAACGCTCTTAGCTAGCTCTTGGACCTGATGGTGTAGGTCTGGAGCCGGGTCATTGTCCAAAGCCTGCGCATCAGCTCCCACAGGCCCTGCCGACAAGGGCGCCGCCTCCTGGTGGAAAGTGATAGCTGGGCGCCTGTGGGTCACAACGCCACCCGGTGCCGGTTCTCGGAGCACCCGGATGGCTCTGTCCTTGAACTGTGCAAAGCCCAGATGGGGATCCTGTAAGGCCATCGCCCGCAACTGGGTTCGGTGGGCATTACAATATAGTCCCTCTATAAATTGTTCGGTCAACAGCCTGTCCTCGTTTCCCACTCCATCAGGGTCGGTCTGCTTAATGGCCCTCAGGGCCTCTTGTAGGTTTAGTGCATAGTCCCTTATACTCTCATGCGCTCGCTGCTTGCACCCGTAGAATCTAAGCTTAATCTCGGCTGAGGTGCGGGTATCAAAGGTATCCTTCAGCCGGGTTAGTATCCCTGCGACAGTCTTCCTCCCAGGTGGCCAGGATTTTACTTCCCTTTTGGCTGCCCCGGTTAGTTGGGCCACCAGGATGCTCACTTTTTGCTCTTCTGTGAGGGGGTACACCTGGAAGAGGCTATCCAGCTTTTCTCTAAAGTCATGCAGGGTATGTGACTCCCCTGAGTACTGGGGTAGCCAAGCTGCTCCCGGGATATAGGGCATGGTGAAGGGCATAACTGCAGCAGCGGTGGCGCTGGCGGGGGTTGAGGCAATGAAGCTCTCCTCCGCATCCGACATCTTCCTCCCCCCTAGTGGACCGTGGCCTACCTTGCGATGATCCTGTTCCGTAGGCCGCGGCTCCGCAGTAGATCGTCAGGGTTGAGGACCTTCCGTCGCGCTCCGGTGACGTCGGCGTCTGCTGGGCTCCTTCCAGGACCTTACGCAACGTCCGGACGTGAGGCGGGGCTTCAGTTCTCGCACGCTTTCGGAGTCCACGCCCCTCTTCTTCTCGCGCGGCGTCCTCAAGATGGCGTCCAACGGCGGGAAAACTCCACGGATGGCGGGAAGAAGGCTGAAGATGGCGCCGGATGGCGGGAATCTTCACAGAAGGCGGGAAGAAGGCTGAAAATGGCGCCGGATGGTGGGAAACCTCACCACTGGTAAGTTTGAACAGTCTTTGCTTTTCAGGCACGCAGTACCCGGTGGTTGCGGGCACGAAATCCTGCCGACTACGCCAAAGTTGACGCGCCCCTGGGCCTGCTGTGTCGCGCAGCGTCTCGCGCACGGGGGCTTACCCGGAACCGGATCAGATGAGGGTTGTAGTCTCCGAGTGGCGGGGACCCGGTCCGTGCCCAGGGAGTCAAACTCAGTGTGTGGCAGTCTTGATAGGTGTTATTTGAGTGTCGACTACGCCACCCGTTGATTTGCAGCTATGGAGCTGCCGCTGCAGGGCAGACCGCTGAGGTCGGTGTAGAATTGTGCAGCGTGATAGTATAACCCCCAACGGGAGGGGTATGGCCTCAGGGCAGCCGACGTGGAAGATGGGGGTAGCAGGAACCACTCAGAGATGGTGCGGTGTAATTCAGGGTCTTTACTGGTAACAACGATAGACCCTCCCGGAGTACTTGCTAGCAAACGGGGCCTGGTCAGTCCTTGAGCAGATGGGATCTCCCCTGGCCAGGCGGAGTTGTAGGCCTCCCAAACTGACTGTACTCTTCTGGCTACCTTGCTAGAAGCGGATATAAGTAGCCCACATCCCTGAGTGTGCCGTGTGGTGCTCACCCGTATGGCCGGTGACTCGGGGCCTTCTAATGGCTTCCGCTCCACGATGGCGGTGCTGGTCCCACGCGTGTGACCTTGCCTTCGGGTTTCTGGGCCTGAGGACCTGAAATCCCCTGCCGGTCGGCTTCTGCTGCTGGGTAAGAGTTAGTCCCCACAGCCTCGGACGCCGGGTCCGGTAAGAAAGCTTCTCAGTCAGGGCGAGCTCTGCAGCTGCCAGCCCCTGACTTGTAGTAGTATTGCTCCCACTGAGCTTCTGCTGTTTCTTCCTGTGACTGTTTCTTGTCTCTACTCTCCTTGACTGACTAACCCTGCTTCAGCCCCGGGTTTATATAGGGGAAGGTCTTCCCCTCCCAAGACTGGGCAGGAGGTGTGGCATGCACAGGATCCCTGACCAAAGGACCTCCCACCTGCTCTCAGACATAACATTACATTACTGTGGGAAACCAGACCCCTGGGGTGCCACACTATAGCTTGTTACAGAGGGACTGTCTGCTATATCTAGGACGGTTGGGACTATGAGCGGATTGATTCACAGGTCTCAGTTCCAGCATTCAGGTCAGTTGTATCTGGCGGCTGGATGGGAGGCTACAAATCTCTTACCATCTGGCTTCCCTGGTGCAGCTTTTGATTAGCCAGGGCTGAGTAGGACATTATCTGTGCGTCCTACTCATCTCTAGTTAGGACCTAGGGATTTCTTTTTTGCACATGCATTCACAGTCGTAGCCGTCAGAACTTTCTCATCTTCATGTAGCTTCACTATATGACATCTGGTTCACACGTAGCATAAATGCTGTGTTTTAGTTTTCTGCAGGTGTCCGCACCAAACTACGCAATAATAATATTCTCTAATTAATGCATTTTTCTTGCATTTTTTATGCCTTTTCTCCCTCAGTTGATGCATTTTTAGTGCAGATGTGAAGCTGCATTTTTAAGTTCATAAAAGCTTTGATTCTGCACTTAAAAAAGTAACTGCAGTTTTTAACATGTGTTTTTATTAGATGCACATAGAAGCCTCCAGAGAAAAAGAGCTCCAAAACAGTACAGTTCAGCAGTGTGTTTAGATGCATAGTGCACACAGTTTTTATGAAATCACATCCACTGCAGTTAAACACCGGAGAATTTTTGTGCAAAAAATGAAAAAAACGCAGCATTTATGCTACAGTCTAAATGTCTAAGCAAAGTAGATGTGATTTCATGAAAACTCCACCCTCAGTGAGTCTAAAGATGCTGCTGAACTGTGTGGCTTTGGTGCTTTTTTTAATCTATATTCTAATATGTGCAGCTTGAAAAAAACGCAAAGAAAAAAAAGCCTGTTGCACTTTAACCCCTTTCCAACCCTTGCCGTATTAGTATGCACATTTGTGTACCCCCGGTTCAGTGAGGGCTGCTGCGCTGAGACCTCACTGAACCGAGCACATGTCAGCTGATTCTTACAGCTGACATGTGCCCGCAACAGCCGCGGGTGGAATCGCGATCCACCCGCGGCTGTTAACATGTTAAATGCCGCTGTCAATCTCCGACATCGTCATTTAACGCGCACTTCCGGGTTGCGCGTCATAAGCCCCGCCCACCGGCGACCCCGTCACGTGATCGCGGGTCACCGATGGGCGTGCATGACAACCCAGGGTCTGCAGCAGACACCTGTGGTTGTCATGATCTCGTCGCTATGAGCGCCACCTAGTGGTCGGCGCTCATAGCACAGGACCATTTCTGCTATATGCAGGGGATCTGCTGGTCCCCTGTATGTAGCAGAGCTGATCAGACAACTGCTGCTTCTAGTCTCCTATGGAGACTATTGAAGCATGCAGTAAGTGAAAAAAAAATGTTTTTAAAAATATAAAAAAAATATATATATATATTAAAGTTTAAATCACCCCCCTTTCGCCTCATTCAAAATAAAATATAAAAAAAAAACCCCACATACACATATTTGGTATCGCCGCGTTCAGAATCGCCCCATCTATCAATATAAAAAAATAATTAATCCGATCGGTAAGCGGTGTAACGAGAAAAAAATTCGAAACGCCAGAATTACGTTTTTTGGTCGCCGCAAAATTGCTATAAAATGCAATAACGGGCGATCAAAACATCGGATCTACCCCAAAATGTTATCAGTAAAAACGTCAGCCCGGCGCGCAAAAAATAAGCCCTCACCCAGCCCCAGATCACGAAAAATGGAGACGCTACAGGTCTCGGAAAATGGCGCTATTTTTTTTTAGTTTTTTTTAACCAAATTTTGGAATTTTTTTTCTCCACTTAAATATAAAATAACCTATACATGTTTGCTGTCTACGAACTCGTAATGACCTGGAGAATAAGAATGGCAGGTCAGTTTTACCATTCAGTGAACGTGGTAAAAAAAATAAATAAAAAACAACTGTGGTATTGCACTTTTTTTGCAATTTTACCGCACTTGGAAATTTTTTCCTGCTTTCCCATACACGATTTGGTAAAACTAGTAATGGCGTTGAAAAGTGCAACTTGTCCCGCAAAAAATAAGCCCTCACACGGCCATATTGTCCAAAAAGTAAAGACGCTATGGCTCTGGGAACAAGGGGAGCAAAAAACGAAAAAGCAAAAAAGACAAAACCCAAGGTTGCGAAGCGGTTAAGTGCAGAAACAAAGTTGTTCTGTAGTATTAAAAAAGCGTTAAAAACGCAGTTTTACATCTGGACCAAAACCGCATCAAATATGGGGGAAAACACATGAAAGAAACACAGCAAATGTGCAATAATCAGAGAAGATTGTTATTGCGTTGCGTGGTGCGGACACCTGCAGAGAAAAAAAAAGAAAAAAGGCAGCATTTACGCTACATGTGAGTATGGCCTCAGCGTTACATTTTATTACTTTTTTATGGGTTTAATAGAGAAAATATATCAATCACGCCATTTTTTTTTGCGCCATTTACCGATTCCTGTAAATAATCTGATCATTATGTTGTGCAGATAGTTACAATTACAGGGACACCAAATATGTCCATATTATTTGCTGACTTGTGATGTTTATCATTTTTAAAAATATATATTTAAAACTTACATTATTGTAATGGTTTTTCATTATTTTTTGTAATTTTATAAGAAGAAAAAAAAATATTTTATTCACCCTCAAGAATACAGAGACATTAAAATACATTGCTATGCAAAGATGTAATCTGCTTGTGGGGTCAGTGCTTGCAATACAGATGAATTACACAAAATTCTGCCAGAGGCATCACCAAAGCCTGTGGCTCAGTATCTTTAGCTCCTGCCTGTAATGTTAAAGGTCATGGGTTTGAGACCTGGAGAAACTCACAAAAAAAAGAAAATTATATATGTAGTTTTACAGGAACAAAAAAAATGACTTTCTTCACCTCAGTATACAAGTACAAAGAATACATTGCTGAATGTACATGTATAATCTACTTCTGTGGTCACTGCCTGCAATACCTGCCTGCAAGATAACCAAATTCTTCTATGTTTATCATTGTGGGCTGTGGCTCCTAGCTAAAGCTGCTGCCGAGGAACATGGAGATATGAATTTGAATCCCTGGCGAGACCTGATTGCAGGAGAAGTGTGAATGTATAATTAAAATTATGTCAGTGCAGAGAGGAGGAGTAGCTACAGAGCAATGAACATGTCGGAGAGAGTTGAGTATTAGAAACCTGGACAAAATTCTGATATGACGGACCTGAGCCCCCAAATCGAGACAGTCCCGCTGAACTACAAACGCAGGAAAAGGAATATGATGTCATTGGAATCACTGAAACTTGGTGGGACGATACACATGATTGGAATAAAAGGCTAAAAGGATGCAACTTATTTGCAAGAAACAGACTTGATAAACGAGGAGGAGGTGTCGCATTGTATGTTAGAAAAGCATATATCTGCACAGAGATTGAAGCAGAGACTGGGAGTTGTGTGGAAACTGGGTAAGAATACAAGGAGAGAACAACGGAAAGGACACCATTGTAGGCATTTACTACAGGCCACCTGAGCAAGCTGAAGATATGGATGAACTCTTTATGTATCAAATGACCAACTTCTCCAAAAAATATGACGTAGTGGTCATGGGAGATTTCAACTATCCAGACATTTGTTGGGAATCTCTCTCAAGTAAAGCTAACAGGTCAAGCAAATTCTTATCCTCTCTTGCTGACAACTTTATCTTCCAAAAGGTAGGGGAGAAAACAAGGGGATCTGCTACTTTGGATCTAATCCTTATAAACAGGGAGGAAATGGTTGAGGAGGTAAAAGTGGCTGGAACCCTAGGGGGCAGCGATCATGCTATAATAGAATTTTGGATAACTAGAGGAAGAAGACATGTGAAGACTCAAACTTCAAGGTTAGATTTCAGAAAGACAGATTTTAAGTGACTCAGAAAGAGAATAGGAGGGATCCAATGGCTGGATGTCCTTAAGGACAAAAATGTCCAGGAAGGATGGGAAATTTTTAAAAATGAGATTCTCAAAGCACAATCGTTAACAATCCCGAAAAGTAGGAAGAATGGGGAGCCTTTAAGGAAACCAGGATGGATGAACACAGAACTTAAACACATGCTAAAAAGAAAGAAAGAAATGTTTATCAAATGGAAAGAGGGAGGCATATCTAAAGAAGATTATAATGCAGTCTGCAGATCCTGCAGGGCACGTATCAGGTTAGCTAAAGCTGACAATGAATTAAGGCTTGCAAGAGATGTCAAAAGCAATAAAAAAGGATTTAGGGGGTATGTCAAAAGTAAAAGAAAAGTCAAAGATGCTATAGGATTTTTACAGGATGAAAATGGTGAAATGGTAAGAAAGGATGTTGAGAAGGCCGAACTTTTTAATTCCTATTTTGCATCTGTTTTCTCTCAGAAAGAAAATGTAACATCAACTGATCTTCACTGTCCTATTAAAGGAATAGAAGAATCCAAGTTATCTGTAAACGGAGAGATTGTGAGGGAATATTTAGCTAACATAAATGAGTTCAAGTCTCTAGGTCCAGATGAATTACACCCCAGAGTACTGAAGGAGATCGTAGAAGAAATTTTAGAACCACTCTCCATAATCTTTAAAAATTGTTGGAGAACAGGAGAAGTCCCAGAAAACTGGAGAAGAGCAAATGATGTTCCTATCTTCAAAAAGGGGAAGAAGGTGGACCCAGGGAACTATAGGCCGGTAAGTCTGACTTCTATACCAGGAAAGATCTTTGAACAAATTATTAAACAACATGTATGTAAGTACCTGGATAAGAATTAAGTGATTAACCAGAGTCAGCATGGGTTTGTAACTAACAAGTAATGTCAGACTAACTTAATTTCCTTCTATGACAGAATCACTGACTGGGTGGATCAGGGAAATGCTGTAGATAAAGCATATCTTGACTTCAGCAAAGCATTTGACAAAGTATCTCACACCATCCTTATTGAAAAAATTACCAAGTATGGAATGGACAAGGCAACTGTTAGGTGGATTCATAACTGGCTTAGTGATCGGACTCAAAGAGTGGTCGTAAATGGCTTCACATCCAGTTGGATGAATGTCTCAAGTGGGGTACCACAGGGCTCTGTCCTGGGACCTGTATTGTTCAACATCTTTATCAATGATTTAGATGAAGGAATTAAGGGTAAACTGATTACATTTGCTGATGACACAAAACTAGGAGGGATAGCTAATGCTAGAGAAGAGAGAGAGAGAGGATTCAAAAAGACCTAAATAAACTGGAGCAGTGGGCAGTAACTAACAGAATGGTTTTTAACAGGGAAAAATGCAAAGTACTACATCTGGGCAATAAAAATGAAAAAAGCATATACAAAATGGGAGGAATAGAGCTAAGCAACAGTACATGTGAAAAAGACTTAGGTATACTAATAGATCATAGACTGAACATGAGTCAACAGTGTGATTCAGCAGCAAAAAAGGCAAATACAATTCTGGGATGTATTAACAGAAGCATACAGTCCAGATCACATGAAGTCATTATTGGACTTTACTCCTCTTTGGTCAGACCTCATCTGGAATACTGCGTCCAGTTTTGGGCACCACATTTTAAAAAAGACATCGACAAACTGGAGCAAGTTCAGAGAAGAGTGACCGGTCTGCAAACCATGTCCTATGAGGAACGGTTACAGGATTTGGGAATGTTTAGCTTGCAAAAAAGAAGACTGAAAGGAGACTTAATAGCTGTCTACAAATATCTCAAGGGCTGTCACATTGTAGAAGGATCATCTTTATTCTCATTTGCACAAGGAAAGACTAGAAGCTATGGGATGAAACTAAATGGGTGGAGACACAGATTAGATATTAGAAAAAACTTTTTGACAGTTAGGGTGATCAATGAGTGGAACAGGCTGCCAAGAGAGGTGGTGAGTTCCCCTTCAATGGACGTCTTCAAACAGAGGCTGGACAGATATCTGTCTGAGATGATTTAGTGAATCCTGCTTTGAGCAGGGGGTTGGAGCAGATGACCCAGGAGGACCCCTCCAACTCTACCATTCTATGATTCTATGAATCCGGGATGGTTGGGAGCTACGGCATTACAATGCATTATATCAGTTTTCAGAGTAATACAAGTTAAAATGCCATAGAGAGACTAAGTCAAAATATTTAAAAAAGTAATGAGCAAATTATTATACCAATAAATAGCCACAAATTTTTCCCTAACCCTAGTATTATACTCAACAGACGTCGTCTTCTGCTCTTCTCAGCAATGCACAGGTACCATGCTTCCATCTTCTGCCCGCAACTTCTGACTGACCAGAAATCAAAGCCAACTGTCACAAGGTTTCATTGTAAGTCATCATTATTGGCACCCCTTGATTTTTTTAATAGACTGTAAAATATCTTCAGAAATAAATGGAAATGTACCAAAGTTATATCCTCAGGATTATTTAATTAGTGATCCAAAGTAATACAACAATAAAACATTGTTTTTCAATTTGCATGTTGCAATTTCAAAAACGAAACATAATAAACAGCATGTGAAGCATTAAAGGCATCCCCTAATTAATACTTGGTTGCAAACCCTTTGGCATCGCTGACAGCCTCCAAACGTTTCTTGTAGCCATCTATAAGCTTCTTGCACTTCTCAGCTGGAATTTTCTCCAACTCTTCCTTTGCAGTTTGTTCAAGCTCTTGAATGTTTGCAGGGTTCTTTTTCCCAATAGCAGATTTCAGCTCACCTCAAAGATTTTCAATGGGATTGAGGTCAGGACTCTTTGCTGACCATTATAAAACAGTACATTTTTTGTTTTTCAAACATTCCTCTGTACTTTTGGATATGTGCTTTGGGTCATTGTCTTGCTGGAGGACCCATTATCTTAGACTCAAACCAAGTTTTCTTACACTCGGTAGGACATTTCGCTCTAAAATCTCTTGATAATTTTCTGATTTCATGATTCCTGTGATACAGTCAAGGCCTCCAGTATTAGACGCAGCAAAGCAACCCTACAGGATTAACTGTTAATGCTTAACTGTTAATAAGGTGTTCTTTTCCTTATATTCCCTCATTGCTAAATAGCCCTATTTTTGTTTCATCTATCCACAGAACATTTTCCCAGAAGCATTGTGGTTTGTCAAGGTACTCTTTGGCAAAGATCAGTCATTCCTTTACAGTTGAAACCAGAAGTTTACATACACTATATAAAAAGACACATATGCATGTTTTTCTCAATATCTGACATGAAATCAGAATAAACCTTTCCCATTTTAGGTCAATTAGGATTACCATAATTTTTAATATTTTCCAAATGCCAGAATAATGAGAGAGAGAGAATGCTTTAAGGCATTTTTATTACTTACTGCAAAGCCAAAAGTTTACATGCACTAAGATTACTATGCCTTTAAACAATTCTGGACTGCCCATATGATGTTGTCATGTGTTTGGAAGCTTCTGTTTTTTGGCAACATCTGAGTTAATTAGAGACACACCTGTGGATGTATTTTATTGCACACATGAAACACACTGCTTCTTTGTGTAGCATCATGGGAAAGTCTAAATAAATCATCCAATATTTCAGGAAGAGAATTTTGGACTTCCACATGTATGGCTCATCCTTGGGTATAACTTCAAGATACCTGAAGGTGCCTCATTCATCTGTACAATCAATTATACGCAAGTATAAAACAAGATGGGAATGTCCAACCATCATACCACTCAGGATGGAGATGGGTTCTGTGTCCCAGAGATTACCGTGTTTTGGTCCGACATGTGCATATCAACACAAGGACAAAAGCAAAAGACCTTGTGAAGATGATTGAGGAAGCTGGTAAGAGTGTGTCAATATCCACAGTGAAACGGGTACTGTATCAACATGGGCTGAAAGGCCACTCTGCCAGGAAGAATCCATTACTCCAAAAGAAACATAAAAAAGCCAGACTAATGCTTGCATATGCACACAGGAACAAAGACCTTAAATTTTTTGAGACATGTCCTGTGGTCTGATGAAACTAAAATTTAACTTTTTGGGCATAATGACCATCATTATGTTTGGAGGAAAAAAGAAGAAGCTTGGAAGCCTAAAAACACCATCCCAACTGGGTGGCAGCATCATGTTGTGGGGTTGTTTTGCTGTAGGAGGGACTGGTGCACTTCACAAAATAGATGGCATCATGAGAAAAGAAGATTATGTGGCAATACTGAAGTAACATCTCAAGACATCAGTCAGGAAGTTAAAGCTTGGGCGGAAGGGGTCTTCCAAATGGACAATGACCCAAAGCATACTGACAAAATGGTAGCAAAGTGGCTTAAGGATAACCAAGTCAATGTTTTGGATTGGCCATCACAAAGCACTGATCTCAATCCTACTGAAAATTTATGGGCAAAGCTAAAAAGGCAGGTGTGAGCAAGGCGACCTACAAACCTGGATCAGTATCACCAGTTTTGTCAGGAGGAATGGGCCCAAATTCCGACCAACTATTGTAAGAAGCTTGTGGAAGGATATCCCAAACATTTGACCCAGGTCATTCAGTTTATGGGCAATGATACCAAGTACTAATGAAATGTATGTATACTTTTGACTTTGCAGTAAGTAATAAAAATGCATTAAAACATTGTCTCTCTCTCTCATTATTCTGTCATTTGGCAAATATTAAAAATTATGGAAATCCTAATTGACCTAAAACAGGAAAGGTTTATTCTGATTTCATGTCAGATATTGAGAAAAACATGCATACAGTGGGGTAAAGAAGTCTTTAGTCAGCCACCAATTGTGCAAGTTCTCCCACTTAAAATGATGAGAGAGACCTGTAATTGATATCATCGGTAGACCTCAACTATGAGAGACAAAATGAGAAAACAAATCCTGAAAATCACATTGTCTGATTTGCAAAGAAATTTTTTTCAAATTTTGGTGGAAAATAAGTATTTGATCAATTACAAAAGTTCATCTCAATACTTTGTTATATATCCTTTGTTGGCAATGACAGAGGTCAAATGTTTTCTGTAACTCTTCACAAGGTTGGCACACACTGTTGCTGGTATGTTGGCCCATTCCTCCATGCAGATCTCCTCTAGAGCAGTGATATTTTGGGGCTGTCGCTGGGCAACACGGACTTTCAACTCCCTCCAAAGGTTTTCTTAGGGTTTAGATCTTGAGACTGGCTAGGCCACTCCAGGACCTTGAAATGCTTCTTACGAAGTCATTCCTTCATTGCTCTGGCAGTGTGCTTGGGATCATTGTCATGCTGAAAGACCCAGCTACGTTTCATCTTCAATGCCCTTGCTGATGGAAGGAGGTTTGCACTCAAAATCTCACGATACATGGCACCATTCATTTTTTCATGTACACGGATCAGTCGTCCTGGTCTCTTGGCAGAGAAACAGCCCCAAAGCATGATGTTGCCACCCCCATGCTTCACAGTAGGTATAGTGCTCTTTGGATGCAACTCAGCATTCTTTCTCCTCCAAACACAGCGAGTTGTATTTCTATCAAACAGTTCTACTTTGGTTTCATCTGACCATATGACATTCTCCCAATACTCTTCTGGATCATCCAAATGCTCTCTAGCAAACTTCAGACTGGCCCGGACATGTAACGGCTTAAGCAGGGTGACTCGTCTGGCACTGCAGGATCTGAGTCCCTGGCGGTGCAGTGTGTTACTGATGGTAGCCTGTGTAACGTTGGTCCCAGCTCTCTGCAGGTCATTCACTAGGTCCCCCCGTGTGGTTCTGGGATTTTTGCTCACCCTTCTTGAGATCATTTTGACCCCACGGGGTAAGATCTTGTGTGGAGCCCCAGATCGAGGGAGATTATCAGTGGTCTTGTATGTCTTCCATTTTCTAATTATTGATCCCACAGTTGATTTCTTCACACCAAGCTGCTTGCCTATTGTAGATTCAGTCTTCCCAGCCTGGTGCAAGGCTACAATTTTGTTTCTGGTGTCCTTCGACAGCTCTTTGGTCTTCACCATAGTGGAGTTTGCAGTGTGACTGTTTGAGGTTGTGGACAAGTGTCTTTTATACTGATAACAAGTTCAAACAGGTGCCAGTACTACAGGTAAAGAGTGGAGGACAGAGGAGCCTCTTAAAGAAGAAGTTACAGGTCTGTGAGAGCCAGAAATCTTGCTTGTTTGTAATTGTCCAAATACTTATTTCCACCAAAATTTGAAAAAAAATTCTTTCCAAATCAGACAATGTGATTTTCAGGATTTGTTTTCTCATTTTGTCTCTCATAGTTGAGGTCTACCTATGATGTCCATTACAGGCCTCTCTCATCTTCTTAAGTGGGAGAACTTGCACAATTGGTGGCTGACTAAATACTTTTTTTCCCCACTGTATGTGTCTTTTTATATAAAGTGTGTAAAATTCTGGTTTCAACTGTATATGTCTTTTCTTCAGCAATGGTTTCTTCCTTGGAATTCGAACATAAAGCTCTGCTTGGTTTAGTGTGCTTATTGAAACCATGACCCCAGACTGTTCCAGGTTGAACATCAGGTCTTTGAATGTTTGACATTTCTTTTCCACCATTCGCAGCAACCTTCAAAGACATCACTTGTCAATTTTCCTCTTTCCCCCACATCCTGGAAGTTCCATGCTTGGCAAACTTCTTAATAACATTGCGCACTATTGAAACTGGGATACCAAGGTCTTTGGAGATGGCCTTATACTCTTTGGAAATTTTGTGTTTGCTAATAATAGCAGTTCCTCAGACAGCTCCTTTGTCTTCACCATTGTGACAAAGGAACAGGGCCTACCATGTGGCTCTTTAAAACAGTGAAGTCATCATTCATTGGCTAATTCATGTCACATGGGCACCGACAATTAATCACAGGTGAATCTCTTTTATAATTTACCACAGGAGAGTCAAAATGTGTTTCTATACTAAATTAATGTAAAAGCTGCCAATACCAGCATCACAGCAAGCTTTAGGTTTTTCTCTTTTTCCCTCCCATTGTTTTTTGTTTTAAATTATTGTTTATCATTTTCTCTTTTGTATTTGACACGTGTGCTCTGTACAAAAAAACTGTTTCAATTGATTCATTTTTTCAGGAGGTATTCCACGTTATCTACTTAAACTTCATGGGTGCCAAAATTGATGAGCAGGACTGTAGCAGCTTTGATTGTTGTCATGTTGTCATATATTCAGAAGAAACACTGTTTCGGTAAAAGGATTTTTTAGGACCTTTAAGCAGACAGAAAGGCTGTTCTGGTCAGCCTCTATATAATTTAACATAAAGTTGAATTAGAAAATGTTTTTAAGCATGCATTACCGCTCCACTTTGTATTTGAAATGTCGAGGCATATGTGTGACTTTATAAGGACAAACTTTACTAGCATGATGTCATTTCTCTTCAAGTGTTACAGCTGCATCCCACCATTCAAGGTGATAATGACAACCTGCTATGTTAGACTGTCCACAGATGACCATGTCTCTTATAGCCATGTACTTAAGAAAAGCATAACTGTGATGTTACATTTAAAGAGACTATAGTATAGCTATGTACATTATGCTCTTTAAGAGTCTAGTATAAATGTCAACTTTTTATTACAGTGAAACATATTTTGCCTTACATTTATGTTATGGAATGATACTCTAAGGGTCGGAACAAAAGTGGGCTAATTTTATCTCTGTGCATAATGTGTCCTTTGTACAGGCAAAAACAAACAGCTGTCACCTGTTAATATAATCTTCAGGGACTTCAACGGGAATCAATGATGTTTAATTCTTACTTGTTGATTGTTAGTAAAATGTTCTAGTTTTTAAGCTACTCATAGATGTTACGTTTGACAACCGGATTTATACATCCAACTTTCATGGGCCGAATATGGGCTGTGATGATTGTTATGGACATGTGTCTCCTGGCGCGAACTGAAAAGCATCATAAATAATTATGAAACTGTTAAGATCTGTACTTGTACTGAAAAAGTCATATTGTGATATTGGCCTTATACACTCGATTAAAAGGAACCTGAGTTCAAGTCCGATGGTCCTTATCCGGCACCTCCTCTCTTCTTGTGATCGTCGTCCCTCTTCCCTGCTTCATGTGGATGATGCGTCCTGTGTCATCCACACAGTGTCCTCAATCTGGCGCCTGTGCAGGCGCACTTCTCTCTGCCCTGCCAAGGGCAGATCAAAGTACTGTGATGAGCCTGCACGGGGAAAGGGGAAAGGGCAAAGAGCGCCTGCACATGCGCACTATATAATTTGCTCTGCCCTCGGCAGGGCAGAGAGAAGTACGCCTGCGCAGAAGCGTGACGGCGGACACTGTGTGATGATGCAGGACACGTCACGCACATGAAGCAGAAAAGGAGGATGGGGATCGCAATAAGAAAAGAGGTGCTGGATCAAGACCAACGACGCCCATCGGACCGTGACATAGGTGAGTATAATAAAAGGTCCTTTCTGTGTTATGCACAACGCATTGGGGACTTATATACGGCATTCTAGAATGCTGTATATGAGGGCATACACTTGCTGGCCCTACTTTATGTGGGAAAAACCTGGCAACAGGTTCCCTTTAAAGGCAATTCCAGGGGAGAAAGTCCTCAACTATCTGATTGTTATGGTCATTTTAAAGAGAAAAGAGGAAATACAGAAGCACTATGAGACCTAAGTACTAAAACTATACTAACGTGTATGTCTGCCTCCAGTCAAGGGTTTTTCAGGGTTGAGTGTTCTCTAGAGCTAAAGCTCACTTAAATACACAACTGTTCACAACAATCAAGAACAAATGAAAGAACCATTCAAAAGTCTGTTATGTGCATGACAATGATTGGGAAATGGCACATTAAATATATCTCGTAATGAATCTGGTCATAATAGTCAAGATGACTCTGCATCAAGACTGACTTACAAAATACCAGTATTGATAAATTGACCTCTTAGAATCATGTAACACAATAAAAGAAACAATACTCCACTTGCCAATTGCCCAACTCTCCCATCCAATGCTACAGGGAAGTCTCCCTTTGACTATAAATTTAACATTTGCATTTCTTTAAGTCTCTTTTCTTTTTCACACCCTGTGGTATTAGTTACCGTTTTAGCACTATATTCATCAAAATTGTGCACGCAATTCATGAATTTGGCGAAAAGTACATTTTTTTTTCTGTTTTGAATTGCTTTTGCTACTTTTGTAGCATTTTGGTGTCAACATTTGGCGGACTTAAAAATACAAAACTGTAATTGCGCCAAATTTTAAAAAAATCACAATTGATGAATCAGGCAAAAACATCTGGAGTTTCTTGACTCGGCCTCCAAAGCTGGGAGAGGAGACAGGCAAGCACATACAAAATAGACTTTAATAAAGGCTCAAATAGAATAATGAATTGGATGCAAACAAAAGATGGCGCAAAACACACTACATTTGACAAAAAACAGGTGCAAAGACAATGATGAATCAGGACCATAGTGACAAAGTGGGTTTATACAAGATCTACCAGCCATATTTGAAACAACGTGAAGTCCTGGAGGATTTGTGGCTTAGTGCATAATCGTTCAGGCTCCAGCAAGAGCTTTCTGGTAATTTTGTAACTGTTCTATTGTATAACCCCTTCATGACCTTTGACGCAAGTTTATGTCATGGTCGTGAAGGTGTTCACAACCTATCATGTAAATTTACGACATGGCAATCATGGGGGTACAGGAACAGTGCCGCCGGTTGCTTGACATAAGTGATAGCCGAGTTCTGGCTGTCACGGCCAGGAGCAGTTCAAGGACCGCCCATGGCTGTTTAACCCCCGAAATAGTGCTATCAGTGGCAAATATAGCATTTAGGTGGCTGGGATAGAGGGAGGGGGCTCCCTCTCCCTTCACATTCGCACCCACACAACGTCATCATGAGCACCCAATCGTTCATATGGCAACTTCGGGTCTGCCAGCTACAATAGCCCATAGAGATCTTTCTAGGAGAAAGGTCTAAAAGGTTTCTGTCAGTGTCATACTGACAGCTATAATGCAGTACAGTGCTGATGAATTTCAATGTGTTATATCAGCTATCAGAAAAGTTAAAAAATGTTAAAGTATTTTTAAAAAATATCAAAAAATAAATGAAAAAAACTATGATACCAATAAATAGGTATATTTATGTAAAAACAAAATTAAACAAAAAAGTACACATATTTGGATTGCCACATGCAGAACGACCTGAAACGGTCACACCATAAAAATTAAAAAATATATAAAAACGTGGCAAAAACAGTTGCTTTTTCATTATACCACCTAACAAAAAGTGGAATAAAACGCGATCAAAAAGTAAAATGTAAATAAAAGTGGTATCAATGAAAACATCATCTTGTCCCACAAAAAAAGCAAGCCGCCATACAGCTCCATCAGCAGAGAAATAAAAAAGTTATAGCTCTCAGAATAGAGTGATGCAAAAATAATACTTTCTATAAAATAGAAAAAATATTAAGATTTGGGAGTCCTCAGTGGTTGATACCTTTTAATGGCTATCTGAAAAAATGGTAAAAAATTGCAAGCTTTCAGACTACTCAGGCCTCTTCACCACGCATAGAATAACACAAATTCTGAAGAGTCACATATTTATACAGAACATGGCACAAGCAGATGATATACATTTGAACTTATATATAGTCTTAATGGTAGGAATGAGCGCCACACCAGAAGTAGGACCATCCAGCCTAGAGCCTGTTCAACACGTCTATGCCTCACAAACTAGGTACGAACTACCAGTATACCACACAGTAACACATATATGTGTATGAGTATAGTGAGCATGCAGTGCAACTCATCACTAACTATAGATGCCTTTTCTTATTAATTTATATTCAAATCTTGGATAAATTGTAATTGGCTTATGGATATGCGCATATACTTACAGTCACCATCTTTTCTATATCTACAGTTATATGAAAAAGTTTGGGCACCCCTATTAATCTTAAGCTTAATGTTTTATAAAAATTGGTGTTTTTGCAATAGCTATTTCAGTTTGATATATGTAATAACTGTTGGACACAGTAATGTTTCTGCCTTGAAATGAGGTTTATTGTACTAACAGAAAATGTGCAATCTGCATTCAAACAAAATTTGTCAGGTGCATAAGTATGGGCACCCTTATCATTTTCTTGTTTTAAAAACTCCTACCTACTTTTTACTGACTTACTAAAGCACTTTTTTAGTTTTGTAACCTCATTGAGCTTTGAACTTCATAGCCAGGTGTATGCAATCATGAGAAAAGCTACTTAAAGTGGCCACTTGCAAGTTGTTCTCCTGTTTGAATCTCCTCTGAAGAGTGGCATCATGGGCTCCTCAAAACAAGTGTCAAATGATCTGAAAACAAAGATTATTCAACATAGTTGTTCAGGGGAAGGATACAAAAAGCTGTCTCAGAGATTTAACCTGTCAGTTTCCACTGTGAGGAACATAGTAAGGAAATGGAAGAACACAGGGACAGTTCTTGTTAAGGCCAGAAGTGGCAGGCCAAGAAAAACATCAGAATGGCAGAGAAGAAGAATGGTGAGATCAGTCAAGGACAATCCTCAGACCACCTCCAGAGAGCTGCAGCATCAACTTGCTGCAGATGGTGTCACTGTGCATCGGTCAACTATACAACGCACTTTGCACAAGGAGAAGCTGTATGGGAGAGTGATGCGAAAGAAGCCGTTTCTGCAAGCACGCCAAAAACAGAGTCGGCTGAGGTATGCAAAAGCACATTTGGAGAAGCCAATTTCTTTTTGGAAGAAGGTCCTGTGGACTGATGAAACCAAGATTGAGTTGTTTGGTCATACAAAAAGGCGTTATGCATGGCGGCAAAAAAACACAGCATTCCAAGAAAAACACTTGCTACCCACAGTAAAATTTGGTGAAGGTTCCATCATGCTTTGTGGCTGTGTGGCCAATGTCGGCACCGGGAATCTTGTTAAAGTTGAAGGACGCATGGATTCCACTCAGTATCAGCAGATTCTTGACAATAATGTTCAAGAATCAGTGACAAAGTTGAAGTTACACAGGAGATGGATCTTTCAGCAAACAATGATCCAAAACAACGCTCCAAATCTACTCAGGCATTCATGCAGAGGAACAATTACAATGTTCTGGAATGGCCATCCCAGTCCCCAGACCGGAGTTTCATTGAACATCTGTGGGATCATTTGAAGAGGGCTGTCCATGCTCGGCAACCATCAAACTTAACTGAACTGGAATTGTTTTGTAAAGAGGAATGGTCAAAAATACCTTCATCCAGGATCCAGGAACTCATTAAAAGCTACAGGAAGCGACTAGAGGCTGTTATTTTTGCAAAAGGAGGATCTACTAAATATTAATGTCACTTTTCTGGTGAGGTGCCCATACTTATGCACCTGTCAAATTTTGTTTGAATGCAGATTGCACATTTTCTGTTAGTACAATAAACCTCATTTCAAGGCAGAAACATTACTGTGTCCAACAGTTATTACATATATCAAACTGAAATAGCTGTTGCAAAAACACCAATTTTTATAAAACATTAAGCTTAAGATTAATAGGGGTGCCCAAACTTTTTCATATAACTGTATACCTGGCCTTAATCTGACACTCTTTTGCAATCTTGGATTGATATTTTTTGACATTGCATTGGCTTGGATTTATTATTGGCATTTATATTGCATCTATAACTATAACTTAGTTATTGTTATCGAGCTCTCGTGTCCTCTCTGTACTTTATGTATATAATAATTTTTATCTTTAATATTGCATTACCATGTGTGCGTGCTCTTTTCTTTGCCACCATGTACCCTATTTGTTATAATAACGGTCTTTTAATTGAACACATTTGACCTCCTTTTCGGATTTATCAATTGGGTGATGGTAGAACATGGCACAAGAATAATGCAATAGATAAGAAAAGTGACGTGAAGCAGAACTATTAGTATGGGAAGGGGGAGAAAGCGTTGTGATCATAAATATTAGAGCAGTTCATAGATAAGGAGTGTGAAAGTTTTATTGTCCTGTGATTGAGGTCTGGTCCATGACTGTGATGCCCCCACAGGCCCGAGGAGCACATTCCTTAGTTGATGTAGAATGACATAAATCCGCGAGACACATTCATTCCTGCACTGAGTGTGTCAAAGGTTGTCATCAGTTTGTATTCCTAAATTTTTCTGTCTCTCTGGGATTTGAAGTTACCTTTTAATACCAGAAACTTCATGTCCATGATGCTGTGATCAGGGATACAGAAATGTTTTGCCACAAGTAGATTTATTCTTTTTTCTTTCATTGTGTGGTGATGAGAATTCATTCTTTATAGAATCATCATAGAATGTTAGAGTTGGAAGGGACCTCCAGGGTCATTGTGCCCAACCCCCTGCTCAATGCAGGATTTACTAAATCATCTCAGACAGATGTCTGTCCAGCCTCTGTTTGAAGATTTCCATTGAAGCAGAACTCATCACCTCTCATGGCAGCCTGTTCCCTCACTGTTAAAAAAGTTTTTCTAATATCTTATCGGCATCTTCTTCCTCTCAGTTTCATCCCATTCCTTCTCATGTTTCCATGTGCAAATGAGAATAAAGCTGATCCCTCTACAGTGTGACAGCCCTTCAGATATTTGTAGACAGCTATTAAGTCTCCTCTCAGTCTTCTCTTTTGCAAGCTAAACATTTCCAAATCCTCTAACCTTTCCTCATAGGACATTATTTGTAGACCGGTCACCATCCTGGTAGCTCTTCTCTGAACTTGCTCCAGTTTTTTAATTTCTTTTTAAAAATGTGGTGCCAAGAACAGTATTCCATATGAGGTCTGACCAAAGAGGAGTTGAAGGGGATAATTACTTCACGTGATCTAGTCTGTATATTTCTGTTAATGCAACCCAGAATTGTGTTTTTCTTTTTTGCCGCTGCATCACACTGTTCACTCATGTTCAGTCTGTGATCTATTAGTATACCCAATTCTTTTTCACACGTGCTGTTGCTTAGCCCTATTTTTCTCATTCTGTATATGCTTTTTCCATTTTTCTTGCACAGATGTAGGACTTTGCATTTCTCTCTGTTAAAAAACATTCTGTTAGTTGCTGCCAACAGTGCCAGTTTGTCTAGATCTTTTTGAATCCTCTCTCTTCTCTAGTATTATCTATCACTCCTAGCTTTGCGTCATCAGCAAATCTGATCAGGTGTTTGTCTCTATTCATAGGGTTGGAACATATCCGATTGCATCTGATGGCTTGGATGTAGACAAAGTTTTTTTTATATGTTTTGGATGAAAACTGTCCCATTTAAGGTATGTTGAATGGTAAATTGGTTTCTGGTACAGGGAAGTCTCTATTTCATTGTTTTGTAGCTTAATGATGGTGTCCAAAAAGTTAATTTCAGTACAGGAGTAGTTGAGTGTTAGGTTGATGACGTGATGAAATTGATTTAAGTGTTGATGGAACATCTTCAGCTGATGCTTACATTCCATGCAAATGATTAAAATATCGTCAATGTAACGGTAGTAGGCCAGATGCCAGTCTCCTGTAGATATATGTTGTTATTAAATTAAAAGTAATTGTGGGTGAGGATGAATTTTGTAAGTTTCACCACAGAATCAGCATCAATTTCTAAATTGGCCAGGATGGTTCCTTCAGGTAGAGTACCTATTGCTGCTAGTTTATTCAATTGGTCTGTTGTGTCCTAAATGTAGCTGTTGGTATCCTTTACCAGGGGTTTAAGAATACCCTCTACTCATCCAGAAACTTGCTCAGTAAGACACACACAAAATAATTTATCTTCTTGGATTTCAAGATGTGGGGATTTTGGGAATCATGTGGAATTGGCTCTTTTGGATTCGTCAGGCAGACAAGATACCAACTTGTTTAGTTCCTTGTAGTAGTCCTGTGTAGGGTCAGACTCCAATTTTTTGCAGCAACGTGCATCCATTAGTTGTCTGAAAGAATCTGAAGAGTCACAAGTTGTGCCCTGTTGTGTATAAATATGTGACTCTACAGATTTTATGTTATTCTATGCCTGATGAAGAGGCCTGAGTAGTCTTGAAAGCTTTCAATTTGTTACCATTTTTTCAGTAAGTCATTAAACAGTATCAACCACTGAGGACTCTCAGATCTTAATATTTTTCTATCTACTGGCTAACACAGTACAAAAATATATATTTCTCCTGTTGTACAAAATAGTTTTCATTGCGTAAAAGCAGCAAAACATAAAAAAAATCATATAACTGTGGTATCGCGGTAATCATACTGACCCGAAGAATAAAGATGCTTTATCACTTTTACCACACAGTGAGCGGCATAAAAAAAACCTGAAAAACAATTCCTGACCTGCTGGTTTTTGTTAATTTTGCCTCCCAAAAATCAGAATAGAAAACGATCAAAAATGCTATGCGCCAAAAAATGGTACCAATAAAAACAGCAACTCGTCCCCAAAAAACAAGCCCTCACATGACTCTGTCAGCCGAAATGTGAAAAATTATAGCCATCAAAACGTTTTTTGTGTGTGACAGCAACCAAACGTAAAAAAACTATATAAATTTGGTAACGCTATAATCGCACCGACCCAGAGAATAAAGCCGTCTAATCACTTATACTGCATGAGGAATGGCATTAAAAATTTATAAAAAAATTCTTGACCTGCTGTTGATTAGTTTATTCTGATTCCCAAAGATCGAAGTAAGGCTTGTCTCACATCTATCCTGCACTCTACGCTGAGCGCTTGCATCGGGGATTCCATATAAAGCTCTGAAATAATTAAAATGGAACCTCCGGTGGAAGATTCCTTATAATGAGGCAGATGGAGACACTGTGGATGCCGTCTGGCCTATGATCCCTCTTTTTAAATGTGCATAAAAGCGTGGTTGGCCACAGTTTTGTATACCTCTAGGAAGAAGAACACCGCTGAGCAGAGGCCAGATGGAGTCTAGAGTAACTTTGCTACCTCATTATAGTGAATGGATCCTTCAGGGGTTTCATCTGAATCACGTCATTTGGAGATTTAGATGGAAACCCCAATGTAAGTGCTCAGCATAGAACACAGGATAAATGTGATCCAAAATGTTATGTAAAATGTTCCCAATAAAATCTTCAATTCAATGCACAAAAGAAGCCCCCATTCAGATCTGTTATCTGTCAATGGAAATATAGGGACCTTCCATGTTACTGGTAGCACAAAGGCTTTGGAAAAACGCTATAGCTCTTTGCCCCCCAAAAGAAATCTAGCGAATTCTGCACTCACAAATCTAATTGCCCCTTCACTTCTGAGCTACAGTGTACCATATGTAGCGTCCACATGTTTCGCATTTCTGTAACGATGAGAGCCCGCTTAATTTACAGGGTTCATGTATCCTGAATTACAATAGATAAAAGGCTAGCATAGAAAGCAAAATTAACTAATGATATTCACCCACGTGATCCTCCTGCTGGGATGGCGCCAGAACCAGCATACGTTTTCGGTGGCATCAAACCAGTGGAGCGATCCATTTAAACTCCCATGAGCCAATCAAAACCACTCTGTCAGAAAGTCATCATTGCCGACAGCAGCGCAGTCACCGGACGCCGTCAAAAGAGTGGGAGAGGGACCTATTCATGTCCGATGGACACGTATCAATGGATCATGTTCTCCTTTGGACACGTTACATCGAGAACGTCTTCCTCATCTGGCAAGGCACACATACTGAACTTCAAATTTTCTTTGACACACTTAATTACAATGATTTGAATCTCATGTAGTACATGGGGAAGAGGGAGATTGGAAGGTTACCACACTGTGGATAGAAGTGTGGATGTTTCAGCTAGAGTCCATCCTGTGGGTGCCACACCGGCTGGTGTTCACAGGCAAATAGTATACGAAGGAATCCCCATCTCACGATTGAAATAGATTTTTTGGATGTTAAGGTTAAACACGATTCTTCTACTATGTTGCAGATAGACGTCATCAGGAAAGTAACCTCAACCAACTGTCTACTACATACCAGATCATCGCATCCCCCCCAGATGATTCATTCCATCACCACTGGACAGTTTTTACGTATGAGGAGGATTTGCTCCACTGAAGCGGATTTTGAACATCAATCAGCTGACCTCTCTGAACAATTTTTGGGATAGAGGCTATAGCCATGAGAATATCAAGCAGGCCTACCAACGTGCCAGAAACACAAAAAGGACCAAAATATTGCATGCTAATCAAAGACGCATCCCCAGTGGCAAAGGGCTATGGTAAAATACAAGAAGCAGTGTCAGACTGAAGAACATTGGGCCCACCAGAGGATTTGATTCTGAGGGCCCACCTTTCTCCCCTGCTCAAGAGCACCATAGCAGCTGAAAGGTTTGCGCTATGAACTTCCCTGAAGGAGAAACCAGGGCCCTCTGGAGGATTCTCTGGTGGACCCGTCCAACCCTGCTGAGAAGAAGCCCTGGCTAAGAAAAGTCTGTGGGAAGGTTCCTGGTGTTAGAACTCTCCTGTTAGGTTTTTTTAGTTTGCTGGTCACATGACCATTTTTGCCTATTTAACCCCCGCTCCGCCCTCCTGGCCTTGCTGGACTACATTGTATTTACTACTCTTGAGCTAGCTTGGTGCTCTGTTACTGTTCTCTGTTAGTTTTGCTAGGTCTTCTGACCTCTATGCTTTTTGTTGTGTGTTTGTCTTTGACTGCTACTATTTCTGCTAGGAGGTGTCCAACTTATCCCAGTCCCTAGTTCTTGTAGGGATCTCTCCCTCACTTCTATACGTCTTCGTACAGACTAGCCGAGGACCTTAGCGGGTCTGATCGCAGGATCAGGTTCCCCGTTACATCGTAGGGATCTAGTTTAGTTCTATTGTAGGGACAGATCTCCTGTCTTTCCTTAGTCCCTGTAGCAGATCATAACAGTAAGTCCAGCCCAAAAAATTTCTCTAAGGAAAGACCTCCAGTTTCCATCATGGTCTCGGTTCAAGATTTGGCTCAACGCTTGCAGGGACTCTCTCTGGAGGTGGCCGAGCTCCAACATCACGTGAGTAGCTGTTCTGGAGCACATTTGGTAGAGCCAAAGGTACGTCTGCCTGATCTATTTTTTGGTGAACAACAAGATTTTTTTTCTTTTAAAAATGCTTGTTTATTGTATTTTCGTTTAAGACCCGGAACCTCTGGTGATGAATCACAGCGCATAGGGTTCATAATGTCACTTTTGCGCAAAGATCCTCAGGGATGGGCCTTCTCTCTCCAACCTAGTGATCCGTGCTTTAGATCAGTGGATAGTTTTTTTTCTGCTTTGGGTTTGTTGTACGATGATCCTGATCGTGTCTCATCTGCTGAGTCTGAATTGAGACGTTTGAGGCAGGGATCAGGTAATGTGGAAAAATATTGTTCTCACTTCCGTCGGTGGTCTGCCCAGGTGGGGTGGAACGATTCAGCTTTGAAAAGCTTGTTTCTTGCAGGGCTAGGTGAAAGGGTTAAGGATTTACTGATTGCTTATCCCACACCTGGAAACTTGCAGGAGGCAATGCAATTAGCTATACGGGTGGACAGGAGACTGCGTGCAAGGGTTAATGAGAGCAAATCCTCTGCTATGTCAGCTCCGGAGATTGGGGCGATGGCACCCCGCTCTCAGGAAAAAGACCGCAGGCTTTCTGAAGGCTTGTGCTTCTATTGCGGAAATTCTGGTCATTTTATTAAGAACTGTGTGCTTCGTATGAAGAAAGAAAAAAAAATGGTCAGTCATGCACGTATTGCCTGTTTAAATTCTAAGAGAGTATTCCTATCTGCCACTACTGCTGCTCAGGATGAATTAATTGAATTTCGGGTATTTGTGGATTGTGGTTCTACTCTGAATGTGATTGATGGGGGATTCTTGGAAAAACTTAGATTAGAACCTAAAACTTTGTCATCCCCTATTGCTGTGGTTTCTGTTGATGGCTCTCCCTTGAAGAGTGTTACTCATAAGGTCTGTGAATTTCCCCTCACTATTAATGGTATTCATCAAGAGAATTTGGATTTGGTGGTATTGGATAATTTGCCTTCTCCAGTAATATTGGGGTTACCCTGGTTAAAATTGCACAATCCTGTACTGGATTGGTCTACCAATGAAATTAAGTCCTGGAGCCCTAAGTGTTATGACAAGTGTTGTAACGGACGTATTGCTGCGGTGGAAAAAGGGGAATTACCTGTACCTATTCAGGATTTTTAGAGAGTTTTTTCTGAGGAGGAGTCACAAATTTTGCCTCCCCATAGAGACTATGATTGTACCATTGAATTTGTCCCTGGAGCGACTCTTCCTAAAAGTCGTTTATTTAATCTTACTATTCCTGAGAGAAAGGCTTTGGAGGAATACATACAGACAAGCTTGGCTGCCGGTCACATTAGGCCTTCCAAGTCTCCTGTGGCTGTTGGATTTTTTTTTGTAAAAAAAAAAGATGGCGGTTTACATCCTTGTCTGGACTTTCGTGAGATTAATAAAATTACTGTACGCAATCCTTACCCACTGCCATTGATTCCTGATTTATTTAACCAGTTAGTGGGGGCCAAGTGGTTCTCTAAAATTGATCTCCGGGGGGCATACAATTTGTTGCGCATGAAGGAGGGTGATGAATGGAAGACTGCTTTTAACACTCCTGTGGGTCATTTTGAGAATCTGGTGATGCCTTTTGGTCTTACCAATGCTTCAGCATTTTTTCAGAATCTTATTAATGACATCCTTAGACCTTTAATCGGCAAAAATGTGGTTGTGTATTTGGATGACATTCTGATTTATTCGCCTGATCTGGAGTCTCATTGGCGGAGCGTACGTGAGGTATTACAGTTATTAATGGACAATTCGCTTTTTGCTAAGCTGGAAAAATGTGAGTTCGCTGTACAGAGAATTAGTTTTTTGGGCTACATTATCTCCAGTGAAGGTTTTGAGATGGACCCGGTTAAAATTCAAGCTGTGCAGGAATGGCCTAGGCCTATTGGTTTGAAATCAATACAGAGGTTTTTGGGTTTCGCCAATTATTACAGAAAATTCATAAAAAAATTTTCTATTATTGTCAAACCGCTGACCGATCTCACCAGGAAAGGTGCTAATGCGGTTCAGTGGACTTCTGAGGCCATTGAAGCTTTTGTGTTTCTAAAGGAGAGGTTCACCTCTGCTCCCATCCTTATGCAGCCTGATGTGACTAAGCCGTTTTTGTTTGAGGTTGTTGCTTCTTCGGTGGGGGTTGGTGCGGTGTTGTCTCAGGAAAACAAGGATGGAGTACATCCCTGTGCCTTTTTTTCAAAAAAATTTTCTGAGACTGAACTTAATTACGATATTGGTAATCGGGAATTGCTGGCGATTAAACTCGCATTTGAACACTGGCGTCACCTCTTGGAAGGTGCTGAATTTCCCATTCAGGTTTTCACTGATCATAAAAATCTGATCTATCTTGATGCTGCCAAGCGCTTGAATGCCCGTCAGGCTAGGTGGGCACTTTTTTTCTCGCGGTTTAATTTTTCCGTTACTTACATCCCGGGTACCAAGAATGTTAAAGCGGATGCTTTGTCTCGCAGCTTTTCTCCCATGGTCGGTGTTGAGGAGGAAGAGGAGAGCATTTTACAAGAAGGTGTTGTGATTGCTGCTTTGGACTCCGTTTTGGAGGATGAGATTCTTAAAGCTCAGGAGAATGCCCCATCTAACACTCCCCATGGGAGGTTGTTTGTGCCTAGGACCTTTAGGAGAGATTTGTTTGTTAAGTGTCATGAGTCTCGGTTGGCAGGTCATCCAGGAATTTCTGAGACCAAGAGACTTGTGGGTCGCAATTTTTGGTGGCCTGGATGGCAGAAGGAAGTCATTAAGTGGGTGCGCCAATGTACTGTGTGTGCTAGATCCAAGTCTTCGCATGCTCCTGCTGCGGGGTTGCTTTGCCCTCTGGAGGTTCCTAGTGCACCTTGGACACATCTGGCTATGGACTTTATTACTGACCTTCCCCCCTCTGAAGGTTTCACGGTCATCTGGGTGGTCGTGGACCGTTTTAGCAAGATGTGTCACTTGGTTCCCTTCATCAAACTGCCTTGCGCTAAGACACTCGCTAAGGCCTTTGTCAAGGAAATTGTCAGACTACATGGTGTTCCTACTGACATTGTTTCTGATAGGGGACCTCAGTTCGTGGCTCGTTTTTGGCGTGCCTTTTGTGACAGGTTGGGAGTTCATTTGTCGTTTTCATCCGGATATCATCCTGAGTCTAATGGCCAGACAGAAAGGAAGAACCAGGATGTTGAGCAGTTCTTGCGTTGTTTTGTGGCAGACAATCAAGAGGGGTGGTCTGAGTTTCTGCCACTTGCTGAATTTGCTCTTAACAACCATACATCCTCTTCTGCTGGGTGTTCGCCTTTTTTTTGTTCTGGGAGACATCCGTCGTTTGGGTCATTCTCCAAATTGGTTTCGGCTGTGCCTGAGGAGGAGAGTTTTTCCGGTGATTTGGAGAGAGTTTGGATGGATGTGCGTGGTAATCTTCAGGAGGCTAACAAAAAATCTAAGAGGTACTTTGATAGGAAACGGCAAGAGGTTTTGTTTGCTGTTGGTGACATGGTTTGGTTGTCCTCTAAGAATCTGCGATTGAGGATTCCTTCTAAAAAATTGGGTCCCAAGTTCGTAGGGCCCTTTAAGGTGCTTCAGATAGTTAACCAATCTGCTGTTAGGTTGGAGGTTCCTACGTCCTGGAAGATTAACCCGGAGTTTCATGTTTCTCTGTTGAAAAAAGCTGATGTGTCGGATGGTGACACCTCTGCCACTGTTCCTCCGGTGGTGGAGGACGGGGAATATGAAATTTCCCGCATCCTAAATTCTAGACGATATAGAGGGAGTTTGCAGTATCTCGTCGCTTGGAAGGGTTTCGGACCTGAGGATAACTCATGGGTGAGGGCGGATGATGTTTCTGCTTCCAGACTTGTCAGAGCTTTTCACAGGAGGTTTCCTGGTAAGCCTGGGCCTAGGGGATCCGGAGGATCCTCTTAGAAGAGGGGGTACTGTTAGAACTCTCCTGTTAGGTTTTTTTTAGTTTGCTGGTCACATGACCATTTTTGCCTATTTAACCCGGCTCCGCCCTCCTGGCCTTGCTGGACTTCATTGTATTTACTACTCTTGAGCTAGCTTGGTGCTCTGTTGCCGTTCTCTGTTAGTTTTGCTAGGTCTTCTGACCTCTATGCTTTTTGTTGTGTGTTTGTCTTTGACTGCTACTATTTCTGCTAGGAGGTGTCCAACTTATCCCAGTCCCTAGTTCTTGTAGGGATCCCTCCCTCACTTCTATACGTCTTCGTACAGACTAGCCGAGGACTTTAGCGGGTCTGATCGCAGGATCAGGTTCCCCGTTACATCGTAGGGATCTAGTTTAGTTCTATGGTAGGGACAGATCTCCTGTCTTTCCTTAGTCCCTGTAGCAGATCATAACACCTGGACACTCTATGGCTGTTTTTTTTTACTGAGGGGGAAACCTACACAAACACGAGGAGAGCATACAAAATCTGTGCAGATGTTGTCCTTGGTGGGATTTGAACCCAGGATCCCAACTCTGCAAGGCATCAGTGCTAATTACTGAGCCACTGTGCTGCCCTCTCTGTTCTCCCTCTAATATCTAACATGCTGGAGAAACTTGCATCTACTGCCACTCAGTATCTTCAGCTCCTTTGTGAGAAACTAATGTATTTAGGCAGCCACTCAGTCTACCAAATAAAATTCCTGAAAAGGAAATTGTGGATGGTTTCGCTACTGGTACTGGGGGCACTGCTAATACCATGACGTTGTGCCATAGTTCACTGGAAATATTCCAGGCTGGTTGAAGCCAAGCAGATTTCCACAGAAAAGTACCAGCAGCAAGCTAAGGAGAGATGGTGACCTCTATCATCAACACGACCTGCAAGGTTTGCACTATGAACTGTCTAAAAGGAGAAGCCAAACAGTTGTATTGGCAACTTCAGTTGTTTTGGGGTTCTGGGGAGCAGTTGCCCGGTTTGTGTCTGTGGCCACCACATTGCTTGTTCCTTCCTTTTATGGTGCTACGCCTCCCTCCACCTGTGTGCTGCTGTCCTCACTCTGCATATCCCCTTTCCAGGTTGGGTCAGTGACTTCATCCTCCTGACTTTCTGTCCATTGTGTCTCATCATTATCCACCTCTTGCTATAGTAATTGCACTTTCCCACCATTACCTTCGGGTGACCATGGCTGCTCAAATTGCAACATGCGAGCTTCTGTTGCCCTGCTTGAAGCTGGCCAGCCGTGAGGCCTGAATTTATTGATGGAAAAGTGAACAGCTCTTTGGGTAACCCTGGACTCTAATCTTTCCTTCAAACCACATATCCAAGCTCTTCCGAGCGGACCGAGCCAGATGCCAGAATCTATAAATGGAAAGATGAACAAAACAGCCCTTCAGAGTGTCCAAGTGTGGGATCAGTGGTCTCAGGGCACTCGGAATGGTGGGAGGAAGGAGGATCATAGTGAGGAAGATGCCGACTCAAAGTAAAAAAAATCTCCCGGATCCGCACATTCCTCAACCATGAATCTACAAAAACACTAGTGCATGCCCTCATCATCTCCCGTCTTGACTACTGCAACCTCCTGCTCTGTAGCCTCCCTTCTAACACTCTCGCATTCCTCAAATCTATCCTAATCTCTGTTGCCCTACTAATCCACCTGTCCCCTCACTATTCCCTGGCCTCTCCTCTCTGTCAATCCCTTCACTGGCTCCCCATTGACCAGAGACTTTAGTTCAAAACCCTAACCTTGGCATGCAAAGCCATCCACAGCCTGTCCCCTCCATACATCTGTGACCTAGTCTCCCGGTACTCCTTCTCTACTCCCCTCTTATCTCCTCTTCAAACAATCGCATACAAGATTTCTCCCATGCATCCCCCTTCTTTGGAACTCTCTACCCCAACATTTCTGACTCTCGCCTACTGTTGAAAACCTTCAAAAAGCACCTGAAGATCCACCTCTTCCGACAAGCGTACAACCTGCAGTAACCCTCACTCCACCATACTTCTGCACGACCAGCTCTATCCTCACCTACTGTATCCTCACACATCTCTTGTAGACTTAGGCAAGGTCCTCTCCTCTCCTGTACCAGTTGCTGTCATATTTTTGTTCAAGATTATTGTAATTGTTTTTGCGATATATTTGTATACCCCTCTTCTTCACATGTAAAGCACTATGGAATAAATGGCGCTAAAGTAATAATAATAATGTGGTCCAGACTCACGGCTACTGAGACTTGACCATGTGGAAGACAGGGAGATAGTGGTGGCAAACTGACTGGAAGCATTATCTGCTACCCAACCAACAACCTTTTCACACTGCCCTGGCTTCAATAGCCCCCTAGAATTCGAGACAGGAAGGTAGTTTGACATGATGTGGGTGTTTGTTATGCTCCCTCAGCAGGCACAGTTTCATCTTGACCATAGCCTCTGCATGCACTATCACAATCACCATAACGTCCTCTTCCCCGTCCCTTGCCACACACCTTGCCCATTTTAAATGGAGTTTAATATTTGTCACGTTGCCTAAAATGTCTATATTATTACCGCAGTAATATAGGATCATCTTTGATGAGATGACCACAGTTTTAGGCAGTGAGCTGGGAGTCAGAGATGCTTCCAGAGGTCTTCCCCATGCTGTTCCCATGTCTTTTCAGCGCTGTATGCATGTGTCTTATCATGTCTCATGCACCACATGGCAAGATAAGGTAGTAAAATGTTAAAATCACATTTACCGGTGAATGCATTTTTCACTGTTGAAAGCAATGCAAAAGTGCAAAAACGCTAAGCCCAAGGTGTGGAGGAGCATTTTTGTTTTTGGCTATTTATTTTACCTTAGATACAAGTCATTACCCTGTAAAGAATCTTCCTTAACATTTTTCCCAGGAAAATCCATTTTGGTTTCGTTTTTGTATGTTTTATTGTCAGTCAATAAAAGTGGCGTAATACTCTGACAACATTGTTAACAGCAGTGACCTGGGAGTCAGAAATGCTTCCAGGGGTCTTCCCCATGCTGTTCCCATGTCATTTGAGCACTGTTCCCATTGATTTGGGCAATTTTTTAGGCCCTCTGCCGACCTCCCGGGGGGGGCCGCCAGAAAAATACTCGAGTTTCCCATAAACTTACATTGGGCTCGTTGCTCAGACCGAGCATTCTAGCAATCCAATTTGCTCGACTCAAACAACAAGTACCCGAGTATTTTAGTGCTCGCTCATCACTAATAAATAGTCATCATAAAACAACCTTTGTATAGGGGTAATGAAAATTGAAGGTCTATCCTATAATGGGTTCTCTGGGAATAGTTAAAAATAAATAGCTAAAGAAAATTTTGCTTAGTTATAAATAAATTCCTAACTACTTTCCTTAGCAAATCACAATAATTTTGTCTGTGGAAGCTATCACTATAGAATTAAAATGGCATCTGCCTATACACTATGAGAAACTTCTTGTCTTAGGATGCTATGAAGTTGCCCCTGAGCATTTACAGTAGAAAACTTTGCCCCCTTCATTTACATGTATTCGCAGTGGGTATTCTGAACCAATATTGGAGATACCAGGAGTACTGAGGTAAGAAGAGGCTGCTTACACTGCTGTCATTCATGTCTTTTTAATACAATACTGGAGATACTATGAGTACTCAGGTACGGAGAGGCTTCTCACACTGCTGCCCGGCCTGTCTTTTTGATCTAATACTAGATATACCAATGTTGCTGAGGTAAAAAGAGGCTGCTCACACTGCTGTCCATCATGTCTTTTTGACCTAATACTAAAGATACTAGGGATGCTGAGGTAAGAAGAGACTGCTCACATAGCTAATCGCTCTGTCTTTTTGATCTAATATTGGAAATAGCAGGAGTGCTGAGGTAATAAGAGGCTGCGCACACAACTGTGCACCCTGTGTTTTTTATGTATTACTGGAGATTCCAGGAGTATGGAGGTAAGATTAGGCTGCTCACACTGCTGTCCATCATTTTTTTCAGATCCAATAGTGGAGATACCAGAGGTGCTGAGATAAGGTGAGATGAGATAATTATCACAAATATAAATTGCCTAATAATTGTTCACTCTGTGTAAGGCCCCTTCACACATTGTTTTTTTATGTCAGTGTGCGATATGTTTTTTAAGGTCCATATGCGATCTGTTTTTTTAAGGACACACGCACACCCATTGTATTCAATGGTGGTACGCACATGGTCCGTGTGAAAAACCCATAGACATGTCCTTTTTTTCGGCACCGCGGAGGAAATGCCTGCTGTACATGTGCACACTCACTGATGTCACACGGATGATTTTAATAAATCCTTTATTTTAAAACTAAATGACAAGTACAGTAATCAACACTATCGCTGTACTTATTATATATGTGACTGACATGTTTATATCTATCTAATCTATGTGTGATGCTCTATTCTTTCTGTTCTAAATTGTCGGGTACCGATGCTGAATTGCTGGCCGGCTTTTTTAAAGAGACGGGTGCATGAAAACACTGTTATTTTTTTGTTTAATAAATCCTTTAACACAAAATCACAAGTACAGTAACCAACACTGTCACTGTACTTCTTATATATGTGATTTACATGTTTCTATCTATCTAATCTATGTATGATGCTCTATTCTTTCTGTTCTAAATTGTCGTGTACCGGTGTATGCCGCTGCTGAATTGCCGGCTTTTCATGTTTCACTGTGAGTACTGTTCCCATTGATTTGGGCAACCACTGTAATGGCTGTGGCATTACAGTGAGTGGCAGAAAATCCCTGCATGATGTGAAAAAATCCAGTTACGCTTTAGGTGCAAGAACAGTTATCGAACATAACCTCGAACAGCCGAATTTTTTGCAAATCGTTCGCGTTCGTTGAACGACTCGAACACCGCCCAAAACAGCTCAAATTTGAGATTGGCGAACAGTTCTAGTCAAACACCGCTCATCTCTAGATTCGGGCCTCTCGCCCGGCCAGCTTCAAGCTAGTCAAGAGGAGAATGCGTGTAGTGATGACCAAATATTGGAGGAGCCATGGTCACATGAAGGTGACGGTGGGAAAGTGCAATTACTGTCACAAGAGGTGGATGATGATGATGATGATGATGAGACACAATTGCCAGAAAGTCAGGAGGAGGACCAGGGTGCGGAAATGGAAGACGAGGTGGTGGATGATATAGTAACTGACCCAGCATGGCAGGGGGACATAAAGAGCGAGGACAGCAGCACACAGGGGGAGGGAGACCTAGCACCACAACAAGCAGGAAGAAGCAGTGTGGTGGCTGCAAACTCAAGGTGGGAAAGCATTCCTTGTAACGCCAAAATGATGAAAGTTGCCAGCACAACTGTTAGGTCTTCCCGAATCTAGTTATTTTTTAAAGACTCTGAAGATAACCCTAAAAAGGCCATTTGCACTACCTGCCAGGCCAGCATCAGCAGGGGTAGCAAAACTAGCAGCCTGACCACCACCAGCATGATCAGGCACATGACAGCAAAGCACCCGACTAAGTGGGCTGAACCCCAGGGTCCAGCAACTGTGTCTGCGGGGGACACCACTGCTTGTTCCACTGCTGTGCATGCATGCCAATCCCCTGTCCATGGCGCATGCCAAGAAGCCTCCTTCCCTGCACCTGTCTTTGAACACTCTCAACTAGCACCATCAGCAAGTAAGTCCACGTCCTTGTCCCAGCGCAGCGTTCAGTTGTCCCTACCCCAGTTCTTGGAACGCAAGTGCAAATACGCAGCCAACGCCCCACAGGCCACACTACTAAATTCACACATTTCGCAAATGCTTGCGCTCGAAATGTTACCTTTTAGGCTCGTGGAGATGGAAGCTTTCTGCAACCTGATGGCGGCGGCCGTCCCTCGGTACTTGGTCCCCAGCCGCCACTATTTCTCCCGGTGTGCCGTCCCCGCATAACACGAGCACATGTCCCATAACATTAGACGTGCCCTCAACAACGCAGTTACTGGGAAAGTCCACCTAACCACGAACAAGTGGACAAGTGCTTGTGGGCAGGGACGGTACATCACTCTGATGGCACACTGGGTTAATATAGTGGAAGCCAGGACCCAGTCGGACCTTGGGGCAGAACACGTCCTCTCAACACCGAGGATTGCGGGCCCTGGGTCAATCAAGGTTGCCCCCGCATTCTACAGCTCCTGAGCCTCCTTCTCCTCTTCAGCCTTCATCTCTGAAATGACCACATCAGTAGCAAGTTGGAAGCACAGCAGCAACGCCTCGGACAAGCGGCAACAGGCTGTGCTGAAGCTAATATGCTTAGGTGACAAAACGCACAGTGCTGAAGAGTTGTGGACAGCTCTAAAAGAGCAGGCAGATCTGTAGCTGACACCGCTGACCCTACAGCCAGGCATGGTCGTGTGTGACAATGGCCGGAACCTGGTGGCGGCTCTGGGGCTAGGCAAGCTCACACACGTACCATGCCTGGCCCATGTGCTTAACCTCATGGATCAGCGGTTTCTCAAAACCTACCCGGATCTGCAAGATCTGCTTGTCAAAATACTGCGCCTGTGTGCCCATTTTAGAAAGTCAGCTACAGCTTCCGCCGTCCTTGCCGTGCTTCAGCAGCGTTTGCAGCTTCCAGCTCACCGACTGATCTGGAATGTACCCATGCATTGGAACTCCACATTGCAGATGTTGGGAAGGATTTGTGAGCAGAAGAGCGCAGTTGTTGCCTACCAGCATCAACAAGGCCGTTGGTATTCAGGTCAGACTACACACATAAAACCTCAGGAGTGGACATGGATGTCAGACATATGTACCATCCTCCAAAACTTTGAGGACTCCACCAAGATGTAGAGCTGCGATGACACCATAATTAGCATCACCATCCCGGTTCTCTGTCTTCTGAAATGCTCTCTGCTCACAATTAAAGAGGATGTATTGCAGGCGGAGCATGATGAGATAGAGCAAGGAACAATACAGGGTGATTCCACACAGCCCAGCCTCATCTCATCCCAATGTGGATTGGATGACAATGAATAAGAGTAGGAGGAGGTGGAAGAACAGGAGCTAGTTTCCTGCGCTATAGATGGTACTATCTGCACCACTGTCAAACAGTCTGCTCAGCGTGGATGGCCAGAGGACAGGGAGGAGGAGGAGTAGGAGGAGGAGATCATGGTCAGTCGTCCTCTTGGTGAGGACACGGAAGTCTTGTCTGTTAGCAGTCTGCCAAGCATGGCTGAGTCTATGTTATGCTGCCTTTCCCGTGACCCTGGCGTTCTCTAAATTTTGGGTGACAGTCATTACTGGTTGGTGACACTTCTGGACCCACACTACAAGGAGAACTTTCTATCTCCTATTCCTAAGGCGGACAGGTCTTCAAAAATACGGCTGTACCAAAAGGCCCTTGTTGCGGAACTATTAAAAAAATTCCCAACTGAAAACACTTGCAGCAGAGGTCACAGTTCGTTGGACAACGAAGGAGTACAGGCGAGAGAGAGACTACTCCAATCCAGCAAAGGCAGGGGAATACGGTCAAAGTTCTGGGAGAGTTTTCTCAGCCCCTCCCATCGCACACGCCCTGAGTCGCGGGGTACTCTCACAAGGAGTGCAAAGTTTGGGAAGATGCTGAGAGAGTACCTTGCCAACCGTACCAATGTCCTCTGTGATTCCTCTGTGCCTCATAATTATTGGGTATTCAAGCTGGACACGTGTAATGAACTGGCTCTCCACGCCTTGGAGGTCCTGGCCTGCCTTGCCGCTTGCATTTTGTCAGAGCGGGTTTTAGTGCCACAGGTGGAATTATAACCGATAGGTGCATCCGCCTGTCAGCTGAAAATGCTGACAGGCTGACTCTTATAAAAATGAACAAGGGCTGGATTGAGCCAGACTTCTAAACACCACCGAATGATAGCAGCGTAACATAAACTCAAATACAGTGTCTTTTTTTGGGGAGGTCTAACTCTATTCCCATGCACCTGTCTTCACACCCAGACATGTGTATACGCTTCCTGATTTTGTCTATTTGTTCTTGTCCTCCTCCTTTTCCGCATCCTCATCCTCCACCACCATATCACCACCATATGTACCATATCAACATATCTACATCTCTTGCAAAGGATATTGGAGTTCCTCAAAATTTTTGGCAGCCGTTGCTTCACTGCATAGGCAAACAGTATGGGAGACTAACTTTCTAATAATGGTAACATTGTTTTCAGGAGGCCCTCCGACCTTTTCGTCTCTTGCAAGGGGCATTGGAGTTCCTCCAAATTTTTGGCAGCCATTGCTTCACTGCATAAGCAAACAGTATGGGAGACCCTCTCCTTTCTAATGGGAATATGTCGTTACTGAGGCCCAGCTCTATGTGTCTTTAAATTGTTAATGGGGTTTTTCCTAAATTTTTGCAGCCGTAGGACTCACTGCATACCCTATAACTGAATAGCAGACCCTCTCCTTTCTAATGGGAACATGTCGTTACTGTGGCCCAGCTCTATGTGTCTTTAAATTGTTAGTAAGGTTTTTCCTAAATTTTGGCAGCCGTTGCACTCACTGCATACCCTATAACTGAATAGCAGACCCTCTCCTTTCTAATGGAAACAAGTCATACTCGTTACTGTTGGCCAGCTGTATGTGTCTTTAAATTGTTAGTAGGGTTTTTCCTTAATTTTGGCAGCCGTTGCACTCACTGCATACCGTATAACTGAATAGCAGTCCCTCTCCTTTCTAATGGGAACATGTCGTTACTGTGGCCCAACTCTATGTGTCTTTAAATTGTTAGTAGGGTTTTTCCTTAATTTTTGCAGCCATTCGACTCACTGCATACCGTATAACTGAATAGCAGACCCTCTCCTTTCTAATGGGAACATGTCATTACTGTGGCCCAACTCTATGTGTCTTTAAATTGTTAGTAGGGTTTTTCCTAAATTTTGGCAGCTGTTGAACTCACTGCATACCCTATAACTGAATAGCAGACCCTCTCCTTTATAATGGGAACATGTCGTACTCATTACTGTGGCCCTGCTCTATGTGTCTTTAAATTGTTAGTGGGTTTTTTTCCAATTTTTGGCAGCCTTTGCAATCACAGCATGGGCATTACCACTATAGGAGACCCGCTTCTTTATAATGGGAGCATTTTTTTTTACTGAGACCCTCCTCTATGTCTCTTCAAAGGGGTATTGGGTTGCGTCCAAATTTTCGGCAGCCCCTGAAGTCACTGCATACACAATAACAGTATAGGAGACCCACTCGTTAATAATGGGAACAACAAAGCATAGCCAACTGCTGGCCCATTAAGAATGGTAATGGCCACCTGATGGCCCTATAAAAATAGGCTTTGTGACTTTCAGAGTCCCTCCATCATAAATGAAACAGGATGTGTCTGATCATGTCTCACATACCACATTGCCAGATAAGGTTGTAAAATGTTAAAATGACATTTCCCGATGAATGCATTTGTCTTGGTTGAAAGCAATGCAAAAGTGCAAAACGCATCAAAAACGCTACATGTGAACATAGCCCAAGGTGTGGAGGAGCATTTTTGCTTTTGTATATTTATTTTGCCTTATATACAAGTCATTACCCTGGAAAGGATGTTCCTTAACATATTTCCCAGGAAGATCCATTTTGGTTTCGCTTTTGTATGTTTTATTGTGAGTCTGTAAAAGTGGCGTAATAGTCTGACAACGTTGTTGACAGCAGTGACCTGGTAGTCAAATGCTTCCAGGGTCTTCCCCATGCTGTTCCCATGTCATTTGAGCTTTGTTCCCATCGATTTGGGCAATTTTTTGGCTCTCTGCAGACCGCCGGGGGAGCGGCCGGAAAAATTCTGGAGTTTCCCATAGACTTACATTGGGCTCGTTACTTAGACCGAGCACTCTAGCAATCCAATTTGCTCAACTCGAACAACGAGAACCCAAGCATTTTAGTGCTCGCTCATCACTAGTGTTCATGTGAGAAGTGATCCATGTCCACCCCCTCCTCTCATAAACAGCTCACTGTCAATAGACAATGTACACAGAAATCTGTGGTGTGGGTGGGGTCAGCTTTCTGAGCTCTGCTACATGCTACATCTAAAAACTCTGATTGTATCACAACTGCTGCCCCCCGAAAACTAAGTGATATATTGTTGGAATCCATCATGGTCTATTTTCCTACATGATGCTGCTCGCAGATGAAGTAGCAAAAACCTGGTGAATATTCCCTCTCACCTGGCTTACAGATTGTTACGGACTCAATTCCTCACAGGACTGAAGTTTCCATAGTATCTACATAATTATTTGGGCCTTTCTGTGCTGCAAATTGCTAAATTTTGGTCCCTTTCAGGACATCAGTTGACCTCTTCACAGCAGCAGAATTTTGATGTCTGGCATTTTTGTAGCAATTTTACGATCAATAGTTCTTTTTTTCCAAAAGCAGTTGCTGATTGGTTGCACTGTTTCAGAGTGCAGCTTTAATTTGTTAGTTATGTAGAGTGGCTCTCTTAGTTTGCACCTGTTCACACTTGTCTTTTTCTGTTTGGAAGTGCTGATCAGTTTTTTGATATTTGTAGTACACGTCTTCTGACTGAGCACTCCTCCCATCAGGCTAAGGCATTTTAAATAGAGCTTGATCCTACCTGCCTATATAATTGTAGGCTTTTAGCCCAGGAGAGGCATCATGTTAGGTTTAGGGTCTCAAAAAAGGGGTACCCCTTTGCGCTGGCTGTTGGGCTAACATGTTTTCTACAGGACTAATGCATTTTCAATTTCATATATTCAATGTTTACTATAGCACTTCAAAGTGCAGCTTTTATTTGTTAGTTATATAAAGTGGCTCTCTTTGCTTGCACCTGTTCACACTTGTTTTCTTCTGTTTGGAAGTGCCAGTCAGATTTTTTATATTTGATTGGCTACAGCAATCACGAAACACATCAGGATCATATGACCCACTGCAAACTTGCATCCTAAGGCTGGAAAACACCCTTTAATCATAGCTCCCAACTGTCTGGCGATCCAGTGGGAAAAACAAAGCTAACATCGCTGAAACAGCACTACTGCAGGAGGTGAATATGCATCATTTTTAATTTCTATGGGGCCTTAAATTAATTAAGTAGAGGTTATCCATTGGTGAACAACTCCTTTAACTCCTTTCTGACCCAAGGCGTACTAATACGTATCTGTGCCCTGGGCCTTATGGGCCAGATACTTATTAGTATGCCCTGGCAATTTTGCACGCACACAAGCTGTGCGGGCCCGATCGCCGCTGGGTGTCAGCTGATGCTCACAGCTGACACCCGGTACTATGTGCAGGGAACGGTGCTGCACCGCTCCCAGCATAATAACCCCCAAAATGCTGCGATCGAAGTCGATCACAGCATACCGGGACCAAGAGAAAGTAAGCGCTGCTTACTTACCTCCTCTCCGTGGTACCGCGCTGTCTCCGCCTGGTCCCGGATGTTGTCATGGTGACCCGATGCCGTCATGACGACATCTGGGTCACCAGGAGGCAGGAAGTTACTCTGGTTATGCGAAGTGCACGACCAAAGTAACTGCTGCATGCAGTGCTGACAGGCTGTATATAGCATAGCGATGCTGCTGCATCTCTGGGCTATATAAGCGATCAGGCTGCAAAAAGTGAAAGTTCCATAGTGGGACATAGTGTACAAGTAAAAAAAGAGCCAGAAAGTGAAAAAAAAAAAATAATAATTGTAAAAATATAAAAAAAATGTAAAAAATAATCCCCCAAAAAATAAGAATATACTGTACCCATAAATACATATTATGAAAAAAATAATAATAAAAGTACACATATTTGGTATTGCTGTGTCCGGAACGACCTGACCTATAAAAATGGCCCACTAGTTAAGCCCTTTAGTGAACACGGTAAAAAATAAAAAGCGCCAAAACATAGAAAAAACTATATAAATGTGGTACTGCTGTAAACGTACTGACCCGAATAATAAAGCTGCCTTATCAATTTTACCACACGCAGAACGGCATAAAAAAAACAATTCCTGAATTGTTGGTTTTTGTTTATTCTGCCTCCCAAAAATCGGAATACAAAGTGATCAAAAAATGTCACATGCCCGAAAATGGTATCAATAAAAACGTCAACTTGTCCCGCAAAAAACAAGCTGTCACATGACTCTGTCAGCTGAAATCTGGAAAAATTATAGCTCACAAATTATGGTGATGCAAAAACTAGTCTTTGCAAAAAAAAAAGGGTATTTTAGTGTGTGAAAGCTATCAGTCAAAAAAGCCCGATATCAATCTGGTATCACTGTAATCGCACCGACCCGAAGAATAAAGTCATCTAATCACTTATACCGTATGAGGAAAGGCATAAAAAATAAACTCTAGGATTACAGTTGTGGTAAGGTTAGGGTTAGGGTTGTGCTAGAGTTAGGGTTGGGCTAGGGTTAGGGTTGGGCTAGGGTTGTGCTAGGGTTAGGGTTGGGCTATGATTAGGGTTGGGTTTGGGATTTTTTCAAAAAGTAAAGAAAAAAAATGACGATGCTATGGCGACTAGTGTTGAGCGCAAGTGCTCGCTACTTGAGTTTGCATCGGGTGCTCGAGTTTGCACAGAGTATCGCGGGTGCTCGAGTGACATGATCGAGTATCCGCCCCATATGTTTTGCAGCTGTTATACAGCCAAAGAAACTTGCGTTATTGGCTGTCATGTATGAGCGATCCCCGCATGTTTTGTTTGGGTGTCTAATAACCGTGAAACATGCGGGACGGGGACTCAAGCATGTCACTCAACCACCCAAGATACATGGTGTATACCCGAGTGCCTGATACAAACTCAAGTAGCGAGCACTTGCGCTCAAGACTAATAACAACTTATTCAATATGATGACGTAATGTTATCAAGTTCTATGTCGTACCTCTGGGTTCAAAATGTTCTCTATACCCCTTGATAAAATCACTGAGGGGTGTAGTTTCCAAAATGGGGTCACTTCTGGGGGCTTCCACTGTTTAGGCACATCAGGGGCTCTCCAAATGCGACATGGCGTCCGCTCTTGATTCCAGCCAATTTTGCGTTCAAAAAGTCACACAGTGCTCCTTCCCTTCTGTACCCTGCCGAGTGACCAAACAGTGTATTTTCCCCACATATGGGGTATCAGCGTACTCAGGTGAAATTGCATAACATTTTTAGGGATCCATTATCTCTTCTTACCCTTGTGAAAATAAAAAAATTGGGGCTAAAAGATCATTTTGGTGGAAAAAGTTTGATTTTCTTATTTTCACAGCTCTACGTTATAAACTTCTTTGAAGCACCTGGGGGTTCAGGGTGCTCATGTCATGGGTGTGTCGCCACGAAGATCGTCACGATTACACAGCCTGACTTCTCGCAGCTGAGTTTTTGGTGTTTTGTGTTTTTCGGCAGTGAGGGAGTTAACTCTCTCTCTCTGTGCTAGACGAGGTCCAGCCTCGCCCAGCTGCAATCAATGCTGCAGTAGTGGGACTCCTTCAAATGCCTGCCGGTCTGTTAGGGAAGTGTCGATGAAAGCATTTCATACAGACAAACAGAGCGGATCGTGGCATTTTGGAGTTCTGAGCTAAGTGTATTTGGTGTGGTTTTTCCCTTCCTCGCTTTATCATTTATCTCCTTTCCCGTTGGTGTTCCCTCTGTAGTTGTGGTGTAGTTTTTGTATGCAAGGTGGTTTTTGGTTTGACCCTTGTACTGTCTCGTTCGTCTAAGTACTGTGTGTGGGCATATTATTTCCTGTCCCCTATTGTTGTGATCGGGGTCCTTCTCAGGACTAGATTACTGAGGTGCAGGGATCCTCAGGAGGTAGGGGTTACGCTGGCGGCCTGGACCTCTGTACCTTTAACAGTACCTCCAGGTAGAGGGATTAGTCAGGGCCCCAGCTTAGGGTCAGCTTAGGCCCCTGACCTCCTGTACGCAGTGTCAGTGTGATAGCTCACTACACATCTAGATAAGTTCCCTGAGGGGTTAGTTTCCAAAATGGTATCACTTGTGGGGGGTTTCCACTGTTTAGGCACATCAGGG
Organism: Phyllobates terribilis; assembly: GCF_046119375.1. NCBI lineage: Eukaryota > Metazoa > Chordata > Amphibia > Anura > Dendrobatidae > Phyllobates > Phyllobates terribilis. Next base: position 94,741,845 of record NW_027362761.1, on the reverse strand, counting down.
GCTCTCAAATGCGACATGGCGTCCACTAATTATTCAAACAAATTTTACATTCAAAAAGTCAAATGGCACTCCTACCCTTCCAAACCCTGCCATGTGCCCAAGCAGTGGTTTTTCAACAAATTTCCATTTTTTCACAAATAAACGCAAGTGATATCGAAGAAATTTTACCACTATCATGAAGTACAATATGTCATGAAAAAGCAATCTCAGAATCAGTGGGATCCATTGAAGCGTTTGAGTTATTACCTCATAAAGTGACAGTGGTCAGAATTGTAACAATTGGCCAGGTCATTAACGTTCAAACCACCTTAAAGGTAAAGGGGTTAAAAACCCCAGAAAAATCATATGTACAAAATGGCATATCAAAAACTGTAGCAAAAAGCAAGTGATGTTCATATACATATGTATATATTTTATTTATTTCTACAGAATTCACGTTGTCCAGGCTTAGGGTACTAATCTGGAGTCACTTTATTTAACTACAGATTTGTGAATTCTCACATCACATGCACTGCTTTCTGGGAGGAATCTCCATTCCTAAGATGCGTTTTTCATACTTCCAGCCACATTCCGATTAGACATGTCCGGCCTTGCTCAATACACTAAGGCTGGACTCTTGCCAACATGTCAATCTTGTTGGCAAGTGACCACATGTATGCAAATCAGATACTTGAGGTCACACTCCCAGTGCTGGCACAGAGTGGCTGCAGACTTGTACCCTAAGGCTGAACAACCCCTTTAATCATAACTCCCAACTATGCCAGATTCAGCTATAGAGTTCCAATTGTAGGGCTCAGTCCTGCTGTTCCAACACATCTGGGCTTTGTCCCTTGACTTTCTCTCACATTCTTCTCTCCAATATTTTCATTAATCCATATCTTTTCCTCTGGGGTGAAGCCAGCATCTCTATTTTGCACTTACATTAATTAAACAATACTTGTGACTAGTGTTGAGCATTCCGATACTGAAATATCGGGTATCGGCCGATATTCGCAGTATCGGAATTCCGATACTTAATTCCGATACTTTTGCAATATCGTATACCGGAATCGGAAGTTCCCATAATGCAATGAGCCATTTTCATTTTATTCAGCCAATGAGGATCCTAAGAAGTGTGGGCACATCCTGTTAGGCATGTAGGCATCTTAACTTATGGCATGGCTGTGATTGGCTGCTGAAATGATGTCATGATGCACTATAAAAGCCGCCGCCGCCATTTTGAGCTCACTCTGCTGTGAATTCAGTTAGGGATAGGACGCTGTTGTTCTGAGGGACAGTTTTAGCTACCTATTTGGTCTATTCTGCTTTACCCAAGCTACTTTATAAATCGCTGTGCCTTGCAGTGCTAGTGCACAGTTCTCTGTGCTGTTCACCGCTTTCTGCAAGGTCTCTGTGTGTGAGTGCAGCTCACCCTGTAGTGTGTGCTTCAACCACGTCTGGTTGTAGTGCACTCAGTGTGTGTCACTGCCTCATACATTGTCCTTTTTTGCCAATTCATAATTTTTCCTGATATCTCCTATTAGTGTGGTGGTTCCATCCGTATTCAGCTAAATTGGTTCCAAACACACTATATAGGAGTAGATAGAGAATTTTTTTTGGTCTTGCAGCGCTAGTGCACAGTGCTCTGCATCTGTACTGTTCACCGCTGTCTGCAAGGTCTGGTATGTGAGTGCAGCTCACCCTGTAGTGTGTGCTTCAACCCCGTCTGGTTGTAGTGCCCTCAGTGTGTGTCACTGCCTCATACATTGTCCTTTTTCGCCAATTCATAATTTTTCCTGATTTCTCCTATTAGTGTGGTGGTTCCATCCGTATTCAGCTAAATTGGTTCCAAACACACTATATAGGAGTAGTTAGAGGAGCCTTTCTGCAGCATTGGGCCCTGCAGCCCCAGCCAGATTAGTATTAGCCTATTTTTTGCAGCCTCATCTATTGCATTGTAGGTTACCTTCCTACATTGTAATAGCTACAAAAAGTTTGTGATACTATCGTTATTACATCTTTAGGCACATCCAGTGTCTTTTTGTGACAAAAAAAAACCTAAATAAAGTTCACCAAACACTCCACTTTACAGTTGTGTAGGCCACATTAGCTCATATTAAAGTCTAGTCCACACTTTATAAAATTAGTGTTTCTTATACCTGTTAGCAGCTGTTCAGGAATAAGCACACTAAGCCCTTAGTACTTTTCTGCCTATCTTTATCAGTCTACCAAGATGAAGAAGGCAGGGAGTAAGGCATGTGGGCGTGGGCGTGGAGTTTCTGCAGGGAGAGGACATGAGGATTCTGTGCCTGCAGGGAGAGGACGTGGGGATTCTGTGCCTGCTGCGGGCACCAGTGACTCAGCATCCCCCAGTTTTACCAGGGAACAGTCCTTTATGCGCAGCTTGGTAGGAGCTAGCCGTACCCCACTGCTGCGCGAGGACCAAATTGAAGCCGTTGTCGGATGGATGGCAGCTAACGCATCGACTTCAATTAGTTCCAGATCCTCTCAGGTCCTGAGCACTGAAGAGCACCCATCTGTCTCTTCACCACCTGCCAAATTGCCCAGGCAGTCAGAGAGCCCTGGACAGGAGCCATCTCTACTTCTGTTCTCTGAATCTCTTGGCCTGGAAAGAGGGGGCCAGCCAAGCAGAATTCTAGAATTTGAAGAAGAGGTAGTATGCAGTGATGCGCAACCGTTTTGTCTCTCTGAATCTGAAGAGGCGGGTGGGCCAGTGCCTATGGTCAGCAGCACACCTCAGTACGCATCTGATGATGAGACTCAGGTGCCACTTTCTGGTGTGTACTGTGCTGTCGAGACTACCCAGGAGAAGCAGTTGTTTGAAGAGGGTGGTGTAGATGATGAGGTCCTTGACCCATCATGGCGTGAGGGACAGGAAGGTGGTGGGAGCAGCTCTGAGGAAGAGATTCCCCGAACGGCCCAAAAAGGAGGGAGAGGGAGGGGGCAGACTTGGTTGCCTGTAGCCTCCACTTCGGCACCCATTAGGAGCATGGCTCTTCCAAAATCCAAAGCGGGCGCTCCCAAGACTTGCAGTGCCTGGTCCTTTTTTGACACAGTTGCAGATGACATTTGCTTTGTCAAATGCAAGCTGTGTAATCAGAAGGTGAAAAGAGGGAAAAGTGTCAGCAACCTCAATACCACAAATATGTGGAAACATGTGCGTACCAAGCACGTGGTGGAGTTACAAAAACACACTGAAGACCTAGGCCAACCTACAGCGCCACCTACCACCTCTTCAGCTCGTGTTGTAGCCTCTTCCTCCAGCTCACACACAGCTGGTTCGGCTTCCTCACAGGATCGCCATGGAAGAATCTCTGGCACTGTTGTACAGAGACACAGTGTAATTCTACCCACAGCACCACTTTCCCAGTCATCCTCACACTCCCAGGCCAGTCTACAGCCATCATTAGCACAGGCATGGGAGAAAAGGCGCCCATACTCGGCAAACCACCCCCGAGCACAGGCTCTGAATGCTGGCATTGCTAAACTACTGGCCCTTGAAATGCTATCATTCAGGCTGGTGGAGACTGACACATTCCGTAACTTTATGGCATTGGCAGTCCCACAATACAACGTGCCCAGCCGATTTTATTTCAGCAGGCAAGCCGTCCCTGCCCTGCAACATCATGTGGAGGGAAAAATTAAACATGCGCTACAAAACGCCGTCAGTAGCAAGGTCCACCTGACCACCGATGCGTGGACCAGTAAGCATGGACAGGGACGATACCTTTCCCTCACTGCCCATTGGGTAAATGTTGTGGAGCCGGGTACAGATCTTGAGAGTGGCGCTGTACGTGTTCTGCCAACTCCAAGGATTGCAGGAATCCAGTCTGTACACATTGACTCCTCCTCATACTCCAGTTCCTCTGAATCAGCGCTGCAGGAGCCGTCACGGTCTACCTCCACATCGACCCGTGAACGGTTACCTGTTTTGGTGACCGATATGAGCACAGCCGTGGCCAAACGTCAACAGGCCGTATTAAAATTAATTTCTTTGGGGAATCGAAGCCACACAGCGCAGGAGCTCTGGAATGCCATCAAGCAGCAGAGCGATGTGTGGTTTGTGCCAGCGAATCTCCAGCCAGGCATGGTAGTGTGTGACAATGGCCGAAATCTGGTGGCAGCTCTGGGCCTAGACAACCTCACTCACATCCCATGTCTGGCACATGTGCTCAACTTGGTCGTGCAGAGTTTTTTGAGGGACTATCCGGATCTTGATGCACTGCTTCACAAGGTCCGCATAGAGTGCGCTCACTTGCGGCGTTCCAGCAATGCAAGATCACGCATTGCAGCTCTGCAGCGCCGATTACGTCTTCCGGAACATCGCATCATATGTGACCTACCCACCAGGTGGAATTCAACGTTACATATGTTGGAGAGGTTGTGTGCACAGCAGGCAGCAGTAATGGAGTACCAGCTGCAGCAGGCGCAAACAAGTCGCAGTGCACGCCGTTCACACTTCACCACCACTGAGTGGGCCTCTATGAAGGACATTTGCCACGTTTTGCGTGCCTTCGATTATTCCACGCGGATGGCGAGTGCAGATGATGCATTAGTCAGCATGACTATCCCCCTTATCTGCCTGCTTGAAAAAACACTGCAAGCACTAAGGGACGAGGTTTTGGAAGAGGTGGAGGATGAGGAGTCACAAATGCCATCTGCTTCTCTACAGTCTGCGCAACGTGGTTCCTCACAAAGGCCTAGGCAGGGGACACTTTGTGAGGAGGATGAGGAGGAGTCAATGGATGAGGAAGACATCTGTCCAGAGGAGGGAGGTACACAATGCTCTAGTAGTCAGTATCTAGAGCGAGGGTGGGGTGATGCAGAGCAGGCAGAGATCACGCCTCAAGCAGGGGACAGCGTTTTTTGGCCAGTTGTAAGTCTGCAGCACATGGTTGATTTCATGCTGCAGTGCCTGAGAAACGACCGCCGCATCGCCCACATTCTCAACACGGCTGATTATTGGGTGTCCACCCTCCTAGATCCTCGCTACCGGGACAACTTACAAAGCCTCATAACACCGTTGAACCGGGAGTGTAAAATGCGGGAGTACCAAGACGCACTGGTGCATTCCATCATGTTCTCCATTCCAACCGAGAGCAGTGCTGCTAGTGCTTTACAAAGCAGCTCAGTGTGTCGAGGCAGTGGAGGAAGCTCTGCACAAAGAGGGAGCAGAAGCAGCGCCTCAGCACAAGGCAAGACCAGTATAGCCGAAATGTGGCAAAGTTTTGTGTCACCGCCGCCACAAATGTCTACACCATCACAGACGGCTCCAGTCAGCAGGAGGCAACGTTTCCGTCAGATGGTGACAGACTACATGTCTTGCCCTCTTAGTGTACTCCCAGACGGCACTTCTCCCTTCAAGTTTTGGGTCTGTAAGCTGGATACATGGCCAGAGCTTAGTCAGTATGCATTGGAGGTGCTAGCTTGCCCTGCTGCTAGTGTATTATCGGAACGCGTCTTTAGTGCCGCAGGTGGTGTACTAACAGACCGTCGCATGCGACTATCCTCCGATAACGTTGACCGGCTTACTTTTCTCAAAATGAACAAGGCCTGGATCTCTCATGAATTTGCCAGTCCTCTTCCAGAATAAATAATTGGTTGGCAACAGTATCCAGGTCTCCTGTTCTGTTCATGTTTCTACCACCTGAACTGTAATCCCTGAGCTCCAACACCGCCAGTTGGCGCTCGGAAGTGCCGTCTGTACAGTCAACACTTGCTGCCGTGTTATTGGGGTTCAGTAACGTCAGCTGTTCCCCTGCTGTGCAGACGGCAATTTCTCCTGCTCTGTCCACATTCTCACTACTACAGATTTTAAAGTTGCTCCAATTACACCTCTGGCTCCTCTGTTTTCAGTATTATCCCTGAGCTCCAACACCGCCAGTTGGCGCTCGGAAGTGCCGTCTGCACAGTCAACACTTGCTGCCGTGTTATTGGGGTTCAGTAATGTCAGCTGTTCCCCTGCTGTGCGGACGGCAATTTCTCCTGCTCTGTCCACATTCTCACTACTACAGATTTTAAAGTTGCTCCAATTACACCTCTGGCTCCTCTGTTTTCAGTATAATCCCTGAGCTCCAACACCGCCAGTTGGCGCTCGGAAGTGCCGTCTGCACAGTCAACACTTGCTGCCGTGTTATTGGGGTTCAGTAACGTCAGCTGTTCCCCTGCTGTGCGGAGGGCAATTTCTCCTGCTCTGTCCACATTCTCACTACTACAGATTTTAAAGTTTCTCCAATTACACCTCTGGCTCCTCTGTTTTCAGTATTATCCCTGAGCTCCAACACCGCCAGTTGGCGCTCGGAAGTGCCGTCTGCACAGTCAACACTTGCTGCCGTGTTATTGGGGTTCAGTAACGTCAGCTGTTCCCCTGCTGTGCGGACGGCAATTTCTCCTGCTCTGTCCACATTCTCACTACTACAGATTTTAAAGTTTCTCCAATTACACCTCTGGCTCCTCTGTTTTCAGTATTATCCCAGAGCTCCAACACCGCCAGTTGGCGCTCGGAATTGCCGTCTGCACAGTCAACACTTGCTGCCGTGTTATTGGGGTTCAGTAACGTCAGCTGTTCCCCTGCTGTGCGGACGGCAATTTCTCCTGCTCTGTCCACATTCTCACTACTACAGATTTTAAAGTTGCTCCAATTACACCTCTGGCTCCTCTGTTTTCAGTATTATCCCTGAGCTCCAACACCGCCAGTTGGCGCTCGGAAGTGCCGTCTGCACAGTCAACACTTGCTGCCGTGTTATTGGGGTTCAGTAACGTCAGCTGTTCCCCTGCTGTGCGGACGGCAATTTCTCCTGCTCTGTCCACATTCTCACTACTACATATTTTAAAGTTGCTCCAATTACACCTCTGGCTCCTCTGTTTTCAGTATTATCCCTGAGCTCCAACACCGCCAGTTGGCGCTCGGAAGTGCCGTCTGCACAGTCAACACTTGCTGCCGTGTTATTGGGGTTCAGTAACGTCAGCTGTTCCCCTGCTGTGCGGACGGCAATTTCTCCTGCTCTGTCCACATTCTCACTACTACAGATTTTAAAGTTGCTCCAATTACACCTCTGGCTCCTCTGTTTTCAGTATTATCCCTGAGCTCCAACACCGCCAGTTGGTGCTCGGAAGTGCCGTCTGCACAGTCATCACTTGCTGCCGTGTTATTGGGGTTCAGTAACGTCAGCTGATCCCCAGCTGTGTGTCCGGCAAATTCTCCTGCTTTGTCCACATCCACTGTACTACTGATTTTAAACCTCCTCCAAATACACCTCTGGCTCCTCCGTTTTTAGTATTTACCCTGGGCTCCAATACCGCTAGTTGCTGCTCAGAAGTGCCGTCTGCACAGTCAATGCTTGCTCCAGTGTTATTGGGGTTCAGTAACGTCAGCTGATCCCCAGCTGTGTGTCCGGCAAATTCTCCTGCTTTGTCCACATCCACTGTACTACGGATTTAAAACCTCCTCCAAAAACACCTCTGGCTCCTCCGTTTTTAGTATTTACCCTGGGCTCCAATACCGCTAGTTGCTGCTCAGAATTGCTGTCTGCACAGTCAACGCTTGCTCCAGTGTTATTGGGGTTCAGTAACGTCAGCTGATCCCCAGCTGTGTGTCCGGCAAATTCTCCTGCTTTGTCCACATCCACTGTACTACGGATTTAAAACCTCCTCCAAATACACCTCTGGCTCCTCCATTTTTAGTATTTACCCTGGGCTCCAATACAGCTAGTTGCTGCTCAGAAGTGCCGTCTGCACAGTCAACGCTTGCTCCAGTGTTATTGGGGTTCAGTAACGTCAGCTGATCCCCAGCTGTGTGTCCGGCAAATTCTCCTGCTTTGTCCACATCCACTGTACTACGGATTTAAAACCTCCTCCAAATACACCTCTGGCTCCTCCGTTTTTAGTATTTACCCTGGGCTCCAATACCGCTAGTTGCTGCTCAGAAGTGCCGTCTGCACAGTCAACGCTTGCTCCAGTGTTATTGGGGTTCAGTAACGTCAGCTGATCCCCAGCTGTGTGTTCGGCAAATTCTCCTGCTTTGTCCACATCCACTGTACTACTGATTTTAAACCTCCTCCAAATACACCTCTGGCTCCTCCGTTTTTAGTATTTACCCTGGGCTCCAATACCGCTAGTTGCTGCTCAGAAGTGCTGTCTGCACAGTCAACGCTTGCTCCAGTGTTATTGGGGTTCATTAACGTCAGCTGATCCCCAGCTGTGTGTCCGGCAAATTCTCCTGCTTTGTCCACATCCACTGTACTACGGATTTAAAACTTGCTCCAATTACACCTCTGGCTCCACTCTGTTTTTAGTATTTACCCTGGGTTCCAGCACCGCCAGCTGGTTCTCGGTAGTTCCATTTGCTCTTGTACCTTCTACTACCCATCCGGGTTCCAGTACCGTCAGCTGGTCCTCGGCAGTGACTTTGGCACGGGTACTCACTCCTGCCCAGCCTGGTTCCAGCACGCCAGCTGTTTCTGGGTAGTGTCAATGTCACTTTGCCTCCAATGCGTTGTCCTGTCGTGTTGCGGTCGGGTTAGTCGACTCTATGGTGCCTGCAGTTTAGGTGACTCCTATGTGGGCTGCGGGATCTGGCAATGAAGGCTGGTTCCATAGTGCCAATAGGACAAGCACCCTCTGTAGGACTGTGGGTTTTGGTAACTGCGGCCGGCTCGCGGCCTTGAACTTTTTTTTACATGGGTACCTTCTGCTACCCATCCGGGTTTCAGTACCGTCAGCTGGTTCTCGGCAGTGCCTTTGGATTAGGTGCCTCCTTCTCGGTATCCAAGTTCCACCGTCTGCTGGTCCTTGGTAGTGCTTTCTGGCACAGGTACCTCCTGCTTAGTAACCGAGTTCCAGTACCGTCAGCTGGTCTTCGGCAGTTCCATTGGCTCTTGTACCTTCTGCTACCGATCCGGGTTCCAGTACCGTCAGCTGGTCCTCGGTAGTTCCATTTGCTCTTGTACCTTCTACTACCCATCCGGGTTCCAGTACCGTCAGCTGGTTCTCGGCAGTGACTTTGGCACGGGTACTCCCTCCTGCCCAGCCTGGTTCCAGCACGCCAGCTGTTTCCGGGTAGTGTCAACGTCACTTTGCCTCCAATGCGTTGTCCTGTCGTGTTGCGGTCGGGTTAGCCGACTCTATGGTGCCTGCAGTTTAGGTGACTCCTATGTGGGCTGCGGGATCTGGCAATGAAGGCTGGTTCCATAGTGCCAATAGGACAAGCACCCCCTGTAGGACTGTGGCTTTTGGTAACTGTGGCCGGCTCGCGGCCTTGAACTTTTTTTTAAATGGGTGCCTTCTGCTACCCATCTGGGTTCCAGTACCGTCAGCTGGTTCTCGGCAGTGCCTTTGGATTAGGTGCCTCCTTCTCGGTATCCAAGTTCCACCAACGTCTGCTGGTCCTTGGTAGTGCTTTCTGGCACAGGTACCTCCTGCTTAGTAACCGAGATCCAGTACCGTCAGCTGGTCTTCGGCAGTTCCATTGGCTCTTGTACCTTCTGCTACCCATCCGGGTTCCAGTACCGTCAGCTGGTCCTCGGTAGTTCCATTTGCTCTTGTACCTTCTACTACCCATCCGGGTTCCAGTACCGTCAGCTGGTTCTCGGCAGTGACTTTGGCACGGATACTCCCTCCTGCCCAGCCTGGTTCCAGCACGCCAGCTGTTTCCGGGTAGTGTCAACGTCACTTTGCCTCCAATGCGTTGTCCTGTCGTGTTGCGGTCGGGTTAGCCGACTCTATGGTGCCTGCAGTTTAGGTGACTCCTATGTGGGCTGCGGGATCTGGCAATGAAGGCTGGTTCCATAGTGCCAATAGGACAAGCACCCCCTGTAGGACTGTGGGTTTTGGTAACTGCGGCCGGCTCGCGGCCTTGAACTTTTTTTTACATGGGTACCTTCTGCTACCCATCCGGGTTTCAGTACCGTCAGCTGGTTCTCGGCAGTGCCTTTGGATTAGGTGCCTCCTTCTAGGTATCCAAGTTCCACCAACGTCTGCTGGTCCTTGGTAGTGCTTTCTGGCACAGGTACCTCCTTCTTAGTAACCGAGTTCCAGTACCGTCAGCTGGTCTTCGGCAGTTCCATTGGCTCTTGTACCTTCTGCTACCCATCCGGGTTCCAGTACCGTCAGCTGGTCCTCGGTAGTTCCATTTGCTCTTGTACCTTCTACTACCCATCCGGGTTCCAGTACCGTCAGCTGGTTCTCGGCAGTGACTTTGGCATGGGTACTCCCTCCTGCCCAGCCTGGTTCCAGCACGCCAGCTGTTTCTGGGTAGTGTCAACTAGAGATGAGCGTTGTTCTACTCGAACTGTTCGCCAATCTCAAATTCGAGCTGTTTTGGGCGGTGTTCGAGCCGTTCGGCGAACACGAACAATTTGAGAAAAATTCGGCTGTTCGAGTTTATGTTCGATAACTGTTCGTGCACCAAAATCATGACTGGATTTTTTCTCAGTAATGATGAAAATTAATGTTAATACGCAGTTTGAGTGTACAGCGGGGTGGGGGGAGGGGCAGGGGATGGATCTCTGCAGGAACAATGAAGATCTCCATTTTTTTTTCTCTTTCCCGCATTTGCAGTGGGGAGGTGCAATCTGTCAGCCTATCAGCAGCGCACACACGGAGCGAAGTGCTTTTTTTCACACAAGCAAGGGCATGTGTCATTGGCAGTGTATGTCACATGTCCTTGCCCTATAAGACCAAGCCATTTTCCCCGTCGCCACCATTTTCTCACTGCTGCAGCTGCGTGTTAGACGGCACCGCTGTTGCTGTGTGCGCTATACCTTGTTAATTTCAAGCCAATTTTCGCACAAATATACAGATAGCTTGGGAGTAGGGAATAGTTGTGATTGCAGTCCTTTTAAGGACTAGGTTACAGCATTTCCTACGACTTTTATCAGGGAGGTCTGTGCTCTTAAATAGATAGGTTGTGGGAGTAAAGACTAATTGTAATTGGAGTCCTTTTCAGGACTAGGTTACATGAGTTCCTAACAGTTTTTGCCAGGCAGGTCTGTGCCAGTGCTGTGCAAGTTTTTTTCACAGCATTTGGCTGAATCTAGCAAAGCTAATCCTTTTTGGCCTACTGCAGAGTGTGTTAGTCAGTGGAGTAGCCTATCTGTGTTGCAAGATATAACACCTGTGTATAGAATACCAATTTTTTTACTGCACCTAGTGAAGTAAAATCTTTTGGGCATAGCATCATTCTATTAGTCCATCTATACTGACCTCCATCAGGTTGCAAACTGAATATAATTTTTTTCTGCATCTAGCTCTGAAAAAATATTTGGGCTTCTAGCAGTGTGTGGGACTTGGTCTATTAGTCCATCTATACTGACCTCCATCAGGTTGCAAATTAAAAATAATTTTTTTCTTCATTTAGCTCTGAAAAAATATTTGGGCTTCTAGCAGTGTGTGGGACTTGTTCTATTAGTCCTTCTATACTGACCTCCAGCAGGTTGCAAATTGAATATAATTTTTTTCTGCATCTAGCTCTGAAAAAATAGTTGGGCTTCTAGCGGTGTGTGGATCTTGGTCTATTAGTCCATCTATACTGACCTCCATCAGGTTGCAAATTAAAAATAATTTTTTTCTGCATCTAGCTCTGAAAAAATATTTGGGCTTCTAGCAGTGTGTGGGACTTGGTCTATTAGTCCATCTATACTGACCTCCATCAGGTTGCAAATTAAAAATAATTTTTTTCTGCATCTAGCTCTGAAAAAATATTTGGGCTTCTAGCAGTGTGTGGGACTTGGTCTATTAGTCCATCTATACTGACCTCCATCAGGTTGCAAATTCAAAATTATTTTTTTCTGCATCTAGCTCTGAAAAAATATTTGGGCTTCTAGCAGTGTGTGGGACTTGGTCTATTAGTCCATCTATACTGACCTCCATCAGGTTGCAAATTAAAAATAATTTTTTTCTTCATTTAGCTCTGAAAAAATATTTGGGCTTCTAGCAGTGTGTGGGACTTGTTCTATTAGTCCTTCTATACTGACCTCCAGCAGGTTGCAAATTGAATATAATTTTTTTCTGCATCTAGCTCTGAAAAAATAGTTGGGCTTCTAGCGGTGTGTGGGACTTGGTCTATTAGTCCATCTATACTGACCTCCATCAGGTTGCAAATTAAAAATAATTTTTTTCTGCATCTAGCTCTGAAAAAATATTTGGGCTTCTAGCAGTGTGTGGGACTTGGTCTATTAGTCCATCTATACTGACCTCCATCAGGTTGCAAATTAAAAATAATTTTTTTCTGCATCTAGCTCTGAAAAAATATTTGGGCTTCTAGCGGTGTGTGGGACTTGGTCTATTAGTCCATCTATACTGACCTCCATCAGGTTGCAAATTAAAAATAATTTTTTTCTGCATCTAGCTCTGAAAAAATATTTGGGCTTCTAGCAGTGTGTGGGACTTGGTCTATTAGTCCATCTATACTGACCTCCATCAGGTTGCAAATTAAAAATATTTTTTTTCTGCATCTAGCTCTGAAAAAATATTTGGGCTTCTAGCGGTGTGTGGGACTTGGTCTATTAGTCCATCTATACTGACCTCCATCAGGTTGCAAATTAAAAATAATTTTTTTCTGCATCTAGCTCTGAAAAAATATTTGGGCTTCTAGCAGTGTGTGGGACTTGGTCTATTAGTCCATCTATACTGACCTCCATCAGGTTGCAAATTAAAAATAATTTTTATCTGCATCCACAGTACCTCTGAAAAAATATTTGGGCTTCTAGCAGTGTGTGGGACTATTTGTATTAGTCCATCTATACTGACCTCCATCAGGTTGCAAATTCAAAATAATTTTTTTCTGCATCTAACCCAGCCAATAGTTTTGGCCTAATACCACAGTTTGGCCACTCAGCTCTGCTCGGTTACCATCCATTGTTTTTTTGTGCAAACAACTCCAGAGTTGTGAATTAGTTAACCACCAAAATGAGTGGAAAAAGGCCTGCTGCTGGTGGAAAGGGGAATAGGCATGTTGGGAAGGGGAAAAAAGGTTGTGTCCGTGGGGTAGGTGTTAAAGCAACAGTAACATCTGCAGAAGAAAGACCATCTTCCAGCCAAACTAAAATGTCTACTTCTTTTAGCGGACAATGTGATAAGATCCCTTTCTTACGGCCACGCCAATCGCTACAAATTCCAGATGAGGCACAAAAACAGCAGGTGCTTCAACGGATATCAAGTGCTCCTTTAAGTGGGCTCTCCTCCACATCAACTTCAACATCACAAATACTCCAGTCCTCAAAGGTGTCACCCAAATCGCACTTGCTTCCTCACAGCTCCCAAATCTCCAGCTGCCCGTCTGAGTATGAGGTAGAACAGATGGTTGAGTCTGCAGAGCTGTTTACTCATACTATAGCCTGGGAATCAGAGGTCGACTCCAGCGCTTCTGTGAATCCAGACGAGGAAATGATCTGCACTGATGCCCAGAATCTTTATGAGTCGGATCCAGGACCAGACGCAGAAGGTTCTGACCATAATGTAGACCCTCATTCCCAAACTGTAACTCCTGTTGGTGGAGACAATGAGGAAGACGATGATAAGACTCAAATACCTGATTGGAGCGACAACTTTAGTTTTTTGTCAGGGCAGGAACAGGTTGGCTCTGAGGACGACGGGTGTGATAACGCACAGGGTGATGATGATGAGGTCGGAGTTCCCACTTACTGTCAACCCACAGTCAGCCAAGAGATGAGGTCAGCAGAGGAGGTGGAGGAAGATGCTAGTGACGACGAGGTCAGGTTGCGCCTTCCTGGACAGAGACGTAGTACTGGAAGCACGTCAACAACTGCATCCTCAAACACAACTCTGCCTCTCACCACAAGTCGTGGTGGCTCTTCAGGTCGCATGGGTGCTAAGCCTTGCATAGCCTGGGCATTTTTTCAGATCGATAAAGATGACCCAACTCGTGTTATCTGTAACATTTGTCAGCAAAAGCTAAGTAGAGGCCAAAAAATACATAGTTTGAGTACTTCATGCATGAACCGGCACATGGACATGAAGCATAAGTTGCAGTGGGAAGCTCAGTGTGCTACAATGCGGCCTAGCCGGCCGGGCCAATCACCGTCTGCCATATCTTGTGCATCCGCGGCCTCTTCATCCTCTGTGACTGGGGGGACAGCAGTCACACCTGTTTTGGGGCGCAGACCTGCCACCTCTTTACCCGCAACAGCCAGCGTGATTGGCAGGTCATCATTTTCTTTGGAGGTGGTAACACCAGCTGGTGTTGAGCGCTGTCCGACATCGATAGCACCACCTTTGGATCAAGGCAACCTAACATGTCCGCCTGCATCTTCCTCACAGACCGGCAGTTTGCCAGGGACACCCTTATCAACCCCGTCTAAGCACAATAGCCAGCCCTCGGTCCCTCAGATGTGGACAAGTAAAAGACCATTTCCTCCTAGCCATGAGAAAGCTAAGAGGTTGAATTTCACCATCTGCAAGCTCTTGGCTACAGAAATGCTGCCTTTCCGCCTGGTGGACACAGAGGATTTTCGAGACCTTATGTCCGTCGCAGTGCCCCAGTACCAGATGCCCAGTCGGCACTACTTCTCAAAGAAAGGTGTGCCTGCGCTCCACCAGCATGTCGCACACAACATCACCGCTTCTTTGAGAAACTCTGTGTGTGACAGGGTGCATTTCACCACAGACACTTGGACGAGTAGGCATGGACAGGGGCGTTACATGTCGCTGACTGGGCACTGGGTAACTATGGTGACAGCAGGACAAGGGGCTGCTGTCCAAGTCTTGCCGTCCCCACGAGTTGTGCGTCAATCCTCTTTATGTCAAAGTTCCTCCACTGCTTCTGCCTCCTCAACCTCCTCTCGGTCTTCCACCTGCACCCAAAGCCTGTCTGGTCATGCCACAAGCTTTCTAACTGCGCAGAAGGGATCCTGCACACCTCCTTACTATGCTGGCAGTAGGGCTCAACGTCATCAGGCGGTTTTTACATTGAAATGTCTGGGAAATGTGAGTCACACAGCTGAGGAGTTGTGGTCAGCTCTGGAGAACCAATTTCATGAATGGTTGTCTCCACTGGACCTGAAACCAGGGAAGGCCGTGTGCGACAATGCTGCAAACCTGGGTGCGGCCCTTCGCCGGGGCAATGTCACACACGTGCCTTGTATGGCTCACGTGTTGAACCTGGTTGTCCAGCAATTTTTAGCCCACTATCCCAGACTAGATGGCCTTCTGCAGAGGGCACGGTCGCTGTGTGCTCACTTCCGCCATTCGCATCCCGCAGCTCAGCGACTTACATCTCTACAGAAGTCGTTGGGCCTGCCACTTCACCGGCTAAAATGCGATGTGCCTACCCGGTGGAATTCAACTCTGCACATGTTGCAGCGACTGTGGCAGCACCGACAAGCCCTGGTGCAATACGTTCTGACGTATAGCCTGGGCCAACGAGATTCAGAGGTGGGGCAAATCACGCTGGAGGAGTGGTCTCAGATCAGGGACCTATGCACCCTTCTGCACAGTTTTGAAATGGCGACGAAGATGTTTAGTGCTGACGATGCCATTATCAGCATGACTATTCCGGTGATTTACATGCTGGAGCACATGTTAAACAGAATTCGGAGTCAGGTGGTGGCACAAGAGGAGGTGGAGGAAGTAGAGGAGGAGGAGTTGTATGCGGAAGGGCTAACATCTGCAAGGTCCAGACGGTCGGCAGCACCAAGGCGGCAGGCATGTGAGGGTGGGGGAGATGGTTTTACCAGGGCGCATGGTAGCAGCCAAACTAGTGAGGAAGGTGCCCAGGAAGAAGTGGAGGACGAACTGATGGAAGACTCATCAGATGAGGGAGACCTTGATCACATTTCTGTTGTGCGAGGTTGGGGGGAGAGGACAGAGGAAGGAAGCATGATTGTTACCTCGCCACCAACACAACAGGGACTTGGTGCTCCTGGATGCGCAACACACATGAGTGCCTTCTTGCTGCACTACCTGCAACATGACCCTCGAATTGTGAGAATTAGAAATAATCCTGACTACTGGGTTGCCACACTGTTAGATCCCCGGTACAAAAGTAAATTTGCAGAAATTATTCCTGCCATAGAAAGGGATGCACGCATGCAGGAGTATCAGCAGAGACTGTTGCAGAATCTTACATGTGCTTTTCCACAAAATACCAGTGGTGCACGTAGTGAATCTCACAGTTCCAACTTGCCAACCGTGGGACCGTCAAGTGTTCAGCACTCAAACCGTAACAGAACCACAGTATCTGCTGGTAACATCAATTTTGCGGAATCATTTCACCACTTTTTTAGCCCATCCTTTGCAAGGCCACAGGAGACAAGAAGTCTGACACATAGTGAACGCCTAGAGACGATGGTACAGGAGTATCTCCAAGTAAACATTGAAGCCACGACTGTGTCACTGGACCCTTGCTCTTTTTGGGCTTCCAATCTGGATAGATGGCCGGAGCTAGCCACTTACGCCTTGGAGATCTTGTCATGCCCCGCAGCCAGCGTTCTGTCTGAACGTGTGTTCAGCGCTGCTGGTGGTGTGCTGACAGATAAGCGCACGCGGCTCTCCACTGATAATGTAGACAGACTCACGTTCATAAAGATGAACAAATCATGGATCCGAAACGACTTTTCTACCCCTGTGTCATCCTGGGGAGAGTAAAAGCTTGATGATTGGTTAAAATCACCCTACCAACCGTTTTAAGCTTTCAAATTACTAATCATGTTTATCTGTATCTTGACTGGAAAATAATTTGGGCTTTGTAGCAGTGTGCAGCACTGATCCTATTAGGCCATCTATACTAAAGCTTCACCAGATTTAAAATTAAAAATAATTTTTAGCTGCATCTAGCCCGGAAAATAATTTTGGGGCTCCGAGATGCGCAAGGCACATAAGTGCCTTCTTGCTGCACTACCTGCAGCATGACCCTTATATTGTCAGAATTCGAAGTAATCATGACTACTGGGTTGCCACACTCTTAGATCCCCCAAACTTTTCGATCAACCTTTTCATTTTAATAAAGACCAAAAAAATGGTCATTTTTGAAATTATAAGCATTAGCAGGTTGTTAGAAACTGAAATCAAACAGTTTTCAACTCAAAACTTTATTCTAGGTAATGTTACATTTTCACATAGGACCCCTTGTTCGAAAGGAGCTTCTGAACTCTCTCGTCCATTGAATTTGTCAGGTTTTGGATGGTTTCTGCTTCAATTGTTTTGCATGAGGACAGAATACCATCCCAGAGCTGTTGCTTAGATGTGAACTGCCTCCCGCCATCATAGACACTCCTTTTAATGATGCTCCAAAGGTTCTGAATGGGGTAGAGGTCAGGGGAGCATGGGGGTCACACCATAAGTTTGTCCCCTTTTATGCCCATATCAGCCAGAGATGCAGATGTTTTATGTGCAGCATGAGATGGTGCATTATCATGCAGAAAAATGATCTTGCTGTGAAATACACGGTTCTTCTTCTTGAACCATGGCAGGAAGTGCTGTTTGAGAAAATCCACATACATTATGGAGTTCATCTTTAGCGCCTTCAGGGATCCTAAAGGGGCCGACAATCTCTCTCCCCATGATTCCAGCCCAAAACATTACTCCACCTCCTCCTTGTTGGCGCTGTAGCCGTGTTTGCGTGGGGTGTCCATCAACCAGCCATCCTCCACTCCATCCATCTGGACCATCGAGCGCTGCACGGCACTCATCCGTGAACAAAACAGTTTTGAAATCAGTCTTCATGTAATGTTTGGCCCACTGGAGCCGTTTCTGCTTGTGTGAAGTGGATAGAGGAGGTCGACAGGATGGCGCATGCACAGCTGCAAACCTCTGAAGGACCCTGCATCTTGTTGTTCGGGGGACGTTGGAGGCACAAGCAGCTTCAAAAACTTGTCTGCTGCTATGACAAGGCTTTTTTGCCGCTGCTCTTTCAACCTGACGTAATTGCCTGTAGGAAAGAGTCCTCAATTTGCCCTTATCAGCAAGCACACGTGTGTACTGTGAATCAGCTACATACTTCTTGATTGCCAAGACACTTCATCCTGATCATCGCACAATGTTGATTGTAGTCATGCCTTGACCTAAACACTCCACAATTTGTTGCTTCTCAGCAGCCGACACATCCTTTTTCTTTCCCATTTTGGCAGAAAATGTAGGCTGCTTAATAATGTGAGAGAGCCTTCTTAAGTAGTCTTGCCTTTCATTGGACACACCTGCCAAACTAATTAGCACAGGTGTCTGCAATTGCTTACAGTGATATAAAGAGCGCTGACACACATCACCATCAATGAGTTTAACTGACAAACAAACAAATTCTTCCCTTATCACTCCTAAACACTTTTTGTATAATAATTTGGAACGCAGTGTACATGTGCTTTTCCACAAAACACCAGTGGTTCACGTAGTGAATCTTACAGTTCTAACTTGCCAACCGTGGTCTGTATGGAGTTGTTCAATAAAGGGCCCAAAATTAAGATAACATAGATGGGAGAGGTCTCTATGAATAGGAATTCCTAAGTATTTGATACCCTGTGAGGGCCAGGCAAAGGGAAAGTTGGACTGGATGGAATCCTATATGGATTTGGGGAGGGAGACAACGAGGGCCTCAGACTTCGCTGCATTGATTTTAAAATTTTACCATGTAACAAAGTGATCTATTTCAGCCATAACAGCATGGATGGATATATGTGATTGAGTGATATATACTAGGACATCATCAGCAAATAGAGAGCACTTGTACTCGGTGCCTCCCACCTCAATCCACCAAATATTGGGGTTATGGCGAATTGATGAGAGCAGGTGCTCCGTCACTAGGATGTATAAGAGAGGGGACAGAGGACATCACTGCCTTGTCCCATTGGTGATTGTGAAAGGTGATGAAAATGTTCTGACGCACCCCCTGGGCCTTGGGACACCCGGAGCCGGACCCTTTTTGGTGGATGCTGGTGGTTGTAGTCTTCGTGGCGGCGACCCAGTTCCGTGGCTCAGGGCGGTCAAACCAGTGGCGGAACTATTTATGTGGTTTTCATGTTTAAATGTCCGACTACGCCACCCGTGGATTGCGGTCAGAGTGAACCGCCGCTACAGGGCAGACCACTGAGGCTGGTGTTGTGGGTGCAGCAGAGCGTAGCATAACTCCCCACGGGAGGAGTATAGCCTCAGGGCAGTGTATGCGGTGGATGGGGGTGATGGTGCAGGGCAGCAGCAGTAACGACACGGAGTCAGTGATGCAGTTCAGGGCCTTTACTCACAGTTCTTATTATCCAGACCACGTCTGCAGGTAACGGCTGCCCACGTCGTACTGTGCTCACCAGGTGAGGGGCTCAGACAACTCCCAGATAACTTTGGAGCACTTCACAGGACCCCCTTTGTGTGTCCTTTGTCTGGCCTTTCTTACCAACACTTCTGTCCGGCTGCCTCGGGCCTCCTCTTGGTAAACTTGGCGCCAGTTTCCCTGACCCTATGTGGTGCCTTCCTAGCGGGTGTAGCGAGGGGCTGCGCCACATAAAATGTCAGAGCCTCCGGTTTCTAGCTGAGGGTCGTTTCCTGCCTCCACTAGTTCGGGGACCGGTCTCCCCCTTTGGCCTGACCCCTCCACGCAGGTGGATTCGGGCGTGCGGTGGCGACTCGCCCGTCCGCACCCCTGGGATCCCTTCATTCCTCGTTCCTGGAGCCTTCTCCGCTCCTCTTCCTTCCTTCTCCCTCTTCCAGGCCTGGGCCTCAGTTACTAGGCCCGCCTCCGGAGCAGAGCTCATGCAGAGCCCCTGCTCCCTGCCACTTCTGCTCAGACTTCTCTGCACTGAACTAAGATGGTGCCCACCTTTTATACTCCCTTCTCAATGCACCCAGGAACTGCTTCCTCCCTGCTCCTGCACTACAGGGTTCCCCTTCCTCAGTGTTCCCTCCCCCCACTCCAGCCAGGGACAGGGACTGTCGTGCGCATCTCAGGGGCATATTGGTCGCCCTGCCCCACGGCAATGTGGTGTAATGCATGCAGGTGTCGGGTCCTGATCCACACTCCATCCTTACCTGAGAGTGAGATATCACACCTCTGGGTGAGGTGCAATACGTCTGTAGCAACCGAGCCCTCAGGGTGCTACAGTTCCATTTATCTTCAGCCTAGGTGACGTATTGCGATACAGGGCGGTGATTTTGGCTATAAAAGGGTCCCCTAGACCCCTACCCCAAGCTTTTTAAGAGAATCATATATGGCGTGCCAGGAGACTCTATGGAATGCTTTCTCAGCATCCAACGAGAGTATCTAATTACAAATTTTTAACTGCATCTAGCCCAGGAAATACTTTGTGCCTAGTAGCAGTGTCTGCTAGTGAGCGGATTATCCCGGCTGTTAAGCAAGCTGCACCACCTGTAGTTTAGACACTTAATTTTTTCAAAGGAAATGCTTCGGGACCATGGGATACTTAGTGAAGAGCATCAGGAGGCACCCCAAGGCATAGGGGCTGGGACTGGCAGTAGGATGCCTTGCGGTGGACAGCCGAGCTCGATCCTTATAAAAGCTTTTTAACTGCAGCAGCTTTAGTGGACGCTACTGGAGCTGGAATTACCGCGGCTGCTGGCATGAGACTTGCCCTCCAATAGATCCTTGTAAATGGATTTAAAGTGTATTCATTCAAATTAGAGAGACAATTTAAATTAAAAAGCTTAGAGCTGCCTCCACCACAGGGGGGCTCGCTCTTCCCACCAGCGGACAGGCACCAGTATTGGGAGAGGGGGGCTGGCCGTCAGGGTTCACCGCGGCTCTGGCACAAACCCGGCGACACGGAGGTGGCACGGGCAGGAGCGGACTGGCCGTGTCGGCTTCTCACTTTTTGGATTTTAGAAGGGCATGACATGCCTATATCTGTGTCTCCCCCTCCTTTTACTCCTCCACCTCTTTTATTTTCGCATGACTATATGTACTTGTCACTTTTCCATGTGTTAGTTATGTCTTCTGAGCAGTTTGTCAGCTTTTGGACACCTTTGAAGGTGTTTTCTATGTGTTTCTATGTGTTTTTGTTTGCCTGCTATTGGTTTTAACGGTGTTCGAAGGTGTTCGACGAACAGTTCGACGAACAGTTCGGCGAACACACGGGTGTTCGACGAACCGAACCGAACTCGAACACTACGGGGGTGGCTCAACACTAGTGTCAACGTCACTTTGCCTCCAATGCGTTGTCCTGTCGTGTTGCGGTCGGGTTAGCCGACTCTATGGTGCCTGCAGTTTAGGTGACTCCTATGTGGGCTGCGGGATCTGGCAATAAAGGCTGGTTCCATAGTGCCAATAGGACAAGCACCCCCTGTAGGACTGTGGGTTTTGGTAACTGCGGCCGGCTGGCGGCCTTGAACTTTTTTTTACATGGGTACCTTCTTCTACCCATCCGGGTTCCAGTACCGTCAGCTGGTTCTCGGCAGTGCCTTTGGATTAGGTGCCGCCTTCTCGGTATCCAACTTCCACCAACGTCTGCTGGTCCATGGTAGTGCTTTCTGGCACAGGTACCTCCTGCTTAGTAACCGAGTTCCAGTACCGTCAGCTGGTCTTCGGCAGTTCCATTGGCTCTTGTACCTTCTGCTACCCATCCGGGTTCCAGTACCGTCAGCTGGTCCTCGGTAGTTCCTCAGCTTTCTTGTACCTTCTGCTACATTTTCAAGTTCAAGCTTTTTGAAATGGTTCTTGGTAATCAATCTAGATCTCCCTGACAAGGACCCTGAAGACAAGGACCCCGAAGACCAACCCTAAGAAGACGAGGACCCCGAAGACAACGACCCTGAATACGAGGACCCTGAAGACCACCCCGAAGAAGACGAGGACCCTGAAGACCACCCCGAAGAAGACGAGGACCCTGAAGACCACCCTGAAGAAGACAAGGACCCTGAAGACCACCCCGAAGAAGACGAGGACCCTGAAGACCACCCCGAAGAAGACGAGGACCCCGAAGACGAGGACCCAGAAGACCAACCCGAAGAAGACGAGGACCCCGAAGACGAGGACCCCCGAAGACGACGACCATGAAGACCACCCCGAAGAAGACCAAGAAGATGACCCTGAAGAAGTTGACCAAGAGGACAAAGAAGAGAAGGCAAGCACCAAGATACAGAAGAACAAGAGACAGAAAGCCAAGAAGCAGAAATACAAGAAGCTGCAGAACAAAAAGCGGAAGAACATTAAGCATAAGACTAAAAATCAGAGCAAAAGATAATATCTAAATTATAAGCAGAAGATGACTAAGCAGTGTATGGGGGTGAGTCCGTTCCTCCTCGTGGTGCCCCTGGAAAAGACCTGCTGCTGCAGGCCAAACTGAACTCGGACAAATCCTGTTGTAAATCTTTTGTGACGGGCAGAACGAAAGGTGTAATGTCCAACCTTTTATAGATAACAACTACAGGAATGCCTGCCACAAATAAGAATATGATGAAGAAGAAGAAGAAGATGAAGAAGTAGAATATGAAGAATGTAAAAAAAAAGAATAATACGAAGAAGGTGAAGAAGAAGAAGATGACGAAGGTGAAGAAGAAGTGGATGAAAAAGATGCTGAAGATGATGAAGGAGAAAGTGTGGGAGAAGTAAAAAAGAAGGTGAAGAGCATGGAAGTAGTGAAACATAAATATCTGACAAAATATAAAAATACTTAACATAGTCAATATTTCCGTAACTCAGAACGTCTTAAAAAAAAATATTAATTCCTGCTATTCCATTTGATTGGGCTAAACCTCTATGCCTTTATTGTCTCCCCCACCTCCCCCAATACATTCTACATTATTCTTAGTTGTTTTCCTTCATGTAGAATTAACCTACAAGGAAAGAAAGGGTTTATTTTCATTCCGATATTTCTGTCCCATTGACTTGCATTGAGAAAGCAAGCAAAGATGTCTCCAGCAGGACCAGGGTTGTATATATCTTGTTAAAACTTCACTTTTAATTTCAAATTATAAAAGCCAAGGATGAGTTACAGAATGAGCAATATAGCGGCTCTTAGGTACAGCACAGCTGCAAGACTTCGTTGGGACTGGATGAGTCTGGCTATTACATGGTGAGCTGACATACGTTTTCCCTTTCCCTTTCCCCTTGTTTTTTCATTGACTTGCATTGGTTTCCGGTATCGGAATCGGCGATATCCGATACTTTTTCGGTATCGGTCCAATCCAATCCGATCCGATATTTCCCGATATCGGAAGGTATCGCTCAACACTACTTGTGACTTCATCTGGTCTCTACAGGAATTGAACCCATGACCTCATTTATTGCAGTCAGCAGCTGAAGAGATAAGCCACAGACTGCTCTGCTTAGCTTCAGGCACTGAACCCACAGGCAGATTATACTGGTACACAGAGATATTTATGCACATAGCAGTGTATTTCTATGTAGGTGAAGAAAAAGTCATACTTTTTGTTCGTATAAAACTACTTAAAAATAATGACAAAACAATTACAAAAAACTCATTTGTTCTCTGTGAGATCTCATCTCCCTGGGAATCGAACTCACAAGTTACATCACTGCAGGCACAAGCTAAGGAGAGGAGCTATGGACTCTACTGACTACAAAGGGAGAATTTTATATACTTAAAGATGCATTGCAGGCATCAAACTGATAGGCAGATTAGAGATACATTGTACACTGCTCAAAAAAAAAAAAGGAACACTTAAACAACAGAATTTAACTCCAAGTAAATCAAACTTCTGTGAAATTAAACTGTCCACTTAGGAAGCAACACTGATTGACAATCCATTTCACATGCTGTTGTGCAAATGGAATAGACAGTAGATGGAAATTATTGGCAATTATCAAGACACCCTCAATAAAGGAGTGGTTCTGCAGGTGGGGACCACAGACCACATCTCAGTACAAATGCTTTCTGGCTGATGTTTTGGTTACTTTTGAATGTTGGTTGTGCTTTCACACTCGTGGTAGCATGAGACAGACTCCACAACCCATAGAAGTTGCTCAGGTAGTGCAGCTCATCCAGGACGGCACATCAATGCGAGCTGTGGCAAGAAGGTTTGCTGTGTCTGTCAGCGTTGTGTCCAGAGGCTGGAGGCGCTACCAGGAGACAGGCCAGTAAACCAGGAGACGTGGAGAGGGCCGTAGAAGGGCAACAACCCAGCAGCAGGACCGCTACCTCCACCATTGTGCAAGGAGGAACAGGAGAAGCACTGCCAGAGACCTGCAAAATGACCTCCAGAAGGCCACAAATGTGCATGTGTCTGCACATATGGTTAGAAACTGACTCCATGAGGGTGGTATGAGGGCCCAACGTCCACAGATGGGGGTTGTGCTCACAGCCCAACACCATGCAGGACGCTTGGCATTTGCCACAGAACACCAGGATTGGCAAAGTCACCACTGGCGCCCTGTGTTCTTCACAGATGAAAGCAGGTTCACACTGAGCACATGTGACAGACGTGACAGAGTCTGGAGACGCCGTGGAGAGCGTACTGCTGCCTGCAACATCCTTCAGAATGACCGGTTTGACAGTGGGTCAGTAATGGTGTGGGGTGGCATTTCTTTGGAGGGCTGCACCATCCTCCATGTGCTCGCCAGAGGTAGCCTGACTGCCATTAGGTACCGAGATGAGATCCTCAGACTCCTTGTGAGACCATATGCTGGTGCGGTTGGCTCTGGGTTCATCCTAATGCAGGACAATGCCTGACCTCATGTGGCTGGAGTGTGTCAGCAATTCCTGCAAGATGAAGGCATTGAAACTATGGACAGGCCTGCCCGTTCCCCAGACCTGAATCCGATTGAGCACATCTGGGACATCATGTCTCGCTCCATCCAACAACGTCACATTGCACCACAGACTGTCCAGGAGTTGGTGGATGCTATAGTCCAGGTCTGGGAGGAGATCCCACAGGAGACCATCCGCAACCTCATCAGGAGCATACCCAGGCATTATAGGGATGTCATACAGGCACGTGGAGGCCACACACAATACTGAGACTCATTTTGACTTGTTTTTAGGACATTACATCAAAGTTGGATCAGCCTGTAGTGTGTTTTTCCACTTTAATTTTGGGGGTGACTCCAAATCCAAGCCTCCATTGGTTAATAAATTTGATTTCCATTGATGATTTTTGTGTGATTTTGTTGTCAGCACATTCAACTTTGTACTGGACAAAGTATTCAATGAGAATATTTCATTCATTCAGATCAAGGATGTGTTATTTGAGTGTTCCCTTTATTTTTTTGAGCAGTGTGTATAGCAGTGTATTTCTATGTCTCTGTATTCTACAGGGAAAATAAAAGAAAGACTTTTTTGTGTCTATAAAACTACTGAAAAATATTGAAAAACAATTGTAAAAATGTATTTTTAAATTTGTTTTGTTTAAATAATAAATATCACAAATCAGCAAATAACAGATATATTTGGTGTCCCAGTAATCTTAATGTCCCGCACAACACAGCAATCAGATTATTTATGGTGATCGGTAAATGTCATAAAAATGGCATGATTGATTTTTTTTCTCAATTAAAAAATGTAATAAAAATGTAACACAGAGGCCATGTTCACACATAGTGTAAATGCTGTATTTTTTTACTGTTTTTTTCTGCAAATTTTCTGCAGATGTCCACACTACACAGCGCAATAATAAATCTTGTCTGATTATTGTGCATTCGCTGTATTTATTTATTTTATTCTTTTTCTCCTTTGTTTGATGAATCTTTGGTGCAGATTTGAAGCAGCGTTTTTAATGCGCTTTTAATAGTACAGAAAAACTTTGATTCGGCGGTTAAAAATGCAACTGTACTTCCTTTTACATAGGCATTTTCTTCAAGCTCCACATAGAAGCCTATAGAGAAAAGAAGCACCAAAACCGCACAGTTCAGCAGCCTCCTTAGATGCACCGATTTATGAAATCACAAGCACTTTGCTTGGATATTTAGGCCGTATTCACATGTAGCTTAAATGCTGCATTTTTTCTGCTACTTTTTTTGCCCAGAAATTCTACTGTGCTTAACTGTCCATGGAAAGTGGACATGATTTCATGAAAACAGCGCCCATTGTGCAACTAAAGACCCTGCTGACCCTTGCAGTTTTGGTGCATGTTTTCTACAGAAGTTTCTATGTAGTGCCTAAAAAACACATGTAAAAAAACAGGTTTTCTGTATCATAAAAACCACATTAAAAATGCTGCTTCACATCTGCATCCAAAATGCATCAAATAAGGGGGAAAAGACATAAAAAAACACAGCTAAGAATGCAATAATCAGAGAAGATTGTTATAGTGTAGTTTAGTGTAAACACCTGTAGAAAACAAAAGACACAGTATTATGCAACGTGTGAACACGGCCTTACAGATACAAAAAAATCCAGATGTCCTATAGTGAAGCTTACATAAAGATGAGAAAGTTCTGGCTGCTACGACTGTGAATGAAGGAACAAAAAATAAATCCTTATGTCCCAACTGGAGATGAGCAGGACGCACAGATGACGTCACACCGGCCCTGGCTAATCAAAAGCCGCACCGGTGACGCCGGAAGGTAAGAGATTCACGAGCCTCCCATCCAGCTGCCAGGTACCACTGACCAGGATGCTGGACCGGAGTCCTGTGAATCAATCCACTAATCTCTAGTCACAAACACCTCGGATGCAGCAGGACAGTCCAGGATTTGGGTCTACACCCTGCAGTCTCAGGCATCTGCTGAATACCCCTCACTGCCACCTCCCCTCTGACATTTTCTCCTGCCAGGGGAGAAAGAAATGGTAAATGGGTGTGGATAGGGTTGTGGCTAGGTCAAAATTTGCAGCAGCGCACTACAAGTGCATGATTTGTCCCTTTTTTTGTTCTTCAAAAGTTGGGAGGCATGACTAACTCCTACATCCTGAGCTGCTTCCCTACATGCAGCTTACATGCCCAAATGAGGCCCAGGCAAACAGCAATGGATGCAAACATTAACCCCTTCATCCCCCCCTGGCAATTTTCAGTTTTTTTGCATTTTTTCCAAGAGCCATAACTTTTTTATTTTTCTATCAATATAGCTGCATGGGGGTTTGTTTTTTGCAGAATGAGTAGATTAAGTAAGAAAAAAAGTGCAATTCCACAATTGAGTTTTAGGTTTTTTATTTATTCTACAGGTCAGTACACAGATACCAAACATGTATAGTTTTTTTGTTTATTTAAGTGGTGAAAAAAAATTTGTAAATTTGGATGAAAAGTTTTTTGGTTATGTCACCATTTTCCGACACCCAAAGTATTTTCATTTTTCAGGATACGGGGCTGTGAGAGGGCTTATTTTTTTTGCTCTGTGCTGACATTTTTACTGATATCTTATTGGGGTACATACAATATTTTGATTGCCTCTTATTGCATTTCATTGCAATGTTGCGGAGGCCAAAAACATTTAATTCTGGCGCTTTGAATTTTTTTTCGATACGCTGTTTACCGATCGGTTTAATATATTTTATTTTTTATTAAATCGGACATTTGTGAATGCAGCGTTACCAAATATGGGTATTTTTTATTGTTTTATTTCCAATGGGGCAAACAAGGGTGATTTGAACTTTTCTGTTTTTTTTATTTTTATCATACTTTAAATTTTTTATTTTCACTGTATTTAATATTCTCCTTAGCAGACTTAAAGCTGCGATCGTCCGATCGCTTATGCTGATGCCCTGCTATGTAAAAATCACGATCTTCTATCAATGCCAGCCACAGGTTTGTGTTCACAGGAGGATCATGACAGGCACGGTGGTCATCAGCAGACCTCCGGCTGATATGACAACCCATCGGCGCCCCACGATCACGTCACAGACGCACCTATGGGAGTGTTGAGTGACGTGCGCCCTATTGAATTTAACAGCTTAACAGCCGTGGGTGGGCGCATGATGGCTGATTAAATCAGACATCATGTGCTGGGAAAGATGCAGGCTCAGCGTGCGAGCCGGCATCAAAGGCAGGGACACGACATATGATGTAAATATACATCATATCCTGTGAAATAGTTAAAAAAGACAACATTTCGCAGGATGTCTTATCAAAGATCATGGGAGAACCATTCCAACTGACCCCACCCCCTCGTCATCATATGGAGGAGATGGCCGACAGAGAGAAACCAATGTTCTTCAGGAGCAGGAGGAGACAAAACAATGGGAT
Source organism: Phyllobates terribilis (assembly GCF_046119375.1). Taxonomy (NCBI): domain Eukaryota; kingdom Metazoa; phylum Chordata; class Amphibia; order Anura; family Dendrobatidae; genus Phyllobates; species Phyllobates terribilis. The sequence goes on along the minus strand of NW_027362761.1, from coordinate 94,713,819 downwards.
GGGACAAAAGGGGAAGAAAAGAAAGAAACATGGAAAAGAGAGAAGTAGGTATTGTGAATAACTTGATATCCGGTTATATTAGCTGAAAATATTTCCCCAAGCAAACAGAATTGTGCCTCTTTGACACTGCTTGCAATTTTCTAGGCATCTATTCACAGGAAGAAGAAATCAATTAAGAAGAGTCAGGAAACTATTAAAATAAACCCATAACCAAGTCAACACTTGCCACTCCGCAGATCAATGTGCAGTGTTTGCTGCTGGTGACATGCACCCTTATCTGTAGTAATTGGTCTAATTATATATTCATTTTACTTTTGACTTTGCAAAAGTTCACAAAAGTAGCAATAGAATGGGGAACCTGGGAAATTACTTGTCACTCTATGAACACTGTGAGGAATATTTTGAAATGGTTTTTACACGTGTCCTGGCACTTCATTCATTGTCAATGGAACCGATGGACACAACAGAGCACAGTATTCTGCTGTCTGGCTCCAGAATTTAGAATAAACTATGAACTGTGTATAATCAACATATAGACTAGGTTGGGGTCCGAGTATCAACAGCATTTACAATTAGGGTTGAGCGAGTATGTTCTGTCTGAGTATGCTCGGGCCGAGCTCCGAGTATTTATTGTTCGGAATTGCGGCAAACACTAAGGAAAGAAGGAAAACTGTCCCTACAATAGGACTAAGCTGATTCCCTACGATGCAGCGGGGGACCTGTTCTTTGTGAACAGACCCGCCGAAGTCCTCGGCTAGTCTGAACGCAGACCTATAGATATAAGGGAGGGGTCCCTACAAGAACTAAGGACTGGGATATAGATGGACACCTCCTAGCAGAAATTGTAGCAGAGCAAAGACAAACAAACAACAGAAGTACTTGTGGTCAAAAGACCAAGCAAACTACAGAGTAAGGTACAAGGCACCTGGCTAGCTTAAGAGTAAAAGTAACACTGAAGTCCAGCAAGGCCAGGAGGGCGGAGCGGGATTATATAGGCAAAAAGTCATGTGACCAGCAAAATAGAAAAAACTAACAGGAGGGTTCTAACAGTACCCCATCTTCAATGAGGATCCTCCGGATCCTCCAGGCCCAGGTCTATCAGGAAACCTCCTGTGAAACGCTCCGACAAGTCTAGGAGCAGAGACATCATCCGCCTTTACCCAGGAGTTATCCTTGGGACCAAAACCTTTCCAAGCAACAAGATACTGCAATCTCCCTCTATGCCATCTAGAATTAAGAATGCGAGAAATTTCATATTCACCGTCTTCCTCCACTGGAGAAACAGAGACAGTGGCGTCCCTATCAGAAACATCAGCTTTTTTCAATAAGGAAACATGAAACACCGGATTAATCTTCCAGGAGGTAGGAACCTCCAACCTAACAGCAGATTGGTTAACTACCTGAAGCACCTTAAACGGACCCACAAACTTCGGGCCCAATTTCTTAGAAGGAATCCTCAACCACAGATTCCTAGAGGACAACCAAACCATGTCACCAACAGTAAACAAAACCTCTTGACGTTTCCTGTCAAAGTACCTCTTGGATTTTTTGTTAGCCTCTTGAAGGTTACGACGTACATCAGTCCAAACTCTCTCCAAATCACCGGAAAAATTCTCCTCCTCCGGCACAGCCGATACCAATTTGGAGAATGACCCAAACGACGGATGTCTCCCAGTACAACAAAAAAAAGGAGAACACCCAGCAGAAGAGGATGTATGGTTGTTAAGAGCAAATTCAGCCAGTGGCAGAAACTCAGACCACCCCTCTTGATTGTCAGCCACAAAACAACGCAAAAACTGTTCAACATCCTGGTTCTTTCTTTCTGTCTGTCCATTAGACTCAGGATGATAACCAGATGAAAATGACAAATGGACTCCCAACCTGTCACAAAAGGCACGCCAAAAACGAGCCACGAACTGAGGTCCCCTATCGGAAACAATGTCGGTAGGAACACCATGGAGCCTGACAATTTTTTTAACAAAAGCCTTAGCGAGTGTCTTGGCGCAGGGCAGTTTGATGAAGGGAACCAAATGACACATCTTGCTAAAATGGTCCACGACCACCCAGATGACAGTGAAACCCTCAGAGGCAGGAAGGTCAGTAATAAAATCCATTGCCAGATGCGTCCAAGGAACACTAGGAACCTCCAGAGGGCAAAGCAACCGCGCAGCAGGAGCATGTGAAGACTTAGATCTAGCACACACAGTACATTGACGCACCCACTTTATGACTTCCTTCTGCCACCCAGGCCACCAAAAACTGCGACCTACAAGTCTCTTAGTCTCCGAAATTCCTGGATGACCTGCCAACCGAGACTCATGACACTCCACAAACAAATCTCTCCTAAAGTTCCTAGGCACAAACAACCTCCCATGGGGAGTGTTAGATGGGGCATCCTCCTGGGCTTTCAGAATCCCATCTTCCAAAACGGAGTCCAATGCTGCTATCACAACACCTTCCTGTAAAATGCTCTCCTCCTCGGTACCAACCATGGGAGAAAAATTGCGAGATAAAGCATCAGCTTTTACATTCTTGGTACCCGAATGTAAGTAACAGAAAACTTAAACCGCGAAAAAAAAAAGTGCCCACCTAGCTTGACGGGCATTCAAGCGCTTGGCAGCATCAAGATAGATCAGATTCTTATGATCAGTAAAAACCTGAATGGGAAATTTAGCACCTTCCAAGAGATAACACCAATGTTCAAATGCGAGTTTAATCGCCAGCAATTCCCGATTACCGACATCGTAATTAAGTTCGGTCTCAGAAAATTTTTTTGAAAAAAAAGCACAGGGATGTACTCCATCCTTGTTTTCCTGAGACAAAACAGCACCGACCCCCACGGAAGAAGCATCAACCTCGACCAAAAAAGGCTTGGTCTCATCAGGCTGCATAAGGATGGGGGCAGAACTGAACCTCTCCTTGACATACACAAAAGCTTCAATGCCTCAGTAGTCCACTGGACCGTATTCACACCTTTCCTGGTGAGATCGGTCAGCGGCTTAACAATTATAGAAAAATTCTTAATGAATTTTCTGTAATAATTGGCGAAACCCAAAAATCTCTGTATTGGTTTCAAACCAATAGGCCTAGGCCATTCCAGAACAGCCTATACCTTCACCGGGTCCATCTCAAAGCCCTCGCTGGAGATAATGTAGCCCAAAAAACTAATTCTCTGCACAGCGAACTCACATTTCTCCAGCTTAGCAAAAAGTGAATTGTCGCTTAACAACTGCAATACCTTACGTACGCTCTGCCAATGAGACTCCAGATCCGGCGCAAAAATCAAAATGTCATCCAAATACACCACCACATTCTTACCGATCAACGGTCTTAGGATGTCATTAATAAGGTTCTGAAAAAACGCTGGTGCGTTGGTAAGACCAAAGGGCATAACCAGATTCTCAAAATGACCCACTAGAGTATTAAAAGCAGTTTTCCACCCATCACCTTCCTTCATACGTAACAAATTGTTTGCCCCCCGGAGATCAATCTTAGAGAACCACTTGGCCCCCACTAACTGGTTGAACAAGTCAGGAATTAATGGCAGTGGGTAGGAATTGCGTACTGTAATTTTATTAATTTCGCGAAAGTCCAGACATGGACGTAAACCGTCGTCCTTTTTTTTTTACAAAAAAGAATCCAACAGCCACAGGTGACTTAGAAGGTCTAATGTGACCGGTGGCCAAGCTTGTCTGTATGTATTCCTCCAAGGCCTTTCTCTCAGGGATAGTAAGATTACATAAGCGACTCTTGGGAAGAGTTGCTCCAGGGACAAACTCAATAGTACAATCATAGTCCCTATGAGGAGGCAAAACTTGCGACTCCTCCTCCGAAAAAACCTTCCAAAACTCCTGAATAGGTACAGGTAATTCCCCTCTTTCCACAGCAGCAATGCGACCGTTGCAACATCTATCATAACACTTAGGACTCCAAGACTTAATTTCATTGGTAGACCAGTCCAGTACAGGATTGTGCAATTTTAACCAAGGTAACACCAAAACCACTGGAGCAGGCAAATTAATTAATACCGCCAAATCCAAATTCTCTTGGTGGATACCATTAATGTTGAGGGGAAATTCAAAAACCTTGTGAGTAATACCTTTCAAGGGAGAGCCATCAACCGCAACCACAGAAATAGGAGATGACAAAAGTTTGGATTCTAATTAAAATTTTTCCAAAAAACCCTCATCAATCACATTGAGTGTAGAACCACAATCCACAAATACCCGAAATTCAATCAACTCCTCCTGGAATGAGGTGCTTCCAGAAAGAAATACTTCTTTAGTTTAAACAAGCTATGCGGGCGTAACTGACCTCTTTTTTTTTTTCTTTGTTCAAACGAAGCACACAGTTCTTAATAAAGTGATCAGATTTGCCGCAATAAAAACACAATCCTTTAGCAAACCTGCGGTCTTTTTCCTGAGAGTGGGGTGACATCGCCCCAATCTCCATCGGTTCTCCACCCTCCGAACAGACCCTCTGAAAACTAGGAGCTGCCATAGCAGTAGATTTCTCTTCATTACTCCTAGCATGCAGTCTCCTGTCCACACGTATGGCTAATTGCATTGCCTCCTGCAAGGTTCCAGGTTTTGGGAAGGCAATCAGCAGATCCTTAACCCTTTCACCTAGACCATCAAGAAACATACATTTTAATGCTGAGTCATTCCATTCCACTTCAGCCGACCATCTTCTGAAGTATGTACAATAATTTTCCACATCACCTGATCCCTGCTTCAAACGTCTTAATTCAGTTTCAGCAGATGAGACTCGATCAGGATCATCATACAACAACCCCATAGCAGTAAAAAAATCTTCCACAGATCTAAAACACGGATCATTAGGTTGTAGAGAAAAGGCCCATCCATGTGGTTCTTTGCACAAAAGTGACATTATAAACCCAATGCGCTGTGATTCATTCCCCGAGGATCTGGGTCTTAAACGAAAATATAATAAACAAGCGTTTTTAAAGGAAAAAAAATCTTGCCGTTTACCATAAAAAAAATCTGGCAGTCCTACCTTCGGTTCGACAAAATGCTCTCCAGGACAGCTACTCACGTGTTGCTGGAGCTCGGCCACCTCCAAAGACAGTCCCTGCAGGCGTTGGGCCAACTCCTGAACCGACACCATGCTGAAATCAGGATTTCTTTCCTTAGTGTGTTTTATTTTTGGGCTGGACTTACTGTTAGGAACTGCTACAAACACTAAGGAAAGATAGGAAAACTGTACCTACAATAGGACTAAGCTGATTCCCTACGATGCAGCGGGGGACCTGTTCCTTGTGAACAGACCTGCCTAAGTCCTCGGCTAGTCTGAAAGCAGACCTATAGATATAAGGGAGGGGTCCCTACAAGAACTAAGGACTGGGATATAGATGGACACCTCCTAGCAGAAATTGTAGCAGAGCAAAGACAAACAAACAAACAGAAGTACTAGTGGTCAAAAGACCAAGCAAACTACCGAGTAAGGTACAAGGCACCTGGCTAGCTTAAGAGTAAAAGTAACACTGAAGTCCAGTAAGGCCAGGAGGGCGGAGCAGGATTAAATAGGCAAAAAGTCATGTGACCAGCAAAATAGAAAAAACTAACAGGAGGGTTCTAACATTTATAGCTGCTCGATGATATGGTTGAACCGCTCCCGTGTGCATGATTTGCAACTGTTTGACAGTTTTATTACATGTGAGGAATGTGTAAGAAATAGAAATTCCTCACATGTAATAAAGCTAAGAAATAGACATTCCTCCCGTGTAATAAAGCTGTCAAACAATCGCAAATCATGCACATGGGAGTGATTCAGCCATATCACCGAGCAGCTATAAATACTCGGAGCTCGGCCCGAGCATACTCGGCGAAAGGGTTAATAGAACATACTCGCTCAACACTATTTACAATACATTGTGGACTGAGCACAGCATTGTTTTCAATAAACTATATACTCTCTAGTTGCAGAATTTCCACTTTGAACTGAGAGGTTGCAGGGTTCACACTAGGCTGTGAATCAACCAGTAACAGCTTTTACACTAGACTGTGGACTGGCCATCAGCAGCATTTACACTAGACTGTTGACAAATCGGCGGCAGCATTTACACTAGACTGATGATTGACCGGCGGCAGCATTTACACTAGACTGATGATTGACCGGCGGCAGCATTTACACTAGACTGTTGACTGACCGGCGGCATTTACACTAGACTGTGGACTGACCGTCAGCAGCATTTACACTAGACTGTTGGCTGACCGGCGGCAGCATTTATACTAGACTGTTGGCTGACCGGCGGCAGCATTTACATAAGGTTAAAGCGGACTCCCTCGTTAAATGAATGGGACCCCGCATTCGCAATCACTGGTCCTGATAGTTTTCATGGTAAACCAAGGCCAAGTAATGGCTTCTGTGTACAGTGGTTTGTTAGGCCCTGCCATCAGAAGGGTCTAACTGCCTATGTCAGTGTAAAACTGTAGTACAGTACATGAGATCAGTGATCAAAGGAGGACAAAGTGAAAATCTAAAAAAAGGATTCAATAAAATTCATAGAAATGTAAAAACACAATAAAGCCTAACAAATGGAAAAAAAAAGTTTTATCACTGAAAACACATCTTTTATGTAAAAGCAAAAATAAGAAAGTACACATAATTGGCCTTGCCTTATTATTATCTTACCTAACTAGGTTACTATAATGTCTGCCTATCTTCCTCACCCAGGTAACTAAGCAGATACAAGCATCACACGTATCCAATCTCCTGATAGTGACTTCCATGACTAGGACCACTACACTCAACCTGGGGTCAGGTAATTGACATAATAATAACAACGACCATCTTCTATAAAACCTAGTATTAATCCTAAAAATTTTTGCTCAGCACCTTCCTCAAGCTATTTATGTGTGACAGGACCACCAAGTGAAAACCCAAACAATCAGATACAATCAGGCATTGACCACAGACCACCAAGACATATACTTTTCCTCTAGTACTACACCACTGCACTAATTTGCATATTCTTCTCTTTCCATCCAGAGGATGACTGCTACCCCAAATCAAAAAGTGTAACATCCTCCAATCTGCCATCTGGTGACTGCGAACCTTATGCAAGACTTCGATCCCACAACCAGACCGCTGTTGATCACTACCACCCACCCCCTTGTTTTATTAATTTTATTAATCTATTTTTATTAATCTATTTTTAACCTAAATAAAATTATATTGTTTTATTCCTAATTTCTCAGTCCTTATTCGACCAGTCCAACACCTATCCCTTCACTCTGTCTTTTAACCCAGTACAAATTATTATTATTTTAAGTTTAAAAATAGTTATAGCTCCCAGAATATAGTGGTAAAAAAAACATTGTGCGCATATCTAAAAAGATGGGACACTGCCAGAACAGAGACCAGAAGAGGTAAAATAAAGTCACTTTCTGCCTCATGACAGTGAATGGTTCCATCAGAAGTTTCATCTTAAACGAGATTTTTTAGGATTACGATGGAAACCCCAATGTAAGTGTTTAGCATAGAGAAAAGGATAAAAGTGAACCTAGCCTTAGTGATCAAAAAATGTTATGTACATCCAAACTGTACTGATACAAATTATAACTCATCCCCAAAAATCAACCCCCACTCAGGTCCATCATCTGTCTATGGAAATATAGGGGTTATTAGTAGCTCAAAAGGTCTGGAAAAGTGAAATGGCTCCTCCTGACAAATAAAAGCCAACAAATTCTGGGCTTCCAAATCCAAGTGTCCTACATAGTGACGAGCAAGCACTAAAATGCTCGGGTACTCGTTGCTAAGGATGAGCAAATTGGAATACTCGGGTGTTCGACCCGAGCAAGGAGCCCAATGTAAGTCTATGGGAAACTCGAGCATTTTTACAGACGGCTCCCCCTGGCGGTTTGCAGAGGGCCTAAAAATTGCCCAAATTGATGGGAACAGTGCTCATATGACATAGGAACAGCATGGGGAACACCCCTGGAAGCATCTCTGACTCCCAGATCACTGCTGTCAGCAACGTGGTCAGAGTATTACGCCACTTTTACGGACTCACAATATAACATACAAAAGCTAAACCAAAATGGATTTTCCAGTGAAATATGTTAAGGAACATCCTTTCCAGGGTAATGACTTGTATATAAGGGAAAATAAATAACCAAAAACAAAAATACTCCACCACACCTTGGGCGTTTTTGATGCCTTTTTGCACTTTTGCATTGCTTTCAACCAAGACAAATGCATTCACTAGGAAATGTCATTTTAACATTTTACAACCTTATCTGGCCATGTGGTATGTGACACATCATCAGACACATGCATACAGTGCTGAAAAGACATGGGAACAGCATAGGGAAGACCTCTGGAAGCATCTCTGACTCCCAGGTCACTGCCTAAAAGTGTGCCCATCATAAGTGATCCTTGGCGCATGCGAAGATACCTCCCGCCATGCACCTGTCGTTGCAGACTTGCAACAATCACCGTCCACGTCCTTGTCCCACTGCAGCGTTCAGTTGTCCCTACCCCATTCCTTGGAATGCAAGCGCAAGTGTGCAGGCAGCCACCCACCCACCCACAGGCTGCAATACTATACTGCCAAATTTTTGACAGCTGCTTGCACTTGAAATGTGTCCCACAACATTACCCGTGCCCTCCCCAGTGCACTTACTGGGAAGGACCGCCTAACCACAAACACGTGAACAGGTGAATGTGGCTAGGGACGGTACGGAGCCAGTCCACAACTTTTTTTTGCTGAGAGTTGTATTTAGCTCGGTGAAAGGACTGGCATAGAGGGAAACCGTATTTACCCTGCGTGTCATTTCTCCCAGGAAGTCCTGTACTTTAGCTTGTTGCAGAAGCAATGGCAGCCCATCCAACATCAACTCGCACTTGTCGGTGGTGCTTTGACACACACACATCTTTCTTTGCGCTTTTAATTTCTTGAATACAGAGTTGGACAATGGCCTGATCTTTGATGCGTTTTGAGAAACATCATGCATAAGCATGGCCGATCCACATTCAAAAAGCAGCCATAGAGTGTCCGAGAACCTTCCCCCCACACTTTTCTTAGCCAGGGCTGCTTTTCGGCAGGGTTGGACGGGCCCACCAGAGAACCGGAGACTCCTCCGGCGGGCCCTGACTTCTCCTTCAGGAGAGTTCATAGTGCCGAGGTGAGGCCATGATGATGATAGAGGCCACCATCTGCTTAGTTTTCTGTTACTTGGAATGAAAGTGCAAGTATGCAGCCAGCCACCCACCCACAGGCCGCAACACTAAACTGCCAGATTTCTGGGCAGCTCTTTGCATTTGAAATATGGCCTTTTAAGCTCATGGAGGCGGAAGCTTTTCACAACCTCATGCCAGCGGCGGCCGGGTGTCCATACTCGGTCCCCAGCCGCCACTATGTTTCCCGGTATCGCCTCCGCCTTCCACAAGTACGGGTCCCCTTACATTACCAGTGCCCTCCCCAGTGCACTTACTGGGAAGGACCACCTAACCACAAACACGTGGACAGGTGAATGTGGCCAGGGACGGTACGAAGCCAGTCCACAACTTTTTATGCTAAGAGTTGTATTCAGCTCGGTGAAAGGACTGGCATAGCGGGAAACGGTATCTACCCTGCGAGTCATTTCTCCCAGGAAGTCCTCTAAAGCTGCTTGTGCTTGAAATGTGGCCTGAACATTACTGCCGCTACTTTTCTGTGGGAATTTTCTTGCCTCCTACCAGCCTGGAATATTTCCAGCAAACTATGGTACGACGCATGGTATTAGCACTGCCCCCAGTACCAGTAGGAAAGCCATCCCCAATTTACTTCTCAGGAATTTTATTTGGTAAACTGAGTGGCTGCCCAAATACGTTTTCTCACAAAGGAGCTGAAGATAGAGTGGCAGTAGGTGCAAGTTTCTCCAGCCTGTTAGATATTAGAGAGTGAACGGCAACACATTGGATCAGTGGTTAGCACTGAAGCCTTGCAGCGCTGGGATCCTGGGTTAAAATCCCAGCAAGGACTACATTTACAAGGACTTTGTATGTTCTCCCTGTGTTTGCGTGTGTTTCCTCCTCAGTAAAAAGGCAGCCATAGAGAGTCCGGGAACCTTCCCACACACTTTTCTTAGCCAGGACTGCTTCTCGGCAGGGTTGGACGGTCCCACCAGAGAATCCTCTGGTGTGCCTTGGCTTCTACCTCAGGAGAGTTCATGATGGCGCTAAATTTGCTGCTGCTATGGGGCTCTTAAGCAGGTGAGAAAGGTTAGCCCTCAGAATCAAATCCTTTGGTGGGCACAATGTTTTTCAATCTGAAACAGCTTCTCAGTGGAAGTTGTATTTCACCACAGCCATATTCTTTAGCTCGGTGAAAGGACTGGCATAGAGGGAAACTGTATCTACCCTGGCTGTAATTTCTCCGTCACCAGGTTCCACCCATTGTCACACACGACCATGCCTGGCTGTATGTTCAGCGGTGAGAGCCACAGATCAAGCTGCTGTGTTACAGCTTTCAACATTACTGCATTGCTGGGCGGTTTGTCAATTAAGCATGTTATCTTCAGCACAGCCTGTTGCCGCTTGGCCAAGGCACTGCTGCAGTGCTGTCAGCTTGTGACTGATGTGGTCATTTCGGAGATGGAGGAGGAGGTGCATCAGCTGAACAATGTGATTACATTGAGGTTAAATTGGTGACGCTGTTTTTTATACTAAAGAAAGATCCTATTGTTTTTTTTTTTTAGTTATTTTCTAAGACAAATGCATTCACCGGGAAATGTCATTTTAACATTTTACAACCTTATCTGGCAATGTGGTGTGTGACACATCATCAGACACATCCTTTTTTATTTATGATGGAGGGACTCTGAAAGTCATAAAGCCTATTTTTATAGGGACATCAGACGGCCCTTACTTTTCTTAACCCTAGAACGCATACCTTGGGCCTCGCAGGCCCGCCCTGTTAATTGTTTTCTATTTTCTGCAAGATTACTTTAGTTAGAATTTTGAAACTCTAGGTATTGCTCAGGTATATAGCTGTTTGTCATTTTTGTTTGAGTTATTCCATGTTATTTTCACACGGGCCTAAAAGGCCACAGGTATGTGAAAAAGTAGATTTTTATGGTCATGCGTTCTAGGGTTAAAAGGCCAGCAGTCGGCCCTAGCTATTGTTAGAGTGCCATCAGCCGGCTATGCTTTGTAGTTCCCATTATTAACAAGTGGGTCTCCTATACTGTTATTGCGTATCCAGTGACTGCAAGGGCTGACAAAAATTTGGACGCAACCCAATACCCCTTTGATGAGACATAGAGGGGGGTCTCGGTAAAAAAAATGTTCCGATTATAAAGGAGCGGGTATCCTATAGTGATAATGCCCATGCTGTGACTGCAAGGGCTGCCAAAATTTGGGAAAAACCCCACTAAGAATTTAAAGACACATAGAGCAGGGCCACAGTAACAAGGTATGACAAGTTCCCATTAGAAAGAAGAGGGAACGCAATACAGTTATAGGGTATGCAGTGAGTCCAACGGCTGACCAATTTTAGGAAAAGCCCCACTAAGAATTTAAAGACACACAGAGCAGGGCCACAGTAACGACAAATTCCCATTAGAAAGGAGAGAGTCTGCTGTACAGTTATAGGGTATGCAGTGAGTCCAACGGCTGACCAATTTTAGGAAAAACCCCAGTAAGAATTTAAAGACACACAGAGCTTGGCCACAGTAACAAGGTACGACATGTTCACATTAGAAAAGAGAGGGTCTGCTATACAGTTATAAGGTATGCAGTGAGTCCAACGGCTGACCAATTTTAGGAAAAACCCCACTAAGAATTTAAAGACATAGAGCAGGGCCTCAGTAATGACAAATTCCCATTAGAAAGAAGAGAGTCTGCTATACAGTTATAGGGTATGCAGTGAGTCCAACGGCTGACCAATTTTAGGAAAAACCCAACTAAGAATTTAAAGACACACAGAGCAGAGCCACAGTAACAAGGTATGACATGTTCCCATTAGAAAGGAGAGGGTCTTCTATATAGTTAAAAGGTATATATCAGATAGAAAAAAGATGAAAACTGAACATTATCCAAAAAATACAAAAAATTCTTTATTAGTAATATTAAAATCTGACAAAAAATACATAATGTTTAAAAAGGCAGTAAGTATCAATAATGAACCAAAAAAAGAAAAGAGCACCATAATAAATACCCAAATGAGCATGAATTACAATAGTACAGGTCAAACAATGAAAAATAGAAGAAGAAAAATCTTTATAAAACTTGTTCAAACCAAGTCACTAAGCAAATCATCAGTCTAGATCATATGAGGTGCTGCAAAGTGCACAGTGCAATAGTATTATAATAAGTGAGGAACACACATCCAACACCTAAACTACATGCAGATAACCTCACATAACTCACTTGTGGATATCAGTCTATCGCCCCTACGCGCATTTCGGTGCTGTGCCTTCTTCCGGGGGTGTGACATCATTACAGACGGTATTGCCTTAAGTATTGTGCACTGCCCAATGATCAGGTCTAACAGAACAGCTCATCAGACAATTCTCCCTAACGCTTTCAGTAATAGGTGCAGAGTAGATGTGCCTAAACGTCATTATACCTGCCCAGGGGTGTTAGATCAAAAACCGGTATAGCCGCTATATCCAATCAAAAGGGTACAGCCCCCAGCGTCCCGCAAATGGGAATCCCAATGACATCATCGCCCCACCCATTAAAGTGAGTCCAACGGCTGACCAATTTTAGGAAAAACCCCACAAAGAATTTAAAGACGCACAGAGCAGGGCCACAGTATGTTTATCCAGTGTGCCGTCAGCGAGATGTACCGTCCCTGCGCACAAGCACTTGTCCACGTGTCCGTGGGTAGGTGGACTTTACCGGTAACTGCATTGTTGAGAGCACGGCTAATGTTTTGGGACACGTGCTTGTGTAATGCGGTGACGCCACACCGGGAGAAATAGTGGCGGCTGGGGACTGAGTACCGAGGGACGGCCGCCACAATCAGGTTGTGGAATGCTTCCGTCTCCACGAGCCTAAAAGGCAACATTTCGAGCGCAAGCAGTCATGAAATGTGCAAATTTAGTAGTGTGGCCTGTGGGGCGTTGGATGCATATTTGCGCTTGCATTCCAAGTACTGGGGTATGGACAACTGAACGCTGCACTGGGACAAGGACATGGATATGCTTCCTGATACTGCTACTTGACAGTGTGCAACGACAGGTGCAGGACAGGAGGCATATTCGCATGCACCATGGACAGGGGATTGGCTTGCATGCACAACAGCGGAAGAAGCAATGGTGCCACCCGCAGACACTGTTCCTGGATCCTGGGGTTCAGCCCACAAAGTCGGGTGCTTTGCTGCCATGTGCCTGATCATGCTGGTGGTGGTCAGGCTGGTAGTTTTGCCACCCCTGCTGATGCTGGCCTGGCAGGTAGTGCAAATGGCCTTTTTGGGGTTGTCAGCAGAGTCTTTAAAAAACAACCAGACTCGGGAAGACCTAACAGTTGTACTGGCAACTTCCTTCATGTTGGTGTTACAGGGAACGGTTGCCTGCCTTCTGTCTGCGGCCACCATACTGCTTCTTCCTGCCTCTTTGGGTGTTTTGCCTCCCTTCCCCTCTGTGCTGCTGTCCTCGCTCTGCATGTCCTCCTGCCAGGTTGGGTCAGTTACTATATCATCCACCACCTCGTCTTCCACTGCCGCACCCTGGTCCTCCTCCTGACTTTCTGGCAATTGTGTCTCATCGTCGTCCACCTCTTGTGACACTTTCCCACCATCGCCTTAGTGTGACCGTGGCTGCTCAAATATTTGGGCATCGCTACACGCGATCTCCTCTTGCCCCGCTTCAAGTGGACCGGGCGAGAGGCCCGAATCTATAAATGGAAAAGTGAACAGCTCTTCAGAGTGTCCAAGTGTGGGATCAGTTGTCTCTGGGTACTCGGCATGGTGGGAGGAAGGAGGATCAGTGTGAGGAATATGCGGACCACACTCACGGCTACTGAGACTTGACCATGTAAAAGACAGGGTGGTGGTTGTGGTGGCTAAGTGATTGGAAGCATTATCCGCTATCCAACCAACAACCTTTGGACACTGCTCTGGGTTCAATAGTGGTGTGCTGCGATCACCTAGAAATTGGCACAGGAAGGTCAGACGAGAAGATGTGGGTGTTTGTTGTGGCACAATTTCAGCTTGCCCGCGGCCTTGTCCTTGGCCTCTGCATGCACCATTACCATCACGTCCAGTTCCCCGTCCCTTGCCACGTGCCTTGCCCATTTTAAATGGAGGACAGTATCTTCCACGCTCACTACAAATGACTGAGTTTGGAGCAAACTTTTATATGATCCGTGTGATAGAGAAAACAGAGTTTTAAATACCTGGCCTGTAGGTAAGTAGTTTGAACAGCAAACTGAGGTGCATTGCTTCAATGACACACTAAAGGAAATTTTTAATGGAGGCCAGAAATGGCAGTATTTTCTGACAACGTATATGTGATCCGTGTGACGGAGAAAACACAGTTTTAAATAGCTGGATTTCTAGCGCTCTAATATGGAAAGGACCTGGCTGTATTCTGCAGTGCCAACAAGCAAATGGTGCAGAAAAATGGTGTTCTCTGGATTGCTTTTTAAGCAAATAATGAGGATTAAGATCCAAAGAAAAGTATTCCTGGCCCCTGAGACCTGGGCATTTGTATAGAAATATCTAACAGCAGCAGAAGGCAGAATTGGAATGGAGCCTCTTGTGCTATATGCACTGCAGTCTGCTATATACACTGCCTGCCTATACACCCTGCCTGCCTGATATCTCCGCAGATGGATTAGTCCTCAAAAGGACTGCTTGTTAAAATGGATATGTGTAATGTACGGTTTTTATCCCTACACTACCTAATACACAATCAAATCTCTCCCTGACACAGCAGCAACTCTCCCTACACTGTCTGATCTGGAGTGACTGTGACGAGCATGGCGGCGCCAGGTCTGATATAGACCTGATGACTCTGTGCGGCCAGCCAATCACTGTAATGCCACAACCACCATGGCAACGGCTTTACAGTGTGTGGCAGACAATCCCTGCATGTTCATTGGCTCTCTAAAGAGCGCCAAACATGCAGGGAGGGGACCAGAGATCCCACCCGAGCAACCCAGAAATACTCGGCAAGCGCCGAGCTTGTCGAGCACCGTGATGCTCGGGCGAGTACCGAGCAGTGGCAAGCATGCTCGCTCATCACTAGTCCTGCATCCTGTTGATCCCCGTATTTAGGGTCCTTATGTTTATCATTAGAGTAGTGGGGAGAACCACTTAACGATTGTGCGCGTCTCCAGAAGCACATTAGTCAATAATCTGGTAAATTTGCCATTCTCACTCTGCAGCATCCACTGCATGCCTTTATCTAGAAAACATATGTGATGCTAAAATAGTCACTGCATCCGTAGATTAATTAATTGAAGGGTCTATTTTTCAAAAAGGAGTCACTTTGGTGTTTTTCTACAGTTCTGGCACCTAAGGGTTCTGCAAATTGCACCTGCAAACTATTCTAGCAAAATCTATACTCCAAAAGTCAAATGGTGCTCCTTTCTTCAGAGCCCTGCCTTTTAATGTGGGCTACATGGGACTTTAGATTGCAGCAGAATTTTTCAAATCTGGCATGTGTCATTTTTTGGTGGCAGTTACTTTGGAATGCTTTAAAGGGGTATTCCCATCTCCAAGATCCTATCCCAATATGTAATCAGTGTAATAATAATAATATTAGCAAATAACTCCAATTAGAAATGTAGTATAGTTTTTCTGATTCACTATGTTTCTTTCCTCATGTGCAGGCATTGCAGGACCTTAGGTATCCATGGTTACGACCACTTGCAACTAGATAACTGTCACTATATCAGTGGTCGTAACCATGGATACCTGAGGTCTTGCAATTCCTGAACATGAGGAAAAAGACATAGCGAAATTGGAGATCTATACTACATTTCTAATTGGGGTTATTTGCTAATATTATTTTTACTACACCTACTACATAATGGGATAGGATCTTGGAGATAGGAATACCTCTTTAACTAACTGTTTTTTTTTTTGCGTGACATATTGTTCTTTATTTAAATCTTAAAAGAGAATAGAATATACCCCCTTATGCTCACGATGAAGGAAAATGTACTGCTACTGGTAGTGAGACAGACTGTGTGGGGCTGTCAAGAAAAGTGAATGAATTAGTTGTGAAGTACACTACAGCGCTGCTCATTAATCACAATCCATAAAAAGCACAAAAAGCTCACCTGAGCTAGGTGGCTAAATCACCAATTAAATTGTTTGTACCATCTGATGATGTATCCTCAAAACATAAAGTAAATAAATTTGTTGCTCTGCACTCCAGATAATGATACCATGCTTCACTGGTGGGGGAAAAAAGTCCAAGCAGTTGGTGCCAGATGAAGATTAAACAATCAGTCACAAAAAGAGCTTTAAAGAACGTGGTCAAGAGACAATAAGTCAGCTGGTGACTATTAACTAGCGCCCTTGATAGAGCTAGCTAATTCAAATGGGGTACTCACTGTTGATGTTCTGGTGTTTCCCCAGTTCCATGCATAGGCGGATTATAATGAGGGCAATCCGGGCGACCGCCCGGGGCCCCGAGCCTGCAGGGGGCCCGCGGCTCCGGGCGGGGTGTCTAATGCCGGATTGCCCTCATTATATGTGCGGGCCGCCGCGACACATACCGGTAGCAGTGGCGGGAGGGGGGGCCCGGGAGGGGGGGCCCCGTACCGCTCCCCCAGCAGCGGCCGCCGCTACTTCTTCATCTGCCGGGCCAGCACTGCAGCAGTTAACTTCCCTGTGCTGGCCCGGCCGCGTCACTGCTAGGAGACACGGCCCTGTGCGCGGCCGTGTCTCCTAGCTGTGACGTCACGCAGTGCGCACGCGGCCTGCAGTGCTGCACCGAAGAGCCTGAGGACTGGAGCCGATCCCGGGGATGGTGAATGTGTATGTGTGTGTGTGTGTGTGTGTGTATGTATGTATGTATGTGTGTATGTGTGTGTGTGTATGTATGTACGTGTGTGTGTGTGTGTGTGTGTGCAGATGTCATTGTGTGATGTCTGTTTGTGTGTGGGCAGATGTCATTGTGTGAAGTCTGTTTGTGTGTGTGTGTGTAGGCAGATGTCATTGTGTGATGTCTGTTTGTGTGTGTGTGTAGGCAGATGTCATTGTGTGATGTCTGTTTGTGTGTGTGTGTGTGTAGGCAGATGTCATTGTGTGATGTCTGTTTGTGTGTGTGTGGGCAGATGTCATTGTGTGATGTCTGTTTGTATGTGTGTGTGTGTGGGCAGATATCATTGTGTCATGTCTGTTTATATGTATTTTTGTGTTTCAAATTTGTTTATGCGTGTATGTATATGTCTGTATATGTTTGTGTGTGTGCGTGACTGCGTGCGGCCTCCTGCTGAGTATAGTTGGCGCCGTGCGGCCTCCTGCTGTATCTGGGGGGGGCACCGTGCGGCCCCCCGCTGTGTATAGATGGCTACGTGCGGCCCCCCGCTGTGTATAGATGGCTACGTGCGCCCCCCCGCTGTGTATAGATGGCTACGTGCGGCCTCCCGCTATGTATAGATGGCGCCGTGCGGCCCCCTGCTGTGTAGAGATGGCGCCGTGCGGCTCCCCGCTGTGTATAGATGGCTACGTGCGGCCTCCCGCTGAGTATAGATGGTGCTGTGCGGCCTCCTGCTGTCTCTGGGGGGGCGCCGTGTGGCCTCCCGCTGTGTATAGATGGCTGCGTGCGACCTCCCGCTGAGTATAGATGGTGCTGTGCGGCCTCCTGCTGTCTCTGGGGGGGCGCGGTGCAGCCTCCCACTGTGTATAGATGGCTACGTGCGGCCTCCCGCTGAGTATAGATGGCGCTGTGCGGCCTCCTGCTGTCTCTGGGGGGGGCGCCGTTCGGCCTCCCGCTGTGTATAGATGGCTACGTGCGGCCTCTCGCTGAGTATAGATGGCGCTGTGCGGCCTCCTGCTGTCTCTGGGGGGGGGCGCTGTGCGGCATCTATACTCAGCAGGAGGCCGCACGTAGCCATCTATACACGTATACTCAGCAGGAGGCCGCACGTAGCCATCTATGCGGTGCCATCTATACACAGCGGGAGGCCGCACGTAGCCATCTATACACAGCGGGAGGCCACACGGCGCCATCTATACACAGCGGGAGTCTCAGTGCTTTGCAAGAGCAGTCAATAAATTCTGCTTGACTAATTCTGAGCACCATAAAGTCTGGTTCGCTTCTAACCTGCTGTCTTCATTTTCAGCTTGCTGAATTCTAGCTCATTTACTGTCATTCGAGACGATGCCTTTGCTGGTCTCTTTCACCTTGAATACCTGTAAGTGCTCCACTTAATGTCATATTTTTGATTCTATTCTTCTTCATATTTTGGCATGTGCAATTGTATGAGCAAGTATTCATATGAATTTACTTAAACCTTTGAGGACCTTAAATTTTATTCAATCAAATTTTTTTCCAGTTTAAAACTATGGGACATATATGTGCCTTGGTCCTCAAAGGGTTTCTAAAGGGGCTGCAAACATAAATACGAAAAAAATAATTCATTTAGTGCTTTTTGTGTTCATTTAATTTTTATTTGAAGTCCATTTTTTTTATATACCTTGAAATTAAGCCCTACCCCATGGAATGAAGCCCTACCTACATGACATCTGAGAGCTACATGGATCCCGCTTGCGAGGTGCCTGTCCGTCACTACTATTCAGTTTTAGGGTCCACTCACTAAGCCATATATTCTCTCATGCAAGAGAATAGGGCCAATTATGCTAATGACACTCGGCTCAAACTCTGTCAGAGCTTCAACTGAGTGTGATCCGATTCTCTCGCAGCACAGATATGGAGAAGATGGAGAACTTACTTTCTCCATCTTCTCCATAGTCTCTGTGAGTGTTCATCGGACTGCACTTGGATGACATCCGAGTGCAGTCTAATGTTTTACGTGCACCCATAGACTTGTATGGGTGCACATGGTCCGAATATCGAATGAGATTATTTTCTCATGCCAATAATCGCAGATCTGCACTGTCTCATAGTATAACATAGGACAGAGTCCTATCCGATAAAACATCACATAGCATTCAGCCGTGTTATACGACAGTGTGAGCGAGCCCTTAGAGTCAAGGAATATTTACATGCAGATGATGATATTACTCTCCAAGTGTATATTTTTTTAGGCGAGTTAATAGTAAATGCTTTGCCTTTTTGACATGTGATCAACTAAAGAACAAGAAAGATTTAGTACCTCCCCTATAAAGAAACGGAAAATAGTTTGGAGGACTTGCATGTCCTTTTTTATTTATTATGAGAAAATCATAAAAGATCCCGTTTTTTAACCATGCTGTGACTTTCTGCTGAGGGAGAGGGAGAGAGCTGCCCTATTCAGAGTCTGTAATAAGACCTGCTGACAAAAGTGTTGAAGATACAGTCTAATGTGAATTAACAATGAAAAAAAGTTAATTTCACAAATGGCTTGTATTTTTTTTAATACAAACTTTTTTGTCTTTACAGCTCCTTTAAATGGAATCTGTCATAAGGTTTTTGCCACCTAATCTGAGAGCAGCATAATGTAGGGTTAGAGGCACTGATTCCAGTAATGTGTCACTTACTGGGCAGCTTAGTGTTGTTTTGATAAAATCATTGATTTGTCGGAAGGTAATTATCACTAGATGATTATTAAGTTCTGTAGGACCCCACCCCCATCACTGATCAGTAGATTTCTGTGCACATTAAGCATGGGCAGAAACCTGCCAATCAGTGGTGTGGGTGGGGCTATACAGAGCGCAGCATTCAGAGAGCTGTTAGATCTGCAGCAGATAAAACGGTGATTTTCTCAAAATGACAACAAGCAGCTGAAAAAGTGACACATCGCTGGAATCAGGGTATCTGCCCCAATATTGTGCTGCTCTCAGATGGGGCAGTACAATTAATATTGTGCCCAATTAATTTCCCGTGAACTAACACATGATCTATCACAGGGGATCATGTGACATGTCATGTGATAAATCAGGTGGGCGGGGGCCCGCGCCTTCTAAACTGCCCGGGGCCCTTGCTACTCTTAATCCACCCCTGGTTCCATGCACGGTTTAGAGCTCACCCCAGCGTTCAGCCAGCTAAGATCCATTGCGGTAGCATCCTCATAATGATGATTCTCCTCATGTACGCCAGATGATGGATTTGACGCAGCGGGCTCTGGCCGGAAGCTTCGCCGCTAGCTAGCGGTACAAACAGGGGGCGTGTCAGACGTGATGTCACACCTGGAAAGGCTACAGAGCCTCAAAAGACCAAGGCATTTCGAATGAACTATTGTCCTTCTTCATCAGGGTGTGGCCAGCCCAGTTTAAGTGGATTCAAATAGCCTAGCGACTTAAGACTAATGAGCCATGCCAGATGGTAGTGCAATGAGGGAGACATATGAAACCCCATAGAAAAGAGCGTGGCAAGAAAATCTGACCAGATTCCAAATAGTAAGAAGTGTATGGTGCCACTAATTTAAATAAATTTATTATTGGTTTAAAATAAAATATATGAAAATATAAATAAAACCGTATCAATACGAAAAATATAGGCATGTGTGGCACCCCAGGTCTGGTCGCCACAGTGGCAGCAATGTCATGTCTGAGAGCAGGTGGGAGGTTCCCTGGTTGGGGACAATTAGCATGCAGCACCTCCTGCCTCAATCCAGGGAGGGGAGAAATCTGCCCTTTAAAAACTAGATCTGGGGCGGGGTTAGACAGAGAAGTTCCAGACAGAGTCCAGTGAAGTTGCAGATAGGGACAGGTCAGCAGCAGGCTGAGGAGTCCCTATAGGCAGAGGAGGAGCACGAGGCCAGGAGGGGAGCCAGTAGAGCTCATCCTGGCTAGAGACTTACAAAGCCGGACACTGGAGTCCGAGGCTGTGAGGGTTATAAGCCCAGCAGCAGAAAACCACCACGCAGGGGACTTCAAGTCCTCTGGCCCAAGGAAGCCCGGAAGCTCAGCCACGCGAGAGGGACCACTACTGCCCCGGAGGGGTGAGAAGTACGGAAGGCCTGAGTCGCCAGTCATACGGGCGAGAACAACACGGTACACTCAGAGTCGTGGGCTACCACCACATTACAGCGGGATAGCCAAGAAAGAGTGAAGTCAGCACGGTAGGACTACAAACTCCCCCTGACCAGCGGGATTTCCCAGTTGCTCTCAGACTGACCAGGCCTCCATTGTTAACCTGTATTCCGGACGGGTTCCTTAATACCGCCAACAGTAAAGACCCTGAATCGCATGACAGACTCCGTGTGGTTACTGCTGCTCCCGTGCACCATCACCACCAACATCACTATTTACTGCCCTGAGGCTATACTCCTCCCGTGGGGAGTTTATACTACCCTCTGCTGCACCCACAACACCAGCCTCAGTGGTCTGCCCTGCAGCGGCGGTTCACTCTGACCGCAATCCACGGGTGGCGTAGTCGGACATTTAATCACAAAACCCTATAAATAGACCGCCATTTGGGTTGACCACCCTGAGCCACGGGACCGGGTCCCCGCCACGCAAGGACTACAACCCCCAGCATCCACAACAGGTCCGGTTCCGGGTATCCCCACACACAGACGGCCCAGGGGACGCGTCAACTTTTGGCGTAGTCGGCATGATTTCGTGCCTGCGACCAACGGGTACTGCGTGCCTGAAGAAAGACTGTAATACTTACCTTGGAGTTTCCCGCCATCCGCAGCCATTTCCCGCCATCCACAGCCATTTTCAGGCCATCGGGCGCCATCTTTGGGACGCCGCGCGGGAAGAAGAGGGGCGTGGATGACGAAAGCGCGCGAGAACTGGAGCCCCGCTGTTATGCACACGCCCGGACTGACTGGCGAGTGCGTGTTTAGTGATCCCACTGGACCATGAACCAGAGAGTGCCTGGAGGGGCGTAACTAAGTATCTACCCGATCCGACCAAGGTCGCACGACGGCATACGACGCCTGTGCACCAGGGAGGAACCGAGCAGAGGGACAAGGTGTGACTCCAGGCCAGACCCCAGACCCGGCTGTTGACCCACACTGGGAAATACAGGAACAAGCAGGTTAGAGCACAGGCTGGGTAGGGTCCAGTACAGACTAGGAGACGGGTTCAGAGCCGCAGATGCATTAATCAAGCAGAGTAAAGCGAAACCGCAGGTGCGGTGGACAGGGCTGAGCAGAGCGAAACCGCAAGTGCGGTGGACAAGGCTGAGCAGAGCGGGCAGAAACCACAAGAACAGAGATAAACCGCCAAAGCGGTGAGCAAAGACAGAGCAGAGGGGACAGGACTCTGTTCACAATGAACAGACTGGAAGGGAAAAGCAGAACCAGATACACACAAGGTACTTGCAAAGAAGTAGCGAGTGGACTCCAAACTCACAAACAGAAGTACAGCGACAACGAGTAGGAGTTAGGTGCAGGTTCAGACTCTGCAGAAAAAGAGAGGAAACGGACACAGAGACAAAACAGGTAAAAGGCCAGGAGACAGTTCAGGCGAGAACTGTACTGCAACGAAATACAGGAACGAGCCTAGGTAAAGCCAACTGCTGGTTCAGACACTGCAGCAAAAAGGAGGAAACGGACATAGAGACAAAACAAGTAACAGGTTAGGAGACAGTTCAGACAGGAACTGTTACTGCAACGAAATACAGGAACGAGCCTAGGTAAAGCCAAGTACTGGTTCAGACACTGCAGCAAAAGGGAAGAAACGGACATAGAGACAAAACAAGTAACAGGTTAGGAGACAGTTCAGACAGGAACTGTTACTGCAACAGAATATAGGAGCGAGCCTAGGTATAGCCAAGCGCTGGTTCAGACACTGCAGAAAAAGGGAGGAAACGGACATAGAGACAAAACAAGTAGCAGGTTAGGAGACAATTCAGACAGGAACTGTTACTGCAGCGAAATACAGGAACGAGCCTGGGTATACGGCCCCCAGAGGCAGCAACGAACAGGCTAGAAGCAGTGTTCAGACAGGCCTGGAAAGAAGCCAGGCTAGTAGACTGGACTGATGATCAAGTTTGCGATCTTGCATAGTGAGAGATGGTGCACTATGCAACATCTCTCACTATGGTTGGAGATGTGCAGAGACTCGGTGGTAACCACTTCTTCGGGGTTCACTTGGTCAAGCTTACTGGATGAAGTGAGCGAGGTATCAGGTACAGGGTGTAGGAAAGTCTCTGTCCATTTGTTATCAGGTAGCACCCCGGTGGGTTCAGGAGACAACTGGATGTCCTCCGCCTGGTTGGAGGGGTGCAGAGACTCGAGGGTAACCACTTCTTCGGGGTACACTTGGTCAAGCTCACTAGACAAAGTGAGCGAGGTATCAGGTACAGGGTGTAGGAAAGTCTCTCTCCATTTGTTGTCAGGAAGCACCCCGGAGGACTCAGGAGGCAACTGGAGGTCCTCCGCCTGGCTGGAGGGGTGCAGAGACTTGGGGGTATCCACCGCCTCGATGGACGCAAGGCCAGATTTATTAAAGATGGAGGGTCCATGCTTTGGGACCATCCTCAAACTGGTTTCAGAGATGACATGTCTGTGAGGCGGGACGGTACCTGAAACCAGATCATTGGTACAATCGTCAAGACTGTGTGGGGACATTACCTCCGCTTCTCTTCCTTCGGAGACTTCAGCGCACAGCGAGTCAGCGAATAGCAGATCTGGTAAAGAAGAAGAAGACATTGCTGACTGTCCTGAAGATATGGGGACTGAACACCCCTTGTACCTTAACAGTCCCCCACGATACACCATGCAAGGTCTCCAGACCTGAGCGGGCACTAGATCTCTCAGCTCTGGACGACTTGTGGGCAAACCAGCAGCACCTGAAAGGAAAGCTTCTTCAAGTTCAATGCTCCAATCTGTAGCCTAATTTGCACAGACATCTTTTGACTGTTTCTGAGTAGGGCTCGTCCTTCTGCAGACAATGCCCAAACCGGCTTCTGGAGTTTTCGGACAGGAATCAGACACTGACTCTTCAAGACTTTAAGCCCGAAACTTCCGGTTAATCTGAGGCTTTCACTTGCCACGGAGACAGTCATGGTCATCTGTGGAGAGGAAACACCAATGCCCAGGGCAGCCTCTCCTACAAGCCTAATGTCTTGGGATTCTCCAACCTTCACTGGACAAAGACTGTCAGGGGGACCCAAACAACCGCAGCGGGACTGCAATCCAATTTCGTGACTGAGTTCCGGCCTCTGCTTTGCCTGCCGAACATTGTCAACCTTCATGGATTCAGTGCGGGTAGCTGCTTCTGCAGGCTGGGGAACAAGAGGTCTTTGGGAGGACAGAACCTGGCATGATGGTTTGCCTCTACGCCTTGCACATCTGGACTGCCTCTTGAGGTTGGGAAGAGAAGTATTCTGCGGAGCGTAGTCATCTTGTGTGGATTCTGGGTGGGCAACAGTCTCTTCGGGATGGAGAACTGGTGAGCTACCCACACACATTACCCATCGGGGCTGCTCCGGGACACTGGGAAGGGCAGCTTCAGCAGAGTCCCCAGGATTTGGGTCGTCGAAGACCATTAGAAAGGCCACGAGGAAGGCCTGCAGGTCAAGGACGATAGGATCCCATGCTTCCCATTGGGATGTGACCCATTTTAATGCATCACCCGCTAGGTAGGATAATATAATTACCACTTTAGACCAAACGGTAGGAAAATAGAGAGGGTAGAACTTGAAATGCAGCATGCATTGCTCCACAAACGCACGGCTTTGTTTTGGATCCCCATAGTACCGTAGCATATCCGCAGGATAGAGTGCCGATAGCTCCATTTGGACTGGTGCGTAATTCGCTTAGGCCACAGCTAGAGAAAAAAATATATTTTTTTATTTATTTTTTAATGCACGTATTCGCTGGACATGGATTTAAAATGTCTCTGAGAGCGAAGGGCCGTGGGGCTCAAGGGGAACCATAGCCTGAGCAAACTGTTATGCACACGCCCGGACTGACTGGCACACGCGTGTTTAGTGATCCCACTGGACCATAAACCAGAGAGTGACCGGAGGGGCATAACTAAGTATCTACCCGATCCGACCAAGGTCGCATGACGGCATACGACGCCTGTGCACCAGGGAGGAACCGAGCAGAGGGACCAGGTGCGACTCCAGATCAGACCATGGACACGGCTGTTGACCCACACCGGGAAATACAGGAACAGGCAGGTTAGAGCACAGGCTGGGTAGGGTCCAGTACAGACTAGGAGACGGGTTCAGAGCCGCAGATGCGGTAATCAAGCAGAGTAAAGCGAAACCGCAGGTGAGGTGGAAAAGGCAGAGCAGAGTGAAACTGCAAGTGTGGTGGACAGGGCTGAGCAGAGCGAAACCGCAAGTGCGGTGAACAGGGCTGAGCAGAGCGAAACCGCAAGTGTGGTGGACAGGGCTGAGCAGAGCGAAACCGCAAGTGCGGTGGACAAGGCTGAGCAGAGCGGGCAGAAACCGCAATAGCGGTAAGTAAGGCAGAACAGAGATAAACCGCCAAAGTGGTGAGCAAAGACAGAGCAGAGGGGACAGGGCTCTGTTCACACGGAACAGACTGGAAGGGAAAAGCAGAACCAGATGCACACAAGGTACTTGCAAAGAAGTAGCGAGTGGACTCCAAACTCACAAACAGAAGTACAGCGACAACGAGTAGGAGTTAGGTGCAGGTTCAGACTCTGCAGAAAAAGAGAGGAAACGGACACAGAGACAAACAGGTAAGAGGCCAGGAGACAGTTCAGACGAGAACTGTACTGCAACGAAATACAGGAACGAGCCTAGGTAAAGCCAAGTGCTGGTTCAGACATTGCAGCAAAAAGGAGGAAACGGACATAGAGACAAAACAAGTAACAGGTTAGGAGACAGTTCAGACACGAACTGTTACTGCAATGAAATACAGGAACGAGCCTAGGTAAAGCCAAGTGCTGGTTCAGACACTGCAGCTAAAGGGAAGAAACGGACATAAAGACAAAACAAGTAACAGGTTAGGAGACAGTTCAGACAGGAACTGTTACTGCAACAGAATACAGGAGCGAGCCTAGGTATAGCCAAGAGCTGGTTCAGACACTGCAGAAAAAGGGAGGAAACAGACATAGAGACAAAACAAGTAACAGGTTAGGAGACAGTTCAGACAGGAAGTGTTACTGCAGCAAAATACAGGAACGAGCCTGGGTATACGGCCCCCAGAGGCAGCAACGAACAGGCTAGGAGCGTGTTCAGACAGGCCTGGAAATACAGCCTCCAGGAAGGCAGAGAAACAGGGAAAAAGAGAACGGGACCTGGCACATTCAGAGTCTAGAAGCACACTGAATGTTAAAGTTGCTCAGGCATCAGCTTCCAAGTGAAGCTGGTTTAAATATCCAGTGACTGACAGCAATAGGCTGAGGACGCATTAGGGGTGTGCCCACAGCAGCTACAAGAATCAGGAAGTAACCGGGCCGCCGCCCTAAACAGTCAGAACAGAGACAAACAGACAGCATGGAAAGAAGCCAGGCTAGCAGACTGGACTGATGATCAAGTTTGCGATCTTGCTAGTGAGCGATGGTGCACTATGCAAGCCCGCCACCAAGTATGTTACACCCGCCTTACGCACGGACGCTGCGCAAGGTCCTGAAAGGATTGCACATTTTCTGTTAGTACAATAAACCTCATTTCAAGGCAGAAACATTACTGTGTCCAACAGTTATTACATATATCAAACTGAAATAGCTGTTGCAAAAACACCAATTTTTATAAAACATTAAGCTTAAGATTAATAGGGGTGCCCAAACTTTTTCATATAACTGTATACCCCCTGACGGAGGAACAAAAAGTGAGCATACTTAAAGGCCAGTTAACTGGCGCTGCCCAACGAGAAGTAAAGTCCTGGTCAGTCAGGGACAAGGGGACTGTGAAGGAGATTTTAGCAAGTCTAAAGGACACTTTTGATACCCGCACCTCAGCAAAGATCAAAATTAGACTTTATGGGTGCAAGCAGCGGGCCCAAGACAGTATAAGAGACTATGCTTTGAATTTGCAAGAGGCCCTGAGAGCCATTAAGCAGGCAGACCCTGACAGTGTGAGGAATGCAGATAAACTGCTGACTGAGCAATTCATTGAGGGTCTGCTGTCCAGCGCCCACCAAACCCAGTTACGCCTGATGGCCCTGCAGAACCCTGAGTTAGACTTTGCACAGTTTAAGGACAGAGCCATCCGGGTACTCAGAGAACCCTCACCCGGTGGCGTTGTGGCCTCCAGGCGCCCTGCTATCACTTATCACCAGGAGGCGGCGCCCCAGTCTATAGAACCTGCAGGAGCCAATGCACAGACTACGAAAAGTACCTCGTCTACAGACCTGCACCATCAGGTCCAAGAACTGACCAAGAGCGTTGCCGCACTAACCAGGACTGTGCAGTCGTTACAGGTATACTCTCCAGGAAAGATCCAGCTGGCTACCAGTCCAGAGGACGTCCCGTGGCGCCAACAGAAGAGGATCCCACCGTCCAGAGGGAAGCCAACGGACCGCTACGACCAGGATGGACAACCCATCTGCCGCCGCTGCAGCCAGCCAGGACATATTGCGAGGTACTGTAATTTAAACGGGCCCAACCTGGGGCAGAGGGCCAACCCCCCGGCGTAAGTTCATCAGGCCCGTCAAACTGGCGTGACAAGTATGTGGGGGGACGACCGGTCTTGCCTGTGGTACTGGATGGCATTCCCATGAGTGCACTGTTGGACACCGGGTCACAGGTAACCACCATCCCCTATGTACTTTTCAAGCGGTAATGGAATGACACGGATATTACCCGCTACGCAGATAATGACTTGAGCATCATCGCCAGCAATGGTCAGCCCGTGCCGCAGGTGGGGTTCAAGGAGGTGACCATCAAAATTGGTAAAGTTGAACTGCCGGCGCAAGGACTGATTATTGTGGACTTTGACCGTCGTGAAAGTCACCCTAAAATAACCTTGGGTACTAACGTTATTGAAAATTGTCTTTCAGAGATAATTGCTATATTACAGCAGGTTGCAATGAATGCCAGCTCCAGCCAGCAGCGTGTCTTACAGAAAGAGATCAGAGCACTGATGAAGCGGCAACAGGTGGAACTGTCTGTTGGTGAGATTGGTAGCGTTAGGATGAGTGACCCATTCCCTATCGCCATGCCCCCAAAAAGTGAAATGATGATCTGGTGTCGGACTGCAATCGGGTTAAGAGGTAGAGACTACCAAGCTATGGTAGAACCCGTTTACTCAGACAGTAGGCCCACCATTTTAACAGCACGGGCGGTGGTTGATGTCCGCCATGGGAGGGCACCAGTCCGAATCCTAAACATTGGGGAAAGAGAAGTATACTTGCCCCGGTATGCCACTCTAGCCAAATTGTTTACCATCAACCAGAACTCTGTAAAGGCCGTGGAACCCTTGCCTCCATCTCAACCAGAGGAGGGTAACGGCTCCAAGAAACAAATGGAGGACTGGTGTCAGAAACTGCATGTGGGCACCGACTCCACTCCCTCACACCAAAAACAGGGAGTCTACCGGGTGGTTCAGGAGTACAAAAGAGTCTTTAGCAAACACCCGCTAGACTTTGGGCAAGTAAAGGGGGTAGAACACCAAATCCCCACAGGAGACCATCCACCCATAAAAGAGAGATACCGGCCTGTACCCCCTGCACACTATCAGAATGCCAAGGGTATGTTACGAGAGATGAAGGAGGCTGGGGTGATCAGGGATAGCTGTAGCCCCTGGGCAGCTCCTCTAGTTCTTGTAAAAAAGAAAGATGGCACGATGAGGATGTGTGTAGATTATAGAAAGGTCAACAGAATAACACACAAAGATGCGTACCCGTTACCTAGGATAGAGAAGTCTTTGGCTGCATTAAAATCTGCTAACTTCTTCTCTACTTTGGATCTCACTAGCGGGTACTGGCAGGTTCCTGTAGCAGAGTCAGACAAGGAGAAGACCGCCTTCACCACCCCGATGGGTCTCAGTGAATTCAACTGTATGCCGTTCAGACTCTGCAACGCACCAGGGACCTTCCAGAGGCTTATGGAGTGCTGTCTGGCGCACAGAAATTTCGAGACGGTCCTACTCTACCTGGACGATGCCATCGTATATTCCAAGACCTATGAGGACCATCTAAAGCACCTGGCAGAGGTGTTCGATGCCCTGGCAGGCTTCGGCCGAAAGGTGAAACCCTCCAAGTGTCATCTACTGAAGCCAAAAGTACAGTACCTGGGACACGTGGTGGGTGCTGACGGAGTAGCCCCAGACCCTGACAAGATCACGATGATTAAGGACTGGCCAAGACCCTCCAGCATAAAGGAAGTGTGGCAGTTCCTCAGGTTGGTAGGCTACTACCGAAGATTCATCTCCGGGTTCACCAAAATGGCAGCCCCTATACAGGACCTCCTGTTAGGTCAGTCATAGACTAAAAGTCAGAAGCCGCCCTTTAAGTGGGACAAGCTGGAGGAGGAGTCTTTCCGCCAGCTGAAGATGGCCCTCACAGGGGATGAGATCCTGGCCTACCCTGATTACGGCCAGCCTTTTATCCTCCACACCGACGCCAGTAACGTGGGGCTAGGAGCCGTACTGTCCCAGATCCAGCAGGGCAGAGAATGGGTAATTGCTCATGCTAGCAGAAAGCTGAGACCCACAGAGAGAAACCCTGAGAATTATAGCTCTTTCAAACTATAGTTCCTGGCAGTGGTATGGGCGGTCACCGAACGCTTCAAGCATTACCTGGCTTCAAGATCACTGTGTACACGGACAACAACCCGTTGACACACCTGGAGACTGCAAGACTAGAGCAGAGATGGATGGCCCGGCTGTCCAATTATGAATTTACCATCAAATACCGGACAGGGCGCGCAAATGCCAACGCAGATGCATTGCCCAGAATGCCTCACTTGCAGGACGGGGGAGAGGATACAGAAGAACTGGAAGAAATTGAACTCCCTGCATTCCACCATCATGGGATCACCCAGTGTTCCCACTGCATAAAGGAGAGGTGCTCTGCCACCGCTATGTTCAATGCCTTACCCCACCACGGCTGGGCAGAGACACAAGATAGTGACCCCACAGTCATCCTGGTAAAAGAGATGCTGACCCAGGCTGATGCCCACCTTGATCCAGATGCTCCAGAAGAGACCAAACAGCTGTGGAAGGAGAGGAGCAAGCTGTTTCTCTACGAAGGGAGGCTGTGTCCGCAGGACCGTCAACTCTCGAACACACGAGCTGACCTGGCAGGTAGTGGTCCCAAGGCGGGATGCGGCTATGGTCCTAGAAGCATACCATGATTGAGCAGGGCACTTTGGATGGAAGAAGCTGGAGTTCCTGTTGCGTGAGCGGTTCTTCTGGGCAGGCATGAGAGGAGCTATAGAGAGATGGTGCAGAGACTGTGGCCCGTGCAACCCAAGCCCATCATCACAAAGCAGCCCCTTTAGCTGGTGGCCCTGGACCACGTAAAGCTGGCTCCAAGCAGATTGGGATACGTCTACGCCCTCACAATCGTTGATCATTACTCCCGGTTCCTAGTGGTGGTCCCTGTCAAAGACTTAACAGCTCAGATGGCCGCCAGAGCCTTTCAGCAGCATTTCTGCCACCCACACGGGTATCCAGAACAAGTGTTGACTGATCAAGGTCCAGCATTCGAGGCTGAAGTCTTCCAGGAATTCTGGAACCTGTATGGCTGCAAGAAGATAAGGACAACGCCTTACCACCCCCAAAACAACGGGATGTGTGAGAAAATGAACCAGGTAGTAATAGACCTGCTCAAGACGTTGCCCCTGGAGGAATGCAGCCTGTGGCTTGAGAAACTGCCGGATCTGGTGGACTTGTATAACCATATCCCAGTAAATTCTACCAACTGCACCCCAGCTTACCTAATGAGAGCAAGACCTGGTTAGCTGCCAATTGACCTGGAGATGGGAGTCCTGACACCCGAGGACACCTCACCAGAAGCAGACTGGAACACAGAACGACAGCAGCAGTACCGGAAAGTACAGGAGAGTGTGGAGCGAATTCAGTCTCAAGCAAGAGAGAGGCAAGAGAGGAATTGCAACCAGCATGCTCCTGCTGCTCTCCTGGCACCTGGAGAGCAGGTCTTGAAGAGGAAGAGATGGCTCCACAAGTTGGATGATCAGTGGGAGAAAGACCCGTACACCGTACTGCCGTCGAGCCATGAAAACCCAAAGGTATGTGTTATCAGTAAGGATGGAGGAGAGACCACAGCCACTGTCTCCAGAGACCACCTGAAGAAGTGTCCCGAGCTGCTGCAAAGCGCTGATGAAGACCAAGATAGCCTTCAACTCGCAGAGGAAAGGGAAGAAATGGTCAGTACAGTCCTCGGGGAATTTCCCCGGTCCTGGACACAAATCAATAACGCTATAGTGGTACCCGTCCTTACCTTTCCCCAGCCAGCCCCTCAAGGGCCTGCAGAAGAGCAAGTAGTGTTGGAAGAGCAAGTGGCCCCAGAGGCAGAAGAGTACATACCAGCAACTCAGGAGAATCAACCCTCTGCTGGTAGTGAGCCTGCCATGCCCGTGGTGAGCCAAAGAGTACGCAGAAAGCTGCCTAACCTACCCGTAACATCTGCAAACACCTCTAGTGCAGACACGAGCACACCCAGTACACAGGGGGTGGAAACAGGGAACCCGAATAGAGTACCACCAGACAGTGGGTTACGTAGGTCCAACAGGAGCACTAAAGGCCAGGTACCCGCTCGCTGGAGAGTCTAATATGTCGTATTTACCTGTATAGATGCAAAAGTAGGAAATGTTTAATGTTTGTGTTACCTGGTTACTAATTATGTTTATCTAGTTCAATGGACTAGCAGATTATGGACAATGAATAGCCGGAACTGTACCTTGTACATAGTTGCACCTGGTAAGGTGCCCTCTTTTGAAGACGACCACAGAACACAAAACCCGTGGAGGTGGCTGAAGACGTGGTCCAGCTCCGGATCATCAAAGCCCTGTAGCCACCCCAGGGCCTACGTGGAGGGTTTGGGACGGGTCCCTCAAAGTGCATCTTGGGTGACAAGGACACCTGGGTACGGGAGCGCCGTGACCTAAAAAGACTAAACTTCTTGTATATATATTACTGTATTGTTGTTACCTGT
Source organism: Phyllobates terribilis (assembly GCF_046119375.1). Classification (NCBI taxonomy): domain Eukaryota; kingdom Metazoa; phylum Chordata; class Amphibia; order Anura; family Dendrobatidae; genus Phyllobates; species Phyllobates terribilis. Next base: position 94,681,752 of record NW_027362761.1, on the reverse strand, counting down.
TGTGTTTTTGCAAAATGTGTTTAGTCCGGAGTACTAAATTTCACTAGGGGGCAATGTGGCACCCCAGGTCTGGTCGCCACAGTGGCAGCAATGTCATGTCTGAGAGCAGGTGGGAGGTTCCCTGGTTGGGGACAATTAGCATGCAGCACCTCCTGCCTCAGTCCAGGGAGGGGAGAAATCTGCCCTTTATAAACTGTATCTTGGGCGGGGTTAGACAGAGAAGTTCCAGACAGAGTCCAGTGAAGTTGCAGATAGGGACAGGTCAGCAGCAGGCTGAGGAGTCCCTGTAGGCAGAGGAGGAGCACGAGGCCAGGAGGGGAGCCAGCAGAGCTCATCCTGGCTAGAGACTTACAAAGCCGGACACTGGAGTCCGAGGCTGTGAGGGTTATAAGCCCAGCAGCAGAAAACCACCACGCAGGGGACTTCAAGTCCTCTGGCCCAAGGAAGCCCGGAGGCTCAGCCACGCGAGAGGGACCACTACTGCCCCGGAGGGGTGAGAAGTACGGAAGGCCCGAGTCGCCAGTCATACGGGCGAGAACAACACGGTGCACTCAGAGTCGTGGGCTACCACCACATTACAGCGGGATAGCCAAGAAAGAGTGAAGTTAGCACGGTGGGCCTACAAACTCCCCCTGACCAGCAGGATTTCCCAGTTGCTCTCAGACTGACCATGCCTCCATTGTTAACCTGTATTCCGAACGGGTCCCTTAATACCGCCAACAGTAAAGACCCTGAATCGCATGACAGACTCCGTGTGGTTACTGCTGCTCCTGCGCACCATCACCACCAACATCCCTATTTACTGCCCTGAGGCTATACTCCTCCCATGGGGAGTTATACTACCCTCTGCTGCACAACACCAGCCTCTGCGGTCTGCCCTGCAGCGGCGGTTCACTCTGACCGCAATCCACGGGGGGCGTAGTCGGACATTTAATCACAAAACCCTATAAATAGACCACCATTTGGGTTGACCACACTGAGCCACGGGACCGGGTCCCCGCCACGCTACAACCCCCAGCATCCACAACAGGTCCGGTTCCGGGTATGCCCACACACACACGGCCCAGGGGGCGCGTCACATGCATTGGATGGATATAATCCATCCAAAGGTATCCTCATTGATATACTTAAAACAAAGCTTGCAAATATTTGTGTGTATTAAAAATATCTCTAAAAATATGTACTTATTATGAATTTCTCATGCATTTTGTATGACCTGTTTAGAAATTTTTTTTATTTCAATATCATATTAAAAATGTGGATACACATATAAAAAGAGAGACTGTGGTTACAGTTAGTTATAGTAAACCTGTAATGCAATTGGTCATATTTAGATGGTAAGAAATTTGGTCTGTGGCCCTTTTGAGGGAGGAAGCTCCCGCAATGGATCTTAGCTAGCTGAATGCTGCGGTGAGCTCTACACCGTGCATGGAACTGGGGAAATACCAGAACATCAACAGTGACTACCCCATTTGGATTAGCAAGCTCTATCAAGGGCGCTAGTTACTAGTCACCAGATGACTTATTGTGTCCTGACCACGTTCTTTAAAACTCTTTTTGGTATTGTGATTGTTTAATCCTCATCTGGCACCAACTGCTTGGACTCCCCCCCCCCACCAGTGAAGCATGGTATCAGTATCCGGAGTGCAAAGCAACAATTTTATTTACGTTATGTTTTGAGGACACATCATCAGATGGTACACACAATTTAATTGGTGATTTAGCCACCTAGCTCAGGTGAGCCTTATGTGCTGTGAGGTAGCGCTACTGAGCATGTTGATGGGCACTCATTTCACCAGGTCAATTAAAGCACACATGCAACGTTTTCCAGTAAACTAAAGTCCAGCAGTTTATTACACATCATAAACTGCTTATAACATAGTCCATCTCAGTGGCTCGCAGGAATTTGACACCATAATATTCTAGAGCCTTTCAGTGGCAGCTACAGTCCTCAGCAAGATAACAACATTAATGTTCATATCAAGCACCGTCTTTTACCTTTGCCGGGTCTAGCTGCTTCTATCAGCTCTGTTCCATCAAAGCTGTGGTTTTAGGCTCACCAGACGTGGTCTCCAGGCCTCATGCCTTCCAGGGCTAAAGGTGTCCCAGGCACAGAGATCAGGTCTCTTGACTTTCTGTGTTTCAAAACCACCCGGATATATATCTCCTCTGTGCGCACAGGACCTGTGATTATGTCACAGTCATGTGATCAGTCACCTGAAGGGGTGAACCTATATGAGATGTAACACACACATGGGGAAGTATGTGGTCAGCCAGAACACACCCCCTCAGATATTTTGGCAATGCAGAAAGCCGCTGCATTACAGTGCTTTTTATAGATTGTAATTAATGAGCAGCACGGTAGTGTACTTCACCAACTGAAATATTAAAATCCATTTTAGGGTATAGATGTCTTTTTCATGCAGATTCTCCTGGAACCCCCCTGAAAAAGAGCTAAGAATACCAAAAAAAAGAATAAATGTAAAACATCTTGCAGTAAATATGTTCAGTATTTTCCAACTTCTTATAACCGCTTCAGGCTTTGAAAGCTGTTAAGTGGCTGAAAGAATTGACCTTACCATTCTTTAGACAGTTTCCAAAAATCGCGCACCAGTTTATATATACAGTTTAAAATAGAGCGAAACTGATGAGAAATGGCTAAAAAGAAGCCAAAAGAAGATGCTTCAGAAAAAAAACAATGCCAGCATTTTACTGAAGCATCTTCTGATTCAAAAACTGAGCGAGAATGCTGTTGTCTAAAAGACATGTGAGGCACGTACCCTTGTTACATTTTTAAACAAAAATCATGTTAGTTTGCAATGGGCTAGATGTGCCAAAACACAAGAAACGCACCCAAACACCTGATAATTCTGAATAAGCAAATTGAGCATTGCTTTTCAGCATCGAGGCACTAACAGAGGCCATTCTTGAAGAATGGAAAAAGACAGGAGTAGCAATATGATGCCAACTTGTTCATTCCATGCCTAGAAGACTTGGTGGTGTCCTTAACCCTAGAACGCATACCTGGGGCCTCGCAGGCCCGCCCTGTTAATTGTTTTCTATTTTCTGCAAGATTACTTTAGTTAGAATTTTGAAACTCTAGGTATTCCTCAGGTACATAGTTGCTTGTCATTTTTGTTTGAGTTATTCCATGTTATTTGCACACGGCCCAGGTATGTGAAAAAGTAGATTTTTATGGTCATGCGTTCTAGGGTTAAAAATCATGGAGGTCATATAAAATACAAGATGTAGAAGTTTTTGATGTGTGGTGCATTCATTATTTCATCAACTAATTTGAGTAAAATTTAACATTTTGTAATGAAAGTTATATTATTAACCTTACTTTCATGTCATGGGTTAAATAATGTTCTATGAAACTCAAAATTGTGGAAATTGTTCTTGTATTTGGTAAGAAATTGATTAATTATGAAGTCAGAGAATTATCAAGAGATTTTAGAGCAAAATGTCCAGCCCAGTGTAAGAAAACTTTTTTTGAGTCCAAGGTCATAGGTCATGGGTCCTTCAGCAAGACAATGACCCAAAGCAGACATCCAAAAGTACAGAGGAATGGTTGAAAAAGATAAAATGGACTGTTTTAAAATGGCCAGAAATGAGTCCCCCTGGCCTCAATCCCATTGAAAATCTTTGGGGTGAACTGAAATCTGCCATTGGGAAAAAGAACCTTGCAAACATTCAAGAGCTTGAACAAACTGCAAAGGAAGAGTGTGAGAAAATTCCACCTATGAAGTCCAATAAGCTTATAGATGGCTACAAGAAACATTTGGAGGCTGTCAGCAATGCCAAAGGGTGTGCAACCAATTATTAATTAGGGATACCTTTAATGCTTCACATGATGTTTATTATGTTTCTTCCTTGAAATTGCAACATGGAAGTTGAAAAACAATGTTTTATTTTTGTATTACTTTGGATCACTAATTAAAAACTCCTGAGGATATAACTTTGGTATATTTCATTTATCTCTGAAGATATTGTACAGTCTAGGAAAAAAAGAAGGGGTGCCAATAATGGTGAGCAGCACTGTATTAGCTGCTTTTTTAATTTTATTTACATTTTTTTCCCCACAGTGCCAGCAAGCAAGGGTAAAATTAAACCATCCTTTGCAGATTTTGCAACTAAATCCAAATCCTGAATGCAAAGTTTGGCACTCTGCAGGCTGTTGCAAGAGGAAAATAAGCCATGGACATCCCGGCTCTTATAGACTAGGGCCTACGGCTCTCCATCAGCACATGAAGGGGCATCACCTGCTAATTTGGCAAAGCAAAGGTGGCCAGCAATCAGAGCAAACCTCAAATTGTCCCCTTCTCACTTCTTACCATACTTTTCATTCTGTCAGCCAAGCCGCGCCCTTAGTTAGCATCTGTTTAGTGTCATTCTCACCATCATCATTATTGCCATTATCCTCTACTACATGGCGTTCTCCAAGTACACCTCCTTCTCTTTCTTTTCCATCAAAACACCAAATATTGATTGATTGTGTGTCGACGAAAGAACTGTACACACCCACCATATCTGGGACAAGAGGTGAGGCTTCCGCAACTGGGAGCTAAATATGTTTCCACCACCAGGCGGTGGTATCTGTCTCCTCCTTCATCTTCTCCAGATCCTGCTAAAAGGACATGAACTCATCCCCAAAAAGCTCATGGCACATTGTTGATTCCACACAGCACCCTCATTCTTTTTGCCTATAAAAACTGCTGTCAAGCAGTTTTACAGCTTGAAAGCCTCGAGGAAAAAAGATATGCAGCAGATGAGTTGCTGCTGTGCATCAAGAGGCAACTTGCCCACTGGCTGGCTCCACGTGAACTGCAACTTGTCAGGCAAAATAACAACCAATCATCACAATTGGGCTCGTGGTTGTGCTAGTGGGCATGGCAATCGGTATGCTGCAATACTTGCGGGAGGACAGGCATATTGTTAACATGAAGCAAAAATGTTGACTATTGGATAGCCATGCTTTTAGATTCTCTCTATAAAACAAATTGAAGGTTTTTTTTCAGCTTTTGAAAGGGAGTCCAAATAGGCTAACTTCCAGGATAAGCTTTATTACCTGGTCTGTAAACCTTTCGCTGAAGAAATGCCCACACAATTTACCAGCAAACTTTCTGAAATCCTCCCGGACACAGCATTCTCCTGCCTGTGCCAGCATTAGAGTTATTAAAAGTAGGCAAAACATCAACAACACCTACAGTATATTTGTCGTGAGGGACCAGATGGTTTTTATGCCATTGCAACAACAATAAATCCCATGGATTTCAGGGTTAACAAATTAGACCAGTGGCAAGAGTTGGCCCAGTTTGCTATGGAAATACTGACATGCCCAGCCTCCAGTTTCTTACCAGAGAGGGTATTCAGTGTGGCTGGTGGATTTGTCACACCAAAACACACCAAAAGAGACCAGGTTATCAGGCACTAGCAAGGAAAGGATATTATTTGTCAAAATGAATCAGGCATAGATCAGTGAATGCTTTCAGGTACCAACGGCTGATGCCAGTTATTAAATCAACCATACCATCTGTCTGCCTTGGTGACTGTCCATTGACTGTCATCTACACAGTTCTGCTGCCACCAGTGAGGATGGACTACACTCTGCCAGGCATTTACTCCTTGTCCATCTATACTGTAGTACTGTTGTTTCCGAAGCTGGTCCTTAACTGCTAAGCATCTCCGAACCTGCCTCGTCTTAACTCTCTATTGTGCTGCTCCTGCCATGGCCACTACACAGCCATGCCAGCTACACACCTCCTAGCTTCCAGCTATGTTTCATTGCCTAAACTGTACTCCTGCTGCAGGGGTTGCTGGGGTTGGCCACAACCTGCCAAGCATCTCCTTGCCAGCCCCGTCCTAATTCTAAACCATGCTGCTCCTGTCACAGTCAATACACAGCCACGACTGTCAAGCATCTCCTGGATGCCTACTGTGTTTTACAGTTCCAGACAGCATTACTAATTTTGGGGAACATACTCTGATGTTTTTGTACCATCAAGATACAGCTCTCTAAATAGGACTAATTTTTATAAAGTTTTGGTGACAAGCCTGAAATTCTTCCTCTTCAAAACAGTGCTCCTGTTTTGTCTCCAGTAAAAAGGAGGTCATTTTTAAAAGGCTTGATAAAAAACCCATTTGTAAGTACCTAATCATTTTGTGATTAGCAAACCAGTTGTAGACCCCAGAAAAGGGAAAAATTCTCACTATTTGTTGAGAAACTATAATATCTTTATGTTCAAAACAGTGCAACAGTTTTGTCTCCTGAAAATGGGATGATTTTGATAATTCTTGGACAGCTTGATAAAAAGCCTTTGTAATTGCCTAAATATTTGATGATTAGCAAACCAGTTGCAGACTCACAATAAGGACATATTTTTTTTATTTCTAGTAGAGAGGCCATTACTTCTTCACATTCAAAAATGTACTGTACACCTGATTTTTCTTCTTAACTAAAGAGATAATTTTTAAACAGCTTTTAAAAAAATCTTTATCTAGTAAAGTGCAAACCTCTTTATACTTATATACATATATTTCCAGGAAAATGAACGTTTTTAATAGTGCTATTCACACACATTTATTTACCGCAAATCTAAATCTAATTTCTTTGGAAAATTTGTCAACGCTGATACATTAGAATTTCCATAGATCCACTCATCTCTATGCATTAGGCATTGCTTTTTGGGAACATGGTTGTAGTTTTCAGCCAGTTTAGTTACAGCATGGGCATATTTTATTTGCTAAAGGAATTGTCCACTATTGGACAACCCATTATAAATGGCCCCAAGGTGTTGCAAGAATAAAAAAAAAAAACTATACTGAACTTCCAGACCAGATCAGCTCCTCATTTTCCCGCAGGTCTCTTGTCACTTGACTGCTGCAATCAATCAGCGGTCATTGTTCAGCTGTGGCATTCACAATTCAATCCACATGTTGATTGGCTGCAGCGGTCATGTAATTTTGTTTATTTAAGGAGACCGTCTGGGCACACGAGGGACAGCAAAGCGGTAAGTATAGATTATTTTAATTTATATATCACCATGGAGGCCATTAAAAATGGGTTGCCCAGTAGTGGAGAACCATTTTAATGAAAAATGGTGACTTGTAAATTAAACTGTGTACTGTTACAGTTCTCTGCACAGAGATCAGACATGATTGTAGTATATGGTCAGCAATATCTGCCCTAGTCTATATACACAAACAATATGCAAGATGATTAGACAGACCCAGGTTTTTTCTTTATCCATATAACACAATACAAGCAGCAATATATTCCTGGTATACTATGCTATCAAAAGATGTCGCCCTTCCTTACATTTTCTGTGCACGATAAGAATATTTTAACAGTGGAGAATATAGTTTGCTGTCGTAGAAATGGGCATTTCTATCTATTATACATGAGCACAAGTGATTACAATTATATATGTAATTTTAGTAATAGATGAACATAAGGCATGTCGCAGAAAGCTGAACGTGATAACTGTAATAAGTATGCTCTACGTGATCTATAAGTATATGGTCTCTGACCAATGGCCCAAGTACAGATACATGACGCAAAAAGGAGGTGCCATTTTTATTGATTGATGTGACATTTTTCATCAAATACTGATTGTTAAATGTTAGAAACGTACGTTACAGAAAACTATTCCTTCATACAAATAACATTTGTAACAAATTATATTTTTCTACTATTATTGAGTTTAAGCCTCCTTCACAAGTTTGTGCTTCCAGCAGGTGTTGTATGCGTTTTTTTCATGGATATCACACACACCCATTATAAACTATGGTGCTGTGCACTTGTCCGTGTTCATACGTAGACTATGTGTCCGTGCAAAGCACACAGAATTATGTCAGTTTTTTCCGGCTGCATGGATGACAAGGGCCAATACAAGTCTATGGGTCCGTGAAAAACACGTACAACACACGGATGGCATCAGTGTACAATCCGTGTGCTGGACGTGATTAACATTACAAAGTATAGGAGAAGCTGTGTCATTTATCTCTTTATCCATACCGGAAAAACACTGATGACACACCGATAGTGAAAACAGACACATGGCTGACACACACATGGAAAACACTGATGGCACACCGATAGTGAAAACAGACACATGGATGACACACACATGGAAAACACTGATGGCACCAGTAGCATTTTTTTGCCTGTGTGAAGGAGGCCTACAACTGAGCTTTATCTGGACTTTCCTGTTTGCTGCCCTGGTCCATTATCTAAATACCCTGGAAGAGCCAAAGTTGTTTGATCCTCTCCTCCTTTACCAAACATTCTGAAGCACATACCCCATTAGGCTTCCCCTTTGATATTTATTTATTTTACTCACTTATATAGAGCCATTAGTTCCACAGCGCTTTACATACATTATCAGCACTGTCCCCATTGGGGCTCACAATCTACATTCCCTATCATTATGTCTTTGGAGTGTGGGAGGAAACCAGAGAACCCGGAGGAAACCCACACAAACAGGGGGAGAACATACAAACTCCTTACAGATGTTATACTTGGTGGGATTTGAACCCAGGACCCCAGCGCTGCAGGCTGCAGTGCTAACCACTGAGTCACCATGCTGCCCTTTTGATGTGTCTTTGCTTTACCAATATAGTTATTTTACCACCAAACTGCATAACTATATTTAATACCAAACCACCGGAAATTACTTCAAATATAATGCAGGTTATATTAAATAATAAATAAATGCAAATCTTTATAAATGAATATGGAAATGAAAATAGTTTAATATGGAAAAGCAAATTTAACCGAAGATCTACTATCAGTCTTTAAGACATCCATTCAAATAGTGATGTAGCAGATTTGAGTTAATAGTCTGGCAAAACTAAACTAGTTTTACATAGGACTGCCAGTAAACGTATTGCATTATTTTGCACTATTGTAATGACAATTACAATGAAGAAAGTGTTAAGTTGCCGATATAGCATTAACACCTTGGACTAAGAACAAAATAATGGACAAATTATTAGGGTCAGAAGCGAAAAACAAATAATAATATAGACATATGCAGAATATATACATATACATCTATATATAGATGTATATCTATATTATATATATCTACATATATTATATATATATATATGTACGGTATATACATACATATACATATTCAGCTAGCGTGTGGTTGTGTATATATACTGTACAAATATATATATATGTATGCTGTATATATACACACATATACATGCACATAGACAGTTATAGTGTCTTGAAATAACACAATAATGAAGGAATCTTAATATACATTTACTTTCAGACATGCAACTGAGTAATGAATCATTATATCTTATTTCAGATATATAGATAAATATTGTACATAAGAACAAAAAAAATTGCATTATTAAAGTAATGTTAGAAGTGCTACATAACAAGTAATGTGAGTGACCATTTAAAACTTCCAGCCGTGACCAAGGTACAAGATGAAGTTGCTCAAACCTTTAGGGAGCCTCTCAGCCAAACCAAAAGCAGCCACAGTGAAGATAGAAAGAAGTGGAATGTGTGGTAAATCTCTCATGATTAATTTCCAAAAAATTGGCGTCTTCAGAAAAACACAGGGAAATTCCAAGCTTCTTTCATTTTAAGCCCTGGTTTGCTCAAGTACTGCAAAGTAATGACTGTTTGTGCGACAGGCCCTGCCGGATCTAAGTATACTCAGGAATTCTGTGACTTGGCTGGAGTGATGGACATGGCCAGCTGGTGTACATCTACTTAGGTCAATGCAAGTACGCCAGGCTCAGGAAACAAGAGAAAGCAAATCCGCCTAGAATCCTTTTTAGTGGAACATTGTGATATACCATACTGGCCGGCTACGGATAACAGTAAAATAATTTCAAGCTTGTGATATGACAAGCAGTGTGGCAACTGTTATTCCAGCAATTTTTCCAGCAATATGGGTGGCCTACAAAAAAACACAGTTTGCTTGATGTGTCATTAAAGGGGTTGTCCAGAACCTAAAATGTATTTTCTAACTATCTTTACACCCTAACCACTTGTGTAATTTGCTTTATTACACAACACCCTACACTTTTTCCTATCTACATAATCTAATGATAATAATAATTTTATTTATATAGCGGCAATATATTCTGCAGCACTTTACAATTGAGTGGGAACATGTGCAGACAATAAAGACATTACAAATTAACACATAGTTCAACAGTTACGGGAGGAGTGAGGGCCCTGCTCGCTAGCTACAATCTATAAGGAGATCGGGGGACACAATAGGTAAAAAGTGCTTATCTTGTATGGCTCAGCCATCATTATAATAAATAATGGTTATGATATAAAACTGCCGGTCATCAACCAGTATCTGTCTAAGTACAGTTACCAAGTGCTAATAGGGCATGAATTGTCATAAGAATATGCCCAGGGACTGCAAAGGAGTTAGTAGGGGGTTAACAAGTGTGGGAAAAATGAGGGCTGTACTGTGTTTTAAGGGGTGTGGATAAAGGGGTATACAACCCCTGGCAAAAATTATGGAATCACCGGGCTCGGAGGATGTTCATTCAGTTGTTTAATGTTGTTGAAAAATAGCAGATCACAGACATGGCACAAAACTAAAGTCATTTCAAATGGCAACTTTAGGGCTTTAAGAAACACTAAAAGAAATCAAGATTAAAAATGTGGTACTTAGTAAGGGTAATTTTTTTCAGACCACGCAGAGGGAAAAATTATGGAATCACTCAATTCTGAGGAAAGGAGGATGCAAGGGTCCTGCTGGAGGGATTTAGCCAGTTTTTTTACATACCGCATCTTTTTTCACCAGTGGCTACATATGCATCAAATCTAAAGTCGTTGGCAAGCAGATCCAGGCGGTCAGAGACAGACTGATGAAGGAGGCATCCTATTGACAACACATTATCTTGATGATTTCCTTTTCGTGGGTCCAGGTGATTCAGGGATTTGTCAATATTTGTTACATACATTCAGAGTTTTGATAGCAGAACTAAGCGTGCCTTTGTCAGCGGAGAAGACAGAGGGGCCATGTACGCGGTTGACATTTTTGGGTATTGAGATAGACACAGAACGGATGTTTTTTAGGTTGCCAGATGATAAGGTGTTAAAATTAAAGTAGTATGTGATGGAGGCTGGCAGGGCTAGGAAAGTAACACTTCATCAACTGCAAGTATTGTTGGGCCTTCTGATTTTTGCATGAAAAGTTATTCCTATAGACAGGGTTTTTTCTCAAAGATTATCTCTAGCCACTAGGGGTGTTTCTCAGCCTCATCATTTTATTAGAGTCACCAGTAATATGAAGAAAGATTTGGTTGTGTGGAAGGAATTTTTACACTCTTTTAATGGTAGGACTTTGTTTCAAGAAGAAGAGGTGTCTAGCGATGACCTTAGTTTGTTTACGAACGCGGCAGAGAGTGACGGTTTCGCTGCTATTTTCAGGTCGCACTGGTGCAGGGGCGAATGGCCTCTGGATTGGAAGGATACAATGTTGTTGAAAAATATGACGTTTCTCGAATTGTTTCTGATAATAGTGGCTTTGGGGTTGTGGGGGGAGGAGATGTGTAACAGGAGGATTTGTTTTTGGACGGATAATAGTTGAGTGGTGGTTGTGGTGAATTCGCAGACATCGGCGTCTCCTCCAGTTTTGGCGTTGTTGTGACATATGGTTTTAAAATATTTACATCACAACATATGGTTTAAGGCAAAATAAGTACCAGGCAGTCAGAATGTGGTAGCTGATGCTCTATGCCATTCATAGATTCGAGCCTTCAGAGAGTTGCATCCGTATACGGAAATGATGGGTTACACTTGCCCCGATTTTTTATGCAAGCTGGTAGAACAGAACTTATTGAGCTAGTTCTGAATTTGGTGTCGGGGAATACATGGAGGGCGCATACCACAGCATGGAGTGATTGGCTGGTGTGCACAAGTAACAGTGTGCCGGAAAGTACATCTCGGATTTTAAACTACATGTGAGGCCAGACGTGACAAAGGCATTTGCACTTAGACAGATTGTGAAAGGTTGTAGCAAGGAGGCGGTGGTTTCTGACAGACGCTGTCCTATATCTTACAATTTATTAGAAAAATTGATGCAAATATAGTTTGTGCAAATCAGGAGGAAGTGGCTCTTTTTAGAGCCGCTTTTTCTTTGGCTTTCTACAGGGCGTTAAGAATTGGTGAACTGGTTCCACAGAATGAAAAATTAATAAAGAGGCTGTTGTTGAGTGATATGGTGATGTTACAGACGATGTTGAAGATATGTATCAGAAGGTCCAAGACGGATGTATTTGATTGGGGTACATGTTTGTTGGTTAAGGAGTAGTGTTGAGCGAGCACTAAAATGCTCGGGTGCTCGAAGCTCGGGCCGAGCTCGCCGTGATACTCGGGTGCTCGACCCGAGTAGCGAGCCCAATGTTAGTCTATGGGAGACCCGAGCATTTTTGTGGCGGCACCCCCGGCAGTCTGTAGAAAGCCTAAAAAGTGCCCAAAACAATAGTGACTGTGCTCAAAAGACATGGGGACAGCATGGGCATCGCCCCAGGAAGCATTTCTGACCCCCAGGTCACTGCTGTCAACAATGTGGTCAGAGGTATTAAGCCACTTTTACGGGCTCACAAGAAAACGTTCAAAAACGAAACTGCGAAACTGAAAGTGCTTTCCTGTGAAATATGTTAAGGAACTTCCTTTCCAGGGTAAAGACTTGTGTATAAGGTAAAATAAATAACCAAAAACAAAAATACTCCTCCACACCTTGGGCTATGTTCACAGGTAGCATTTTTTATGCGTTTTTGCACTTTTGTATTGCTTTCAACCGTGACAAATGCATTCACCGGGAAATGTCATTTTAACATTTTACAATCTTATCTGGCCATGTGCTGTGTGACTCATGCATACAGTGCTGAAAAGACATGGGAACAGCATGGGGAAGACCCCTGGAAGCATCTCTGACAACCAGGTCACTGCCTAAAAGTATGCCCATCAGAAGTGATCCTTTCCGCATCAGAAGATGCAGACTTGCAACTATCCCCGTGCAAGTCCTTGTCCCAGGGCAGTATTCAATTTGTACCTCCCCCATTCCTTGCAATGCAAGCGCAAGTATGCAGCCTGCCACCCACCCACCCCCAGGCTGCAATACCATACTGCTAGCTTGCTTGCACTTGAAATGGGGCCTTTTAGTTTGGAGGAGGCCGAAGCTGGCCACTACCTCATGGCTGCTTTGGCAGCGAGGTATCCATACTCAGTCCCCAGCCGGGGTGGCCGGCTGTCCATAAATGGTCCCCAGCCACCCTTATTTCTCCGCGGAACATCCCCCCACACTTCTCTTAGCCCGGCCTGCTTTAGGGCAGCATTGGACGAGCCTACCAGAGAACCAGACTCCTCTGGTGGGCCCTGGCTTCTCGATCAGGGGAGTTGAGAGTGCCAAGGTGAGGAGCATGATGATGATGATAGAAGTTAGCATCTGCTTTGTTTTCTTGGAATGCAAGCATAAGTGTGCAACCTGCCACCCACCCACGTACTCCCAGGCTGCAATACCATACTGCTAGCTTGCAATTGAAATAGGGCCTTTTAGTTTGAAGGAGGCCGAAGCTGGCCACTACCTCATGGCTGCTTCGGAAGTGAAGTATCCATACTCAGTCCCCAGCTGCCCGGCGGCCGGGTGTCCATACTCGGTCCCCAGCTGCCCCGCGGCCGGGTGTCCACACACGGTCCCAAGCCGCCTGGGGGCGGCCGGGTTTCCATAAACGGTCCCCAGCCGCCCCTATTTGAAGGACAGCCTAACCACAAACATGTGGACAAGTGAATGTGCCCAGGGATGTAGTAGCGGCTAGGCCTGAGGTGGTCAGTGTTTTGGCGCATATCCTACCTCCACCGAGGATTTCTGGATGTTTTCCTGCTACTATCCCAGTTCTATGACTCTCGTTAAAACAAAGCTTCAGGTGATGAATGATGGGTGAGGTGGTGGCAAAGGAGAAAGAGCAGGAGGAACAGGGACCATTCATATCAATATCAGGCCAGTCAACCACACATGTCTTGTAGGATATGTTTCTGTATCTAAAGGAGCGGTTCAGCTACACAGTTATAGGGCATACAGTGAGTGCATTGCCTACCAAAAATTTCGAGGCACTCCAATGCCCCTTGGAAGTGACATGGCGGTCAGAGGGCCTTAACTAAACCATTTTTTCCATTTATAGCAACTGGGTCTACTGTGCACTGTTGGCCTAAGCAGTGAATGGAAGGCTTTCCAAAAATTATGAGAAACTGCTATGGCCCTTGAAACAGACGTGGATTACAGCATACTAAAAAGCTTCTACCCATTATAGGGGAGTGGGTCTCCCTTAGTGTTCGCCTATGCATTGAAAAGCAAAAGCTTACTAAAATTAGGAGGAAATGCAATGCCCGTTGGAAGAGTCATGGAGGTTAGAGTTAATGAAAAGCAACATTTCAATGCCCCTTGGAAGAGCTGTGAAGTTCAGAATGGTTTAACAAGACGGTTTTTATGCCCCTTGGAAGAGCGGTGGAGGTCGCAGTGGAATAAAAAGACAATATCAATGCCCCTGAAAATGTGGTGGAGGTCGCAGTAGCTTAATAAGACGGTTTTAATACCCCTTGGAAGAGCGGTGGAGGTTGCAGTAGCTTAAAAAGACACTTTTAATGCCCCTTCAAAGAGACGTGGAGGTCACAGTGGAATAAAAAGACAATATCAATGCCCCTTGAAAATGTGGTGGAGGTCGCAGTAGCTTAACAAGACGGTTTTAATGCCCCTTGGAGTAGTGGTGGAGTTCGCAGTAGATTAACAAGACGGATTTAATGCCCCTTGGAGAAGTGGTGGAGGTCGCAGTGGCTTAAAAAGACGGTTTTAATGCCCCTTGGAAGAGACGTGGAGGTCGCAGTAGCTTAACCAGACCATTTTAATGCCCCTTGGAAGAGACGTGGAGGTCGCAGTAGCTTAATAAGACGGTTTTAATGCCCCTTGGAAGAGCGGTGGAGGTCACAGTAGCTTAAAAAGACGGTTTTAATGCCCCTTGGAAGAGACGTGGAGGTCACAGAGGAATAAAAAGACAATATGAATGCCCCTTGAAAATGTGGTGGAGGTCGCAGTAGCTTAACAAGACGCTTTTAATGCCCCTGGGAAAAGTGGTGGAGGTCGAAGTAGCTTAACAAGACGATTTTAATGCCCCTTAAAAAAGTGGTGGAGGTTGCAGTAGCTTAACAAGACGGTTTTAATGTCCCTTGGAGAAGTGGTGGAGGTCGCAGTAGCTTAAAAAGATGGTTTTAATGCCCCTTTGAAGAGACGTGGAGGTCGCAGTAGCTTAACAAGACGGTTTTAATGCCCATTGGAAGAGACGTGGAGGTCGCAGTAGCTTAACAAGACGGTTTTAATGCCCCTTGGTAGAGACGTGGAGGTTGCAGTAGCTTAATAAGACGGTTTTAATGCCCCTTGGAAGAGACGTGGAGGTCGCAGTAGCTTAACAAGACGGTTTTAATGCCCATTGGGAGAGCGGTGGAGGTCACAGTAGCTTAAAAAGATGGTTTTAATGCCCCTTGGAAGAGACGTGGAGGTCACAGTGGAATAAAAAGACAATATCAATGCCCCTTGAAAATGTGGTGGAGGTCGCAGTAGCTTAACAAGACGGTTTTAATGCCCCTGGGAAAATTGGTGGAGGTCATAGTAGCTTAACAAGACGGTTTTAATGCCCCTTGGAGAAGTGGTGGAGGTCGCACTAGCTTAAAAAGACGGTTTTATTGCCCCTTTGAAGAGAAGTGGAGGTCACAATAGCTTAACCAGACGGTTTTAATGCCCCTTGGAAGAGACGTGGAGGTCGCAGTAGCTTAACAAGACGGTTTTAATGCCCCTTGGAAGAGACGTGGAGGTCGCAGTAGCTTAATAAGATGGTTTTAATGCCCCTTGGAAGAGCGCTGGAGGTCGCAGTAGCTTAAAAAGACGGTTTCAATGCCCCTTGGAAGAGACGTGGAGGTCACAGAGGAATAAAAAGATAATATGAATGCCCCTTGAAAATGTGGTGGAGGTCGCAGTAGCTTAACAAGACGGTTTTAATGCCCCTGGGAAAAGTGGTGGAGGTCGCAGTAGCTTAACAAGACGGTTTTAATGCCCCTTAGAAAAGTGGTGGAGGTCGCAGTAGCTTAACAAGACGGTTTTAATGTCCCTTGGAGAAGTGGTGGAGGTCGCAGTAGCTTAAAAATACGGTTTTAATGCCCCTTTGAAGAGATGTGGAGGTCGCAGTAGCTTAACAAGACGCTTTTAATGCCCCTTGGAAGAGACGTGGAGGTCGCAGTAGCTTAACAAGACGGTTTTAATGTTCCTTGGAAGAGACGTGGAGGTTGCAGTAGCTTAACAAGACAGTTTTAATGCCCCTTGGAAAAGTGGTGGAGGTCTCAGTTGCTTAACAAGACGGTTTAAATGCCCCTTGGAAGAGACATGGAGGTCGCAGTAGCTTAACAAGACGGTTTTAATGCCCCTTGGAGAAGTGTTGGAGGTCGCAGTAGCTTAAAAAGACGATTTTAATGCCCCTTGGAAGAGAAGTGGAGGTTGCAGTAGCTTAACATGACGGTTTAAATGCCCCTTGGAAGAATGGTGGAGGTCGCAGTAGCTTAACAAGACGATTTTAATGCTCCTTACAAGAGCCATGCAGTACAGCATATTAAAAACATTATTCCCATTATTGGGGAGTGGGTCTACCATAGTCTTTGCCTATGCCTTTCAAGCAAAAGCTGGCAAAAATTAGGACAGAGGAACTTGCAATGCTGGCAACACGGACCACGGTCACCCTGGTGGTATAGTGGTCGTGGAGGCTGAGAATAAGGAGAAGAGCAAAATACAGCCGAAATGACGAGGCGTATACCCATGTGTGGGTGTGAAGCGGTGCATGGGAATACACCTCCCGAAATAACACAGTGGATTTGACTTTATGTTACTCTGCTGTTATTTGGTGGTGATGAGAAGTCTGGCCCAATCCAGCCCTTGTTCATTTTGATAAGGGTCAGCTTGTCAGCATTGTCAGTTGACAGGCGAGTGCACTTATCAGTTGTAATTCCCCCAGCGGCACTAAAACACGCTCCGATAACACGCTAGCGGCAGGGCAGACCAGGACCTCCAAGGCGTACAGAGCGAGTTCATTCCAAGTGTCCAGCTTGGATACCCAATAATTAAAAGGAACAGAGGAATCACGGAGGACGCTGGTACGGTCGGCAAGGTACTTCCTCACCATCTTTTGAAACTTTCCACTCCTTGTGAGAGTACCCCGCGCCTCAGAGCCTGTAAGCTGGGCGGGTCTCAGAAAACTGTCCCAGAATGTTGACAGTGTTCCCCTGCCTCTGCTGGATTGGAGTTGCGTCTCTCTCTCCTGTACGCGTTGGTTGGTCAATGAACTGTGACCTCTGCCGCTAGCGTGTTCAGATGGGAATTTTTTTAACAGTTCTGCAGCAAGGGCCTTCTGGTACTGCCACATTTTTGTAGACCTCTCCACCTCAGGAATAAGAGAGTGAAAGTTGTCCTTGTAGCGGGGGTCTAAAAGTGTCACCAACCAGTAATGACTGTCACCCAACATTTTGACAATGCGAGGGTCACGGTTAAGGCAGCGTAACATAAAGTCAGCCATGCATGTCAGACTGGTAACGGGCAAGACTTCCGTGTCCTCACCAAAATGATGACTGACCATGCTCTCCTCCTCCTCGTCCTGCTCCTCCTCCCCCCTGTCCTCAGGCCCCCCACGCTGAACCGACTGTATAACACTTGGACAGGTACTACCGTCTACAGCGCATGATACCAGCTCCTGTTCTTCCTCCTCCTCCTCTCCCTGATTGTCCCCCAATGCACATTGGGACGAGATGAGGCTGGGCTGTGTGTAATCACCCGCTACGGCTTCTTGATCCATCTCATCATACTCTGGCTGTAATGCCTCCTCTTTAATTCTCTGCAGAGAGCGTTGCAAAAGACAGACAAGTGGGATGCTGACGCTAATGATGGCGTCATCGCCACTCACCATCTTGGTGGACTCCTCAAAGTTTGTCAGGATGGTACATATGTCAGACATCCAGGTCGACTCCTGAGGTCTTATGTGTGGAGTCTGACGTGAATACTGACGGCCTTGTTGCAGCTGGTACTCCACAACTGCTCTCTTCTGCTCACAAATCCTTTGCAACATGTGGAGGGTAGAGTTCCAATGTGTGGGGACGTCACACACCAGTCGGTGTGCCGGAAGCTGCAAACGCTGCTGCAACAGATCAAGGGCGGTGGAAGCTGTAGCCGACTTGTGAAAATGACCTGACAGGCGGCGTACTTTGACCAGCAGATCTGGCAACTCGGGGTAAGATTTAAGAAACCGCTGAACCATGAGGTTAAGCACATGAGCCAGGCATGGTACTTGTGTGATCTCGCCTCGCCTCAGAGCCGCCACCAGGTTACGGCCATTGTCACACACGACCATGCCTGGATGTAGGTTCAGCGGTCTCAGCCACATATCTGCCTGCTCTTTTACAGCTGTCCACAACTCACAAGCAGTGTAAGGTTTATCACCTAAGCTTATGAGTTTCAGCACAGCCTGTTGCCGCTTGCCTGAGGCAGTACTGCAGTGCTTCCAGCTTGTAACTGATGTGGTGATATCTGAGATGGAGGCTGAACATGAGCAGGAGGAGTTTGATGATGCGCAGGAGCTGTACACTGTGAGGGCAACTCTGACTGACATAGGGCCCGCAATCCTCGGTGTGGGGAGGATATGTTCCGTCCCAAGGTCTGACTGGGTCCCGGCTTCCACTATGTTTACCCATTGTGCCGTCATGGAGATGTACCGTCCCTGGCCACAAGCACTTGTCCACGTGTCCGTTGTCAGGTGGACTCTCCCAGTAACTGCGTTGTTGAGGGTACGACAGATGTTTTGGGACACGTGCTTGTGTAGTGCGGGGATGGCACACCGGGCAAAATAGTGTCGGCTGGGGACCGAGTACCGAGGGACGGCCACCTCCATAAGGTTGTGGAAGGATTCCATCTCCACCAGCCTAAAAGGCAGCATTTCCAATGCAAGCAGTCGTGAAATGTGCGAATTTAGGACTGTGGCCTGTGGGGCGTTGGCTGCGAATTTGCGCTTTCGTTCAAAAGTCTGGGATATGGACAATTGAACGCTGCGGTGGGACGGGGACATGGACGTTGATGCTGTTTCTTTAGAAACTGCCATAACAAGTGAAGACTGAGAGGAGGTGGCATCTTTGCATGCAGTATGGACAGGGGATAGCCTTGCACGCACAACAGGGGGTTCTATTACACGCACAGCAGTGGAAGAAGCAGTGGTGACACCCGCTGACACTGGTCGTGGACCCTGGGGTTCACCACACAAAGTCGGGTGCTTTGCTGCCATGTGTCTGATCATGCTGGTGGTGGTCAGGCTGGTAGTTTTGTCACCCCTGCTGATGCTGGCATGGCAGGTGGTACAAATGGCCTTTTTGGGTTATCAGCAGAGTCTTTCAAAAAATTCCAGACTCTGGAAGACCTATCGGCTGTACTGGCAACGTCCCTCGTGTTGGTGTTACGGGGAACGGTTGCCCGCCTTCTGTCTGTGGCAACCACACTGCTTCTTCCTGCCTGTTGGGGTACTCTGCCTCCCTCCCCCTGTGTGCTGCTGGCTTCGCTTTGCGTGTCTTCCTGTCAAATTGGTCAGTTACTAGATCATCCACCACCTCCTCCTCTTCCACTTGCGCACCACGATCCTCTTCCTCACTTTGTGGAAATTGTGTCTCGTCATTGTCCACCTCTTGTGACAAATTGCCAGCGTCGACTTCCTCTGGCCGTGGCTGTTCAAATATTTGGGCATCGCTACATGGGATCTCCTCTTCCACCACTTCAAGCGGAGCAGGCTAGGGCCGCAATTATGGAAATGGACCAGTGAACAGCTCTTCAGAGTGTCCAAGTGTGGGATCAGTTGCTGTCTGATGACACTCGGCATGGTGGGAGGAAGGAGCATCAGGGTGAGGAGGAGTATGCGGTCGAGACTCACGGCTACTGAAACTTGACCGTGTGGAAGACAGACTGGAGGTGGTGGTGCCCAGGTAACTGGAAGTATTATCTGCTATCCAATTAATAACCTGTTCACACTGATCAGTTCGCAATAGTGGTCTTGTTGTTGTGTGTTTCCTTAGTAATTCGGTCAAGAACTGGGAGCGAGTAGATGTGGCTGTTGGTTGTGCCACATTTTCACCTTGGCCACGGCCCCATCCTCTACACGCACCATCACCAGAACGTCCAGTTCCACGTCCCTTGCAACGCGTCTTGCCCATTGTAAATGAAGAAAAATAGCTTAAACTCGCACTATCAATGGAAAAAGGGTAATAGAAAGGAGATTAGAACCGTGGAAGAGGAAAACCACAGTTATATTTTTCTGGCCTACACCAGACTCTTTTAAACAGATATATTTGAGTCTGACCAGTCAGGGAGACACTATTACAGTTTTTTTTATGGCAAAAAATGCCAAAAAAAGGGCAATACAGAGATTTGACCTGTGGAACTGCAACACCACAGATATTTTTCTGGCCTACACCAGACTCTTTTAAATAGATATATTGGTGTCTGACCAGTCAGGGAGACACTATTACAGTTTTTTTTACGGCAAAAAATGCCAAAAAAAAGGATAATACAGAGATTTGACCTGTGGAACTGCAAAACTACAGTTATATTTTTCTGGCCTACACCAGACTCTTTTAAACAGACATATTTGTGTCTGACCAGTCAGGGAGACACTATTACAGTATTTTTTATGGCAAAAAAAATCCAAAAAAAGGATAATACAGAGATTTGACCTGTGGAACTGCAAAACCACAGATATTTTTCTGGCCTACACCAGACTCTTTTAAACAGATATATTTGTATCTGACAAGTCAGGGAGACACTATTACGGTTTTTTTAGGGCAAAAAATGCCAAAAACAGGATAATACAGAGATTTGACGCGTGGAACTGCAAAACCACAGTTATATTTTTCTGGCCTACACCATACTCTTTTAAACAGATATATTTGTGTCTGGCAAGTCAGGGAGACACTATTACAGTTTTTTTTTACGGCAAAAAATGCCAAAAAAAGGATAATACAGAGATTTGACCTGTGGAACTGCAAAACCACAGTTATATTTTTCTGGCCTACACCAGACTCTTTTAAACAGATGTATTTGTGTCTGACCAGTCAGGGAGACACTATTACAGTTTTTTTTACGGCAAAAAATTCCAAAAAAAGGATAATACAGAGATTTGACCTGTGGAACTGAAAAACCACAGTTATATTTTTCTGGCCTACACCAGACTCTTTTAAACAGACATATTTGTGTCTGACCAGTCAGGGAGACACTATTACAGTTTTTTTTTTACGGCAAAAAATGCCAAAAAAAGGATCATACAGAGATTTTACCCGTGGAACTGCAAAACCACAGTTATATTTTTCTGACCTACACCAGACTCTTTTAAAACGATATATTGGTGTCTGAACAGTCACAGACACACTAAATTTTTTTTTTTTTGGCAGGGGGGGGGATACCAAAAGGTTAATAAGATGCGTATTTGGACAGTCTGACTGAGGGAAAAAAAAATACAGGATTTAGATGAAAAAAAAAGGATTTTTCCTGGCCCCTGAGAACGGGAAATAAGTCTAGCAATTTGACCAGCAGGAGCACACAGAACTGTAATGCAGCGTTTGCTGGTATATCCACTGCATCTCCTATACAGCCTGCCTGCCTGCCTGATATCTGGGATGAATATTAGTCCTCAGAAGGACTGTTTGTTTGATTTGGCAGGCTTTAGAGACCCTACACTAACTATTTCGCAGTATAAATCTCTCCCTAGCTCTGCAGCACTGATCCTACACTGTCTGATCCGGAGCGACTTTGTCCAAGATGGCGGCGCCCGGTTTTAAATACTCGAGGTGATGCTGTGTTTCCAGCCAATCACTGTAATGCCCACAAACAACATGGCTGCGGCATTACAGTGACTGGCTGGCAATCCCTGCATGTTCATTGGCTCTGTAAAGAGCGCCAAACATGCTGGGCGGAGACCCGAGCTCTCGCCCGAGTAACCCGGAAATGCTCGGTGCTCGCCGAACATCCCGAGTAGTGAGATGCTCAGGCGAGTATCGAGCATGCTCGCTCAACACTGTTAAGGAGGTAAGGTCCGAATTTTGCCCAGTGAAGATCGTTAAACAATATATGTTAGTAAGGGGTTGTGGGGAAATTTTCTTGATACATAGGGACAATCCTCCTTTGACGAGATATCAATATTCGGCTATACTTAAATCATGTATCAAAGAATTAGGATTAGTTCCTGAAGAATTTGGTACACACTCATTCAGGATAGGGGCGGCTACTACGGCGGACTCATGTGGTATGTCAGCCAGCGAAGTTAAAACCTTGGGTCATTGAAAATCAGTGTGTTTTCAAAGATATAATTGCCCAGACTTGGTAAATAAGGGTTTTTAGGTAGTTAACCGGTTCAGGGCCGCCCACTGTACATAAACGTCCAGGGTCCTGCAAGCGCTGCGGTTCCGGTGCAGAGCGATAGCTCTGACAGGGGACATCATCGGGACCTGATTGGATCAGGTCCCAATGATGTTAACCCTTTGCTATCTTCTATATGTCGCAATCTATAGTGATCGCGGCATATAGAAGATAGTGAGAGGAGAGGGGGTCGTCCACTTACCTCTCCGATGGCCCCCTGATATCTTCCAGGACCTGCCGTTGTTATGGCAGCTGGAGGTCACATGACCGCCTCCAGATCTGCCATATATAGTGTCCTGCTGAGCTCAGCCTGCAGCTGAGTCCAACAGGAGACACTGACTGTGAAACAGTCAGCAAAGATGTCATGCAATGTAATACATGTCTATTACATTGCATGAGATCAGTTATTAGAAAAATAAAAATTAATGTCCCATACAGGACTAAGCAAAAATGTAAAAAAAAGTCTAAAAAATGTTTTCAAACTGTTAAAAAAAATCACAAAATAAATAAAAATAAATAAATAAAATATTAAACCTATAAATCTGTATATTTATGCAAAAACAAAAAAAGTACACATATTTGGTATTGCCGCGTCCGAAACAACCCGATCTATAAAACTGTCACACTAATTAACTCCTTCTGTGCACACCGTAATAAAAATAACTAAAAAACGGAGCAAAAAACTATGCTTTTTCATCATATCGCCAAACAAACAAAAAGTGGAAAAAAATGCGATCAAAAAACAAAATGGAAACAAAAATGGTACCGCTGAAAATGTCATCTTGTTCCGCAAAAAAGAAGCCGCCATACTGCTCCATCAGCCGAAAAATAAAAAAGTTATACCTCTCAGAATAAAGCGATGCAAAAAAAATATTTTTTCTATAAAATTGTTTTATTATGTAAAAGCGCCAAAACATAAAAAAAATATTCAGTAAGTGTAGTATTGCTGTAAATATGGCGATGCTAAAACTAGATTTTGCAAAAAAAAGCATCTTAGTGTGTGACAGCTGTCAATCATAAAAACCCGATATAAATCTGGTATCTCTGTAATCGCACTGACCCGAAGAATAAAGTAATCTCATCACTTATACCGCACGAGGAACAGCGTAAAAAATAAATAAAACCAATTCTTCACCTGCTGCAGATTTGTTTATTATGTCTCCCAAAGATCGCAGTAAGGCTCTGCTCACATTTATCCTGCGCTATGCGCTGAGCACTTACACCAGAGTTTCCGTGTAAATCTCTGAAATACGTGATTCAGACGAAACCCATGACGGAAGATTCCCTGTAATGAGGCAGATATAGGCCACTGTGGATGCCATCTGGACTGTGATCCCACGGTGTCAGTTTTTTTAGGCGTGCATAAAAGTGCGGTTGGCCACAGTTTTGTGCACTTCTGAAAAAAAGGACACCGCTAAACAGAGGCCAGACGGAGTCCAGAGTAACTCTGCTGCCTCTACAGTGAATGGATCCCGCAGGGGATTCATCTGAATTACATTACTTGGAAATTTAGATGGAAACCCCGATGTAGGTGCTCAGCCTCGAGCACCAGATAAATGTTACGCAAAATGTTCCCAATAAAAGCTTCAACTCAGTCCTCAAAAAAAGCTAGTCCCCACTCAGTTCCATCATCTGTTAAAAAATATTCCAAGTTACTGGTAGCAGAAAGGCTCTGGAAAAGCGAAATGGCCCTTGCCCCCCAAAAAAAATTCAAAAAATTTTGTGCTCTCAAATCCAAATGCCTATTCTACAATAATTTGTTCTCCAATTGTCAAATAGCGCTCCGTCCCTCCCAGATCTCGCTGTATGGCTAAGCGGTACGATACAGTCACATATGGGGTATTGCCACTTTTAGAAGAAATTGTGTGACACATTTCGGCACCAATTTTACCCATTGCCCTGTGTGAAAATGTAAAATCTGAGGGTAAAACATTTTTTTGTGGTAAAAATATAATTATGTTTTATTCACTGCCCAATGGTATAAATTTAAAAATTAAAAAATACTCACTACTTCCCTAGATGAATTCCTTGAGAGGTGTAGTTTACAAAATGGGGTCACTTGTGGGGGTTTCTGCTGTTTCGGCATGTCAGCGACTCTTCAAATGTGACATGGTGTCTGCAACCTATCCCAGCCAACATAGCTCTCCTTTCTCTTCCAAACCCTGCCGTACACCAAAGCAGTGGTTTTCCCCGACATATGGGGTATCGGCGTACTCAGGAGAAATTGCACAACAAATTTCATGGTGCAATTTCTCCTGTTATCCTTATGATAATGCAAAATTAGGGAATGAAAAACATTTTTTGTGGGAAAAATGTGAAAATGTTATTTTTACGGCTCAATATTATAAACTTCTGTGAAGCACCTGGGGGTGCAAGGTGCTCACCACACATCTAGATAAGTTCCCTAAGGAGTCTAGTTCCCAAAATGGTGTCACTTGTCGGGGGTTTCCACTGTTTAGGCACATCAGGGGCTCCCCAAATGCAACATGGCGTCCGCTAATTATTCAAGCAAATTTTACATTCAAAAAGTCAAATGGCGCTCCTTCCCTTCCAAACCCTGCCGTGCGCCCAAACAGTGGTTTGCCTCCACATATGGGGTATCAGCGCGCTCATGAAAAATTGCACTACAAATTGTGTATTCCATTTTTTCCTGTTACCCCTGTGAAAATAAAAAAATTGGGTCTAAAGTAACATTTTTGTGAAAAAAAGTTAAATGTTCATTGTTTTCTTCCTCATTCCAAAAATTCCCGTGAAACACCTGAAGGGTTAATAAACTTCTTGAATGTGGTTTTGAGCACCTTGAGGGGTGCAGTTTTTAGAATGGTGTCAGTTTGGGGTATTTTCTGTCAAAAAGTCCCCTCAAAGTCACTTCAAATAAGATGTGGTTCCTAAAAAAATGTTTTTGTAAATTTTGTTGGAAAAATGAGAAATCGCTGGTCAACTTTTAACCCTTATAGCTTCCTAGCAAAATAAAATTTTGGTTCCAAAATTGTGCTGATGTAAAGTAGACATGTGGGAAATGTTACTTATTAACTATTTTGTGTGACATATCTCTCTGAATTAAGGGCATGACAATTCAAAGTTTGAAAATTGCAAAATTTTCAAAATTTTCGCCAATTTTCCGATTTTTTCACAAATAAACGTGAGTGATATCGATGAAATTTTACCACTGTCATGAAGTACAATATGTCACGAAAAAACCAATTTTACCCATTGCCCTGTGTGAAAATGTAAAATCTGAGGGTAATCTGGGGAATCAGGGGAATCTGTTAAAGCGTTCCAGAGTAATTACTTCATAAAGTGACAGTGGTTAGAATTGAAAAAATTGGCCCGGTCACGAAGGCGAAAACAGGCTCTGGCGCGAAGTGGTTAAGTATGGTTTTTCAGGTTTTTCAGATTTACGGGTTGTCAAATGTAGTTTGTGTGTTATCATTTTTTTCTGGATTTTGTCTTGCAGGTGTTAATCAGACAAAGGTGGTTTTTATATTAGGACATTCGTACATTTTCTGGGCGGAAAGGAGAGCAGGCAGGCGCCCGGGCGGGATTAATTTGGGTATACCACAGGTGTCGGTGGTATAGAGAGGTGTGAGAGGTTTGCTGTGGATGCAAGTGTTACAGAAAATTATCCAGTGTAGCAAACAGTATGCAAGTAATGTGGTGTTGATAATTCATGCAGGTGGTAACGATCTCTGTAAGGTGAAGGTGGGTGATCTTTTAACGCTAATGAAACAGGACTAATCAAGGTTGAGGAAGTTTTTCAACAGAGCCATAATTGTATGGTCCGAGATTGTGCCACGGCTCTGTTGGTGAATGGCACGTAGCTTGCAAGGAGTAGAGAGAGCTAGTAGACTTTTAAACCTAAGAGCATCAAAACACATTCAAGCTGTGGGTGGCATAGTGGTAAGGCACAAAGAGCTGGAAAGAGACAAAGCTAATCTGTTATTGAAGGATGGAGTGCATCTGAATGACATCGGGATGGACATATTTCTGTCAGGATTACATGATGGTTTGGAGAAGGCAATAATTTTTTCTGGTGGGGTTGGTCGGGGGACAATGTAGGTTTACAATGTCTGCCTCCGTGGCGGGGTCTCTTCCATGCCCAATTAAGTTTTAATTACAAGGCATGCCTACAGTGGTTGGCTTTTGGTTTTAAGGAAACATGGAGAAAAGAATGGAAATGGGCATGGAATGAGTTGTGCTGTTATATTGTTTTTTGATTATAATAAAGCTGTGGCTAACCCTTGACCCACAAAAGGTGTCAGTTGTTTTTGTCATTTAAACTGTGGAGAGTTTTTTAAATAGCCCAGGTGTGGAGAAAAGGGGGCTAACGTTTTTGTACACTCCTTGCAGTGTACATGGAAGATGTGGAGACATGTATAAAACAGACCAGAATCTAAGAAAAATTAGAAGGGGGAAAGGGGATAGTTAAATTATTGAAGTGAGGTGATAAGCATGTCTAAAGAGATGTGTTTCTTTACGCACACTTAAAAATGTGGGGGCTAATATTAATTGGATCTTCAGGGATAGTGTAATCTCTATATATGTTTTTTTTTTACTGTACTTCCTGTGACATTTCAAGAACCCAACAAAAAAACTAAATGAGCATATACCCTAAAGTAAGTAAATAGTAATAGTACATGTAAATAACATAAGGTATCTAGTTAGCACTATTTTGATAAAAAAAAAAAACATAAATCAATCTCGCAGCGACAAGGTGTATCCTATCGGGACAGTCCTATCTCTAGTATTAAAACTTCACGTTGTCTCAGCCAGCCAATATATATATGCGGGCAGAGTAAGACCATTGCCCGACTGTTCAGACACCTGCCAATGCGAAGCTATATGGATAAAATGCCTAGCTCAAAAAAAGGGGAGCCATTTCCCTGCTTGAACAAAGTACAGAAACTACAGCAAAACCAAAAAATGAGGTGTAACAAGTTGGTATTCGTGCAATGTGTTGAAGCACATTCATACTGTGGCCATTTAACAGACAAAACACAGGAAAAAAAACAAAACAAAATGAGCATATACCCTTTAGTAAGCAAAACAAATTGTAATAGTACATGTAAATAACATTCTGTACCTAGTTAACACTATTTTGATTAAAAAAAAGCAAAAAAAGCTATCCCATCACGACAAGGCATGCCCAGAGGTCTCAAACGTGACTTCACAGGAGGCTGGGGCTAAAGTCGCTCCCCGCAGCATCCATCGCCTCTCCTGGAACAGGATGTCGCAGGGGGCAGTGCTGCAATTACGCACTAGTTTCTTGTATCCCTGCCCCCTCTGAAGATGTCCTGGATGCTGAGTGATGGACTGTGTGGGAGATGTGAGTGCTGGCTCTCTGCTTCTGTTGCCGCCATAGCTTCTGTGAAAGAAGTTGTCATCAGGGGGTGAAGATAAAAGCAGTGAGTGACACTAGTCGTGCCCCACAGATTCTAGCATCACCCTCAAATGAATTGTCATCAGGGGGTAGGGCTAGTGTCACTCACTGCTTCTATCTCATCCCCTGATGAAGGCTTCTTTAAATTATAAGCTATGCTGGTCGATGACAGAAGCAGAGACCCAGTGCTGCACTCACATTTCCAACAGTGTCTATCACCCATGATCCAAGACATCTTCAGATGGGACAGCGATGCAGGAAAATGCTGAAAAACTGCAGCACTGCTGCCTGTGACATCCTGTTCCAGGAGGTGCTATAGAAGCTGCAGGCAGTGAGTGCAGCCCCAGCCTCCTGTGATATCACATTTGAAACTCCACTCAAACGAAATGTCACAGGAGGGACATTAAAAAAAACATTTAGAGATTAGGTAGATAGGAAGAAGTGTAGGGTGTCGTGTAATAAAACTCATTACAAAAGTGATTGTGGTGTAAAAATAGATAGGAAAACTGAAAAAAGGACACAAAATTATTATAAAACTTATCCTTTATTAAATATACCAATAAAAGCCAAAAAGGCACGTTGTTAAAAAGGGGGCAGGCAAACTGACATGTTGCACACAGATTAATAAATTCACACATATAATGTACAGTAGTAAAGATGGCCATAATATTTTTAAATGCAAAGTGCAAAGTATAGAGATGCCAAGTTAGATAGGACTCCAGAGGAAAAACAAAAAGTGAAAAAATGTCAATCCATAGAAATAATAGAGTAATAATAAAAGAGTGCTAACAAAGTGTAAAGTAATAAAGATAATATACTTAAGGATATACAGACACCTCAGATAAGGGGGAATCAATAAAATATAGCCAGTGGAGTGATAGCTAACTCAGCAGCAACAAAGGACAAAGCCTCAGTGAAACACGTATTGGGTGTGTTCTCCCCTAGGAAGGGTATTTTTATTACTTCTTAGATGCCTGCATTTTGGTGTTTATTATCATTCAATAAGACTTTGTCAGTATGGTTATGTTGTTATTTTGCTGCTGCTGAGTAAGATATCACTCCACTGGCTATACCTTATTGGTTCCCCCTCTTATCTGATATGTCTGTGTATCCTTAGGTTTATTCTTTTCATTACTTTACACTTTGTTAAAGAAGTTGTCCACTACTTTTTTGAATTGCCCCAATGTATTAAGCATGTAGCCATAAGTTTTTTTTGTAGCTGTTGTTGTGTGGCAACAGTTAGTTGTAAAAAACAAACAAACTGTGCTTTATTCACCATCCCCGAGTCCAACATTGAGTTTCTGTTGCTGCTCCTAGTGTCTGGTATTCTCTGCTGCCCTGACATTACATTGACAGCGCTGCAGCCAATCAAATCCGGGTAGAGCTATAGAGCTCAGTTATGGGCTGCAGCGTTATCAGCGTGACATCAGCACTGCAGACAATAACATACATCGGGAGTAGCGTCAGACACATCAAATTGGACCCAGGAAAGGTGAGAAAAGAAAGTTTTTTTTTTTATAAAAAATAATTAAATAAACTGCAGCAAAGTAAGATGAGTTTTCAGAAACCAGAATTGCTATTAATGTATATGTTTATTCATTAGCCTGAATTTTATTTGCAATTAATAACTGTCATCTATAATATAACGGTAGGTGTGTCTGTCTGTCTGTCCGAAGCCTCGATAGACTGCACAAGCGCGATGCGCTTGTGCTGTCTGGCTTCAAACAGAAGAACACATTCAGCCGTTACAGGTAAGAGGAGAATATTGCCAGCGCCATAACTACATACCTGACCGAGGGGAGTGTTGCCGCGTCGCCTCTGTTTGGGCCAGAGGCAGGGAGAGGAGTACGGCATCGGAATCGGCACATTTCCAGTGTGTCTTCAACTAAATGGCGGCAGACAGCGTGGTATGGGCACATGCGTATTCTGGCGCAACACTCCTCCCCCATCTGGAGGATGGGGGAGCAGGATGGGGCAGAACAAATGAGGATAAGGGCGCAGGATGGGGGCAGCACAAAACAGGATGGGGATGCCGGATAGGAGGAGCACATACCAGTATAGGGGCAGCACATACCAGGATGGGGGCAGTACATAACAGGATGAAGGCAGCATATACCAGGATGGAGGCAGCACATACCAGGATGGGGGCAGCATATACCAGGATAGGGGAGCATATACCAGGATGGGGGCAGCACATACCAGGATGGAGGCGCAGGATGGAGCAGCACATAACAGGATAGCGGCAGCACATACCAGGATGGGGGAGCAGGATGGGGGCAGCACAAAATAGGATGGGGGAGTACATACAAGGATGGGGGAGCACATATCAGGATGGGGGCAACACATACCAGGATGGGGGCGCATGATGGGAGCAGACTTACCAGGATGGGGGCAGCACATACCAGTATGGGGCAGCACATACCAGTATGAGGCACAGGATGGGGGCATCACATAACAGGATGAGGGCAGCACATAATATGATGGGGGAGCAGGATATGGGCAGCACATAACAGGATGGGGTACACGTAACAGAGTGGGGGAGCACATAACAGGATGGGGGAGCAAAAAACAGGATTTTGGAGCACAAAACAGGATGGGAGCGCAGAAGGCGGGAGCATGTAACAGGATGGGGGTGCACATAATAGGATGGGGGTGCACAGAACATGATGGGGGAGCAGGAGGGGGCACACATAACCGGATGGGGAGCACATAACAGGATGGGGTGCAAGATGGGGCAGTACATAACAGGATGGAAGAGCAGGATGGGGGCAGCATATAACAGAATGGGGGCAGCACATAACAGGATGGGGGTGCATATAACAAAGTAGGGGAGCCCATAACAGGATGGGGGAGATAAAAACAGGATTTGGGAGCACAAAACAGGATGGGGGCGCAGAATGGGGGAACATATAACAGGACGGGGTGCATATAACAGCATAGGGGTGCACATAACAGGATGGGGGAGCAGGAGGTGGCACGCATAACAGGATGGGGAGCACATAACAGGATGAGGGTGCAAGATGGGGCAGCACATACTAGGATGGGGGAGCAAGATGGGGGAGCACATACCAGGATGGGGGAGCAGGATGGGGGCAGCACATAACAAGATGGGGGTGCACATAATAGGATGGGAGTGCACAAATCAGGATGGGGGAGCAGGATGTGGGTGCACATAACAGAATGGGGACAGCACATACAAGGATGGGGGTGCACATAACACGATGGGGGTGCACATAATAGGATGGGGGTGCACATAATAGGATGGGGGAGCAGGACGGGGGTGCACATAACAGGATGGGGGCAGCAAATACCAGGATGGGGAGCAGGATGACGGCAGCACATACCAGGATGGGGGCAGCACAAAACAGGATGGGGCACCGAATGGGGGCAGCACATACCAGGATGGGGGGAGAACATACCAGGATGGGGTCAGCACATACCAGGATGGGGGAGCAAGCCAAGATGGAGGCAGCACATATCTGGATGGGGCGCAGAATGGGGGCAGCACATACCAGGATGGGGTGCATGATGGGGGCAGTACATACCAGCATGGGGAGCAGGATGGGTGAAGCACATTCCAAGAAGGGGGAGCATATAGCAGGATGGTGGCAGCACATATCAGGATTGGGACGTAGAATGGGGGCACCGCATACCAGGATGGCGGCAGCACATACCAGGATGGGGCGCAGGATGGGGCAGCACATACCAGGATGGGGGCTAAACATAATAGAATGGGGGAGCAGGATGTGGGCAGCACATAAGAGGATGAAGGAGCAGGATGGGGGCAGCACATACCAGGATGAGTGCAGCACATACCAGGATGGTGGCGCAGGATGGGGGCAGCACATATTAAGATTGGGGCAACACATACCAGGATGGGGGCAGCACTTACCAGGATGAAGGCGCAGGATGGGGGCAGCACATACCAGGATGAGGGTGCAGAATGTAGTGCAGCACATACCAGGATGGGGAGCGGGATGGGGGCAGCACATACCAGGATGGGGGCGCAGGATAGAAGCAGCACATGACAGGATGGGGGAGCAGGATGGGGCAGCACATACCAGGATGGGGATGCAGGATGGGGGCAGCACATACCAGCATGGGGACAGCACATAATAGGATGGGGGAGCAGGGTGTGGGAAGCACAAAACAGGATGGGGGTGCACGTAACAGAGTGGGGGAGCACATAACAGGATGGGGGCGCAGAATGGGGGATCATGTAACAGGATGGGGATGCACATAATAGGATGGGGGTGCACAGAACACGATAAGGAAGCAGGAGGGGGCACACATAACAGGATGGGGAGCACATAACAGGATGGGGGCGCAAGATGGGGCAGCACATAATAGGATGAGGGAGCATGATGGGGGCAGCACATACCAGGATGGGAGAACACATAGCAGGATGTGGGAGCAGGATGGGGCAGCACATACGAACATGGAGGTGCACATAACAGTATGGGGGTGCACATAACAGGATGGGGAGCAGGATGAGGGTGCACATACAAGATTGGGGGCAGCACATACTAGGATGGGGGTGCACATAACAGGATGGGGATGCACATAACAGGATGGGGGTGCACATAACAGGATGGGGGCAGCACATATCTGGATGGGGGCGCAGGATGATGGCCACACATACCAGGATGGGGGAAGCACAAAACAGGATGGGGCACCGAATGGGGGCAGCACATACTAGGATGGGGGGAAGCATATTCCAGGACGGGGGAGCATATACCAGGATGGGGGCAGCACATATCAGGATGGGGGCGCAAAATGATGGCAGCACATACCAGGATGGGGGCAGCACATACCAGGATGGGGCACAGGAAGGGGGCAGCACATACCAGGATGGGGGTGCAGGATAGAAGCAGCACATGACAAGATGGGGGAGCAGGATGGTGGCAGCACATACCAGGATGGGGGAGCAGGATGGGGGCAGCACATACCAGGATGGGTGCAGCACATACCAAGATGGGGTCGCAAGATGGTAGCAGCAGATATCAGGATGGGGGCACAGGATGGGGGCAACACTTACAAGGATGGGGGCGCAGGATGGGGGCAGCACATACCAGGATGGGGGGACCACAAAACAGGATGGGGCAGCACATACCAGGATGGGGCGCAGGATGGGGGCGGCACATACCCAGATGGGGGAGCAGGATGGAGGCAGCACAAAACAGGATGGGAGGCCGGATGGAGGGAGCACATACTAGAATTGGGGGAGCACATATCAGTATGGAGACAGCACATACCAGGTTGGGGGTGCAGGATGGGGGCAGCACATACCAGGATGGGGGCGCAGGATGGGAGCAGCACATACCAGGATTGGGGCAGCACATAGCAGAATAGGGGCAGCACGTAACAGGATTGGGGCAGCTCATACCAGGATGGAGGCAGCACATACCAGGATGGGGGCGCAGGATGGGGACAGCACATATTAAGATGGGGGCAACACATACCAGGATGGGGGCAGCACTTACTAGGATGAAGGCGCAGGATGGGGGCAGCACATACCAGGTTGGGGGTGCAGAATGTTGTGCAGCACATACCAGGATGGGGAGCGGGATGGGGGCAGCACATATCAGGATGGGGGCGGAGGATAGAAGCAGCACTTGACAGGATGGGGGAGCAGGATGAGGCAGCACATACCAGGATGGGGATGCAGGATGGGGGCAGCACATACCAGCATGGGGACAGCACATAATAGGATGGGGGAGCAGGATGTGGGAAGCACATAACAGGATGGGGGGTGCACGTAACAGAGTGGGGGAGCACATAACAGGATGGGGAGTAAAAAACAGGATTTTGGAGCACAAAACAGGATGGGGCGCAGAATGGGGGATCATGTAACAGGATGGGGATGCACATAATAGGATGGGGATGCACAGATCACGATGGGGGAGCAGGAGGGGGCACACATAACAGGATGGGGAGAACATAACAGGATGGGGGCGCAAGATGGGGCAGCACATAATAGGATGAGGGAGCATGATGGGGGCAGCACATACCAGGATGGGAGAACACATAGCAGGATGTGGGAGCAGGATGGAGCAGCACATACCAGGATGGGGATGCAGGATGGGGGCAGCACATACCAGCATGGGGACAGCACATAATAGGATGGGGGAGCAGGGTGTGGGAAGCACAAAACATGATGGGGGTGCACGTAACAGAGTGGGGGAGCACATAACAGGATGGGGAGCAAAAACCAGGATTTTGGAGCACAAAACAGGATGGGGGCGCAGAATGAGGGATCATGTAACAGGATGGGGATGCACATAATAGGATGGGGGTGCACAGAACACGATAAGGGAGCAGGAGGGGGCACACATAACAGGATGGGGAGCACATAACAGGATGGGGGCGCAAGATGAGGCAGCACATAATAGGATGAGGGAGCATGATGGGGGCAGCACATACCAGGTTGGGAGAACACATAGCTGGATGTGGGAGCAGGATGGGGCAGCACATACGAACATGGAGGTGCACATAACAGTATGGGGGTGCACATTACAGGATGGGGAGCAGGATGAGGGTGCACATACAAGATTGGAGGTAGCACATACTATGATGGGGGTGCACATAACAGGATGGGGGTGCACATAACAGGATGGGGGCAGCACATACCAGGATGGGGGCACAGGATGATGGCCACACATACCAGGATGGGGGCAGCACATACCAGGATGGGGCACAGGAAGGGGGCAGCACATACCAGGATGGGGGTGCAGGATAGAAGCAGCACATGACAAGATGGGGGAGCAGGATGGGGGCAGCACATACTAGGATGGGGGGAAGCATATTCCAGGATGGGGGAGCATATACCAGGATGGGGGCAGCACATATCAGGATGGGGGCGCAAAATGATGGCAGCACATACCAGGATGGGGGCAGCACATACCAGGATGGGGCACAGGAAGGGGGCAGCACATACCAGGATGGGGGTGCAGGATAGAAGCAGCACATGACAAGATGGGGGAGCAGGATGGGGGCAGAACATACCAGGATGGGGGAGCAGGATGGGGGCAGCACGTACCAGGATGGGTGCAGCACATACCAGGATGGGGGCGCAAGATGGTAGCAGCAGATATCAGGATGGGGGCACAGGATGGGGGCAACACTTACAAGGATGGGGGCGCAGGATGGGGGCAGCACATACCAGGATGGGGGGACCACAAACCAGGATGGGGCAGCACATAACAGGATGGGGCGCAGGATGGGGGCAGCACATACCCGGATGGGGGAGCAGGATGGAGGCAGCACAAAACAGGATGGGAGGCCGGATGGAGGGAGCACATACTAGAATTGGGGGAGCACATGTCAGGATGGAGACAGCACATACCAGGATGGGGGTGCAGGATGGGGGCAGCACATACCAGGATGGGGGCGCAGGATGGGAGCAGCACATACCTGGATTGGGGCAGCACATAGCAGAATAGGGGCAGCATGTAACAGGATTGGGGCAGCTCATACCAGGATGGAGGCAGCACATACCAGGATGGGGGCGCAGGATGGGGACAGCACATATTAAGATGGGGGCAACACATACCAGGATGGGGGCAGCACTTACCAGGATGAAGGCGCAGGATCGGGGCAGCACATACCAGGTTGGGGGTGCAGAATGCTGTGCAGCACATACCAGGATGGGGAGCGGGATGGGGGCAGCACATACCAGTATGGGGGCGCAGGATAGAAGCAGCACTTGACAGGATGGGGGAGCAGGATGGGGCAGCACATACCAGGATGGGGATGCAGGATGGGGGCAGCACATACCAGCATGGGGACAGCACATAATAGGATGGGGGAGCAGGATGTGGGAAGCACATAACAGGATGGGGGTGCACGTAACAGAGTGGGGGAGCACATAACAGGATGGGGAGCAAAAAACAGGATTTAGGAGCACAATACAGGATGGGGGCGCAGAATGGGGGATCATGTAACAGGATGGGGATGCACATAATAGGATGGGGGTGCACAGAACACGATAGGGGAGCAGGAGGGGGCACACATAACAGGATGGGGAGACCATAACAGGATGGGGGCGCAAGATGGGGCAGCACATAATAGGATGAGGGAGCATGATGGGGGCAGCACATACCAGGATGGGAGAACACATAGCAGGATGTGGGAGCAGGATGGGGCAGCACATACGAACATGGAGGTGCACATAACAGGATGGGGGTGCACATAGCAGGATGGGGAGCAGGATGAGGGTGCACATACAAGATTGGGGGCAGCACATACTAGGATGGGGGTGCACATAACAGGATGGGGATGCACATAACAGGATGGGGGTGCACATACCAGGATGGGGGCAGCACAAAACAGGATGGGGCACCGAATGGGGGCAGCACATACTAGGATGGGGGGAAGCATATTCCAGGATGGGGGAGCATATACCAGGATGGGGGCAGCACATATCAGGATGGGGGTGCAAAATGATGGCAGCACATACCAGGATGGGGGCAGCACATACCAGGATGGGGCACAGGAAGGGGGCAGCACATACCAGGATGGGGGTGCAGGATAGAAGCAGCACATGACAAGATGGGGGAGCAGGATGGGGGCAGCACATACCAGGATGGGGGAGCAGGATGGGGGCCGCACATACCAGAATGGGTGCAGCACATACCAGGATGGGGGCACAAGATGGTAGCAGCAGATATCAGGATGGGGGCACAGGATGGGGGCAACACTTACAAGGATGGGGGCGCAGGATGGGGGCAGCACATACCAGGATGGGGGACCACAAACCAGGATGGGGCAGCACATACCAGGATGGGGCGCAGGATGGGGGCAGCACATACCCGGATGGGGGAGCAGGATGGAGGCAGCACAAAACAGGATGGGAGACCGGATGGAGGGAGCACATACTAGAATTGGGGGAGCACATATCAGGATGGAGACAGCACATACCAGGATGGGGGCGCAGGATGGGGGCAGCACATACCAGGATGGGGGCGCAGGTTGGGAGCAGCACATACCAGGATTGGGGAAGCACATAGCAGAATAGGGGCAGCATGTGACAGGATTGGGGCAGCTCATACCAGGATGGAGGCAGCACATACCCGGATGGGGGCGCAGGATGGGGACAGCACATATTAAGATGGGGGCAACACATACCAGGATGGGGGCAGCACTTACCAGGATGAAGGCGCAGGGTGGGGGCAGCACATACCAGGTTGGGGGTGCAGAATGTTGTGCAGCACATACCAGTATGGGGAGCGGGATGGGGGCAGCACATACCAGGATGGGGGCGCAGGATAGAAGCAGCACTTGACAGGATGGGGGAGCAGGATGGGGCAGCACATACCAGGATGGGGATGCAGGATGGGGGCAGCACATACCAGCATGGGGACAGCACATAATAGGATGGGGGAGCAGGATGTGGGAAGCACATAACAGGATGGGGGGTGCACGTAACAGAGTGGAGGAGCAAAAAACAGGATTTTGGAGCACAAAACAGGATGGGGGCGCAGAATGGGGGATCATGTAACAGGATGGGGATGCACATAATAGGATGGGGGTGCACAGAACACGATGGGGGAGCAGGAAGGGGCACACATAACCGGATGGGGAGAACATAACAGGATGGGGGCGCAAGATGGGGCAGCACATAATAGGATGAGGGAGCAAGATGGGGGCAGCACATACCAGGATGGGAGAACACATAGCAGGATGTGGGAGCAGGATGGGGCAGCACATACGAACATGGAGGTGCACATAACAGGATGGGGGTGCACATAACAGGATGGGGAGCAGGATGAGGGTGCACATACAAGATTGGGGGCAGCACATACTAGGATGGGGATGCACATAACAGGATGGGGGTGCACATAACAGGATGGGGGCAGCACATACCAGGATGGGGGCGCAGGATGATGGCCACACATACCAGGATGGGGGCAGCACAAAACAAGATGGGGCACCGAATGGGGGCAACACATATTATGATGGAGGGAAGCATATTCCAGGATGGGGGAGCATATACCAGGATGGGGGCAGCACATATCAGGATGAGGGTGCAAAATGATGGCAGCACATACCAGGATGGGGGCAGCACATACCAGGATGGGGCGCAGGATGGGGGCAGCACATACCAGGATGGGGGTGCAGGATAGAAGCAGCACATGACAGGATGGGGGAGCAGGATGAGGGCAGCACATACCAGGATGGGGGAGCAGGATGGGGGCAGCACATACCAGGATGGGTGCAGCACATGCCAGGATGGGGGCGCAAGATGGTAGCAGCAGATATCAGGATGGGGGCACAGGATGGGGGCAACACTTACAAGGATGGGGGCACAGGATGGGGGCAGCACATACCAGGATGGGGGGACCACAAACCAGGATGGGGCAGCACATACCAGGATGGGGGCGCAGGATGGGGGCAGCACATACCCGGATAGGAGAGCAGGATGGAGGCAGCACAAAACAGGATGGGAGAACAGATGGAGGGAGCACATACTAGAATTGGGGGAGCACATATCAGGATGGAGA
Source organism: Phyllobates terribilis (assembly GCF_046119375.1). NCBI lineage: Eukaryota > Metazoa > Chordata > Amphibia > Anura > Dendrobatidae > Phyllobates > Phyllobates terribilis. The sequence continues at coordinate 94,643,401 of NW_027362761.1, read as the reverse complement.
CAGCACATATAAGGATGGAGGCACAAGATGGGGGCAGCACATACCAGGATTGGGGCAGCTCATACCAGGATGGAGGCAGCACATACCAGGACTGGGGCGCAGGATGGGGACAGTACATACCAGGATAGGGGAGCACATACCAGGGTGGGGGCAGCAAATACCAGGATGGGGGTGCACATAAAAGGACGGGGGTGCACATAACAGGATGGGGGAGAAGGATGAGGGTGCACATAACAGAATGGGGGCAGCACATACCAGGATGGGGGCGTATGATGACGACAGGATGGGGCACCGAAGGGGGGCAGCACATACCAGGATGGGGGAGCACATACCAGAATGGGAGCAGCACATGCCAGGATGGGGGCGCAAGATGGTAGCAGCACATGTCAGGATGGGGGTAGAGGATGGGGGCAACACATACAAGGATGGAGACACAGGATGGGGGCAGCACATGCCAGGATGGGGAAGCATAAACCAGGATGGGGGCAGCACATATCAGGATTGTGGCGCAGAATGGGGGCAGCAGTACCCAGGATGGGGGCAGCGCATACGAGAATGGGGCACAGGATGGGGGCAGCACATATCAGGATGGGAGAGCAGGATGGGAGCAGCACATGAAGGGATGGGGGAGCAGGAGGGAGCAACACATACTCGGATGGGGACGCAGGATGGGGGCAGCACATAATAGGATGGCGGATCAGGATGTGGGTAGCACATAACAGGATGGGGGAGCAGGATGGAGGCAGCACATACCAGGATGGGGGCAGCACATACCAAGATGGGGGCAACACATACCAGGATTGGGGCAGCACAAAATAGGATGGGGCACTGAATGGCGGCAGCACATACCAGGATGGGGGAGCACATACCAGGATGGGGGCAGCACATGCCAGGATGGGGGCACAAGATGGGGGCAGCACATATCAGAATGGGGGCACAGGATGGGGGCAGCACATACCAGGATGGGGGAGAATATACCAGGATGGGGGCAGCACATATCAGGATGGGGGCTCAGAATGGGGCAGCACATTCCAGGATGGGGGCAGTACATACCAGGAAGGGGCACAGGATGGGGGCAGCACATACCATAATGGGGGTGCAGGATAGAAGCAGCACATGACAGGATGGGGGAGCAGGATTGGGGCAGCACATACCAAGATGGGGACACATGATGGGACAGCACTTACCAGGTTGGGGGCAGCACATAATAGGATGGGGGAGCAGGATGTGGGCAGCACATAATAAGATGGTGGAGCAGGATGGGGGCAGCACAAAACAGGATGGGGAACTGAATGGGGGCAGCACATACCAGGATGGGGACAGCACAAGCAAGATGGGGCACCGAATGGGGGCAGCACATATCAGGATAGGGGCAGCACATGCCAGGATCGGGGTGCAGGATGGGGGCAGCACATATCAGGATGGGGGCAGCACATACCAGGATGGAGAAAGCACATACCAGGATGGGAGTGCACATAACAGGATGGGGGAGGAGGATCGGCGTGCACATAAGAGGATGGGGGCAGCACATAACAGGATGGGGGAGCAGGATGAGGGCAGCACACCCCAGGATGGGGAGCACATAACAGGATGGGGGTGCACATAATAGGATGGGGGAGAAGGATGGAGGCAGCACATACCAGGATGGGTGAGCAGGATGGGGATTCACGTAACAGGATGGCGGTGCACATAACTGGATGGGGGAGCATATCACCGGATTGGGGACCAGTATAGTGGAGCATGGACCAGGATGGAGACCATATACCAATATAAATGCTCACCACCCGGGCGTAGAACGGGTTCAATAGCTAATATTTAAATCACCAGATATCAACAACCATGATAATGTCTTATGTTTTGTTTGGTATATTTATTCATTTCTAATATGTATATCTGCATATATTTCTGGTATCAAATACATGAAAGTTTGCTGCTCTTCACTAAATGTCAAGTTAATATACTCTACTCTTAAAAATTTAGGGATATTTGGATTTCTGGCAAATTTTAAGGAAAACGTAAAAAGCTCACAGTGATATTTTATCATGAAAGTAGGGCATTTAGGTAGAAGCATGCAAAGGTGAGTTTCTCATCTCAAACAATTTATTGAAACAAAAGGTAAAAATCATAAGGTAAAAATATATTGTGAAAAATTAGGAAATACAATTAAAGAAGAAAAAATATATTTCTTAGAAGACCTGCACATTAACAATATTTTCAGTATTTTTAAATGTTTGCAATAAACCCTGTGAGTTTCAAGAAGTTTTAATGTAATTTATTACAAGCATTTTGGTAGTTTTTTTTTGTGACACTACAGCAAAAGTTGGGTGGGAATAGTTTTATTCTCACCTGGTTGTGATTGCTCAAAATGTATTAATTTAATTTATTAACCCCTCAATTAATAAGACAATTTTAATCTCAAGAACCAATATGCTTTTTTTGTTTGTTTGTGTTTTTTGCTTCCTCACATTCAGTCAGCCATAACTTTTTATTTTTAAGGGAACATACCTTCGTTTAGGCTATTTATCATCATAGACCACCAGGAAAATTAGCAATAACTTCTCAAAATCCTTTTACCACCAGAAAAGCTAGAAGTATAATTAGCAGTGCTCTACTCCAGCAAGGATGATAATAGCCCATTTATAGCCACGGAAGAAAAGAGATATTGGCAATAATAACTATGGATGAGCAGACCCGTGGAAGTTCAGTGTTCTGGTACCCGACCGGAAAATAATTGAGACCCGGACGTTGGATCTGGGGGAAAAAATCTCTTCCTCTCTCTTCCTCCTCCTTTCCCTCTCCCTCACCATCTCCGTCTTCCTCTCTCTGCAACGGACTTCCGGGAGAAGTCCGTGTTCGGAGTTTAGCTCATCTCTAATAATGACCAATTATATACTGTATGCCAGCAGGAAAGATGACATTTACTGCCTATATGGTGAAATAATTCTCAAAAAACAGCCATGACATAGATGGAGATGGATCTATAGTTAGATAAGTTTGGACCTGGAACTATATTGTTCCTGTTTTTTTTTTTTATTCATACACTTAAAAGTGAGGAAACTGACAAGCATAGCTAAAATAATGAGAGATTCCACTGCCAATTACAGAATAGGCAACACAATAAGACAATTTAGAAACCCCTACAGCTGTCTGCTTTCAGATCGGGCACTTGAACACCAGTTATATCTCAGTTTTTCAGATTAAGGGGCAATCCCAAGATGTGATACATCCTCTTTAGAATCCTCATCGAGTTTAGAGTTTTAAATCAGAGCCTTAAAATGGATTTACAAGTTATCTGTTACAAATCCTGCTGTTCTCATTGTGAGACTACCAAAAGGGTATTCTGCCATGTGAAAGCTGATATTGGAGTCATACGCTACAATATTTAATGTCATGAATCTGTAGATTTTACTAAAAAAAATTGTATAACCAATTTTAAATATTTATACACTAGATGGTGGCCTGATTCTAACGCATCGGGTATTCTAGAATATGTATGCGGAGTCACATGACCACATAGGCGGTGTCAGCCCTGCTATCTCCCGACGGCATAATTATTATTATTTTAAATCCGGCGCCAATTGGCCGGAGAGCGTGTTTAAATTTGGCGCCAAAATCGCTGATTGGTCGCGGCAGGTGCGGGTACTTCCGCTGCTAGCGCCGGTCATCTCCCGACGGCAAGTGTGAAGGGAGGACCGGGGAGCGGCGCCGCTTAGGCCGCCGGTCGGGGTACTTCTGCTGCTATCGCCGCTCATCTCCTGGCTGCATCGCCGCTGACCTCCGTGCGGCAGATGAGCCGCTAACGGCCGCCATATTGTTCTGAAATCCCGCGTCGCTGATTGGCCGCGGCCGGACCAATCAGCGACGCGGGATTTCCTGGGCGGACAGACAGACAGGATAAGCCGATTATATATATTAGATGCGCAATATGAGAAATGTAACTCCAAGAAATGTAAAGTATTTGAAGGGAACTGTCACCAGGCTTTTGCAATCCATTTTGAGAGCTGCATGATATAGGGGCGGAGACCCTGATTCCAGCAATGTATCACTTACTGGGCTGCTTGTTATAGTTTTGATAAAATCACTGATATTTTCTGCTGAAGATCTAGCAGTTCTTTGAATGCTCAGCTCTGTATAACCCGGCCTACACCACTGATTGGCAGCTTTCTGCTTATGCATAGTGTACACTAAAAAACTGCCAATCAGTGATAGGGGTGGCTCATACACAGCTCATAAATATAGACAACTATCTGGCAGCAGGTTTACTAGTCCATTAGTGATAATCGCCTGCTGATAAACCAATGAATTTATGAAAGCTACGTGAAGGCATCCTAGCAAGTGGCACATCGCTGGAATCAGGGACTCTATTCCTAGATTATGCTGCTCTCAGATTAGGTGTCAAAAAACTGGTGACATATTAACAACTTTAGAAATTTGTTTTTTCAAATTGAAGATGATGTTACTACGAAATTAGACGCATGGCTAGAATCCCCCCCCACCTCAATAAAAACCTGCCATGCAAAAAAATCTGAACATACATAATGTGGCTTCTGTATTCACAATTGTAGCACCCATAAAATATTAACATTTGTATTAGGCCTTTGTAAATAATTAGAATAAAAATTATGCAACTTGAAAGGTTTAATTTCAACACATACAATATTAGATACTGATGTTACTCGTGAAAAAAAGTGCCATTTTAATTAGAGATGAGAGAATCGACTCAATACAAATCAAATTTTATGAAATTCAAATGTCTTGACTATGATGCTAAGCCACTTCCGAGGTCTAGAACCAGGAGAGTACAGTACGTCATAAACAGAGGGGAGAGACAAAATCGTAGTCAGATCACAGTCTGAGATCAGTATTCCAAGGTCAGAGTGCATCAAGGCAAAAGGGGTAATATAAACAGGTAGTCAAAAGGCAAATCCAAGGTCTGGCAACAAAGATCAGAATATCCAGCTTACAGAGCAGAGTAACAAACTACTGAGCTGAAAGCATCAACTGGCTATAGTCCCAGCATAGCCAGCCAGCTAAATAGCTAACCAATCACCCCGAAAGGGCTACACCTGGAGGGTTTCCAGCAGGTTGGCCTGATTCGGAAACAGTGATACAAAATATAATTTTTTTGTATGGGGAGAAGGTGTGTAGAGCAAGTTTATTTTTATTTTTTAAAAACTATTTTTCATTTCATTTCATTTTTAGTTTCATAGGGAACTTGAATCTGCAATTGTATGTTTTCTTATAATATATACTGCAATACTTCAGCGTATAATAAAAATCATGGTTTCCATAAAGCGGGCAGGGGTTTTAGCGTGTATCAATGGTAAGAAGATGCTCAGAGGAAGGTGTGGGGATCAGCGAGCAGCAGAGGCAGCCGGTGAGGTAAGTCTTAGATTTTTATCCTTTTGCCATCCTGCCGCAGTTTTGCTGAATTTGCACAGAGCAATTTACACAAAAAATCCAAAGAATGCAAATTTTGTAGAATTCAAGAGCAAGAGGAATTCAATTCCATTTGAACATTTTTGCCTATATTCAAATTTACTGAATTCATGATCAATTCATATCCATATCAGGTCTCAAGTGTGCACAATAACAAGTCTTTTCTCTTAAATATCACTGACAGACACTTCTTCACTTTATCAGAAAATAGGGGACTACTCATTCATATTTGTTATGAATTAGACTTTAACCCCTTTACCCCCGAAGGTGGTTTGCACATTAATTACCAGGCCAATTTTTACAATTTTGACCACTGTCACTTTATGAGGTAATAACTCTGGAACACTTCAACGGATCCCACTGATTGTGAGAATGTTTTTTCGTGACATATTGTACTTCATGGTAGTGGTAAAATCTCTTCAATATGACTTACGTTTATTTGTAAAAAAATCTGAAATTTGGTAAAAATTTAGAAAATTTCGCAATTTTCAAAATTTGAATTTTCATGCCATTAAATCAAAGAGATATTCCACACAAATAGTTAATAAATAATATTTCCCACATGTCTACTTTACATCAGCACAATTTTGGAACAAAAAGTTTTTTTGGTTATGAAGTTATAAGGGTTAAAATTTGACCAGCGATTTCTCATTTTTCCAGCAAAATGTACAAAACCCTTTTTTAGGGACCACATCACATTTGAAGTCATTTTGGGTGGCCTTTATGATAGAAAATACCCAAAAGTGACACCATTCTAAAAACTGCACCCATCAGTGTGCTCAAAACCACATTCAAAAAGTTTATTAAACTTACAGGTGCTTCACAAGAATTTTTCGAATGTGGAAGAAAAAAATTAACATTTATTTTTTTTCTCAAAAATGTTACTTTAGAAACAATTTTTTTTTATTTTTGCAATGATAACAGGAAAAAATGGACCACAAAATTTATTGTGTGATTTCTCCTGAGTAAGCTGATACCCCATATGCGGGTGAAAACCACTGTTTGGGCACACGGCAGGGTTCGGAAGGGAAGGAGTGCCATTTGATTTTATGAATGTAAAATTTGTTTGTATAATTAGCGGACGCCATGTTGTGTTTGAGGAGCCCCTGATGTGCCTAAACAGTAAAAAAAAAACACAAGTGACAACATTTTGGAAACTAGACCCCTCAGGAAACTTATCTAGATGTGCAGTGAGCACCCTGAAACCCAAGGTGCTTCACAAAAGTTTATAACATTCAGCCGTAAAAATAAAATTTTCACATTTTTCCCACAAAAATGTTTTTCAGCCCCTAATTTTACATTTTCATAAGTGTAACAGGGAAAATTGCACCATGAAATTTGTTGTGCAATTTCTCCTGAGTAAGCCGATACCTCATATGTGGGGGAAAACCACTGTTTGGGCGCATGGCAGGGTTCGGAAGGGAAGGAGCGCCATAAGATTTTTTTAATGTAAAATTTGCTTGAATAATTAGCGAACGCCATGTCGTGTTTGGGGAGCCCCTGATGTACGTAAACAGTGGAAACCCCCCACAAGTGACACCATTTTGGAAACTAGACCCCTCAGCAAACTTATCTAGATGTGTAGTGAGCACCTTAAAGCACAAGGTGCTTCACAGAAGTCTATAACATTCAGCATAAAAATAAAATTTTCACATTTTTCCCACAAAAATGTTTTTCAGCCCCCAATTTTGCATTTTAATAATGGTAACATGAGAAATTGCACCATTCAATTTGATGTGCAATTTCTTCTGATTACGCCGATACCCCATATGTGGAGAAAGCTACTGTTTAGGCGCACGGCAGGGTTCAGAAGAGAAGGAGCACTATGTGACTTTTTGAATGCAAAATTGGCTGGAATCGAGAGCGGACATCATGTTGCGTTTGAAGAACCCCTGATGCGTCTAAACAGTGGAAACTCCCCACAAGTGACCCCATTTTGGAACTAGAGCCCACAAGGATTTTATCAAGGGGTATAGTGAACATTTTGAACCCAGAGGTACAACACAAAATTTGATAACATTAGGTCATCATATTGAATAAGTTATCATTAGTTTTGAGCGCAAGTGCTCGCTACTTGAGTTTGCATCGGGTACTCGGGTATGCACCAAGTATCGCGGGTGCTCGAGTGCCCATCCCACATGTTTCACGGTTGTTAGACACCCAAAAAAAAACATTCGGGGATTGCCCATACATGGCAGACAATTCCCGTGTGTTTTTTTGGCTGTATAAAAGACACTAAACATATGGGGTGGAGACTCGAGCATGTCACTCGAGCACCCGCGATACTCTGTGCATACTCGAGCACCTGATGCAAACTCAAGTAACGAGCGCTTGCTCTCAACACTAGTCACCATATTGTCGTAATTTTTTTTCACTTTTGAAAAAATCCCAACACAACCCTAACCCCAACCCTAATACAACCCCAACTTTAGCACAACCCTAACCCCAACCCTAATACAACCCTAACCCTAGCAAAACCCTAACCCTAGCAAAACCCTAACCCTAGCACAACCCTAACCCTAACACAACTCTAACCCTAACACAACCCTAACCCTAGAACAACCCTAACCCTAACACAACTCTAACCCTAACACAACCCTAACCATAGCACAGCCCTAACCCTAGCACAACCCTAACCCTAGCACAATCCTAACCCTAGCATAACCCTAAACCTAGAGTTTACTATTTACGCTGTTCCTCGTGCGGTATAAGTAATTAGACGACTTTATTCTTCAGGTCACTGCGATTACAGCAATACCAGATTTATATTGGGCTTTTATGATTGACAGCTGTCACACACTAAAAATTCCATTTTTTTGCAAAGACTAGTTTTTGCATCGCCATATTTTGAGAGCTATAATTTTTCCAGATTTCTGCCGACAGAGTCATGTAAGGGCATGTTTTTTGTGGGACAAGTTGACGGTTTTCTTGGTACCATTTTTGGGCACACAAGATTTTCTAATCGCTTTCTATGTCGATTTTTGGGAGGCAGAATAAAGAAAAGCCAACAATTCAGAAATTTATTTATTTTTTTATGCCGTTACGCGTGTAGTAAAATTGATAAGACAGCGTTAATCTTCGGGTCAGTATGTTTACAGCGGTACCATATTTATATAATTTTTTATGTTTTGGCGCTTTTACACAATAAAAACTATTCTATAGAAAAAATATTTTTTTTGCATTGCTTTATTCTGAGAGCTATAACTTTTTTATTTTTTGGCTGATGGAGCTGTATTGTTGCTTGGGACAAGATGACGTTTTCAGTGGTACCATTTGTATTTACATTCGTCTTTTTGATCGCGTTTTATTCAATTTTTTGTTTTGCGGTATGATGATAAAGCATAGTTTTTTTGCTTCGTTTTTTATTTTTTTTTAATGTGTTCACTAAAGGGGTTAACTAGTGGGACAGTTTTATAGGTCAGGTCTATACAGATGCGGCGATACCAAATATATGTACTTTTATTGTTTTTTTTTTCATTATGATATTTATTTATGGGTACAGTATATTTTTATTTTTATGGATTATTTTTTCATTTTTTTTATATTTTTTTAAAAAAATTTTCACTTTCCGACACTTTTTGTATTAACTTTTACACTTTATCACACTATGAGACTTTCATTTTTTGCAGGCTGATCGCTTGCACAACAAAAGGATCATCCCCTATGCTGTGCAGGCTGCAGCCCCTTCACACACAAGTTAGGTAGATTATGCACTGAGCACGATCTTCCTACCTTGCTGAAGCATGGTGACCTGAATGTCATCATGACTATATCAGGTCACCATAGCAACTATCCGAACCCGTCATACACAGCTCGGGACGCCGGAGAGAGGAAAGAGGCACGCTTATACCAGTGCCTGGACCAGAAATGCAGCGATCGACTTCAGTTGCAGCATTTCGGGGGATAATGTGCTGAGATCGGTGCGGCACCACTCCTATCCCATAGTACCGGGTGTCAGCTGTGACAATCAGGTGACACCCAGCGGCGATCGCGTCCGCACAGCCTCTGTGCGGGCACAATTGCCAGGGCGTAATAATACGTATCTGGTTTAATAGGCCCAGGGCGCAGATACGTATTATTACGCCCCACATCAGAAAGGGGTTAAAGGGAAGGTGCCATAAAAAAATATTTTTTTTCAACATTTGAAAAAAATGTAAAATATTAATGTTTTCATTAAAAACAATTATTATTTGGTTTTAATGAAGTAAAATATGAAAAATAATTTAAAAAGGTTTCATATTTTCCACTTTTAACCACTAGGGGGAGCAGCTGCTGAAATTTGCCATGAAAACCTAGTATAGTGCTAGCTGCAGTAAATGTTGGCCAGATCTGCTCACTGGTGTGTGATGTCACTACTTTCCTCACCTTCTGGGTGTTTGCAAAAGGATATGAAAGGATTAAGTTTAGAATCACCGTGCGGAGCCATTTTGTTGGTGATTGCCAGTAATACTTACAAGTACACTGTCACCAAGGACGGCCGGCAGCACCGATTCTGTTAGATGGTGCTGCTAGCTATATCATAAGCTGGGGTTAGATATGTGGAGTGAATCACATGTGTGATTAGATATGCTTAGGGTATGTACCCACAATGCGCCCCAGACGCTGCAGAAGAGCCGCCGGCGGATATGCAAATGAGCGGCGGCTTCTTTTTTTTCACATGCGGCATTTCCTCATAGAGGTTTGGTCTATTGGGAAAGTCCACTAGCGGACCTGCAAGAGAAATTGACATGCTGTAGTCTGGAAAGACGTGCCACATGTCAGTTTCCGCAGGTGTGCCGCAGACGCATAGTGGACATGGGATTTCTACAAATTCCATCCACTATCCTGTAACATCTGACAGCTGCGGGTTTGATGCTGCATAAGTCAAACCCACAGCGGCTCCGGATCGTCTGCACACACCCTTAGAGTAACTCGCCCTGGGATTAGAAACAGGGCCCAGTCTAGTGTATCACATGATGGTATGAGATATTGGACTCAGCGGAGTGTATCACACAGAATGGGATTAGATACACAGTATCTATTATATGCAATGTGTGACACTGCTCCGTCCACTTCTATGTAAGCAGTGCTGTAATGTGTGACCCCGCTCTGTCTACGTCTATGGGAGCAGTGGTGTAATGTGTGACCCTTCTCTGTCTTCGTCTATGGGAGCAGTGGGGTAATGTGTGACCCTGCTCTATCCACTACATTACTACTCCAATAGAAGTAGACAAGCGGGGTCACACATTACACCATTGCTCCCATAGAAGTGGACGGAGCAATATCACACATTACACCACTGTTCCCATCGAAATATGTTACCCTGCTCTGTCCATTTCTATGGGAACAGTGGTTAAATGTAATGTGAGACCCCGCTCTGTCTACAGCTATGGGAACAATGGTATAATGTGTGATCCCGCTCTGTCCACTACATTATTTCTCTCATAGAAGTGGACAGAGCAGGGTCACATTATTTGCCCCCTCATTCCCCAAAAAAATCAGTGAGGTCATGGAAGAGCATATCTCATAACTTTGCAACCCTTACAAAGTCATTACAAAGTAATGGGCCACATAGTGCTCCACAGTATAATGGCCTCACATAGTGCTCCACAGTATAATGGCCTCACATAGTGCTCCACAGTATAATGGCCTCACATAGTGCTCCACAGTTTATTGTGCACCACACATAGTGCACCATACAGTATAATGGCAACACATAGTGCTCCACAGTATAATGTCCCCAGATAGTCACCCTGGTGGGCATTGCATACACAGCTCTACCCCTATGTAAGTTAATAGTGATATAACAGAGCTGTGTGTGTTAATATGTTCAGAGCACAGTAGTGTGACCATTTCTCTGCTGTGCCCTGAACATGGTGACGAGCGGTGATCTGCAGCCTGTACTGTACTACTTATGTCAGACTGCGATCCCCATTCCTCGCCACCGATACTCACCTCACCCAGACCTCCACTCCCGGCCACTCATTTCCTTGGCAGATCCTGTCATAGCATGCACTGAACAGTGTGGGCGGTGACAAAAGGAAACTGGAGCTTGCAACAATGCAGTAGGCATCAAAAAAATTACGCTGATTTCCTCCAACAGCTGTGACCTGGACAGCCCAGGGGGCATACCCAGATCATAGCTGGAGGCAGCCACAATGTGTGAATGTAGACTCCTATGTACAGGTGTGTAAGTGTCCTTACACACCAGCAAATGCAAATGGCAGCCCCCAGTGGTTGAATAAAAAATAATAAAAAAAAATGTTAAAACAGTGAATTTAATTTTGTATTAAAAATATATGATTTGATTATATAATCAAAAATAAAAAAATTACAGCACCTTCCCTGTAACTAAGCTTCAATTTATTCCCACTGTAATCTTGCTAGTGACAATTTATAGCCAGCCTTATCTACTTGAGTAAAAGCTAGGAACACACGTTTCAATCATTTCTATTTACCTCCTGGGGTGCCTATGTTTAACCATTAACATCTCTATGATTTGTGTAGCCTATGGAGGGTATTTCAAGGATATAAGTAACTAGCTATTGAACCCGTTCTACACACGGGTGGTAAGCATTTTTATTGGTACATATTTGTGCTATGTTAAAGGGAACTTGTCACCAGAAATAACGCTGTTAGGCTATGTGCCCACGATGCAGATTTGAAGCAGAAATTTTCTGAGCATTTCTGCATCTCCTTGGCAGAAAAAACGCATGCAGATTTTACATACATTTTTTCAGCGTTTTTACATGCGTTTATGTATGCATTTTTTTTCAAGCGATTTTCAGCATCACTTGGAAAAGGGCTTGACAAGTTGGTCACACAATATAAATCCATGCAACTGGCATGGATTTATATTGTTTAACCAACTTATGAGAAGATTTCTACTTCAAATGCTGAATCTAAAGTAAAATAATGAATTAAAAAGTGCAAAGAAATAAAAAACCTTATATTCACCTCTCCGGCAGCCCCCGGTCTCCTCCCGGCCGCGTCCTCCCTCCTCGGCATCCCGCAGTGTACTGGAAGGACCTGGGGTGACGTCATTTAGTCAGCTGATGGTCACGCGACCATCACCTGACCGCTGACGTCAGCGGTCGTGTGACTATCAGCTGACTAAATTACATCACCACAGGTCCTGCAAGTATACTGCGGGACGCCGAGGGGAGAGGACGCGGCCGGGAGGAGACCGGGGGCCACCGGAGAGGTGACTATGAATATTTTTTTTTTATTTTTCACTTTATAATTCTTTTTTAATTTGCAGGTACCATGGTACCCTGGGTAGAGGAGAGTCTCCTCTTCTCCAGACCTGGGCACCATCCGCGCATTCAACTGCATAACATCCGCATGTATACATTCGGATGTTATGCGGTTCAATGCAAGTCAATGGAAATCGTGCCCAAATTGGTTGTGGTTTGGATTTTTCTGCAATGATAATCAGCAGCGGAAATTTCCGCAGCATGTGCACAGCACATGCGGATTATCATTGGGATACATCCCAGACTTCTTACCAAGTGATTTTAATGGGTTTCCATGGAGAAAATGCCACCGCGGAAACGCATTAAATCCGCATCGTGGGCACACAACCTTAAGCTGCAGATATGTGGTTATCTGCAGGTTAACAGCATTATTATGCTGCCCAGAGCCTGCACACAGCCGAATGCAGCGGGGAGAAAATAAACTTTCCTCTCCCCGCCAGCATTCGGTTTGTCATGGGGGCGCGGGCACTGCGGGTTCAGTCATCACTCTGAGAATACAACCGCGCTCCCAACCCTGACAGCCATCCTCAATGTAGAGCCAGTGTCAGTCAGGGGCAGGGGCACGGTCACTGCGGCCGCTCTGTATACACAGAGCAATTACTGGACCGGCGCCGCCTCCGCCCCCATGACTGAAACCAAATTCTGGCTGGAAGAATACTGTAAAGGTGCCAGGCATCATAATAACACTATTAACCTGCATATTAAGCCAATATCTTCAAGTAAATAATGTTATTTCTAGTGACAGGTTCCCTTTAACTTTGTTTTACAGTACTTCAATAAAATGGCGCTAGAGTCAGTGCTTGCACATACCGTGCTTTACAGCACCATTTTTTTGAAGACACGAATTTGCACATACAGTGTCTTCAATAAAATGGAGTCAGAGATCTTGGTATGCTCATGCGCTGACTCCAGAGACATTTTATTGAAGTAATGTACTACAACATCAACATAGCAGTGCACACACGCTGGCCATAGGGATAATGGCGATGGCTGGCACGTGTGCACTGCTATGTTGACATTGTTGTAGAATTCTTCAATAAAATAGCACTGGAGCCAACGCAAGCACATCCTGCGATATCCGGCTCCATTTTCTTGAAGACACTGTGTGCGAATTTGTCTTCAATAAAATGACGCCGAGAACGCGCTATGCTCAGGCGCTAACTCCGGCACCACACTCCTCCTCCAGCCTCGTTCTCCTGACGCCGGATATCGCGGTATGTCATCATGGCCAGCCTCGTCCTCTTCTCAGTCACCTCAAGACACTGGACTGTCTATTAACGCGCCTATACCGGCTTCGGACAGAAGGATACATCCAGCGTTATATTATAGATAATGCACCCCAGTCATATATAGTAGTATAATGCACCCGCATAGTCATATATAGTAGTATAATACACCCCATATTCATACATAGTATAATGCAGCCCAGTCATAAATAGTAGTATAATGCACCCACATAGTCATATATAGTAGTATAATACACCCTATAGTCATACATAGTATAATGCACCCCAGTCATAAATAGTAGTTATAATGCGCCCACATAGTCATATATAGTAGTATAATACACCCCATATTCATACATAGTATAATGCACCTCAGTCATAAATAGTAGTATAATGCACTCACATAGTCATATATAGTAGTATAATACACCCCATATTCATACATAATATAATGCACCCCAGTCATAAATAGTAGTATAATGCACCCACATAGTCATATATAGTAGTATAATACACCCCATATTCATACATAGTATAATGCACCCCAGTCATAAATAGTAGTATAATGCACCCACATAGTCATATGTATTATTGAGCTTAAAGAACACAGCAGCAATAAGAACACATAAGCAAATGCCACATGGATATTCATATTGCTGCAAGTCCCTGGACCGATAAATACCAATCGTCAGGGAAGACTAAAGGGGATAGTGACCAAAAGGTCAGTAAGGACTAGTGATGAGCGAATATGTTCGAAATCCGATCTCAAATGTTAAGTCGGATTTGTGATTGGAAAGGTGAGCAAAATTTGTTAAATTTGGGAAAATCTGTAACGTTCTGCGAATTTACGTCGTTACGTGATTGCAGGCATTTTTTACAGTTTTGCTACCATAGTGCTTGCGTATGATGAGCGGGGAGACATGGCAGATGACTGGGGTGGCTGGTGAAAGCTCAGAACTGGTCAGATCAGCGGCGCGCTGTTTTTTTTTTCCTGTAGGCGGTAACTTTGTCAGGAAAGCGCGGCTAGCCAATCATAGCGCAGGAAGCATCCATAGTGTCCCAGACACAAGGGCTTCTGCAATTGGCTGCTGAAATCACACGTCCTTTCCATATAAAAACAGGCCATGTTCCCTCAGTGCCATTTTATGCATGTCACTGAAGGCGATAGATGCTGCACCTGCACCCAGCTTCTTTGTAATGAAAGATATTAGCTAGATAGATGGGCGCTTCTGTGGAAGTCAGATAGTGTAGATATGTCCTGTGCTGTGTACCTGTTCAATCAACCTTGCAGCCGTTTTTTTTGTTTTTGTGCAATTACTGAGATTCTCACAGAAAGAACAGGGTCTATGGCTCAGAACAGTGCTGTGCATCGGTCGTACTGTGCTCCATGCAGACCTTCAATCTATTTTTGCGCTAATGTGAAAAAGCAAGCCCTTGTAGGCCACTTTTTGTTTTTGTGGAGTTGAAATTCAGCTATCTGCAGAGCTTGTCAGTGCAGAGCTTCTGAATGCACAGAACAAAAATACTTTTTTTCATTTGCTAATATGACAGTGCAAGCTGTGTTAGGCTAAGTGCCCACGAAGCAGAAATACTCCAGATTTTTTCTGCATCTCCCTGGCAGGAAAAACGCATGCGGATTTTACATGCATTTTTCCTGCCAGGTAAAAGCGTTTTTGCATGCATTTCCGCATGCGGGTTGACAAGCGCTTTCCAAGTGATTTTAGCATCACTTGGAAAAGTGCTTGACAACTTGGTCACACTATATAAATCCGTGCATCCAGCATGGATTTATATAGTGTGACCAAGTTAATAGTTAAAAAAAGAATAAAAATGGTAAAAAAATTTAAAAAACAACATTATACTCACCTTCCGATGGCCCCCGGTCTCCTTCTCTGGTGCATCGGGTGTCTTGGGTGTCTCGCGGTGGTGTAAAAGGACCTTCCACGACATCATTTAGTCATGTGACAGGTCACCAGACCGCCGACGTCAGCGGTCGCGTGACCTGTCATATGAATAAATGATGTCATGGAAGGTCCTTTTACACCACCGCGAGCCGCCCAAGACACCGGAGGACGCACCGGAGAAGGAGACCGGGGGCCATCAGTTCCACAGTAAAAAAAAAATACTTTGTACGGTTTGTAACGTTATACAGCAAGCCATATCTTACCTTGTCATTTGGAGCCGCTGAAATTCAGGCGTGTGCAGAGCTGTTGCAGAGGAAAAAATCTATTTTTATTTTGCTAATAGTGTGCTCCTACTACAATATCTGAGCAACATGAGTGGGAAAAATAGGAATTTTTCCTACCGTTAATTACGTTTCCAGGAGTCCATCATGACAGCATGACAGGAGGTAGTTCCTCTGATCCTTTAGGGACAGGAAACACATGGGAAGTTAAAAGCCCTCCCCCCTCACCTCACCCTCAGTGTTTGTACCGACCGCCACACCAGGATGGATGCAACTCTATTTTATTAAATTTACCAATGTTACATTCACATTAGCATGAAGAGTAGGGGAGGGAATATAACGGTGCTGTCATGATGACAGCACGACAGGGGTAATACCAAATCAAACGGTTATTAGGGTGGGACTACTGCTTTAAGGACTTTACAACCATAAGCTAGCTTTTGCCTGGACAGAACATCTAACTTGTAGTGTTTGCTAAAGGTAGATATATTAGACCAAGTTGCTGCTTGGCAGATTTGGTCCACCGATGCTCCTGCCTTATCCACCCAGGATGAGGAGACTGCTCTAGTGGAGTGAGCTCTTATGAAAATTGGAGGGTCCTTTCCTTCTGACTCATATGCAAGAGCGATAGTCTTAGTTATCCATCTTGCCAAAGTTGGTTTAGAGTCTCCTGAATAATGTAGAAACAAATTCGAGTCCTGTCTCCAGGGAGCTGTCACTTCTATATAGTGAACGACTGACCTCTTCACATCCAGTATGAAACAATCTTTCCCTGTCATTTTTTGGAAACTGGCAAAAAGATGGTAGAATTATTCTTCTTGATTCAAGTTTTCATTGGAAACCACTTTGGGGAGGAAAGAGGGATCTAATCTAAAAATCAACCTGTCGTCCAGGATTCTTAGATAAGGATCCAGTACCGAGAGTGCTTTGATCATACCTACCTATTTTGCCATAGTGAGCGCTACTAAAAAGGCTGATTTCATGGAGAGTAGGTCTATCCCTGCCTGCTCCAAAGGTTCAAATGAAGGTTTACATAAGGTTTTCAACAGAACAAAATGGCAGAACAAAATCTCTAACTGTAGGTCTTAGGCAAGAAACTGCTCTGGTGAACCTTGATATTAATGGATGGCCTGCCAAGGGATAGTCCAGGAAAGCTCTAAGGGCAGAGATGTGCACTTTTAATGTATTCGGCCTAAGGCCTTTATCGAATCCCTGTTGGAGGAACTCCAGGATCTTAGGGATGTCGGGATGAACTGAATCTATGACGGAGCCTGTAGTAAAAGAACAAAATTGTTTCCATATCCTGGAATATACTGTAGGGTTGATGTTACCGGCTTTCTGCTAGCCTGCAGAGTTGTGATTACACGGTCCGAGAGGCTTTTAGAGGCTAGGATCTGCCTCTCAGGATCCAAGCCATTAACTGGAGAAGGTGGAGAAGACCAAGTCTTAAGCCAAATCGCACGCCTCGCCGAATTAGAAAGCACAATACTTCTGGAGGCGAACCTAACCGATTCGGCTGATGCGTCAGCCAAAAACTGTGTCACTAGTTTTAACATTGGTAGAGAGTCTGATAGTATCTCTATAGGAGTGTTAGAAACTATGTGATCTAATAGCTCATCTATCCATAGACACATGGCCCTAGCCACAGAGGTAGCCGCTATATTAGCTTTTATAACTGCTGCCGATGTTTCCCAGCATCTCTTCAGCATAGTCTCTGCTTTTCTGTCCATCGCATCTTTTAGACAAGAAGTGTCCTCAAAAGGGATAGAAGTCTTTCTCGCCACTTTTGCAATAGGGATATCAACCTTGGGAATTTCCTCCCACAGCTTGATATCCTCAGGGTTGAATGGGAGCCGAGCCTTAAATTCTCTTGGAATAGTAAGTTTCTTCTCCGTGTCTTCCCATTCTTCTAGAATCATAGCTTTAACGTTCTCATTTACAGGAAAGACCCTGTTTCTTTGTCTTTTAAGACCCGACAACATCTCGTCTTGTTTAGATAGGGGTACGTGAGTGTCTTCAAGATTCATAGTATTCTTCACGGACCTTAATAAGTCATCAATATGCTCTATTGAAAATATATATTTCTTCCTTTCCTCCGAAGGCATCTGGGAGAGAGTTTCCTCCTCCCCTTTCCGACTCCACTCCGAGGGTGAATCCAAATATTCCCTTTCCTCAGATGATTCCTCCATTTCCCACCTAGGTCTCTTATGGCTGGAGGAGGACTGCACAGTCTGGGGTATCTGGGACGTTTGAGCGGGTATGAGTTTGGAAACCGTATTCCAAACTTACTCTCAGATCATGGACCGCATGTCTGTTAGGAATGATGCCTTCTCTTCTTTGAGACTCTCAGCAATGCATTCCTTACATAATTGGTTTTTATAGGAATCCTGCAGCTTAGAGTTACAAGATATACATCTCTGGGATTTCTTAGAGGAGGATCCGGATATCTGGGTTCCTCTATCCTATTTTAAAAGACACATGGGAATTTTTATTTAAAACCCAATTCTACCAAAATTTTGTGGATTGAGGATTATCAAGACGGAGAATACTCACACTACACAGAGACTCTGCTGGGGCTTCTAACCTTATAGGATTAGTATATATTGTGTCAGGGAGTGAGTGTGCAAGAGTACTCTTTTAAAGGGTCTTGCCTGATCCAGGTGGTGTGAGGCACGCCCTCAACAACCGCCACTGCGATTTTCTTGCAGGAGTGTATCCTCCTGCTAGCCAGCGTGCCATGCAGAATCCAGCGTGCGCTCCACCCAGGAACGCATGCGTCCTCATGGAGTGCCCTGCTTGATTCCTTAGGCTGGGAGCTTTCCCAGAGCGCACATCTCCGATATTGCGTGCGTTCCAGCCTGGAACGCACGCGTCATCACGGTGCGCCCCGGAAATAGTCATGCCACTACAAGACGCCTGTGCAAGCCTCATTTCCGACTCTGTACCATGCGCGTTCCCAGCGCGCGCACCGGAAGTTCGGCCGGCGGATCTCGTGCTCTCCTGTCAGAGCGCACCCCTAAGCAGGAAGAAGGGCCTGGAGGCATGGTGTGCGCTCCACCTGGAACTCATACTCCTGAACAGTGAGTCTGCCGGCGGACAGCAGCACGCAGCTGAGAGCCTTCTGTACGAGGGGTGCGGTGCAGCTGGGAGTCCCCTCCACTGACCCGGCTGAGGGACTCCTACCCAGTGGGGTTTCAGCATGGAGCCTTTTGACCAATGGAAAGTCAGAGATTAGTCCCCCCCCCAATCTCCCTAGCTCCAGGTACTTTTCCTTCCTTCTTCTTTCTTTTCTGAACCTCTTCTAACAGCGGCCTGTCCTGCTAGGGACAGGAAAAATACTGAAGGTGAGGTGAGGGGGGAGGGCTTTTAACCTCTCATGTGTTTCCTGTCCCTAGAGGATCAGAGGAACTACCTCCTGTTGTGCTGTCATGACGGACGGTCTGGTAAAAGAGAGGTCGTGGTGGAAGGGCGAATAGGCTTGGTGTTCAAGGTATACGTGGGGTATGTGGTAATGTTAGTGAAAGCACTAGTGAATCAACACCATCATGTCCTATCCAAAGACAACTGACCACTTCTGTTACTGGATGGGTTACTCCACTCCCTTTCTTTGTCAGCCACACAGCGATAAGCCTTGTTGATAAGGGCCAGAAAGAGCTGGTGCTCCAAAGGATTGTGGGTCTGCAGCTCGCAGGGGTGACAAGGGTTGCCTAGCCTGGGCCTTCTTTGAGACCGCAAAGGATGAGCCAACTCACGTTATCTGAAAACTTTGCAAGAAAAACTCAGTAGAGGGAAAAAGTGCAATAATTTGACTACTACATGCATGAACCTTCACATGCACACACAACATGCTTTACGCTGGGAATCTCACTGCGCTAAAACGCAGACCAGTGGACCTCAACAACCATCAGCTGCCCATCAACTGCATCTGCTGCTTCTTCCTCCTCCTCTGTTATTGTGACAAGTATTGGCTCGCAGGTCTCCCGCCGCAAAACGTCTGGTTCTTTACCCGCTGCAGTCAGGCTGAGTGAGAGCCCATCAGCTGTAACAGAAGTGGACATGCCAGCTGTATTTGTTTCACCGAGCACACAAATGTTTCTCAATCCACCGTAACATCTGCACCTCACTCACAGTCCAGCAGTTTGTCCATTTCACCGTACTCCGCCCTCTCTCAGCACCACAGCCAGCCCTCGGTCCCGCAGTTGTGGTCACTAAAAGATTGTTTCATCCTACACATGACAAAGCTAAGAGGTTGTACTCCACCATCTCAAATCTGTTGACCACGGAAATGCTGCCTTTCCGCCTGGTAGATACAGACGGTTTCCGAAAGCTGATGGCCGTCGCAGTCCCCCAGTACCAGTTGCCCAGTCGCCATTACATCTCTAAGAAAGCCGTGCCTGCGCTGCACCAGCATGTCACAGACAACATCACCCATTCCTTGACTAAATCTATATCTTCCAGGGTGCATTTCACCACAGACACCTGGATGAGTAAGCATGGCCAAGGGCGTTACATCTTGCTGACTGGGCACTGGGTGGCTGTGGGCATAGGCGGAGAAGGGGCTACTCCACAAATCTTGGAATCCCCAAGGCTTGCAGAAGAAACCTCTGTATTTCACACTTCCTCCACTGTTTCTGCGTCCTCCACCTCCTCTAGGGCCTCCACCTGTGCAATCAACCTCTGCCTTAACGAGACACGCATTCCAACAGTGCAAAGCGAATCCACACCACCTCCCTACTGTGCAGTCAAGGCTCACTGCAACCAGGCAGTCTTCAAATTAATATGCCTTGGAGATCGCAGTCATACAGCTGAAGAGTCGTGGACAGCTCTCCAGGCTCAGTTTCAGCAATGGCTGTCTCTGCTGAACCTGGAGCCAGGAAAGGCCATGTGCAATAATGGTGCGAACCTGTTGGCGTCCCTACACCGAGGCGAACTCACACACATGCCTCGCATGGCACACGTCCTCAACCTTGTGGTACAGCAATTTCACCACCACTATCCTGGCCTGAATGAGCTGCTTAATAAAGTATGGAAGCTGTGTGCTCATTTCCGCCGTTCGCATCCCTCATGGCATGTCATATGCCATGTGCCGACGCAGTGGAATTCCACTCTGCACATGTTGCAGCCAGGGCCGGCTCCAGGTTTTTGTGGGCCCAGGGCGAAAGAGTCTCAGTGGGCCCCTTTAACACATACCAAGATTCATGATGCACAGATACCGCAGAGAAATATATATACAGTACAGACCAAAAATTTAGACACACCTTCTCATTTAAAGATTTTTCTGTATTTTCATGACTATGAAATTTGTACATTCACACTGAAGGCATCAAAACTATGAATTAACACATGTGGAATTATATACTTAACAAAAAAGTGTGAAACAACTGAAAATATGTCTTATATTCTAGGTTCTTCAAAGTAGCCACCTTTTGCTTTGATGACTGCTTTGCACACTCTTGGCATTCT
Organism: Phyllobates terribilis; assembly: GCF_046119375.1. Classification (NCBI taxonomy): domain Eukaryota; kingdom Metazoa; phylum Chordata; class Amphibia; order Anura; family Dendrobatidae; genus Phyllobates; species Phyllobates terribilis. The sequence goes on along the minus strand of NW_027362761.1, from coordinate 94,621,853 downwards.
CTTGATGAGCTTCAAGAGGTAGTCACCGGAAATGGTCTTCCAACAATCTTGAAGGAGTTCCCAGAGATGCTTAGCACTTGTTGGCCCTTTTGCCTTCACTCTGCGGTCCAGCTCACCCCAAACCATCTCGATTGGGTTCAGGTCTGGTAACTGTGGAGGTCAGGTCATCTGGCGTAGCACCCCATTACTCTCCTTCTTTGTCAAATAGCCCTTACACAGCCTGGAGGTGTGTTTGGGGTCATTGTCCTGTTGAAAAATAAATGATGGTCCAACTAAACGCAAACCGGATGGAATAGCATGCCGCTGCAAGATGCTGTGGTAGCCATGCTGGTTCAGTATGCCTTCAATTTTGAATAAATCCCCAACAGTGTCACCAGCAAAGCACCCCACACCATCACACCTCCTCCTCCATGCTTCACGGTGGGAACCAGGCATGTAGACTCCATCTGTTCACTTTTCTGCGTCGCACAAAGACACGGTGGTTGGAACCAAAGATCTCAAATTTGGACTCATCAGACCAAAGCACAGATTTCCACTGGTCTAATGTCCATTCCTTGTGTTCTTAAGCCAAAACAAGTCTCTTCTGCTTGTTGCCTGTCCTTAGCACTGGTTTCCTAGCAGCTATTTTACCATGAAGGCCTGCTGCACAACGTCTCCTCTTAACAGTTGTTGTAGAGATGTGTCTTCTGCTAGAACTCTGTGTGGCATTGATCTGGTCTCTAATCTGAGCTGCTGTTAACCTGCGATTTCTGAGGCTGATGACTCGGATAAACTTATCCTCAGAAGCAGAGGTGACTCTTGGTCTTCCTTTCCTGCGGTGGTCCTCATGTGAGCCAGTTTCTTTGTAGCGCTTGATGGTTTTTGCAACTGCACTTGGGGACACATTCAAAGTTTTCCCAATTTTTCGGACTGACTGACCTTCATTTCTTAAAGTAATGATGGCCACTCGTTTTTCTTTACTTAGCTGCTTTTTTCTTGCCGTAATACAAATTCTAACAGTCTATTCAGTAGGACTATCAGCTGTGTATCCACCAGACTTCTGCACAACACAACTGATGGTCCCAACCCCATTTATAAGGCAAGAAATCCCACTTATTAAACCTGACAGGGCACACCTGTGAAGTGAAAACCATTTCCGGTGACTACCTCTTGAAACTCATCAAGAGAATGCCAAGAGTGTGCAAAGCAGTCATCAAAGCAAAAGGTGGCTACTTTGAAGAACCTAGAATATAAGACATATTTTCAGTTGTTTCACACTTTTTTGTTAAGTATATAATTCCACATGTGTTAATTCATAGTTTTGATGCCTTCAGTGTGAATGTACAATTTTCAAAGTCATGAAAATACAGAAAAATCTTTAAATGAGATGGTGTATCCAAACTTTTGGTCTGTACTGTATAGTACAAGGCCAAAGATTTCACTTCTTACATTACATGAGCGATATCTATTGTAAATTCTACAATAGCTCAGAAACCGGCGAATCATCGCAGTGCATAGTGCAGGCCGGATAGTATAGTCCTCCATACCGTATTATGGGCACCACATAGTCCTCCATGCAGTATTATGGGCCCCATATATTGTACCATACAGAATAATGACCCCACATAGTCCTCCATGCAGTATTATGGGCCCCATATATTGTTCCATACAGAATAATGACCACACATAGTCCTTAATACAGTATAATTGGCCCCATATATTTCTCCATACAGAATAATGGACCCTATATAATGCTCCATACAGGATACTGGCCCCCATATAACACTCCAAAGAGGATGCTGGCCCCCATATAATGCTCCATAGAGGATACTCACCCCCATATAACGCTCCATACAGAATACTGGCCCCCATATAATGCCCCATGCAGGAGGTCACATTCCCCCATATAATGCCCCATGCAGGATGTCATCCCCCCCACCCCCCATATAATGCCCCATGCAGAATGTCATCTCCCCCATATAATGCCCCATGCAGTATGTCGTCACCCCCCCATATAATGCCCCATGCGTGATGTCATCACCCTCCCATATAATGCCCCATGCAGGATGTCACTTTCCCCCATATAATGCCCCATGCAGGATGTCATCACCCCCCCACATAATGCCCCATGCAGGATGTCACCTCCCCCCATATAATGCCCCATGCAGGATGTCATCCCTCCCCACCCCCCATATAATGCCCAATGCAGAATGTCATCCCCCCCAATATAATGCCCCATGCAGGATGTCATCATCCCACCATATAATGCCCCATGCAGGATGTCATCACCCCCCTATATAATGCCCCATGTAGGATGTCATAAATCCCCCCCATATAATGCCCCATGCCTCTATACATATAAAAAAGAAAAAATCAAATACTCACCTCACTTCTCACCTGCAGCCGCTGCTCTGGGCTCCAGTGTCGTCGGCGTCTTCCTGCACTGCGCTGGGATGGCTCAGGAAAGAGCACTGTGTAAAGACGTCACCGTGCCCTCTGACCTGAGACGTCAAAGTGCAGCAGTCGCGGAGGAGACAGGACCTGCTGCGGAGGCACGGGGAGAGGTAAGTATTGTGCCGTCGGCTGCCGAGGCCCTGAGAAAGCAGGGATGGCAGGCGCAAGCGCTGGCACCAGCACTGCACCACTCACGGGTCCCATAGGACGCCGGGCTGCCCGACGGTGAGTGGGCACCCCCGCCTGCTCAGGGCCCCGGCACTTGCCCGGGTGCGCTGGGTGCTGATGCCGGCCCTGGTTGCAGCAACTGTGGCAGCAGCAATGAGCCCTCACACAGTATGTCATGTTGTATAGCCTAAGCCAGAGCAGTACGGACGTGGGGCATATCACGTTTATGGAGTGGGAATAGATTAAGGACCTCTTCACCCTTCTGCACAGTTTTGAAATGGCTACTAAACTAGTTAGCGCTGACAATGCCATGATCAGCATCACTTTTCTGATCATCTACATGCTGGATAAGACTTTGAATCGCATGCAGCAGGAGGTGGTTGTCCCAGAAGAAGAGGAGGATGCGGAAGGGATATGAATGTCTCAAAGTTCCCGACTGTCATCACAGAGGCAGATGCCAAGTGAAGGTGGCTTCCTGAGATCGAGGGGGTTTGATGATACCAGGCAAACTGTTAGTGAAGGTGCAAAGCCGAGGAACAAATGGAGGAGGAAGAGGTGATGGGCGAGCAACAGGCAGAAGACGAAGAGGATAATTATCCCCTCTCTGTTGAACGTGGTTGGCAGGAGAGGATGTAGGAAACATGCATCAGTGTATTACGCAGCCAACAATAGAGTCTGGCTTTGGACCACCTGGAAGAGCCCGACATATGAGTGTTTTCTTGCTGCACTTTCTGCAACATGATCCCCGTATAGTTAGGATTTGAAATAATGCTGACTACTGGGTTGCCACTCTGTTAGATCCACATTATAAGAGTAAATTTTGCCAGATGATCCCCCCCCCCTGGAAAGAGACACGCTAATGTTGGAGTATCGAAACAAGCTTTTAAGCAACCTTAATAGAGCTTTTCCCCAAGATAGGAGTGAGGCACACAGTGTAGTCTTTAGTCTTTCAACCTCCGGCATGTCAGTTCATCAACGCCAAAACAATAGCAGCAGCAGCAGAGAAAGTGGCAGAAGCAATTTCTGTGAGTCCTTTCACACCTTTTTTAGACCAGCTCATGCACCAGCACAACAGAGTACAAGTCTGACACGTGGAGAATGACTGGAGAGGATGGTGGAGGACTATCTAGAGCTCAATACGAATACCATCAGTGAGGATTTTGACCCTTTTACATTTTGATCTTCAAAAATGGATGAATGGCCTGAGCTTGCCCGTCACGCCTTGGAGGTTTTATCATGCATGGCAGCCAGCGTCCTCTCATAATGTGTCTTCAGCGCTGCTGGTGGTGTCCTGACGGATAAGCGCACCTGGCTGTCCCATGAAAGTGTTGACCGCCTAACTTTCATCAAGATAAACAAGTCATGGATCTCAAAGGACTTTTCCACTTTCCAGGTGTCTACTCTTAATTTGATGTGTTTTGGCAGCTTTTGGGCCAGTTTTAAGGTGTTGCGTATGCTTTTTTTTGTCCCCCCATTGAATCCTATGGCGTTCGGTAACGTTCATCGAACATTCGACGAATAAATCGGTGAATATCGCAAATTTGGCAATCGTAATCCGAATCAAATATTGAAACATTTGCTCATCTCTAGTAAGGATGACAAAACAGGTCATAATGGAAAAATAAACAATTCTTTATTAATATTATTGATAAACAGGATAGATGAGAGAGATGCTATGGGTAAATATACATGCTAAAAAAAACAAAAGTCCGTGCACATAGCAGTAGGACCTAGGCTGGAAAATGCATTATTAAATTACAAAGTTGAAACATGACATGCTCCATAAGTAGCAATGGGTATTACATCATAAACCTGCAGAAATTATAGACAGTTGAACCCAACAAAAGAGTATTCAATGGGGAGTGAAAGTATAAATCTCTATATTACCTCACGGAGCGAACAGCCGACGGACCACCACAGTGCGCATGTTCCCTGTTGCGCGTTGCGGCATATCAAGGGATAAAAGATGTCACCACAGGTCTGCTTTAAATATAGAAGCCCCACTAACGACATAGCAATCAAAGCATTTGCACCTGCCACTACAACGCCCACTCCCGGATGTGTTGCCATGAACATAGAGCCGTGTTTACACATGGTACTAATGACGTCACCGGTTGTGACTTAGCACACATTTCCTGAGACTCCGACAGCCTTACAATGTGGATGTACTGCGCATGCCATTGATGACGCAGAATTCATCATGGTAACCAAGGCCGGCATGAACATCAGGACCATCATGCCGCTGCGTACTGGCACTGCACATAGTTAGATAGAGCGTAAATGGGAGAAAAAAGTTATTCTATGTACTACGTGTATATATACAGTACAGACCAAAAGTTTGGATACACATTCTCATTTAAAGATTTTTCTGTATTTTCTTGACTATGAAAATTGTACATTCACACTGAAGGCATCAAAACAATGAATTAACACATGTGGAATTATATACTTAACAAACAAGTGTGAAACAACTGAAAATATGTCTTATATTCTAGGTTCTTCAAAGTAGCCACCTTTTGCTTTGATGACTGCTTTGCACACTCTTGGCATTCTCTTGATGAGCTTCAAGAGGTAGTCACCGGAAATGGTTTTCACTTCACAGGTGTGCCCTGTCAGGTTTAATAAGTGTGATATAATGTCTTATAAATGGGGTTGGGATCATCAGTTGTGTTGTGCAGAAGTCTGGTGGATACACAGCTGATAGTCCTACTGAATAAACTGTTAGAATTTGTATTATGGCAAGAAAAAAGCAGCTAAGTAAAGAAAAATGAGTGGCCATCATTACTTTAAGAAATGAAGGTCAGTCAGTCCGAAAAATTGGGAAAGTGTCCCCAAGTGCAGTTGCAAAAGCCATCAAGCGCTACAAAGAAACTGGCTCACATGAGGACCACCCCAGGAAAGGAAGACCAAGAGTCACCTCTGCTTCTGAGGATAAGTTTATCCGAGTCACCAGCCTCAGAAATCGAAGGTTAACAGCAGCTCAGATTAGAGACCAGGTCAATGCCACACAGAGTTCTAGCAGCAGACACATCTCTTCAACAACTGTTAAGAGGAGACTTTGTGCAGCAGGCTTTCATGGTAAAATAGCTGCTAGGAAACCACTGCTAAGGACAGGCAACAAGCCGAAGAGACTTGTTTGGGCTAAAGAACACAAGGAATGGACCAGTGGAAATCTGTTCTTTGGTCTGATGAGTCCAAATTTGAGATCTTTGGTTCCAACCACCGTGTCTTTGTGCGATGCAGAAAAGTGAACAGATGGACTCTACATTCCTCGTCCCCACCATGAAGCATGGAGGAGGAGGTGTGATGGTGTGGGGGTGCTTTTCTGATGCCACTGTTGGGGATTTATTCAAAATTGAAGGCATACTGAACCAGCATGGCTACCACAGCATCTTGCAGCGGCATGCTATTCCATCCGGTTAGCGTTTAGTTGGACCTTCATTTATTTTTCAACAGGACAATGACCCCTAACACACCTCCAGGCTGTGTAAGGGCTATTTGACCAAGAAGCAGAGTGATGGGGTGCTACGCCAGATGACCCGGCCTCCACAGTCACCAGACCTGAACCCAGTCGAGATGGTTTGGGGTGAGCTGGACCGCAGAGTGAAGGCAAAAGGGCCAACAAGTGCTAAGCATCTCTGGGAACTCCTTCAAGATTGTTGGAAAACCATTTCCAGTGGCTATCTCTTGAAGCTCATCAAGAGAATGCCAAAAGTGTGCAAAAGCAGTCATCAAAGCAAAAGGTGGCTACTTTAAAGAACCTAGAATATAAGACATATTTTCAGTTGTTTCACACTTTTTTGTTAAGTATATAATTCCACATGTGTTAATTCATTGTTTTGATGCCTTCAGTGTGAATGTACAATTTTCATAGTCAAGAAAATACAGAAAAATCTTTAAATGAGAAGGTGTGTCCAAACTTTTGGTCTGTGTCCAAAGATGATGCATAGGCAAATTGGGGGTACACCAATCAAAAGGTAAGAATATAGGGTATAGAACAATAATTTTATCCGAAAAAAAAATATATTTTTATTCTTTTTCCTTACATTTTCTTTCTACAAATCTCCGATTTTTATCAATACTAAAATAATAAAAACCTGGACAAGTTTGGTGTTGCCGTAATCAGACTGATGAGGAGAATCATATTGCCAGGTCACTTTTACCACACAATGTACGGCGTAAAAACAATTCCCAAAAATCCATGTCAGAATTGTATTATTTTTGCAGTTTTATTACATGTGGATTTTTTTCCCAATTCTCCAGTACACTATGTGGTAAAATGAATGGTGTCATTCAAAAGTACAACTCATCCCATAAAAAAATGCAAAGAGTATAATTTGGTTATGAGATTTACTATTTCTTAATTGAATCTTAATGGTTTCTCTTTTTACTTTGTTGTCTAAATTGTAAGACTAATATAAGCCATCCCATCACCAGAACTCGAATGGTTGCCATCTTTGAGCCAGTTTTCTATCTCATTACAAAACATACTTTCTAATCCTATAGACCTTAATTTACCCATAAGGCATCCATATGGGACATTGTCAAATACTTTTCCAAAGTCTACAGCTGCCGCTCTGTCTAGGTTTCTACTCACATTTTCATAAAAACCTTAGTTAAATAGAGCTGGCTTTCACTTATAATGTTATTTTCTACCACAAGCTGTACTTCTGTTCACAATCCCTTTCAAGCCCCTTAAGCATTTTTCCCAAAATGGATGTTATGTTTACTGGTCTATAATTACCCGGAAACGATCTGGAGCCTTTTATGAAAATGGGTAGCACATTATCATTGTGACAGTCGCTCAGCACAGTATCAGTTTCTAAAAATATTTTAGAGGCAAAGCAATAACTGAGCTAAGCTCCTAATAAAAGCTCTTGGTTGCAGCCCATCTGGGCCCAGGACCTTGTTCACACTGATTTTATTTAACTTTACTTGGACCATATCTATATTCAGCCAACTAAGTATATAAGTTGATGGTGACTTTTTCTTTTTATGCCATTTTACACTACATAATATTTTTTATTTTTTATGTTGCAACACCATAAAAAAATGCAATAATCTATAGTATATATACCCAAAATGGTATTAATAAAAACATCAGATTGTCACCCAAAAAACAAGCCCTTACGTAGTTCAATTGATAGAAAAATGGAAACGTTTATGGGCTTTGGAAAATGGCAACAAAGAAATTTTTTTCTACAAATTTCTGCCAGGTACAAAGAATGCTATAAATATATTTTTTATATGTTTGTGAAAGCTCTACTGAAAGAAGGAGAGACTTTTAAGTACCTTTGTACCAAGTTTCAGTGACTGTAGGACCTAATATTTGAAAACTCATGAAGGATGACGTGTTGAAAACAAAAATGAAAGCTGTTAAGAAAAGGGCATGAGATACTTTTCAAAAAACTTAACTAAATTTTTAGGTAACAACAAAGATACAAAATTTAAGTCCATCGTGGAGAACATGCTGAAACGTTTCAAAGACTTGGGTTGTCTGATGAATTTGAAGTTACATTTTTTACATTCCCATTTGGACTACTTTCCTGAAAACCTTGGTGATGTTAGTGAAGAGCAAGGAGAAATATTTCATCGGGATATCAAGGAGATGGAACAACGATACCAATGTAAATTGAACGTGAACATGATGGGAGACTACTACTGGATGCTTCACAGAGAAGATCTGCAGACCTTCTATAAGAGAAAAGGTATCAAGAGAAGCTTTGAATAGAAAAGGAAAAGGCATAAGAATTAATTTCAAATGAAGTTGCAGAATGAATGTTCAATACATTTTTTCTTGTTCATCTCGCTTGTATGTAATTTCATGTTCGTTTTGTGCAAAATCCATATGTGATGGTTAAAAATAGAAGCTTTTTTAAAATCAGGGCATAAGAAAACATAAGAATCAGTCACTAAATTTAAAAAACATTTTCAGAAACCCAAATTTTGCATACTTGTGATATTAAACAAAAAAAAAAACTCTAGCATAATTGCATTTTTTTGTGGAATTTCACCACACTTGGATTTTTTTCCCTTTTTCCAGAACATTAAATGGTAAAATGTGTGGTATAACTCTTCTTGCACAAAATTAGCCCTCATATGGTTATGTGGATGGAAAAATACAAAAGCTATAGTACATAATTGGCTCATGCAAGTTATATGGTCAAAAGCGGTTTCATGTAAAACCCCGACAAAACATAAAGGGGCACTCCTTCCATCTGTAGATAAAAAAGTTCAATCTGCAGAGGAGGCAAGCCTTCTTTACCATGAGAACTATTATTCTATGGAACAGTCTACCTCAAGAGTTGGTCACACTGGAAATTATCAATGGTTTCAAAACTTTTTAAAAAGGAAAATAACATAAATACTTTTGTACATATATAAAGTTCTTGTTGACCTCGCGGATTGACACTTGGAATCATCAGGGAAAAATCGGCTCTTTATGGCAGGCTGGATCATACATTACCTATACTCTATTCCCATTATCCTTTCCCATTACTTGGTTGAATTTGTGTATTTTTTCAACTGAAATTTTTGACTGCAAAGCTATACCACAAGCTCTCACACAGCTTTTTCAATGAAAAAAACATTTTTTTTCTTACACTATTGTGACACAAAAAAAGAGTACAGCTCTACAAATTTGTGGTAATAGTAGAGGAAAAAAGCTATATACTGTGAACTACAATTTATAATTTTGGTATTCCTATAATTCTCCTGACCTGCAGATAGAATTTAAAGGGAACCTGTCCAATAGGTCCACAATAACCTATTAACCAGCGGATATTGGGTTAATCTGCAGGTTAATAGCATTGTGTAGGTGCATAGCTGCTCTAGTGAAAGTTTGGCACCCAGGTGAAAAGCACCTTAAAAAAGCACACATTAAAAATGGGATATGCTGGAAAAAAAACACTTTCCTACACTTTTTGAACTGATATATGCATACTTTTCTCTCCCATGGCATTAATGTGGGTTTATTTTTTTTAACTTTTGAATGTATCAATAAATGCTACTGATTTTATTTTTCACTTTGAAATCAAATCTTCTTTTTTCTGATTTGAGCCCATCCCTTTCCAACTAGGATTTCTTATCCATGCAAACCTCATGGATTCACTATTACTCATCTATGAGAGAGCAGTCAGACTGTAGAATGCCCTACCACAAGAGGTAGTAATGGCCGACACTATAACAGAATTTAAAAAAGGGCTGGATGATCTCCTCAATACACATAACATTGTGGGTTATAGTTAAATTAGTGACAAAATGTACAATTGGTGGAGGAAGGTTGAACTTGATGGAACTAGGTCTTTATTCAACCTATGTAACTATGTAATAGATGATCTGAACTTATTTTTTCTATTTGTGGTTAAAGTTATAGTGTAGGATTCTCTACTTCAATGCCTAAGGGTCTTTTTACACTTGATAATTGATGGCACTAAATGACCAATCACAAGCAAGTAGCTGATTGGCAATCATTTAATAGGTTGTTTAAATAGGCAGACGGCTCTTCAAATCCACACTGAATGATGTATAATAGTTCATTCTATACTCATAGGCTGCCATTGTTCACAGCAGGGCAGTGAAGGTGACAGTTTGTTGTGGGCCGGAACTGAGTTCTCATTGCCCTGAAACCCCTCTTCAAAACAGGAATTTGAGTGAAATGTACTGTGTGGTGGAGTTCATTTTTTACTCACTTTTTCTTCGTCCATGGGACTGGATCTGGCTACAGGTCCAGGTTAACAGGTTTGGCTTTACTGTGCAATTCTTCTACACACGGCTGCAGCATACAGATTAAGACAGAGTCTATTTTTAGCGATATTTCCATGGTTCTTGTCCCCATCCTGTCCTGAGACTCACCATCTTCCTCTCCCGGTGTGACCCGGTCGACATTTTCTTTGTCAGGGAGATAGAGGTCTGCTTCTCAGTATCTCTTCCGGACCTTAGGACCAAGACTGTCCTGGTGTCCAGATGGAGCTTTAGATGTGTCCTCATTCTATTAGGAAACTTGCACTGACTAAATACTTTCCTCTCTGCTGCATCTACTTTTTGTGAAACCTGTTTTCCTGTGCTGTTTATCCTTCCTTGACTGCAATGTTTTTTAAAAAACTGGAACTGACTGAGTCATAGACTCTTTTCTAGAATGCCTAACCCAGAAAAATCTTCTCTATAAAACTCATCTAACCCCTCCCAAACTGTGGGCTAATCCCAACTGTTAACTACCCAGTGTCTTATGCAGTGTAAACTACAGTGGGGAAAAAAGTATTTAGTCAGCCACCAATTGTGCAAGTTCTCCCACTTAAAAAGATGAGAGAGGCCTGTAATTGACATCATAGGTAGACCTCAACTATGAAAGACAAAATGAGAAAACAAATCCTGAAAATCACATTGTCTGATTTGCAACGAATTTGTTTTCAAATTTTGGTGGAAAATAAGTATTTGGTCAATTACAAAAGTTCATCTCAATACTTTGTTATATATCCTTTGTTGGCAATGACAGAGGTCAAACGTTTTCTGTAAATTCAAAAGGTTGGCACACACTGTTGCTGGCATGTTGGCGTATTCCTCTATGCAGATCTCCTCTAGAACAGTGATGTTTTGGGGCTGTCGCTGGCAACACGGACTTTCAACTCCCTCCAAAGGTTTTCTATAGGGTTTAGATCCGGAGACTGGCTAGGCCACTCCAGGACCTTGAAATGCTTCTTACAAAGCCATTGCTTCGTTGCCCTGGCAGTGTGCTTGGGATCATTGTCATGCTGAAAGACCCAGCCACATTTCATCTTCAATGCCCTTGCTGATTGAAGGAGGTTTGCACTCAAAATCTCACGATACATGGCCCCATTCATTCCTTCATGTACACGGATCAGTCATCCTGGTCCCTTGGCAGAGAAACAGCCCCAAAGCATGATGTTGCCACTCCCATGCTTCACAGTAAGTATGGTGTTCTTTGGATGCAACTCAGCATTCTTTGTCCTCCAAACACGACGAGTTGTGTTTCTACCAAACAGTTTACCTTTGGTTTCGTTTGACCATATGACATTCTCCCAATACTCTTCTGGATCATCCAAATACTCTCTTTAGAAAACTTCAGATGGGTCCGGACATGTAATGGCTTAAGCAGGGGGACACGTGTGGCACTGCAGGATCTCAGTCCCTGGCAGCGTAGCGTGTTACTGTTGGTAGCCTGTGTAACGTTGGTCCCAGCTCTCTTCAGGTTATTCACTAGGTCCCCCCGTGCGGTTCGGAGATTTTCGCTCACCATTCTTGAGATCATTTTTACCCCATGGGGTGAGATCTTGTGTGGAGCCCCAGATCTAGAGAGATTATCAGTGGTTTTGTATGTCTTCCATTTTCTAATTATTGCTCCCACAGTTGATTTCTTCACACCAAGCTGCTTGTCTATTACAGATTTAGTCTTCCCAGCCTGGTGCAGGGTTACAATTTTGTTTCTGGTGTCCTTCGACAGCTTTTTGGTCTTCACCATAGTGGAGTTTGGAATGTGACTGTTTGAGGTTGCGGACAGGTTTCTTTTATACTGATAACAAGTTCAAACTGGTGCCAGTATTACAGGTAATGAGTGGAGGACAGAGGAGCCTCTTAAATAAGAAGTTATAGGTCTGTGAGAGCCAGAAATCTTGCTTGTTTGTAACTGACCAAATAGTTATTTTCCACCAAAATTTTTAAAAAATTTATTTCCTAATCAGACAATGTGATTTTCAGGATTTGTTTTCTCATCTTGTCTCTCATAGTTGAGGTCTACCTATGATGTCAATTACAGGCCTCTCTCATCGTTTTAAATGGGAGAACTTGCACAATTAGTGGCTGACTAAATACTTTTTTTCCCTACTGTATATCCATATCTGCTGTATGGTTCCCCTAGTGGACAGTCCTCCTGCATTCCCAGGGACGGCCTTAAAGCAAAGCCTAAAGGAGAACTGAAACACAACACCTGCCATAGAGATAAAACATAACACTCAAATTATCACATAAATAAATATAGCATATTAACAAATCACATGTAATCACATAACCCTGCTGTTGCCACGACGTCTTCATCTCCCACCACCCTCCTTCAGCAGCTCCTGTTTACACAGAATGGTGTGCTCCCGAAAACTATGATCTTTTATTTGTCGAGCCGGTTTAGACTGCATGATTATCGTGAAACGAGTGCTCTTTGGGTAGTCATGCAATATACATGGACCATAAAGATTACCTATCACCAATCCGGGGCTGTCCATTATATTAAAAAATTGGGTATTTTTATTAATATAATAAAATAAAATATAATATTATAAATTGTCATAAGTGTGCAAAACTCTCTTTAATGCCCAGGGAAAGTGTCTGAATTTCTAGCAAAATTCGGGCCTGATGTTCTGGGTTGCAGGATCTAACAGCCCTAAGTTGTCCATCTCACAGTGAAAGCAAGAGATCAAGTGTGTTAGTGCCACATCTCGCTCTTTACTCTAACCCAGGGTTGCTGCATCATTACTGAAAGGCACTCTTTAAGAGTAATTTTGGAATTATAAGCTTTGTTTTCTTTTTCTGAAAATTCTGGAGAATGTCAGGCCATCACTCAATGTGTAGATCTTAATCCTCGTGATCTAACAGCTAACTTTACACATAAAATAGCTGTTGGCTAAACTACATTTTTTTCCTGACCCAATTAGATCGATTTACAGTTGGACAAACTATTGTAATAAATTATTAAGTTTCTAATGTGTATAGGGTTTTCAGGCCTTTTCTCCAATGGCAGATATTGAAGGAGAATTGAGATTTCTTTGGCTACCAATCTAATGTGTATCGGGACCTTCTGATTCTCCACCATTGCCAAATGTTGAAGAAAAATTGGAAGACCCTTATAATCATTAAATCATCAGGCTATTCTACTGAAATTGACGAGTAAGGCCTTACTTCTTTGAACCTTTTTCCTCATGTAATCTCCAGTTGAAAAGTACATTGAATGAACAATTTTTCTGGGTTGGATAACTTTTTAGTTTGTTTCTTATAACAGCCACCCAAATTCATGTAGGCTTTGGCTTTAAATATGGTATCTATTGACCATCGATGAACGCATGTACTCGGTACCTAATGGAAGTCAGGTTACCTCTGGTGAGCACATGGAGGGCTCTGCACAAATGGTTAGAAACCGACTCCATGAGGGTTGTATGAGGGCCCGACATCCACAGATGGGGGTTGTGCTCACAGCCCAACACCGTGCAGGACGCTTGGCATTTGCCACAGAACACCAGGATTGGTAAAGTCGCCACTGGCGCCCTGTGCTCTTCACAGATGAAAGCAGGTTCACACTGAGCACATGTGACAGATGTGACAGAGTCTGGAGAGGCCGTGGAGAGCAATCTGCTGCCTGCAACATCCTTCATCATGACCGGTTTGGCAGTGGGTCAGTAATGGTGTGGGGTGGCATTTCTCTGGAGGGCTGCACAGCCCTCCATGTGCTCGCCAGAGGTAGTCTGACTGCCATTAGGTACCGAGATGAGATCCTCAGACCCCTTGTGAGACCATATGTTGGGTTCCTCCTACTACAGGACAATGCCAGACCTCATGTAGCTGGAGTGTATAAGCAGTTCCTGCAAGATGAAGTCATTGAGGCTATGGACTGGTCCGCCCGTTCCCCAGACCTGACTCCGATTGAGCACATCTGGGACATCATGTCTCGCTCCATCCACCAACGTCACGTTACACCACAGACTGTCCAGGAGTTGGTGGATGCTTTAGTCCAGGTCTGGGAGGAGATCCCACAGGAGACCATCCGCAAACTCATCAGGAGCATGCCCAGGCATTGTAGGTAGTTCATACAGACACGTGGATCCCACACACAATACTGAGACTCATTTTGACTTCTTTTAAGGACATTACATGAAAGTTGGATCAGCCTGTAGTGTGTTTTTCAACTTTAATTTTGGGGGTGACTCCAAATCCAGGCCTCCATTGGTTAATACATTTGATTTCCATTGATGATTTTTGTGTGATTTTGTTGTCAGCACATTCAACTTTGTACAGAACAAAGTATTCAATTTTTTGAGCAGTGTATATATATATATATATATATATATATATATATATATATATATATATATTGCTGACATGTATAATCTAGTTGTCTTCTAACTTAAAGTGAGTTTGTTATAGCACATATACCAAAACATTGTTGTGTATAGATGGCAAATTACAATATTTTTTTAACAATGTTTTAAGGTAAGGTAAGACCAATTCTTCACATTGATGTCATCTATTACATTGTCTCCTATATTTTGGAGGCAATTACTCCTTCCTTACTATTCCATTTACTGTTGTTGAAGATTTATAGAATGCAAATTTATTTGAAAATCAATACCATTTATTGTCCTATCCATCTTAGTTTTGGGTGTGCTTATGACAGTTTACACATAAAAGAGACCATTACTACTATATAAGCAGATTTTTAATGGTGTAAAGTTGTTTTAGAGAACACAGCATATCTGGATGTTTAAACTTCCTTTCCTCTAAATTTATTGCAAGCAATATCACGCAGAGATTTACAAAACAAGCAAGGTCATATGAGGGACATGGATGCAATTAGCAAGACATTTTCCTTTCAAGTAAATACATTATTGCTGTTGCCAGGGAATTTCTTCTGTAAAAGTTCCCTTCTCAGATCTTGCATGTAACACAGGCGTTTAGTTTGTTTTTTCATGAGTGCAGCTCGAGAAGACATTTACCAATGAAGCATAACTTGCTTAATTTACAAAGACATTAAAAAAATAAAATCTAATCAGTTGTTGGAAATGAAATGCTAAAATTCAATTTACAGTATATATTTAAATCTATATATTTTGAATAGGGAGTTGAAATTATATTTTTGTTAAAACATATATACAGTGGTGGCCAAAAGTATTGGCACCCCTGCAATTCTGTCAGATAATACTCAGTTTCTTCCTGAAAATGAATGCAATCACAAATTCTTTGGTATTATTATCTTCATTTAATTTGCCTTCAATGAAAAAACACAAAAAGAATTGACCTAAAGCCAAATTGGATATAATTCCACAACAAACCTAAAAAAGGGGTTGGACAAAAGTATTGGCACTGTTTGAAAAATCATGTGATGCTTCTCTAATTCGTGTAATTAACAGCACCTGTAACTTACCTGTGGCACCTAACAGGTGTTGGCAATAACTAAATCACACTTGCAGCCAGTTGACATGGATTAAATTTGACTCAACCTCTGTCCTGTGTCCTTGTGTGTACCACATTGAGCATGGAGAAAAGAAAGAAGACCAAAGAACTGTCTGAGGACTTGAGAAACCAAATTGTGAGGAAGCATGAGCAATCTCAAGACTACAAGTCCATCTCCAAAGACCTGAATGTTCCTGTGTCTTCCGTGCGCAGTGTCATCAAGAAGTTTAAAGCCCATGGCACTGTGGCTAACCTCCCTAGATGTGGACGGAAAAGAAAAATTGATGAGAGATTTCAACGCAAGATTGTGCGGATTGTGGATAATGAACCTAGACTAACATCCAAACAAGTTCAAGCTGCCCTGCAGTCCGAGGGTACAACAGTGTCAACCCGTACTATCCGTCGACGTCTGAATGAAAAGGAACTGTATGGAAGGATACCCAGGAAGACCCCACTTCTTGCCCCGAGACATAAAAAAGCCAGGCTGGAGTTTGCCAAAACTTACCTGAGAAAGCCTAAAACGTTTTGGAAGAATGTTCTCTGGTCAGATGAGACAAAAGTAGAGCTTTTTTGGAAAAAGCATCAACATAGAGTGTACAGGAAAAAAAAAGAGTCATTCAAAGAAAAGAACACGGTCCCTACATTCAAACATGGCGGAGGTTCCCTGATGTTTTGGGGTTACTTTGCTGCCTCTGGCACTGGACTGCTTGACCGTGTGCATGGCATTATGAAGTCTGAAGACTACCAACAAATTTTGCAGCATAATGTAGGGCCCAGTGTGAGAAAGCTGGGTCTCCCTCAGAGGTCATGGATCTTCCAGCAGGACAATGAACCAAAACATACTTCCAAAAAGCACTATAAAATGGTTTGAGAGAAAGCACTGGAGACTTCTAAGGTAACCAGCAATGAGTCCAGACCTGAATCCCATAGAACACCTGTGGAGAGTTCTCAAAATGGCAGTTTGGAGAAGGCACCCTTCAAATATCAGGGACCTGGAGCAGTTTGCCAAAGAAGAATGGTCTACAATTCCAGCAGAGCAGAGGAAAACAGGAGGCATGTTCCTTTAAAAGTTCATGTTCAACCCAGAAGCAAAACAGAAAAGCAAATAGCCTTGAGTTCAGGCAAACAAAGAAAACATCTTTAGCAAGTCTCTGCTCACTCAGGCCTGTGTGGTTCACAAGCTGGGGTAGCGTCCAGTGTCCTGGCTTGGTCTGAAGGCAAACACAACACACACAGGAGGCATTCTCCCTCCAAGCACACAGACCATGTGCCAAACAACAAATTCCATTTTATAGGCTGTTAACCACACCCAGAGGTGAGGTATGTGGGTTGCTGGACCAGCCCATCTCTCCTAACAACCCATACCCCGGCTCCCAGCTGCACCAATTAATCCTCTTAATGCATGCGTGCACTAGAGAAAATACACCGGGTTACATCACAGAGACCAGCCATCCATGTGATACATACCTCCCATCGACTACACGACCATTAGCCACTTTACAATATATATATATATATATATATATATATATATCTTCTAGATGCAATGCAGCCATGAAAGTGAATATTTTCTGTAAAACCTGCACATTTTGAGTTTTTTCCATCTCCCTTGTACTTTCTATAAATTTGGATTTTCTCTCTCCATGCTTAATGTGTTGTTCAACTTTTCCTGTTGTTATTAATATTGTGATTCTAATAGCTGAGCTTTGTGTTGAAAGCAAATCAAATATTTCACTTTAATGATGTATTTCTCACTAACACCATGCTGTATCGACCCTTTATAGAGCCTTGCCACATGACTTAGGATAAACGTAAAATTATAATCTCAATTTTCAGACATGTGTTTCATGGAGGTTACCCCTCATCAGTGCAAACAAGATATCTGATTTGGCAGTATGAGTGGCATTTGACTGGGGTTTAATAGTTAAAGTTTCTCCTTGTGGAGAGTGACATGCCTGACATGCCCGAGTAAGGAGACTTATAGGCCATGCAATGCTCCTCTGGGAAATTAAATATGCAAATTGCCTCTTCAGAGATGAAGAGCACTTGAAATCTAGTGCCACCTACTGGAAGTAGCAATGCTAAAACTCGATATCAGCTCTTTAACGTGCTTTTCTACATGACTTGGGATAAAAGCCAAACCAGAATCTAAATTTTCAGACACGTGTTTCACGGTGTTGTCCCTCCTCAGTGAAAAGGATGAGATCTGATTTGGCTGTATGACAAGCCACTGATTGGGGTCTAAGGGGTATTGTTTCTCCTCATGGAGAGTGACAGATTGCATGTCTTCTACGTCTCCTTACTCTGGTATTTCGGCATATCACTCTCCAAAAGGAGAAATGTTACTCCTTAGACCCAAGTTTTGTACAAACATTTATTCTGAATTAAAGGAGAACTAATACTGTAAAATGAGAAGTCCATTTAAATATTAAAAACCTGAAAGTAAAACGGAGGAACTTTGATAGATTTTCTATAGTTCGTCTTTAAACTGTTCCTGCTGATAGTAACCACTTATAACTTCAAGTAAAACTTACTCCATAAAATAACTGTACTGAGTGGCCCAAAGTCTATAGCCTTTTCTTCTAATATTGACCCCTCTGCTGTCAAGCTTTGACTTGCTGGCTTCAGAAGTCAAACTTTATTCTTCTAAAAATTTTCATTCAGGAAAATGGCCCTAGCAACAGGTTATAATTCCAGGGTGTGAAAGTGCTCTTAAGAAAATTGGATTTTGAAGTAGTCGATAACCTAACACAGTGGATTATTTAAACAACTGTATTTTGTAAAATTACCAAAGCTATCAGTAGACATTATACCTCATGAACTAGAAATTAACTACAGACTAGTTGAATTTTAATATTATAAAGATAAAAATAAAACATTTAATGACCTATTCTCTTAATTCAATTAACTTTAAGTGTGCAGTCCCAGAAAAAAACATTTTATGTGTACTTTCAGTTGCAAATACATTTAAATAAATGCTATTATTTAGTAATTTGTAATAAATTAGATATTTATGGTCAACGTTATTGCACACCTGATTGTTAAGTACATTTATACATGGAAAATATCTCCTGAAGTAGAGTGTTTTTCAAAACTCCATAGAAAAGATAGAAGATATAAAAGTAAAATAACAAAAACAAGGAATAAAAAAACGTGAAAAAAAATAAGATGCGATCAATGCCACACTTTAGTTTGTAAGAAAGGAGAAAATCAAACTAACCTGTGATGGAGGAGGGAATGAGAAATTGGATAACAGACAGGCCACAGATTGTACAGATGGGAGCGGTTGTGTCTGGCAGATTATAGAGCAGTGTAGGTGCCCCTGAGGGAATGGTGCTTTCATCCTTTCTTTTCATGTGGTATACAGAAGATTTTCAGTATAAATCTGATTTTTTCCAAGTCCAAAACTTCTCGGATGACTCCATGGAAGTTGGCTGCATTAGGAAGGGCCGGGGTGAGAAGGAATATAGGAGAGTGGTGTCGGATTTTGTGGATTGGTGCCAGGCTAACTATTTACAACTAAACATAAAGAAAAGAAAGGAGCTGGTGGTGAACTATAGCAGGAGAAAGATGGACTGCTCACCTGTCACTATTGCTGGTCAGGAAGTGGAGCAGGTCGAGATTTATAAATATTTGGGGGTTCACTTGGACAGCAAACTGGACTGGAGGTGCCATACAGAGAAGATTTACAAGAATGGGATGAGTAAATTGTACTTCCTATGGAAGCTAAGGTCGTTCAATGTGTGCAGCAAAATGTTAGAAATGTTCTACCAGTCCGTAGTGGCAAGTGCCATCTTTTTAGCTGGGGAAGTAGTGTGCGGGTTTCTGATGCTAATAAGCTAAATAAGCTTATCAAGAAGGCAAACTCTGCTGTTGGCCGCCATCTTGCCACTTGGTAGTTGAGGAAAGAATTGAGAAGACATGTTTGGCAATAATGGGCAATAACGGACACTCGCTATATGAGCTGTTCATGAGGCAAAGGAGCACCTTCAGTAACTGTCTAATCCTACTAAGGTGTAAGAAGGAAAGATACAGGAAACTGTTCGTGCCGACTGCTATGGGAATGTACAGCAACTACCTAAGTGTAAAATTCTCCAAGTGACTGGTGTATTATTGGCTTCCTAATTATTTATTATACTGACCGGTCATGAATAGGAATGTATGAGATTATTCATGAAAAATTCTAATAATAATAATAATAATGTTATGTTGTAATTCATGTCTATGTTCTGCTGCTGTGATACTGTAGTTTCCCTCTGGATCAATAAAGTGTATTGTATCATATCATATTAAATAGAAATTAGACTCAAAGCCATCACCTTGTCGATGCTCATATGACTTTAATTAGTCTATGTACGGTAGTTTTGGGTTTTTAAAATACCAGTCTTATTCTCTGTTCCAAGAGAAAATAGAACTGTCTCAGCAAACTAAAAATTCAATTATTACCAAGCACACGCAGTCTAAAGAATTCTTTACAAAACTATCTCCAAAGATCTCAGCATGCCAACTTCAACATTTCAAATTATTAAATTATTATTATTATTATGATTAAGTCTGCTACTCATGGAACAGGGAGCTTCAATAACATGGTGAAAAGAGGAAAATAAAGAGTTGAAAGTTTGTAGTGTTGCAAAAAAAAGCACATGCAGGATCCAAATAACTTTAGACTCAGCTGAAAAGATCTGAAGGTATGGGTTCAACCTATACCATTTCCACATACTGAACTAAATAGGGCACTATGAGTGTAAGCAAAGGGGGATCTCACTGCTTAAAGATAGGCCTAAAAAAAGAGTAACTGAACATTGCCAAAGTTACATAGACAAACTAAAATCCATCTGGGTAAATGTTCTATGGACAGAGGAAGCCTAACTAGCACGCTTTTGCATTGCTTACAAGCATTATGTGTATACATGATAAAAAATTACCCTAAAAGAAAAGTGCATCCTACCTAAAATGAAACATAGTGAAGGACTGATAATGTTGTGGGAGTTTTTGCTGCCTCTGGAATTGAAGTCTTTGAACATGATACAGTAACATTAAAATCAGAGGATTATAAAATCACTTTAGAGCAAATGTTCTCCCAAATATAAAAAAAACTAAATGTGAGTTAAACATAATGGGTCCTACAGCAGGATAATGAGCTAAAGCACACATCCAAAAGTACACAAGAATGGCTAAAAAGATAACAAATAGATTGTTTTAAACTGGACAGAAATTAGTCCTTATATAAATCCAATTGAAAATTAGGACAAGGAAAATTAAAAAAGGCACAGTGCAAACATGCATAAGATTAAAAAATGGGTTGTCCCATAAACAAAGTTCATTTTAATCAATAGACCTTGGAATAATAAGTTCCACAACTGGATGTGATTAAAAAAATGTTCCTGTGATGAGATAATCTTATGAATGCACTTTTGTTATGTGATATGTAATGGCTGTGTCTTACCATGCAGGAACATGGTCTGCACATACCATAGCTCCTTGGAAGGGGAGGAAGCAAAAGAGAGTATACAGTCATTACAGCATAGGATCACCACTGATTCTTTCTGTCATCGCAGAAGGAAGCCTTTTCTAAATATAATGCAAAAGAAAGCCTGCAAACAGTTTGCTCAAGACAAGCAGACTAAGGATATGGCTAACTAGAACCATGTCCTGTGCTCTGATGAGACCAAGATAAACTTATTTGGTTCAGATGGTGTCAAGCGTGTTGGGTGGCAACCAGGTGAGGAGTACAAAGACTAGTAGTTTTGCCTACTATCAAGCATGGTGGTGGGAGTGTCATGGTTTGGGACTGCATGAGTGCTGCTGGCTGTGGGAAACTACAGTTCATTGATGGAACCATGAATGCCAACATGCACAGTGACATACTGAAGCAGAGCATGATCCAGGCCCGGCGCCAGCACCCAGGGAACCCGGGCAAGCACTGAGCAGGTGGGGAGGCCCACTTGCCATCGGGCATCCCGCTGCGCTATGGGACCCGTGAGCGGAGGAGAGCGGTGCCAGCACAATACTTAGCTTGCTCAGGGCCCCAGCAGCCAGCACAATACTTACCTCTCCCCGTGTCTCCGCAGCAAGTCCTGCATCTTTCACAGCTGCTGCACTGTGACATCTCAGGTCAGAGGGCGCGGTCTTTCCACCACATCCTCTCCTGAGCAGTCACAGCGCAGAGCGGGAAGACGCCGGCGATGCTGAGGAGTCCGGAGCAGCGGCAGCAGGTGAGAAGAAGTGAGGTAAGTATTTGATTTTTTTAATGTATGGAGGCATGGGGCATTATAAGGGAGGGGGTGGGTGACATCCTGCATGGGGCGTTATAAGGGTGGGAGATGACCTCCTGCATGGGGCACTATAAAGGGGGGTGGTGACGATATCCTGCATGAGGCATTATAAGGGGGGGAAGTGACATCCTGCATGGGGCATTATATGGGGGGGTGACATCCTGCATGGGGCATTATATAGGGGGGAATGACATCCTGCATGGGGCATTATAAGGGGGGTGACAACCTGTATGGGGCATTATAATGGGGGATGACATCCTGCATGGGACATTAAAAGGGGGGGGTGACATCCTGCATGGGAGCATTATAAGGGGGGTGACATACTACATGGGGCATTATAAGGGGGGGTGACATCCTGCATGGGGCATTATAAGGGTCGGTGACATCCTGCATGGGGCATTATAGGGGGTGACATCCTGCATGGGGCATTATTTAGGGGGTGACATTCTGCATGGGGCATTATAAGGGGGTGGGGTGACATCCTGCATGGGGCATTATAAGGGGGGAGTGACATCCTGCATGGGGCATTATATGGGGGGAGTGACATCCTGCATGGGGCATTATAAGGGAGGGGGTGACATCCTGCATGGGGCATTATAAGGGGGGCTGACATCCTGCATGGGGCATTACATGGGGGGAACAGAATTCATGGGGCATTATGTGGGGAACAGCCTGCATGGGGCATTATGTGGGGTGAACAGCCTGCATGGGGCATTATGTGGGGGGAACAGCCTGCATGGAGCATTATGTGGGGGGAACAGCCTGCATGGGGCATTATGTGGGAAGAACAGCCAGCATGGGGCTTTATGTTGGGGGGAACAGCCTGCATGGAGCATTATGTGGGGGCACAGCCTGCATGGAGTGCACCCACTATATGGGTGCCAGTATTCTGTATGGAGCGGTATATGAGGGCAAGTATCCTGTATGGAGCATTATAAGGGGGCCAGTATCCTGTACGGAGCGTTATATAGGGGCCACTATCCTGTATGGAGCATTTTATAGAGGTCAGTATACTGTGTGGAGTGATTCACCAGTTTTTGAGCTATTGTGGAATTTACAATAGATATCGCTCATGTAATGTAAGAAGTGAAATCTTCGGCATTGTACTATATATATATTTCTCTGCTGTATCTGTGCATCATGAATTATGGTATGTGTTAAAGGGGCCCACTGAGACTCTTTCGCCCAGGGCCCACAAAAACTTGGAGCCGGTTCTGGCATGATCCCCTCCCTTTTGAAACTGAGATGCAGGGCAGTATTCCAACATGATAACAACCCCAAACACATCTCCAAGATGACCACTACTTTGCTAATGAAACTGAGTATAACAGTGCTGGACTGGTCAAGAATGTCTCCAGACCTAAAACCTATTGAGCATCTGTGGGGCATCCTTAAATGGAAGGTGGAGGAGCACAAGACCTCCAACATCCACCTGCTTCATGATGTCATCATGGAGGAATGGAAGAGGATTCCAGTGGCAGCCTGTGAAGCTCTAGTGAACTCCATGCTCAAGAGAGTTAAGGCAGTGCTTGAAAATAATGGTGGCCACACAAAATATTGACACTTTGGGCACAATTTGGCCATTTTCACTTAGGAGTGTACTCACTTTTGTTGCCAGAGGTTTTGACATTAATGGCTATGTGTTGAGTTATTTAGAGGGCACTCCAAATTTACACTGTTATACAAGCTTTAAACTGTCTAATTTACATTGTGTCAAAGTGTCATATCTTCTGTGTTATCCCATGAAAAGATGTCATAAAATATTTACAAAAATGTGAGGGGTGTACTTACTTTTGTTACATACTTTAAATATTAATCAAGAAATTAGTAGTTATGTGTGCATTAATCCTATGAATGAAAATATATAAAAATGGATACAAAATCTAGCATATTACATAGTGTTGCAGAAACAGAAAAAAATAGAATTATGAATTTCCTAAAAAAGGTGGACATCCCTAATATATGGATTATTTTCTACAAAAAAAAGCAATGTCACCAGTGACAGAGGTAGTTATTTAATGAAAAAGTGCTTAGCACACAAATAAGTAATTCCTAAAATATTCATTAAATTAATAATAAAAAATGTAACACTATATACAGATGTCCAATAAAGTGCAATAGGTGATAGAAAATAAGTATGCAAAAAGTGACTGCAATAGGAGCGCTACATATACAATACTATGCTGCATACTATGGCATAAATGACTATGTCTACCTCAGAAACATTTATTGGGTGAGCCAGTCCTGATGCATCCACATAAGAGACCATACAGGGACAAAAGATAAGAAACAGTAAGCATATTGACAATGGATCAAACAAACCACGTCACCTCATGTGATTGCACTTAATGCGTGTTTCGCTGTCACTTCATCAAAGGGCATAGACATGCCTCATACATGCTTTCAAGTGTAAGAAGATAAGTTATGAGTTCAACAAAATTAAGCTGAATAATGGCCTAAAACACACTTTCCAAAATACACAGCAATGGTAAAGATGATAAAACTAGACATCTTTTCAAACTGGCCAGCAATGAGTCCTGATCTAAATGCAATTGAAAATTAGCACAAGGAAAATTAAAAAAAGAATCATCAGACTAGTGCAAGAAGATTACAGAAGACTTCAGGAAACATTTGAAGGCGGGAATTGTTGCCAAAGTTTGTGCAACCAAGAATTAGGGAAGGGTTCCTTCAATTCTGTCCATGCCGTCTTTGGTACAAGTCACATAAGGTATATGTAATGTGTATAAGCATGTGTACACTTGTGTCAGTATACGTAGGAGGGGCATGAAGTGGGGGGCAAAGACACCCATTTTATATAGGGGTATTTGGCTGTCAGTGTCTTCTAGTGCATGTCGTATACTATGTTTGACTACATCTACTGAAATATTCTAGCGGTGCACAGTTAGTACTCATTTTATTTCTGAAGGTATCAACTTTCTTATAACAAAGTTGCCATATAGGATTGTGCCTTTACTCAGGAAATCTGTGGGGTAGTTAGTTTTATCTTCTAAGAACATATATCCACTTGAATACAAGCTGACGCTCATAGCAAAGGTATTGTAGGTGTGCAGTGAGGGTCTCCATTGTGGATTATTATTGAAATTAGAGAGTCTTCTATTGGTGTATTTAGTGCTAGAAAATCTTAAAATATATTTAGAATCAGAGGAACACTTATTACAAAAAATGTAACCTATGGTCGCTCTAAAATTAATTGTGTCTTTTACATAGTACTTCTCAGATTTTTTTCTGTGTGTTTTTGTATTTTTATTTTTTGCATGGTATCAAACATTGTAATCATAAAAGAATGTCACTCTCCATAATTTTCACTTTTCACATTTGTTTTGTAACTGAGGATTTGTAATTCCAAATCAATGAAAGACCAGAGCCTTTTACACATATACAGTTTCCAGAATCACGTTTGTTCTTTAAAGCAACAGCTGCTGTCATAAGTTGTGTGCATTAGAAGGGGCTTTTTAGCTAGAAACTACTCAGGATGATTCACGTCAAATCCCTTCTCGTGAAAGGACATCTGTTATATTGACTCATCTGTGTGCCAGGGTAAAACAGGAAGGTTTACACTGCACAGAGCTCAACACAAACTTTCAGAGATTCAGGTTACATTTACTCTGGAAAATTGACAGCTCCACTACAGTGTCTAAGACTAGGGCCGAGCAAACCTTTATCCTAATGCCTCCAGGGAAAAGACTGACAGTAAATATATAGGTCATGAAGCAAACTCATTTTTTAAAATGGATAACATATATAAGGTAGTAATTAAATATTAGGGGTCTCTACAGCAACCTTAGAAATCAATTTTCTTTATAATATTCATAATTCTTTTTGAAAAGTAAGAGTTAAGATTTAAATGTGAATTGGAACGTAAAAACATATGAAGAAATGTCAGGAGCTTATCCCATCCCAGCTGTCTTGTGTCACAAGACAGGGGGTTTTGAAGGCTTCTCCATGCATAATTCCTAGTCATGATATGTAAAGGGATGGAGAGTTATGTATTTAATTAACTTCTGTGGACTCCTCTTTCTCCAAAAATCCCTACACTCAACACTTTACTCGACACCTAACTCATGTGTATGACCAGCTGACCGCCCAAAAACACCTCTGTAATACTTTCCACCAGTCGCTGCTGATCTTCTTTTAGCTCCATCGCTCACCTCTTGCATTTTAAACTTCTTATATTGCATCCTCTCCTCATTGGGGGTTTAGTTTGTTATCTACTTCTCCTACCCTTTTTCTAGCCACTGACCGGTCTTGCAGTCATAAATAGTAAATGCACCTTTATAGATTGTGTTAGACGCTTGTGAGCAGCATACATTGAATATTGTGTTCATTTTAGGAACAAGCTTTTCTTCTTCATTTTGGTAACAAATTTATGTGAAGAAGATATGTATTTTACATATAATTGTGGACTAAAAATTATTATATCCCAGCTTTTGATTTTATGCAGAACTGATCTGGCTACATAAAGTAGTAAATGAAGCCTATAAAAAAGTACCTCCTTCCAACAATGGAGTCTCTATTATATTCTGGGGCTGTTTGCTGCCTCTGGGACTAGAGACCTTAAACATGATACAGGAACAATCAAATCAGTGGTTTATCAGAGCATTTTAGAGAGAAATATGCTCTCAAATGTAAGAAAATTAAGTTTGTCAAACAAATGGGTTGTACGGCAGGATAATGACCCAACGCACACGTCTGAATGTGCAAATGAATGATTGAAAAGAAAAAAATACACTGTTTTAAACTGGCCTGCAATGACCTCTGACATGAGTCCAATTGACAATCATTGGAAAGATCTGAAACCTGTTATTCGGTAAAGGAACCCAGCAAACATTCAAGATCTTGAGAGAATATTAGCAAAAGAAACTACAGTTGGAAGAAGTTCACAGATGGCTACAAAAAAAGTTGTGGAGGTTGTCAATGTTTAAAAGTTTGCACCGACAAGTATTAGGGAAGAATGCCTCTATTCCTGTCTACATAATCAAGGGGAGGCATATTGGTTCAGCTGAACAGAGGCCCATTAGGACCTAATCTTGCAAGAGTGCATACACCTGTAATAGGAGATGATATTACC
The DNA here is from genome assembly GCF_046119375.1 of Phyllobates terribilis. Classification (NCBI taxonomy): domain Eukaryota; kingdom Metazoa; phylum Chordata; class Amphibia; order Anura; family Dendrobatidae; genus Phyllobates; species Phyllobates terribilis. The sequence goes on along the minus strand of NW_027362761.1, from coordinate 94,594,718 downwards.
GTGACAGATATTAAATGCTTCTGATATGATCTGATTCTGCTATTGCTTTTGTGTTTATCCAGCAAGAATGCTCCTAGTCCTGCACCACCATTATATGAATTCAACTGCATTCATATTTTATTATACAAGGAGAACGGAAGGACGCTGTTGACATAATCAATACTTAATCTGTTTAAAGTGAAGTTTAATTTATTAGGCTCTTCATTTGATCTGTTTGATGGTTTAGATTTTCCAAAACGCTTACTTGCCTGATGCCATCAACTTGGCTGTTCTTTCGAAGCAGACAACTGTTATTTAAACGATGATTTCACACATATTAAATGTCTTGCCACAGTTGGAAACAGTACTATTGCATCGCTCATGTTATCCTTTGCTGAGCAACAGAGAAAGTCTGGAGCTACCATGTCTCCATTAAAAAGTTCTCTTGTTACAACTTCTCACAAGAAAATACTAATGTATCAAAGGGCAATAAGTTTCACATTTTTGTGGATTCACAGATTTTATACCAGGTAAAAAACTAACAGTTTGTAATATATTGACTTACTAGTTTTATGATACAAGTATATATTAGTTTTTTTTTAAATAGCTATTTGTAATGTATAGGTTAATGGTAATTTGCATAAAATGTTTGAAACATGAAGACAACCCCTTTTTAAATAAAAGTTCAACTGGAAGTCAGCTGATTTCCTTGGGCACAGGGCAATTGATTAATTAAATGGGGTGCAATTTTAAAATTTGAAATTTGCTATTGTTTAGTTTTCTGTTCTGCTGTGAACATTTTCTAAGTTGCATTTTACAGCAAAAGCCATGGTCTGTAAACAGTTTACAACACAGCAAAGGCATCTCATTGTTGAAAGTTATCAGTCATGACAAATTTTTAAAAGAAATTAGATATACCATGGAATGTCATTAAGAAGTGGCTTAAATTTGGCACAACAGTTACAAGAACTGGATAGCCTCAAAAATTGATGAAAAGTCAAGAAGAAAAATAGTCTTGGAAGCTGCCAAAAGGCAATTAAAGGACCTTCAGAAATTTCTGGCAAGTACCAGTTGTGTACTGCACATGACAACGATTTCCCATATTCTTCATATGTGTGGCCTGTGAGTTAGGGTGGCAAGTACAAAGCCTTTCCCTCCAAGCAAAAATATCCAATGCCAGATATACTTTGCTAAAACCTACATCAAGTCTGCAAAAGGCATGTGGGAAAATGTGTTATGGTATTGTAACATCCCTGGCGGCGTGCTTGCATAGTGCACCAACTCTCACTATGCAAGACCGCAATCTTACCTGTCAGTCCAGCCTGCAAACCGTGATTGTCTCTTGACTGACTGCTTAAGGCGGCGGCCCGGTTACTTCCTGATTCTTATATGCTGCTGTGGGCGCACCCCTAGTGCGTCTCCAGCCTATTGCTGTGAGTCACTGGATATTTAAACCCCCTCCACCCAGTAGGAGGGGCCTGAGCAACACTAACTTTCAGTGTGCGCCTTGACTCTGAAGTTGCCAGGTCCAGTTCTGTATCTTCTTGTCTGTTCCGCCATCTCTGGGGGCCGCATACCCAGACCTGTTATCTGTGCCTTCTTGTCCGTCTCCGCCATCTCTGGGGGCTGTATACCCAGGCCTGTTCTTGTATCTCCTTGCAGTAGCAGTTCCTGTCTGAACTGTATCCTAGCCTGTTATCTGTTTGTCTCTATGTCCGTACCTTCCCTTTTCTTGCATTGTCTGAACCTGCACCTAACTCCTACTCGTTGTCTCTGTACTTCTGTTTGTGAGTTTTGTGTCCACTCGCTACTTCATAGTAAGTACCTTGTGTGTATCTGGTTCTGCTTTTCCCTTTTCCCTTCCTCCGTATCTTCCTGTATTTTCCAGTCTGTTCCATGTGAACAGAGCCCTGTCCTCTCTGCCTTGTCCACCGCACCTGCAGTTTCGCTCCGCTCTGTCTGGCCCACCGCTCCGGCGGTTTCTCTCTGCTCTGACTTGCCCACTGCTCCGGCGGCTTCCCTCTGCTCTACCTTACCTACCGCTCCTGCGGCTTCTCTCTGCTCTGACTTGCCCACCGCTCCGGAGGCTTCTCTCTGCTCTGCCTTGCTCACCGCACCAGCGGGTTATCTCTGCTCTGACTTGCTCACCGCTCCGGTGGTTCCCCTCTGCTCTGCTTGCTCACCGCTCCGGCGGTTCCCCTCTGCTCTGCCTTGCCCACCGCTCCGGCGGTTCCTCTCTGCTCTGCCTTGTTCACCGCACCTGCGGTTTAGTTCTGCTCTGCTTGCTCACCTCTCCGGCGGTTCCCCTCTGCTCTGCCTAGCCTACCGCTCTTGCGGTTCCTCTCTGCTTTGCCTTGTTCACCGCACCTGTGGGTCCGCTCTGCTCTGCCTTGTCCTCCACTCCGGCGGTTTCGCTTTACTCTGCTTGTCTACCGCATCTGCGGCTCTGTTCCTGCCTCCCAGTCTGTACTGGACTCTATCCAGCCTGCGCTCCAACCTGCTAGCACCTACCTGTCTGCACTCCAGCCGTGCTTGCCAGTATTGCCCTGTCTGCACTCCAGCCGTGCTTGTCACATCCCCCCCCTGTCTGCATACCAGCCGTGCTTGCCAGTATCCACCTGTCTGCATACCAGCCGTGCCTGCAAATACCCACCTGTCTGTATGCCAGCTTAACCTGCCTGTTCCTGCATTCCCCGGTGTGGGTCAACAGCTGTGACCGGGGTCTGACCTGGAGTAGCACCTGGTCCCTCTGCTCGGTTTCTCCTTGGTTCACGGAGTCGTTAGCCGCCGTGCGACCTTGGTTAGATCGGGTAGATACTTAGTTACGCCCCTCCAGGCACTCCTCGGTTCATGGTACAGTGGGATCACTAATCACGCTCACGCCAGTCAGTCCGGGCGCGAGCCGTAACAGGTATGATGAGACAAAGACTGAACTTTTTCACCAAAATTACAAAAGGTAAGTTTAGCTACAAAGCCAACACTGCACATCATCAAAGAACACCATACCCACATAGAAGCACGGTGGAGGGAACATTTTTCTATGGGGCTTTTTTCAGCAACTGGATATGGAGCTTTAGTGGAGGGAATTATGAACAGTCAATTGTGCAGCAAAACCTTCAGGCCTCTGCTAAAATGCTAAAAATGAAAAGGAATTTCACATTTCAGCATGACCATGACCCTAAGCATACCTTTAAATCAATAAAAGAATGGCTTTGCCAGAAGAAGATTAAAGTTTTGGAATCACCCAGCCAAAGTCTAGATTTAATACAATTGAAAATCTGTAGGTAACTTGAAGAGGGCTGTACACTGGAGATGCCCTCACAATTTGACGGATTTGAAGTGCTAGTGCTATGCTGATAGATTCCTACCCAAAAAGATTTGAACAATGTCTTAAATTCAAAGGGTGGTATGCACCCATGCAACACCGGTGCTGTAAAGTGAGGTCCCGAGCTCATCAGCTGATCTCCAGCAGTGAACTCGAGTGACCTTAGCCGACACTGCAGCAATGTTCACTGCCGGGAGTGCTCCCGTCAGTGGACCGCCAGTCGCCGAGGGATCATGACGCCGGGGGGCATCGCGTGGACACTCGGAGGACACCAGGGGGGGCCGGACAGGTGAAAAAAGGTATTTTTTTTCTTACGTTCACCATGCACACGCCGACTCGGCTGAGGAGACTACTGCTTTCTTCAGCCGGAGCGGCGGTCGGATGGTGGGAGAAATAGTCTTCCCTAGCTGAACCGGGTACCACTCTATGTACGTTTTTGCAGCATATTTGACCCATTGACTAGTCAAATACGCAGCAAATAACCGCAGCAAATCCAAATCCGCAAATATATTTATACCTGCTGGTTTTCTGCTTTTCAATTAAAGTCAATGGGCGGGAAATGCCGCATTTATGCTACATAGAATGGACATGCTGCATATTTAAATGCAATGACAATCCTGAGGGGGAAATTCCGTATCATGTGCACAGCACATCAGGTTTTCATTGCATTAGCTGGCAGACGGATTGCGGAGCATTTTTGATGCATTAAAAACTTTGATGGGAGTGCTTCTTTAAGTGGTGTGGACCTCTTAATAAAGTTGGTGCATCGTACTCCAGCAAGCTCTTCATTAATACTGTTGTTGAAATCTCCAGTTTTAATGAATAGGCCCCTATTACTCTACACAACTACAGGAAAATTCAAGAAAAGCAGCAGTGGCTTCAGGTGCAAAAACTTACATAAAAAGTCTCTGTTTGCCTGTCAATTTTGGTTGTCTTCTCTTAATGGTGTACTGATTGTGCTGGAGCCATTTGAATTATTTTCATGTTTTTTCTACATCAAATTAATTTCAATTTTTAAGAGTTTGCTGTTTTTTGTTTATATTTCATCATCATCAATTATAAAGCACAAACAGGTCATAATGACGTATCCTATAGAACATACATGAAAACTTTTATGATGAAAACCGGTTGAAAATGGATGCATTTTTTGTATTTGCTGAATTCCATGGAAATAATTTTGATTTGTTTACTGATACATTGTGATCAGCTTTTTTCAATTACAAAAATTACAATTACAAAAAAATATAGTACAAAACACACTTTGAATGTTTTTACTTACTATACTTACAATCATCATCATTGGCATCATTTAATTAGTAAATTAGAGCTATTCATTTTTTCAGCAATTACAGACTTACACTTAAATATCATTAACTATATTCAACATCTTTGGACTGGATGCATAAACATTAGTGATGAGCACTAAGATGCTCGGGTGTTTGTTTCTCGGGTCAATCAAATCGTAATGCTCGGGTGCTCAACCCGAGCAAAGGGCCCAATGTAAGTCAATGGGAAACTCGAGCATTTTTCTGGCGGCCCCTCCCGGAGGTCACCAGGTGGCTTAAAAATTGCCCAAATCGATGGAAACATTGCTCAAATGATATGGGAACAGCATGAGGGAGACTCCTAGGTCACTGCTGTGAAAAATGTTGTCAGAGTATTGCGCTTCACAATAAAACATACAAAAACTAAACCAAAATGGATTTTCCTGGAAAAAAACGTCAAGGGGCGTTTTTACCTGGGTAAAGACTTGTATATAAGGCCAAAAAACCACACAAAATAAATGCTCCTCCACACCTTTAGCTATGTTCACACTTAGCGTTTTTTGATGTGTTTTTGCACTTTTGCAATGCTTTCAAAGGTGAAAAATACAATCACCAGTAAATGTCATTTTAAAATTTCACTACCTTATATGGACATGTTGTATGTGAGACATGATCAGACACTTCCTGTTTCATTTATGAAGGAGGGATTCTGAAAGTCACTAAGCCTATTTTTATAGGTCCATCATACGAAGGTGACCTTGTCGTGGTTGATGGGCACACATAAATTGGCCAAATTATGCGCAAAAAACCTTCATTTTTCAAAGTGACATTAGTCTAGATACAATATTTCTTATATTTTCATGTATGGAGTGCCGAAGTTCTTTTTGCAATTGAGATTACTTTTTTCTTCAGAGCACCCGAATAGACCAGTGAGCGACCCCTCTCTTTTTTTCTATTAATCATTTTTGGGATCCCGCTCCTGGAGCATTGCAGCAGGTACGTTTTCACACTATTAGAAGTTCGACAGCCTTTTTTCTGACCATGTGTCCCTCCCATTCAGTCACAGGTGGTTTTAACTAGCTCTACCAGCCCATACATTGTAGGTTAAAAGCCCAAGCAGAGACATATTGTCCATACAGGCTTACAGCCCAAGAGTGGCATATCCAGTGGTAGTGTAGCGTAGTTTCCCATCATACGAAGGTGACCTTGTCGTGGTTGATGGGCACACATAAATTGGCCAAATTATGCGCAAAAAACCTTCATTTTTCAAAGTGACATTAGTCCAGATACAATATTTCTTATATTTTCATGTATGGAGTGCCGAAGTTCTTTTTGCAATTGAGATTACTTTTTTCTTCAGAGCACCCGAATAGACCAGTGAGCGACCCCTCTCTTTTTTTCTATTAATCATTTTTGGGATCCCGCTCCTGGAGCATTGCAGCAGGTACGTGTTCACACTATTAGAAGTTCGACAGCCTTTTTTCTGACCATGTGTCCCTCCCATTCAGTCACAGGTGGTTTTAACTAGCTCTACCAGCCCACACATTGTAGGTTAAAAGCCCAAGCAGAGACATATTGTCCATACAGGCTTATAGCCCAAGAGTGGCATATCCAGTGGTAGTGTAGCGTAGTTTCCCATCATACGAAGGTGACCTTGTCGTGGTTGATGGGCACACATAAATTGGCCAAATTATGCGCAAAAAACCTTCATTTTTCAAAGTGACATTAGTCCAGATACAATATTTCTTATATTTTCATGTATGGAGTGCCGAAGTTCTTTTTGCCATTGAGATTACTTTTTTCTTCAGAGCACCCGAATAGACCAGTGAGCGACCCCTCTCTTTTTTTCTATTAATCATTTTTGGGATCCCGCTCCTGGAGCATTGCAGCAGGTACGTTTTCACACTATTAGAAGTTCGACAGCCTTTTTTCTGACCATGTGTCCCTCCCATTCAGTCACAGGTGGTTTTAACTAGCTCTACCAGCCCATACATTGTAGGTTAAAAGCCCAAGCAGAGACATATTGTCCATACAGGCTTACAGCCCAAGAGTGGCATATCCAGTGGTAGTGTAGCGTAGTTTCCCATCATACGAAGGTGACCTTGTCGTGGTTGATGGGCACACATAAATTGGCCAAATTATGCGCAAAAAACCTTCATTTTTCAAAGTGACATTAGTCCAGATACAATATTTCTTATATTTTCATGTATGGAGTGCCGAAGTTCTTTTTGCAATTGAGATTACTTTTTTCTTCAGAGCACCCGAATAGACCAGTGAGCGACCCCTCTCTTTTTTTCTATTAATCATTTTTGGGATCCCGCTCCTGGAGCATTGCAGCAGGTACGTGTTCACACTATTAGAAGTTCGACAGCCTTTTTTCTGACCATGTGTCCCTCCCATTCAGTCACAGGTGGTTTTAACTAGCTCTACCAGCCCACACATTGTAGGTTAAAAGCCCAAGCAGAGACATATTGTCCATACAGGCTTATAGCCCAAGAGTGGCATATCCAGTGGTAGTGTAGCGTAGTTTCCCATCATACGAAGGTGACCTTGTCGTGGTTGATGGGCACACATAAATTGGCCAAATTATGCGCAAAAAACCTTCATTTTTCAAAGTGACATTAGTCCAGATACAATATTTCTTATATTTTCATGTATGGAGTGCCGAAGTTCTTTTTGCCATTGAGATTACTTTTTTCTTCAGAGCACCCGAATAGACCAGTGAGCGACCCCTCTCTTTTTTTCTATTAATCATTTTTGGGATCCCGCTCCAGGAGCATTGCAGCAGGTACGTGTTCACACTATTAGAAGTTCGACAGCCTTTTTTCTGACCATGTGTCCCTCCCATTCAGTCACAGGTGGTTTTAACTAGCTCTACCAGCCCATACATTGTAGGTTAAAAGCCCAAGCAGAGACATATTGTCCATACAGGCTTACAGCCCAAGAGTGGCATATCCAGTGGTAGCGTAGCGTAGTTTCCCATCATACGAAGGTGACCTTGTCGTGGTTGATGGGCACACATAAATTGGCCAAATTATGCGCAAAAAACCTTCATTTTTCAAAGTGACATTAGTCCAGATACAATATTTCTTATATTTTCATGTATGGAGTGCCGAAGTTCTTTTTGCAATTGAGATTACTTTTTTCTTCAGAGCACCCGAATAGACCAGTGAGCGACCCCTCTCTTTTTTTCTATTAATCATTTTTGGGATCCCGCTCCTGGAGCATTGCAGCAGGTACGTGTTCACACTATTAGAAGTTCGACAGCCTTTTTTCTGACCATGTGTCCCTCCCATTCAGTCACAGGTGGTTTTAACTAGCTCTACCAGCCCATACATTGTAGGTTAAAAGCCCAAGCAGAGACATATTGTCCATACAGGCTTACAGCCCAAGAGTGGCATATCCAGTGGTAGTGTAGCGTAGTTTCCCATCATACGAAGGTGACCTTGTCGTGGTTGATGGGCACACATAAATTGGCCAAATTATGCGCAAAAAACCTTCATTTTTCAAAGTGACATTAGTCCAGATACAATATTTCTTATATTTTCATGTATGGAGTGCCGAAGTTCTTTTTGCAATTGAGATTACTTTTTTCTTCAGAGCACCCGAATAGACCAGTGAGCGACCCCTCTCTTTTTTTCTATTAATCATTTTTGGGATCCCGCTCCTGGAGCATTGCAGCAGGTACGTGTTCACACTATTAGAAGTTCGACAGCCTTTTTTCTGACCATGTGTCCCTCCCATTCAGTCACAGGTGGTTTTAACTAGCTCTACCAGCCCATACATTGTAGGTTAAAAGCCCAAGCAGAGACATATTGTCCATACAGGCTTACAGCCCAAGAGTGGCATATCCAGTGGTAGTGTAGCGTAGTTTCCCATCATACGAAGGTGACCTTGTCGTGGTTGATGGGCACACATAAATTGGCCAAATTATGCGCAAAAAACCTTCATTTTTCAAAGTGACATTAGTCCAGATACAATATTTCTTATATTTTCATGTATGGAGTGCCGAAGTTCTTTTTGCAATTGAGATTACTTTTTTCTTCAGAGCACCCGAATAGACCAGTGAGCGACCCCTCTCTTTTTTTCTATTAATCATTTTTGGGATCCCGCTCCTGGAGCATTGCAGCAGGTACGTGTTCACACTATTAGAAGTTCGACAGCCTTTTTTCTGACCATGTGTCCCTCCCATTCAGTCACAGGTGGTTTTAACTAGCTCTACCAGCCCATACATTGTAGGTTAAAAGCCCAAGCAGAGACATATTGTCCATACAGGCTTACAGCCCAAGAGTGGCATATCCAGTGGTAGTGTAGCGTAGTTTCCCATCATACGAAGGTGACCTTGTCGTGGTTGATGGGCACACATAAATTGGCCAAATTATGCACAAAAAACCTTCATTTTTCAAAGTGACATTAGTCCAGATACAATATTTCTTATATTTTCATGTATGGAGTGCCGAAGTTCTTTTTGCAATTGAGATTACTTTTTTCTTCAGAGCACCCGAATAGACCAGTGAGCGACCCCTCTCTTTTTTTCCATGTTGTATGTGAGACATGATCAGACACTTCCTGTTTCATTTATGAAGGAGGGATTCTGAAAGTCACTAAGCCTATTTTTATAGGGCCATCAGGTGGCCCTTACTATTGTTAAAGGGCCAGCAGTTGGCCCTCACTATAGTTAGAGGGCCATCAGCTTGCTATGCTTTGTTGTTCCTGTGAAAAATATTGTAGATATAATGCCATGTCAATCAATCTATCCTGTTTGGAAGGGGATTATAATGGTCTACAGTGTACAGCTGTAACTGGACACTGCTTCAGCTAAGAAGAAGGGAGGGGGCAGAGACACAGCGATTGAGCTGCTACAGGAAGACCGCCTGAAGATCCAAGCCATGCGACCGTCCCTTTGTGTCAATTATAATTCATTACCGAGTTATGGGAATACCATATGTCCCAGTTATTCACAACCTAGATTTTCGAGATCCCAAGAGAATGGGGAATGTCACCCTTGCTTCCAGCCCTGTCTAGCTCGTAGGGATGGGGAGATCCCCTGCAAAGCCTGTCATAAACCCCTAGGGAAACTGTGTTTGGTTTCCATGCATAGAAGAAGCCCAGTTGAATCCAATGACACGAGAACCGGCTCCCTCAGACTGTCCATTAAGGGAGTATAACCCATTTTAGTTTTTGGAGTTTATAGCTGAGGGAGACCAGGGGTGGAGATTGAGGTCCAGCCAAGGGGCAGTAGGGGGAGTGACTCAGAAAGATTAAAAGCTCCTGCAGACCTAGCTCAGTGCTTTTTCTCTGGGGAGGTCGCGACAACACGTTATGTGAGGGAAGTCATAGAAGAAGAGAGAGGGACTCACTAGTCTCCTATGTAGCAGCCCCTCCCCCACAAGCCAGGTCTACCATCTGACTGGTAACTGACTCATAGTATCTGCTTATGTCTTTTGTACCACTACTATTGTGTTTGAATCTCTGGCCATTATGTATGCATAACCCTTATGTATATAGTGTATTGTCTAGTGTGCCATTAAGGCAATTAAATATATAATTTAACCTTGGGCTGCTCTTTTATCTCAATCCACAAATCCTCACGTCCGTTGTTCGGTCCAACGAACACGCTACCGTGTCTGGTTCCTGGCCCGATATAATCCCCCTGTCCAATAGCGGGAATTATATTTCATAGGAACTGGTGGCAGCTCTACCAGGCCGACAAGGTTCTGATTCACTGGGGCTAGTGAAGGGGCCTCTCAGCCTGCATGAACCGAACTAGAAAAGAACCCTTAAAATGTAACTTTTATTAGTAAAGTTAAAAATAAATACTCTTAAACAGGGACAATTAAAAAAGTTTTTCCAATTAGATAATCTTACATACACGATATGGTAGTCTTAAATACTCAAATAGAAAGAGATAGACAGGATATAGTGTATACCCTCAGGGTCTCCTGGTATCACCTAAAGGCGTCCCTTTATGTTCCAAGTGCATCCCAATCATCAAGTGCACAGAAATAGAAAGATATGGAAAAACTTAAATTACAAAAATATGCTCAATATACAATATTCAAGGCCAGCTGTCTCAGATATATTCAAATAAATCAATCCATGGCCTCGCCAGCTGTATGCCCCAAAATCATTCCATACAGGAATACAGTTGTCTTATACCCATATGGAGCTGTTATAACACTTTAAATGCATGAATATACATCTGCACTTAGCTTCATAGCTTCATAAGTTGTGTGTACTCTTGATCGCTGGTGGCCATGTGAGGATGCTGCATTAACAGCATGCTGATATATTCCCTGATGAACTCCAACTATCGTGTCCTGGGGGAAAACGCGTCGTGATTTTTTGGGACACACGATTTATGAAACTATGAAGCTAAGTGCAGATATATCTTCATGCATTTAAAGTAATGTAACAGCTCCATATGGGTATAAAACAACTATACTCATATATGGAATGATTTTGGGGCATATAGCTGGCAAGGCCGTGGATTGATTTATTTGAATATATCTAAGACAGCTGGCCTTGAATATTTTATATTGAGTGTTTTTTTGTAATTTAAGTTTTTCCAAGTCTTTCTATTTCTGTGCACTTGATGATAGGGATACACATTTAAAGACACATAGAGGAGGGCCTCAGTAAAAAAAAATGTTCCCATTATAAAGGAGCACGTCTTCTATACTGCTATTGCCTATGCAGTTACTGAAAGGGCTGCCTAAATTTTGGAAAAACCCAATACCAATTTGAAGACACATAGAGGAGGGCCTCACTAAAAAATGTTCCCATTATAAGGGAGCTGTTCTGCTATACAGTTATTTCATATGCAGTGAATGCAAGGGCTGCCAAAAATGTCAAGGCACCCCAATGCCCCTTTGAAGAGACATAGAGGAGGACCTCAGCAAAAAAAACCTTTCCCATTATTTGGAAGTGGGTCTCCTATACTGTTAGAACCTATGCAGTGAATGCAAGGGCTGCCAAAATTGAGGACGCACCCCAATGCCGCTTTGAAGAGACATAGAGGAGGGCCTTAGTAAAAAAATATGTTCCCATTATAAAGGAGAGGGTTTCCTATAGTGATAATGGCCATGCATTGAATGCAAGGGCTGCCAAAAAATTGGACGCACTCCATTACCCCTTTGAAGAGATGTAGAAGAGGTCCTCATTCAAAAAATTGTTACCATTGTTAAGGAGTGGCTCTCTTATACTGGTAATGCCCATGAACTAAGTGCATGGGCTGAAAAACATTTACCCCTGGGGGTATACATGAACATACTGTATATTATACAAAATGTTAGAGGTAGGCCTCTAAAAAAAATTCCTACGGGCATCATAAACACCCTTAAAAAATATATGTGGGTGTTGCATCACGGTCACCCTGGTGATATGGTGGGGGAGGATGAGGAGAAGGAGAAGGAGGAGGACAACAGAAAATTGACAAAATCAAGAAGCGTATACCCATGTCTGGGTGTGAAGAGGTGCATGGGAATAGACCTCCCAAAAAAGACACTGGATTTGAGTTTATATTACGCTGCTATCATCCTGTGGTGTTGAGAAGTCTGGCCCAATGAACCCATTTTTATAAGAGTCAGCCTTTTCAGTTCACAGGCAGATGTGCCTATCAGTTATAAAGCCCCTGGCCATACTAAAAACCTGCTCTGACAAAACGCTAGTTGCAGGGCAGGCCAGGACCTCCAAGGCGTAGAGTGCCAGTTCATGCCACGTTTCCAGCTTGGAAACCCAATAATTAAAAGACACAGAAGAATCACGGAGGACATTGGTATCGTCATCAGGGCCTGTGTGCTGGGAGGGTCTGAGAAAACAGTCCCATACCTTTGACAGTGTTCCCCTGCCACTGCTGCATTGTATTTGTGTCTCCCTTGTCTGTACTCCTTGGCTGTCCAATGAACTGTGACCTCTGCCGCCAGCGTTTTCAGATGGTAATTTTTTTAATAATTCTGCAACAAGGACCTTCTGTTACTGTAACATTTTAGTAGACCTCTCCGCCGTGGGAAGGAGAGATAGAAAATTCTCCTTATAGCGTGGGTCTAGAAGTGTTAGCAACCAGTAATGACTGTCTGTCACCCAAAATTTGGACAATGTGACGGTCACAGGAAAGGCAGCATAACATAAACTCAGACATGTGTGCCAGATTGCTAACAGTCAAGACTTCCTCTTCCACCAAGAGGATGACTGACCATGCTTTCCTCCTCATCCTCTTCCTCCTTGTTCTCCTTCTCCTCAGGCCATCCACGCTGAACAGACGGTATGACAGTTGTGTGGGTAGAACCGTCTATAGCGCAGGAAACTAGCTCCTATCCTTCTTCCTCCTCCTCCTCTTCCTCATTGTCACTCAATCCATGTTGGGATGAGATGAGGCTGAGCTGTGTGGAATCACCCTGTATGGTTTCTTGCTCTATCTCATCGTGCTCCGCCTGCAATGCCTCCTCTCTTATGGTGAGCAGCGAGTGTTTCAGTACACAGAGAAGCTGGATGGTGACACTAATTATGGTGTCATCGCCGCTCACCATCTTGGTGGAGTCCTCAATGTTTTGGATGACGGCACAGATGTCTGACATCCATGCCCACTCCTGTGGTCTTATGTGCAGAGGCTGAATACCGATGGGCGCTTTGAAGCTGGTACTCAACAATTGCCCTGTGCTGCTCACAAATCCTTCCTAGCATCTGCAAGGTTGAGTTCCAATGCGTGGGGACATCGGTTACCAGTGGGTGAGCTGGTAGGTGCAAACGCTGCTGAAGCACGGAAAAGGCAGTGGAAGCTGAAGCTGACTTTCTAAAATGGGCACTTTCTAAAATGGGCATACTTTGACAAGAAGATCAGGCAGATCCGGGTAAGTTTTGGGAAAACGCTAAATCACTAGGTTGAGCACATGGGCCAGGCATGGTACGTGTGTGAGCTCGCCTCGCTTCAGAGCTGCCACCAGGTTCCGGCCATTGTCACACACGACCATGCCTGGTTGACAGTTCAGCGGTGACAGCCACAGATCTGTCTGCTCTTTTAGAGCTGTCAACAACTCTTCAGCATTGTGCGGTTTGTCACCTAAGCATATTAGCTTCAGCACAGCCTTTTGCCGCTTGGCCGAAGCAGTGCTGCAGTGCCTCCAGTTTGTGACTGATGTTGTCATTTTGGAGAAGGAGGTGCAGGAGCAGTAGAATGTGGGGCAACCCTGATTGACCCAGAGCCCGCAATCCTCAGCATCGGGAGGACGTGTTCCGTCCCAAGGTCCGACTGGGTCCTGGCTTCCACTATATTAGCCCAGTGTGACGCCAGCGAAATGTACCGTCCCTGCCCACAAGCACTTGTCCACATGTCTGTGGTTAGGTGGACCTTCCCAGTAACTGCATTGTAAAGCTGATCTGGCAACAGCAATCAGAGAAAGTTGGAGCCAGATTGATGAAGAGTATTCCATAATTTTTTCCTCAGAATTGAGTGATTCCATAATTTTTTCCCTCTTCTCGTTCTGAAAAAAATTACCCTTACTAAGTACCACATTTTTAATCTTGATTTCTTTTAGTGTTTCTTAAAGCCCTAAAGTTGCCATTTGAAATGACTTTAGTTTTGTGCCGTGTCTGTGATCTGCTTTTTTTCAACAACATTAAACAACTGAATGAACATCCTCCGAGTCCAGTGATTCCATAATTTTTGCCAGGGGTTATATACACATTGCTACTTGGTAATATAGAGACAAGGTAAAAAAAAATTACTGGGGTACTGCTCCTTTAAAGATTTTCTCATTCTTTATTCCTGTTATTGTAAGCATTGTCTTCTGAAATAATTTTTCTGAAGGTCATCATGTTTTTAATCCATTATACTCTACTTCATAATGCTAGCTGGTGCTATTTAACCTTATAGTTGCAGCATTCCTACTGCTAAATCCAGCTATTACCCCTTTACAGTGCTAGCTGATAATGGTGATCCTCTTGGACTATACCAATCTCACACTTAAACTCTTATACCTTCATATCACACATTGTTAAAAGAATATGATGCATGAATCATGGGCTACAATTGGCTTTCAGATCTACAGTGGATATAAAAAGTCTCTATACCCCTGTTGAATTGTTAGGTTTTTGTCATGTAAAAAAATCATATCAAGAAGAATCATTTCAGAACTTTTTCCACCTTTAATGTCACCCATAATCTTTACAAATCCATTGAAAAATGAATTGAAATTTTTTCATAAACAAAAATAAAAATAAATGACCAAAATAATGAGGTTGCATTAATATGCACAACCTTAAACTAATACTTGGTTGATGTAGCCTTTATGATGGCATTCAGTTTCAGTCTTTCTGAGTAGGAGTCTGTCAGCATGGCATATCTAGAACTGACAATCTTTGCCCACTCTTCCTTGCAGTAGCACTCCAAATTTGTCAGATTGAGATGGAATCTCCTGTGTGCAGCCCTCTTCAGGTCAACTCACAGAATTGCAATTGGATTCAGGTCTGGGCTCTGGCTGGGCCATTCTAAAACTTTGATCTTCTTCTGGAAAAGCCATTATTTTGTTGTTTTGGAGGTATGGTCAAGGTCACTGTCATGCTAAAAGTTAAAATTCCTCTTCTTTAGCAGAGGTCTGGAGGTTTGGTTGCAAAATTGACTGATATTTAGAACTGTTCATAATTCCCTCCACCTTGACTAAAGACCCAATTACAGCTGCTGAAAAACAGCCTCAAAGTAAAATGCTGCCTCCACCATGCTTCACTGTGGGTACGGTGTTTTTTTGGTAATGCTCAGAGTTGGGTTTGTGGCAAACATGCCTTAAGGAATTTTAACCAAAACATTCATCCTTGGTCTCATCAGACCATTACATGTTCTCCCACATGCTTTTGGCAGACTTGATGTACATTTTGGCAAAATATCTTTCCACCCTATCCCACAGGTCAGACTTATGAAGAATAAAGGAGATTGTTTGTACATGCAGTACATAGCTAGTATTGACAGAAATTCCTGCAGGACATTTAATGAGGCCTTTCGCCAACCTCCTGGACCAATTTTCATCTTGTCTTTTCATAAATTTTTGAGGGACATCCAGTTCTATATAATATAAATGTTGTGCCAAATTTAAGCCACTTCTTTATGACCATCATCACAGTGTTCCATGGTATATCTAATGCCCTGGAAAAAATGTTGAACCTAATTAAATGAGAACTAAAATAATGTCAGAAAAATTCTACTAGTAGAAAAAGGAGATTGACGCTTCAGAGTAGACCCCGCTGCTGAATGAAGGAAGCAGTTCCAGAATGGAAAAGTAATTTTGTAGTTTTTATTTGTATGTGTTTCATGCTCGCACAAAGCCCTTTTTCAAAAACAAACTACATAGAACAATCTGTATTTCATACGTCCGGATATTTCTGGCACTGGAAAAAAACTACTGGAGATACCAGTGTCCGTGTGTTCGTGTGTATGATACGTGTGGCATACGTGTGGCAACCGTGTCCTGCCTGTGTGCTACATTAGTATCACATGTACTGGCGCCTGGGAATCAGCGGTACAGTTTGCACTGCTCCCAAGCGCCGGGTGCTGGACGCTGCCCTCATCATTGTACCCTGCCAGTGCTGCCATCACCACCAGCAGGGGAAAATGTTGAGAGGAGTATTCTGCTCCCACTTTGTCCAAGACCTATAAAAATAAGAATAAAATAAAAAAAATCTTTATACTCACATGTCCTAAGTGTCCTACACTGTAATCCATCTGACCACTCATGCCGTGGAGGTGAGGAGAATGACTCACTTCAGCAAGCGGGCCCCTGAACTGCACGGAGCTCAACGTGCGGTGTCCTGTCACTCAGTGAGCTCAGTGAACAACCTCTTTAATGCAGATAATTTACTGTATTCATTTTTATGTGATGTCAATTTAACACAGATTTAGAAACATAATCAAATGAAGGAGTACAATTTTCTGTAGATTGGTGAAGGCCATATTTCACCAACTAATGTCATGATGATGTACTTTGTGTCAATGTCACATGAGAAAATACATGTAGATAAAAGTGGAGATACACAAAATTTGACACTAATCATAGCATGAAATGCATAAAAATACAGAGAGATAAAAAAAGAAACATTAAAAAATTCCAGCCATAGATCTGAATAAGAAATATTTATATATTCTCTGCAACTGAAAGCAAAATTAGTCTTCATAAGCATAACAATACACAAAATTATCCTCTACATCATGCAGACGTAAATCAATAGCTTTATTCATTTTAAAGGTTCACATACTGTTTCTTCAAGCAAAAGGTACAGCTCCAATAAATGAAATCTTATATAATTCAATGTCATCATTTGTACACTTCCTAAATGTCAGCTAAGAGAGACTGAAACTTAATCTCACAATACCATGCATATTTTGGCACACATATGCTCATTTAAAATTACCACTGTCTCCTATTTATGTCAATCAATCATATGATTTATGGAGAAAAAAACTTATTACAAGGCCATTAGCATTAAAGCTATCTACAAAGGTTATGCGATTATATATTTTAGCCATTTAAATTAATTTTATTTTGCATAATACAGTGGTGTGAAAAAGTGATTTCCCCCTTCCTGATGTCTTATTCTTTCGCTTGTTTGTCAGAGTTAATTGTTTCAGATCACAAAAAAAAATGTAAATATTAGACAAAGGTAACACAAGCAAGCATAAAATACACTTTTAAATGAATGTCTATATTATTAAGGGAAAAATAAATCCAAACCTACAGGGCCCTGTGTGAAAAAAGTGATTACCCCCTAAACCTAATAAGGTTGGGCCACCTTTAGCAACAACAACTGCAAGAAAGCGTTTGCGATAACTGACAATGAGTCTTTTACAATGCTCTGGAGGAATTTTGTCTCACTCATCTTTGCAAAATTGTTGTAATTCAGCCAAATTGGAGGGTTTCCGAGCATGAACCCCCTTTTTAAGATGCTACCGCATCTCAATCAGACTTAGGTCAGGACTTTGACTAGGCCACTCCAAAGTCTTAATTTTGTTTTGCTTAAGACATTCAGAGGTGGACTTGCTGGTGTGTTTTTAATCATTGTACTGCTGCATAATCCAAGTGCGCTTCAGCTTGAGGTCATGAACAGATGGCAGGATATTCACCTTCAGGATTTTTTGGTAGACAGCAGAATTCATGGTTCCATTTACCACAGCAAGTCTTCCAGGTCCTAAAGCAGCAAAACAGCCACAAACCATCACACTACCACTACCATATTTTACTGTTGGTATGATGTTCCTTTTATGAAATGCTGGGTTACTTCTACACCAGAAGTAATGGGACATACTGTATGCCTTCGAAAAAGTTCAACTTTTGTCTTGTCAGTCCACAGAGTATTCTCCCAAAAGTCATGGCGATCATTAAGATGTTTTCTGGCAAAAGTGAGACGAGCCTTTATGTTCTTTTGGCTCAGCAGTATCTTTCTTATGGCGGAGTCTTGAACACTGACCTTAACTGAGGCAAGTTAGACCTGCAGTTCTTTGGATGTTGTTGTGGATGTTGTTGTGGAGTCTTTTGTGACCTCTTGGATGAGTCGTTGCTGCTCCTTTGGGGTAATTTTGGTCAGCTGGCCACTCCAGGGAAGGTTCACTACTGTTCCATGTTTTCATAGCTTTAGAAATGGATTTTTAACCTTTCCAGGCTGATAGATCTCAATTACTTTGTTTTCTCATTTGTTCCTGAATTTCTTTGGTTCACAGCATGATGTCTAGCTTTTGAGGATCTTTTGGTCTACTTCACTTTGTCAGGCAGGTCCTATTTAAGTGATTTCTTGATTAAGAACAGGTGTGGCCGTAATCAGGCTTGTGTGTGGCTAGGGAAATTGAACTCAGCTTCCCAAATATGTGATAAACCATAGTTAATTTATGTTTTAAGGGGGGAGGGCAATCACTTTTTCACACAGGGCCCTGTAGGTTTGGATTTCTTTTTCCCTTAATAATAAAGATCTTCATTTAAAAACTCCATTTTGAGTTTACTTGTGTTATCTTTGTCTAATATTTAAATTTATTTTATTATCTGAAACATCTGTAAATAGATGTGTATTGCAAATATAAAGAGGCAAATATAACCCTAAGTTCCGTGAGAACACATGTGAATAATGTACCATGTCTCTAATAATTTTCTTGTGGTCTTCTGCTCCAAATTAAGTACCCCTATTAGTAACTGTAAAACAAATGAATTTAGCATAGTGAGTACTTTATGAGAGGGAACTAAGCTGTAATGCTGCAAAGTACTGTATGAGGCCCTGAAAGAAACAATAGAGGCCTGTGTTGGCAAATGCAGGGTTATTAGAAAAATGGATAGCAAGCAAGGAGAAATTCCAGCTCTACAGTGTGGCGAAAAATTTATTCAATACAAATACGAGGATAAATTTAAGACTCAGATTCATGATAAAGGATGGTTCTCATCTGAATCGCTTAGATCTGCATTGTTTTTATGGATTTTGTACATGATGTCTTCATTTTAAACTTGAATTTCTTAGAAATATATATTTTTTGCACACAGTAGAGCTGGAATTTCTCCTTGGTTGTTATCCACCATGTCTGAACAGCACGTTTTCTTGCTACGGAGTGTTGGAGTGCTATTTTGGGGGTGAGCTAGACTCTTTCTATATGTCAGTATTAGGAAAATGCATTTAACTATTCATTCAGTTGGAATAAGGTGCGCACGTACAATAGTTGATCTTCCTTTTGTAATGTTTTGAGGAAAACATTAAGTCCAGAGGTCTTATTAGGATGCTTGATCCCTGGAATGTAAGTCAGAAGGCTCTACCAGTACAACACCTCAAAAATCACAACATTACAGTTTTGATGAAAATTTCTGAAAATTCATCTTTAAAAATCACCACAAATACAGATGACGGCAACCCTGACACAGGCTGCAAACACGCTTTCTCCAGCGATGTTCCAGGTGTGCCAAGCATCTTCACTTTCAGCAGCAGACTTCACCCACTATAAGTTCATGCTTAAAACTTACAACTTTGCTCTCTATGTGGCCAAACATGCATACTTCACCACCCCCATCACATCACTATTTGACAATCCAAAACGACTCTGAAATTTTCCACTCCCTCCTTAGCCCTAGCATACAGGCCCCTGTCACCAACCTCAGCGCTGACGATTTGGCCACTTATTTCCAAGAAAAAATTAATCATGTCTGTCAGGACATTTTCATCACCTCACAGTTTGGATCCTCTTCCCTCAAACACCTCAAGTTTTCCACCTTTGAACCTGTCACAAAGAAGTTATCAGGCTCCTCACCTCTGTTCGCCCTACAACCTGCACCAATTAACCTATTCCTTAACATCTCCTTTAGTCCCTCTTCCCAGTTGTCACTTTCCCTCCTCATTCAAACATGCTGTCATAACCCATTTACTAAAAAAAATATCCCTCAACCAGAACTGCTCTGCTAACTACAGACCTGTCTCAAATCATCCCTTCATCTATAAATTCCTGGAATGCTTGGTCCACTCTTGACTAATCTGTTGTCTCTCAGATGACCCTTCTTGACCCTTTACAATCCAATTTCTGTTCTTTAAACTCTACACAAACTGCCCTTACTAAATCCATAATGATATACTAACAGCTTAATGTAATGGCCACTGCTCCCTGCTGATTCTCCTGGATCTCTCTGCAGTATTCAACACTGTGGACCACCAGCTCACCCTCACTATGCTCCGCTCTATCGGCCTCAAGGACACTGTTCTCTTGGTTCTTTTCCTACCCCTCAGACCACACCTTTACTGTATCATTTTCCAGCTCTTCGTCTCCTCTTGCCCTTTCTGTCAGGGACCCTTAAGTTCAGTCCCATGTCGCCTCCTCTTCTCTCTGTACGCTGCCCCTATTGGACCAACCATCAGCAGATTTGTTTTACCATCTCTTTTCTGATGACACCCAATTATACACATCTTGTCCTGACATCACCCCCACCTCAATACAAAATATGAGGGATTGTCTTTCTGCTGTTTCTAACCTCATGTCCTTCCTCTATCTGAAACTGATTCTTAGGTGGTTCAATCATAACTCCCAAGCAGCACGCTCGCTCTCTTGGGGTCTTATTTGACCGGGAACTATCCTTTATTCCCTAAATTTAGTCACTCACTCGCTAATGTTACCTGCATCTTAAAAACATCTTCAGAATTCGACCTTTTCTCACATTTGAAACTGTAACAACTCTTACTGTCACTCTTATTCAGTCTTGTTGGGACTACTGTAACACTCTACTAATTGCTTTCCCTCTCACCAAACTTTCACCTCTCTAATCAATCCTGAATGCAGCAGCCATGGTTGCATTTCTGACCAACCACTACACAGATGCAAGTCATTGCACTGGTTACCCATCAGCTCCACAGTTCTGCACCACCACCCATCTCTCTCATTTCTGTGTATCCTTCTCTCATCCTCTCTGTTCTTCAATTCATCGAAGACTAACTTCTTGCATAATCCAAACCTCCCACTTCTGTCTCCAAGACTTCTCTCAGAATGCACCAGTTTTCTGAAATGCAATACCCAGACGATCCAATTGATACCTAGCCCACACATTTTTAAGCATGCTTTAAAAACACATCTATTTAGACAAGTAACGCGCCCCCTGGGACATATTCCTTTTTGAGGGGAATACCCGGCACCGGATCAGATGGGGGGTTGTAGTCTCCGAGCGGCTGTGACCCGGCCCGTGCCCAGGGCGTCAAGCTCAGTGTTATGTGGCAGTCCTACAGATGTTATTAAGAGTTCTTTTGTGTCGACTACGCCACCCGTTGTGATGCGGTCACTGTGGCCGCCGCTGCAGCAGGGTCCGCTGAGGCTGATGGTGGGTGCGCAGCTTGGTGGGATAACCCCCAACGGGAGGGGTATAGCCTCAGGGGGGACAGGTGCAGAGGATGGGGGTTGTGGTGGTGCAGTGCAGACGGCAATGAAGATAGAGTCGGGTTGTGCAGTTAAGGGTGTTTACTTACTGCAGATGTTGTACTGGTCACTCCAGCTTCGAGTGACCACCCGAGCCGTGCTGCGTCCACCAGGTCCTGGATCCAGCCAACCCCCAAACAAGTCCGGAGCGTGGCCCTGAGCTCTCCTTCTGTCCCGTTCTCTGGCCGTCCCCACCAGTGATCCACCTAGGTCCAGCTCCCTCGGGCCTTCTGTTGGGACACCCTTGGCCTTGGGTTCCCTGACCCTTCATGTGGTGTGCCTTCGGGGTGGATGTGATGGGTGGCCGTGGCAGATGCTGCCCACGGCCTCCGGTCTCTGGCTAGGGTGTGTTTTCTGCCCCCGCCAGTTTGGGATCCGGTACCCTGTGCCGACTCTTCACCCGGGGATTTAATTTGGGTTCTTGGAGTCCTCTTTTCTGTTTCCCCCTCTGGGTCTCTCTTCTCCTCTCTCACTCTGGGTCTCTCTTCTCCTCTGCTTGCTGACTTGTTCTCTGCATCTGACCCTGTTCTTAGTTGGTGCCCACCTTATATACACCCTCTATGTGTGAGCTCAGGTGACCAGCACCCAATGAGCTCCTATCACTACCCAGACTGCACCCCCTATCTGCCCCTACACTACATGGGATGTTCCAACCCCCTCCCACTCCAGCCAAGGACAGACTCGGTCGTACCTGCACATTTCTAAGTGGGAGTACCGTTGGTCTGCCCTCCGGAAATGGGATGTGTGTAGTGCATGCAGCCTACCGAGCTCAGTTCCACACTCCATCCTTACCCGGGAGTGGAATATCACACCTCTGGGTTGAGGTGCAATACCCCTGTAGCAGCCGAATCCTCAGGGTGCTACATTCCCCCCTGGTAAATCACAGCACGTCCTCGGGCTGTAAGACATAAACAACACCAAAACATACAAATTTTTTCATATCAACAACATCGTATAAACATATAAAATAACATACATTAGCAGCAAAACATTCTTTCTTATAAAACATTCTCGTCGCCTCTGGCTCCTCCTCCGGTCACTGTGCAACGTGTGACCGGGTAAAGTGCGACAGTCTCTCTAGAAAACTGGTTTTCCTATAAAACCAGTAGGGGGCGCTTTAGGAAGCGCAACTATATACAGGGGAAGTTGGCCGCTCTCAGTCCTCGGCCAGGTAAAGGGAAGGGAATGGCTGCTCACAGTCCTCAGCCTGGTATGGATACGGAATAACGGGTAAACAGTTCACTCATGCTGGTCCCAACGGGGACTATATATATGTAGCAACAGTTTCTTTGTACCCCGGTCGGGTAACTATTTACATCTACTGCTCTGCCGCACTCAACGGCGTCTTCCTCCTGCTCTTTGCTTGTAGCTGATTGTAGCTTCAGACCCGTCCGGGTCCTCTTGCTCCTCCTCCTTGCACCGCAACTCCTCCTCCGTCAGGCGGTGTACGTGGAGGGCGTAAGGTCCTTTGGCACACTTGTGCCGGGTGAAGGTGACCTCGTCTCCGATGTAAAGGTCACGACCTCTGTGCCCCTCCGGCAGATGGGACTCCACATCTCTGCGCGTGACAAAGACGTCGCCGGGGGTGTTGTGGTCTCTGATGAAGCCCCACCCATGCTGCATATTGAACTTAATTACAGTCCCGGTGGTGCGGGGACTGTGCGCTGCACGGGGGTCCCTCCTGGTTCGGCTCTTCTGCTCGGCGCTCCTTATTTGGGCCTGTTGTTCCCGGACCCGCCTCTCTCTCCGCTCCCTCGCAAACTCCTCGAGCTGCTGTCGGCAGCACTCAGCACGCTCCGCTGCAGCTGCCCTGGTTTCCTGAGTGAACCCCATTAGGTCTTCTCCGGTGGGGTCCCACTCAAATTGGGTCTCTTCAAGCGGGGGCGAGATCCTTATCACGGGCTTCGGAGCCGGAATCAGGGGTGCACACATGGCCCCAACCCTCCTCTGGCGCTCCAGTCCATAATATTCCTGGGGCCAGATGAAAGGCTGCCCGTCAGGCCACGTGTGCTGGGCAAACAAGTCCTCTCCCAGACGCGGCACCCTTAGTTTTACGGGCGCGGGCGCGGTGGTGGTGGCGCCCGGGTTGCCCAGGCCTTGCGGCCAGGCCTGGGGCACCTGGAAGGTGAAGGGCACCGTTAGGACGGCGGCGCCCTGGGCTACCTGGCCTTGTGGCCAGGCCGGAGGCTCCGCGGAGGTAGGGGGCGCTGTTGGTGATGCGGCGCCCGGGGGTACTAGGCCTTGCGACCAGGCTGGTGGTATTTCCTGCTTTGTCACGCTCCGGGTCGAGGCGCGTGACGTCACAGGGGTCGCTGCGGCGGCTTCCGGTCGGGGCTTAGTCCATAGCGGTGACATGGCGGCTACGGGCACAGCAGGGGGACTTTCGGGCTCTGCGACGGGGAGCTGGGGCAGGTGAGCGGTTTCCCGGTTTGGGGTATAGACGTCCCCTTTACCTGCCTCCACTCGTTCGGCTCCCTTCTCGGCGCCGTCTCCGGCCTTCAGTCCTCCCGCGCCATCCTCAGAGGCGGTCTGTCTCCTCGTCTCGGGTGGCGTGCTCCGCTCACAGGTCTCGGTCTGCTGGGCCATCTCACGGCTCCACTCCGCCAACGTCTCTCGCTGCACCCGGGCCATCCTCCTTGCGAGGCCCTCCAGAGCGGTCTGTGCACACTCCCGGTCTCGGGGGAGCTGTGCTAGGACCTCCACTAGGCCTAGTGGGGTCGTGGTTTCTAGCAGGCTCCTGACCAACGGGTCGGTGCTGCTCTGCTCTTCTTCCAGCAGGCTCCTGGCCAGCGGGCCGGTGCTGCTCTGCTCTCCTTCCTCGGTCTCTAGCAGACTCCTGGCCAGCGGGCCGGTGCTGTTCTGCTTTCTCTCCATCTCCGGGCAAGCTCCTCCGCCACTCCTCTCCAGGCTTCTTGCCTCCGGGTGCGCTCGCTCCAGACTGCTCCAGGCGGCACCCATCTTCGTTCTTTTCTTTCGTCTCCTCCCACTTCGAGGGCGGTCCCGGGGCAACTCGGTGACTGTCAGCTCCAGGGGTAGTTCTTTCACGCTGACAGACACCTCCAGCATCACAGTCTCTGTTGGTGGGGGCGGTTTCCACTTTTGGCGCCATTTTCTGTCCTGGCCCACGATGGGAGGTGGCCTCTTGCCCTCCTTTGGCACGCCCATAATGGCGTCCGCTGCTCTTCCAAGGCGGGAAATCTGCGGATTTGGCGGGAAGCGTCGCCCAGTGGCGGGAAACTCTGCAGATGGCGGGAACAAGCTGGAAATGGCGGACAATCGGCGGGAAACGACCTGTGATGGGGTCCGATGGCGTGGACCCTCCGGAACCGGCGGGAGACTTCTTTCTGAGGTAAACTTGCACTTTTCTTCAGGCACGCAGTACCCGGTTGTTGTGGGCACGCAATCCTGCCGACTACGCCAAAGTTAACGCGCCCCCTGGGACATATTCCTTTTTGAGGGGAATACCCGGCACCGGATCAGATGGGGGGTTGTAGTCTCCGAGCGGCTGTGACCCGGCCCGTGCCCAGGGCGTCAAGCTCAGTGTTATGTGGCAGTCCTACAGATGTTATTAAGAGTTCTTTTGTGTCAACTACGCCACCCGTTGTGATGCGGTCACTGTGGCCGCCGCTGCAGCAGGGTCCGCTGAGGCTGATGGTGGGTGCGCAGCTTGGTGGGATAACCCCCAACGGGAGGGGTATAGCCTCAGGGGGGACAGGTGCAGAGGATGGGGGTTGTGGTGGTGCAGTGCAGACGGCAATGAAGATAGAGTCGGGTTGTGCAGTTAAGGGTGTTTACTTACTGCAGATGTTGTACTGGTCACTCCAGCTTCGAGTGACCACCCGAGCCGTGCTGCGTCCACCAGGTCCTGGATCCAGCCAACCCCCAAACAAGTCCGGAGCGTGGTCCTGAGCTCTCCTTCTGTCCCGTTCTCTGGCCGTCCCCACCAGTGATCCACCTAGGTCCAGCTCCCTCGGGCCTTCTGTTGGGACACCCTTGGCCTTGGGTTCCCTGACCCTTCATGTGGTGTGCCTTCGGGGTGGATGTGATGGGTGGCCGTGGCAGATGCTGCCCACGGCCTCCGGTCTCTGGCTAGGGTGTGTTTTCTGCCCCCGCCAGTTTGGGATCCGGTACCCTGTGCCGACTCTTCACCCGGGGATTTAATTTGGGTTCTTGGAGTCCTCTTTTCTGTTTCCCCCTCTGGGTCTCTCTTCTCCTCTCTCACTCTGGGTCTCTCTTCTCCTCTGCTTGCTGACTTGTTCTCTGCATCTGACCCTGTTCTTAGTTGGTGCCCACCTTATATACACCCTCTATGTGTGAGCTCAGGTGACCAGCACCCAATGAGCTCCTATCACTACCCAGACTGCACCCCCTATCTGCCCCTACACTACATGGGATGTTCCAACCCCCTCCCACTCCAGCCAAGGACAGACTCGGTCGTACCTGCACATTTCTAAGTGGGAGTACCGTTGGTCTGCCCTCCGGAAATGGGATGTGTGTAGTGCATGCAGCCTACCGAGCTCAGTTCCACACTCCATCCTTACCCGGGAGTGGAATATCACACCTCTGGGTTGAGGTGCAATACCCCTGTAGCAGCCGAATCCTCAGGGTGCTACACAAGCTTATCACCTAAATTCACTAATCTAACTCTTTCCTGTTCCCTCTTCCTAAATTTTACTTAAAGTCTAGATCCTCCTATTCATCTGTCTCTACAGCCTCCATGTATCCAATAGCTCTTGGTAACTGAACCTGGAAAGATCCTGGAAGATAACTAGTTCATGCAGCTTTCTTTGAAAACACATATTTAATATAATGATAGCTGGACTGTGCATGACAAGTATTCTTTACCTATTGTGTCCCCCCATTTTTTTTATAGATTGTAAATTTGCAAGCAGGGTCCTCACTCCTACTGTAACGGTTGAACTATGCATTACTTAGTAATGTCTTTATTGTCTGTACATGTACCCGCTTAATTGTAATGTGCTGCAGAATATGTTTTATGCTGTAGAAATAAATTTATTTTTACAATTATTATTGCATATGGAGCAGGCTCAGATTTTGAAAAATTACAGCATGCCCTAAAAAAATCTGTCAACACAAGGCTTCAGGAATGGTAGCCAATGAGACATTTTTAGGTCTATTGAGTGTTATTTTGGCTACCCTAATTTATAATTTAAACATAGCAACATAAAAGAAGAGATTAGAAGCATAGGCTGCTGAGATAGGAAGAAAAACTAGTGTAAAAATGTCACACAAGAGGAGGGAAATGCCCGGCGTGCTGCTCAAACAAGGGAAAGAAGGTAAAGGGTGCCCTGATGATAGGGAAAGGGGAGAAGGGACAACCTGAACATTTATCTCAGACTGCACCCTGAACTCCCTGTCATCCCTAGATGGGTCCTTCCCCTCTTGCGATGTCACATGCCTAAGCCCTGGTTGGCCCTGAGCTAGCCCTAACTAGTGAGTAGGGCAGCAAGACACTTGCCTCTCTACTAATATAAGGAAACACAGGGAGGGAAACAAACAGGGAGGAATCAAACAACAAATGGAACTCCTCTGCTTAACCAGGAACAATTTTTCCAGGGACTGCAACAAATTCTCCAGGAAAGTCAGCATATGAAACCTATAACTGGCATAAGAGAGATCTAGAAGTGGGTTTAAATAATGAAAAGGAGTCACAGAAAGCTTCAGCGCCTTATGGAATCCCAGCAGGATCAAAAAGGAACTCAACCCCTTCGACACCAAGTGAAAATAAATCAGCACCATTCAAGTTAAACGCCGAACGGATTCCAAAGAGGACATGCGATCCGTCAACCACTGCAACCTTCTGATTCCAGATACCCCAAAGGTCTCAGCAGGATGTGGCACATTCGTGACAAAAGTAGAATACAAATATATTAATACAGCATGTTCAATCCAGAGAACCAAAGACTTGCAGATGCAAAGAGCCTGATTCATTATGGTATTTGAGCTTGTTTTTTATTTAGTTTTGTGCTTTTTTTTGTTTGCACCATATTCATCTTTCCATTTGCGCCTCTTTCAAGTCACTTTTTTATGTTTCTGTTTTCTTTTTATGGTTCACTACAGTGGATGGAGTTTACAATTCTAGATGTTTTTGTCTGATTCAACATTTGCAACTTTTCAAAAAGTTTGTGCTCCAGTTTTCCACCTAGAGTGTATTTTTTGTACACCTGAAATTTTGGATCAATTTTTGCTACATTTTAGTAGAACATGCAACTTTTTTTGCGGTAATAGCTTAAAGACAAAAAGAACAGCTTGATTTTGCACAAAATCCTTATGCACTTTTTGATCAATTTGGTGCAGAAAATGTCAACGACTGTCACAACACAAAAAAAGATTAGCGACTTTAAAAAAAACACAATTAATGAATCATGCCAAAAAATTTTCATAAAAGGCCAGACTTTTACTGCAACTATTTACCTGAAATCCTGCCACATTTCAAAGTAAACATACCTTGAGTAGGAAGCCAGAATGAGGTGACTGAGGTGACTAGTCAATGAGGTGGGTTCCTTCCCGACTCTACTTGACTAACACATCTCACTATCTATCATGAAAGACCTCTCAGTCAAGCAATGCCGGGAGGGGGGGGGTGATAAGTCAGTTGAGCCTTGCCTTGATGATTGCTCATCTCAGGCACTGCATTCCCACCTCCAAAGTATTTTTCCTCTCAAATGTATGCTTATACAGTGCATTGTGAAAGTATTTGGCCCCCTTGAACTTTTCTACCTTTTGCCACATTTCTGGCTTCAAGCATAAAGATATAAAATTCTAATATTTTTGGGAAGAATCAACAACAAGTGGGACACAATCGTGAAGTGGAATGAAAGTTATTGGATATTTTAAACTTTTTTAACAAATTAAAAACTGAAAAGTGGGGCGTGCAATATTATTTGACCCCCTTGAGTTAAAATTTTGTTGAGCCACCTTTTGCTGCGATTACAGCTGCAAGTCGCTTGAGGTATGTCTCTATAAGTTTTGCACATCAAGAGGCGGAAATTCTTGCCCATTCTTCCTTGCAAAACAGCTTGAGCTCATTGAGGTTGGATGGAGGGCGTTTGTGAACAGCTGTTTTCAGCTCTTTCCACAGATTCTCGATTGGATTCAGGTTTGGACTTTGACTTGGCCATTCTAACACTTGGTTACGTTTATTTTTGAACCATTCCATTGCAGATTTTGCTTTATGTTTGGGATCATTGTCTTGTTGCAAGATAAATCTCCGTCCCAGTCTATGGTCTTTTGCAGACTCCAACAGGTTTTCTTCCAGAATGGTCCTGTATTTGGCTTAGTCCATATTCCCATCAATTTTAACCATCTTCCCTGTCCCTGCTGAAGAAAAGCAGGCCCAAACCATGATGCTGCCACCACCATGTTTGACAGTGGGGATGGTGTTTCGAGGGTGATGAGCTATGTTGCTTTTACGCCAAACATATCGTTTTGCATTGTGGCAAAAAAGTTTGATTTTGGTTTCATCTGACCAGAGCACCTTATTCCACATGTTTGGTGTGTCTCCCAGGTGGCTTGTGGAAAACTTCAAACGAGACTTTTTATGGATATCTTTGAGAAATGGCTTTCTTCTTGCCACTCTTCCAAAAAGGCCAGATTTGTGCACTGTACGACTGATTGTTGTCCTATGGACAGACTCTCCCACCTCAGCTGTAGATCTCTGCAGTACATCCAGAGTGATCATGGGCCTTTTGGCTGCATCTCTGATCAGTCTTCTCCTTGTTCGAGATGAAAGTTTAGAGGGATGGCCAGGTATTGGTAGATTTGCAGTGGTCTGATACTCCTTCCATTTCAATATGATTGCTTGCACATGTGGCGCCCCTGAGGGTTCAGTCGCCACAGAGGTACTGCACCTCACCCAGAGGTGTGGTGTCTCCTTCTCTCAGATAAGGAGGGAGTGCTTCCCAGGACCCCAACACCAACATTCAACACTACACTACTCCAGGCCGGATGGAAGGGCAAGATGCACTGTGTTCTGCTGAGCCCTGTCCCTGGCTGGAGTGGGGGGAACCAAAGAGAGGGGGAACCAGTAGTGGGTGTGGGTGGAGATTGTAGAGTAGGGGAGCACCATGGTAGGAGGTATAAAAAGGGAAGCCATCTTAGGGTGGCAGAGCAGGACAGTGAGACAGAGAAGTCAGTGAAAGGAGAGGAGGAGAGCAGAGTCTCTTCAGGAGCTCTGCTCCATGTGTGGGGCCTAGTAATAGAGGCCCAGGAGGGGAGCAGAGGAGAAAGGCTCCGTTTTATAGAATGGATCCCAGGTGGTACGGTGAGTGCAGGACGGCACCCGTACGCCCCGAATCTGCCAGGTGTCAGAGGGATCAGGCCGCAAGAAGGGACCCGTCCCTGGCCCAGCCGTGTTACTCCAGGTCTCGGCTGGAGAAACCGGAGGCTTCTGCACTTCCATGGTGCAGTCGCCACAGTCTCACCCTAGTCACCGTGAGGGCCAAGTAGGTCTGGGAACTCCTGGTTGCCCAGAGGGACTTCAGAGCACCCGATCGGGACTGTGTGTGGGAAGCACAGGGCAGGAGGGAGAAGACCCAGTGCGAGAAGTCAGTCAAGTAAGGAACATAAAGAAAGTGGGGTTCCGTCAAGCGCTCCTGATCAATTTGAGAAAGGGCTGAACCCCTTATCTGGTAGACGCAGCGCGACGCGGGAGGCTGACACCCGTACAGTGTACCAGAGAACCTTGAACAAGAACTGGGAGTAAGACTCGGATGACTGCACTGCACTGCCTCTGTCAGTTATTTCCGCTGCGACATTTCTCCTGCACCACAAGTCCCAGCATCACCACCATTTGCACCTACACTGCCCCGGGGGCCCGCTCCGCCGGTGGGGAGCAAGAACATCCCAGCTGCCATCCCATCACCCCCGGAGGTCTGCAGCAGCGCCGGTAACCATTACCGGAAACCACAGGTGGCGTCACGAGACAAACTGTACACTAAAACCCCTTTTTAAAGAGAGACCCAGAGTACGGGCCTGGGAGCCGATTGCCGTGACCTCCTAAACAAGGTAAAAGGCCCGGGTACCGAGTCCCCTATATTCCCCCTGGGTGACACACACAGTGCTCCTTGAGATGTTTAAAACGTGGGAAATCTTTTTGAATCCAAATCAGGCTTTAAACTTTGCCACAACAGTATCTCGGACCTGCCTGGTGTGTTCCTTGGTCTTCATGATGCTCTCTGCACTTGAAACAGAACCCTGAGACTATCATAGAGCAGGTGCATTTATACGGAGACTTGATTCCACACAGGTGGATTCTATTTATCATTACCAGTCATTTAGAACAACATTGGATCATTCATAGATCCTCACTGAACTTCTGGAGTGAGTTTGCGGCACTGAAAGTAAAGGGGCCGAATAATATTGCACGCCCCACTTTTCAGTTTTTAATTTGTTAAAAAAGTTTAAAATATCCAATAAATTTTGTTCCACTTCACGATTGTGTCCCACTTGTTGTTGATTCTTCCCAAAAAAATAGAATTTTATATCTTTATGTTTGAAGCCAGAAATGTGGCAAAAGTTAGAAAAGTTCAAGGGGGCCAAATACTTTCACAATGCACTGTATTATCAGAAAATTACCTTTTCTTTAAGGTTTCTGCTTTACATGTATTCTTTAAAAGTTTTAGGCAATTTTTTTTTAAAGTTTATCACAATATTTCTTAGCCTGTTTAAAACCGGGCCATGTACCCCTGTTCCTGCCCAGACATATTTTTGTGTATCTTCAAATCTGCGGTTTAAAGAGATTTGAATTTTTTTTTTCTCGTTCAGATATTCAAAACATTTTTGCATCATTTTTTGTGGTACATAGGTTGAATTTTTGTTGCGTTGTGATTCTCATCTGAGTTATATTACCATGTGACTCTAACCTAAGCATGAAAATTGTACTTACCGTAGCCTGTCGCCGCATTGCAGGTATAATTAGTATGTTCTAGTGCTGACTATTGCTATTTCTTTATCACTACAAATTATCACCAACGACCAATTTCAGGTACCATCAACCTGGGGATTGTCTACAGTTGAGTACACACCTCAATGAGAAGGTTCAAAGGAGAAGGCCACATAACCCCTTAGAATCTGTTAAATCCATACACACAACACTAAAACAGATGATAGTGCTAGCTTTTTAGACTTGTACCTACCTAGTATTTCATCTTTTGGGAAGGCAGCGGAGTTGAAAAAATTGATATTTTTATGTACTTATTTAAATGTGCAATTCTATTTTTGTACACCTGTTTTACTAGTTCAGTTTGACAAATGTACACTCCTATACTGCAGCCTGCTGAAACATTTTGCTTTCTGTAAATGTACCTACCTACAGTCATGGCCAAAAGTTTTGAGAATGACACCAAAATTATATTTTCACATGATCTGCTGGCCTCTGTTTTTTATTAGTGTTTGTCTGATGTTTATATCACATACAGAAATATAATTGCAATCATATTATGAGTACCAATAGGTTATATTGACAGTTAGAATGCGTTAATGCAGCAAGTCAATATTTGCAGTGTTGCCCCTTCTTCTTCAAGACCTCTGTAATTCTCCCTGGCATGCTCTCAATCAACTTTTGGACCAAATCCTGACTGATAGCAGTCCATTCTTGCATAATCAATGCTTGCATTTTGCCAGAATTTGTTGGTTTTTGTTTGTCCACCCGTCTCTTGATGATTGACCACAAGTTCTCAATGGGATTAAGATCTGGGGAGTTTCCAGGCCATGGACCCAAAATCTCTATGTTTTGTTCCATGAGCCATTTAGTTATCACCTTTGCTTTATGGCAAGGTGCTCCATCATGCTGGAAAAGGCATTGTTGGGACCAAACTGCTCTTGGACGGTTGGGAGAAGTTGCTCTTGGAGGACATTCTGGTACCATTCTGTATTCATGGCTGTGTTTTTAGGCAAGACTGTGAGTGAGCCGATTCCCTTGGCTGAGAAGCAACCCCACATGTGAATGGTTTCAGGATGCTTTACAGTTGTCATGAGACAAGACTGGTGGTAGTGCTCACCTCTTCTTCTCCGAATAAGCTGTTTTCCAGATGTCCCAAACAATCGAAAACGGGATTCATCAGAGAAAATGACTTTGCCCCAGTCCTCAGCAGTCCACTCCCTGTACCTTTTGCAGAATATCAGTCGGTCCCTGATGTTTTTTCTGGAGAGAAGTGGCTTCTTTGCTGCCCTCCTTGAAACCAGCCCTTGCTCAAAGAGTCTCCGCCTCACAGTGCGTGCAGAAGCACTCACACCAGCCTGCTGCCATTCCTGAGCAAGCTCGGCACTGCTGGTAGTTCGATCCCGCAGCTGAAACAGTTTTATGATACGGTCCTGGCACTTGCTGGTCTTTCTTGGGTGCCCTGGAGCCTTTTTGACAACAATGGAAGCTCTCTCCTTGAAGTTCTTGATGATGCGATAGATTGTTGACTGAGGTGCAATCTTTGTAGCTGCGATACTCTTCCCTGTTAGGCCATTTTTGTGCAGTGCAATGATGGCTGCACGTGTTTCTTTAGAGATAACCATGGTTAACTGAAGAGAAACAATGATACCAAGAACCAGCCTCCTTTTAAAGTGTCCAGTGATGTCATTCTTACTTAATCATGACTGATTGATCGCCTGCCCTGTCCTCATCAACACCCACACCTGTGTTAATGGATCAATCACTAAAACAATGTTAGCTGCTCCTTTTAAGGCAGGACTGCAATGATGTTGAAATGTGTTTTGGGGGTTAAAGTTCATTTTCTGGGCAAATATTGACTTTACAAGTACAGTAATTGCTGTTAAGCTGATCACTCTTTGACATTCAGGAGTATATGCAAATTGCCATTACAAAAAATGAAGCAGTAAACTTTGGAAAAATTACTATTTGTCTCATTCTCAATACTTTTGGCCATGACTGTACTTAGAATTTCGTATTACGTACTTTTTGGCAAGAGTTAAACAATTGAAGTTGAAAGTATTGTGAAAAGTTAGTTATAGCGTTCTACAAAATGTATGATAAAAGAAAAAGTATGAGATTGTGTAAAAGAAAAAAAAACATACTGTGGCTAAGAATTTGAGCTCTGCTACTAGCAGCAGAAGCACTTTTACCACCACTGGCACCAGCTGTCCGGGCAGTAGAACTATGAAACAGTAGGTGACAATCGACCTCCTTTGCCTCCAGCAAGATAATCAGAACTGAGGAAGCAAAGGGTGTTATAGAATTTATGACACATCAGTCATCTTAGTCACATCTGAATAATGAGCGAGACCTAAAATGCTCGGGTAATCATTGCTTGGGTCGAGCAAATTGGAATGCTCGAGTTATCGGTCCGAGCAACGAGCTCAATGTAAGTCTATGGGAAACTCGAGCATTTTTCAGACGGTCATCAACAGCAATATGCAGAGGGCCTAAAAATTGCCCAAATCGATGGGAACAGTGCTTAAATGACGTAAGAACAGCATGGGGAAGTCTCTGACTCCCAGGTCACTGCTGTCAACAATGTTGTCAGAGTATTACGCCACTTTTACGGACTCCAATAAAACATTTCCTGGGAAATACAGTGGCATGTAAAAGTTTTGACACCCCTGGTCAAAATTACTGTTATTGTGAACAGTTAAGCAATTTGAAAATGAAATGATCTCTAAAAGGCCTGAAGTTAAAGATGACACATTTCCGGTGTATTGTAGGCAAAAAAAATATGTATATTTCTATCTTTTACATTTTATAAATTACAAAAAGGAAAATTGGCCAAAGCAAAAGTTTGGGCACCCTGCATGGTTAGTACCTAGTAGCCCCCTTTTTGCAAGTGTCACAGCTTATAAACGCTTTTTGTAGCCAGCCAAGAGTCTTTCAATTTTTGTTTGAGGGATTTTCATTCATTCTTCCTTGGAAAATTCTTCCAGTTCTGTGAGATTACTGGGTCGCCTTGCATGCACTCCTATTTTGAGGTCGAGCCACAGATTTTCAGTGCTGTTTAGATCAGAGGACTGTGAGGGCCATTGTAAAACCTTCAGCTTGCGCCTTTTGAGGTAGTCTATTGTGGATTTTGACGTGTGTTTAGGATCATTATCCATTTGTAGAAGCTATCTTCTTTTAAACTTCAGCTTTTTACAGATGGTGTTATGTTTGCATCAAGAACTTGTGGAAATTTAATTGAATCTATTCTTCCATCTACCCATGAAATGTTCCCTGTGCCATTGGTTGCAACACAACCCAAAAGAATTATTGATCCACCCCCATGCTTAATGGTTGGATGGATGTTCTTTCCTGAAATTCTGTGCCCTTTTTTCTCCACACATACCTTTGATCATTGTGGCCAAAGAGTTCTATTTTAATCTTATTGGTCCACAAGACTTGTTTCCAAAATGCATCAGGCTTGTTTCGATGTTGTTTTGCAAACTTCTGATGCTCAATTTTATTGTGAGGAAGCAGGAGAGGTTTTCTTCTGATAACTCCTCCATCAAGGCCATATTTGTGCAGGTGTCTCTGAACAGTAGAACAATGTACCACAACTCCAGAGTCTGCTAAATCTTTCTGAAGGTCTTTTGCAGTCAAGCGGAGGTTATGATTTGCCTCTCTAGTAATCCTACGAGCAGCTCTCACTGACATTTTTCCAGGTCTTCAAGACCTTATCTTGACCTCCACTGTTACTGTTAACTGCCATTTCTAAATTACATTTAGAACTGAGGAAAGGGCAACTTGAAAACGCTTTGCTATCTTCTTATAGCCTTCTCCTGCTTTGAGGGCCGCCACCATTTTCATTTTCAGAGTGCAAGCCAGCAGCTTAGAAGAACCTATGGCTTCTGTGGCTTCTGTTCTTTGGCACAAGGTTAGAGGAGGCTGGGTTTTTTGCATCATCTGGCCTCTCCTAACGATGATATTGATAGTGATGAAGTCATAACCCTAAAAGGCTAATTAAGGTCTGTAACCTTGGTCAAAGTTATCTGAGCACATAAATCTGCAAGGGTGCCCAAACTTTTGCATTGGCCGATTTACCTTTACCTTTATTGTAATTTATAAAATGTAAAAAATGACAATATAAATATATTTTTGCCTAAAATACAAAGGAAATGTGTCATATTTAATTTTAGGCCTTTTAGAGATCACTTAATCTAAAACTTGCTTAACTGTTCACAATAACAGTAATTTTGACCAGGGGTGCCCAAACTTTTACATGCCACTGTATGTTAAGGAACATCCTTTCCAGGGTAATGACTTGTATATTAGGCAAAATAAATATATAAAAACAAAAATGCTCCTCCACACCTTGGGCTATGTTCACATGTAGCGTTTTTGATGCGTTTTTGCACATTTGCATTGATTTCAACGGTGAAAAATGCATTCACCGGTAAAGATCATTTTAACATTTTACTACGTTATCTTGCCATGTGGTGTGTGAAACATAATCAGACACATACTGTTTCATTTATGAAGGAGGGACTCAGAAAGTCACAAAGACTTTTTTTATAGTCTTCATATCAGGCGGCCCTTACTATTCTTAAAGGGCCAGCAGTCAGCTATGCTTTGTTGTTTCCATTATTAAAGAGTGTGTCTCTTATACTGTTATTGGATATGCGGTGACTGCAAGGGCTGCCAAAAATTTGGACGCACCGCAATACCCCTTTAAAAAGACATAGAGGAGGGCCACAGTAAAAAAAATGTTCCCATTATAAAGATGTGCGACTCCTATAGTGGTAATGCCCATGCTATGACAGCAAGGGGTGCCAAAATTTAGGAAAAACCCCAATAACAATTTAAAGACACATAGAGGTGGGCCAGAGTAACGACATGTTCCCATTAGTAAGGAGTGGGTCTGCTATACAGTTATAGGGTATGCAGTGAGTCCAACGGCTGCCAAAATTTGGGAAAAAGCCCAATAACAATTTAAAGACACATAGAGCAGGGCCACAGTAATTCCATGTTCCCATTAGAAAGGAGAGGGTCTGCTATTCAATTAAAGGGTATGCAGTGAGTGCAATGGCTGCCAAAATTTAGGAAAAACCCCAATAACAATTTAAAGACACATAGAGCTGGGCCACAGTAACGACATGTTCCCATTGGAAAGGAGTGGGTCTCCTATACAGTTAAATGGTATGCAGTGAGTACAATGGCTGCCAAAATTTAGGAAAAACCCCAATAACAAGACACATAGAGCTGGGCCACAGTAAAGACATGTTCCCATTAGAAAGGAGCGGGTCTGCTATATACTTATAGGGTATGCAGTAAGTCCAACGGCTGCCAAAATTTAGGAAAAACCTCAATAACAATGTAAGAACACATATAGCTGGGCCACAGTAACAACATGTTCCCATTAGAAAGGAGCGGGTCTGCTATACAGTTAAAGGGTATGCAGTGATTACAATGGCTGCCAAGATTTAGAAAAAACCCCAATAACAAGACACATAGAACTGGGCCACAGTAAAGACATGTTCCCATTAGAAAGGAGCGGGTCTGCTGTACAGTTATAGGGTATGCAGTGATTCAGACGGCTGCCATAATTTAGGAAAAACCCCAATAACAATTTAAAGACACATAGAACTGCGCCACTGTAACGAAATGTTCCCATTAGAAAGGAGCGGGTCTGCTATACAGTTATAGGGTATGCAGTGAGTCCAACGGCTGCCAAAATTTAGGAAAAACCCCAATAACAATTAAAAGACACATAAAGCTGGGCCACATAAATTCCATGTTCCCATTAGAAAGGAGCGGGTCTGCTATACAGTTATAGGGTATGCAGTGAGTACAGTGGCTTCCAAAATTTAGGAAAAACCCAAATACCAGTTTGAAGACATATAGAGCTGGGCCACAGTAATGACATGTTCCCATTAGAAAGAAGCGGGTCTCCCATACTGTTCTTGCGTATGCAGTGAATACAATGGCTGCCAAAAATTTGGAGGCACTCCAATGCTCCTTGCAAGAGATGTAGAGGAGGGCCTGCTGAAAAAAATGTTCCCATTATTAGGAAGTGGATCTACCATATGGTTTGTCTATGAAGTGAATGCAACAGCTGCCAAAAATTTGGAGGAACTCCAATGCCCCTTGCAAGAGACCTAGATATAGTGATATGGTAGATATGATGGTGATATGGTGGTGGAGGATGAAGATGAGGAGAAAGAGGAGGACAAGAGCAAAATCATGAAGCGTATACCCATGTCTAGGTGTGAAGACAGAGGCGTATGGGAATAGAGTTAGACCTCCCAAAAAAAAGACTCTGTATTTGAGTTTATGTTACGCGGCTTTCATTTGGTGGTGTTGAGAAGTCTGGCCCAATCCAGCCCTTGTTCATTTTTATAAGAGTCAGCCTGTCAGCATTTTCAGTTGACAGGCGGACCAGCCTATCGGTTATAATTCCACCAGTGGCACTAAAAGCCTGCTCTGACAAAACACTAGTGGCAGGGCAGGCCAGGACCTCCAAGGCGCAGAGAGCCAGTTCATGCCACATGCCCAGATTGGATACCTAATAATTATAAGGCACAGAGGAATCACGAGGACGTTGGTACGGTCGGCAAGGTACTCCCTCAGCATCTTCTGAAAATTTTCCCTCCTTGTACCCAACGCCTCAGTGACTGTGCGATGGGAGGGTCTGAGAAAACTGTCCCAGAACATTGACAGTGTTCCCCTGCCTCTGCTGGATTGCATTTGTGTCTTTCTTGCCTGTACTCCTTGGTTGTCCAACGAACTGTGACCTCTGTCGCAATCGTTTTCTGATGGGAATTTTTTGTAATAATTCCGCAACAAGGGCTTTCTCGTACTGCCCAATTTCATTAGGCCTGTATGGCACGGGAATGAGAGATAGAAAATTTTCCTTGTGACCTGGGTCTAGAAGTGTTACCAACCAGTAATTACTGTCACCCAAAACTTGGACAACGCGAGGGTCACAGGAAATGCAGCGTAACATAAACTCAGCCATGTGTGCCAGACTGCAAATAAGCATCACTTCCGTGTCCTCACCAAGAGGACGACTGACCATGTTCTCCTCCTCATCTTCTACCTCCCTATCCTCAGGCCATCCACACTGAACAGACGGTATGACAGTTGTGCAGGTAGTACCGTCTCTAGCGCATGAAACTAGCTCCTGTTCTTCCTCCTCTTCCTCATTGTCACCCAATTCACGTTGGGATGAGATGAGGCTGGGCTGTGTAGAATCACCCTGTATGGTTCCTTGCTCCATCTCATCGTGCTCCACCTGCAATGCATCCTCTTTAATTGTGAGAAGAGAGCATTTCAAAAGTCAGAGAAGCGGGATGGTGACGCTAATTATGGCATCATCGCTGCTCACTATCTTGGTGGAGTCCTCAAAGTTTTGGAGGATGGTACAGAAGTCTGACATCCATGTCCACTCCTGAGGCTTTATGTTTGTAATCTGACCTGAATACCGACGGCCTTGTTGATGCTGGTAGTCAACAACTGCCCTCTTCTGCTCACAAATCCTTCCTAACATCTGCAATGTAGAGTTCTAACGCGTGGGGACATCACACACCAGTCAGTGAGCTGGAAGCTGCAAAAGCTGCTGAAGCACGGCAAGGGCGGCAGAAGCTGTAGCTGACTTTCTAAAATGCCTGCCCACAAGCACTTGTCCATGTGTCTGTGGTCAGGTGGACTTTCCATGTAACTGTGTTGTTGAGGGCACGGCTAATGCTGTGTACATGAGGTCGTGTAATGCGTGGATGGCACACCGGGAAAATAGTGGCGGCTGGGGACCGAGTACCAAGGGACGACTTCCGCCATCAGCTTGCGGAGAGCTTCCGTCTCGACGAGCCTAAAAGGCAACATTGCAAGGTCAAGCATTCGAAATATGTGAATTTAGTAGTGTGGCCTGTGGGGCATTGGCTGCATATTTGCGCTTGCATTCCAAGGACTGGGGTAGGGACAACTGAACGCTGCGCTGGGACAAGGACGTGGACGTTCTTGCTGAAGGTGCTAGTTGAGAGTGTGCAGCGAGAGGTGCAGGGCGGGAGGCATCTTTGCATACGCCATGGACATGGGATTAGCGTGCACGCACTACAGCGGAAGAAGCAGTGGTGTCACCCGCATACAATTTTTCTGGACCCTGGGGTTCGGACCACTTTGTTGGGTGCTTTGCTGCCATGTGCCTGATCAAGCTAGTGATGATCAGGCTGCTAGTTTTGCTACCCCTGCTGATGCTGGCCTGGCAGGTTGTGCAAATGGCCTTTTTGCCAGACTTGGGAAGACCTATCAGTAGTTCTGGCAACTTCCATCATGTTGGTGTTATGGGGAATGCTTTCCTGCCTTGTGTCTGCTTCTTCCTGCCTGTTGTGGTGCTCTGCCTCCCTCCCCCTGTGTGCTGCTGTCCTCGCTCTGCATGTCCCCCTTGCCAGGTTGGGTCAGTTACTAAATCATCCACCACCTCGTCTTCCACTTCCACACCCTGGTCTTCCTCCTGACTTTCTGACAATTGTGTCTCATCATCATCCATCTCTTGCATCAGTAATTGCATTTCCCACAGTTGCCTTTGTGTGAATGTGGCTGCTCAAATATTTGGGCATCACTACACGCGTTCTCCTCTTGACTTGCTTGAAGCTGGCGGGGAGAGCGACCCGGATCTACAAATGGAAAAGTGAACAGCTCTTCTGAGTGTCCAAGTGTGGGATCAGTTGTCTCCGTTCACTCGGCATGGTACGAGGAAGGAGGATCAGGGTGAGGAATATGTGGTCCAGACTCACGGCTACTGAGACTGGACCATGCAGAAGACAGGGTGGTTGTGGTAGTGGAAAGTGACTGGAAGCATTATCTGCTATCCAACCAACAACCTTTTGACACGGCTCTGTGTTCAATAGTGGTGTTCTGCGATCCCCTAGTAATTGGGACAGGAAGGTCGAGCGACAAGATGTAGGTGTTTGTTGTGGCCCAATTTCAGTTTGCCCACGGCCTCGGCCTTGGCCTATGCATGCACCATCACCATCATGTTCACTTCCCTGTCCCTTGCCACGCACCTTGCCCATTTTACCAATTTTAAATGGAGGACAATATTTTCCATATTCAGTACAAACGACTGAATTTGAAATGCAGTTATATGTGATACATCTGACTGACAATCATGGTTTTAAATTGCAGGACTGCAGTTTACTAATACTATTCTTCACAGCGACCTCGTGTGAATAGCTTCGCCGACACACTGCCACAAAATGGAAATGGAGGCCAATACTTTCCACGTTCACTACTAATTTCAGGATTTTTATCGCTGTAATAGGGAAAAGATCTGGCTGTATTCTGCAGTGCTAACAAGCAAATGGAGCAGAAAAATTGTGTACTCTGGATTGCTTTCTCAGCAAATAATATGGATTAAGATGCAAAAAAAAATTAGTCCTGGCGCCTGATACCTGGGGCTATGTCTATAAATATCTGTAATAGGATCAGTCAGAATGTGCTATGGACCCTCTTGCACTATACAACCCCTTGCAAAAATTATGGAATCACCGGGCTAGGAGGATGTTCATTCAGTTGTTTAATGTTGTTGAAAAAAAGCAGATCACAGACATGGCACAAAACTAAAGTTATTTCAAATGGCAACTTTAGGGCTTTAAGGAACACTAAAATAAATCAAGATAAAACATGTGGTACTCAGTAAGGGTAATTTTTTTCAGACCAAGCAGAGGGAAAAAAAATATGAAATCAGCCATAAAGTTGCCATTTGAAATGCCATGTCTGTGATCTGCTTTTTTTCAACAACATTAAACAACTGAATGCACATCCTCCGAGCCCTATGATCCCATAATTTTTGCCAGGGGTTGTATGTACTCCAGTCTGTGACGAGCATAGTGCCACCAGGTCTGATATAGACCTGATGACGCTGTGCAGCCAGCCAATCACTGTAATGCCCACAATCAACATGGCTACGTCATTACAGTGCATGGCAAGCAATCCCTTCATGTTCATTGGCTCTCTAAAGAGCGCCAATCATGCAGGGAGGGGACCCAAGTTCCCGCCCGAGCAACCTGGAAATACTCACCGAGCGCCGAGCATGTCGAGCACAGTGATGCTCGGGCGAGTACCGAGTAGTGGCGAGAGCATGTTCGCTCATTACTACTATTCTACCCTCTACCACACTCTTACCGACTAACTAACTCACTTTGAACACAATGTGCTCTTATCGCATCCATTTATGTTTCTGTTCACCTATATTGGGGTCTGTGCATCGCAATACTTTGCTTTCCACACATGTGACTTGTTTTCTCAGTCAGCCTATGCATCTGCTGTGCACAAAGCACTTAAAGCCAGTAACATAACCTGGGTTGCCAATACCCTTAGTCTCTTCCACTTGTCCAGTCTAGTGCACCCCAATTCAATGCTACCCTCTCCTTGGCTGCTCTGATGC
This sequence comes from Phyllobates terribilis, assembly GCF_046119375.1. Taxonomy (NCBI): domain Eukaryota; kingdom Metazoa; phylum Chordata; class Amphibia; order Anura; family Dendrobatidae; genus Phyllobates; species Phyllobates terribilis. The sequence goes on along the minus strand of NW_027362761.1, from coordinate 94,552,925 downwards.
ACTCTGCACATGTTTCAATACTTCACTACACTAATCTCAGCCTCTGTCATTTCAATTACTGGATCTGTAGAGCAAAACAGTTACGATGTCATATTTGCTGCTGTGCTCTGCATAGGCAGCGACCAAGATGACAAAGCTTAAAATGTTTAATATGAAGAGGGCATGCTGATTCAAAACTAAGCTTTGACATCTATACTGAGCTTTCATATTTTGGTTGCAGTCTATACAGAGAGCAGCAGCCGATAAAGTTATTTCAACTGCTGCACTTTGCATAAGCAGCAACCAAAATGGATAGGCAGCCGATGCTTCAGTCAGTTTGCAAGAAGAAGTGACACTTGATGGTCAGCAAATGCCTTAGCTATGAACATTTGATATTTGAGGGGCCCCAGAAATTTTGCCCCCCCTAAGAATTTCATGACACTACACCACTGCTACAATTCTATAGGCGAAGATGTGCACACAACATCACAATTTAATTTTACTTGCATTGCAAAACCTGCAACATACAGTGGCATGTAAAAGTTTTGGCACCCCTGGTCAAAATGACTGTTAATGTGAACAGTTAATCAAGTTGATCTCTAAAAGGCCTAAAGCTAAAGATGACACTTTTCCTTTGTATTTTAGGCAAAAAAAAATCTATATTTTCAACTTTTACGTTTTAAAAATTGCAAAAAGGAAAATTCGGCAATGCAAAAGTTTGGGCAATCTGCATGGTTAGTGCCTAGTAACAGCCCCTTTTAAAAGTATCACAGCTTTTAAATGCTTTTTGTAGCCAGCCAAGAGTCTTTCAATTCTCGTTTGAGGGATTTTCATCCATTCCTCCTTGGAAAATTCTTCCAGTTCTGTGAGATTCCTGGGTCTTCTTGCATACACTGCTATTTTGAGGTCTAGCCCAAGATTTTCAATGATGTTCAAATCAAGTGACTGTGAGGACCATTGTAAAATCTTCAGCTTGTGCCTTTGGAAGTAGTCTATTATGAATTTTGTCGTGTGTTTAGGATCATCATTATCCATTTGTAGAAGCCATCATCTTTGCAAATTCAACTATTTTAAAGATGGTGTTATGTTTGCATCAAGAATTTGTTGAAATTACATTGAATGCATTCTTCCCTCTACCTTTGAAATGTTTCCTGTGCCATTGGCTGCAACATAACCCCAAAGCATGATTGATATGATTGATACAGCACCATGCTTAATGGTTGGCAAGGTGTTCTTTTCCTGAAATTCTGCACCCTTTTTTCTCCACACATACCTTTGATCATTGTGGTCAACGATTTCTATTTTAACTTCACTGGTCCACAGGACTTTTTCCAAAATGCATCAGGCTTGTTTAGATATTTTTTTGCATACTTCTGACACTGAAATTTATGGTGAGGTTGCAGGACAGGTTTTCTTCTGATGACTAGTGATGAGCGAACGTGCTCACCCCTGCTCGGTACTCGCCCGAGCATCACTGTGCTCGGCGAGTATTTTTGGGTTTCTTGAGCGGGAACTCGGGTCCCCTCCCCGCATGTTTGGCGCTCTTTTGAGAGCCAATGAACATGCAGGGATTGCCTTCCATGCAATGTAATGCTGTAGCCATGTTGGTTGTGGGCACTACAGTGATTGGCTGGCCGCACAGCATCAACAGGTCTATATAAGACCTGGCGTCGCCCTGCTCGTCACAGTCTACCCTGGAATCAGGCAGAGTAGGGAGAGCTGCTGCTGAGTCAGGGAGAGATGTGCTTGTTTATAGTTAGTATAGGTATTCCACAACATATTTCTATATCCATCTGAACTAAGAGTCCTTCTGAGGACTAATCCAGCTGCATATAATCAGTGCTAGTCAGGCAGGCAGTTTATGTGGCAGACTGCATTGTATGATACAGCCCAAGAGGGTCCATTGAATGTCCTGTCTGATGCTGCTGTATTAATTAAAGATATTTCTAGACATAGCTTCAGATATGAGGGGCCAGGGCAAATTTTTTTTTTATCTTAATCCTGATTATCTGCTTAAAAAGCAATCCAGATTACACCATTTTTCAGCTCCATTTGCTTGTTCTCACTGCAGAATAAAGCCAGATCTGTTCCATATTTCAGCGATAAAAATCCAGTAAATTTGAACTGAACATGGAAAATATTGACCTCCTTTTCCAGTCGGTTGCAGTGTGTCGGTGAAGCTATTCACACTAGGTCTATTAGTATTAGTGTTAAAGACTAAACTTCAGACAGAAAGGCCCACAAACCAACAGCAACTCAAAACCACCGCAGTGAAGGCCTGGCAGAGCATCAAAAAGGAGGAAACACAGCGTCTGGTGATGTCCATGAGTTCAAGACTTCAGGCAGTCATTGCCAACAAAGGGTTTTAAACCAAGTACTAGAAATGAACATTTTATTTACAATTATTTAATCTGTCCAATTACTTTTGGTCCCTTTAAAAACAGGGTGGCACATGTTAAGGAGCTGAAACTCCTAAACCCTTCATCCAATTTTAATGTGGCTACCCTCAAATGAAAGCTGAAAGTCTGAACTTCAACTGCATCTGAATTGTTTTGTTTAATATTCATTGTGGTAATGTCTAGAATCAAAATTAGAAAAATGTTGTCTCTGTCCAAATATATATGGACCTAACTGTATAAGTCTGTTCCAAAATCATACATTTTTTCCGTTTTCATTGCATTGCAGTGTGTCGATGAAGCTATTCACACTAGGTGTCTGTGTAAAATAATATTAGTAAATAACAGGCCTGCTATTAAAAACCGTGGTTCTCTGTCAGACATATCACCTATAAGACTGTTCTAAAATCATACATTTCTTCCATTTTCATACCGTTGCAGTGTGTTAGTGAAGCTATTCACACTAGGTCTCTGTGTAGAATAAAATTAGTAAATTACAAGCCTGATATTTAAAACCGTGTTTCTCTGTCAGACATATCACCTATAAGACTGTTCCAAAATCATACATGTATTCCATTTTCATTGCGTTGCAGTGTGTCAGTGAAGCTATTCAAACTATGTCTCTGTGTAAAATAATATTAGTAAATTACATGCCTGCTATTTAAAACCGTGGTTTTCTGTCAGACATATCACCTATAAGACTGCTCCAAAATCATACATTTTATCCATTTTCATTGCGTTGCAGTGTGTCGGTGAAGCTATTCACACTAGGTCTCTGTGTAAAATAATATTAGTAAATTACAGGCCTGCTATTTAAAATCGTGGTTCTCTATCAGACGTATCACATATAACTGCGTTCAAAATCAGTCATTTCTCATGAACTTGGAAAATATTGTCCTCCATTTAAAATGGGCAAGGGGTATGGCAAGGGACGGGGAAGTGGACGTGATGGTGACGGTGCATGCAGAGGACATGGTCGTAGGCAAGGTGAAATTGTGCCACAACAAACACCCACATCTTGTCGCTCGAATTTCCTGCCCCAATTACTAGGGGACCGCAGAACACCACAATTGAACACAGAGCAGTTTCAAAAGGTTGTTCGTTGGATAGCAGATAATGCTTCCAATCACTTTGCCACCACCACCTCCACCCTGTCTTCCACACGGTCAAGTCTCAGTAGCCGTGAGTCTGGACCGCATATTCCTCACCCTGATCCTCCTTCCTCCCACCATGCCGAGTGCCCAGAGACAACTGATCCCACACTTGGATACTCAGAAGAGCTGTTCACTTTTCCATTTGTAGATTCAGGTATCTCACCCCGCCAGCTTCAAGCGAGTCAAGAGGAGAACGCGTGTAGCGATGCCCAAGTATTGGAGCAGCCACAGTCACACGAAGGCGATGGTGGTAAAGTGCAATTACTGTTGCAAGAGGTGGATGATGATGATGAGAAACAATTGCCAGAAAGTCAGGAGGAGGACCAATGCGTGGAAGTGGAAGACGAAGTGGTGGATGATATTGTTTTGTTCTGCAACTTAGAGCTAAGGAATAGGAGGGAAAAGCTGTCCCTGCACTGAGACGCTGCTCAAACCCTAAGCTGGGGTGGGTGCCCAATTCCTTGTGAATAGACCCACCGACGATCCTGCACGGAACTCAAATGAAGACCTGAAGGAAGGGGAAAGGGTGTCCCTAAAAGATCTAAGGACTGGGAGCAAAAACAGGTGACCTCCTAAAAGAAAAGTTAGTTGCAGAAACGAAGATTAAAGGAAACCAAACTGGTGGAACAAGAAGTCCCAGGATATCAATTGTCCTTAGCACAAAGAACTAACAAGGCAACATAGCAAGCGTAACAACACTGATGTCCAGCGAGGAATAGGAGACAGGTGCTGAGTAATAAAGAGTGAGGAGATCACGTGACCAAGACACCCAGCACCAGAGGAAAAGACTAGAAGTCAGCAAACCACAAAAAGATGGCCGAAAAGTAAAGCATAGTAACATAGATTCTAACAGTACCTCCCCTTTTACGAGGATCCTCCAGATCCTCTAGGCCGAGCCTTACCAGGAAATCTCCTGTGAAAAGCCTTAATTAGCCTTGAGGCCAAGACGTCCTTAGCCTTCACCCAGGAATTATCCTCGGGGCCGAAACCTCTCCAGGACACAAGATACTGTAATCTCCCTCTATGCCACCTGGAATCAACAGGAGGAACAGTAGGCTTTGCCTGCTTATCATGCATATCCGCCTTCTTAGGTAACGACACATCAAACACAGAATTAATCCTCCAGGACGAGGGAATGCCCAAACTCACTGCTGTTGAGTTGGCAATCTGAACCACTTTGAAAGGACCCACAAATTTAGGCCCCAGTTTTTTAGAATGAATTTTGAAATGAAGATTCCTAGAGGACAACCAAACCATGTCCCCAACAGCAAACAAGGACTTCTTTCTTTTTTTTGTCAAAATACCTTTTTGATCTCCTGTTAGCCTCTTTAAGATTCAAGCGTACACTGGTCCAATCCCTCTCCAAATCACCAGATAAATTGTCCTCCTCCGGTACAGCAGCCCCAACTTTGGAAAATGGACCAAAAGATGGATACCTGACAGTACAACAAAACAAAGGAGAACACCCAGCCGTGGAAGAAGTATGATTATTAAGGGCAAACTCAGCAAGTGGTAGAAATTCCGACCACATTTCCTGATTGTCTGCCACAAAACAACTCAAAAACTGCTCGACATCCTGGTTCTTCCTTTCAGTCTGTCCATTGGACTCTGGATGATACCCCGATGAGAACGACAAATGAATTTTCAATCTGTCACAAAAAGCACACCAAAAGCGAGCCACAAACTGTGGTCCTCTATCGGAAACAATGTCCGTGGCAACACCATGGAGCCTGACAATCTCCTTCACAAAAGCCTTAGCAAGAGTCTTGGTGCAAGGTAACTTGTTGAACGGAACCAGATGACACATTTTACTAAACCGGTCCACAACAACCCAGATGACAGAAAAACCCTCCGATACAGGCAGATCAGTGATAAAATCCATAACAAGTTGCGTGTATGGCGAACTAGGAACTTCCAAGGGGCACAGCAGCCCCGCAGCCGGAGCATGAGAGGCCTTCGACCTAGCGCACACAGAACACTGACGCACCCACTGGATGACTTCTCTTTGCCATCTTGGCCACTAGAAACTCTGACCGATAGACTCCTAGTTTCTGAAATCCCTGCGTGACCCGCCAACCGAGATTCATGACATTCAACAAACAACGCTCTCCTCAAGGCTCTAGTCACAAACAATTTACCACACGGAGTGTTAGTTGGTGCCGCACTCTGAGCTCCTAGGATGCAATTCTCCAACTCTAAATCCAATGCGGCCACCACCACCTCTCTCTGCAAAATACACTCCTCCCTCTCAGCATTCACCGCTGGAGAGAATCTACGAGACAAAGCGTCAGCCTTAACATTCTTTGTCCCCGGGGCAAAGGTTACGGAAAAATTGAACCGGGCAAAAAACAGTGCCCACCTAGCCTGACGGGCATTCAAACGTTTAGCTGCGTCCAGATGAATCAAATTCTTATGATCAGTGAAAACCTGTATAGGATGTCGAGCCCCCTCCAAAAAATGTCGCCAATGCTTGAACGTGAGTTTAATAGCCAACAACTCACGATTCCCAACATCATAGTTGAGCTCTGTCTCAGAAATTTTTTTTGAAAAGAAAGCACAGGGATGCACCCCATCCTCTCCCTCCTGGGACAGAACTGCCCCTACGCCTATAGATGAGGCAACCACCTCAACCAAAAATGGCTTGGTCTCATCCATCTGGATAAGAACAATAGCAGAGCTGAACCTCTCCTTGAGACCATTGGAGTGTATTAGCACCCTTCTTGGTGAGATCAGTAATAGGTTTAGTGATGACAGAGAAATTCTTTACGAATTTCCTGTAATAATTGGTAAACCCCCAAAACCTCTGCACGGACTTCAAACCCTCAGGCCTCGGCCACTCCAGCACAGCCTGAACTTTCACCGGGTCCATCTCAAAACCATCACAAGAGACAAAGTACCCCAAAAAACACATTTTCTGGACAGCAAACTGACACTTCTCCAATTTATCAAAGAGTGTGTTATCTCTCAGTATCTGAAGAACTTTGCGGACTCTCTGTCAATGAGACTCAAGATCCGATGAATAAATCAAAATATCATCCATATAAACAATAACACTCCAACCGATCAAGGGTCTCAGAATGTCATTGATGAAATTTTGAAAAAATGCAGGAGCGGTAGTAAGACCAAAAGGCATCACCAAACACTCAAAATTACGTTCCGGGGTGTTAAAAGCTGTCTTCCATTCATCTCCGACCTTCACCCGCAGCAAATTATATGCCCCACGAAGGTCAATCTTAGAAAACCATTTAGCTCCGGTCAATTGGTTAAACAAATCTGGAATAAGTGGTAACGGGTAAGGATTGCGCACAGTGATCTTATTAATCTCCCAAAAATCCAGACATGGACTAAGACCCCCAGCCTTCTTTTTAACAAAAAAGAACCCAACCGCCACAGGAGACTTAGAGGGTCTTATGTGACCTGCAGCTAAACTAGTCTGAAGGTATTCTTTCAAAGCCTCCCTCTCGGGAATTGTCAGATTAAACAGCTGACTCTTTGGGAGCTTAGCATCAGGGACGAAGTCAATAGTGCAATCGTAATCTCTATGAGGTGGTAAAGCTTTCGACTCCACCTCTGAAAAAACCCTCCAAAAATCCTGAATGGGTTCAGGTAACTCCCCCTTCACAACAGCTGCAATGTGAACATTACAACACTTACCATAACACCCCTTACCCCAGGATCTTATGTAACCAGACGACCAGTCCAGCAAAGGATTATGCACTTTTAACCCGGGCAACCCCAGGACGACCGGGGAAGGCAATTAAGCAAGTACAAATAAGTCAATCTGCTCCTGATGTTCCATATTCATAGTAAGCGGAAACCCAGTGACTTTTCAAAGAATGCTCCCATGCTCCAGGGGAGTATTATCAATCGCCACCACAGAAAAAGGAGACGACAAAGGTTCAGAACCGAACTTATACTATTCAAGAAATTGTTGTTCAATCAAATTAAGTGTAGAACCACAATCCACCATTACCTGAAATTCAATCGAATGACCCTGACAGGTGGTATTACCAGGAAAAAACACCCCAGCAAAAAGTAAAAGCACATGCGAACGGGACTGTTTTTTCTACTGACAATTTTTTTTCATTCCTTAAGCGAACCTCACATTGCTTTAAAAAATGATTAGCCTTACTGCAATACAAGCAAAGTCCCTCAGAGAACCTCCTGTCCCTCTCCTTGGAACGGGATGACATTGCCCCCACCTGCATAGGTTCCCCAGTGTCGGCAGGATTATCGTGAGAAACAGAATCCAGCAATATAGGAAACTTCTCCTCGTTCTGATTGGCCCTCATCCTTCTATCCACACGGATAGCTAACTGCATGGCTACTTGCAAAGTACCAGGTGCAGGGAATGCAATGAGCAAATCTTTAACCCTTTCACTCAAGCCTTCCAGAAACTGAAACTTGAGTGCAGGGTCGTTCCACCGGACCTCTGCAGACCATAGTCTGAACAGGGTGCAATAACTCTCAGCATCAAGAGAACCCTGTTTGAGACGACTGAGCTCTGCCTCAGCTGATGTAACCCGATCAGGATCATCATACAGCAAACCCATGGCATCAAAAAACAATGATCATCAGGAGACAAGGAAAATGCCCAGATTTGAGGTTCTTTGCGCAATAGAGAAATAATAATCCCTACATGCTGTAGTTCACTCTCAGAAGATCTAGGTCTGAGCCAAAAATACAACAAACAAGCATTTTTAAATGAAAAAAATCCTTTCGTTTCCCGAGAAACACTCAGGTAATCCTACCTTAGGTTCTTCATAGTGTTCTGCAGGGTATTTACTCACGTACTGCTGAAGACTGGCAACCTCCAGAGTCAACCCTTGCAAGCATTGAGCAAGCTCCTGGATTGTACTCATACTGAAGAAAACCCAGGAACTTTTTTTTTTTTCAAACGGAACTGGACATACTGTTATGTTCTGCAACTAAGAACTGAGGAATAGATGGGAAAAGCTGTCCCTGCACTGAGACTCTGCTCAAACCCTACGCTGGGTTGGGTGCCCTATTCCTTGTGAACAGCCCCACCGACGATCATGCACTGAACTCAAACGAAGACCTGAAGGAAGGGGAAAGGGTGTCCCTAAAAGATCTAAGGACTGGGAGCAAAAACAGGTGACCTACTAAGAAAAGTTTGTTGCAGAAACGAAGATTAAAGGAAACCAAACTGGTGGAACAAGAAGTCCCAGGATATCAATTGTCCTAAGCACAAAAAACTAACAAGGCAACGTAGCCAGAGCACAAGCGTAACAACACTGATGTCCAGCGAGGAATAGGAGACAGGTGCTGAGTAATAAAGAGTGAGGAGATCACGTGACCAAGATACCCAGGACCAGAGGAAAAGACTAGAAGCCAGCAAACCACAAAAAGATGGCCGAAAAGTAAAACAACATAGATTCTAACAGATATATTTACTGATCCAACCTGACAGGGGGACATACAGAGAGAGGACAGCAGCACACAGGGGAAGGGAGGCATAGCTCCACAACAGGCAGGAAGAAGCATTGTGGTGGTTGCAGACACAAGGCAAGAAACCGTTCCTCGTAACGCCAACATGACGGAAGTTGCCAGGACAACTGTTAGGTCTTCCCGAGTCTGGTTATTTTAAAAACTCTGCAGATAACCCCAAAAAGGCCATTTGGACCACCTGCCAGGCCAGCATCAGCAGGGGTAGCAAAACTAGCAGCCTGACCACCAACAGAATGATCAGGCACATGGCAGCAAAGCAAAGTTGGCCGAACCTTAGGGTCCAGCAACAGTGTCTGCAGGTGACACCACTGCTTCTTCAGCTGTTGCGCGTGCACGCCAATCCCCAGTCCATGGCGCATGCTAAGATGCCTCTCGCCTTGTGCCTGTCATTGCACACTCTCAAGAAGCACCATCAGCAAGCACGTCCACGTCCTTGTCCCAGCGCAGCATTCAGTTGTCCCTACCCCAGTCCATGAAACACAAACGCAAATACGCAGCCAACGCCCCACATGCCACACTACTAAATTCACACATTTCGCAAATGCTTGTGCTCTAAATGTTGCCTTTTAGGCTCGTGGAGACGAAGCTTACGCAACCTGATTGCGGCAGCTGTCCCTCGGTATTCGGTCCCTAGCCGCCACTATTTTTCCTGATGTGCCATCCCTGCATTACAAGAGCACGTGTCCCACAACATTAGACATGCCCTCAACAACGCAGTTACTGGGAAAGTCCACCTAACCACGGACACGTGGACAAGTGCTTGTGGGCAGGGACAGTACATCTCGCTGACGGCACACTGGGTTAATAAATTGGAAGCCGGGAGCCAGTCGGACTTTGGGATGGAACACATTCTCCCAAAGCCGAGGATTGCGGGCCCTGGGTCAATCAGGGTTGCCCCCCGCATTCTACAACTTTTGCACCTCCTCCTCCTCTTCATCATCCATCTCTGAAATGACCACATCAGTCGCAAGCTGGAAACACTGCAGCACTGTTTCAGCGAAGCGGCAAAAGGCTGTGCTGAAGCTAATATGCTTAGTTGACAAACCACTCAATGCTGAAGAGCTGTGGACAGCTCTGAAAGAGCAGGCAGATCTGTGGCTGACACCGCAGACCCTACAGCCAGGCATGGTCGTGTATGACAATGGGCGGAACCTGGTGGCGGAGAAATGACAGCCAGAGTAGATACTGTTTCCCTCTATGCCAGTCCGTTCACCGAGCTAAAGAATATGGCTGTGGTGAAATACTACTCCCACTGAGAAGCAGTTTCAGACTGAAAACCATTGGGCCCACCAGAGGATTTGATTCCGAGGGCTCACCTTTCTCCCCCGCTCAAGAGCCCCATAGCAGCTGCAAAGTTTGCGCTTTCATGAACTTTACTGATGGAGAAGCCAGGGCCCACCCGAGGATTCTCTGGTGGGACCGTCCAAACCAGCCGAGAAGCAGTCCTGGCTAATAAAAGTGTGTTGGAACATTCCCGGACACTCTATGGCTGTTTTTTTTACTGAGGTGTGTTACGCTCATGCCCGGACTGACTGGCATGAGCGTGGTTAGTGGTCCCACTGGGCCACAAACCGAGGAGTGCCTGGAGGGGCATGACTAGGGGCCTTGCCAGATCCGACCACGAACACATGATGGCTTAATCGACTCCGTGGTCCTAGGAGGGACATGGGAGGTGGCCCAGGTGCTACTCCAGGTCAGACCCCAGTCAGCTGTTGACCCACACCGGGGAATGCAGGAACGGGCAGGTTAGGCTGGTATGCAGACAGGTGGGTACTGGCAGGCACAGCTGGTATGCAGACAGGTGGGTACTGGCAGGTACGGCTGGTATGCAGACTGGTGGGTACTAGCAGGCACGGCAGGTATGGAGACAGGCGGGTACTGGCAGACACGGCAGGTATGCAGACAGGCTGATACTGGCAGGTAGGAAAGTAGGCTGGATAGGGATACAGGAACAGAGCCGCAGGTGCGGTGGACAAGAAGAGCAGAGCCGCAGGCGTGGAGGACAAGCAGAGCAGAACCGCAGGCGCGGAGGACAAGCGGAGCAGAGCAGAGGAGAACCGCAGGCGCAGAGGACAAGCGAAGCAGACCAGAGCGGAACCGCAGTCGCAGAGGACGAGCGGAGTAGAGCAGAGCAGAACCACAGGCGTGGAGGACAAATGGAGCAGAGCAGAACGGAACTGCAGGTGCGGAGTACAAAAGGAGCAGAGCGGAACTGCAGGAGCAGGCAGACAGGACAGGGCTCTGTTCACATGGAACAGACTGGGAAACACAGGAAGATAGCTAGAACACAGGAGGTAGATACGGAGGCAGGGAAACGGGACAAGCAGAACCAGATGCACACAAGGTACTTGCAATGAAGTAGGGAGTGGACACAAAACTCACAAACAGAAGTACAGAGACAACAAGTTGGAGTGATATAGAGACAAACAGGTAATGGGCAAGGACACAGTTCAGACAGGAACTGAACCTGGAACAAGATACAGGAACGAGCCTGGGTACTCAGCTCCCAGGGTGGGGGAAACATACAAGATACAGTACAGGACCTGGCAATTCAGTTGCACAGAACACACTGAAAGAAAGGGTTGCTCAGGCACCTCCTACTGAGTGGAGGGGGTTTAAGTATCCAGTGACTCACAGCAATAGGCTGGGAACGCATTAGGACTGCTCACACTGTAACTTTAAGAATCAGGAAGTAACAGCACCACCGCCCTAAGAAATGAGACAAGAGACATAAACACAGCAAGTAATGGAGCAAAGTGTGCAGCCAGAACTGATAGGTAAGTTGGTGGTCTTGTATGGTGGGAGTTGGTAAGCAATGCCAGCATGCTGACAGGGATGTTACGAGGTGGAAACCCACGCAAACATGGGGAGAACATAGAAAATCCTTGCAGATGTTGTCCTTGCTGGGATTTGAACCCAGGATCCCAGCGCTGCAAGTCTTCAGTGCTAATCACTGAGCCAATGTACTGCCATTCACCCTCTCATATCTAACAGGCTGGATAAACTTCTTTGTGAGAAACGAATGTATTTGGACAGCCACTCAGTATGCCAAATAAAATTCCTCTGAAGGAAATTGGTTATGGCTTCGCTACTGGTACTGGGGGCAGTCATACCAGAGTTTAAGAATCACAGTAAAGGATTTATATAATTACGGTATCAACGAATCTAACAATTCACAGAGCTCTTACCTCTTAAAGACAAATTCTAAAATATAACTTTCAATATCTGTATTGAATTATTGACAGCCGTAAAATAACAAACCACAGCACAATGAGAGGAGGGGATAGTGCCTCACCCTATTTAGGCCCTTTCTCACCCTACCATGCTGTGTAGGTTGGCACCCTATTCTCCTGCGCAATGGCACCTCCACTCAACAATGACTCTCCCTGGGATCCCTATAACACCCTATATTGGCAGCCAATGGGATACAGGGCTTCTTAGTGGAGAACACACAGTTTCTTGTGAGAAATAGAAGCAATGTATTAGGTGCCAGTCTGGTGATGCATTTGAAATTGGTCCAGGACCTTCTCTGGTCTCCCATTTCAGTCCAGCCAGGGCTGATGCTGCTTAGCATCACCATCAACCCCAACGCCTAGCTGGTCCGCAAGCACTGTTTGTCTCCCAGGAAGTTGTGCCTAGCAATGTTAAGCCTGGGTTGCAGAGGGAGACAGGGCTTGCGGAATCTAAGTCCAGGATTTGCCGCACTGAGCATGTTGCGTGACCTGGTGGATCATGATTGGTGGGTTGGCACCCACGTGACCTGGCACCGCCTGATTGGTCACGGGTGTCGTCACCAATGGTGCGACAGTGGGGCAGGGCTTAATCTTTAAAAGGCCCACCCACAAACATGGCGGCGCGCTCAGATCATTTGAGCTAGCTGTTTGTGGTGTGCACGCTTACTCTGGGCTCCTCGAAGAGCCATAGCTTTAGCTAGGCAGGTAGAAAAAGTAGGCAGGTAGCTTTGCCTCGCTGACTGGCTCTAACTAGGGGGTTTGCCTTACACCCCGAGCCGCCTGTGAGCTAATTAGAGCGGGTTTGCTCAGTCCGGTAGCACGCCGGCTGAGTGCTCGAATACCCGGCGGGAATCACACCCGCACGCTGGCGCCATCTCCTATAGCGTAGCGCCTGTACCGTAGACAGGGCTACTGCTCATAGTCCGGTCACACGTCTCCCTGCGGTTCTTGGAGATTGTGTGAACCGCTTTAGCGCCAATCCCCATAGCGTAGCGCCTGTATCAAAGACAGGGCTACTGCTGTTCCCACGGTTGCACGTCTCCCTGTGGTTCTTGGAGATTGTGCGAACCGTCTTACCCTTCCGTGTGCGTTAGCACGAAGGGCTAAGATAATTGTTAGGTGCATCGCCGGTCGCTCTCTCCTCCGTGCTGTAAACAGAGATAGAGCATACCGCTATACCCTGTCCGGTGTGAAGTTAACACGGAAGGGTTTATCATTTAGTTGTTGTTTGCCTTTCCACCCGGAAAGAATTCGGCAGCAGTCCTCTAGGCTGCATCGCGGACCCCGGGGTCGGTTGCGTTCCATTAAATAAAGTTGTCTGCAACCGCTCCCCGTAACACAATGCAAAAAAAAATGTATATATCTGTAACCCTGATCAGTACAATTTGGCCACAGATACAAAAGGGTGCATGAATATAATCAAAGCGCATAACATAGATCAATTTTTAACATTTTTTGTTTGCTCGAAATAATGCCACATTGAAAGATAAATCTTAAAATGCACTAATAAATTTCCATGACATGGATAGAGGATCCATTTCAAGATAATACTCAATGCCCGATCAGCTTATATATAGCTCATGATCTCAGTAAATAAATTGTCCTGGACCAGGGATCCATTTAATACAAATAAATACAAAATCTATACATATATGACTTAATGCCTGCACTACTAAGATTGCATGTCATGAATGAAAATATATTGTGCATATATGACTCAATGCCTGTACAACTCAACGCGTTTCCCATTTTAAATCTGTCATGCAACACTGTCCCTAATGGGTGAAGTAGTTTTGCAACGTTAAGCCCACATTGTTGGGTTCTTCTATTTATAGAATAACCACATATCTTTGCATCCTTTGATTATATCTGTTCTTGTATCATAATATCTAGTGTTGAGCGAGCACTAAAATGCTCGGGTGCTTGAAGCTCGGGCCGAGCTCGCTGTGATACTCGGGTGCTCGACCCGAGCAACGAGCCCAATGTTAGTCTATGGGAGACCCGAGAATTTTTGTGGCGGCACCCTCGGCAGTCTGTAGAAAGCCTAAAAAGTGCCCAAAACGATAGTGACAGTGCTCAAAAGACATGGGGACAGCATGGGCATCGCCCCAGGAAGCATTTCTGACCCCCAGGTCACTGCTGTCAACAACATGGTCAGAGGTATTAAGCCACTTTTACGGGCTCACAATAAAACGTTCAAAAACTAAACTGAAACGGTTTTCCTGTGAAATATGTTAAGGAACATCCTTTCCAGCGTAAAGACTGGTGTATAAGGTAAAATAAATAACCAAAAACAAAAATACTCCTCCACACCTTAGGCTATGTTCACAAGTAGCATTTTTTATGCGTTTTTGCACTTTTGTATTGCTTTCAACCGTGACAAATGCATTCACCGGGAAATGTCATTTTAACATTTTACAATCTTATCTGGCCATGTGCTATGTGACTCATGCATACAGTGCTGAAAAGACATGGGGACAGCATGGGGAAGACCCCTGGAAGCATCTCAGACACCCAGGTCACTGCCTAAAAGTGTGCCCATCAGCAGTGATCCTTTCCGCATCAGAAGATGCAGAATTGCAACTATCCCTGGGCAAGTCCTTGTCCCAGGGCAGTGTTCACTTGTACCTCCCCCATTCCTTGCAATGCAAGCGCAAGTATGCAGCCTGCCACCCACCCACCCCCAGGCTGCAATACCATACTGCTAGCTTCCTTGCACTTGAAATGGGGCCTTTTAGTTTGGAGGAGGCCGAAGCTGGCCACTACCTCATGGCTGCTTCGGCAGCGAGGTATCCATACTCAGCCCCCAGCCGCCCGGCGGCCGGGTGTCCACGCTCGGTCCCCAGCCGCCAGGGGGCGGCCGGGTGTCCATACTCGGTCCCAAGCCACCCCGCGGCCGGGTGTCCACACACGGTCCCCAGCCGCTTGGGGGCGGCCGGGTTTCCATAAACGGTCCCCAGCCGCCCCTATTTCTCCTTGGAACATCCCCCCACACTTTTATTCGCCTGGCCTGCTTTAGGACAGCATTGGACGAACCCACCAGAGAACCAGACTCCTCCGGTGGGCCCTGGCTTCTCCATCAGGGGAGTTGAGAGTGCCAAGGTGAGGAGCATAATGATGATGATAGAAGTTAGCATATGCTTTGTTTTCTTGGAATGCAAGCGTAAGTGTGCCACCCACCCACCCCCAGGATGCAATACCATACTGCTAGCTTGCTTGCACTTGAAATGGGGCCTTTTAGTTTGGAGGAGGCCGAAGCTGGCCACTACCTGATGGCTGCTTCGGCAGCGAGATATGAATACTCAGTCCCCAGCTGCCCGGCGGACGGGTGTCCACGCACGGTCCCCAGCCGCCCCGCGGCAGGGTGTCCACACATGGTCCCCAGCCGCCCCTATTTCTCCATGGAACATCCCCCCACACACTTTTCTTAGCCCGGCCTGCTTCAGGGCAGCATTGGACGAGCCCACCAGAGAACCAGACTCCTCTGGTGGGCCCTGGCTTCTCCATCAGGGGAGTTGAGAGTGCCAAGGTGAGGAGCATGATGATGATGATAGAAGTTAGCATCTGCTTTGTTTTCTTGGAATGCAAGTGCATGTATGTAGTAGCTGCTAGGCCTGAGGTGGTCAGCGTTTTGGCGCATATCCTACCTCCTCCGAGGATTGCTGGATGTTTTCCTGCTACTATCCCAGTTCTATGACTCCCGTTAAAACAAAGCTTCAGGTGATGAATGGTGGATGAGGTGGTGGCAAAGGAGAAAGAGCAGGAGGAACAGGGACCATTCACATCAATATCAGGCCAGTCAACCACACATGTCTAGTAGGATATGTTTCTGTACCAAAAGGAGAGGTTCGGCTACACAGTTATAGGGCATGCCTACCAAAAATATCGAGGCACTCCAATGCCCCTTGGAAGTGACATGGAGGTCAGAGGGCCTTAACTAAACCGGTTTTTCGATTTAAAGAAACTGGGTCTCCTGTGCACTGTTGGCCTAAGCAGTGAATGGAAGGATTTCCAAAAATGATGAGGAACTGCAAAGCCCCTTGAAACAGACGTGGATTAGAGCATACTAAAAACCGTCTACCCATTATTGGGGAGTGGGTCTCCCTTAGTGTTCGCCTATGTATTGAAAAGCAAAAGCTGACTAAAATTAGGAGGAAATGCAATGCCCGTTGGAAGAATGGTGGAGTTCGCAGTGGAATAAAAAGACAATATCAATGCCCCTTGAAAAAGTGGTGGAGGTCGCAGTAGCTTAGCAAGACGGTTTTAATGCCCCTTGGAAGAGACGTGGAGTTCGCAGTAACTTAACAAGACGGTTTTAATGCCCCTTGGAAGAGTGGTGGAGGTCACAGTAGCTTAACAAGACAGCTTTAATGCCCCTTGGAAAAGTGTTGGAGGTCGCAGTAGCTTAACAAGACAGCTTTAATGCCCCTTGGAAAAGTGGTGGAGGTCGCATTAGCTTAACAAGACAGTTTTAATGCCCCTTGGAAGGCCTATGCCTTCCAAGCAAAAGCTGCCAAAAATTAGGACGGAGGAACTTGCAATGCTGTCAACACGGACCACGGTCACCCTGGTGGTATAGTGGTGGTGGAGGCTGAGGATAAGGAGAAGAGCAAAAAGCAGCCTAAATGAGGAAGTGTATACCCATGTGTGGGTGTGAAGCGGTGCATGGGAATACACCTCCCGAAATAACTCAGTGGATTTGACTTTATGGTACTCTGCTGTCATTTGGTGGTGATGTGAAATCTGGCCCAATCCAGCTCTTGTTCATTTTGAAAAGTGTCAGTTTGTCAGCATTGTCAGTTGACAGGCGAGTGTGCTTATCAGTTATAATTCCCCCAGTGGCACTAAAAACACGCTCCGATAACACGCTAGCGGCAGGGCAGGCCAGGACCTCCAAGGCGTACAGAGCATGTTCATTCCAAGTGTCCAGTTTGGATACCAAATAATTAAAAGGCACAGAAAAGGCCTCAGGGCCTGTTAGCTGGGCGGGTCTCAGAAAACTGTCCTAGAACTTTGACAATGTTCCCCTGCCTCTGCTCGATTGGAGTTGCGTGTCTCTCGCCTGTACGCCTTGGTTGGGCAACGAACTGTGACCTCTGCCGCTAGTGTGTTCAGATGGAAATTTTTTAACAGTTCTGCAGCAAGGGCCTTCTGGTACTGCCTCATTTTTGCAGACCTCTCCACCTCAGGAATAAGAGAGTGAAAGTACTCCTTGAAGCGGAGGTCTAAAAGTGTCACCAACCAGTAATGACTGTCAACCAACATTTTGACAATGCGAGGGTCACGGTTAAGGCAACGTATCATAAAGTCAGCCATGCGTGCCAGACTGGTAATGGGCAAGACTTCCGTGTCCTCACCAAGATGACGACTGACCATGCCCTCCTCCTCCTCCTCCCCCCTGTCCTCAGGCCACCCACGATGAACCGACGGTATAACAGTTGTACAAGTAATACCATCTACAGCGCATGATACCAGCTCCTGTTCTTCCTCCTCCTCCTCGACCTCATTGTCCCCCAATGCACGTTGGGATGAGATGAGGCTGGGCTGTGTGTAATCGCCCGCTACGGCTTCTTGATCCATCTCATCATACTCTGGCTGCAATGCCTCCTCTTTAATTCTCTGCAGAGAGCGTTGCAAAAGACAGACAAGTGGGATGCTGACGCTAATGATGGCATCATCGCCACTCACCATCTTGGTGGACTCCTCAAAGTTTGTCAGGATGGTACATATGTCAGACATCCAGGTCCACTCTAGAGGTCTATGTGGAGTCTGATCTAAATATCGACGGCCTTGTTGCAGCTGGTACTCCACAACTGCTCTCTTCTGCTCACAAATCCTTTGCAACATGTGGAGGGTAGAGTTCCAATGTGTGGGGACATCACACACCAGTCGGTGTGCCGGAAGCTGCAAACGCTGCTGCAACACAGCAAGGGCGGCGGAAGCTGTAGCCGACTTGCGAAAATGAGCTGACAGGCGGCGTACTTTTACGAGCAGATCTGGCAACTCGGGGTACGATTTAAGAAACCACTGAACCACGAGGTTAAGCACATGAGCCAGGCATGGTACGTTTGTGATCTCGCCTCGCCTCAGAGCCGCCACCAGGTTACGGCCATTGTCACACATGACTATGCCTGGATGTAGGTTCAGCGGTCTCAGCCACATATCTGCCTGCTCTTTCACAGCTGTCCACAACTCACAAGCAGTGTGAGGTTTTTTACCTAAGCTTATGAGTTTCAGCACAGCCTGTTGCTGCTTGGCTGAGAAAGTACTGCAGTGCTTCCAGCTTGTAACTTATGTGGTGATATCTGAGATGGAGGCTGAACATGAGGAGGAGGAGGATGATGCGCATGAGCTGTACACTGTGGGGGCAACTCTGACTGACATAGGGCTCGCAATCCTCGGTGTGGGGAGGATGTGTTTCGTCCCAAGGTCCGACTGGGTCCCGGCTTCCACTATGTTTACCCAGTGTGCCATCAGGGAGATGTACCGTCCCTGGCCACAAGAATTTGTCCACGTGTTTGTTGTCAGGTGGACTCTCCCAGTAACTGCATTGTTGAGGGCATGGCAGATGTTTTGGGACACGTGCTTGTGTAGTGCGGGGATGGCACACCGGGCAAAATTGTGTCGACTGGGGACCGAGTACCGAGGGATGTCCACCGCCATAAGGTTGCAGAAGGATTCCGTCTCCACCAGCCTGAAAGGCATCATTTCCAACGCAAGCAGGCGTGAAATATGCGAATTTAGGACTGTGGCCTGTGGGGCATTGGCTGCGAATTTGCGCTTTCATTCAAAGCTCTGGGATATGGACAATTGAACGCTGCGGTGGGATGTGGACGTGGACGTTGATGCTGTTTATTGAGAAACTGCCATAACAAGTGAAGACTGAGAGGAGGGGGCAACTTTGCATGCAGCATGGACAGGGGATTGCCTTGCACGCACAACAGGGGGTTCTCTTACACGCACAACAGCGGAAGAAGCAGTGGTGACACCCGCTGACACTGGTCGTGGACCCTGGGGTTCACCCCACAAAGTCGGGTGCTTTGCTGACATGTGCTTGATCATGCTGGTGGTGGTCAGGCAGGTAGTTTTGTCACCCCTGCTGATGCTGGCCTGGCAGGTGGTACAATTGGCCTTTTTGGGGTTATCAGCAGAGTCTTTAAAAAAATTCCAGACTCTGGAAGACCTATCGGTTGTACTGGCAACGTCCCTCGTGTTGGTGTTACGGGGAACGGTTGCCCGCCTTCTGTCTTCGGCCACCACACTGCTTCTTCCTGCCTGTTGGGGTACTCTGCCTCCCTCTCTCTGTTTGCTGCTGGCCTCGATCTGTGTGTCCTCCTGCCTCATTGAGTCAGTTACTAGATCATCCACCACCTCCTCCTCTTCCACTACCGCACCACGGTCCTCCTCCTCACTTCGTGGCAATTGTGTCTCGTCATCGTCCACCTCTTGTGACAAATTGCCAGCGCCGCCATCCTGTGGCCGTGGCTGTTCAAATATTTGGCCATCTCTACATGGGATCTCCTCTTCCACCACTTCAAGCGGAGCAGGCGAGGGGCCCAAATATGGAAATGGACCAGTGAACAGCTCTTCTGAGTGTCCAACTGTGGGATCAGTTGCTGTCTGACAACACTCGGCATGGTGGGAGGAAGGTGCATCAAGGTGAGGAGGAGTATGCAGTTGAGACTCACGGCTACTAACACTTGACCGTGTGGAAGACAGACAGGAGGTGATGGTGCCCAGGTGACTGGAAGTATTATCTGCTATCCAATTAATAACCTGTTCACACTGATCAGTTCCCAATAGTGGTGCTGTTGTGTGCTTCCCTAGTAATTCGGTCAAGAAGTGGGAGCGAGAAGATGCGGCTGTTGGTTGTGGCACATTTTCACCTTGGCCACGGCCCCGTCCTCTGCACGCACCATCACCAGAAGGTCCAGTTCCACGTCCCTTGCCACGCGCCTTGCCCATTGTAAATGAAGTAAAATAGCTTACACTCGCACTATCAATGGCAAAAGGGTAATAAAAAGGAGATTTGAACCGTGGAAGAGGAAAACCACAGTTCTAGTTCTCTGGCCTACACCAGAATCTTTTAATTAAGGAGAACCACCGAATGATAGGTCCAATACAACAAAAGCAATAAATAAATACCTTTATTCAAGTTGTGGTTAAAGTGACACTACATGCACAAGGAAAGCCGCATTACAGTAATCATACATTAATGTTACAATATATGCTGGACTATAGAATATGTAGATAAAATAGGATAGGTAAATACAAAGCAGATCAATAAATGGAAGGGAGGGGGCAAAAAGAGGGGTTAGATCACCAACATAGCAACTAAGGAAAACATATGAATGGCCAAATCATAAATATATATATACATTCTTGACAGTATGGAGAGGAAAATTCCTATGTACTCCATGTCATTTCACAGTACATATACCCCATGCCTATCCATGTAATTATCAAAGTAATCGATGTATAAACTCAGATCATAGAGAGTATCTACCTGCACAGTAGTCCAGTATGTGTAAATAGCACCAAGCGGCGTAGCCCCGACGCGCGTTTCGGACACACGTCCTTCGTCAGGGGGTAGCGTCCATATGAACCAGCACGTATAAAAGCACTGATGTAACCAATCGGTAAGTACCGGGTGTCCTGCATAATTAAGGTCGCCCGCAATCAAGCTCCAAAACGAGGCGGGTGTGTATAGCTGTGTGTCCGCCGATGTATACAGGCAGCGCTAGATTGGATTGGATCAGGTCCCCATGATGTTAACCTGTTCCTATCTTCTAGATGCCGCGATCCATAGCGATCGCGGCATTTAAAAGATAGGGACAGCCGGTGGTCGGCGATCGGGACCCCCCACATACCTGTCAGCAGCGGGGATCCCGGTGCTGTGACCTCTGACATCATTGAGACCTGATTGGCTCAGGTCTCGATGATGTCAGCGTCACACCAGCCAATCAGAGAGATCACCAGGGAAGTTTGTTTTAGCAACAAACTTTCCCGGGCGATCTGCCTGATAAATGCAGTTTCTCCTCCGATCTCAGTGAGAGAGCAGAGGAGAAACAGTGTGACAAGAGCTGTCAGCCTTGCCACTGTGAAAGTAAAAAAAAAAATAAATAAAAAAGAAAGTAAGAGTTAGGGTTAGTGAGTCTGTCAGATCAGTCAGTCCTGTCAGATCAGTCCAGTCAGATCTGTCAGTCAGTCAGTCCTGTCAGATCAGTCCAGTCAGATCTGTCAGTCCTGTCAGATCTGTCAGTCAGATCTGTCAGTCCTGTCAGATCTGTCAGTCAGTCAGTCCTGTCAGATCTGTCAGTCAGTCCTGTCAGTCCTGTCAGATCTGTCAGTCAGTCAGTCCTGTCAGATCTGTCAGTCAGTCCTGTCAGATCTGTCAGTCAGTCAGTCCTGTCAAATCTGTCAGTCAGTCCTGTCAGATCTGTCAGTCAGTCAGTCCTGTCAGATCTGTCAGTCAGTCAGTCCTGTCAGATCTGTCAGTCAGTCAGATCTGTCAGTCAGTCAGTCCTGTCAGATCTGTCAGTCCTGTCAGATCTGTCAGTCAGTCAGTCCTGTCAGATCTGTCAGTCAGTCAGATCTGTCAGTCAGTCAGTCCTGTCAGATCTGTCAGTAAGTCAGTCCTGTCAGATCAGTCAGTCAGTCCTGTCACATCAGTCAGTCAGTCCTGTCAGATCAGTCCGGTCAGTCCAGTCCGGTCCCGTCCTTTCAGTCCGGTCCGTTCAGTCCAGTCAAAAAATATAAAAATAAAATGGCCCGTCAGACTTATACCGCAGAGGAGGTGTATGCCCTGCTGTGTTCTGACACTGATGACAGCGCAATCTCAGATGGAGATATGGATTTTGAGGGCTTTAGTAGCGGCGACACTGAGAGCCCAGAAATGAGCAGTGATTCTGTTCCATCCTCAAGCCCAAGGACCAGTACAGCAATAGGGGCAAATAGCGCTACTGGAGAAACGTCTCCAAATCAGGGAACACTGCCCAGTACAAGCGCTGTCCCTGCTACTAGTGAATTGGCGCACGCCAGTGTACAAGGGGCGTTGCCACATGATCTAGCATTTCCCAGATGGGAGGCTTCAGATTCGGCTGCTCCATTCAGCCCTGATTTCAACGCCATTCCTGGTATAAATGTGGAGGTGGAAGATTTTGGACCAATTCATTTTTTTAATTTGTTTTTTACAGACAGCTTGCTAGAGCATATTGTCGTGCAAACAAATTTATACGCGTCCCAATTCATAAGCCACAATCCCCGATCTTACTATGCTAGGGCAAATTTATGGACACCAACTAATGTCCCGGAAATAAAAAAATTTTTAGGACTTACATTTGCCATGGGGCTTGTTAAAAAACCGAGCATTCGATCCTACTGGTCCAACCACCCTGTTCAAGCCACCCCTATGTTTTCAGTCATTCTGCCTAGGACCCGTTATGAAATGCTCATGCGGTTTTGGCATTTTAACGACAATAGTCAATGCCTGCCCAGAAATGCCCCAGAACATGACAGGTTATATAAAATTAGACCCATCATTGAAAATTTGTCAGAAAAATTCTTAAGCCTCTACACCCCAACACAAAATATTTCTATAGACGAGTCCCTTGTAAAATTCAAAGGAAGACTGCACCTCAAGCAATTTATCCCATCTAAAAGGGCAAGGTTTGGAATAAAGCTCTATAAAATGTGCGAAAGTTCAACCGGATACACATCCGCTTTTCGCATATATGAGAGGAAAGATAGCCAACTAAACCCACCAGGATGCCCTACTTATCTGGGGACATCTGGAAAAATTGTTTGGGAGCTGATAAGTCAATTTTTTCAAAAAGGCTACAATCTATATGTGGACAATTATTACACCAGCATACCCCTATTTAAAAGTCTGGTTGAACACAACATCGGGGCTTGTGGGACCATCCGTAAAAACCGTCAGGGGTTTCCACAACCATTGGTCAACCAAAAGTTTCAAAAGGGGCAGTCAGGGGCTGTACGCAACGGAGAGCTGCTTGCCCTGAAATATAGGGATAAGAGGGATATTTTTGTCCTCAGCTCGATCCACACAGATGCCACAAGGGCCACTGTAGAACTAGGATCCACCACTCCGAAGCAAAAACCTGTGTCAGTCATTGACTACAACAAACACATGGGGGGTGTGGACCTTGCAGACCAGGTTCTACAGCCATACCAGGTATCAAGAAAGTCCTATACCTGGTATAAAAAGTTGGTTATTTATTTGTTTCAGGTGGCCACATACAATTCTTTTGTGTTGTACAAAAAAGCAGGAAATTCAGATCCTTTTCTTGATTATCAAGAAAAGGTAATTGAAAATCTTGTCTTTCAAAGTGTTAGCCCCGCTCATCCATTAGAATCTGAGGATGTGAAAAGACTCACTGAGCGACATTTTATTGCACTTATTCCAGCAACGGAAACAAGAAGGAACCCCCAGAAAAGATGTCATGTACGTACTAAGAGAGGAATGAGGCGTGATACCCGCTACTATTGCCCACAATGCCCATCATTGCCAGCCTTATGCGTCACTGACTGCTTTAAAATCTTCCACACAGAACCACGTTTTTAAACTGTAAAAATGTATCCCAATTTGTCATTCAAACATTTGGTTCATTTAGTGAATGACACATTCGAGTAGAGCTCACTTAATTTCCAGGGGGGGTTCTCCAGAATCTAAACCTTCCATTGCGTGCTTGTTTCTGGAAATCATCCATTGAGTTAAAATGGTCACTAAACCCATAGATGAATTCGCAGAGGGGTTTCATTTCCAAAATGGGGTCACTTCAGGGGGGATTCTTTAGCTCTGATACTCTGAAAAGTGCCAGAACAGCATAATCCCCCCTGAAGTGACCCCATTATAGAAATGACACCTCTGTGGGAATTCATCTATGGGTTTAGTGACCATTTACCTATCTACTTATTTTCCCACCACTAGATTAATTTATACAGAGGAGTAGATTGTAAAATTCGGTCACTTGTTGTGGGTTTCCTCTGTTTAGGCACCTCAGGGGCTCTCCAAATGCAACATGGCGTCCGCTATCCATTCCAGTCAAATTTCCATTCCAAAAGTCAAATGGCGCTCCTTACCTTCCAAGCCATGCCGTGCGCCCAAACAGTGGCTTTGCACCACATATGGGGTATCAGCGTGCTCAGGAGAAATTGCACAACACATTTTGGGGTCCATTTTTTCTGGCTGCCCTTGTGAAAATTAAAAATTTGAGGCTAAAGTAGCAGTTTTGTGTTAAAAATGTGTTTTTTTATTTTCACACTTCAACATTATAAAATTCTGTGAAGCCCCTGGGGGTTCAAGGTTCTCACCACACATCTAGATAAGTTCCTTGAGGGGTCTAGTTTCCAAAATGGGGTCACTTGTTGGGGGTTTCCTCTGTTTAGGCACCTCAGGGGCTCTCCAAATGCAACATGGCGTCCGCTATCCATTCCAGTCAAATTTCCATTCCAAAAGTCAAATGGCGCTCCTTACCTTCCAAGCCATGCCGTGCGCCCAAACAGTGGCTTTGCACCACATATGGGGTATCAGCGTGCTCAGGAGAAATTGCACAACACATTTTGGGGTCCATTTTTTCTGGCTGCCCTTGTTAAAATTAAAAATTTGAGGCTAAAGTACCAGTTTTGTGTTAAAAATGTGTTTTTTTATTTTCACACTTCAACATTATAAAATTCTGTGAAGCCCCTGGGGGTTCAAGGTGCTCACCACACATCTAGATAAGTTCCTTGAGGGGTCTAGTTTCCAAAATGGGGTCACTTGTTGGGGGTTTCCTCTGTTTAGACACCTCTGGGGCTCTCCAAATGCAACATGGCGTCCGCTATCCATTCCAGTCAAATTTCCATTCCAAAAGTCAAATGGCGCTCCTTACCTTCCAAGCCATGCCGTGCACCCAAACAGTGGCTTTGCACCACATATGGGGTATCAGCGTGCTCAGGAGAAATTACACAACACATTTTGGGGTCCATTTTTTCTGGCTGCCCTTGTGAAAATTAAAAATTTGAGGTTAAAGTAGCAGTTTTGTGAAAAAAAGTTAAATGTTCATTGTTTTTTTCCACATTCCAAAAATTCCTGTGAAGCACCTGAAGGGTTAATAAACTTCTTGAATGTGGTTTTGAGCACCTTGAGGGGTGCAGTTTTTAGAATGGTATCACTTTTGGGTATTTTCTGTCATAAAGGCTCCTCAAAGTCACTTCAAATAAGATGTGGTCCCTAAAAAAAATGTTTTTGTAAATTTTGTTGTAAAAATGAGAAATCGCTGGTCAACTTTTTACCCTTATAGCTTCCTAACAAAAAAAAATTTTGGTTCCAAAATTGTGCTGATGTGAAGTAGACATGTGGGCAATGTTATTTATTAACTATTTTGTGTGATATATCTCTCTGATTAAAGGGCATGAAAATTCAAAGTTTGAAAATTGCAAAATTTTCAAAATTTTCGCCAAATTTCCGATTTTTTCACAATCAAACGCAAGTGATATCAAAGAAATTTTACCACTATCATGAAGTACAATATGTCACAAAAAAACAATCTCAGAATCAGGGGGATCCGTTGAAGCGTTCCAGAGTAATTACCTCATAAAGTGACAGTGGTCAGAATTGAAAAAATTGGCCCGGTCACGAAGGCAAAAACAGGCTCTGGCGCGAAGTGGTTAAACAGATATATTTGTGTCTGAACAGTCAGTGAGACACTGAAACTGTTTTTTTTTTATGCAAAAGTGTGGATTACACCCAGATTTGAACCGTGGAAGAGGAAAACCACAGTTCTAGTTATCTGGCCTACACCAGACTCTTTTAAACAGATATATTTGTGTCTGAACAGTCAGCGAGACACTCAAACTGTTTTTTTATGGAAAAAAGGCAAAAAAGTGGATAATACAGAGATTTGAACCGTGGAACTGCAAAACCACAGTTCTATTTCTCTGGCCTACACCAGACTCTTTTAAACAGATATATTTGTGTCTGAACAGTCAGTGAGACACTGAAACTGTTTTTTTTTATGCAAAAGGGTGGATTACACCCAGATTTGAATCGTGGAAGAGGAAAACCACAGTTCTAGTTATCTGGCCTACACCAGAATCTTTTAAACAGATATATTTGTGTCTGAACAGTCAGCGAGACACTGAAACTGTTTTTTTTTTATGGAATAAAGGCAAAAAATTGGATAATACAGGGATTTGAACCGTGGAACTGCAAAACCACAGTTCTAGTTATCTGGCCTACACCAGACTCTTTTAAACAGATATATTTGTGTCTGAACACTCACAGACACACTCAATTTTTTTTGGGGGGGGGGGGGGGGGATACCAAAAGGTTAATAAGATGGGTATTTGTACAGTCTGACTGAGGGAAAAAAGAGGATTTAGATGAAAAAAAAGGATTTTTCCTGGCCCCTGAGACCTGGGGCTAAGTCTAGCAATTTGAAAAGCAGCACACAGGACTGTAATGCAGTGTTTGAAGGTATAACCACTGCGTCTCCTATACAGCCTGCCTGCCTGCCTGCCCTATATCTGGGATGGATATTAGTCCTGAGAAGGACTGTTTGTGTGATTTTGCAGGCTTTAGAGACCCTAAACTACCTATTTTGCAGTATAAATCTCTCCCTAGCTCAACCGCACTCTCCTTACACCGTCTGATCCGGAGCGACTGTGTCCAACATGGCGGCGCCCGGTTTTAAATACTCGAGGTGACGCTGTGCGGCCAGCCAATTACTGTAATGCCCACAACCAACATTGCTGCGGCATTACAGTGACTGGCTGGCAATCCCTGCATGTTCATTGGCTCTGTAAAGAGCGCCAAACATGCAGGGCGGAGACCCGAGCTCCTGCCTGAGTAACCCGGAAATGCTCGGTGCTCGCCGAACATCCCGAGTAGTGAGATGCTCGGGCGAGTACAGAGCAGTGTCGAGCATGCTCGCTCAACACTAGTTACAACCTCTGGTTGCATGCAGTGGGGATAGAGAAGTTAAAAATGAGGCACTGTATGTCAAGAAGAGAGCACTGTGTGGACCTAATTGTGCACTGTACTGCAGTGAAGAGGCACAATGGGGCTCAAATTGGTTGCTGTATATATCTGGATGCTGCATACACTATTTGTCTAGAGCACAGTATGGCATTTTTGGAAATTACAGAAACTCCTTATGTCACTGTTTATATAGCATGTTGTGGATTGGTTACATTATTTATCTATTTGCTGTATTCACTGTTTATCTTGGCCACCACTTATGGACACACACAGGGATACTTTATGGCATTATTCATCAGCAATTATGTAAAACTTCTTATTTTCTTACTATGTGGCATTACTTTAATCTCATACATTTTTCCTGGCATCGTACAGCAATATTTATACTGTACTGCCTGGGTATTGTAAAGAACTACTGAATATTAGAAAAAATGAGAAAACTTCCTCTGTCATAGGTGTACCTTAATTACAAAATACAAACTGCAGATTCAATACCTAAAAGTATTATGTAGTTCATCTGGTTTTTCAATTATTTTTTTTAGCGATTAGTCTAGCCCATACATGTCACACTCTGACCTGTGGGCAAAATCTGGCCCTCAGGGTAAGTATATTTAGCCTGCGACGCCAGGTGGGTGGGCCCACATCGCACTTTCAACTCTATCAGCATCCTGGATGCCAAAACAATTGAAGGTAATGATGGGGGAGGAAGCGTCTGACGTCTCAGAGCAGCGGGCACGATTACGTCATTACAACACGCCCGCTGTGCCGAGCAGTGCAGAGGATCAAAATATGCACAGCAGAGACCGGAGAAGCAGGGGAATGAGAAGAGGTGAGTATTTTTTTTTTCATGTGGGGCTCATTATACTGTATTAACCACTTTGTGGGGCTATCATACTGTATGGTGCACTATGAGGGGCCATTACTCTGTATGGAGCACTTTTTGTGGCCAATATACTCCATGGAAGGCAATGCCAATGAAGGGCGCATTATACTATATGGAGGACTATGTGGGGCCATTATACTGTATGGAGGATTATTTGGGGCAATTATACTGTATGGATTACTATTAACTATGTGGGGTCCATTATACTGTGTTGAGGGCTGTGTGGGAACTACATGTGGGGAATCATTCTGTGATGGGGTCACCATACTTCGCCGGAGGGTTAAGAGGGAAGGTACAGTAGGGTCATCATACCGTGCATGTGGAGGGTACTATAGAGGAATTCACTGTGGGTGTGTCTTACTTTGTTTGGAGGGCGCTTTTGTTGACGTCATACTTTATTATCTGCATCATTATCTGCATTATTCAAGGTTGTTTATCCTTTGTTATTACTTATTACTTATATTAAATTAGGCCATTGAGTCATATGCTTTTTATTGCTCTTAAATAATATATTATTCCAACATGCTCCAAGATCTATTAATTAAAATGTACTTTGTTCATTGGACAACCCCTTTACAGTAGGTTTGTTTCTATATGAAAAGGTTCATCGTTATATTTGATAATAGTGAAAAACTTCCGGAATTGTAGACTTTTTTTTAATAAATATCAAAGTTGGCCTGAGACTTTGTCCAAACTTTTAATTTCGGCCCTCTGTGTATTTGAGTTTGATATCCCCGGTCTAGCCTAACGAAGTTAATTTTTTGTGCTACCTTTCATTTAAAGTTATAGCCGATGCCATTTTGTTGTGTGCCAAAGGGGCTTTGTGACTTTTTGCAAATAATCATATATTGTAGTACTAACATTTCCCAATGTTTTGCAGTCACCCTTGGAAGATCACTGGCTTCATTACTGGATTTATAAGGAGTCACTAGGTCATAAATTTAATACAAATAAAATTTTATCTTTGGCTAATAAAAAACAAGCAACTCCCAAACAGTCAAGCTATCACATATAAAACTTTAGTGAGTGAGTTGAGTTTTCTCTAACCACAATGCCCTCAAGGTCACTTTAGAGAAATGTAAGATATTCATCTGTTTCTTAGAATAAAATCGTTGTCCGTTTCACTAAGGTCAATGTCAGAATTGAACATTTTTTTCGTCAGTGGTTATTTCTATGAAGGTTTCTCAAAGTCTGTGAAACAAACTTTACTCAGATGTAAAACCATTTTCCATCACAACTATGACTGACAGGTCAAAATTGGATGTAGAGTGGAGACAGAAAATATATTTGACAACTTATAAGTGATCAAAACCAAAATAGTAATGATGCTTTGCAAACAATATTTCCTCCATGGAACTGTCATTAAACAGTGCCAATCTTCACCACAATATGGCCCTTACACTGCAGATCATTATAGCGTAAAAGTTAGTAAATGTTACAGTTAAATTATGACTTTCTTATTATTGTTCAATATTTATACATTGTGTATGCCAAAGTAAAAATCATTCTGTTTTATCTCTAATCATAACATACAAATACTGTAGTTGAAAATGGATTTGTATATACATTTATATTATTCCTAAACAGTACATTTCAATGACAATTCTGATTAGAATATGAATATTTGTGCCCTAATAGTCCCAATAGAAGCATGGTTTCAATGTTTATTTTGATTTCTACAGGTGATCTTTTTTTCTTTGCTTATATTGCACAATCATATTCTATGGCGTTGTGCACTGAGAAAAAAGAAAAAGTATTTAAAGTGAGCCTGACAATATAATTTCCATTTCTCAGGTACATAAGAAGCCAATTAACCTATCCATATTCATCTGCTACTCTCCTAAAAGCTAGGAGGGGCTGCACCATATGTGATGAGGGTGCCATTGGTTATCAGAAACTGGTGCAACAGCACAAAAAAATATTGGTCACATTTGTTAAGCAGATTATGCCACAGTGGTACAAAAAAAACTATGACACTTATATTTACTATCATTTTTAGAGGACTCTTTGTTCTTTTCAGTTGCAGGTCTCAAATGAAGTACAAAAATATAACGGTAAAAGGTATAGACAAGGTGGTACTTTAACTTACATTTTGCAAAGATTGACTAAACAGAATATAAAAAGAACTGTCGTAACCTCTGATCTCTGACTCTTGTTCACATCACAGGAGGTTCTCCAAATGATTGTGTCACTTCACACAAATCCAACTGTCTTCTTAACTACCACCAACAAATGGTTATTGTACACCCTGACTACACCCTTTTTTCATAGACCTTACTCTTTCTTGGCTATTAAAATACTAGTTAGTTCAGTACCAATTTTCCACACATCTGAATTCAACAGTTCACTCAGCTGTCCAACACAGTGCACGTACAATTGAAATAGATAGGTGATGCATAAGACCTTCTTCTCAGTTCAAGACCGCATTCTGCCACCATAAAAATGTTTATAACGCTTTATCTTATGTTACAACACTAACTGGACATACTAATTGTTTTCTTCAGTTCTGGGCTCAGCATTGCAGGCACTCTTTACTGGTTTCCATCCACAGTCTCTACAGCCACAGAAGAATCTACTACGAGAACTAACCCCACGCAGGTAAACAATATTTTCAGCCTACAAATCAGCAACTGTGTGCACAGAACCCCTTTAAACCTCCTTTTCACATGGGTAGGCTAGCCTACTTACCCTACAGTCTGATTACATGTTATTGAGCTATCTCACCATCTGCTTTTCTGATGGCTGGGTCACTCTTGGTGGAACTGTATCACTGCTTCCCTTCAACGGTTCACCCTCACAAACCAGACAATTTCCCTGTCCAGCTTTACACAGACTACATCAATCAAACGGTGCCAAAGTTTACGACTTTTAGGCTCTAAGTGAACCATGTTTCCTAAAACATAGTGGAATTGGTCCAGGTCTAATCTTTTCACAGGACAATAACATCTCCCACAATGACCATACATGCTCTCCTTCTATTGTTCACAAACTTTCCCCTTTCATCTGCACCTCCAAGCTTCTCCTAACAACTACTTTGTCACAGCATGGTGGCTGAGAGTTTACGGACAAGGCTCTCCATGGGCTAACTCATCTTCCCTAAATCCTTTCCCTATGCTATTCTTTAAAGTACCACATATAAAATTGAAAGTTGCATGATGAACATTTTTAGTGTTTTTCTGATATGATTCTTACCCAATCAAATCAGTCTGTCATTTAAAGAAAAGAACACGATAAAACAGTATGAAACAATACATGCATGCAACATACTAGATAAAAATAAGCTCATATATCCCTGTTACATAATATCCCACAACCTAGAGCAGGGGTCTCAAACTCAGCTGGGCATATGGGCCACACACGGAAAAACATTTAATTTGGGGGGACGCATTATTTGCATGACAAAGTGACATTATTAGTGATACCATTTTATTTTCTATACACCTTTTGAACTGGTCCTCATCTTGCAGACATGGTCTCCCATCCAGATTCGCTATATTGCAGACATGGTCTCCCATCCAGGTCCTTCATATTGCAGACATGGTCCCCCATGCAGGTCCCCATATTGCAGACATGGTCTCCCATCCAGGCCCCCCATATTGCAGACATGGTCTCCCATCCAGGTCCCCCATATTGCAGACATGGTCCCCATATTGCAGACATGGTCCCCATATGGCAGACATGGTCTCCCATCCAGGTCCCCCATATTGCAGACATGGTCCCCCATCCAGGTCCCCCATATTGCAGACATGGTCCCCCATCCAGGTCCCCCATATTGCAGACATGGTGACCCATATTGCAGACATGGTCCCCATATTGAAGACATGGTCCCCCATCCTGGTCCTTATCTTGCAGACATGTCCCCCATCCAGGTCCCCATGTTGCAGACATGTCCCCCATCCAGGTCACCCCCATACTGCGCACAGGGTCTGTCCCCTCCCATACTGCGCACAGGGTCCACCCCCCCATACTGCGCACAGGGTCCGCCCCCCCCCATACTGCACACAGGGTTCGTCCCCCCCCATACTGCGCACAGGGTCCCCATCCCCCAATAATGCGCACAGGGTCACCATCCCCCCATACTGCGTACAGGGTCCCCGTCCCCCCATATTGCGCACAGGGTCCCCATCCCCCCATACTGCGCACAGGGTCCCCATCCCCCCATACTGCGCACAGGATCTCCGTTCCCCCATACTGCGCTCAGGGTCCCCGTCCCCCCATACTGCGCTCAGGGTCCCCGTGCCCCCATACTGCGCACAGGGTCCCCGTCCCCCCATACTGCGCACAGGGTCCCCGTTCCCCCCATACTGCGCTCAGGGTCCCCGTCCCCCCATACTGCCCTCAGGGTACCCGTCCCCCCATACTGCGCATAGGGTCCCCATCCCCCCATACTGCGCACAGGGTCCCCGTCCCCCCATACTGCGCACAGGGTCCCCGTCCCCCCATACTGCACTCAGGGTCCCCATCCCCCCATACTGCGCTCAGGGTCCCCATCCCCCCATACTGTGCACAGGGTCCCCGTCCCCCCATACTGCGCTCAGGGTCCCCGTCCCCCCATACTGCGCTCAGGGCCCCCATCCCCCCATACTGCACACAGTGCCCCCCCCATACTGAGCGCTGTATTTCACATGACAGAGAAAAAAAAAAAGATTCTCACCTGTCCTCCGTTCCCTCGGCATCCTTTCTGCACCTGTGGCCCGCAGGCACAGACCCCGTAACGATCGCGGCTCTCTCCAGCAGCCGCCGACATCAGCGCTATAATGCAGTGTATTGCTGGGCAGATACCGGCTCTCTGCACAGCAATACCAGTGCCAGCCACCGGCCTATCAGAGGCCAGCAGCTGACATCAGCGCATGGCAGTGACGTCATACGCCGCTGCGCTGATGTCGGCGGCTGCTGGAGAGAGCCGTGATCGTTACGGGGTCTATGTGCCTGCGGGCCGCGTGTTTGAGACCCCTAACCTAGAGGTACAATTTAGAGAAGAATGTTAGATATACAGACACTTTTAAAGTAAACTGCACTTTGGATAATACATTGTATAACAAATAACACATTTTCTGTCTTGTATTAAATTAGTATGTTTTGCTTATACTGTATAACAACAATTAAGTGAAGTTAAAGTGTCTTGCATGTACATTGTGGTCATTTGACAATCATTTTCAATGTAAAGTCTATCTTTCCATTACAATATTGCCCCCTAGAGCGCAACTGCTAACTATGTTGTATTAACCTAATAAATGTTACTTTACATTTTCCAACCATTTTCACAGACAATATATTGAGAGCCATATAATTTACTGTTCTGCTGATTTTATCATTATATCATGATACTTACATTTAATGTAAGTCATTTACTGTGTAATCAATTTTAAAATGCATTATCCATGGGTTCTGCAGATTTGATGTCTGTACAGGTGCTGATGCCTAGCTAAGAGTTAAACTCAAGGAAGGCAAACATGTCAGTGGGCCCCTAACTAGGTAATCATGGTTACAACTATGGTGGTGCACCCAAATCATGGGTAGAGGGGAACCCCAGCAGAGGACCAAGCTATTACTGAAAATAAATCTTTATACAAAAACTATTAGCAATATTACTACCATATGGCAACCATATAGTGGTAGATACCGATTCTACAGAACATATATAAGATTACATTATTTCTGTAGATAGTGACTTACAGGCAAAGTATTTTCTGATGGAGTTGTTCACTTTTCCCGTTCTTACCACCCAGCCTAGACAACCTTAAATAGATTTTTTCAGCCACGACTTATCTACAGAGTTTACAACAAAGACACATTTAACTTTTCACATTTCCAGCATCGTCCCCATGGATTCCCAACCTGCACAAACTATTTATCTTACTGTCACCCCAATACTGAGCCGCTGCTCCTGACATATTTGTCCTGATGTGCGCCACAAAAACAGGCTGATCTTAGTACCCCATATAATGATACCCCAAACTGTGCCCTTTTCAAAGTATAATGCCTTGTTTGTGCCCTGTAGATGGTAAAATTGTAGATGTAGAAAAAACTAATGATGTGTGCTAGTGCCCACATTTTGCCCCCTAGAAAGAAAAATGACAATCACAATACCCTGAGTTGAGGAAAACTGTAAATGAATATAATACATAAAATCAGGGGCGGAACTACCGCCCGTGCAGCCGGTTCATTGAACGGGGGCCCCGAGGGAGAGGGGGCCCCTCCAGCCTCCAGCAGGGCCGCCATCAGGGCATGACTGCCCTGACTCCAGTATGGGGCCCGGCCGGTAGGGGCCCCCTCGGGGGCCCCCCTCTTGTGCGTCTCTCTCCGGGGCCCCATGCTATGCGCCGGGTCCGGGACATTTCAGCGCTGAGCTGCGCTGTTGCAGCAGCGCCTTGATGATTCCCCTGACTTCCGGTCATGTGACGGTGCCGTCACATGGCCGGAAGTCAGGAGAACCTGCTGTCAGCGATTTGGACGAGCGCCAGGATTCTGCAGGGATCGCATGGGGGTAAGTATAACAAGTTTTATTTTTTTTTAAAATACAATTAACTAGGAGTGGAGAGATGGGAGAAGCACATGTGTGTGTGTGTGTGGGGGGGGGAGATGGGAGATGCACATGTGTGTGTGTGTGGGGGGGGGAGATGGGAGATGCACATGTGTGTGTGTGTGTGGGGGGGGAGATGGGAGATGCACATGTGTGTGTGTGGGGGGGAGATGGGAGATGCACATGTGTGTGGGGGGGGGAGATGGGAGATGCACGTGTGTGTGTGGGGGGGGGAGATGGGAGATGCACATGTGTGTGGGGGGGAGATGGGAGATGCACATGTGTGTGGGGGGGGAGATGGGAGATGCACATGTGTGTGGGGGGGGAGATGGGAGATGCACATGTGTGTGGGGGGGAGATGGGAGATGCACATGTGTGTGGTGGGGGGGAGATGGGAGATGCACATGTGTGTGGTGGGGGGGGAGATGGGAGATGCACATGTGTGTGGTGGGGGGGAGATGGGAGATGCACACGTGTGTGGGGGGGGGAGATGGGAGATGCACGTGTGTGGGGGGGGGGAGATGGGAGATGCACATGTGTGTGGGGGGGGGAGATGGGAGATGCACATGTGTGTGGGGGGGGAGATGGGAGATGCACATGTGTGTGGGGGGGGGAGATGGGAGATGCACATGTGTGTGGGGGGGGAGATGGGAGATGCACATGTGTGTGGGGGGGGGAGATGGGAGATGCACATGTGTGTGGGGGGGGGAGATGGGAGATGCACATGTGTGTGGGGGGGGAGATGGGAGATGCACATGTGTGGGGGGGAGATGGGAGATGCACATGTGTGGGGGGAGATGGGAGATGCACATGTGTGGGGGGAGATGGGAGATGCACATGTGGTGGAGGGGGATGAGAGAGGGGCACATGTGGGGGAGGGGGATGAGAGAGGGGCACATGTGGGGGAGGGGGATGAGAGAGGGGCACATGTGGGGGGGAGGGGGATGAGAGAGGGGCACATGTGGGGGGGAGGGGGATGAGAGAGGGGCACATGTGGGGGGGAGGGGGATGAGAGAGGGGCACATGTGGGGGGGAGGGGGATGAGAGAGGGGCACGTGGGGGGGAGGGGGATGAGAGAGGGGCACATGGAGGGGGGAGGGGGATGAGAGAGGGGCACATGGAGGGGGATGAGAGCTGCACATGGGGGAATTGGGAGTAGGGGGATAATGAGCTGCACATAACGAATGTGGGGTGGGGGAGAGTAAATGATAAATGATGATGGGGTGGGGAGAGCACGGACATGATATAATGAATTGGGGCAGGGGGTGCATGTAAATATTGAATGCGGGGAGCAGGAAGTATAGAGTAGGGGGCGTTGCGGATGCAGGAGTGTGACTGGTAACAAATTGGCGGAAAGAGTAGAGGTTCTAATTAAATTATATATTAAGTGCCTATTTACAGTTAATGGGGGCACAGTGGTGGATTACAATTTATATTTGGAATGGTAGGTTGCCTAATAACTAACCATATATTGATGGTGGATGCACGTCTGTATTCAGCTGCGTAATGTAGAAGTTGGGGAATGTGCTCTAGATAACTGTGTTATTTTATGCAGAGACGAGTGATGGCGGTCTGTGCTGGATGAAGGAGAAAAGCGAAGATGAAGGACTTCACCTAGAGACGTCACCGGTGAGTCAGTCTATTACATGTACACTGTGTATAATGTCACTGGTGATCACTGTATTACCTGTACACTGACACTATATACAGAGCTCCTGTGTATAATGTCACTGGTGATCACTGTATTACCTGTACACTGACACTATATACAGAGCTCCTGTGTATAATTTCACTGGTGATCACTGTATTACCTGTACACTGACACTATATACAGAGCTCCTGTGTATAATGTCACTGGTGATCCCTGTATTACCTCTACACTGACACTATATACAGAGCTCCTGTGTATAATGTCACTGATGATCACTGTATTACCTGTACACTATATACAGAGCTCCTGTGTATAATGTCACTGTATTACCTGTACACTGACACTATATACAGAGCTCCTGTGTATAATTTCACTGGTGATCACTAGATTACCTGGACACTTACGTTATACATACCATGTATAGAGCTCCCGTGTATAATGACACTTATGGTAATATTAGTAATGTGGTGGTAATATTAGTAATGTAGTGGTAATATGTGGTCTGGTCATGGTGTGGCAGTTTTTCTCCCTTCTGTGTGGTATTATTCGGTCACTATGTTGTGGTAATATGTGGTCTGGTCATGGTGTGGCGGTATTCCCTGTATGTGGTATTATTGGTCATTTAAAAAAAAAATGTATATGACACATTCCCTTAAAGAAAACTAAATAAAAATATATCTAAAAAGAGTATTGGATATTTTAAGAAAATTTTAATAGGTTAGAGTAGGGCCCGCCCAGAAGAGTCTACCTTATCGTGGTGGCGGCTTTAAAAATCTTTTGGCCAAAACAAAAGCTGATGGCTATGTATGTGGCGCCGTCACATGGCCGAACGTCAGGAGAACCTGGTGGCAGCGACGTGGACGAGCGCCAGGATTCTGCAGGGATTGCATGGGGGTAAGTATAACAAGTTTTATTTTTTTTAAATACAATTAATTAACTAGGAGTGGGGGGAATCAGAGATGCACATGGGGGGGATGAGAGATGCACATGGGGGGGGGATGAGAGATGCACATGGGGGGGGATGAGAGATGCACATGGGGGGGGATGAGAGATGCACATGGGGGGGATGAGAGATGCACATGGGGGGGATGAGAGATGCACGGAGGGGGATGAGAGATGCACATGGGGGGGATGAGAGATGCACATGGGGGGGATGAGAGATGCACGGGGGGTGAGAGCTGCACATGGGTGGGATGAGAGCTGCACATGGGGGGGTGAGAGATGCACATGGGGGGTTATGTTTACATAACTTTGTTGCCTTATGAAGGGCAGGGGGGGCCCCCCAAAATTTCTTGCACAGGGGCCCACTACAGTCTGTGTCCGCCCCTGCATAAAATGTACTACAATCATTCACCTATTTCCATTTTGTGTTCCTTTTCTGACCAGTATACCTTCAACCTCCTGTTTGACTTATTGCCTGCCATATATGCCATTTTTGTACACCTGGTGTCCCATTTATTATCTCCTTTGTGTGTGGATTTATATTTATAGGAAAGAATATAAAGTAAAGATTCTCCAAGAACACTACCAAAGGCTGGTGTCTGACTATGCATTACATTTGCAGCAGGTCCTATGAGCCGAATGGTGCTCTACTTACAGGATTATTATCAGGTGCTTAAGTAACCAGTTATATCAAGCCGGTGCTAATGATCATCATTTTCATTTGTTGGTTGAAACACAGTTATAACATGAAATAGAAACACCTTTGTACAAGGCTTAAAACAGGGTGAGGAACTACCAAACAGTGCTACATAGATGAGATTATGGCAAGACTGAACACAGCAACAAGAAAAAATCTAGTTATGCTTGTTTCTTAAGTATTCCTCACATGTATTAAAGCTGTCAAACAGTCGAAAATCATGCACACGGGAGAGATTTAAAGATATCACCGAGTACGCTGAAGATACTCGGTACTCGCCCGAGCATACTCGGCGAAAGAGTTAACTGAACATACTCGCTCATCACTAGTTACGAGTTTACGTATTTTGGCCAAAATACCAACTAATACCTCATATATTATATAAATATATATATATATATATTTGTATTTTTGCACTTTTTTATTCCAGCGTACAGCCAGACCCATCGTAAACAAGAGTGTCTGTTCCCATGGGGTGCACTTGAATAATACCGGGCAGCCCGCCTAATCGAATAGTATGGGTGTAATTAATAGGCTGTAAGCCAGATACTGTGCACTACCCTAGTGTGAACAGCGCCCTATACAAGCTTTTTTGTGTGCAATTCAAATACTTAACATTCACCCCCTCCCTGAAATGGTTGTGTGAAGCCCAGCTGTGCTTGGTATCACAGATCCTAGAAGGGTGTATTGAAGGATTCTTCCACAAGAGGCCCCCATAACCATTCTCACATCTCCACCTTCCACCTCAGACCACCAGAGGGAGCCCGTTAGGGAGATATAAAAGGGAAGGTGGAGCCAGGCAGCAGTTAGTCTGTTGATGAGTTCCTGCAGAGCGAGACACAGAAACAGGTCAGTCTGCAGTGGAGCTCAGTGACTCAGCAATTCCTCTGAGAGTTCAGTTGGTGCAAGCCTGAATACAGAGTGGAGTCCAGACTCGGTTGTAGCTCAGAATAGTGAGCTTTAGGTGTGCCGGCGCCATAAGATCGGTGAAACGTGGCACGCTGCCGTTAGTGTGAGTAGCCTATTGAAGGTCCGAGTAGGCCGAAGGCGAAAGAGTAGAGGGTTAGTACATAGGGGGCAGAGGAGCTTAACTGGCTCACCCCGAAGAAGAAGTAGTTACCGGACACCGGGTCCGAAGCTTGCCGGGATCTCCATGACCCAGTAAGATAAACCGGAATCCCTGGAGAACTACAGGTCCCAGGATTGCTAAAGTGCTGATACGTACCAGAGCCAGGAGACACATAGGCCCAGTAGGTCGGGAGCGTGCACTCCAAGAGAAGGCCCTACCACAAGGTCAGCCAGCGCTGGACAGAGACAAAGTTAGGCCTAGCTCCAGGCAGGTCAGAAACTTACTACGCAGAAGCCAGAACCAGGAGGCCCAAAACCTGCTCATTGGGGAGGATCCGGACATACACCCTTCACCCTACAGTGCTCCGGGGAGTGCCTGAAATTCCACCAGTAAAAGGTACTGAAGTGACTATTGTGTCCGTCCCTGTTCTTCCTCTGGCCCGGCGGAGTCTCTTTGTCCTGCATCCCCGTTCCTATACAGCCCTGAGGCCCAGCTCCACCTGTGGGGAGCTATACCATCCAGCTGCCTTATCACCAGCCTCAGTGGACTGCGCAGCGCTGGTGTTCCTCACCAGAAGCCACAGGTGAAGTCACGAACTCTTTCTTTTATAAACTTTACAAATATCAACCCCCTTTTTAAAAGAGCGGCTCAGGGTACGGGCCCGGGAGCCGACCACCGCGACATCCCTAAAGGCCAGGCTAAAGGCCCGGGTACCGAGTCATCCCCATTCCCCTGGGCTAGTCAGTTGGTTGTGAGTGGTTGTCTCATCAGTATTTTGCACCTATGTAGCCGCCATCTTTATGTGCGTCTGCTGCATCCTCGTAGTGCATTTGGCTTTGAAGATCTGGGCTGGTAAACACTGCTCCCCCTTTTGGCTGTGCTTTTTCTTGAATATTTGGGGGAATTTTAATTCTTCTTAGTGCTTTGCTTTTTGTGTTTAGAGTAGGGCTCTTAAGCATGAGGACCCTTGTAGTAGGTTACGAGCTTACATATTTTGGCCAAAATATCAACTAATACCTCATATTATATATATGTATTTTTGCACTTTTTTATTCCAGGGTGCAGTCAGGCCCATCAGTGCGTGTATTGTAAACTAGGGGGTCTGTTTCCATGGGGTGCACTTGGATAGTACCGGGCTGCCCACCTAGTCTAATAGTATGGGCATAACTAATAGGCTGTAAGCCGTATACTGTGCACTACCCTAGTGTGAACAGCACCCTATACAGCACCTAGTGGTGGGCGCTCATAGCACAGGACCAGGAGCATTTCTGCTACATAGAGGTGATCTGCTGATCATCGCCTCTACGTAGCAAAGGCTATCAGACAAGTGCTGCTTCTAGTCTCCTATGGAGACTATAGAAGCAAGCAAAAAGTGAAAAAAAAAATATTTTTAAAAATATAAAAAAATATATATATAAAAGTTTAAATTACCCCCCTTTCGCCCAACTCAAAATAAAAAAAAACAAAACACATACACATATTTGGAATCGCCGCGTTCAGAATCGCCTGATCTATCAATATAAAAAAAATTAATCCGATCGGTAAACGGCGTAACGAGAAAAAAATTCTAAATGCCAGAATTATGTTTTTTCGGAGCCGCAATAACGGGTGATCAAAACATCGGATCTACCCCAAAATGATATCAATAAAAACTTCAGCTCGGTGCGCAAAGAATAAGCCCTCACCTGGCCCCAAACCCTGAAAAATGGAGACGCTATGGGTCTTGGAAAATGACGCCAGTTTTATTTTATTTTTTTTTTTTTATCAAACTTTGAAATTTTTTTTTCACCACTTAAATAAAAAAGAACCTATACATGTTTGGTGTCTATGGACTTGTAATAACCTGGAGAATACGAATGGCAGGTCAGTTTTAGCATTTCACCACTTAAATAAAAAAGAACCTATACATGTTTGGTGTCTATGGACTTGTAATAACCTGGAGAATACGAATGGCAGGTCAGTTTTAGCATTCAGCGAACGTGGTAAAAAAAAAAAACATCTGTGGTATTGCACTTTTTTTGCACTTTCACCGCACTTGGAATTTTTTTCCCGTTTTCCCGTACACGATATGGTAAAACTAGTAATGGCGTTGAAAAGTACAACTCGTCCCACATAAAATAAGCTCTCACACGGCCATATTGACCAAAAAATAAAAACGCTATGGCTCTGGGAACAAGGGGAGCAAAAAACGAAAATGTAAAAATGCAAAATCCCAGGGTTGCGAAGGGGTTAATGAAAGAAAAACCCACAATGGTCACAGAAAAAACTGGAATCTGACAAAGGTAATAATAAATTAAAAATCTATGAAAATGACCAAATGAAAGTCAGACATTGCTTTTCAGCCCTGCTTCCACAGAATTTTTTTAAAACTTAAACTCATGAAATAGGCCTGGACAGAAATGATATTACTCTTAACTTTAACTTAATATTTTGTTGAACAACCTTTTGAGGCAATCACTGCAATCAAACGATTCCTGTAACTGTCAATGAGACTTCTGCACCTCTCGACAGGTATTATGGCCCACTCCTCATGAGCAAACTGCTCCAGTTGTCTCGTGTTTGAAGGTTGCCTTTACCAGACGGCATGTTTCAGCTCTTTCCAAAGATGCTCCATAGGATTTAGGTAAGGGCTCATAGAAGGCCACTTCAGAATAGTCCAATGCTTTCCTCTTAGCCATTCTTGGGTGTTTTTAGCTGTGTGTTTTCGGTCATTATCCTGTTGCAGAACCCATGACCTATGACTGAGACCAAGCTTTCTGACACTGGGCAGCACATTTCTCTCTAGAATCCATTGATAGTCTTGAGATTTCATTGTACACTGCACAGATTCAAGACACCCTGTGCCAGATGCAGCAAAGCAGCCTCAGAACATAACAGAGCCTCCTCCATGTTTAACAGTAGGGACAGTGTTCTTTTCTTGATATGCTTCATTTCTGTAAATATAGAGCTGATGTGCCTTGCCAAAAACTTCCATTTTTGTCTCATCTGTCCATAGGACATTCTCCCAGAAGCTTTGTGGCTTGTCAACATGTAGTTTGGAAAATTCCAGTCTGGCTTATTTATGATTTGTTTTCAACAATGGTGTTCTCCTTGGTCGTCTCCCATGAAGTCTATTTTGGATCAAGCAACGATGGATGGTGTGATTTGACACTGATGTTCCTTGAGCTTGAAGTTCACTTTTAATCAATTTAGAAGTTATTTTGGGCTCTTTTGTTACCATTTGTGTTATCCGTCTCTTTGATTTGTCATCAATTTTCCTCCTGCGGCCACGTCCAGGGAGGTTGGC
This sequence comes from Phyllobates terribilis, assembly GCF_046119375.1. NCBI lineage: Eukaryota > Metazoa > Chordata > Amphibia > Anura > Dendrobatidae > Phyllobates > Phyllobates terribilis. Next base: position 94,510,663 of record NW_027362761.1, on the reverse strand, counting down.
TACAGTCCCATGGATCTTAAATTTCTGAATAATATGTGCAACTGTAGTCACAGGAATATCAAGCTGCTTGGAGATGGTCTTATAACCTTTACCTTTAACATGTTTGTCTATAATTTTTGTCTATGTTTGTCTATAATTTTCTTTCTACTCTCCTGAGACAACTCTTTCCTTTGCTTCCTCTGGTCCATGTTGAGTGTGGTACACACCATGTCACCAAACAGCACAGTAAGTATGTGTAGCCTTATATACAGGCCCACTGACTCATTACAAGGTTGTAGACACCTGTGATGCTAATTAGTGGACACAACTTAATTAAACATGTCCCTTTTGTGTGCTTAGATAATTTTGACCAAGGTTTCAGAGCTTAATTAGTCAGTTAGGGTCATGGCTTGTTCACTCTCATCGTTAGGAAATGCCGGGTGATGCAACCATAGGTTCTTCTAAGCAGCTGCCTAGCACTCTGAAAATGAAAATGGTGGAGGCCCACAAAGCAGGGGAAGGCTAGAAGAAGATAGCAAAGCATTTTCAACCCCTCAAAGTTACTTCAAATATGATGTGGTCCCTAAAAAAAATGTTTTGTAAATTTTGTTGGAAAAATGAGAAATTGCTGGTTAACTTTCAACCCTTATAACTTCCTAAAAAAAAAATTTGGTTAAAAAAAGGTGCTAATGTAAAGTGAAAATGTGGGAAATGTTTTTTATTAACTATTTTGTCTGACATAACTCTCTGATTTAAGGGCATAAAAATTACAATTTGAAAATTGCTAAATTTTCCAAATTTCACCAAATTTTCATTTTCTTTTAGAAATAAACGCAAGTCATATCCAACAAATTTTACCACTATAATGATGTACAATTTGACATGAATAAAGAATCTCAGAATAATTTGAATCTGTTAAAACTTTTCTGAGTTATTATCTCATAAATTGACACTGGTCAGAATTGTAAAATTTGGCCTGGTCATGAAGGTGCAAATAGGCTTGGAGGGCGAAGGGATTAAGCTTAGAGGAGAATCAATCATGCTTTGGAGTTGTGTTGCAGCCAACAGCACGGGGAACATTTCACCAGCAGAGGGAAGGATGGATTCAATGAAATTTTAACAAATTCTTGATGTAAACCAAACACCATCTGTAAAAAATGTAAAAAGAGGATGGCTTCTACAGATGGATAACTATCCTAAACACATGTCAAAATTCACGATAGAGTACCTCAAAAGGCGCAAGCTGAAGGTTTTAAAATGGCCCTCACAGTACCCTGATCTGAACATCATTGAAAATCTGTGGCTTGACCTCAAAATAGCAGAGCATGCAAGGAATCTCACAGAACTGGAAGAATTTTCCAAGGAAGAATGGATGAAAATCGCACAAACAAGAATTGAGGGACTCTTGGCTGGCTACAAAAGGCATTTATTAGCTGTGATACTTACAAAAGGGGGTGCTACTAGGTACTAACCATGCAGGGTGCCCAAATTTTTGCATCAGCCCATTTTACTTTTTGCAATTTTTTAAATGTTAAAGACAAGAATAAATATACATATATTTTTGCCTAAAATACAAAGGAAATATGTCATCTTTAACTTTAGGCCTTTTAGAGATCATTTCATCTTCAATTTTCTTACCTGTTCACAATAATAGTAATTTTGACCAGGAGTTCCCAAACTTTTGCATGCCACTGTATATGATACTCACATAATTTCTAATAAATGTGAAGTATACAGTATAAAGTGTTAAGAGAAAGAATGGTTTGCAGATAATGAAATGCTCTCTGACACTAAGCCAATATTTAACTAATATGTGTTCAGGCCACCCAGAAACTAATGTGAAATGGAAAAGCAAATATGAAGTATGGACACTTTCCAAGTCATATGCCAATTAGGCATGAAGATGTTGACCATAATAGTGTGATGAAATGATATTGTTTGACAGATTTGTGTAAATGCTGTTTAAATTAGAAATGTTTTCCGATGCTTTCCCGCAGAATAAAACTTTAAGTATTAAAACAAATCCCTATAGACTTTCTATTTTTCCATTAGATGGGCTTGGATACAGGGTCTGAACAGGTAAATATGTCACGTATACTCCTTGGGAAATCAATGAAAGATAAAGTTAAAACATATATTAAAATAAAAACATAAAATGTTCTATGGCTGTCATCTTTGAACAGAATGTATAAAAATGTTAAAGTCAATAACCATAACACATAAAATGTATTGTCTACCATCGCATCCATTTATTTTATTGCAAATAATCACAATTGATCATATCCTACCATTATATTTAGATTCTACACAGATTTATGTGTCCCCATCATTACAGACTACAAACAAATTCTTTAGTCTGATCCAACAATCATATTTTACTTCTACCCATCTGTCTTTTCTTCTTGCCAACATACAGACAGTAGGAAGGAAACACATGACCACAGAATAAGAATATACCGGGCTATTTGTAGCCTATTCCATGGAAACATATACACTACAGCATATTGACAAAAGTACTGGGGCACCCAGTTTAACCATTGAATTCAGGCTTTTTATTCATTCCCATTGCCACAGGTGCATAAAATCTGGCCCCTAGCAATTAGAGATGAGCGTTGTTCTACTCGAACTGTTCGCCAATCTCAAATTCGAGCTGTTTTGGGCGGTGTTCGAGCCGTTCGGCGAACACGAACAATTTGAGAAAAATTCGGCTGTTCGAGGTTATGTTCGATAACTGTTCGTGCACCAAAATCATAACTGGATTTTTTCTCAGTAATGATGAAAATTAATGTTAATACGCAGTTTGAGTGTACAGCGGGGCGGGGGGAGGGGCAGGGGATGGATCTCTGCAGGAACAATGAAGATCTCCATTTTTTTTTCTCTTTCCCGCATTTGCAGTGGGGAGGTGCAATCTGTCAGCCTATCAGCATCGCACACACGGAGCGAAGTGCTTTTTTTCACACAAGCAAGGGCATGTGTGATTGGCAGTGTATGTCACATGTCCTTGCCCTATAAGACCAAGCCATTTTCCCCGTCGCCACCATTTTCTCACTGCTGCAGCTGCGTGTTAGACGGCACCGCTGTTGCTGTGTGCGCTATACCTTGTTAATTTCAAGCCAATTTTCGCACAAATATACAGATAGCTTGGGAGTAGGGAATAGTTGTGATTGCAGTCCTTTAAAGGACTAGGTTACAGCATTTCCTACGACTTTTATCAGGCAGGTCTGTGCTCTTAAATAGATAGATTGTGGGAGTAAAGACTAATTGTAATTGGAGTCCTTTTCAGGACTAGGTTACATCAGTTCCTATCAGTTTTTGCCAGGCAGGTCTGTGCCAGTGCTGTGCAAGTTTTTTTCACAGCATTTGGCTGAATCTAGCAAAGCTAATCCTTTTTGGCCTATTGCAGAGTGTGTTAGTCAGTGGAGTAGCCTATCTGTGTTGCAAGATATACCACCTGTGTATAGAATACCAATTTTTTTACTGCACCTAGTGAAGTAAAATCTTTTGGGCATAGCATCATTCTATTAGTCCATCTATACTGACCTCCATCAGGTTGCAAACTGAATATAATTTTTTTCTGCATCTAGCTCTGAAAAAATATTTGGGCTTCTAGCAGTGTGTGGGACTTGGTCTATTAGTCCTTCTATACTGACCTCCAGCAGGTTGCAAATTGAATATAATTTTTTTCTGCATCTAGCTCTGAAAAAATATTTGGGCTTCTAGCGGTGTGTGGGACTTGGTCTATTAGTCCATCTATACTGACTGTAACGGGTCTGGGAGGCGGAACCTCTGAGCTACTATACAAGGGGGCGGCCCTTGTAAGGGAGCGGGTGGCAGTCTCTGGATGAACGGACAGGGAGATACGGCAAGTGATCAGGGCAGTCTCTGGGTAAAGGGTAGGTACGACCTGTGATGGCAGAGCCTCCGGGTAGGCTAGCAGGCAGATGGTAGATGTGTGCTCCCAGGTGAGCAAGCGAGAGTCTCTGGAATAACAGGTGGTCACGGCACGTGACGGCGGAACCTCCGGGCTGGCAAGCAGGTAGGTAACGGAGAAGCGCTCCCAGGTGAGCGGGCAAGAGTCTCTGGAATAGCTGATGGTCACCGCACGTGACAACGGGACCTCCGGGCTGGCAAGCAGGCAGGTAACGGAGATGCGCTCCCAGGTGAGCGGGCAAGAGTCTCTGAGATAGCTGGTGGTCACAGCACGTGACAACGGAGCCTCCGGGCTGGCAAGCAGGCAGATAACGGAGAAGCGCTCCCAGGTGAGCGGGCAAGCTGGTCCATAGACAGACTGACCGGAGTAGTAAGGCAGACCGTCGGACCTCAGGCAAGCAGGCAGGTAGCTGATATGCGCTCCCAGGTGAGCGGGCAGGCTGGTCCTTTAGACAGACTGACAGGAGTAGTAAGGCAGACCGTCGGACCTCAGACTGGCAGACAGGTAACAAGTATTCAGGCAGGAATCAGGCAGGTAACTGGCAGGTAACTGGCAGGAAACTGGCAGGTAACTGGCAACGGGACCTGAGGGCTGAAGCACAGGTGAGACACAGGTGCAAACAACATTGCTCGGGCACCTCCATTTTGGAGGAGGTGCCTTATATATGATGAAGTCCTCCGGCCATTGGCCGGGGACTCTTTAGGGCGGCGCGCGCGGCCCCTTTAAGAGGAGGGGAGCGCGCGCGCGCGCGCCCTAAGCACAGGGGCCGGGAAGGAGCGCGCGCTGAGAGCAGAGCAGGAGGAGGACGCCGGGACGGAGCGCGCGCTGACAGCAGAGCGGGGGGAGGAAGCCGGGCACGGAGCAGAGCGGTGAGGGGAGCAGCGTCCCTGCCTAGCAGAGGGCAGGGACGCCGGCACTACACTGACCTCCATCAGGTTGCAAATTAAAAATAATTTTTTTCTGCATCTAGCTCTGAAAAAATATTTGGGCTTCTAGCAGTGTGTGGGACTTGGTCTATTAGTCCATCTATACTGACCTCCATCAGGTTGCAAATTAAAAATAATTTTTTTCTTCATTTATCTCTGAAAAAATATTTGGGCTTCTAGCAGCGTGTGGGACTTGTTTTATTAGTCCATCTATACTGACCTCCATCAGGTTGCAAATTAAAAATAATTTTTTTCTGCATCTAGCTCTGAAAAAATATTTGGGCTTCTAGCAGTGTGTGGGACTTGGTCTATTAGTCCATCTATACTGACCTCCATCAGGTTGCAAATTAAAAATAATTTTTTTCTGCATCTAGCTCTGAAAAAATATTTGGGCTTCTAGCAGTGTGTGGGACTTGGTCTATTAGTCCATCTATACTGACCTCCATCAGGTTGCAAATTGAATAAAAAAATTTTCTGCATCTAGCTCTGAAAAAATATTTGGGCTTCTAGCGGTGTGTGGGACTTGGTCTATTAGTCCATCTATACTGACCTCCATCAGGTTGCAAATTAAAAATAATTTTTTTCTGCATCTAACCCAGCCAATAGTTTTGGCCTAATACCACAGTTTGGCCACTCAGCTCTGCTCGGTTACCATCCATTGTTTTTTTGTGCAAACAACTCCAGAGTTGTGAATTAGTTAACCACCAAAATGAGTGGAAAAAGGCCTGCTGCTGGTGGAAAGGGGAATAGGCGTGTTGGGAAGGGGAAAAAAGGTTGTGTCCGTGGGGTAGGTGCAGAAGAAAGACCATCTTCCAGCCAAACTAAAATGTCTACTTCTTTTAGCGGACAATGTGATAAGATCCCTTTCTTACGGCCACGCCAATCGCTACAAATTCCAGATGAGGCACAAAAACAGCAGGTGCTTCAACGGATATCAAGTGCTCCTTTAAGTGGGCTCTCCTCCACATCAACTTCAACATCACAAATACTCCAGTCCTCAAAGGTGTCACCCAAATCGCACTTGCTTCCTCACAGCTCCCAAATCTCCAGTTGCCCGTCTGAGTATGAGGTAGAACAGATGGTTGAGTCTGCAGAGCTGTTTACTCATACTATAGCCTGGGAATCAGAGGTCGACTCCAGCGCTTCTGTGAATCCAGACGAGGAAATGATCTGCACTGATGCCCAGAATCTTTATGAGTCGGATCCAGGACCAGACGCAGAAGGTTCTGACCATAATGTAGACCCTCATTCCCAAACTGTAACTCCTGTTGGTGGAGACAATGAGGAAGACGATGATAAGACTCAAATACCTGATTGGAGCGACAACTTTAGTTTTTTGTCAGGGCAGGAACAGGTTGGCTCTGAGGACGACGGGTGTGATAACGCACAGGGTGATGATGATGAGGTCGGAGATCCCACTTACTGTCAACCCACAGTCAGCCAAGAGATGAGGTCAGCAGAGGAGGTGGAGGAAGATGCTAGTGACGATGAGGTCAGGTTGCGCCTTCCTGGACAGAGACGTAGTACTGGAAGCACGTCAACAACTGCATCCTCAAACACAACTCTGCCTCTCACCACAAGTCGTGGTGGCTCTTCAGGTCGCATGGGTGCTAAGCCTTGCATAGCCTGGGCATTTTTTCAGATCGATAAAGATGACCCAACTCGTGTTATCTGTAACATTTGTCAGCAAAAGCTAAGTAGAGGCCAAAAAATACATAGTTTGAGTACTTCATGCATGAACCGGCACATGGACATGAAGCATAAGTTGCAGTGGGAAGCTCAGTGTGCTACAATGCGGTCTAGCCGGCCGGGCCAACCACCGTCTGCCATATCTTGTGCATCCGCGGCCTCTTCATCCTCTGTGACTGGGGGGACAGCAGTCACACCTGTTTTGGGGCGCAGACCTGCCACCTCTTTACCCGCAACAGCCAGCGTGATTGGCAGGTCATCATTTTCTTTGGAGGTGGTAACACCAGCTGGTCTTGAGCGCTGTCCGACATCGATAGCACCACCTTTCGATCAAGGCAACCTAACATGTCCGCCTGCATCTTCCTCACAGACCGGCAGTTTGCCGGGGACACCCTTATCAACCCCGTCTAAGCACAATAGCCAGCCCTCGGTCCCTCAGATGTGGACAAGTAAAAGACCATTTCCTCCTAGCCATGAGAAAGCTAAGAGGTTGAATTTCACCATCTGCAAGCTCTTGGCTACAGAAATGCTGCCTTTCCGCCTGGTGGACACAGAGGATTTTCGAGACCTTATGTCCGTCGCAGTGCCCCAGTACCAGATGCCCAGTCGGCACTACTTCTCAAAGAAAGGTGTGCCTGCGCTCCACCAGCATGTCGCACACAACATCACCGCTTCTTTGAGAAACTCTGTGTGTGACAGGGTGCATTTCACCACAGACACTTGGACGAGTAGGCATGGACAGGGGCGTTACATGTCGCTGACTGGGCACTGGGTAACTATGGTGACAGCAGGACAAGGGGCTGCTGTCCAAGTCTTGCCGTCCCCACGAGTTGTGCGTCAATCCTCTTTATGTCATTTTTCCTCCACTGCTTCTGCCTCCTCAACCTCCTCTTGGTCTTCCACCTGCACCCAAAGCCTGTCTGGTCATGCCACAAGCTTTCTAACTGCGCAGAAGGGATCCTGCACACCTCCTTACTATGCTGGCAGTAGGGCTCAACGTCATCAGGCGGTTTTTACATTGAAATGTCTGGGAAATGTGAGTCACACAGCTGAGGAGTTGTGGTCAGCTCTGGAGAACCAATTTCATGAATGGTTGTCTCCACTGGACCTAAAACCAGGGAAGGCCGTGTGCGACAATGCTGCAAACCTGGGTGCGGCCCTTCGCCGGGGCAATGTCACACACGTGCCTTGTATGGCTCACGTGTTGAACCTGGTTGTCCAGCAATTTTTAGCCCACTATCCCGGACTAGATGGCCTTCTGCAGAGGGCACGGTCGCTGTGCAGCTCAGCGACTTACATCTCTACAGAAGTCGTTGGGCCTGCCACTTCACCGGCTAAAATGCGATGTGCCTACCCGGTGGAATTCAACTCTGCACATGTTGCAGCGACTGTGGCAGCACCGACAAGCCCTGGTGCAATACGTTCTGACGTATAGCCTGGGCCAACGAGATTCAGAGGTGGGGCAAATCACGCTGGAGGAGTGGTCTCAGATCAGGGACCTATGCACCCTTCTGCACAGTTTTGAAATGGCGACGAAGATGTTTAGTGCTGACGATGCCATTATCAGCATGACTATTCCGGTGATTTACATGCTGGAGCACATGTTAAACAGAATTCGGAGTCAGGTGGTGGCACAAGAGGAGGTGGAGGAAGTAGAGGAGAAGGAGTTGTATGCGGAAGGGCTAACATCTGCAAGGTCCAGACGGTCGGCAGCACCAGGGCGGCAGGCATGTGAGGGTGGGGGAGATGATTTTACCAGGGCGCATGGTAGCAGCCAAACTAGTGAGGAAGGTGCAGGAGCCCAGGAAGAAGTGGAGGACGAACTGATGGAAGACTCATCAGATGAGGGAGACCTTGATCACATTTCCGTTGTGCGAGGTTGGGGGGAGAGGACAGAGGAAGGAAGCATGATTGTTACCTCGCCCCCAACACAACAGGGACTTGGTGCTCCTGGATGCGCAACACACATGAGTGCCTTCTTGCTGCACTACCTGCAACATGACCCTCGAATTGTGAGAATTAGAAATAATCCTGACTACTGGGTTGCCACACTGTTAGATCCCCGGTACAAAAGTAAATTTGCAGAAATTATTCCTGCCATAGAAAGGGATGCACGCATGCAGGAGTATCAGCAGAGACTGTTGCAGAATCTTACATGTGCTTTTCCACAAAGTACCAGTGGTGCACGTAGTGAATCTCACAGTTCCAACTTGCCAACCGTGGTCTGTATGGAATTGTTCAATAAAGGGCCCAAAATTAAGATAACATAGATGGGAGAGGTCTCTATGAATAGGAATTCCTAAGTATTTGATACCCTGTGAGGGCCAGGCAAAGGGAAAGTTGGACTGGATGGAATCCTATATGGATTTAGGGAGGGAGACATCGAGGGCCTCAGACTTCGCTGCATTGATTTTAAAATTTTACCATGTAACAAAGTGATCTATTTCAGCCATAACAGCAGGGATGGATATATGTGATTGAGTGATATATACTAGGACATCATCAGCAAATAGAGAGCACTTGTACTCGGTGCCTCCCACCTCAATCCACCTAATATTGGGGTTATGGCGAATTGATGAGAGCAGGTGCTCCGTCACTAGGATGTATAAGAGAGGGGACAGAGGACATCCCTGCCTTGTCCCATTGGTGATTGTGAAAGGTGATGAAAATGTTCTGACGCACCCCCTGGGCCTTGGGACACCCGGAGCCGGACCCTTTTTGGTGGATGCTGGTGGTTGTAGTCTTCGTGGCGGCGATCCGGTTCCGTGGCTCAGGGCGGTCAAACCAGTGGCGGAACTATTTATGTGGTTTTGATGTTTAAATGTCCGACTACGCCACCTGTGGATTGCGGTCAGAGTGAACCGCCGCTACAGGGCAGACCGCTAAGGCTGGTGTTGTGGGTGCAGCAGAGCGTAGCATAACTCCCCACGGGAGGAGTATAGCCTCAGGGCAGTGTATGCGGAGGATGGGGGTGATGGTGCAGGGCAGCAGCAGTAACGACACGGAGTCAGTGATGCAGTTCAGGGCCTTTACTCACAGTTCTTATTATCCAGACCACGTCTGCAGGTAACGGCTGCCCACGTCGTACTGTGCTCACCAGGTGAGGGGCTCAGACAACTCCCAGATAACTTTGGAGCGCTTCACAGGACCCCCTTTGTGTGTCCTTTGTCTGGCCTTTCTTACCAACACTTCTGTCCGGCTGCCTCGGGCCTCCTCTTGGTAAACTTGGCGCCAGTTTCCCTGACCCTATGTGGTGCCTTCCTAGCGGGTGGAGCAAGGGGCTGCGCCACATAAAATGTCAGAGCCTCCGGTTTCTAGCTGAGGGTCGTTTCCTGCCTCCACTAGTTCGGGGACCGGTCTCCCCCTTTGGCCTGACCCCTCCACGCAGGTGGATTCGGGCGTGCGGTGGCGACTCGCCCGTCCGCACCCCTGGGATCCCTTCATTCCTCGTTCCTGGAGCCTTCTCCGCTCCTCTTCCTTCCTTCTCCCTCTTGCAGGCCTGGGCCTCTGTTACTAGGCCCGCCTCCGGAGCAGAGCTCATGCAGAGCCCCTGCTCCCTGCCACTTCTGCTCAGACTTCTCTGCACTGAACTAAGATGGTGCCCACCTTTTATACTCCCTTCTCAATGCACCCAGGAACTGCTTCCTCCCTGCTCCTGCACTGCAGGGTTCCCCTTCCTCAGTGTTCCCTCCCCCCACTCCAGCCAGGGACAGGGACTGTCGTGCCCATCTCAGGGGCATATTGGTCGCCCTGCCCCACGGCAATGTGGTGTAATGCATGCAGGTGTCGGGTCCTGATCCACCCTCCATCCTTATCTGAGAGTGAGATATCACACCTCTGGGTGAGGTGCAATACGTCTGTAGCAACCGAGCCCTCGGTGCTACAGTTCCATTTATCTTCAGCCTAGGTGACGTATTGTGATACAGGGCCGTGATTTTGGCTATAAAAAGGTCCCCTAGACCCCTACCCCAAGCTTTTTAAGAGAATCATATATGGCGTGCCAGGAGACTCTATGGAATGCTTTCTCAGCATCCAACGAGAGTATCTACTTACAAATTTTTAACTGCATCTAGCCCAGGAAATACTTTGTGCCTAGTAGCAGTGTCTGCTAGTCAGCGGATTATCCCGGCTGTTAAGCAAGCTACACCACCTGTAGTTTGGACACTTAATTTTTTCAAAGGAAATGCTTCGGGACCACGGGATACTTAGTGAAGAGCATCAGGAGGCACCCCAAGGCATAGGGGCTGGGACTGGCACTAGGATGCCTTGCGGTGGACAGCCGAGCTCGATCCTTATAAAAGCTTTTTAACTGCAGCAGCTTTAGTGGACGCTACTGGAGCTGGAATTACGCGGCTGCTGGCATGAGACTTGCCCTCCAATAGATCCTTGTAAATGGATTTAAAGTGTATTCATTCAAATTAGAGGGACAATTTAAATTAAAAAGCTTAGAGCTGCCTCCACCACAGGGGGGCTCTCTCGACCCACCAGCGGACAGGCACCAGTATTGGGAGAGGGGGGCTGGCCGTCAGGGTTCACCGCGGCTCTGGCACAAACCCGGCGACACGGAGGTGGCACGGGCAGGAGCGGACTGGCCGTCTCGGCTTCTCACTTTTTGGATTTTAGAAGGGCATGACATGCCTATATCTGTGTCTCCCCCTCCTTTTACTCCTCCACCTCTTTTCTTTTCGCATGACTATATGTACTTGTCACTTTTCCATGTGTTAGTTGTGTCTTCTGAGCAGTTTGTCAGCTTTTGGACACCTTTGAAGGTGTTTTCTATGTGTTTCTATGTGTTTTTGTTTGCCTGCCATTGGTTTTAACGGTGTTCGAAGGTGTTCGACGAACAGTTCGACGAACAGTTCGGCGAACATACGGGTGTTCGACGAACCGAACCGAACTCGAACACTACGGGGGTGGCTCAACACTACTAGCAATACAGTCTGCCTTTACTAACAGAATGGTTCATTTTAAAGAGCTCCCTGAATCTGAGTGTGATACTGTAATAGGATGCCACCATTGTAACAAGTTAGATCATGAAATGTCTTAACTCCTATTAAAACTATGACTATTTAAAAGTGGAAGCGTTTAGGCACCAAAGAAACGCAACCAAAAAGTGGAGACCACGTAAAGTTACAAAGTGGGGTCATTGAGCAATGAGGTGCATAGGGAATAAAAGTCGCCAACACTGCTGACTCAATAACTGCCCTGTGTCTTTACCCAATAATTACCTTATGTCTAACATTCCGCAGCATAGCTGTATATAATTAAATGTGTTAACTGGCATCCATCATTGTAAATATTTGTGTACCAATGATTAGTTCTCTGTGTTTTGCTTGTGGACTTCTCTTTTGTATCCATGCATGTTAACCCCTTTACCCCCGAGGGTGGTTTGCAAGTTAATGACCGGGCCAATTTTTACAATTCTGACCACTGTCAATTTATGAAGTAATTACTCTGGAACGCTTCAATGGATCCCCCTGATTCTGAGATTGTTTTCTTTGCGACATATTATACTTTATGATAGTGGTAAAATTTCTTTGATATCACTTGGGTTTATTTGTGAAAAAAATGGAAATTTGGCAAAAATGTTGAAAATTTAGCAATTTTCAAATTTTGAATTTTTATGCCCTTAAATCAGAGAGATATGTCACACAAAATAGTTAATAAATAAAATTTCCCACATGTCTACTTTACATCAGCACAATTTTGGAATCAAAATTTTTTTTTATTAGGGAGCTATAAGGGTTAAAAGATGACCAGCGATTTCTCATTTTTCCAACAAAATTTACAAAACCATTTTTTTAGGGACCACATCATATTTAAAGTCACTTTGAGGGGTCTTTATGACAGAAAATACCCCAAAATGACACCACTCTAAAAACTGCACCCCTCAAGGTGCTCAAAACCACATTCAAGAACTTTATTAACCCTTCAGATGCGTCACAGGAAATTTTGGAATGTGGAAGAAAAAAATTAACATTTAACTTTTTTCACAAAAATGTTACTTTAGACCCATTTTTTTTTATTTTCACAGGGGTAACAGGAAAAAATTGACCCCAAAATTTGTTGTGCAATTTCCCCTGAGCACGCAGATACCCAATATGTGGGGAAAAAGCACTGTTTGGGCGCACGGCAGGGTTCAGAAGGGAAGGAGCGCCATTTGACTTTTTGATTGTAAAATTTGCTTGAATAATTAGCGGATGCCATGTTGCGTTTGGAGAGCCCCCTGATGTGCCTAAACAGTGGAAACCCCCCACAAGTGACACCATTTTTGAAACTAGACCCCTCAGGGAACTTATCTAGATGTGTGGTGAGCACCTTGAACCCCCAGGTGCTTCACAGAAGTTTAGAACAGCAAAAAAATTTTTTTTCACATTTTCCACCCAAAAAATGTTTTTCAGCCCCCAATTTTGCATTTTCATAAGGGTAACAGAAGAAATTGCACCATGCAGTTTGTTTTGCATTTTCTCCTGAGTAAGCAGATACCCCATATGTGGGGGAAAACTACTGTTTAGGCACACGGCAGGGTTCGGAAGGGAAGGAGCGCCATTTGACTTTTAGAATGTAAAATTTGCTTGAATACTTAGCGGATGTGCCCCTGATGTGCCTAAACAGTGGAAAAACCCCACAAGTGACACCATTTTGGAAGCTAGACCCCTCAGGGAACTTATCTAGATGTGTGGTGAGCACACTGAACCCCCAAGTGCTACAGAAGTTTAAAACATGGAGCCGTGAAAATAAAAAAATCAAACTTTTTCCACAAAAATGATGTTTTAGCCCCAATTTTTTTATTTTCACAAGGGTAAGAGGAGAAAATAGATGCCAAAAAACTGTTGTGCAATTTCTCCTGAGTACACCAATACCCCATATGTGGGGAAAATACAATGTTTGGGGGCACGGCAGAATTCAGAAGGGAAGGAGCAATGTGAGACTTTCTGAACGCAAAATTGGCTGGAATCGAGAGCGGACGCCATGTCGTGTTTGGAGAGAACCTGATGTGCCTAAATAGTGGAAACACCCCACAAATTACCCCATTTTGGAAATTACACCCCTCAAAGATTTTAATAAGTTGTCATTAGTCTTCAGCGCAAGTGCTCGCTACTTGAGAAAAACCAAAGACAAGCAAAATACCCAAATAACTAGAAGTAAATGGATAAATCGCACAGTGCATAAAAATAATGATAAATAATAAAGGGTATTTAGTTAACATAACTTTTGACCAAAATAATGTAAAAGCCATGCCGCCACATCACGGCAACCCTTATGGGACAGTCCTAACTCTAATATTAAAACCTTACCATTTGTCAAGTTTGTGAGTTTGCATCAGGTACACGGGTATACACCATGTATCGCGCGTGCTCGAGTGACATGCTCGAGTCCCCGCTTGCATGTTTCATGGTTATTAGACACCTAAAAATGCATGGCAGGCAATCCTTGCGAGTTTTTTTTGGCCACGAAGCATATGGGGCGGAGACTCGAGCATGCCACTTGAGCACCCGCGATACTCAGAGCATACCTGAGCACACAATGCAAACTCAAATAGCGAGCACTTGCGCTCAACACTAGTCGCCATATCGTCATCTTTTTTTTTTTTTTTACCTTTGAAAAAAATCCCTAGCCCAACCCTAACCCTAGCCCAACCCTAGCCCAACCGTAACCCCAACCCCAACCCTAACCCCAACCCTAACCCTAGCCCAACCATAACCCTATCCCAACCGTAACGCCAACCCCAACCCTAGCACAACCCTAGCCCAACCCTAACCCTAGCCCAACCATAACCCTAGCCCAGCCCTAGCCCAACCTTAACCCTAGCCCAACCCTAACCCTAACACAACCCTAACATTAGCACAACCCTAACCCTAACCCTAGAGTTTATTTTTTACGCTGTTCCTTGTGCAGTATAAGTGATTAGACGACTATATTCTTTGGGTCGGTGCGATACCAGAATCATATCGGATTTTTATGATTGACAGCTGTCACACACTAAAAGACGCATTATTTTTATAAAATCAATTTTTTGCATAGCCATATTTTGAGAGCTATAATTTTTCCATATTTTGGCCGACAGAATCATGTGATGGCTTCTTTTTTGCAGGATGAGTTGATGTGTTTAATTGTACCATTTTCAGGCACTTGACATTTTTTGATCGCTTTCTATTTTGATTTTTGGGAGCCAGAATAAACAAAAAACAGAAATTCTGGAATTGTTTTTATGGTTTTTTTTTTATGCTGTTCCGCATGTGGTAAAATTGATAAGGCAGCGTTATTCTTCGGGTCAATATGTTTACAGCGGTACCACATTTATATAGTTTTTCTATGTTTTGGCTCTTTTACACAATAAAAGCTATTTATTCTGAGAGCTATAACTTTTTTACTTTTCGGCTGATGGAGCTGTGTGGCAGCTTGCTTTTTGCAGGACAAGATGATGTTTTCAGGGGTACCATTTTTATTTATATTAGTTTTTTTGATTGCGAGTTATTCCATTTTTTGTCTGGTGGTATGATGATAAAGCATTGTTTTTTGCTTCGTTTTTTATTTATTTTTTTACTGTGTTCACTAAAGGGGTTAACTAGTGGGACAGTTTTATAGGTCAGGTCGTTCCGGACGTGGCAATACCAAATATGTGTACTTTTATTGTTTTTTTGTTTTTTTTTCATAATAATATTTATTGATAAGTACATTATATTTTTATTTTTGGTGGATTATTTTTTTTATTTTATTTTTTTATATTTTTACAATTTATTTTTATTTTTTTGTTTCATTTTTTAACATTTTTTGGACTTTTATTCTGTGTCCCACTATGGGACTTTCTCTTTTTTTATTCTGATCGCTTGTATAGCACAGGAATGCAGCACCATCCCTGTGCAATACAGGCTGTAAGTGCTGCATATGCAGAAGATATTTTGGTCATGCACTGCGCATGACTAAAATATCTTCCTGCTGTCTGGTGACCCGGATGTTGTCATGACGACATCGGGTCGCGAGTGTGTGCGGGTCCGTTCCCTGCACATAGCACTGGGTGTAAGCTGTGACTATCTGACACCCGGCGGCGATCGCCCCGCACCGCTAGTGTGCAGGCGCGATCGCCATATGACCTAATAGTACGCCATTGGTCCAATCGGCCCAGGTCACCATAACGAACTATTAGGTCACACGTCAGAAAGGGGTTAAAATAGTCCCTTAAAGGATCTCTGTCAGCACAGAATGACTGTTCAAATCAAGTACAGGCGCTCGGTGCTTCATGGCGAGGCCAAACATTTACACACACCTTCCCGCCTGCTTGTTTTCCATCTATCTCCTCCCTTCTCTGGCTTTATGAAGTCAGAGCTGTCAATCAAATATGAGGAGAGTGAGGTGGGGGGTGAAGATAGAGGGAAAACAAGCAGGTGGGAAGTTGCATTTAAATGTTTGTACTGTACTTGGTTTGAACAGTCATTTTGTGCTGACAGTGCCCCTTTAAAAGGAATCTGTCATGTCCCCAGTAAGTGGTGGCTGTAAGCATAACCCAGCACATTGACTGACAGCCGTCTCTGCACTGATGCACTGTGCCAGGGTGTACTTACAGCCGCTTACCCTGTACTGCCACTTACCCTGTACTGAGCAGTGACTTAAGCTGCAGTGACTAAAATCTGTAAGCTGCTGGGAGGAATAAAGTTCATTTCCTCCCTGTAGCCGGGCTTTCAGTGAGACAACCGCACAGCTTTAGAACACTATTAACTGTAGATTAACCCCATATCTTCAGGTTAATAGTGTTTGGGGAATGTCAAGTTACTTTTAAAGCATGAGTATTATGAGCACTTGATTTGCACTCCTAGTGCATGTGCAAGGTCATGGCCAAGTCCCCGTTTTCACTGCTTTATTTAGAATACATGATTTACATGAAGCAACAGCAGTGAGAGTCATTCCTGAGAAGCCAGGCTTATTTCTGTGTGTATACCTCTTGCACATAGACACTTTGCATATACCCTATGCCCATACACGTATACATAAAAAAAAATAAAAAAAATAATGAGTATAATTCCTAAAATGAAAAAAGTGTTTATCTATTTTCTATATGGGAGCCTTAAAATGTCTAAAACCGCTTTGTAAAGTTAAATTTAATGGTTCAAACATAATGTTTGGCATAGTTTTCCAAATGAGTGGTGGAATATTTATGAGGCTTAAATAACTATGCTTACATGTCTGCATAATTCCCCTGCTCCTATGTATGCTGTCTTCTAATGCTCTGCTGACCCGTCTCTCTGGTACATGCTCTGCATAATTCCCCTGCTCCTATGTATGCTGTCTTCTAATGCTCTGCTGACCCGTCTCTCTGGTACATGCTCTGCATAATTCCCCTGCTCCTATGTATGCTGTCTTCTAATGCTCTGCTGACCCGTCTCTCTGGTACATGCTCTGCATAATTCCCCTGCTCCTATGTATGCTGTCTTCTAATGCTCTGCTGACCCGTCTCTCTGGTACATGCTCTGCATAATTCCCCTGCTCCTATGTATGCTGTCTTCTAATGCTCTGCTGACCCGTCTCTCTGGTACATGCTCTGCATAATTCCCCTGCTCCTATGTATGCTGTCTTCTAATGCTCTGCTGACCCGTCTCTCTGGTACATGCTCTGCATAATTCCCCTGCTCCTATGTAAGCTGTCTTCTAATGCTCTGCTGACCCGTCTCTCTGGTACATGCTCTGCATAACTCCCCTGCTTCATCTGTCCCACTCCAATCAATATTCACATATGTTTGTTCTTTCCCCACTCTATACCTTATCTGATTTTTAGAGGTGCTAAACTGCAGAGACTTGCGTCCTGGCTCTGTCTTTGATCACCCAGCCATCTCCTGCTGAAATGACCAGCTGTTAATTTATCCACAAGCCGTTCCCACAATGCCCTACACCTGATATAGTTTAATGTGGCCTATATATTTAGACTCTCTGTAAGGGGTGCACGCGTGCTGGGGTGTGAACGCGTCTTCTTGTGCAAAGTGGCTTCGGAGAGAAGTGGCAGTTATTTCAGAGGCAGTTAGTCAGGGCAGGAGTCAGGTAACAAACACTTTGACCACTTACTCTCCTTAAACTATGTTTCTGTTAGCTCTCACTTTTTCCTCTATAGTCCTCCACTTTCTAATAACCCCTCAAATCCCTACACCAAGTAAGAAACTCATCATCTCTCCCTCTATCCTCCCCATTCATCTCACCTCCTCCTCCAAATTATTCCTCAACATTCAATCCTGGATCTCCAAACACAGACAGCCACCTCATGCTCTCTCTTGCTCCCACCTGCTAACACTTTCTCTGCTCCTCCTCACTGCTGGAGATATCTCTCCAAATCCTGGTCCTCCTCGCCATATCCCCACAGTTACTTCTACCTCCTATCCACGACCTTCCTCAAACTGTCGCAACCCTTCTAACCTCATACCCATCCAACTAATACCCACCTCCTCAGCTATACTAACAGGAGCTCTATGGAACGCTCGCTCTGTCTGCAACAAACTTTCCTTCATCCACGATCTTTTCATTACAAACAAACTCTCCTTCCTCGCCATCACCGAAACCTGGCTCACCCCCTCTGACACAGCCTCCCCAGCTGCCCTTTCATATGGCGGATTCCACCTTTCCCACACCCCCCGCCCCAATGGCAAACATGGTGGAGGCGTAAGTTTCCTCCTATCAGAACTCTGCGCTTTCACCAAAATCCCACTGCCACCCTCCGTTACACTCCCCTCTTTTGAGGTGCACTGTGTGCGCATCTATTCCCCCTCCAACCTCCAACTGGCCATCGTTTACCGACCCCCAGGGCAAGCCACCACCTTCTTAGACCATTTCACTACCTGGCTGCTTCACTTCCTTTCCACTGACATCCCCACTATCATAATGGGTGACTTCAACATCCCCATTGACACTCCCCACTCGTCTGTCTCTAAGCTCCTATCCCTCACTTCCTCCTTTGGACTCACTCAATGGTCTTCCACACCCACCCACAAAGATGGCCACACACTGGACCTCATCTTCACCCGCCTCTGTTCCCTATCTAACCTCTCTAACTCACCGCTCCCTCTCTCTGACCACAACCTCCTCACATTCTCTACCCTCTCCTCTCCGGGTGCACAATCCCCACTCCACAAACTCACACACCCTCGCAGAAATCTCAAACACCTTGACCTACACTCTCTCTCTGAATCCCTCCTTCCTCTCACAGACATAAATTCCTTGCACGATGCAGACGTTGCTGCTGCTCATATAACACCACAATAGCTGCAGCTCTAGACTCGATCGCCCCTCTCACACACACCACACCTCGCACATTCAACAGGCAACCCTGGCACACTAAACTTACCAAAGAACTGCGCCGGGCCTCCAGGGTTGCGGAGCGGAGATGGAAAAGGTCTCATTCCATCGAGCACTTCATCGCATTCAAGCAATCCCTCACTAATTTCAAGTCCGCACTCACTACAGCAAAACAAACCTACTTCTCATCTCTCATATCCTCCCTATCTCACAACCCTAAACAGCTATTTAACACTTTCAACTCTCTCCTTCGTCCCCCA
Source organism: Phyllobates terribilis (assembly GCF_046119375.1). Lineage (NCBI taxonomy): Eukaryota > Metazoa > Chordata > Amphibia > Anura > Dendrobatidae > Phyllobates > Phyllobates terribilis. The sequence goes on along the minus strand of NW_027362761.1, from coordinate 94,491,603 downwards.
GCACCTCCTCCCTCTTCTCTCATCTCAGCCGACGACTTTGCCTCATTCTTCAAACAGAAGATTGACACCATCAGACAAAACTTTGGCCTAAAGTCCACACAACCCCTCCTCATATCTACTCAACCCTCCTCCTCCAAACCCCACTTCTCCACCATTACAGAAGGTCAAGTCTCCTCTTTACTCTCCAAATCACACCTCACCACCTGCGAACTTGACCCAATCCCATCCCACCTCATCACTAACCTCACCTCAGTCTTCATCCCAACCCTAACCCACCTCTTCAATCTATCACTAACAACCGGAGTCTTCCCCTCATGTTTCAAACATGCCACAATCACACCCATCCTCAAAAAGCCCTCCCTTGACCCTTCCTCTCTGACCAGCTACCGCCCCATATCACTCCTCCCCTTTGCCTCAAAACTTCTAGAACAACATGTCCACCTTGAACTGTCCTCCCACCTCTCCTCCTGCTCCCTCTTCGACCGTCTACAATCTGGCTTCTGACCGCATCACTCGACTGAAACTGCCCTGACCAAAGTCACCAACGACCTACTAAATGCCAAATCCAAGCGACACTACTCCATCCTCCTCCTTCTGGACCTGTCATCTGCCTTTGACACAGTGGACCATTCCCTCCTACTCCAGATTCTCTCATCTCTTGGCATCACGGACTTGGCTCTATCTTGGATCTCCTCATACTTAACAGACAGGACATTCAGCGTCTCCCACTCACGCACCACCTCCTCATCTCACCCCCTATCTGTCGGTGTCCCCCAAGGTTCAGTTCTAGGACCTCTGCTCTTCTCCATCTACACCTTCGGCCTGGGACAGCTCATAGAGTCTCACGGCTTTCAGTATCACCTCTATGCTGACGACACACAGATCTACCTCTCTGGACCCGATATCTCCTCCCTACTAACCAGAATCCTACAATGTCTGTCCGCCATCTCATCCTTCTTCTCCAACAGGTTTCTAAAACTCAACATGGATAAAACAGAGTTCATCATCTTTCCACCCTCTCATTCACATCCCCCATCCGACCTATCCATCAACGTCAATGGCTGTTCACTCTCCCCAGTCCCACAAGCTCGCTGCCTTGGGGTAACCCTGGACTCTGATCTCTCCTTCAAGCCACATATTCAAGCCTTTTCCACCTCCTGCCGACTCCAACTCAAAAACATCTCCTGGATCCGTGCATTCCTCAGCAAAGACTCTGCAAAAACACTAGTGCATGCCCTCATCATATCCCGCCTCGACTACTGCAACCTCCTGCTCCGTGGCATCCCTTCCAACACTCTTGCACCTCTCCAATCTATCCTAAACTCTGCTGCTCGACTAATCCACCTGTCCCCCCGCTATTCCCCGGCCTCTCCTCTCTGTCAATCCCTTCACTGGCTCCCTATTGCCCAGAGAATTCAGTTCAAAACTCTAACCATGGCATACAAAGCCATCCACAACCTGTCTCCCCCATACATCTGTGACCTAGTCTCCCGGTACTTACCTGCACGCAACCTCCGATCCTCACAAGATCTCCTGCTCTACTCCCCTCTTATCTCCTCCTCCCACAATCGTATACAAGATTTCTCCCGTGCTTCCCCCCTACTCTGGAACTCTCTACCCCAACATATCAGACTCTCGCCGACCGTGGAAACCTTCAAAAGGAACCTGAAGACCCACCTCTTCCGACAAGCCTACAACCTGCAGTAAACACCACTGCACGACCAGCTCTACCCTCACCTACTGTATCCTCACCCATCCCTTGTAGACTGTGAGCCCTCGCGGGCAGGGTCCTCGCTCCTCCTGTACCAGTCGCTGACTCGTTTTGTTAAGATTATGTAAATGCTTTTGTTATGTATATCCCTATCACATGTAAAGCTCCATGGAATAAATGGCGCTATAATAATAAATAATAATAATAATAATTACATGTATACAAATGAGATTTTTTTCCCAGCAGTAAAACAGTTGGATCTTTGGCGCTACCTATCAGAGATAGCTACTATAAAAATATCTGACCCTTTATTAAACCTTCCAACATGATCTAGTATATTTTGTTAAACTTTCTCCAATAGGTGTCACTAGAGTTCATATCCTCTTCCTCTCTGAAGAAGATATTTGCAGCTCCAAAAAGAAATAATACCCATCTTCCGAGAGCAATTTAGGGGTTGATGGCCCTATCAGTGCAGACTGGGGTACTGGTTTGTTGGTTAATAGGCCTTTGATGGAGATCTGAGGATATAGTTTTATTTTCTACCATCAGCAGACATAGGGAGACTCAAAGGACAGGCGATGCTTCCTAGGAAAAATATATCCAAATTAGCATTGGAAAATGAAAGGAAAGAGGAAAAAAACTGGAAAAACAGCAGTCTGCAAATGGGAGCATTTTTCTTTTGGAGAGGACTCTGGTTTGGTTAAATAACCTAAGTCATATGGCAAGGCTTGCCAAATGATTGGACAATAAGCTCATAATAATCTTTTTATTTATGTAGCGTCAACATATTCTGCAGTGCTTTACAATTCAGACAATTTATAGACATTATGGGCACTGTCCCCATTGGGGCTCACAATCTACATTCCCTATCAGTATGTCTTTGGAATGAGGAAGGAAACTGAAGAACCTGAGTGGAACCCATGCAAACATGGAGAGAACATACAAACTTGTTGCAGATGTTGTCCTTGGTGGGATTTGAACCCAGGACCCCAGTGCTGCAAGGTTGCAGTGCTAACTACTGAGCCACCGTGCTGCCCTAAGTTATAGACTATCTACCTCCAATAGGTGGCACTATAAAGCCAGCTTTTCTCTTCCTAGAGGGGCGATAATTTGCATACCCTTTTTTTAAACAGCAGTCACTGGCCTATAAGGAAATGTTTATTTCTTGTAAATTTGCCGTGCAATCCAATTTCTCAAGTATTTGCAGGGAACCCTGCAGTTGTAGACCTGAAAGGCTGCAGCTGTCACATGGGCTAAAGTGTCACCACAGGGAGCCAAAATGCCTTGTGGCCACAGGGAATCCCTGGTAGAACTTACAAGAAAAAATTAGCGATTTGTATTTATTTTTTAAATTTTATTTTTTAAAAGATGCTGATTAACGGGGTTTTCCCATGATCAAAAGTTCATTTTAATTAATAGATCTTGGAATAATAATAAGTTCCACATTTGGGTGTGTTTAAATAAAATGATAATCTTATAAATGTGCCCTTGCAGTGTACTATGTCATGGCTGTGTCTGACCGTTCAGGAACATGGTCTGATCATACCACATCTCCTGGGCAGGGGAGGAAGAAAAAGAGTATACAGACAGGACAGCAGGGGATCACAGCTGTAAAACATTTCCCTACCTGTTTTTAAACAATGTTTTACTTCAAAGAAAGAATCTTCTGTGATTCCATGCTGTCCTGTCTGTATACTCTCTTTTGCATCCTCACCTGCCCAGGAGCTGCGGTATGATCAGACCATGTTCCTGTACGGTCAGACACAGGTGATCCCCTGTTGTCCTGTCTGTATACTCTTTTGCTTCCTCCCCTTCCCAGGAGCTGTGGTATGATCAGACCATGTTCCTGTACGGTCAGACACAGGTGATCCCCTGCTGTAATGTCTGTATACTCTTTTGCTTCCTCCCCTTCCCAGGAGCTGTGGTATGATCAGACCATGTTCCTGTACGGTCAGACACAGCCATTACACAGTACACAGCAGGTACACTATGATAAAATTATCATTTTATTTAAACACACCCAAATGTGGAACTTATTATTATTTCAAAATCTATTGATTAAAATTAACTTTTGTTCATGGGAAAACCCCTTTAAGTCTGCAGGTAAATCGGAAGCAGGATGCAATCAGTTTGACGTAGAGCTGCCTCTGACTTTCCCTTGAATAATTGCAAAGTTTGCTTACCTTTATAGGTCAGGCACTGCTATTTGGGTAAAAGGTATGCAAATATGTTTTATTTTTTTTGTCTAACTTAACATGTTTTTTTCATTTTAGGCTTCTTAATTTTGCTGTAAACCTATGGCGACCTTGCAGCTAAATCTCAAAAATGTTTTGACTTTCCTATTGAACCTCTTGAGGACATTACGCAATAAATCCACATTGCAACTGCAGAAATTGACCTGCTGTTATGAAAAATTCCACACAACAGGTCAGTTTCTGTACAGAAAACACCTGCAGTGTCTGGATGAGAATTTTAGATCCTCATCCACTTTGCTGCTACTGTAACACACTTTGGCTATCCCTAAATATGGAATCTTGATTGTGGGTTTTGGTGATATGTGAATTAAAGTCAAAACTGTACTTCACAGTAGAAAGTTAGATACAATGTATTAAAATAGAGAGAAATTCCTATTAAAGGGGACTAACAAGACAGAAAAGATTCTAAATCTTAAGAGCAAAGAGGTCAGAAGAAAATGATTGTTTGATTCATTGGTCATTCACGATTATATTTCTATAATTACCCTGCTTAAAATTTGTATGGCTATTATTAAGTAAAGATCACAAAGTGAATAAATTACTTTTGTTAAGAAAAAAAAAAATTCAGATGTGGCTTTATAAGGGCAAAAACAAAATATATATTTTCCATTTCAGAGCAATGTGTTTCCCAAAAGAGACACTAGAGGGCAGCAGAATCTAAAACAAGATCAGAAACTTCTGTACATACAAGCTCTGACAAAAACATTTAAATAAAATGGTAATTAAATTTATTTGAATCAACTGCAGTTACTTACTGATTATATTTCGTCAATGGATGTTCCACGCAGTGAAAAGAAAACAACATAAAGTTCAATGAACTGAAAAATTATCCTCATACAGTAAGAATCAGCAAATGGAGAAGTTAGAAGTTGTAATTTTGATTCAATAAACAAAAAAAAATTCATTAATATTAATACATTAATACATACATATTAATGAACTTTTTGAATTTTGTTTACTAAATCAGAATTATTATTGTACAGTACAGACCAAAAGTTTGGACACACCTTCTCATTTAAAGATTTTTCTGTATTTTCATGACTTTGAAAATTGTACATTCACACTGAAGGCATCAAAACTATGAATTAACACATGTGGAATTATATAGTTAACAAAAAAGTGTGAAACAGCTGAAAATATGTCTTATATTCTAGGTTCTTCAAAGTAGCCACCTTTTGCTTTGATGACTGCTTTGCACACTCTTGGCATTCTCTTGATGAGCTTCAAGAGGTAGTCACCGGAAATAGTCTTCCAACAATCTTGAAGTAGTTCCCAGAGATGCTTAGCACTTGTTGGCCCTTTTGCCTTCACTCTGCGGTCCAGCTCACCTCAAACCATCTCGATTGGGTACAGGTCTGGTGACTGTGGAGGCCAGGTCATCTGGTCCTAGCACCCCATCACTCTCCCTCTTGGTCAAATAGCCCTTACACAGCCTGGAGGTGTGTTTGGGGTCATTGTCCTGTTGAAAAATAAATGATGGTCCAACTAAACGCAAACTGGATGGAATAGCATGCTGCTGCAAGATGCTGTGGTAGCCATGCTGGTTCAGTATGCCTTCAATTTTGAATAAATCCCCAACAGTGTCACCAGCAAAGCACCCCCACACCATCACACCTCCTCCTCCATGCTTCACGGTGGGAACCAGGCATGTAGAGTCCATCCGTTCACCTTTTCTGCGGCGCACAAAGACACGGTGGTTGGAACCAAAGATCTCAAATTTGGACTCATCAGACCAAAGCACAGATTTCCACTGGTCTAATGTCCATTCCTTGTGTTCTTTAGCCCAAACAAGTCTCTTCAGCTTGTTGCCTGTCCTTAGCAGTGGCTTCCTAGCAGCTATTTTACCACGAAGGCCTGCTGCACAAAGTCTCCTCTTAACAGTTGTTGTAGAGATGTGTCTGCTGCTAGAACTCTGTGCGGATTGACCTGATCTCTAATCTGAGCGGCTGTTAACCTGCGATTTCTGAGGCTGGTGACTCGGATAAACTTATCCTCAGAAGCAGAGGTGACTCTTGGTCTTCCTTTCCTGGGGCGGTCCTCAGGTGAGACAGTTTCTTTGTAGCGCTTGATGGTTTTTGCAACTGCACTTGGGGACACTTTCAAAGTTTGCCCAATTTTTCGGACTGACTGACCTTCATTTCTTAAAGTATTGATGGCCACTCGTTTTTCTTTACTTAGCTGCTTTTTTCTTGCCATAATACAAATTCTAACAGTCTATTCAGTAGGACTGATGATGGCCACTCGTTTTTCTTTACTTAGAATTTGTATTATGGCAAGAAAAAAGCAGCTAACAGTCTATTCAGTAGGACTATCAACTGTGTATTCACCTGACTTCTGCACAACACAACTGATGGTCCCAACCCCATTTATAAGGCAAGAAATCACACTTATTAAACCTGCAAGGGCACACCTGTGAAGTGAAAACCATTTCCGGTGACTACCTCTTGAAGCTCATAAAGAGAATGCCAAGAGTGTGCAAAGCACAGACCAAAAGTTTGGACACACCTTCTCATTTAAAGATTTTTCTGAATTTTCATGACTTTGAAAATTGTACATTCACACTGAAGGCATCAAAACTATGAATTAACACATGTGGAATTATATACTTAACAAAAAAGTGTGAAACAACTGAAAATATGTCTTATATTCTAGGTTCTTCAAAGTAGCCACGTTTTGCTTTGATGACTGCTTTGCACATGACGCGCCCCCAGGGCATGGGGTACTCGGTGCCGGGCCGGTCGTTGCTAGGGGAGATGTCACAGTGGCAGTGACTCGGTCCGTGACCCAGGGCGGTCAGTAAAAAGGGGATTTTATAGTTTTTATGTATGAAGTTCATGACGCCACCTGAGGTATGCGGCTAAAGGGAGCCGCCGCTGTGGAGCCGGTCCTCTGGAGCTGATGTTAGTGCAGCAAAGCTGGTGTGGCTCTCCACAGGTAGAGCTTAGCTCCAGGGCAGTGTAGATGTTATAGGTGATGCTGGGCGTTGTAGTGCAGGGTTTGATGGCGCAGCAATAATCAGTCCACAACTTAATGGCGGTTTCCTCTTATCTCTTCTGGTGGTGATTAGGCAAACCGGGACTAGGGTACTGGCTAGAAGTAGAAGTCCGGGCAGCCTGGAAGAAAGTAAGGAATCCACCTTACCAGGTGAAGATGGAGGCCTTCCCTTTCCACTAATCTCTTTGGCCCTGCTGCTTGTAGCTGTGCGGTGGCCCTCGTCCCTGAGTGCAACGTCTTTGTGCTCACCCGTATGGCAGGCAGTTCGGGCCTTGCTGATGCATCACTCCCACGTGGCGGTGCTGGGCTATGCGGTGCTGCTGAGCTTCCGGGCGTCTGATGGGGCCAGGAGACCTGCAGTCTCCTGCCCTCCGGTTTCTGCTGCTGGGCCTTCTGTGCCCCACAGCCTCGGACTCATGTGTCCGGTTCCTCTGTGTTGGTTCCTTCTGGGGTGAACTGCCACGCAGCTCCACTCCCCAGCTCCTCTCTCGTCGACATCCTCACTTCAACTCCTCACACTAAGTCTAACTAACCCCGCCCCCAGATCCCAGTTGCTAAGGGGAGGTGCTCCCCTTGCTGGTCTGGAGCCAGGACAGTGTTGCATGCTTAGCAAAACCTAATTAGGGGACCCCTGCTTGCTTCCAGGCATGGCATCACCTCTTGTGAGGGAGGCAATGCCACTGTGGCAACCGGACACCTGCGGTGCCACATTCCCCCCTAGCTAACTTCAGTACTCCCGGACTGAGGATACCTTTTAAAATTAACAAATAACAATTCACATTACAAACAGGTTACAAAGTCAAAAATTACAAAAATCAAACTAGAATTGGAAACAGTCATTGTGGCGCTTAGGCTATGTACCCACGATGCAGAAACGCTCAGGATTTTTTCCTGAGCGTCTCTGTATCTCCCTGGCAGAAAAAAACACATGCGGATTGTACGTGCGTTTTCCTGCCAGGGACATGCGGAAATGGAGCGTTATTCACTGACATTTCCGCATGCGGATTGACAAGCGCTTTCCAAGCGATTAGCATCACTTGGAAAGTGCTTGTGACAACTAGGTCACACTATATAAATCCATGCAAACAGCATGGATTTATATAGTGTGACCCGAGAGAGTGGTTAAAAATAAATATACTGTATACTTACCCTCCGATGGCCCGCGCTGTCTTGCTTCGCTCGGTGCCGGAAGCGGTGGATTGAAAGACCTGCTGACGTCAGCGTCGCGTGACCCGTCACAGGACTCTGACGTCAGTGCAGGTCCTTCAATCCACTGTAAAGTGCCGGGAAGCAAGTAGGAGAGCAGCGCGGGCCTCCGGATGGTAAATATACATTTATTTTTTATTTTATTCTTTTTTTACAGATTTTTTAATGGTACCTGGGTGTGGATGAGACTCTCCTCTCCTCTACAACCGGGTACCATCCGCACATTAGAATGCGCCAATTATGCAAGTACAGATGCAGTCTGGCGGAATTGGCGCGTTCTAATGCAGGTCAATGGCGGCGAAACCGCAGCAATTCCGCAAAATAATTGGTAGTGCTGCGTTTTTTTGTGCAATGGTAATCCGCAGCGGAAATTTCCGCAGCATGTGCACAGCACATATGGATTATCATTGGGGAACATTGCTGCCCTTCTACCATGCTTTTTTAATGAGTTTCTGCAGCGTTTCCGCAGCTGCAAAAATGCTGCAGAAACGCATTAAAAATGCATCGTGGGCACACAGCCTTAGTCTGTACACCACAATCTGGGTAACTGTAATTTGGCTGGTGGGAACCGCATCAACCCACTTTGTGTATCGTCCCTGGGCGTGGCTTCAAGGCACTCTTTCGGTGGGCCTGGTATTCAGCCATGCCTGCGGTTTATTTTCTAGGCCAATTAGTAACTATTTCCAATATTGTCCTGACCACACCTAGCCCTGTGGCCCAATTGTCCATAAATTCAACAAATATACATATCCAAGATTATTTAATGGGTACAACTATATACAACATACGCTTTAATTCTCTTATACTTTAGTTCCTCCAGCGGGCAGGAAGCTGACCTTTTGTACTCCGGGTCGACCTACGTAGTACATTTGTTGTCACTGTCCTACTCTGGTCCCTATTGTCTACCCCTGGTGTGGTGGGTTCACTATCCTCTACATTTCTTTTGGACCTACTCCGTACTGGTATCCCGGACTGCCTTCTCCGGACTCCAAAACCCACTATGGGACTGACAGGTTCACTGCTAGCAGAGGGTAGATTCTCCTGATCTTCTGCTGATGAAACATTTGTCTCTGGGGTCGGCTGGTCTTCCAGATGTTCTGGAGCCTCTGCAGTTTCCGGTGAGGCCGCTTGGAGAAAGGTCAGGACCGGTACCACAATCGCTTTGTTCACCTGCGTCCAAGACCGGGGAAATTCTCAGAGGACTGTCAGAACCGTTTCCTCCACTTTTTCTGTGGGCCGAGGGCTGTCTTGATCTTCTTCTGTGTGTTTCAACTGTTCAGGACATATCTTCAAGTGGTCTCTTGAGACTGCCGCTGAAGTTTCCCCTCCATCTTTGCTGATGAGACACACTTTGATGTTGTAATAATTCGAGGGTAGGATGGTGTATGGCTCAACCTCCCACTGGTCATCAAACTTGTAGACTCATCTTTTCCTCTTAAGTACCTGTTCTCAAGGTGATAAGGGAACGGCAGGTGCGTGCTGATTATAAGTTTTCTCTTGCTTCTGTCTCGCCTGGGACAAACTTTTCTCAACACACTCTTGCACCTTGCGGTATTGTTGCTGCCGCTCGGTATCCCAATCCGCATCTGGTGATGTCATCTCTGGTGTTAAAACTCCCATGTCTAAGTCGATGGGTAGCTTACCAGGTCTTGCTCTCATCAGGTAAGCGGGTGTACAGTTGGTAGAGTTCACCGGGATGTGGTTATATAGGTCCACCAAATCTGGTAACTTCTCTGGCCACAGGCTACGTTCTCCAAGGGATCAACGTCTTCAACAGGTCTATTACCACCTGGTTCATCTTCTCACACAACCCGTTGGTCTGGGGATGATACGGCGTCGTCCTTATTTTCTTGCAGCCGTACAAGTTACAGAATTCCTGGAACACCTCTGCTTCAAAGGCTGGACCTTGGTCGGTAAGCACCCGTTCAGGGTAACTGTGCGGGCGACAAAAGTGCTGTTGGAACGTTTTGGCTGCCGTCTAAGCCATCTGGTCTTTCACTGGCACTACTATCAAGAACCGGGAGTAATGGTCTACTATGGTGAGAGCGTAGACACAGCCTGACCGGCTAGGAGCTAGCTTCACGTGGTCCAAGGCTACCAGTTCAAGTGGTTGTTTGGTGATTATGGGCTGCAGGGGAGCCCTCTGGCTGTCACGGTCTTTCCGTCTCAGGTTTCATGGACCACATGCTCGACACCATCTCTTGATTGCTTTCCTCATGCAAACCCAGTAGAATGGCTCATGTAGCAGGACTTCCAAGTTCTTCCACCTGAAGTGTCCTGCTCCATCATGGTACGCTTCTAAGACCATTGGGGCATCCCACCTCGGGACTACCATCTGCCAGACCAGTTCGTGTGTCCGGGAGTTGATACTTCTTCGACACAGCTTTCCCTCATAGATGAACAGCTTGCCCTTCTCCTTCCACAACTGTTGGGTCTCCTGTGGAGCATCTGGATCAGGGTGCGCGTCCACCTGTGTCAGCAACTCCTTTACCAGGCGGATATCCTGGCTGCTATCTTGCGTTTCTGCCCATCCATGGTGGGGCAATGGGTTGAACATGGCCTCTCTGTTGGCAGAGCGCTTGTCCCTTACACAGTGGGAGCACTGGGTCACCCCATGACGATGGAAAGCAGGTATCTCTATCTCCTCCAGCTCTTCTGGGTCTTCTCCCCCATCTGGCATGTTGGGCATCCTGAACAGCGCATCAGCATTAGTGTTTTTATGCCCCGCCCGATACTTGATGGTAAATTCGTAGTTAGACAGTCGGGCCATCCATCGTTGTTCTAGGGCACCAAGCTTCGCAGTCTCCAGGTGCGTCAGCGGGTTGTTATCTGTGAAGACTGTAAATCTAGAGGAGGCGAGATAGTGTTTGAAGCGCTCTGTTACAGTCCAGACTATGGCGAGAAAATCCAACTTGAAGGAACTGTAGTTGTCGGGGTTCCTTTCCGTAGGACAGAGATTCCTGCTGGTGAAGGCAATCACTCTCTCTCTGCCTTGCTGTACCTGGGACAGCACCGCTCCCAATCCCACGTTGCTGGCATCTTTATGAAGTATAAAGGGTTGCCCATAGTCTGGGTAGGCCTGGACTTCGTCTCCGGTGAGAGCCATTTTCAGTCGGGTGAAGGATTCGTCTTCTGGTTTATCCCATTTGAACGGAGGTTTCTGGTTTTTGACATTTTTGGACTGGCCCACAAGGAGGTCCTGCATTGGTGCTGCTATCTTGGTGAAACCCTTTATAAATCTCCTATAGTAGCCTACCAGCCCGAGGAACTGCCGCACTTCCTTAATAGTGGAGGGTCTTGGCCAGTCTTTGATCACGGTGAATTTTTCTGGGTCTGGTGCTACACCTTCGGCGTTTACCACATGACCTAGGTACTGCACCTTGGGCTTCAGCAGGTGGCACTTGGACGGCTTTGCCTTCAGGCCAAAACCAGATAGGGCTTCGAACACCTCGGCCAGGTGCTCCAGGTGGTCTTCATATGTCTTTGAGTAGACAATTACATCATTGTTACGGATCCGGGTGGTGGAACCTCTGTGCTGTGGTGCAAGGAGGGACCAGAGGTGCGTAACTAGGTATCAACTCGGACTGACCAAGGTCGTACGGCGGCTCAATCGACTCCGTGACCAGGGAAGGACCAAGCAGAGGGACCAGGTGCTACTCTGGGACCGACCTTGTATGAGAGCAGGTGACTCCCACAGGTCAGAAGGCAGGGACTGACCGGTACAGCAGATGAGCACGGCAGGCAGGCTGACGGGTGATCCAGGCAGACGGACTGGCCGACACGGCAGGTAACAAGCACGAGCTTCCAGGTAGGCTGGCTGGTAGGCACGGCAGGTAACAAGCAGGAGCTTCCAGGTAGGCTGGCTGGTAGGCACGGCAGGTAACAGGCAGGTGCTTCTAGGGAAACGGGCTGGCAGGCACGGCAGGTAACAGGCAGGTGCTTCCAGGTAAGCGGGCTGACAGGCACGGCAGGTAATGGGCAGGTGCTTCCAGGTAAGCGGGCTGGCAGGCACGGCAGGTAACGGGCAGGTGCTTTCAGGTAAGCAGGCGGGCAGAGCCCATAGACAGACTGGCGGACTGGACTGTAGACAGACTGTCGGGCTGGAGAGTAGACAAGCTGGCGGACTGGACTTGTAGTCAGGCTGGCGGACTGAACTTTTAGTCAGGCTGGCGGACTGGACTTGTAGTCAGGCTGGCGGACTGGACTTGTAGTCAGGCCGGTGGACTGGACTGGTAGTCAGGCTGGTGGGCTGGACTGGTAGACAGGCTAGTAGCGGGACCTGAGGGCTGAAGCAGAGTATAACACACAAAGCTACAACCTTGCACGGGCACCTCCATTGGCCGGGGACTCCGTAGGATGGTGTGCGCGGCCCCATTAAGAGAGAGGGAGCATGCGCCCTAATCACAGTGCATGGGAAGCTGCACGTGCCGGCAGCAACAGAGGCAGGAGCGCCAGAGGACGCCAGGCAGGGAGCGCGGCGGTAAGTGGGACGGCGTCTCTGCCTGTCAGGGGGCAGAGACGCCGATACTACAATCATCTAGGTACAGCAGGACTGTTTCAAAGTATTTGTGTCCTAGGCAGTACTCCATTAACCGCTGGAAGGTTCCTGGGGCGTTTTAGAGCCCGAATGGCATGCAGTTGAACTCGGGAGGTGGTTGCCCAAATCGATGGGAACAATGCTCACAGTGAAACATGAAAAGCCGGCAATTCAGCAGCGGCATATACCGGTACCCGACAATTTAGAACAGAAAGAATAGAGCTTCACACATAGATTAGATAGATAGAAACATGTCAGTCACATATATAATAAGTACAGTGACAGTGTTGGTTACTGTACTTGTCATTTAGTGTTAAAGGATTTATTTAAAAAAATAATAGTGTTTTCATGCACCGTCTCTTTAAAAAAGCCGGCTGGCAATTCAGCAGCGGTACCCGACAATTTAGAACAGAAAGATAGAGCATCACACATAGATTAGATAGATAGAAACATGTCAGTCACATATATAATAAGTACAGTGACAGTGTTGGTTACTGTACTTGTCATTTAGTGTTAAAATAAAGGATTTATTAAAAAAAAAATTGGCGTGGGGTTCCCCGTAATTTTAGTCTCTAGCGGAGGTTAAGCAGACGGCTGGGGCAGATGTTTGAAGCCTGGGAAGGGGGTAATACCCATGGAGCTTCCCAGGCTACTAATATCAGCCCCCAGCTGAATACTTAGCTTTACTAGCTATTAAAATGGGGGACCCCAAACAAAAAATGATGTGGGGTCCCCCCTATTTTAATAGCTAGCAAAGGCTAGGCAGACAGCTGGGGGCTGATATTAATAGCCCAGGAAGGGTGCCATGAATATTGGCCCTATCCCAGGCTAGAAACACCAGCCGTCAGCCGCCCCAGAAATGGCGCATCCATAGAATGCGCCAATTCTGGCACTTAGCCTCGCTCTTCCCACTGCCCTGTAGCGGTGGCAGTGGGGTAATAGGGCTGGGGTTGATGTCAGCTTATAATGCCAGCTGACATCAAGCCCAGGTTAGTAATGGAGAGGCGTCTATAAGAGACCCCCATTACTAACCCCATAGTGAAAGTTAAAAAAACACAAACACCCAGAATAAAGTCCTTTAATTGAAATAAACACACAATTCTTTATTGTTCTAAATTAAACCATACCTACTGTCATGCCCATTCCAGCTGAAGCCATCGATCTCCTGCGATAAAAGAAAAATAATAAACCAACAACATCCTTACCTTTCCATGGTTCCATGGTTCACAGCCTGACACTGAGGAGCGCAAGCAAGCCTGTGCTTCTCAGTGTCTGCGGGATGACAGGCTGGATGGCAGCTTTCTGCTGCGATCAAGCCTGTCATCTCGATGTAGCAGAGCTGGAGCTGTCGGGGGAACCATCGAAAGGTAAGGATGTTGTTGGTTTATTATTTTTCTTTTATTGCAGGAGATCGTTGGCTTCAGCTGGAATGGGCGTGACGGTAGGTATGGTTTAATTTAGAACAATAAAGAATTGTGTGTTTATTTCAATTAAAGGACTTTATTCTGGGTGTTGTGTTTCTTTTTAAATACTTTACTAGAAATTCATGGCGGTCATGTCTAATATTGGCGTGACCCCATGAATTTCAGGCTTAGGGCCAGCTGATCATACCAAGCTGGCCCTAACCCCTTTATTACCCAGTGAGCCACCGCACCAGGGCCCTGGATTGGTTGGGTACAACGCCAGAAGATGGCGCTTCTATGAACGCGCCATTTTCCAGGGTGGCTGCGGACTGCAATTTGCAGCGGGGGGGGGGCCAGAAAGCTTGGGCCTCCCTGCGCTGCAGATTCCAGCCCCCAGCTGCCTAGTTGTACCTGGCTGGACACAAAAATAGGGCGAAGCCCCACGTATTTTTTTTTTTTAATTATTTCATGAAATTCATGAAATAATTAAGAAAAAAAGGGCTTCCCTATATTGTTGTGTCCAACCAGGTACAAATAGGCAGCTGGTGGTTGGGGGCAGCCCGTTCCTGCCTGCTGTACCTGGCTGGACACAAATATAGTGCGAAGCCCCACGTTAATTTTTTAAAAATTATTTCATGATACAATTAAAAAAAAAGGGCTTCCCTATATTGTTGTGCCCAGCCAGGTACAAATAGGCAGCTGGTGGTTGGGTCAGCCCGTTCCTGCCTGCTGTACCTGGCTGGACACAAATATAGTGCGAAGCCCCACGTCAATTTTTTTAAATTATTTCATGAAATTCATGAAATAATTTTTTAAAAAAAGGGCTTCCCTATATTGTTGTGTCTGGCAAGGTACAAATAGGCAGCTGGTGGTTGGGGGCACCCCGTTCCTGCCTGCTATACCTGGCTGGACACAAATATAGGGCGAAGCCCCACATCAATTTTTTTTTAATTATTTCATGAATTTCCTGAAATAATTTAAAAAAAATTGACGTGGGGCTTTGCACTATATTTGTGTCCAGCCAGGCACAGCATGCAGGAACGGGCTGCCCCCAAGAACCAGCTGCCTATTTGTACCTGGTTGGACACAACAATATAGGGAAGCCCTTTTTTTCTTAATTATTTCATGAATTTCATGAAATAATTAAAAAAAAAAATACGTCAGGCTTCGCCTTATTTTTGTGTCCAGCTAGGCAGCTGGGGGCTGGAATCTGCAGCGCAGGGAGGCCCAAGCTTTCTGGGCCCCCCCGCTGCAAATTGCAGTCTGCAGCCACGCCGGAAAATGGCGCGTTCACAGTAGCGCCATCTTCTGGCGCTGTACCCAACCAATCCAGGGCCCTGGTGCGGTGGCTCACTGGGTAATAAAGGGGTTAGGGCCAGCTTGGTATTATCAGCTGGCCCTAAGCCCGAAATTCATGGGGTCACGCCAATATTAGACATGACCGCCATGAATTTCTTGTAAATTATTTAAAAAGAAACACAACACCCAGAATAAAGTCCTTTAATTGAAATAAACACACAATTCTTTATTGTTCTAAATTAAACCATACCTACCGTCACGCCCATTCCAGCTGAAGCCAACGATCTCCTGCAATAAAAGAAAAATAATAAACCAACATCATCCTTACCTTTCGATGGTTCCCAGGACAGCTCCAGCTCTGCTACATCGAGATGACAGGCTGGATCGCAGCAGAAAGCTGCCATCCAGCCTGTCATGCCGCAGGCAGACACTGAGAAGCGCAGGCATGCTTGCGCTCCTCAGTGTCAGCCTGTGACGGCATCCTGATGAGCCGAGTCTCTCACGCTCACCGCATGCGCAGGAGAATTCTCCCACGCTGTCAGTGACGTGCATGAGGTGAGCTGAGTTCATTGTCGGCTCATCTGGATGCCGTCACAGCCAGACACTGAGGAGCGCAAGCATACCTGCGCTTCTCAGTGTCTGCCTGCGGCATCACAGGCTGGATGGCAGCTTTCTGCTGCGATCCAGCTTGTCATGTGAATGTAGCAGAGCTGAAGCCGTCCTGGGCGTGATGGTAAGTATGGTTTAATTTAGAACTATAAAGAATTGTGTGTTTATTTCAATTAAAGAACTTTATTCTGGGTGTTTGTGTTTTTTTTTAACTTTGACTATGGGGTTAGTAATGGGGGTGTCTCATAGACGCCTCTCCATTACTAACCTGGGCTTGATGTCAGCTGGCATTATAAGCTGCAATTCAACCCTAGCCCTATTACCCCACTGCCACTGCTACAGGGCAGTGGGAAGAGCGAGGCTAAGTGCCAGAATTGGCTCATCCTATGGATGCGCCATTTCTGGGGCGGCTGACGGCTGGTGTTTCTAGCCTGGGATAGGGCCAATATTCATGGCACCCTTCCTGGGCTATTAATATCAACACTATCACTGTACTTCTTATAAATGTGACTGACATGTTTCTATCTATCTAATCTATGTGTGATGCTCTATCTTTCTGTTCTAAATTGTCGGGTACCGATGCTGAATTGCCGGCCGGCTTTTTTAAAGAGACGGTGCATGAAAACACTATTATTTTTTTAAATAAATCCTTTAACACTAAATGACAAGTACAGTAGCCAACACTGTCACTGTACTTCTTATATATGTGACTGACATGTTTCTATCTATCTAATCTATGTGTGAAGCTCTATTCTTTCTGTTCTAAATTGTCGGGTACCGGTATATGCCGCTGATGATTTGCCGGCTTTTCATGTTTCACTGTGAGCACTGTTCTCATCGATTTGGGCAACCACTGTAATACCACAACCACCATGGCTGTGGCATTAACGTCTTTAAAAAATATTAATTCCTGCTATTCCATGTAATTGTAATGTAAGGGAGATAATGTAATGTCAGCGCTTTAGCAGGAAAATTCTCCCACGCTGGGATGACATTCTGATGACAGGCTGGATCGCAGCTGAGCGCTGCCATCCAGCTTGTCATCCTTCAGAGACACTGCCGAGCGCAGGCATTATTTGAACTTCCGATTCCAGTATTCGATATTGTAAAAGTATCGGAACTCAGTATCGGAACTCCGATACAGCAAATATCGGTCGATACCCGATATTTCAGTATCGGAATGCTCAACACTAGTCCTTATGTGTAATGCGATTAATCTGCCTGTAATCAACACACATCCTCATTGTACCATCTTTCTTTCTAAAGAGAACTAATGTAGCTGCCCAGGGGCTACAACTATCTCTGATCACCCCAGCCTCCTCCATCTCCCGTAACATTCCTTTGGCACATTGATAGTGAGCTGGGGGTACAGGCCGGTACCTCTTTAATGGGCGGATGATCTCCTTTGAGGATATAATGTTGGACCCCTTTTACCTGCCCAAAGTCTAGTGGGTGTTTGCTAAAGACTCGCTTATATTCTTGGACCACACGGTATACTCCATGCTTTTGGTGCAAAGGGGTGGAGTCAGTGCCTACTTGTAGCTTCTGACATCAATCCTCCATCTGCCCCTTGGAGCCATTATCCTCCGCCGGTTTGGATGGAGGCAAGGGTTCCACTGCCTTTATTGCATTGTTACTGACAGTGAACAGCTTAGCAAGGGTAGCATACCGGGGAAAACGGACCTCTTTCTCCCCACAATTCAGGATGCGTATCGGTACTCTCCCTTGCGGACATCGACTACCCCCCTGGCTGTCAAGATGGTGGGCCTACTGTCAGAGTACACGGGTTCTACCAAGGCCTGATAATCTTGACCACTGAGACCTATTGCTGCCCGACGCAATATTATCATTTCACTCCTAGGAGGCTTTGCAATCGGGATTGGATCACTCATCCTGACACTGCCAACTTCTCCACCAGACAACTCTACCTGTTGTCTTTTCATCAGGGCTCTGATTTCCTTCTGCAGAACTCGCTGCTGACTGGAACTGGCAGTCTCTGCGACCTGTTGCAACAAAACAATAATTTCTCCAAGACAATTTTCTATCACATTGGTGCCTAAGGTTATCATGTGATGACTTTCTCGGCGATCAATATCAACAATAATCATTCCTTGTGATGGCAATTCTACTTTGCCAACTTTTATGGTCACCTCTTTATACCCCACCTGAGGCAAGGGCTGACCATTGCTGGCATAGATACTAAGATGTTCATCTGGACGGCGGGTAAAGTCTTAATCAGTCCAGTATTGTTTATAAAGGATATATGGCATCGTGGTCACCTGGGACCCAGTGTCCAGCAACGCGTTCATTGGGATGCCATCAAGCACGACAGGTAGGACCGGTTGTCCTCCCACATACTTGCCTTGCCAGCTTTGTGGGCCCGGTCGTCTTACTCCTGGGGGTTGGCCCTCTGCCCCAGGGGTGATCGTTTAAATTACAGAACCTTGCGTAGTGCCCCGCCTTTTGACAGCGGCAGCAGAAGGGTTGTCCGTCCTAGTCGTAGCAATCACTGTTGCTCCCTCTGGTCGGTGGAATTCTTCTCTGTCGTCGCCACGCGACGTCATCTGGACTGGAAGCCAGCTGGATCTTTTCCTTGGGAGACACTTGCATCGCCTGCATGGTTTTAGTTAGTGTAGCCACACTTTTGGTCAGCTCCTGGACCTGAAGACGCAGATCTGCAGGTGGATCATTATCTAGGGTCTGCGCGTCAGCCTCCACAGGTGCTGGGGGAAAGGACGCCACCTCCTGATGGTATGTGATAGCTGGACGCCGGTGGGATGCAGTGCCACTTGGGATTGATTCTCGCAGCACCCAGATGGCTCTGTCTTTAAATTGTGCAAAGTCCAGATCAGGGTTTTGCAGAGCCATAATGCGCAGCTGTGTCCTATGAGCGCTGGCCAGGAGCCCCTCAATAAACTGCTCAGTTAGCAGTCTTTCCTCATCATGAACACTGTCGGGGTCTACCTGTTTGATGGCCCGCAGCGCTTCCTGCAGGTTTAGAGCATAGTCCCGTACACTGTCCTGCGTCCTTTGTTTGCACCCGTAGAACTTCATCTTCATTTCTGCTGCGGTGCGGGTGTCAAAGGTATCCTTCAATCGGGCCAATATTTTTTTTACAGTGCCTTTGTCTCCGCCTGGCCAGGATATCACCTCTCTCTGGGCTGCACCGATTAGCTGGCCTATGAGGATGCTGGCTTTTTGCTCCTCAGACAGGGGGTACACTTTAAACAAGCTGCGCAGTCTCTCCTCAAAGTCGTTCAGGGTGTGCAACTCTACTGAATACTGGGGCAACCACGCTGCCCCCGGTATGTACAGCATTGATAACGGCATTACAGTGGCGGTGGCCGCGCCTGCGGCTGAATCCTCCATCCGGTTGGGCATCTTCCTCACCCCTAATGAACCTCAGCCAGGTCCTGGGTGTCTGCTGACGTACCAGTATGCTGCTCTGCAGGCGGAGGGATCTCTTACCCGGCGGTTCCGGATCGGGCCTCTTGCTTTTCCTCGGCGGGAGGCAAACCATGTGATTACACCGTTTTGTAAAGTCTATGGCACACAGGACCCGGTTAAACCGGGCTTTGTGAATCCTGTTTGTGACGCCAAGTTGACGCGCCCCCTGGGCCGTGGGGTACTCTGTGCCTGGCCGGTCATTGCTAGGGGAGATGTCACAGTGGCGGTGACCCGGTCCGTGACCCAGGGCGGTCAGTAAAAAGGGGATTTTATAGTTTTTATGTACGAAGTTCGTGACGCCACCTGTCCTATGCGGCTAAAGGGAGCCGCCGCTGCGGAGCAGGTCCTCTGGATCTGATGTTAGTGCAGCAAAGCTGGTGTGGCTCTACACAGGTAGAGCTTAGCTCCTGGGCAGTGTAGATGTTATAGGTGATGCTGGGCGTGATAGTGCAGGGTTTGATGGAGCAGCAATAATCAGTCCACAACTTAATGGCGGTTTCCTCTTATCTTTACTGGTGATGATTAGGCAAACCGGGACTAGGGTACTGGCTAGAAGTAGAAGTCCGGGCAGCCTGGAAGAAAGTAAGGAATCCACCTCACCAGGTGAAGTTGGAGGCCTTCCCTTTCCACTAATCTCTTTGGCCCTGCTGCTTGTAGCTGTGCGGTGGCCCTCGTCCCTGAGTGCAACGTCTTTGTGCTCACCCGTATGGCAGGCCTTGCTGTGCATCGCTCCCACGTGGCGGTGCTGGGCCCTGCAGTGCTGCTGAGCCTCTGGGCGTCTGATGGGGCCAGGAGACCTGCAGTCTCCTGCCCTCCGGTTTCTGCTGCTGGGTCTTCTGTGCCCCACAGCCTCGGACTCCCGTGTCCGGTTACTCTGTGTTGGCTCCTTCTGGGGTGAACTGCCGCGCAGCTCCACTCCCCAGCTCCTCTCTCGTCGACGTCCTCACTTCAACTCCTCACACTAAGTCTAACTAACCCCGCCCCCAGATCCCAGTTGCCAAGGGGAGATGCTCCCCTTGCTGGTCTGGAGCCTGGACAGTGTTGCATGCTTAGCAAAACCTAATTAGGGGACCCTTGCTTGCTTCCAGGCATGGCATCACCTCTTGTGAGGGAGGCAATGCCACTGTGGCAACCAGACCCCTGGGGTGCCACACACACTCTTGGCATTCTCTTGATGAGCTTCAAGAGGTAGTCACCGGAAATGGTTTTCACTTCACAGGTGTGCCCTGTCAGGTTTAATAAGTGGGATTTCTTGCCTTATAAATGGGGTTGGGACCATCAGTTGTGTTGTGCAGAAGTCAGGTGGATACACAGCTGATAGTCCTACTGAATAGACTGTTAGCTGCTTTTTTCTTGCCATAATACAAATTCTAAGTAAAGAAAAACCAGTGGCCATCATTACTTTAAGAAATGAAGGTCAGTCAGTCCGAAAAATTGGGAAAACTTTGAAAGTGTCCCCAAGTGCAGTTGCAAAAGCCATCAAGCACTACAAAGAAACTGGCTCACATGAGGACCGCCCCAGGAAAGGAAGACCAAGAGTCACCTCTGCTTCTGAGGATAAGTTTATCCGAGTCACCAGCCTCAGAAATCGCAGGTTAACAGCAGCTCAGATTAGAGACCAGGTCAATGCTACGCAGAGTTCTAGCAGCAGACACATCTCTTCAACAACTGTTAAGAGGAGACTTTGTGCAGCCGACCTTCATGGTAAAATAGCTGCTAGGAAACCACTGCTAAGGACAGGCAACAAGCAGAAGAGACAAGGAACACAAGGAATGGACATTAGACCATTGGAAATCTGTGCTTTGGTCTGATGAGTCCAAATTTGAGATCTTTGGTTCCAACCACCGTGTCTTTGTGCGACGCAGAAAAGGTGAACAGATGTACTCTACATGCCTGGTTCCACCGTGAAGCATGGAGGAGGAGGTGTGATGGTGTGGGGGTGCTTTGCTGGTGACACTGTTGGGGATTTATTCAAAATTGAAGGCATACTGTACATATACATGTACGGATCAAAAGTTTGGACACACCTTCTCATTTAAAGATTTTTCTGTATTTTCATGACTTTGAAAAGGCAGGCCATAGGTTACTTCCAGTGTATGGCCTTCTGGACACCGCCGTCATGTAGGAGAAATCGGTCGACATGATGTTATCATGCGCCACCCGCGTCCACAACAGGATAGAATAGGAGACATTGGCTGTGGCTGGAAAGGGTGAGTGTAGGGTGTATGGGGCTTTTTTGTGGGCTGTAGTGACCAAAAAATTGTGCGGGATGACCATCATACTATATTGGGAGGCTGTGGGGGGGACCATCATACTATACTGGAGCTGTGAATGATCTAATACTGTAATTGGAGTTGTGGGGGGGACAATCATACTATAAGGGGGATGTGACAGGGACCATTCTGTATAGGGGCTGTGGAGGGAGCATCATACTGTATTGGGGATGAAAGGGATTATCATACTATATTGTTGATGTAGGGGGACTAGCATACTGTATTGGGGCCATTGTGGAGCCATCATACTAATGGGGTGCCATGGGGTGGAATCATATTATCAGAGGGGCTGTAAGTGGACCATCATACTCTATTGGGGCTGTGGTGAACAATCATACTGTATTGAGGCTATGAGGGGACCATCATGCTGTCTTGGGGTGTAGGGTACCATCATACTATGTGTGGCACTGGTACTATTAACAGCTGTGACTGAGCATGAAGCCACGGACTCCATGCCTCATCACTTAATCCGGCAGGCCGTAGGTCACTTCTGATCTGCAGCTTGCTGGAGGCCAGCACCTCGTAATGGACATCGGTTGGTGCAAAGACATTACTGCATCGTGCAGCCCACACCCACGACAGGATAGAAAAGGAGTCAGCAGCTGCAGCTGAATTAGGTGAGTATAAGGTGTATGGGTTTTTTTGTGGGCTCTGATGACCAGAATAATGGGTGGGAGGACCATCATACTATATTGGGGATGTGGAGGGACCATCATGTTGTACTGGCGAACATCATAATGTGTGGGGGGCTATGGTGACAATCATAATGTGTTAGGGGCTGAGGTGAACATCATAATGTGGGAGGGGCAGTGGTAACCATTATACTGTATGGGGACTGTGGAGACCATCATACTATGTGGGGGCCATGATGACCATCATCCTGGGGGTGGCAGTGGTGACCATCAAACTGTGTGGTTGGTTGTGGGGATGTTGGGTGTTCATCATACTGTATTGGGGCCATGGTGGGACCATTATACTTTAAGGGGGGCCATAGGGGGAATAATACTATAAGAGGGGTTGTGGGTGGACTATCACACTGTATTGGGGCTGTGGGAGACCATCCTACTGTCTTGGGACTGTGAGAGACCATCTTACTCTAATGGGGCTGTGTCATGCCTTGCATGGTTTCTCTCCATCCTTCAAGCAGAGACAATGACATGCACACCGCCACGGCTGCTCAACGGAGTCTCCTGCTTCGGCTGGGAGGCATTAGGTATTTTAGGCACCCTCCTCAGTAGGGAGGTGCCTGAGCTACTCTTGTATCTATTGTCAAAGCAGACTAGTCCATTGTAAGGTCCCTTTTACTTAACTCTTTGCAACCCTGTACCAAAGTCTGTCCTGTGTTCCAGTAACCGCCCTGTCTGAACGAATCGTTCTGTCTGAACCTGAAACCTCATCTGTCTGTGTAACTGTACTTGTTTTGCGAACCTGTACCAGAATTTGTCCTGTGATCCTGTAACCGCCCTGTCTGAATGAACCGTTCTGTCTGAACCTGAAACCTCATCCTAAACCCGTCCTGTCTGAATCCGCACCGATATCCATCCTGCTAGTACCCTGATACTGTCATGTCTGCTATTCCGAGTCCGTACCTGCATTATTTATCCTTGGGGTGAGCTGCTGCAGTACCAGGGACAGCCCTGGAATGGTACCTGACAGCTACCTGCAGCACAAGCCTAATCTCATTATCAGAGGCTTTAGTGAAGACCAGGTAGCAGCTTAGTTACACCACTAAAGGGAAAACCCAGTACGTGGCGTAGCATGACAGTTTGCTCAGGCCATGGACCCTACTGACTACAATACCCCTCCGCTCTTAGAGTTGTTTCAGGAGATGAGCAGCCAATGTGATCAGCAGGATAAAATCCTGACCTACTTGCAGTCTGTGAACTATAAGTCACAAAAAAGTTGAATCTGGTAAAAAACAATGGCCATCTTGCCTGTCTAGGTGTCAGACGTTTAGCTAACTACAGATACAAGAGATTTTTATAATCTGTGATTACCATGACCGGATGAACTGCCCCATCCAAAAAATGATGCCATTCCTCAAAGGCCAACTTTATTGCCAAGATTTCCCTATTACCAATATCATATCATCCACTCGGCAGACGACAATTTCTTGGAGAAGTATGCACACGGATGTCATTTACTTGAAGATGAACCCTGCGACAATACAGCCCCAACTCACACCTCTGATGTGTCAACCTCCACAATGAATGGCTGAGTGATATCAGGCTGTATAAGAATCCGCGCAGAAGCGAAACATCTATGGGACTGGACCATTTAGAAAAGTTCGTCCCTTTCCTGGTCATATCCGTCAGTGGTTTGGACACTACCGAAAAGTCCTTGATGAACTTACGGTAATGCAACCCCTGGCAAAAATTATGGAATCACCGGGCTCGGAGGATGTTCATTCAGTTTAATGTTGTTGAAAAAAAGCAGATCACAGACATGGCACAAAACTAAAGTCATTTCAAATGGCAACTTTAGGGCTTTAAGGAACACTAAAAGAAATCAAGATTAAAAATGTGGTACTCAGTAAAGGTAATTTTTTTCAGACCAAGCAGAGAGGAAAAATTATGGAATCACTCAATTCTGAGGAAAAAATTATGGAATCACCCTGTAAATTTTAATTTTCAAAACTAACACCTGCATCAAATTAGATCTGCTCGTTAGTCTGTATCTATAAAGGAGTGTAATTAGCGAAATTCAAAAACTTTTGTAGAGCTTTTACGTTTTCAGGACGATCCCAATCCAGTACCGCCAGGAGTTTGGCAGGATCCATACAAAAACTGGTGTACAATAATAAATGCCCCAGAAAAGGGATTTCCTGAACCGAAAACATACATTTCTCCAATTTGACATATAATTTATTTTCCATGAGAATTTGTAAGACCTGCCTGACATGTATCTGATGTGATTCGAGGTCCAGAGAATAAATCAATATGTCAACCAGATAGACTACCGCAAATCTACCTGCCAGATGACGGAAAATGTTGTTTACAAAGTGTTGAAAAATGTCAGGAGCATTGGTTAACTCAAATGGCTTAATGAGGTTTTCGTAGTGTCCCTCTGGTGTATTCAAAGCAGTATTCCACTCATCCGCCTCCTTAATACGGATGAGATTATAGGACTCCCTAAGATTCTGTTTAGAAAACCATTTAGCCTCAATGATCTGATTAAAGACATCCGGAATGAGAGGGAAATGGTATGGATCCCGAACAGTGATCCGATTTAGTTCTCGGAAATCCAAGCAGGGGCGCAACTCCCATCTTTTTTAACAAAGAAAAAGCCAGCTGCAACGGAAGATGAGGAGAGCCTGATATGATATGATATGACTCTCTGTGATATAGTCTTTCATGGCCTGTCTCGCAAAACCTAAAACATTATACAGCCTGCTCTTAGGCAACTTGGCCCCAGAAATTAAATTAATGGAGCAATATGGTCGATAAGTTGGAAGTTCCTGACAACCCTGTTCCGAGAACACATCCTCAAAATAAGACAGGTATTCCGGCAGAGACCTGGTAGCAACCCTGGCCATATGGGTGCACATGCAATGCCTTTAACAGTACTCGCTCAAACTTACTACCACCTGAGTCTGCCAGTCCACGATGGGATTATATAATATCAGCCAAGGTAGTCCAAGAACCACAGGGGACGGCAAGCCCTTCAGCATATAACAATCGACAGATTTCCAGTGCATGGTCCCTACCTGATAACGTATATCTCAAACAACCTGATTAAGGGTGCAGAATCAAGCATCAACCAGATTAAACCCCTCCCCACTATCCAAAAAGGCAGAAATAACCACATTACTTTCGCATAAATGGATCTCGGCGGGTAGGATGAATTGCAACCTGTCAATAGAGGAAATAAGTACACCCGGGTTGGTAACCTCCCCGGCTTTTTAGTTTTCCAGCGACTGTTTGCAACTACAGGTGCCAAGAAAATGACCCTTCTTGACCCTTCTTGCCACAAAATAAGAGCACTCCCTCTTTGCGTCAAACTGCAGGAGGACTGGTACAATAGGTCGCCCCCCCCCAACCTCATAAGTTCCTCGGTTGACTCAACCCTTGATTTCATTGATACCTGACCCCCTGAAAACAGAGGTGTCTCTTTTTTTCTCCCTTGTAGATGGCAGTCTACTCAAATTGCTAGAGACATAGCAGCTTCCAGGGATACAGAGGTGTCATAAAGAACAAAGGCATCTTTCATCTTCTCAGAAAGAACCTGACAAAACTGACTACGGAGTGCAGGATCATTCCACCTAGTATTTGTAGACCACCTATGGAACTCGGAGCAATACTCCTCCCCTGGCCAGTCTCTCTGTTGAAACCAAAGTAATTTAGACTCAGTTAGAGAAATACAGTCTTGGTCATCATAAATCAGACCAAAAGCATTAATAAAAATTCCTCGAAGCGACTTGGAATCAAACAAGAGATAAAATGCCCAGGCTTGAGGATCACCTTGGAGAAGAGAGATTACAATCTCCACTCACTGTTCCTCGGTACCCGAGTAATAGGGACTAATGATGAGCAAATGTGCTCTGTGATACTCAAATAGCACTCGAGTATCTGGGTGCTCGGATATGCTCGGCACTCGGCAAGCATTCGCTGGTGCTCAAATTGAATGCTCGAATCCCCGCCCTGCATGTCTGGCGCCTGTTACACAGCCAATAAATATGTGGGGATTGCATGCCAGTCACTGTAATGCCGTAGCCTTATTGATAGTGGCATTACTGTGCTTGGCTGGCCGTATTACCTCATCAGAGGATATAAAAGGACTGGCACCGCCACGCTCGGCACACTGCAACCATTGCACAATTCAAGGACAGTTGTGATTGGAGGGAGAGAGTAGTTGTCCAGGCCTCTGTGTGCACAGTTTCATTAATCCTCTAGTGGTGACCAAATTGTTTTTGTTCCAAAAACTAACTAATGTCATCAATACAGTTTAACTTACTTTGTGTGAATTACCTTGGTTTGAAATTTTTAAAAACAGCTTGACCTTCTCCAGGTGACCAAATTTTTTTGTGCCAAAAATTGACTATTGTCATCCATACAGTTTAATGTGCTTTGTGTAAAATTACGGTGATTTCAAATATTTAAAAACCGCTTCTCCTGCTACAGTTGACCACATTTTTTTGCTCCAAAAATTTACTATTGTCATCCATACAGTTCAATCTGCTTCGCGCAAAATTACAGTGATTTAAAAAAAATTAAAAACCGCTTGGCATACTCCAGGAAACCAAATTTTATTGTTCCAAAAACTTACTATTATCATCCATACAGTTTAAAAAGCTTTGTGTGAAATTATGGTGGTTTGAAATTTTTAAAAACCACTTTGCCTACTCCAGGTGACCAAACTTTTTTGTTCCAAAAATTGGCTATTGTCATCCATACAGTTTAACTTGCATTGTGTAAAATTCCGTTGGTTTAAAAATGTTAAAAAATGCTTGGTCTGCTACAGATGACCAAATTTAACTTTTTTATTAAAAAAATTTAGTTTCAATTAATCAAGAAAACTTGGTTTCCAGAGACCTAGCAGCTACAAAATGCTTAAGGCATGCGTAAGGGATGTAGAAGTGTTGATGATGCTGCACGCAGACGCCGAGCAAGTGGGGCAGGTGCGACTGCACCTGTTACTGGAGCACAAGCAACACACCCATTCACGGCACAAAGCTTCCTGTCCCACTTTGCAGGTAGTCACAGTATACCACTTCTATAGCCACACCAGTGCGAATAGGCGGTCGGTTGGATAGCAGATAATTCTTCCAGCATGCTTGCCAGCACCACCCAGTCTTTTACATGGTCCTGTCTTAGAACCCAAGAGTCTGGATTGCTTATGTCATGGGTGTGTCAGATGTAACAGGTAGTCGCTCTGCATCTGGCTGGAGAAGGTCACTGCGTTTGGCATTGCAGATGCCTTCTTAATCATTCTCACTTTTGGACCCAGCGGCAACCTCCCTCCTGCTCTGAATGACTCACCCTGGTCTGGGTGTTTATAAACTCTCAGTCTGCTTCAGGGAGTCGCCGGCGATATTCTCATTTTTCCTTGTGAAGGATTAGAGCTATAGCAGTCGGCTAGCTTCCTCTCTAGTGCCCTTGGAGGACGTTTGGTGTTATCTCTCTGTTGTCTGCTCAAGCTAAGTTTTCCCCCCTTTGCTTGTCTCCCTTGTTGTCTTTAGTTTAGTGGGGATTGACCAGTGCTCACCCCCCCTTCCTATCACGGGCCTATCTCTAGCGGCTTGGAATCAGACAGGAGATAAAATGCCCAGGCTTGGGGGTCACCTTGGAGAAGAGAGATTACAATCTCCACTCGCTGTTCCTCGCTACCCAAGTAATAGGGACTAATGATGAGCAAATGTGCTTGTTGATACTCAAATATCACTCGAGTATCTGGGTGCTTGGATATGCTCGGCACTCGGCAAACATTCGCTGGTGCTTAGATTGAATGCTCGAATCTCCCCCCAGCATGTTTCGCCCCTTTTACACAGCCAATAAATATGTGGGGATTGCATGCCAGTCACTGTAATGTCGTAGCCTTATTGGTAGTGGCATTACTGTGCTTGGCTGGCCATATTACCTCATCAGAGGATATAAAAGGACTGGCGCCACCACGTTCGGCACACTGCAACCATTGCACAGCTCAAGGACAGTTGTGATTGGAGGGAGAGAGTAGTTGTGCAGGCCTCTGTGTGCACAGTTTCATTAATCCTCTAGTGGTGATACTGGTCCTAATGCTAAACCATCATACTCAAAGTCCTTCTAAGGGCTAATCTTGTTCTTTTTCTGTTTCTATGCGACACATTCTACATTTAGCCTATGGACAACTGATGGAGTAAAGAGAGTAGCTCTAGGCAGGGCTTAGGGATTTTCAGTCCTTTTCTAAATATATGGCTGCTGCAGTTGACCACATTTTTTTGGGAGGGGGAGTGCAAAAATGTACTATATTGTCATCCATACAGTTTAACTGGTTTTGCGTGAAATTACAGTGCTTGGCCTACTCGAAGTGACCAAATTGTTTTTGTTCCAAAAGCTAAATAATGTCATCCATACAGTTTAACTTACTTTGTGTGTATTACCTTGGTTTGAAATTTTTAAAAACTACTTGACCTTCTCCAGGTGACCAAATTTTTTTGTGCCAAAAATTGACTATTGTCATCCATACAGTTTAACGTGCTTTGTGGAAAATTACGGTGATTTCAAATATTTAAAAAACGCTTATCCTGCTACAGTTGAACACATTTTTTTGCTCCAAAAATTTACTATTGTCATACATACAGTTCAATCTGCTTCGTTCAAAATTACAGTGGTTTAAAATTTTTAAAAACCGCTTGGCATACTCCAGGAAACCAAATTTTATTGTTCCAAAAACTTACGATTGTTATCCATACAGTTTAACAAGCTTTGTGTGAAATAACAGTGGTATGAAATTTTTAAAAAACACTTTGCCTACTCCAGGTGACCAAAGTCCTTCTAAGGGCTAATCTTGTTCTTTTTCTGTTTCTATGCGACACATTCTACATTTAGCCTATGGACAACTGATGGAGTAAAGAGAGTAGCTCTAGGCAGGGCTTAAGACTTTGCAGTCCTTTTCTAAATATATGAATGCTGCAGTTGACCACATTTTTTTGGGAAGGGGGGGTGCAAAATGTACTGTATTGTCATCCATACAGTTTAACCTGTTTTGCGTGAAATTACAGTGCTTGGCCTACTCCAGGTGACCAATTTTTTTTTTGTTCCAAAAACTAACTATTGTCATCCATACAGTTTATCATACTTTGTGTGAAATTACCTTGGTTTGAAATTTTTAAAAACCGCTTGACCTTCTCTAGGTGACCACATTTTTTTGTGCCAAACATTGACTATTGTCATCCATACAGTTTAACCTGCTTCCTGTAAAATTACAGTGGTTTAAAATTTTTAAAAACCGCTTAGCATACTCCAGGAAACCAAATTTTATTGTTCCAAAAGCTTACTATTGACATCCATACAGTTTAACAAGCTTTGTGTGAAATTACGGTGGTTTGAAAGTTTTAAAAACCGCTTTGCCTACTCCAGGTGCCAACATTTTTTTGTTCCAAAAATTGGCTATTGTCATCCATATAGTTTAACTTGCATTGTGTAAATTTACGGTGGTTTTAAAATTTAAAAAAATGCTTGGTCTGCTACCGATGACCAAATTAAATTTGGTTTGTGAAGGATTTGAGCTATAGCAGTCGGCTAGCTTCCTCTCTGGTGCCCTTGGAGGACGTTTGGTGTTATCTCTCTGGTGTCTGCTAAAGCTAAGTTTTCCCCCCTTTGCTTGTCTCCCTTGTTGTCTTTAGTTTAGTGGGGATTGACCAGTGCTCACCCCCCTCCCTATCACGGGGCTATCTCTAGGGATATACAGGGCTTAATTTTCCTGCTCGGCGATTTGTGTGGAACCAATATAGGGACTGTAGGTTAGGCAGGGTGTTATTAGATCTGCCTAGGGGTCTCTACTCCCCCTTTCCCTAGTGTCTGGGCTTCCTTTCCCACATCCCTTCATGTTGCACTTAGTCTTTCCCACACTGTGCATGACATTATCACCGGCCGTGCATATATATACAAGTGCATCTCTCTAAATTAGAATATAATGAAAAAGAATTATTAAAACCGTGTCTAATTTTATTTCAATAAAATACTTTATTCTGGCTGTGTCTTTATTAAAAAAAGTCAAAAACTTTATTATGGGTTTAGTAACGGGGGCATCTTATAGACGCCCTCCATTACTATAAAACCTATTGTTAGCCAGACAAGAAAATAATGTGCCAACATACAAATAGTAGGCACCAAGTAACAGGTAACAAATCGGCTATTATATGGAAACACAGAAATAAACCAAATTTGAAGATTAACCAATAGTCAAAAATATAAATAAATCAAACTTTATTAGATATTTAAAAAAGACACAGTGAGTTGACACTATAGGCGACACACAAGTTAGAGTGCGCGAACATGTTCAGGATATAATAGCAGCCAAAAAAGAAACTAACATTGACTCTTTGAAATCCATACCAAAGCATTTCAAAATTCATCATCATTGTGATGAAACACTCTTAAAGGTTAGAGGTATTGACTGAATCTTACCCAACATTCGCGTTGTCAAATGCCTCTCGCAATGCGAGAGTAAGTCGATATGGACTCTAGAGACAGTGTATCCGTCTGGATTGAATGAAGTTTGCAGTTTTGCACCATTCCTATAAAAATATTTTTCATGATTATATATTTATTCCCTTGTTCACCTATATTGGGTTTTAATGGTTTTAATGCTTTTATTCTAGCAAATTGGCACAAATGTTGTCTTTTGTGGAAATTCTTTATATTTATTTATTCTTTTATTTTTCAGTTCTTTATTCTTGGTTGGAAATTGACTGCATTATTTACAAGAGAAAAACTATACAATTTAAGAGCCTTTTGGATGGAAAGAAATGAATTTTTTTAACATGTTTTTATTTAATTCCTCCATGTTTATTGTCATGATATTCATTGATGCATATTTTTTGTATGTACAATTATATTAATATGTTTTGAGTTGTTTATACAGACACTGTATGCACTTTTTCGCTTCCATGTAATTTATGTATATAAATAATTATGTAATTGATGTTTTAAAAAAAAAAAATGTATGTACAATTATATTAATGTATTTTGAGTAGTTCATATATACACTGTATGCACTTTTTCACTTTCATGAAATTCACGAACTTGAACACACCCCCGTAGTGTTCGAGTTCGGTTCGGTTCGTCGAACACCCGTATGTTCGTCGAACTGTTCATCGAACTGTTCGTCGAACTCCTTCGAACACCGTTAAAACCAATGGCAGGCAAACAAAAACACATTGAAACACATAGAAAACACCTTCAAAGGTGTCCAAAAGCTGACAAACTGCTCAGAAGACACAACTAACACAAGGAAAAGTGACAAGTACATATAGTCATGCGAAAATAAAAGAGGTGGAGGAGTAAAAGGAGGGGGAGACACAGATATAGGCTTGTCATGCCCTTCTAAAACCAAAAAAGGGCGAAGCAAACACGGCCAGTCCGTTCCTGCCCGTGCGACCTCTGTGTCGCCGGGTTTGTGCCAGAGCCGCGGTGGACCCTGACGGCCTGCCCCCTTCTCCCAATACTGGTGCCTGTCCGCTGGTGGGTCGAGCGAGGCCCCCTGCGGTGGAGGCAGGTCTAATCTTTTTGATTTAAATTGTCTCTCTAAATTGAATGAGTACACTTTAAATCCTTTTACAAGGATCTTTTGAAGGGCAAGTCTCATGCCAGCAGCCGCGGTAATTCCAGCTCCAGTAGCGTCCACTAAAGCTGCTGCAGTTAAAAAGCTTTTATAAGGATCGAGCATGGCGGTCCACTGCATGGCGTCCTACCGCCAGTCCCAGCCCCTGTGCCTTGGGGTGCCTCCCCGATGCTCTTCACTGAGTGTACCGGGGGCCCGAACCCCCGGTACACTAAATGGGAGGAGACACAGATTAGATATTAGAAAAAACTTTTTGACAGTTAGGGTGATTAATGAGTGGAACAGGCTGCCATGAGAGGTGGTGAGTTCCCCTTCAATGGACGTCTTCAAACAGAGGCTGGACAGACATCTGTCTGAGATGATCTAGTGAATCCTGCTTTGAGCAGGGGGTTGGACCAGATGACCCAGGAGGTCCTTCCATCTCTACCATTCTATGATTCTATGATTCTATGAACCATTTCCTTTGAAAAAATTAAGTGTCCAAACTACAGGTGGTGTAGCTTGCTTAACAGCTGGGATAATCCACTGACTAGCAGACACTGCTACTAGGCACAAAGTATTTCCTGGGCTAGATGCAGTTAAAAATTTGTAATTAGATACTATCGTTGGATGCTGAGAAAGCAATCCATAGAGTCTCCTGGCATGCCATATATTATTCTCTTAAAAAGCTTGGGGTAGGGGTCTAGGGGACCCTTTTATAGGCAAAATCACGGCCCTGTATCGCAATACGTCACCTAGGCTGAAGATAAATGGAACATTTTCTTCACCTTTCATAATCACCAATGGGACAAGGCAGGGATGTCCTCTGTCCCCTCTCTTATACATCCTAGTGACGGAGCACCTGCTCTCATCAATTCTCCATAACCCCAATATTAGGTGGATTGAGGTGGGAGGCACCGAGTACAAGTGCTCTGCATTTGCTGATGATGTCCTAGTATATATCACTCAATCACATATATCCATCCCTGCTGTTATGGCTGAAATAGATCACTTTGTCACATGGTCAAATTTTAAAATCAATGCAGCGAAGTCTGAGGCCCTCGATGTCTCCCTCCCCAAATCCATACAGGATTCCATCCAGTCCAACTTTCCCTTTGCCTGGCCCTCACAGGGTATCAAATACTTAGGAATTCGTATTCATAGAGACCTCTCCCATCTATGTTATCTTAATTTTGGGCCCTTTATTTAACAACTCCATACAGACCACGGTTGGCAAGTTTGAACTTTAAGATTCACTACATGAACCACTGGTGTTTTGTGGAAAAGCTCATGTACACTGTGTTCCAAATTATTATGCAAAAAGTGTTTAGGAGTGATAAGGTAAGAATTTTTTTGTTTGTCAGTTAAACTCATTGATGGTGATGTGTGTCAGGGCTCTTTATATCACTGTAAGCAATTGCAGACACCTGTGCTAATTAGTTTCGCAGGTGTGTCCAATGAAAGGCAAGACTAGTTAAGAAGGCTGTCCCACATTATTAAGCAGCCTACATTTTCTGGCAAAATGGGAAAGAAAAAGGATGTGTCGGCTACTGAGAAGCAACAAATTGTGGAGTGTTTAGGTCAAGGCATGACTACAATCAACATTGCTAAGACACTTCATCCTGATCATCGCACAATCAAGAAGTATGTAGCTGATTTACAGTACACACGTGTGCGTCCTGATAAGGGCATATTGAGGACTCTTCCTGCAGGCAATTTTGTCAGGTTAAAATAGCAGCGGCAAAAAAGCCTTGTCATAGCAGCAGACAAGTTTTTGAAGCTGCTGGTGCCTCCAACGTCCCCCGAACAGCAAGATGCAGGGTCCTTCTGAGGTTTGCAGCTGTGCGTAAGCCATCCTGTCGACCTCCTCTATCCACTGTACACAAGCAGAAACGGCTCCAGTGGGCCAAACAATACATGAAGACTGACTTCAAAACTGTTTTGTTCACCGATGAGTGCCATGCAATGCTCGATGGTCCAGATGGATGGAGTGGAGGATGGCTGGTTGATGGACACCCCATGCAAACACGGCTACGGCGCCAACAAGGAGGAAGTGGAGTAATGTTTTGGGCTGGAATCATGGGGAGAGAGATTGTCGGCCCCTTTAGGATCCCTGAAGGGGTAAATATGAACTCCATAATGTATGTGGAGTTTCTCAAACAGCACTTCCTGCCATGGTTCAAGAAGAAGAACCGCGTATTCCGCAGCAAGATCATTTTCATGCATGATAATGCACCGTCTCATGCTGCACATAACACATCTGCATCTCTGGCTGATATGGGCATAAAAGGGGACAAACTTATGGTGTGACCCCCATGCTCCCCTGACCTTAACCCCATTGAGAACCTCTGGAGCATCATCAAAAGGAGTGTCTATGATGGCGGGAGGCAGTTCACATCTAAGCAACAGATCTGGGAGGGTATTCTGTCCTCATGCAAAACAGTTGAAGCAGAAACCATCCAAAGCCTGACAAATTCAATGGACGAGAGAGTTCAGAAGCTCCTTTCGAACAAGGGGTCCTATGTGCAAATGTAACATCACCTAGAATAACGTTTTGAGTTGAAAACTGTTTGATTTCAGTTTCTAATAACCTGCTAATGCTTATAATTTCAAAAATGCCCATTTTTTTGTTCTTTAATAAAATTATTATTAATTTGAAAGCTGGTGGAGCTTAGTATAGATGACCTAATAGAATCAGTACTGCAAACTGCTACAAGGCCCAAATCATTTTCCAGCCAAGATACAGATAAACATGATTAGTAATTTTAAAACTGGAGGAGTTTAGCATAGATGGCCTAATAGAATCAGTACTGCACACTGCTACAAGGCCCAAATTATTTTCCAGCCAAGATACAGATAAACATGATTAGTAGTTTGAAATCTTAAAATGGTTGGTGAGGTGATTTTAACAAATCATCAAGCTTCTACTCTCCCCAGGATGACACAGGGGTAGAAAAGTCCTTTCGGATCCATGATTTGTTCACTTTTATGAACGTGAGTCTGTCTACATTATCAGTGGAGAGCCGCGTGCGCTTATCTGTCAGCACACCACCAGCAGCGCTGAACACACGTTCAGAGAGAAGGCTGGCTGCGGGGCATGACAAGATCTCCAAGGCGTAAGTGGCTAACTCCGGCCATTTATCCAGATTGGAAGCCCAAAAAGAGCAAGGGTCCAGTGACACAGTCATGGCTTCAATGTTTACTTGGAGATACTCTTGTACCATCGTCTCTAGGCATTGACTATGTGTCAGACTTCTTGTCTCCTGTGGCCTTGCAAAGGATGGGCTAAAAAAGTGGTGAAATGATTCCGCAAAATTGATGTTACCAGTAGATACTGTGTTTCTGTTACGGTTTGAGTGCTGAACACTCGACGGTCCCACGGTTGGCAAGTTGGAACTGTGAGATTCACTACGTGCACCACTAGTGTTTTGGGGAAAAGCACATGTAAGATTCTGCAACAGTCTCTGCTGATACTCCTTCATGCGTGCATCTCTTTCTATGGCAGGAACAATTTCTGCAAATTTAGTTTTGTACCGGGGATCTAACAGTGTGGCAACCCAGTATTCAGGATTATTTCTAATTCTCACAATTCGAGGGTCATGTTGCAGGTAGTGCAGCAAGAAGGCACTCATGTGTCTTGCGCATCCAGGAGCACCAAGTCCCTGTTATGTTGGTGGCGAGGTAACAATCATGATTCCTTCCTCTGCCCTCTCCACCCAACCTCGCACAACAGAAATGTGATCAAGGTCTCCCTCATCTGATGAGTCTTCCATCAGTTCGTCCTCCACTTCTTCCTGGGCTCCTGCACCTTCCTCACTAGTTTGGCTGCTACCATGCGCCCTGGTAAAACCATCTCCCCCACCCTCACATGCCTGCCGCCTTGGTGCTGCCGACCGTCTGGACCTTGCAGATGTTAGCCCTTCCGCATACAACTCCTCCTCCTCTACTTCCTCCACCTCCTCTTGTGCCACCACCTGACTCCGAATTCTGTTTAACATGTGCTCCAGCATGTAAATCACCGGAATAGTCATGCTGATAATGGCATCGTCAGCACTAAACATCTTCGTCGCAATTTCAAAAATGTGCAGAAGGGTGCATAGGTCCCTGATCTGAGACCACTCCTCCAGCGTGATTTTCCCCGCCTCTGGATCGCGTTGGCCCAGGCTATATGTCAGAACGTATTGCACCAGGGCTTGTCGGTGCTGCCACAGTCGCTGCAACATGTGCAGAGTTGAATTCCACCGGGTAGGCACATCGCATTTTAGCCGGTGAAGTGGCAGGCCCAACGACTTCTGTAGAGATGTAAGTCGCTGAGCTGTGGGATGCGAACGGCGGAAGTGAACACACAGCGACCGTGCCCTCTGCAGAAGGCCATCTAGTCCGGGATAGTGGGCTAAAGATTGCTGGACAACCAGGTTCAACACGTGAGCCATACAAGGCACATGTGTGACATTGCCCCGGCGAAGGGCCGCACCCAGGTTTGCAGCATTGTCGCACACGGCCTTCCCTGGTGTCAGGTCCAGTGGAGACAACCATTCATGAAACTGCTTCTCCAGAGCTGACCACAACTCCTCAGCTGTGTGACTCACATTTCCCAGACATTTCAAAGTAAAAACCGCCTAATGACGTTGAGCCCTCCTGCCAGCATAGTAAGGAGGAGTGCAGGATCCCTTCTGCGCAGTTAGAAAGCTTGTGGCATGACCAGACAGGCTTTGGGTGCAGGTGGAGGACCGAGAGGAGGTTGAGGAGGCAGAAGCAGTGGAGGAACTTCGAGATAAAGAGGATTGACACGGCAAGACTTGGACAGCAGCCCCTTGTCCTGCTGTCACCATAGTTACCCAGTGCCCAGTCAGCGACATGTAACGCCCCTGTCCATGCCTACTCGTCCAAGTGTCTGTGGTGAAATGCACCCTGTCACACACAGAGTTTCTCAAAGAAGCGGTGATGTTGTGTGCGACATGCTGGTGGAGCGCAGGCACACCTTTCTTTGAGAAGTAGTGCCGACTGGGCATCTGGTACTGGGGAACTACGACGGACATAAGGTCTCGAAAATCCTCTGTGTCCACCCGGCGAAAGGCAGCATTTCTGTAGCCAAGAGCTTGCAGATGGTGAAATTCAACCTCTTAGCTTTCTCATGGCTAGGAGAAAATGGTCTTTTACTTGTCCACATCTGAGGGACCGAGGGCTGGCTGTTGTGCTTAGACGGGGTTGAGAAGGGTGTCCCCGGCAAACTGCCGGTCTGTGAGGAAGATGCAGGCGGACATGTTAGGTTGCCTTGATCCAAAGGTGATGCTATCGATGTTGGACAGCGCTGAACACCAGCTGGTGTCTCCACCTCCAATGAAAATGATGACCTGCCAATCACGCTAGCTGTTGCGGGTAAAGAGGTGGCAGGTCTGTGTCCCAAAACAGGTGTGACTGCTGTCCCCCCAGTCACAGAGGATGAAGAGGCCGTGGATGCACAAGATGTGGCTGACGGTGGTTGGCCCGGCCAGCTAGGCCGCATTGTAGCACAGTGAGCTTCCCACTTCAACTTATGCTTCATATCCATGTGCCGGTTCATGCATGAAGTACTCAAACTATGTATTTTTTGGCCTCTACTTAGCTTTTGCTGACAAATGTTACAGATAACAAGAGTTGGGTCATCTTTATCGATCTGAAAAAATGCCCAGGCTATGCAAGGCTTAGCACCCATGCGACCTGAAGAGCCACCACGACTTGTGGTCAGAGGCAGAGTTGTGTTTGAGGATGCAGTTGTTGATGTGCTTCCAGTACTACGTCTCTGTCCAGGAAGGCGCAACCTGACCTCGTCGTCACTAGCATCCTCCTCCACCTCCTCTGCTGACCTCATCGACTGGCTGACTGTGGGTTGACAGTAAGTGGGATCTCCAACCTCGTCATCATCACCCTGTGTGTTATCACACCCGTCGTCCTCAGAGCCAACCTCTTCCTGCCCTGACAAAAAACTAAAGTTGTCACTCCAATCAGGTATTTGAGTCACATCATCGTCTTCCTCATTGTCTCCACCAACAGGAGTTACAGTTTGGGAACGAGGGTCTACATTATGGTCAGAGAAAATGACGGCACTTCCACTACAAAAAATAGGTGTGAACAGGTGCTTACTAAGAGCAGCTACCTCCATATATAATGAACAAATAAAGTAGCACACTGTAACACTGAATATATAGATATGAAATATGAAACATGAATAGCATAACTGCTGTAGAAAATAGAAATAAATGAAAAATTTTTTGAAAATTTTTTTAGCGCATGTAAATATGAAGTATAGAAAATGAATAGCATTACTGCTGTAAATAAATGAGAAATCTTAGCACATAAATTGGCCAATTCATGTGTACCTGACAGCCGCGGTAAGGCGTTTCTCGATGTCAGGACCTACCAATGTGAATACCTCTCTAAGAGACCTCCGTCTGCTTATGTGTGGGAAAGATAGTAATGCTATTCATTTTCTATACTTCATATTTTCATGCGCTAAAAAAATTTTTCATTTATTTCTATTTTCTACAGCAGTTATGCTATTCATGTTTCATATTTCATATCTATATATTCAGTGTTACAGTGTGCTACTTTATTTGTTCATTATATATGGAGGTAGCTGCTCTTAGTAAGCACCTGTTCACACCTATTTTTTGTAGTGGAAGTTCCGTCATTTTCTTTGTTACTAGATTTAGCGTTGACTGAGCACTCCACCCCCACCCCCATGCCGCAGGTGGTTTTAAATGCATCAGGATCTGTCTTTCCCACAGCAGTATATATTTACAGCAGTAATGCTATTCATTTTCTATACTTCATATTTACATGCGCTAAAAAATTTTTCAAAAAATTTTCATTTATTTCTATTTTCTACAGAAGTTATGCTATTCATGTTTCATAGTTCATATCTATATATTCAGTGTTACAGTGTGCTACTTTATTTGTTCATTGCATTATGGTCAGAACTACAGATGAGCGTTGTTCGACTCGAACTGTTCGCCAATCTCAAATTCGAGCTGTTTTGGGCGGTGTTCGAGCCGTTCGGCGAACACGAACGATTTGAGAAAAATTCTGCTGTTCGAGGTTATGTTCGATAACTGTTCGTGCACCAAAATCATAACTGGATTTTTTCTCAGTAATGATGAAAATTAATGTTAATACGCAGTTTGAGTGTACAGCGGGGCGGGGGGAGGGGCAGGGGATGGATCTCTGCAGGAATAATGAAGATCTCCATTTTTTTTTCTCTTTCCCGCATTTACCGTGGGGAGGTGCAATCTGTCAGCCTATCAGCAGCGCACACACGGAGCGAAGTGCTTTTTTTCACACAAGCAAGGGCATGTGTCATTGGCAGTGTATGTCACATGTCCTTGCCCTATAAGACCAAGCCATTTTCCCCGTCGCCACCATTTTCTCACTGCTGCAGCTGCGTGTTAGACGGCACCGCTGTTGCTGTGTGCGCTATACCTTGTTAATTTCAAGCCAATTTTCGCACAAATCTACAGATAGCTTGGGAGTAGGGAATAGTTGTGATTGCAGTCCTTTAAAGGACTAGGTTACATCATTTCCTACAACTTTTATCAGGCAGGTCTGTGCTCTTAAATAGACAGGTTGTGGGAGTAAAGACTAATTGTAATTGCAGTCCTTTTCAGGACTAGGTTACATCAGTTCCTATCAGTTTTTGCCAGGCAGGTCTGTGCCAGTTTTGTGCAAGTTTTTTTCACAGCATTTGGCTGAATCTAGCAAAGCTAATCCTTTTTGGCCTATTGCAGAGTGTGTTAGTCAGTGGAGTAGCCTATCTGTGTTCCAAGATATACCACCTGTGCATAGAATACCAATTTTTTTACTGCACCTAGTGAAGTAAAATCTTTTGGGCATAGCATCATTCTATTAGTCCATCTATACTGACCTCCATCAGGTTGCAAATTGAATACAATTTTTTTCTGCATCTAGCTCTGAAAAAATATTTGGGCTTCTAGAAGTGTGTGGGAATTGTTCTATTAGTCCATCTATACTGACCTCCATCAGGTTGCAAACTGAATATAATTTTTCTCTGCATCTAGCTCTGAAAAAATATTTGGCCTTCTAGCAGTGTGTGGGACTTGTTCTATTAGTCCATCTATACTGACCTCCATCAGGTTGCAAATTCAAAATATTTTTTTGTTTTCATCTAGCTCTGAAAAAATATTTGGCCTTCTAGCAGTGTGTGGGACTTTCTCTATTAGTCCATCTATACTGACCTCCATCAGGTTGCAAATTAAAAATAATTTTTATCTGCATCTACCTCTGAAAAAATATTTGGGCTTCTAGCTGTGTGTGGGACTTGTTCTATTAGTCCATCTATACTGACCTCCATCAGGTTGCAAACTGAATACAATTTTTTTCTGCATCTACCTCTGAAAAAATATTTGGCCTTCTAGCAGTGTGTGGAACTTTCTCTATTAGTCCATCTATACTGACCTCCATCACGTTGCAAATTAAAAATAATTTTTTGTCTGCATCTAGCTCTGAAAAAATATTTGGTCTTCTAGCAGTGTGTGGGACTTTCTCTATTAGTCCATCTATACTGACCTCCATCAGGCTGCAAACTGAATATATTTTTTTTCTGCATCTACCTCTGAAAAAATATTTGGGCTTCTAGTTGTGTGTGGGACTTGTTCTATTAGTCCATCTATACTGACCTCCATCAGGTTGCAAACTGAATATAATTTTTTTCTGCATCTAGCTCTGAAAAAATATTTGGCCTTCTAGCAGTGTGTGGGACTTGTTCTATTAGTCCATCTATACTGACCTCCATCAGGTTGCAAACTGAATATAATTTTTTTCTGCATCTAGCTCTGAAAAAAATATTTGGGCTTCTAGCAGTGTGTGGGACTTGTTCTATTAGTCCATCTATACTGACCTCCATCAGGTTACAAACTGAATATAATTTTTTTCTGCATCTAGCTCTGAAAAAATATTTGGCCTTCTAGCAGTGTGTGGGACTTTCTCTATTAGTCCATCTATACTGACCTCGATCACGTTGCAAATTCAAAATAATTTTTTGTCTGCATCTAGCTCTGAAAAAATATTTGGCCTTCTAGCAGTGTGTGGGACTTTCTATATTAGTCCATCTATACTGACCTCCATCAGGTTGCAAATTAAAAATAATTTTTATCTGCATCTAGCTCTGAAAAAATATTTGGCCTTCTAGCAGTGTGTGGGACTTTCTCTATTAGTCCATCTATACTGACCTCCATCAGGTTGCAAATTAAAAATAATTTTTTTGTCTGCATCTATCTCTGAAAAAATATTTGGCCTTCTAGCAGTGTGTGGGACTTTCTCTATTAGTCCATCTATACTGACCTCCATCAGGTTGTAAATTAAAAATAATTTTTATCTGCATCTAGCTCTGAAAAAAATATTTGGGCTTCTAGCAGTGTGTGGGACTTGTTCTATTAGTCCATCTATACTGACCTCCATCAGGTTGCAAACTGAATATATATTTTTTCTGCATCTACCTCTGAAAAAATATTTGGGCTTCTAGCTGTGTGTGGGACTTGTTCTATTAGTCCATCTATACTGACCTCCATCAGGTTGCAAACTGAATATATTTTTTTTCTGTATCTAGCTCTGAAAAAATATTTGGCCTTCTAGCAGTGTGGGACTTGTTCTATTAGTCCATCTATACTGACCTCCATCAGGTTGCAAACTGAATATAATTTTTTTCTGCATCTAGCTCTGAAAAAATATTTGGCCTTCTAGCAGTGTGTGGGACTTGTTCTATTAGTCCATCTATACTGACCTCCATCAGGTTGCAAACTGAATATAATTTTTTTCTGCATCTACCTCTTAAAAAATATTTGGGCTTCTAGCTGTGTGTGGGACTTGTTCTATTAGTCCATCTATACTGACCTCCATCAGGTTGCAAACTGAATACAATTTTTTTCTGCATCTACCTCTGAAAAAATATTTGGGCTTCTAGCTGTGTGTGGGACTTGTTCTATTAGTCCATCTATACTGACCTCCATCAGGTTGCAAATTGAATATAATTTTTTTCTCCATCTAACCCAGCCAATAGTTTTGGCCTAATACCACAGTTTGGCCACTCAGCTCTGCTCGGTTACCATCCATTGTTTTTTTGTGCAAACAACTCCAGAGTTGTGAATTAGTTAACCACCAAAATGAGTGGAAAAAGGCCTGCTGCTGGTGGAAAAGGGAATAGGCGTGTTGGGAAGGGGAAAAAAGGTTGTGTCCGTGGGGTAGGTGTTAAAGCAACAGTAACATCTGCAGAAGAAAGACCATCTTCCAGCCAAACTAAAATGTCTACTTCTTTTAGCGGACAATGTGATAAGATCCCTTTCTTCCGGCCACGCCAATCGCTACAAATTCTAGATGAGGCACAAAAACAGCAGGTGCTTCAACGGATATCAAGTGTTCCTTTAAGTGGGCTCTCCTCCACATCAACTTCAACATCACAAATACTCCAGTCCTCAGAGGTGTCACTAGCTTCCTCACAGTTCCCAAATCTCCAGCTGCCCGTCTGCGTATGAGGTAAAACAGATGGTTGAGTCTGCAGAGCTGTTTACTCATACTATAGCCTGGGAATCAGAGGTCGACTCCAGCGCTTCTGTGAATAAAGACGAGGAAATGATCTGCACTGATGCCCAGAATCTTTATGAGTCGGATCCAGGACCAGACACAGAAGGTTCTGACCATAATGTAGACCCTCATTCCGAAGCTGTAACTCCTGTTGGTGGAGACAATGAGGAAGACGATGATGAGACTCAAATACCTGATTGGAGCGACAACTTTAGTTTTTTGTCAGGGCAGGAACAGATTGGCTCTGAGGACGACGGGTGTGATAACGCACAGGGTGATGATGATGAGGTTGGAGATCCCACTTACTGTCAACCCACAGTCAGCCAAGAGATGAGGTCAGCAGAGGAGGTGGAGGAGGATGCTAGTGACGACAAGGTCAGGTTGCGCCTTCCT
The DNA here is from genome assembly GCF_046119375.1 of Phyllobates terribilis. NCBI lineage: Eukaryota > Metazoa > Chordata > Amphibia > Anura > Dendrobatidae > Phyllobates > Phyllobates terribilis. Next base: position 94,448,665 of record NW_027362761.1, on the reverse strand, counting down.
GGACAGAGACGTAGTACTGGAAGCACGTCAACAACTGCATCCTCAAACACAACCCTGCCTCTCACCACAAGTCGTGGTGGCTCTTCAGGTCGCATGGGTGCTAAGCCTTGCATAGCCTGGGCATTTTTTTAGATCGATAAAGATGACCCAACTCGTGTTATCTGTAACATTTGTCAGCAAAAGCTAAGTAGAGGCCAAAAAATACATAGTTTGAGTACTTCATGCATGAACCGGCACATGGACATGAAGCATAAGTTGCAGTGGGAAGCTCACTGTGCTACAATGCGGCCTAGCCGGCCATGCCAACCACCGTCTGCCATATCTTGTGCATCCGCGGCCTCTTCATCCTCTGTGACTGGGGGGACAGCAGTCACACCTGTTTTGGGACGCAGACCTGCCACCTCTTTACCCGCAACAGCCAGCGTGATTGGCAGGTCATCATTTTCTTTGGAGGTGGTAACACCAGCTTGTGTTGAGCGCTGTCCGACATCGATAGCACCACCTTTGGATCAAGGCAACCTAACATGTCCGCCTGTATCTTGCTCACAGACCGGCAGTTTGCCGGGGACACCCTTATCAACCCCGTCTAAGCACAATAGCCAGACCTCGGTCCCTCAGATGTGGACAAGTAAAAGACCATTTCCTCGTAGCCATGAGAAAGCTAAGAGGTTGAATTTCACCATCTGCAAGCTCTTGGCTACAGAAATGCTGCCTTTCCGCCTGGTGGACACAGAGGATTTTCGAGACCTTACTTATGTCCGTCACAGTGCCCCAGTACCAGATGCCCAGTCGGCACTACTTCTCAAAGAAAGGTGTGCCTGCGCTCCACCAGCATGTCGCACACAACATCACCGCTTCTTTGAGAAACTCTGTGTGTGACAGGGTGCATTTCACCACAGACACTTGGACGAGTAGGCATGGACAGAGGCGTTACATGTCGCTGACTGGGCACTGGGTAACTATGGTGACAGCAGGACAAGGGGCTGCTGTCCAAGTCTTGCCGTCCCCACGAGTTTTGCGTCAATCCTCTTTATCTCAAAGTTCCTCCACTGCTTCTGCCTCCTCAACCTCCTCTCGGTCCTCCACCTGCACCCAAAGCCTGTCTGGTCATGCCACAAGCTTTCTAACTGCGCAGAAGGGATCCTGCACACCTACTTACTATGCTGGCAGTAGGGCTCAACGTCATCAGGCGGTTTTTACTTTGAAATGTCTGGGAAATGTGAGTCACACAGTTGAGGAGTTGTGGTCAGCTCTGGAGAACCAATTTCATGAATGGTTGTCTCCACTGGACCTGAAACCAGGGAAGGCCGTGTGCGACAATGCTGCAAACCTGGGTGCGGCCCTTCGCCGGGGCAATGTCACACATGTGCCTTGTATGGCTCACGTGTTGAACCTTGTTGTCCAGCAATTTTTAGCCCACTATCCCGGACTAGATGGCCTTCTGCAGAGGGCACGGTCGCTGTGTGCTCACTTCCGCCGTTCGCATCCCGCAGCTCAGAGACTTACATCTCTACAGAAGTCGTTGGGCCTGCCACCTCACCGGCTAAAATGCTATGTGCCTACCCGGTGGAATTCAACTCTGCACATGTTGCAGCGACTGTGGCAGCACCGACAAGCCCTGGTGCAATACGTTCTGATGTATAGCCTGGGCCAACGAGATCCAGAGGTGGGGCAAATCACGCTGGAGTAGTGGTCTCAGATCAGGGACCTATGCACCCTTCTGCACAGTTTTGAAATGGCGACGAAGATGTTTAGTGCTGACGATGCCATTATCAGCATGACTATTCCGGTGATTTACATGCTGGAGCACATGTTAAACAGAATTCGGAGTCAGGTGGTGGCACAAGAGGAGGTGGAGGAAGTAGAGGAGGAGGAGTTGTATGCGGAAGGGCTAACATCTGCAAGGTCCAGACGGTCGGCAGCACCAAGGCGGCAGGCATGTGAGGGTGGGGGAGATGGTTTTACCAGGGCGCATGGTAGCAGCCAAACTAGTGAGGAAGGTGCAGGAGCCCAGGAAGAAGTGGAGGACGAACTGATGGAAGACTCATCAGATGAGGGAGACCTTGATCACATTTCTGTTGTGCGAGGTTGGGGGGAGAGGACAAAGGAAGAAAGCATGATTGTTACCTCGCCACCAACACAACAGGGACTTGGTGCTCCTGGATGCGCAACACACATGAGTGCCTTCTTGCTGCACTACCTGCAACATGACCCTCGAATTGTGAGAATTAGAAATAATCCTGACTACAGGGTTGCCACTCTGTTAGATCCCCGGTACAAAAGTAAATTTGCAGAAATTATTCCTGCCATAGAAAGGAATGCACGCATGCAGGAGTATCAGCAGAGACTGTTGCAGAATCTTACATGTGCTTTTCCACAAAACACCAGTGGTGCACGTAGTGAATCTCACAGTTCCAACTTGCCAACCGTGGGACCGTCGAGTGTTCAGCACTCAAACCGTAACAGAACCACAGTATCTGCTGGTAACATCAATTTTGCGGAATCATTTCACCACTTTTTTAGCCCATCCTTTGCAAGGCCACAGGAGACAAGAAGTCTGACACATAGTCAACGCCTAGAGACGATGGTACAGGAGTATCTTCAAGTAAACATTGAAGCCATGACTGTGTCACTGGACCCTTGCTCTTTTGGGGCTTCCAATCTGGATAAATGGCCGGAGCTAGCCACTTACGCCTTGGAGATCTTGTCATGCCCCGCAGCCAGCGTTCTGTCTGAACGTGTGTTCAGTGCTGCTGGTGGTGTGCTGACAGATAAGCGCACGCGGCTCTCCACTGATAATGTAGACAGACTCACGTTCATAAAGATGAACAAATCATGGATCCGAAAGGACTTTTCTACCCCTGTGTCATCCTGGGGAGAGTAAAAGCTTGATGATTGGTTAAAATCACCTCACCAACCGTTTTAAGCTTTCAAATTACTAATCATGTTTATCTGTATCTTGGCTGGAAAATAATTTGGGCTTTGTAGCAGTGTGCAGCACTGATTCTATTAGGCCATATATAATAAGCTCCACCAGATTTAAAATTACTAATCATGTTTATCTGTATCTTGGCTGGAAAATAATTTGGGCTTTGTAGCAGTGTGCAGTACTGATTCTATTAGGCCATCTATACTAAGCTCCACCAGATTTAAAATTACTAATCATGTTTATCTGTACCTTGGTTGAAAAATAATTTGGGATTTGTAGCTGTGTGCAGCATTGATTCTATTAGGCCATCTATACTAAGCTCCACCAGATTTAAAATTAATAATAATTTTTAGCTGCATCTAGCCCGGAAAATAATTTTGGGGCTCAGAGATGCGCAAGACACATAAGTGCCTTCTTGCTGCACTATCTGCAACATGACCCTCATATTGTCATAATTCGAAGTAATCCTGACTACTGGGTTGCCACACTCTTAGATCCCCCAAACTTTTCGATCAACCTTTTCATTTTAATAAAGACCAAAAAAATGGTCATTTTTGAAATTATAAGCATTAGCAGGTTCAATTGTTTTGCATGAGGACAGAATACCCTCCCAGAGCTGTTGCTTAGATGTGAACTGCCTCCCGCCATCATAGACACTCCTTTTGATGATGCTCCAGAGGTTCTCAAAGGGGTAGAGGTCAGGGGAGCATGGGGGTCACACCATAAGTTTGTCCCCTTTTATGCCCATATCAGCCAGAGATGCAGATGTTTTATGTGCAGCATGAGATGATGCACTATCATGCATAAAAAAGGTCTTGCTGTGGAATACACAGTTCTTCTTCTTGAACCATGGCAGGAAGTGCTGTTTGAGAAACTCCACATACATTATGGAGTTCATCTTTACCCCTTCAGGGATCCTAAAGGGGCCGACAATCTCTCTCCCCATGATTCCAGCCCAAAACATTACTCCAGTTCCTCCTTGCTGGCGCTGTAGCCGTGTTTGCGTGGGGTGTCCATCAACCAGCCATCCTCCACTCCATCCATCTGGACCATCGAGCGTTGCACGGCACTCATCCGTGAACAAAACAGTTTGAAATCAGTCTTCATGTAATGTTTGGCCCACTGGAGCCGTTTCTGCTTGTGTGAAGTGGATAGAGGAGGTCGACAGGATGGCTTATGCACAGCTGCAAACCTCTGAAGGACCCTGCATCTTGTTGTTCGGGGAACGTTGGAGGCACCAGCAGCTTCAAAAACTTGTCTGCTGCTATGACAAGGCTTTTTTGCCGCTGCTCTTTTAACCTGACGTAATTGCCTGTAGGAAAGAGTCCTCAATTTGCCCTTATCAGGACGCACACGTGTGTACTGTGAATCAGCTACATACTTCTTGATTGCCAAGACACTTCATCCTGATCATCGCACAATGTTGATTGTAGTCATGCCTTGACCTAAACACTCCACAATTTGTTGCTTCTCAGCAGCCGACACATCCTTTTTCTTTCCCATTTTGGCAGAAAATGTAGGCTGCTTAATAATGTGGGACAGCCTTCTTAAGTAGTCTTGCCTTTCATTGGACACACCTGCCAAACTAATTAGCACAGGTGTCTGCAATTGCTTACAGTGATATAAAGAGCCCTGACACACATCACCATCAATGAGTTTAACTGACAAACAAACAAATTCTTCCCTTATCACTCCTAAACACTTTTTGCATAATAATTTGGAACACAGTGTACATGTGCTTTTCCACAAAACACCAGTGGTTCACGTAGTGAATCTTACAGTTCTAACTTGCCAACCGTGGTCTGTATGGAGTTGTTCAATAAAGGGCCCAAAATTAAGATAACATATATGGGAGAGGTCTCTATGAATAGGAATTCATAAGTATTTGATACCCTGTGAGGGCCAGGCAAAGGGAAAGTTGGACTGGATGGAATCCTGTATGGATTTGGGGAGGGAGACATCGAGGGCCTCAGACTTCGCTGCATTGATTTTAAAATTTGACCATGTAGCAAAGTGATCTATTTCAGCCATAACAGCATGGATGGATATATGTGATTGAGTGATATATACTAGGACATCATCAGCAAATAGAGAGCACTTGTACTCGGTGCCTCCCACCTCAATCCACCTAATATTGGGGTTATGGCGAATTGATGAGAGTAGGTGCTCCGTCACTAGGATGTATAAGAGAGGGGACAGACGACATCCCTGCCTTGTCCCATTGGTAATTGTGAAAGGTGATGAAAATGTTCTGATGCACCCCCTGGGCCTTGGGACACCCGGAGCCGGACCCTTTTTGGTGGATGCTGGTGGTTGTAGTCTCCGTGGCGGCGACCCGGTTCCGTGACTCAGGGCGGTCAAACCAGTGGCGGAACTATTTATGTGGTTTTGATGTTTAAATGTCCGACTACGCCACCCGTGGATTGCGGTCAGAGTGAACCGCCGCTGCAGGGCAGACCGCTAAGGCTGGTGTTGTGGGTGCAGCAGAGCATAGCATAACTCCCCACGGGAGGAGTATAGCCTCAGGGCAGTGTATGCGGAGGATGGGGGTGATGGTGCAGCTCAGCAGCAGTAACGACACGGAGTCAGTGATGCAGTCCAGGGCCTTTACTCACAGTTCTTATTATCCAGACCACGTCTGCAGGTAACGGCTGCCCACGTCGTACTGTGCTCACCACGTGAGGGGCTCAGACAACTCCCAGATAACTTTGGAGCGCTTCACAGGACCCCCTTTGTGTGTCCTTTGTCTGGCCTTTCTTACCAACCCTTCTGTCCGGCTGCCTCGGGCCTCCTCTTGGTAAACTTGGCGCCAGTTTCCCTGACCCTATGTGGTGCCTTCCTAGCGTGTGTAGCGAGGGGCTGCGCCACATAAAAAGTCACAGCCTCCGGTTTCTAGCTGAGGGTCGTTTCCTGCCTTCACTAGTTTCGGAGACCGGTCTCCCCCTTTGGCCTGACCCCTCCACGCAGGTGGATTCGGGCGTGCGGTGGCGACTCGCCCGTTCGCACCCCTGGGATCCCTTCATTCCTCGTTCCTGGAGCCTTCTCCGCTCCTCTTCCTTCCTTCTCCCTCTTCCAGGCCTGGGCCTCTGTTACTAGGCCCGCCTCTGGAGCAGAGCTCATGCAGAGCCCCTGCTCCCTGTCACTTCTGCTCAGACTTCTCTGCACTGAACTAAGATGGTGCCCACCTTTTATACTCCCTTCTTAATGCACCCAGGAACTGCTTCCTCCCTGCTCCTGCACTACAGGGTTCCCCTTCCTCAGTGTACCCTCCCCCCACTCCAGCCAGGGACAGGGACTGTCGTGCCCATCTCAGGGGCATATTCGTTGCCCTGCCCCACGGCAATGTGGTGTAATGCATGCAGGTGTCGGGTCCTGATCCACACTCCATCCTTACCTGAGAGTGAGATATCACACCTCTGGGTGAGGTGCAATACCTCTGTAGCAACCGAGCCCTCAGGGTGCTACAGTTCCATTTATCTTCAGCCTAGGTGACGTATTGCGATACAGGGCCGTGATTTTGGCTATAAAAGGGTCCCCTAGACCCCTACCCCAAGCTTTTTAAGAGAATCATATATGGCGTGCCAGGAGACTCTATGGAATGCTTTCTCAGCATCCAAAGAGAGTATCTAATTACAAATTTTTAACTGCATCTAGTCCAGGAACTACTTTGTGCCTAGTAGCAGTGTCTGCTAGTCAGCGGATTATCCCGGCTGTTAAGCAAGCTACACCACCTGTAGTTTGGACACTTAATTTTTTCAAAGGAAATGCTTCGGGACCACGGGATACTCAGTGAAGAGCATCAGGAGGCACCCCAAGGCATAGGGGCTGGGACTGGCTGTAGGATGCCTTGTCGTGGACAGCCGAGCTCGATCCTTATAAAAGCTTTTTAACTGCAGCAGCTTTAGTGGACGCTACTGGAGCTGGAATTACGCGGCTGCTGGCATGAGACTTGCCCTCCAATAGATCCTTGTAAATGGATTTAAAGTGTATTCATTCAAATTTGAGAGACAATTTAAATTAAAAAGCTTAGAGCTGCCTCCACCACAGGGGGGCTCGCTCGACCCACCAGCGGACAGGCACCAGTATTGGGAGAGGGGGGCTGGCCGTCAGGGTTCACCGCGGCTCTGGCACAAACCCGGCGACACGGAGGTGGCACGGGCAGGAGCGGACTGGCCGTGTCAGCTTCTCACTTTTTGGATTTTAGAAGGGCATGACATGCCTATATCTGTGTCTCCCCCTCCTTTTACTCCTCCACCTCTTTTCTTTTCGCATGACTATATGTACTTGTCACTTTTCCATGTGTTAGTTGTGTCTTCTGAGCAGTTTGTCAGCTTTTGGAAACCTTTGAAGGTGTTTTCTATGTGTTTCTATGTGTTTTTGTTTGCCTGCCATTGGTTTTAACGGTGTTCGAAGGTGTTCGACGAACAGTTCCACGAACACACGGGTGTTCGACGAACCGAACCGAACTCGAACACTACGGGGGTGTCTCAACACTAGTCAGAACCTTCTGCGTCTGGTCCTGGATCCGACTCATAAAGATTCTGGGCATCAGTGCAGATCATTTCCTCGTCTGGATTCACAGAAGCTCTGGAGCCGACCTCTGATTCCCAGGTTATAGTATGAGTAAACAGCTCTGCAGACTCAACCATCTGTTCTACCCAATACTCAGATGGGCTGCTGGAGACTTGGGAGCTGTGAGGAAGCAAGTGCGATTGGGGTGACACCTCTGAGGACTGGAGTATTTGTGATGTTGAAGTTGAGGTGGAGGAGAGCCCACTTAAAGGAGCACTTGATATTCGTTGAAGCACCTGCTGTTTTTGTGCCTCATCTGGAATTTGTAGCGATTGGCATGGCCGTAAGAAAGGGATCTTATCACATTGTCCGCTAAAAGAAGTAGACATCTTAGTTTGGCTGGAAGATGGTCTTTCTTCTGCAGATGTTACTGTTGCTTTAACACCTACCCCATGGACACAACCTTTTTTTCCTTTCCCAACACGCCTATTCCCTTTTCCACTCATTTTGGTAGTTAACTAATTCACAACTCTGGAGTTGTTTGCACAAAAAACAATGGATGGGAACCGAGCAGAGCTGAGTGGCCAAACTGTGGTATTAGCCCAAAAGTATTGCCTGGGTTAGATGCAGAAAAAAATTAGATTGAATTTGCAACCTTGTGGAGGTTAGTATAGATGGACTAATAGAACAAGTCCCACACACTGCTACAAGCAGAAATATTTTTTCAAAGCTAGATGCAGAAAAAAATTATATTGAATATGCAACCTGGTGGAGGTTAGTATAGATGGACTAATAGAACAAGTCGCACACACTGCTACAAGCCGACATATTTTTTCAGAGCTAGATGCAGAAAAAAATTATATTGAATTTGCAACCTGGTGGAGGTTAGTATAGATGGACTAATAGAACAAGTCCCACACACTGCTAGAAGCCGAAATATTTTTTCAGAGCTAGATGCAGAAAAAATTATATTGAATTTGCAACCTGGTGGAGGTTAGTATAGATGGACTAATAGAACAAGTCCCACACACTGCTCAAAGCCAAAATATTTTTTCAGAGCTAGATGCAGAAAAAAATTAGATTGAATTTGCAACCTGGTGGAGGTTAGTATAGATGGACTAATAGAACAAGTCCCACACACTGCTACAAGCTGAAATATTTTTTCAGAGCTAGATGCAGATGAAAATTATTTTGAATTTGCAACCTGGTGGAGGTTAGTATAGATGGACTAATAGAACAAGTCCCACACACTGCTACAAGCCGAAATATTTTTTCAAAGCTAGAAGCAGAAAAAAATTATATTGAATTTGCAACCTGGTGGAGGTTAGTATAGATGGACTAATAGAACAAGTCCCACACACTGCTACAAGCCGAAATATTTTTTCAGAGCTAGATGCAGATAAAAATTATTTTGAATTTGCAACCTGGTGGAGGTTAGTATAGATGGACTAATTGAACAAGTCCCACACACTGCTATAAGCCAAAATATTTTTTCAGAGCTAGATGCAGAAAAAAATTATATTGAATTTCCAACCTGGTGGAGGTTAGTATAGATGGACTAATAGAACAAGTCCCACACACTGCTACAAGCCGAAATATTTTTTCAAAGCTAGATGCAGAAAAAAAATATATTGAATTTGCAACCTGGTGGAGGTTAGTATAGATGGACTAATAGAACAAGTCCCACACACTGCTACAAGCCGAAATATTTTTCAGAGCTAGATGCAGAAAAAAATTATATTGAATTTGCAACCTGGTGGAGGTTAGTATAGATGGACTAATAGAACAAGTCCCACACACTGCTACGAGCCAAAATAGTTTTTCAAAGCTAGATGAAGAAAAAATTATATTTAATTTGCAACCTGGTGGAGGTTAGTATTGATGGACTAATAGAACAAGTCCCACACACTGCTACAATCCGAATTATTTTTTCAGAGCTAGATGCAGAAAAAAATTATATTGAATTTGCAACCTGGTGGAGGTTAGTATAGATGGACTAATAGAACAAGTCCCACACACTGCTTCAAGCCGAAATATTTCTTCAGAGCTACATGCAGAAAAAAATTATATTGAATTTGCAACCTGGTGGAGGTTAGTATAGATGGACTAATAGAACATGTCCCACACACTGCTTCAAGCCGAAATATTTTTTCAGAGGTAGATGCAGAAAAAAATTACATTGAATTTGCAACCTGGTGGAGGTTAGTATAGATGGACTAATAGAATGATGCTATGCCCAAAAGGTTTTACTTCACTAGGTGCAGTAAAAAAAATTGTATTCTATACACAGGTGGTGTAGCTTGCAACACAGATAGGCTACTCCACTGACTAACCCACACTGCAAGAGGCCAAAAAGGATTTGCTTTGCTAGATTTAGCCAAATGCTGTGAAAAAAACTTGCACAGCACTGGCACAGACCTGCCTGGCAGAAAGTGATAGGAACTGATGTAACCTAGCCCTCAAAAGGACTGCAATTACAATTAGTCTTTACTCCCAACCTATCTATTTAAGAGCACAGACCTGCCTGATAAAAGTCGCAGGAAATGCTGTAACCTAGTCCTTAAAAGGACTGCAATCACAACTATTCCCTACTCCCAAGCTATCTGTAGATTTGTGCTAAAATTGGCTTGAAATTAACAAAGTATAGCACACACAGCAACAGCGGTGCCGTCTAACACGCAGCTGCAGCAGTGAGAAAATGGTGGCGACGGGGAAAATGGCTGGGTCTTATAGGGCAAGGACATGTGACATACACTGAAAATGACACATGCCCTTGCTTGTGTGAAAAAAAAGCAGTTCGCTCCGTGTGTGCGCTGCTGATAGGCTGACAGATTGCACCTCCCCACTGTAAATGAGGGAAAGAGAAGAAAAAATGGAGATCTTCATTATTTCTGCAGAGATCCATCCCCTGCCCCTCCCCCCGCCCCACTGTACACTCAAACTGCGTATAAACATTAATTTTCAGCATTACTGAGAAAAAATCCAGTTATGATTTTGGTGCACGAACAGTTATCGAACATAACCTCGAACAGCCGAATTTTTTTCAAATTGTTCGTGTCCGCCGAACGGCTTGAACACCGCCCAAAACAGCTCGAATTTGAGATTGGCGAACAGTTCGAGTCGAACACCGCTCATCTCTACTCTCTACGCCTTGGAGGTCCTGGCATGCCCTGCCGCTAGCCTTTTATCAAAGCGGGTTTTTAGTGCCGCCGCTGGAATTATAACTGATAAGCGCATCCGCCTGTCAACCGAATATGCTGACAGGCTGACTCTTATAAAAATGAACTAGGGCTCGATTGGGCCAGACTTCTCAACACCACCAAATGATAGCAGCGTAACATAAACTCAAATCCAGTGTCTTTTTTGGGAGGTGTATTCCTATGCACCTTTTCACACCCACACATGGGTATACGCTTCCTGATTTGGGCTATTTGCTCTTGTCCTCCTCCTTCTCCTCATCCTCACCCTCCACCACCATATCACCAGAATGACCGTGGTCTGTGATGCAACACCCACATAATTTTTTTACAGGGTCTTTATGATGCTCTTAAAAAAAATTTTTTGTACAGTATGTTCATGTATACCCACCAGGGGTAAATCTTTGTCAGCCCATACTCTTAGTGCATGGGCATTACAAATATAGGAGACCCGCTCCTTTTTACTGGGAACATTTTTTTATGAGGCCCTCCTCAACGTCTCTTCCAAGGGGCATTGTAGTGCCTCCTAATTTTTGGCAGCCCTTGCATTCACTGCATAGGCTAACACTATGGGAGACCCACTTCCTAATAATGAGAACATTGTTTTTAGGAGGCTCTCCGACCTCTACATCTCTTGCAAGGGGCATTGGAGTTCCTCCTAATTTTTGGCAGTCGTTGCTTCACTGCATAGGCAAACAGTATGAGAGACCGACTCCTTTCTAATGGGAATTTGTCAATACTGTGGCCCTGCTCTATGTGTTTTTAAATTGTTAGCGGGGTTCCCAAATTTTGCCAGCCCTTGCAGTCACAGCATGGGCATTACCACTATAGGAGACCCGCTCCTTTATAGTGGGAACATTTTTTTTACTGAGACCCTCCTCTATGTCTCTTCAAAGGGGTATTGGGTTATGTCTGAATTTTTGGCAGCCCTTGCAGTCACTGCATATGCAATAATAGTATAGGAGACCCACTTGTTAATAATGGGAACAACAAAGCATAGCTGGCTGATGGCTCTCTAACAATAGCGATGGCTGACTGCTGGTTCTTTAAGAATAGTAAGGGCCGCCTTATGGCTCTATAAAATAGGCTTTGTGACTTTCAAAGTCCCTCAATCAAAAATGAAACAGGATGTGTTTGATGTGTCACACACCACATTGCCAGATAAGGTTGTAAAATGTTAAAATGACATTTCCCGGTGAATGCATTTGTCTTAAAAAATAACGTAAAAAAAAAAAAAAAACAATAGGATCTTTCTTTAGTATAAAAAACAGAGTCGCCAATGTAACCTTAATGTAATCACATTGTTCAGCTCCTGCATCTCCTCCTCCATCCCCAAAATGACCACATCAGTTACAAGCTGAAAGCACTGCAGCACTGCCTTGGCCAAGCAGCAACAGGCGGTGCAGAAGATAACATGCTTAATGCTTAGGTGACAAACCACCCAGCACTGCGGAGTTGTTGAAAGCTGTAACACAGCAGCCTGATCTGTGGTTCTGACTGCTGAACATACGGCCAGGCATGGTCGTGTGTGACAATGGTCGGAACCTGGTGATGGAGAAATGACAGCCAGAGTAGATACGGTTTCCCTCTATGCCAGTCCTTTCACTGAGCTAAAGAATATGACTGTGGTGAAATACGACTCCCACTGAGAAGCAGTTTAAAACTGAAAAATATTGGCCCACCAGAGGATTTGATTCTGAGGGCTCACCTTTCTCCCCCGCTCAAGAGCCCCATAGCTGCTGCAAAGTTTGCGCTCTCATGAACTCTCCTGATGGAGATGCCAGGGCCCACCCGAGGACTCTCTGGTGGAACTGTCCAACCCTGCCTAGAAGCAGTCCTGGCTACAAAAAGTGTGGGGGAAGGTTCCCGGACACTCTATGGCTCCTTTTTTACTGAGGTGGAAACCCACACAAACACGGGGAGAACATACAAATTCCTTGCAGATGTTGTCCATGCTGGGATTTGAACCCAAGATCCCAGCGCTGCAAGGCTTCAGTGCTAACCACTGAGCCAATGTGCTGCTGTTCACCCTGTGATATCTAACCAGCTGGAGAAACTTGCACCTACTACCACTCTATCTTCAGCTCCTTTGTGAGAAACTAATCTATTTGGGCAGCAACTCATTCTACCAAATAGAATTCCTGAGAAAGAAATTGGGGATGGCTTCGCTTCTGGTACTCGGGGCAGTGCTAATACCATGGCGTTGTACCATAGTTCACTGGAAATATTACAGGCTGGTAGGAGGTAAGCAGATTCCCACAGAAAAGTACCAGCAGTAATGTTCACGGACCCTTGCTTGTGGAAGGCGGAGATGATACTGGGAAAAGTAGTGGCGGCTGGGGACCGAGTATGGACACCCAGCAGCTGTCAGAATCAGGTTGTGGACAGCTTCCACCTCCATGAGTCTAAGAGGCCGCATTTCAAATGCAAGCAGCTTCAGAGGACTTCCTGGGAGAAATTACAGCTGGAATAGGTACGGTTGCCCAAAAGTCAGTCCTTTCACCGAGCTAAAAAATATGGCTCTGGTGTAATACAACTCACCAACAAGCTGTGGACTGGCTCTGTACCGTCCCTGGCCACTTTCACTTGGCCAGGTGTTTGTGGTTAGTAAGTAAACTGGGGTGGGCACGGGTAATGTTGTAGGACCCATGCTTGTGGAAGGCGGAGACGACATCGGGACAAATAGTGGCGGCTGGGGACCGAGTATGGATACCCGGTCCCCGCCGCCATAAGGTTGTGGACAGCTTCTGCCTCCACAAGCCTAAAAGGCCACATTTTAAGTGCAAGCAGCTGTCAAAAATTTGGCAGTATAGTATTGCAGCCTGTGGGTGGGTGGGTGGCTGGCTGCATACTTGCACTTGCATTACAAGGAATGGGGTAGTGACAACTGAACGCTGCACTGGGACAAGGACGTGGATGGTGATTGTTGCAAGTCTGCAATGACAGGTGCATGGCGGAAGGCATCTTCGCATGCGCCAATGATCACTTATGATGGGCATAGTTTTAGGCAGTGACCTCGGAGTCAGAGATGCTTCAAGGGGTATTCCCCATGCTGTTCCCATGTCTTTTCAGCACTGTATGCATGTGTCTGATGATGTGTCACACACCACATGGCCAGATAAGGTTGTAAAATGTTAAAATGACATTTCCCAGTGAATGAATTTTTCACAGTTGAAAGCAATGCAAAAGTGCAAAAACCCATCAAAAACACTACGTGAGAACATAGCACATGGTGTGGAGGAGAATTTTTGTTTTTGTATATTTATTTTGCCTTATATACAAGTCATTACCCTGGAAAGTCTGTTCCTTAACATATTTCCCAGGAAAATCCATTTTGGTTTCGTTTTTGTATGTTTTATTGTGAGTCTGTAAAAGTGGCATAATACCTCTGACAACATTGTTGACAATTTGACAGCAGTGACCTGGGAGTCAGAAATGCTTTTAGGGGTCTTCCCCATGTTGTTCCCATGTCATTTTAGCACTGTTCCCATCAATTTGGGCAATTTTTAGGCCCTCTGCAGACCATTGGGGGGAGCCACCTGAAAAGTGCTCGAGTTTCCCATAGACTTACATTGGACTCGTTGCTCGGGTCGAGCACCCGAGTATTCCAATGTGCTCGACTCGAGCACCCGAGCATTTTAGTGCTCGCCCATCACTAATGGAGAGGATGGTGCAGAAGTATCTAGAGTTCAATATCAATACCATCAGGGAGGGTTTGGACCCTTTTACATTTTGGTCTTCAAAAATGGATGAATGGCCTGAGCTTGCCTTTCACGCCTTGGAAGTTTTATCATGCCCGGCAGCCAGCATTCTCTCTGAACGTGTCTTCAGCACTGCTGGTAGTGTCTTGACGGATAAGCACACCTGGCTGTCCCCTGAAAGTGTAGACTGCCTAACTTTCATCAAGATGAACAAGTCATGGATCTCCAAGGACTTTTGCACCCGAATTGCAGATTGTACAGAGTACATTGTCGTTTTGTGTGTGCTGCATTGATCTCTTGAAATTCCAGTCTGTTATATGGTTTCTGTGCTTGCTCTTGCTGCTGCAGGTTTTAAGCCCTACTTTTGAGAAATGTGGAGAATTCTGATTGTGTCTTCATTCATTGGGTTGGCTGTAGTGGGACAGGTATAGGTCTCCGTTAAGCTACTTGTAATCTGATGATATTGATGCCACTTTGGCGGTGATAGGCCCTCATTTAGGGCAATGTGAACACTCCTGGTTAGGTCTCCATCTCCTCGATTGGCTGTATTGGAAGAGGTGTGGGTCTTATTTACACTATTTCTACAGTAGTGAAATTGATGCCACTTTGCTGGCGCCTGCCACAAATTTTTTTAAATGTGGAGAATCCTGATTGGGTCTCCATATATTGGGTTGGCTGTAGTGGAACCTACCTGTTCTGCAGTCTAAGTTGTGTAAGGCTGCGTATCAGTCCTTGCTGCACTCCTGATACAGACTCTGCCTGCTGTACTCCTGATACAGACTCTGCCTGCTGCACTCCTGATACAGACTCTGCCTGTTGCACTCCCGGATACAGACAAAACACATGAAATTAGGGGTAGACACCTGGAAAGTGCCATCAATTGACCCAGAGTACTAGTACTATAATTATTATTACTATTACAGCGACATTTATTCCATGGCTCTTTACATGTAAAAAAAAAAGGGATCACCGACTGGCACAAGAGGAGAGAGGACCCAGCCCGCGAGGGCACACCAACAAACTACAAGGGATGAGTGAGGATACAGTAGGTCAGGGTACAACTAGTCGTGCAGCGGTATGCTGGAGTGAGGGATACCGCAGATTGTACACTTGTCACAAGAAGTGGATCTTCAGCTTCCTTTTCAAGGTTTCCACGGTAGGCGACAGGGTACAGCATTATCACAGTAGGGGAGATGCACGGGACAAATCTGTGGAAAGCCTAGATCATGTTAAGCTTCCAGGAGCTCACAACTGAGCAGAACCCCTGCATCAATTAATATGAAGGCAAAAGGCTTCTTTTTAATGACTGCAGGAGTGGGAGGAATCAGACGCTGCGGTCTTCTGGCTCCTCTGTCATGGTAAACCCGTGACACCTTGCAAGCTTCAACACAATGTTCACAAGGTAGACAGCAGCGGTGGTCAGTCTCCTAGACAAAGAGCCAACTCCTTTATGATGATAGAGGACAACATTGGCAAGTAGTTTGTATGTTCTCCCCCTGTTTGCGGGGGTTTCCTTCAGGTTCTCCGATTACCTCCTCAGTAAAAAAGCAGCTATACAGGAGTGTTCACAGTTCAAAAAATTAGGGCCTGACACCACCATTTCCGTGGCAAAAAGATTGAAGATGGTGGATTTCCATCTCTTAGCTTTGTCATGTGTGGGAGGAAAAAATCATTTACATGACCACTAATGCGGGACCGAGGGCTGGCTGCGGTGCTGAGAGAGGGCAAAGTATGGTGAAACGGACAAACTGCTGGACCGTGAGTGAGGTGCAGGGGGACATGCTACGGTGGATTGAGAAAGATGTGGTGTGCTCAGTGAAACCAACACACCATGCATGTGTACTTCCGTTACAGCTGACGAGCTCTCACTCAGCCTGATTGGAGTGGGTAGAGAAGCAGATGTTCTGCGGTGGGAGACCCGCGTGCCAATACTTGGCATGGTAACAGAGGAGAAGGAAGAAGCAGTGTTGATGGGGCAGCTGATTATTGTTGAGGTCCGCTAATCCTCATTTTATCGCTGTGAGATTGCAAGAATAATGCATGTTGATTGCGCATGTGAAGGTTCATGCATGTAGTAGTCACATTATTGCACTTTTTCCCTTTACTGAGTGTTTTATAGCAAAGTTTACAGATAACGTGAGTTGGCTCATCCTTTGCGATCTCAAAAAAAGGCCCAGGCTAGGCAACCCTTGCTGCCCCTGCGACTGCTGCTGGTCACTGCCATGGTTGTGGCTAAAAATGCAGTGCTCCTTGTGCTTGCATCACTCCTTGTCTGTGCCAGAGGGCGTAAGATAACCTCCTTGCCTTCCTCCTCAGATGAGCTACTCAGCTGCGTGCCTCTGGATGTGCAACCTCATCATCATCCAATGTTATATCCCATTGACACAAGAGGAAAAGAAATTGATCAGCTCACCTGATTGCTGTAGGCTCTAGGTGCAAGGAAGCAAGGAAACGTGTGGCCTCACATGTTTAAATAGGAAAAAGAGAAAGAAAATCAGCTTCCAAAATAGCAAAATTTACTGAAGTAAATCCACGCAGTTAAAAAAGTTCATGTCATGTCGGGGATTCTCACATAGAAAAAAATAGGCAATGCGTTTTGAACACAATCCTGTGTTCTTTGTCAAAGCTAGCATGCATCTAACATACAATGATATCATACCCAATATCAACCAATAGGATCGATAAACCAGGTCACATGGGAGTACATCTCATCTAAAAATGCATAATTAGTATAAGCCAATCACATGAGATAGAAATATATATATAAAACCAATATACATAAAGAAATAAAATTTAACAACACATTACATGTAAAATCAGCTAACAGGGACAAAGTGTGAATTCAATACTGAAACATGATTTCACGGTGTGCATTGAGACCATCTGGGAAGCGGGATCCAGAATGCCTCCCTGGTAAGCAGACGGCGTCTGGAATCCCCTCCTCGGTATGCATATTTAACTCTTTCAATGGCAATCACCTGCAAGGAACTTGAAGATCTCTGATGATGTTCAATAAATGGTCTAGAGCAGTGATTTTCAACCAGTGTTCCGCGGCACACTAGTGTGCCGCGACACATGGTCGGGTGTGCCGCGGGGAAAGTTCCCCAAACTATGGTGCCCCCTGTGTTTTGTTTCCCGGCAATGCGCTCGATGCGCAGTCACGCCTTCTTACAATGTAGGAGACGTGTACAATAACACATGCGCAAGCTTTGAACCTCGCGCGACTTAATGACGTCACCGAGGCCGGCGCGTCATCCTGAGAGCGGAGAGACTCTCGCATTTGCCCGCCGCCAAGGTAATGCCCGCCAATAATGCTGACTATATGAGCTTTTGCCTGAGTGTATGAACTGTTGGCAGAATACTCAGCATATGAGCTGGTACTTTTAGTACTCCAGCAGTATACTGCATATAACAATGAGAAATGTAAAATGAGAAATACTATAGTCATGAGGCTGGAGTACTACAAGTACCAGCTCATATGCTGAGTATATGAGCTGGCACTTGTACTCTGGCCTCATGGCCATAGTACTTCTCATTGTACCCCTTTATATTGCAGTATATGAGCCACATAATAATCAGCACCCTATACTGTGGCGCTGTACAGTGCACATCACCACAGTATATGATGCTGATAATCATGTGCTCATATACGTGGGACTGTATTTATGAGGTTACATGGGATTGAATATATGAGGGGGTTATCCTTTTTTATTTCACTTTTTTAAAATAAATAATTTATTGAAAGGACCTCTGCCAGGCATATTGCACTCTTGAGGGCTAAAAAAGTAACTCTTGTGGTGGTAAGAAGCTGATTTAAAACCCCCAAGAGTGAACTCCGTGAGGGTTGTATGTGTGGCACCCCAGGGGTCTGGTTTTCCACAGTAATGTAATGTTATGTCTGAGAGCAGGTGGGAGGTCCTTTGGTCAGGGATCCTGTGCATGCCACACCTCCTGCCCAGTCTTGGGAGGGGAAGAACTTCCCCTGTATAAACCCGGGGCTGAGGCAGGGTGAGTCAGACAAGGAGAGTGGAGACAAGAAGCAGCATAGGAAACAGCAGAGTTACAAGGAGTCAGGGGCTGGCAGCTGTAGAGTTCGCCCTGACTAAGAAGATTCTTTACCGGACCCGGAGTCCGAGGCTGTGGGGACTAACTCCTACCCAGCAGCAGAATCCGACAGGCAGGGGATTTCAGGTCCTCTGGCCCAGAAGCCCGAAGGCACGGTCACACGCGTGGGACCAGCACCGCCATCGTGGAGCGGAAGCCATTAGAAGGCCCCGAGTCACCGGCCATACGGGTGAGCACCACACGGTACACTCAGGGACGTGGGCTACTTACATCAGCTTCTAGCAAGGTAGCCAGAAGAGTACAGTCAGTTTGGGAGGCCTACAACTACGCCTGGCCAGGGGAGATCCCATCTGCTCAAAGACTGACCAGGCCCCGTTTGCTAGCAAGTACTCCGGGAGGGTCTATCGTTGTTACCAGTAAAGACCCTGAACTACACCGTACCGTCTCTGAGTGGTTCCTGCTACCCCCATCATCCACGTCGGCTGCCCTGAGGCCATACCCCTCCCGTTGGGGGTTATACTATCACGCTGCACAATCCTACCACCGGCCTACTTACTACTAATAGACTGCCGTCTAGTTTGACTCCCTGGGCACGGACCGGGTCACCGCCACGAGACTACAACCCTCCACTGATCCGGCTCCGGGTAGGCTCCCGCGTGCGCAACGCAGCGCGACACAGGCCCAGGGGCGCGTCAACTTTGGCGTAGTCGGCAGGATTTCGTGCCCGCAACCACCGGGTACTGCGTGCCTGAAAAGCAAAGACTGTTCAAACTTACCAGTGGTGAAGGTTTCCCGCCATCCGGCGCCATCTCCGGGCGTGGACTCCGAAAGCGCGCGAGAACTGAAGCCCCGCCTCACGTCCGGACGTTGCGTAAGGTCCTGGAAGGAGCCCAGCAGACGCCGACGTCACAGGAGCGCGACGGAAGGTCCTCAACCCTGACGATCCACTGCGGAGCCGCGGCCTACGGAAGAGGATCATCGCAAGGTAGGCCACGGTCCACTAGGGGGGAGGAAGATGTCGGATACGGAGGAGAGCTTCACTGCCCCAACCCCCGCCAGCGCTACCGCTGCTGCAGTTATGCCCTTCACCATGCCCTATATCCCGGGAGCAGCTTGGCTACCCCAGTACTCAGGGGAGTCACATACCCTGCATGACTTTAGAGAAAAGCTGGATAGCCTCTTCCAGGTGTACCCCCTCACAGAAGAGCAAAAAGTGAGCATCCTGGTGGCCCAACTAACCGGGGCAGCCAAAAGGGAAGTAAAATCCTGGCCACCTGGGAGGAAGACTGTCACAGGGATACTAACCCGGCTGAAGGACACCTTTGATACCCGCACCTCAGCCGAGATTAAGCTTAGATTCTACGGGTGCAAGCAGCGAGCGCATGAGAATATAAGGGACTATGCACTAAACCTACAAGAGGCCCTGCGGGCCATAAAGCAGACCGACCCTGATGGGGTGGGAAACGAGGACAGGCTGTTGACTGAACAATTTATAGAGGGTTTATATTGCAATGCCCACCGAACCCAGTTGCGGGCAATGGCCTTACAGGATCCCCATCTGGACTTTGCACAGTTCAAGGACAGAGCCATCCGGGTACTCCGAGAACCGGCACCAGGTGGCGTTGTGACCCACAGACGCCCCACTACCACTTACTACCAGGAGGCGGCGCCCTTGTCAGCAGGGCCTGTGGGAGCTGATGCGCAGGCTTTGGACAATGACCCGGCTCCAGAACTACACCATCAGGTCCAAGAGCTAGCTAAGAGCGTTGCTGCGCTAACCCGAACTGTGCAGTCTTTACAGGTTTCCACCCCAGGGAAGATCCAGCTGGCATCCGGACCGGAGGACATCCCGTGGCGTCGACCAAGGAGGACCCCACCGGCCAGAGGAAGACCCAGTGACCGATACAGCGAGGACGGACGACCCATCTGCCGCCGCTGCAATCAACCCGGACATATGGAAAGGTACTGTTCTTTAAACGGGCACAACCTGGGGTAGAGGGCCAACCCCCAGGAAAAAGATCACCAGGCCCATCGAACTGGCGCGACAGATATGTGGGAGGACGTCCAGTCTTGCCTGTGGTACTGGATGGCATTCCCATGAGTGCCCTACTGGATACCGGGTCACAGGTCACCACCATCCCGTACGTGCTCTTCAAGCAGTACTGGAATGACTCGGATATTACCCACTACCCTGACGACGACTTGAGTATCATCGCCAGCAATGGCCAGCCCGTGCCACAGATCGGATTTAAAGAGGTGGCCCTCAAAATCGGTAGAGTCGAACTGGCCGCACAGGGACTGATCATTGTAGATATTGATAAACATGAGAGTCACCCAAAAATAACTCTAGGAACTAACGTAATTGAAAATTGTCTTGCAGAGGTGATTTTCCTTTTACAGCAGGTTGCCAAGAACGCCAGCTCCGGCGAGCAGCGGGTGCTCCAGAAAGAGATCCGGGCACTGATGCAACGGCAACAAGTGGAACTCTCCGGCGGTGAGATTGGTAGCGTAAGAATGTGTGACCCTTTTCCTATTGCCATGCCCCCAAAAAGTGAAATGATGATTTGGTGCCGGGCAGCTATTGGTCTGAGAGGTAGAGATTACCAGGCAATGGTAGAACCAGTTTACTCAGACAGTAGGCCCACCATTTTGACAGCACGGGGGGTGGTCAATGTACGCCATGGGAGGGTGCCCATTCGCATAATAAATATCGGGGAGAGGGAAGTGTACCTGCCCCGGTATGCCACGCTAGCCAAATTATATACCACTAATCAAAATTCTATACAATCTGTGGAACCCTTGCCTCCATCTCACCCGGAGGAAGGTAACGGCTCTAAGAAAGACATGGAGGACTGGTGTCAGCAACTACATTTGGGTACTGATTCCACTCCCTCACATCAGAAACAAGGAGTCTATCGGGTGGTTCAAGAGTATGAGAGAGTGTTTAGTAAACACCCGTTAGACTTCGGGCGAGTCAAGGGGGTAGAACACCGCATCCCCACGGGAGATCATCCTCCCATAAAAGAGAGGTATCGACCCGTACCCCCTGCACATTACCAACACGCCAAGGGGATGCTTAGAGACATGAAGGAGGCTGGGGTAATCCGGGATAGCTGTAGCCCCTGGGCAGCTCCACTAGTTTTAGTCAAAAGACAACACCATGAGGATGTGTGTAGATTACCGGAAAATCAACCGTATCACACACAAGGATGCGTACCCCTTACCAAGGATAGAGGAGTCATTGGCTGCTTTAAGATCTGCTAACTTCTTCTCTACCTTGGATCTCACTAGCGGGTACTGGCAGGTTCCTGTAGCAGAGGCGGACCGGGAGAAGACCGCATTCACCACCCCGATGGGACTTAGCGAGTTCACCTGCATGCCGTTCGGACTCTGCAACGCCCCAGGAACCTTCCAACGATTAATGGAGTGCTGTCTGGGCCACAGAAACTTCGAGACGGTCCTGTTGTACCTGGACGATGTCATCGTATACTCCAAAACTTATGAGGACCACCTGAAACACCTGGCGGAGGTGTTCGAAGCTCTGGCGAGTTACGGCCTAAAGGTGAAACCCTCCAAGTGTCACCTCCTGAAACCAAAGGTGCAATACCTGGGACACGTGGTGAGCGCTGACGGAGTGGCTCCCGACCCCGATAAGATCACCGCAATTAAGGGATGGCCAAGCCCCTCCAGCGTAAAAGAAGTGCGGCAGTTCCTAGGGTTGGTAGGCTACTACCGAAGGTTTATTCCCGGTTTCACCAAAAAGGCAGCGCCTATGCAGGACCTCCTGATAGGCCAGTCCCGAAAGGCCAAGAACCAGAAGCCGCCCTTCAAATGGGAAGAGCTAGAAGAAGAGTCCTTCCGCCAGCTGAAGATGGCCCTCACGGGGGATGAAATCTTGGCGTACCCGGACTATAGCCAGCCCTTCATCCTCTACACCGACGCCAGTAACATCGGGCTAGGAGCCGTACTGTCCCAGATTCAGCAGGGGAGAGAACGAGTAATCTCCTATGCCAGCCGAAAACTGCGACCCACCGAAAGGAACCCCGAGAATTACAGCTCATTTAAGCTAGAGTTCCTGGCCGTGGTATGGGCAGTCACCGAGCGCTTTAGGCATTACCTCGCTTCTTCCCGGTTCACCGTATACACGGATAACAACCCGTTGACACACCTGGACACGGCAAGACTCGGTGCCCTGGAGCAGAGGTGGATGGCCCGTCTGTCCAACTACGAGTTCACAATCAAATACCGGGCAGGACGCTCCAATACTAACGCGGATGCCCTGTCCAGGATGCCCAACCTGCCGGACGAAGGAGAAGATCCGGAGGGACTGGAAGAAGTTGAACTCCCTGCGTTCCACCGTCATGGGACTATCCAGTATTCCCACCGGGTAAGGGGTAAGCAGGCTGCTACGTTGAACCCCTTACCCCACTACAACTGGGCGGAAACGCAAGACAGCGACCCTGCCGTCCGACTGGTGAAGGAGATGCTGACTCGGCCGGAGGCTCGCCTTGAACCAGACGCTCCGGAGGAAGCCAAACAACTATGGGCGGAGAAGAGTCGACTATTCCTTTACAAGGGGAAGTTGTGCCGCAGAATGGTCAACTCCCGGACGCATGAACTACTCTGGCAAGTAGTGGTGCCACGAAGAGACGCAGCCATGGTGATGGAGGCATACCACGACGGAGCTGGACACTTCGGGTGGAAAAAGCTGGAGTTCCTGCTGCGCGAGCGGTTCCACTGGGTAGGCATGAGGGGAACCATCGAGAAGTGGTGCAGAGACTGTGGCCCGTGCAATCTGAGAAGGAAGGACCGGGCCAGCCAGAAGACTCCCCTGCAGTCCATCGTCACCCGGCAACCATTGGAACTGGTAGCCTTGGATCATGTAAAACTGACCCCAAGCAGAAGTGGCTACGTCTACGCGTTAACCATCGTGGATCATTACTCCCGGTTCTTGGTTGTCGTCCCCGTCAAGGACTTAACGGCTCAAACAGCAGCTAGAGCCTTCCAGCAGCACTTCTGCCGTCCACACGGGTACCCGGACCAAGTGCTGACGGACCAGGGACCTGCCTTTGAAGCGGAGGTCTTCCAGGAATTCTGCAATCTGTATGGCTGCCGGAAGATAAGGACGACACCCTACCATCCGCAAACTAATGGACTTTGTGAAAAAATGAACCAGGTGGTAATGGATCTTCTAAAAACATTGCCCCTGGAAGAACGCAGTCTGTGGCCTGAGAAGTTGCCCGATCTGGTGGACCTATACAACCACATCCCGGTAGGTTCCACCAACTGTACCCCGGCTTACCTAATGAGGGCGAGACCTGGTAAGTTACCTGTTGACCTGGAAATGGGAGTCCTGACACCTGAGGACACTTCACCAGAAACAGACTGGGACACAGAGAGGCAGCAGCAGTACCGGAGAGTACAAGAGAGCGTGGAGCGAAGTCTCTGTCAGGCTAGGGAAAGACAAGAGAAGACTTACAACCAGTATGCTCCCGCTGTTCCCCTGGTACCCGGAGAGCAGGTCTTGAAGAGGAAAAGACGGCTCCACAAGTTGGATGACCAGTGGGAGAAGGACCCGTACACCGTACTGCCCTCAAGCCACGAGAACCCGAAGGTCTGTACCATCAGTAAAGACGGAGGGGAAACCACAGCCATTGTATCCCGGGACCACCTGAAGAAGTGTCCCGAACAACTGAGGAACCCTGAAGAGGAACAAGAAGACCATCGACCCGTGGGAGAAAGGGAAGATATGGTTAGTACCGTGCTCGGGGACTTCCCTCGGTCTTGGACTCAAGTCAATGGTGCAGTTGTGGTACCCGTACTCACCTTCCTCCAACCATCATCCCAAGAACCTACGGAGCAACGGGTAGAGCTGGAAGAACAGCCGGTCCAGGAGGCAGAAGACTCCACACGAGTAGAACAGGAGAATCAACCCTCTGCTTATAGTGAGCCTGCCGTACCCCTAGTGAGACAAAGAGCCGGTAGACAGCTGCCCAGTTTACCCTTGACAGCTCCTCCACCCTGTAGTTCAGGGCCAGACAGTCAGCTCCGTAGGTCCACTAGGGCCACTAGAGGCCAGTTACCCGCACGCTGGAGAATTTGAAGTGTAAAAATAGTTTTATTTATGTTTATCTGTGTATTGTTGCTTGTGTATAATTTTGTGTTTCCAGTTGTTTTTAGGAAACCTTGGTGGATTTACCGGGAATCCTTGTATATAGTTGGAGCGTAACCCAGGATGGACTAGAGACTGTTAAGGACTCGGGGTAGGACAGACCCCTACCTGGTTACGTCTCCCTGTGTTGGTGAAATGGACACCTTTGCTTTTCTTCAAAGACTGCATCCGGTTGCGGACACGCCGTAACCATCTTATGTGTTTTTCTTATAGTATTGTTATTGTTATACTTTGTTATGTTTTTCTAAATGTGTTTAGTCCCGGAGTACTAAATTTCACTAGGGGGGAATGTGGCACCCCAGGGGTCTGGTTTTCCACAGTAATGTAATGTTATGTCTGAGAGCAGGTGGGAGGTCCTTTGGTCAGGGATCCTGTGCATGCCACACCTCCTGCCCAGTCTTGGGAGGGGAAGAACTTCCCCTGTATAAACCCGGGGCTGAGGCAGGGTGAGTCAGACAAGGAGAGTGGAGACAAGAAGCAGCATAGGAAACAGCAGAGTTACAAGGAGTCAGGGGCTGGCAGCTGTAGAGTTCGCCCTGACTAAGAAGATTCTTTACCGGACCCGGAGTCCGAGGCTGTGGGGACTAACTCCTACCCAGCAGCAGAATCCGACAGGCAGGGGATTTCAGGTCCTCTGGCCCAGAAGCCCGAAGGCACGGTCACACGCGTGGGACCAGCACCGCCATCGTGGAGCGGAAGCCATTAGAAGGCCCCGAGTCACCGGCCATACGGGTGAGCACCACACGGTACACTCAGGGACGTGGGCTACTTACATCAGCTTCTAGCAAGGTAGCCAGAAGAGTACAGTCAGTTTGGGAGGCCTACAACTACGCCTGGCCAGGGGAGATCCCATCTGCTCAAAGACTGACCAGGCCCCGTTTGCTAGCAAGTACTCCGGGAGGGTCTATCGTTGTTACCAGTAAAGACCCTGAACTACACCGTACCGTCTCTGAGTGGTTCCTGCTACCCCCATCATCCACGTCGGCTGCCCTGAGGCCATACCCCTCCCATTGGGGGTTATACTATCACGCTGCACAATCCTACCACCGGCCTCAGCGGTCTGCCCTGCAGCAGCAGCTTCCTGGCTGCACTCAACGGGTGGCGTAGTCATCAACTATTTACTACTAATAGACTGCCGTCTAGTTTGACTCCCTGGGCACGGACCCGGTCACCGCCACGAGACTACAACCCTCCACTGATCCGGCTCCGGGTAGGCTCCCGCGTGCGCAACGCAGCGCGACACAGGCCCAGGGGCGCGTCATATGTATGGAATAATAAATGATATTAGTACCGTTCTTCAGCAGTCATGTCCTGCTTGAATTGACTCTAGTGGCGTAGCACTTGGCAGCCGGCTCTATTCTACTTATAGAGAAAGCTGAGTGCTACGTCACTAGTGTCAATTCAAGCAGGAAATGCAGACCGTAGTAATATAAGTTATTATCACACACATACAGCTCACGCGAAGTTCACTTTTGGGGGGTTTAAATCAGCTTCTTGTCACCACGAGAGCTGCTTTTTAAGCCCTCAGGAATGAAATATGCCTAGCAGAGGTCCTTTAAGTGTAGCAGATAATGTAATACTCTTCTATTTTAGTGTGTGGCTGCGCACACTATCTCAGCAGTGATGGAGAAGTATTTGAGAATGGAAAAGGCAAATGCCGAACAGGACCCTGGCCACAATTCTAACCCAAATGAAGGCCCTAGTATGAGAGTTCGACAAAAGAAAAAAGACAAGACAAGACGGTGAGCTCAAGGCAATACAGTGAAAGCTATCTTTCATTTGGATTTACTTCCACTGGGGATGCGACAGCACCAACACCACTGTGCTTGGTGTGTTGTGAGAAGCTTTCCAATAGCGCTATGGTGCCAAGCAAACTTAAACGCCATCTCCAAACGAAACACCCTTCTGTTCAAAATAAACCGATGGAGTATTTTGTACGCTTACGTACAAATGTAGCACCCTGAGGATTCGGCTGCTACAGGGGTATTGCACCTCAACCCAGAGGTGTGATATTCCACTCCCGGGTAAGGATGGAGTGTGGAACTGAGCTCGGTAGGCTGCATGCACTACACACATCCCATTTCCGAGGAACAGGCCGACGGTACTCCCACTTAGAAATGTGCAGGTACAACCGAGTCTGTTCCTGGCTGGAGTGGGAGGGGGGTGGTACATCCCATGTAGTGTAGGGGCAGATAGGGGGAGCAGCCTGGGTAAAGATAGGAGCTCATTGGGTGCTGGTCACCTGAGCTCACACATAGAGGGTGTATGTAAGGTGGGCACCAACTAAGATCAGGGTCAGATGCAGAGAACAAGTCAGATGCAGAGAACAAGACAGCTGCAGAGGAGCAGACAGCAAGACAGCTGCAGAGGAGCAGACAGCAAGCAGAGAGGAAGTCAGCCTGCAGCAAGAGAGAGACCCTGAGTGAGAGAGAGAGGAGAAAAGAGAGAGACCCAGAGCACAGAAGAGAGGACCCAAGAACCCAAATTAAAGCACCGGGTGAGGAGTCGGCACAGGGTACCGGAACCCAAGCTGGTGGGGGCAGAAAACACACCCTAGCCAGAGACCGGAGACCGTGGGCAGCGTCTGCCACGGTCACCCATCACATCCACCCCGAAGGCACACCACATGAAGGGTCAGGGAACCCAAGGCCAAGGGTGTCCCAACAGAAGGCCCGAGGGAGCTGGACCTAGGTGGATCACTGGTGGGGACGGCCAGAGAACGGGACAGAAAGAGAGCTCAGGGCCACGCTCCGGACTTGTTTGGGGGTTGGCTGGATCCAGGACCTGGTGGATGCAGCACGGCTCGGGTGGTCACTAGCAGCTGGAGTGACCAGTACAACATCTGCAGTAAGTAAACACCCTTAACTGCACAACCCGACTCTGTCTTCATTGCCGTCTGCACTGCACCACCACAACCCCCATCCTCTGCACCTGTCCTCCCTGAGGCTATACCCCACCCGTTGGGGGTTATACCATCACAAGCTGCACCTACACCATCAGCCTCAGCGGACCCTGCTGCAGCGGCGGCCATAGTGACCGCAACACAACGGGTGGCGTAGTCGACATTAAGAACTTAATAACATCTGTAGGACTGCCACATAACACTGAGCTTGACGCCCTGGGCACGGGGCCGGGTCACAGCCGCTCGGAGACTACAACCCCCCATCTGATCCGGTGCCGGGTATTCCCCTCAAAAAGGAATATGTCCCAGGGGGCGCGTCAACTTTGGCGTAGTCGGCAGGATTACGTGCCCGCAACACCCGGGTACTGCGTGCCTGAAGAAAAGTGCAAGTTTACCTCAGAAAGAAGTCTCCCGCCGGTTCCGGAGGGTCCACGCCATCGGACTCCATCACCAGTCGTTTCCCGCCGATTGTCCGCCATTTCCAACTTGTTCCCGCCATCTGCAGAGTTTCCCGCCACTGGGCGACGCTTCCCGCCAAAACCGCAGATTTCCCGCCTTGGAAGAGCAGCGGACGCCATTATGGGCGTGCCAAAGGAGGGCAAGAGGCCACCTCCCATAGAGGGCCGGGACAGAAAATGGCGCCAAAAGTGGAAACCGCCCCCACCAACAGAGACTGTGATGCTGGAGGTGTCTGTCAGCGTGAAAGAACTACCCCTGGAGCTGACAGTCACCGAGTTGCCCCGGGACCGCCCTCGAAGTGGGAGGAGACGAAAGAAAAGAACAAAGATGGGTGCCGCCTGGAGCAGTCTGGAGCGAGCGCACCCGGAGGCAAGAAGTCTAACGAGGAGTAGCGGAGAAGTTTACCCGGATATGGAGAGAAAGCAGAACAGCACCGGCCCGCTGGCCAGGAGTCTGCTAAAGACCGAGGAAGGAGAGCAGAGCAGCACCGGCCCGCTGGCCAGGAGCCTGCTGGAAGAAGAGCAGAGCAGCACCGGCCCGCTGGCCAGGAGCCTGCTGGAAGAAGAGCAGAGCAGCACCGACCCGTTGGTCAGGAGCCTGCTAGACACCACGACCCCACTAGGCCTAGTGGAGGTCCTTGCACAGCTCCCCCGAGACCGGGAGTGTGCACAGACTGCCCTGGAGGGCCTCGCACGGAGGATGGCCCGGGTACAGCGCGAGATATTGGCGGAGTGGAGCCGGGAGATGGCCCAGCAAGCTGAAACCAAGACGCAAGCTGAAACCAAGACCCGGAGCACGCCAGCCGAGATGAGGAAGGAGACCGCCTCTGAGGATGGCGCGGGAGGACCCAAGGCCGGAGACGGCGCCGAGAAGGGAGCCGAACGCATGGAGGCAGGTAAAGGGGACGCCTATACCCCAAGCCGAGAAACCGCCCACCTGCCCCAGCTCCCCGTCGCAGAGCCCGAAAGCCCCCCTGCTGTGCCCGTAGCCGCCATGTCACCGCTATGGACTAGGCCCCGACCGGAAGCCGCCGCAGCGACCCCTGTGACGTCACGCGCCTCGACCCGGAGCGTGACAAAGCAGGAAATACCACCAGCCTGGTCGCAAGGCCTAGTACCCCCGGGCGCCGCAATACCAACAGCGCCCCCTACCTCCGCGGAGCCCCCGGCCTGGTCGCAGGGCCAAGTAGCCCAGGGCGCCGCCGTCCTTACGGTGCCCTTCACCTTCCAGATACCCCAGGTCTGGCCGCAAGGCCCGGGCAACCCGGGCGCCACCACCACCGCGCCCATAAAACCTAAAGTGCCGCATCTGGGAGAAGATCTGTTTGCCCAGCATACGTGCCCGAACGGGTCTGAAGCCAAAGGTAACCATAAAGAAAGAGCAGGAGGACGCCGTCGTTAAGTACAGCGAAGCAGAAGCTGTATATAGTTGCCCGTCGGGGCACCGTGAACTGAAACTGAAACTGTTACTGTTGCTAATGTAGTCCCCGTTGGGACCAGCATGTGTGAACTGTTACCCGTATTTCCCTAAATCCCACTGACCGAGGACTGAGAACGGTCATTCCTCCCCAATACCTGGCCGAGGACTGAGAGCGGCCAACTTCCCCTGTATATAGTTGCGCTTCCTAAAGCGCCCCCTACCGGTTTTATAGGAAAACCAGTTTTTCTAAGAGACTGTCGTACTTTTCCCGGACACACGTTGCACAGTGTCCGGAGGAGGAACCTGAAACAAGAAACGACTACGAGAATGTTTATATGAAAAGTTTTATATGATGTTTTATATGTTTATGTTTATAAAAAAAAAAAAAAAATGTATGTTTGGTGTTTTTGTCTTTACAGCCCGAGGACGTGCTGTGATTTACCAGGGGGGAATGTAGCACCCTGAGGATTCGGCTGCTACAGGGGTATTGCACCTCAACCCAGAGGTGTGATATTCCACTCCCGGGTAAGGATGGAGTGTGGAACTGAGCTCGGTAGGCTGCATGCACTACACACATCCCATTTCCGAGGAACAGGCCGACGGTACTCCCACTTAGAAATGTGCAGGTACGACCGAGTCTGTTCCTGGCTGGAGTGGGAGGGGGGTGGTACATCCCATGTAGTGTAGGGGCAGATAGGGGGAGCAGCCTGGGTAAAGATAGGAGCTCATTGGGTGCTGGTCACCTGAGCTCACACATAGAGGGTGTATATAAGGTGGGCACCAACTAAGATCAGGGTCAGATGCAGAGAACAAGTCAGATGCAGAGAACAAGACAGCTGCAGAGGAGCAGACAGCAAGACAGCTGCAGAGGAGCAGACAGCAAGCAGAGAGGAAGTCAGCCTGCAGCAAGAGAGAGACCCTGAGTGAGAGAGAGAGGAGAAAAGAGAGAGACCCAGAGCACAGAAGAGAGGACCCAAGAACCCAAATTAAAGCACCGGGTGAGGAGTCGGCACAGGGTACCGGAACCCAAGCTGGTGGGGGCAGAAAACACACCCTAGCCAGAGACCGGAGACCGTGGGCAGCGTCTGCCACGGTCACCCATCACATCCACCCCGAAGGCACACCACATGAAGGGTCAGGGAACCCAAGGCCAAGGGTGTCCCAACAGAAGGCCCGAGGGAGCTGGACCTAGGTGGATCACTGGTGGGGACGGCCAGAGAACGGGACAGAAAGAGAGCTCAGGGCCACGCTCCGGACTTGTTTGGGGGTTGGCTGGATCCAGGACCTGGTGGACGCAGCACGGCTCGGGTGGTCACTAGCAGCTGGAGTGACCAGTACAACATCTGCAGTAAGTAAACACCCTTAACTGCACAACCCGACTCTGTCTTCATTGCCGTCTGCACTGCACCACCACAACCCCCATCCTCTGCACCTGTCCTCCCTGAGGCTATACCCCACCCGTTGGGGGTTA
This sequence comes from Phyllobates terribilis, assembly GCF_046119375.1. NCBI lineage: Eukaryota > Metazoa > Chordata > Amphibia > Anura > Dendrobatidae > Phyllobates > Phyllobates terribilis. The sequence continues at coordinate 94,417,838 of NW_027362761.1, read as the reverse complement.
TACCATCACAAGCTGCACCTACACCATCAGCCTCAGCGGACCCTGCTGCAGCGGCGGCCATAGTGACCGCAACACAACGGGTGGCGTAGTCGACATTAAGAACTTAATAACATCTGTAGGACTGCCACATAACACTGAGCTTGACGCCCTGGGCACGGGGCCGGGTCACAGCCGCTCGGAGACTACAACCCCCCATCTGATCCGGTGCCGGGTATTCCCCTCAAAAAGGAATATGTCCCAGGGGGCGCGTCACAAACAATGAGAAAGGGGCAACTTTTTTGAGAAAAAGCACAAAGGTAAATGAGAGAGTCCTCAAAGCTAGCTACCTTGTTGCTGAACTCATAGCTAAATCAAAAAAGTCCCACACTGTGGCAGAAACATTAATACTACCAGCTTGTAAAGCTATTGTAAATGAGATGCTTTGCCCTGAAGCAGCTAAAGAGATAGCTAAAGTGCCTCTCTCTAATAACACAATTGCCAGACGGATTGATGACTTGTCTGCGGACATTGAAACAGTTGTTTTGGAAAAGGTGCGCATCAGTAAGAAATTTGCCTTGCAACTTGATGAGTCGACGGATATCAGTGGACATTGTCAGTTGTTGGCCAATGTGCGTTTTGAGGATGGTGAAGCCATTAGAGAAAACTTCCTATTTTGCAAGGCACTGACAGAAAAATCAACAGGAGAGGCAATATTCCAAGTCACATCGGAATATCTTGATAAAAGTGGACTTACATGGGAAAACTGCACAGGTGTCTGCACTGATGGAGCCGCAGCCATGGTCGGGCGCATCAAAGGCTTTGTAAGTAGGGTTAAAGAAAGAAACCCAGATGTTCTTGCTACCCACTGTTTCTTGCACCATGAGGCCCTCGTTGCAAAGACCTTACCAGCAGATCTAGCTCCTGTGTTGGATGGTGTTGTGCGCATAGTGAACTTTGTGAAGACGCGACCTTTGAGATGTCGCTTATTTGCGTCTTTGTGTACAGAAATGGGAGCGGAACATAAAATCTTATTGCTCCACACGGAGGTCAGGTGGCTGTCACGTGGCAAAGTGCTGGCCTGTGTGTATGAGTTGCGAGAGGAACTTAAAATATTTCTTACAAACAAGAGGTCGGATTATTCAAAGCTGCTTGCAAGTGATGAGTGGTGTGCAAAGCTGGCATACCTGGCTGATATATTTCAATATCTGAATGAACTAAACACACGGATGCAAGGTCGAAATGAAAACCTGCTTACAAGCACTGATAAAATGAATGGATTCCGTTTAAAGGTGCAGCTCTGGCAACAACATGTGCAGGGTGGCAACCTTCAGATGTTCCCACTCACCGAGAAACTGCATGATGACAATACTGCTGCAATGTGCGAAGCGATTGGCAGACATTTGAAAACTCTTGAGGAGAAGTTATCGTTCTATTTCTCTTCAGCCTTCACAGAATGCCTTGACTGGGTTAGGGACCCATACATCTCATTATCCGTTGCTGGAAAGGACATGACTTTAAAGGAGCAAGAGGAACTCGTTGAACTGAAGCAAGATCGCGGTTTAAAGCTAAAGTTTGCTGATCTTCCTTTGGACAGTTTTTGGTTATCTGTTGCAAAGGAGTTCCCCATTCTGGCCAACAAAGCTATTTTGACATTGCTCCCATTTTCAACCACATATCTATGTGAGCATTGCTTCTCAAGCTTGACTGCGATAAAAACTAAAAACAGGGAGAAACTGAGAACTGTTGAGGAAGAGCTTTGTGTGTGTCTTTCCACCATTCCTGCCAGGATATCCCTTTTGTGTTTATCGAAACAGGCCCAGGTTTCACACTGAGTGAGTAAAATAAATTTAGAATCTATATTATTAACTATATGTATAATATGACTGTTTCTGTTTTAGTGTCATTTTGTGCTATTTTGGTTGGTGGTGTGCCCCAGGATTTTCTAAGTATAAAAAGTGTGCCGCGGCTCAAAAAAGGTTGAAAATCACTGGTATAGAGGCATGTGAAATATTACGATTAGCACTGGAAAGAGAAGAGATGTCGGTTAAATGTTCTGAGATACGGACCTTAAGTTTTCTAGTTGTACAGCCGACATACATAAGATCACATATTTTGCACAAAATTATATAGACTACATTGGTACTATTACGATTTATATAGTCTTTAATATTAAAAGTTTGTGTGTGATTGTGATTTTGAAATCACTTAGTAGCTGATGTGTGTCTGCAAGCACGGCATCTGTTCTGGCTGCAGATGTAAAAGCCAGAACAGTTTAACCAGGTTTTACATTTTTTATCAGAAGGGAAAAGAGATGGTGATACAATATTACCTATAGTGGTACCTCTTCTGGCTACAATAGAACAATTAGACTGCAAGATTTTGGACAAAGCTGCATCCTCATATAAAATAGATATATGTTTAAAAATATTGATTTGATAGCATTAAACTGAGGACTAAATTGCAGCGACAGGACCAATATATTAGATTTATTTTCAGAATTCTGAGTAAAATATTGTTCAGGATCCTGATGTCTCTTATTCTCAATTATACGCTTGGCTCTATTTAATGTCCACTTTGGATAACCCCTTTTAGACAATTTGGACCATGAATGTGTGAGTTCAGAGGATAAATTATTGTCATCATTGCAGTTTCTTGCGATTCGTGTGAACTCACCCACAGGTATCGCTTTGATTGTATGGGATGGGTGACTACTATTTGCATGTAAAATGGTGTTCCCAGATTGGGGTTTACAATGTGTACTAGTCAATATGTGCTGATCTGTCATCCCCTGCAAATTGATTTCAAGGAACGAAATGGTAGAAATTTCAGATTTATATGTAAATGTCAGATTGCAATGATTAACATCAAGATACTGTGCAAAGTCTGGTATGGCAGACACATTGCCCGACCACACAAACAGTAGATCGTCGATGTATCTTCCATACCAGACCAGTTGCTCCACAAATGTGTTGTCAGCACTGTAGAGATAACACTCCTCCCAATAAGCCATGACTAGATTAGTCAATGAGTGGGCGTGTTTTGCCCCCATTGACACTCCTCTAGATTGAATGTATTACTGGCCATCAAAAGAGAAATAGTTACATGTCATGAGGAAATTAATAGAGATGAGCGTTGTTCTACTCGAACTGTTCGCCAATCTCAAATTCGAGCTGTTTTGGGCGGTGTTCGAGCCGGTCGGCGAACACGAACAATTTGAGAAAAATTCGGCTGTTCGAGGTTATGTTCGATAACTGTTCGTGCACCAAAATCATAACTGGATTTTTTCTCAGTAATGATGAAAATTAATGTTAATACGCAGTTTGAGTGTACAGCGGGGCGGGAGGAGGGGCAGGGGATGGATCTCTGCAGGAACAATGAAGATCTCCATTTTTTTTTCTCTTTCCCGCATTTGCAGTGGGGAGGTGCAATCTGTCAGCCTATCAGCAGCGCACACACGGAGCGAAGTGCTTTTTTTCACACAAGCAAGGGCATGTGTGATTGGCAGTGTATGTCACATGTCCTTGCCCTATAAGACCAAGCCATTTTCCCCGTCGCCACCATTTTCTCACTGCTGCAGCTGCGTGTTAGACGGCACCGCTGTTGCTGTGTGCGCTATACCTTGTTAATTTCAAGCCAATTTTCGCACAAATATACAGATAGCTTGGGAGTAGGGAATAGTTGTGATTGCAGTCCTTTTAAGGACTAGGTTACAGCATTTCCTACGACTTTTATCAGGCAGGTCTGTGCTCTTAAATAGATAGATTGTGGGAGTAAAGACTAATTGTAATTGGAGTCCTTTTCAGGACTAGGTTACATCAGTTCCTATCAGTTTTTGCCAGGCAGGTCTGTGCCAGTGCTGTGCAAGTTTTTTTCACAGCATTTGGCTGAATCTAGCAAAGCTAATCCTTTTTGGCCTATTGCAGAGTGTGTTAGTCAGTGGAGTAGCCTATCTGTGTTGCAAGATATACCACCTGTGTATAGAATACCAATTTTTTTACTGCACCTAGTGAAGTAAAATCTTTTGGGCATAGCATAATTCTATTAGTCCATCTATACTGACCTCCATCAGGTTGCAAACTGAATATAATTTTTTTCTGCATCTAGCTCTGAAAAAATATTTGGGCTTCTAGCAGTGTGTGGGACTTGGTCTATTAGTCCATCTATACTGACCTCCATCAGGTTGCAAATTAAAAATAATTTTTTTCTTCATTTAGCTCTGAAAAAATATTTGGGCTTCTAGCAGTGTGTGGGACTTGTTCTATTAGTCCTTCTATACTGACCTCCAGCAGGTTGCAAATTGAATATAATTTTTTTCTGCATCTAGCTCTGAAAAAATATTTGGGCTTCTAGCGGTGTGTGGGACTTGGTCTATTAGTCCATCTATACTGACCTCCATCAGGTTGCAAATTAAAAATAATTTTTTTCTGCATCTAGCTCTGAAAAAATATTTGGGCTACTAGCAGTGTGTGGGACTTGGTCTATTAGTCCATCTATACTGACCTCCATCAGGTTGGAAATTAAAAATAATTTTTTTCTTCATTTATCTCTGAAAAAATATTTGGGCTTCTAGCAGCGTGTGGGACTTGTTCTATTAGTCCATCTATTCTGACCTCCATCAGGTTGCAAATTAAAAATAATTTTTTTCTGCATCTAGCTCTGAAAAAATATTTGGGCTTCTAGCAGTGTGTGGGACTTGGTCTATTAGTCCATCTATACTGACCTCCATCAGGTTGCAAATTAAAAATAATTTTTTTCTGCATCTAGCTCTGAAAAAATATTTGGGCTTCTAGCAGTGTGTGGGACTTGGTCTATTAGTCCATCTATACTGACCTCCATCAGGTTGCAAATTGAATAAAAAAAATTTCTGCATCTAGCTCTGAAAAAATATTTGGGCTTCTAGCGGTGTGTGGGACTTGGTCTATTAGTCCATCTATACTGACCTCCATCAGGTTGCAAATTAAAAATAATTTTTTTCTGCATCTAACCCAGCCAATAGTTTTGGCCTAATACCACAGTTTGGCCACTCAGCTCTGCTCGGTTACCATCCATTGTTTTTTTGTGCAAACAACTCCAGAGTTGTGAATTAGTTAACCACCAAAATGAGTGGAAAAAGGCCTGCTGCTGGTGGAAAGGGGAATAGGCGTGTTGGGAAGGGGAAAAAAGGTTGTGTCCGTGGGGTAGGTGCAGAAGAAAGACCATCTTCCAGCCAAACTAAAATGTCTACTTCTTTTAGCGGACAATGTGATAAGATCCCTTTCTTACGGCCACGCCAATCGCTACAAATTCCAGATGAGGCACAAAAACAGCAGGTGCTTCAACGGATATCAAGTGCTCCTTTAAGTGGGCTCTCCTCCACATCAACTTCAACATCACAAATACTCCAGTCCTCAAAGGTGTCACCCAAATCGCACTTGCTTCCTCACAGCTCCCAAATCTTAAGCTGCCCGTCTGAGTATGAGGTAGAACAGATGGTTGAGTCTGCAGAGCTGTTTACTCATACTATAGCCTGGGAATCAGAGGTCGACTCCAGCGCTTCTGTGAATCCAGACGAGGAAATGATCTGCACTGATGCCCAGAATCTTTATGAGTCGGATCCAGGACCAGACGCAGAAGGTTCTGACCATAATGTAGACCCTCATTCCAAAACTGTAACTCCTGTTGGTGGAGACAATGAGGAAGATGATGATGAGACTCAAATACCTGATTGGAGCGACAACTTTAGTTTTTTGCCAGGGCAGGAACAGGTTGGCTCTGAGGACGACGGGTGTGATAACGCACAGGGTGATGATGATGAGGTTGGAGATCCCACTTACTGTCAACCCACAGTCAGCCAAGAGATGAGGTCAGCAGAGGAGGTGGAGGAAGATGCTAGTGACGACGAGGTCAGGTTGCGCCTTCCTGGACAGAGACGTAGTACTGGAAGCACGTCAACAACTGCATCCTCAAACACAACTCTGCCTCTCACCACAAGTCGTGGTGGCTCTTCAGGTCGCATGGGTGCTAAGCCTTGCATAGCCTGGGCATTTTTTCAGATCGATAAAGATGACCCAACTCGTGTTATCTGTAACATTTGTCAGCAAAAGCTAAGTAGAGGCCAAAAAATACATAGTTTGAGTACTTCATGCATGAACCGGCACATGGACATGAAGCATAAGTTGCAGTGGGAAGCTCAGTGTGCTACAATGCGGTCTAGCCGGCCGGGCCAACCACCGTCTGCCATATCTTGTGCATCCGCGGCCTCTTCATCCTCTGTGACTGGGGGGACAGCAGTCACACCTGTTTTGGGGCGCAGACCTGCCACCTCTTTACCCGCAACAGCCAGCGTGATTGGCAGGTCATCATTTTCTTTGGAGGTGGTAACACCAGCTGGTCTTGAGCGCTATCCGACATCGATAGCACCACCTTTGGATCAAGGCAACCTAACATGTCCGCCTGCATCTTCCTCACAGACCGGCAGTTTGCCGGGGACACCCTTATCAACCCCGTCTAAGCACAATAGCCAGCCCTCGGTCCCTCAGATGTGGACAAGTAAAAGACCATTTCCTCCTAGCCATGAGAAAGCTAAGAGGTTGAATTTCACCATCTGCAAGCTCTTGGCTACAGAAATGCTGCCTTTCCGCCTGGTGGACACAGAGGATTTTCGAGACCTTATGTCCGTCGCAGTGCCCCAGTACCAGATGCCCAGTCGGCACTACTTCTCAAAGAAAGGTGTGCCTGCGCTCCACCAGCATGTCGCACACAACATCACCGCTTCTTTGAGAAACTCTGTGTGTGACAGGGTGCATTTCACCACAGACACTTGGACGAGTAGGCATGGACAGGGGCGTTACATGTCGCTGACTGGGCACTGGGTAACTATGGTGACAGCAGGACAAGGGGCTGCTGTCCAAGTCTTGCCGTCCCCACGAGTTGTGCGTCAATCATCTTTATGTCATTTTTCCTCCACTGCTTCTGCCTCCTCAACCTCCTCTCGGTCCTCCACCTGCACCCAAAGCCTGTCTGGTCATGCCACAAGCTTTCTAACTGCGCAGAAGGGATCCTGCACACCTCCTTACTATGCTGGCAGTAGGGCTCAACGTCATCAGGCGGTTTTTACATTGAAATGTCTGGGAAATGTGAGTCACACAGCTGAGGAGTTGTGGTCAGCTCTGGAGAACCAATTTCATGAATGGTTGTCTCCACTGGACCTGAAACCAGGGAAGGCCGTGTGCGACAATGCTGCAAACCTGGGTGCGGCCCTTCGCCGGGGCAATGTCACACACGTGCCTTGTATGGCTCACGTGTTGAACCTGGTTGTCCAGCAATTTTTAGCCCACTATCCCAGACTAGATGGCCTTCTGCAGAGGGCACGGTCGCTGTGTGCTCACTTCCGCCGTTCGCATCCCGCAGCTCAGCGACTTACATCTCTACAGAAGTCGTTGGGCCTGCCACTTCACCGGCTAAAATGCGATGTGCCTACCCGGTGGAATTCAACTCTGCACATGTTGCAGCGACTGTGGCAGCACCGACAAGCCCTGGTGCAATACGTTCTGATGTATAGCCTGGGCCAACGAGATTCAGAGGTGGGGCAAATCACGCTGGAGGAGTGGTCTCAGATCAGGGACCTATGCACCCTTCTGCACAGTTTTGAAATGGCGACGAAGATGTTTAGTGTTGACGATGCCATTATCAGCATGACTATTCCGGTGATTTACATGCTGGAGCACATGTTAAACAGAATTCGGAGTCAGGTGGTGGCACAAGAGGAGGTGGAGGAAGTAGAGGAGGAGGAGTTGTATGCGGAAGGGCTAACATCTGCAAGGTCCAGACGGTCGGCAGCACCAGGGCGGCAGGCATGTGAGGGTCGGGGAGATGATTTTACCAGGGCGCATGGTAGCAGCCAAACTAGTGAGGAAGGTGCAGGAGCCCAGGAAGAAGTGGAGGACGAACTGATGGAAGACTCATCAGATGAGGGAGACCTTGATCACATTTCTGTTGTGCGAGGTTGGGGGGAGAGGACAGAGGAAGGAAGCATGATTGTTACCTCGCCACCAACACAACAGGGACTTGGTGCTCCTGGATGCGCAACACACATGAGTGGCTTCTTGCTGCACTACCTGCAACATGACCCTCGAATTGTGAGAATTAGAAATAATCCTGACTTCTGGGTTGCCACACTGTTAGATCCCCGGTACAAAAGTAAATTTGCAGAAATTATTCCTGCCATAGAAAGGGATGCACGCATGCAGGAGTATCAGCAGAGACTGTTGCAGAATCTTACATGTGCTTTTCCACAAAATACCAGTGGTGCACGTAGTGAATCTCACAGTTCCAACTTGCCAACCGTGGTCTGTATGGAATTGTTCAATAAAGGGCCCAAAATTAAGATAACATAGATGGGAGAGGTCTCTATGAATAGGAATTCCTAAGTATTTGATACCCTGTGAGGGCCAGGCAAAGGGAAAGTTGGACTGGATGGAATCCTATATGGATTTAGGGAGGGAGACATCGAGGGCCTCAGACTTCGCTGCATTGATTTTAAAATTTTACCATGTAACAAAGTGATCTATTTCAGCCATAACAGCAGGGATGGATATATGTGATTGAGTGATATATACTAGGACATCATCAGCAAATAGAGAGCACTTGTACTCGGTGCCTCCCACCTCAATCCACCTAATATTGGGGTTATGGCGAATTGATGAGAGCAGGTGCTCCGTCACTAGGATGTATAAGAGAGGGGACAGAGGACATCCCTGCCTTGTCCCATTGGTGATTGTGAAAGGTGATGAAAATGTTCTGACGCACCCCCTGGGCCTTGGGACACCCGGAGCCGGACCCTTTTTGGTGGATGCTGGTGGTTGTAGTCTTCGTGGCGGCGATCCGGTTCCGTGGCTCAGGGCGGTCAAACCAGTGGCGGAACTATTTATGTGGTTTTGATGTTTAAATGTCCGACTACGCCACCCGTGGATTGCGGTCAGAGTGAACCGCCGCTACAGGGCAGACCGCTAAGGCTGGTGTTGTGGGTGCAGCAGAGCGTAGCATAACTCCCCACGGGAGGAGTATAGCCTCAGGGCAGTGTATGCGGAGGATGGGGGTGATGGTGCAGGGCAGCAGCAGTAACGACACGGAGTCAGTGATGCAGTTCAGGGCCTTTACTCACAGTTCTTATTATCCAGACCACGTCTGCAGGTAACGGCTGCCCACGTCGTACTGTGCTCACCAGGTGAGGGGCTCAGACAAGTCCCAGATAACTTTGGAGCGCTTCACAGGACCCCCTTTGTGTGTCCTTTGTCTGGCCTTTCTTACCAACACTTCTGTCCGGCTGCCTCGGGCCTCCTCTTGGTAAACTTGGCGCCAGTTTCCCTGACCCTATGTGGTGCCTTCCTAGCGGGTGGAGCAAGGGGCTGCGCCACATAAAATGTCAGAGCCTCCGGTTTCTAGCTGAGGGTCGTTTCCTGCCTCCACTAGTTCGGGGACCGGTCTCCCCCTTTGGCCTGACCCCTCCACGCAGGTGGATTCGGGCGTGCGGTGGCGACTCGCCCGTCCGCACCCCTGGGATCCCTTCATTCCTCGTTCCTGGAGCCTTCTCCGCTCCTCTTACTTCCTTCTCCCTCTTGCAGGCCTGGGCCTCTGTTACTAGGCCCGCCTCCGGAGCAGAGCTCATGCAGAGCCCCTGCTCCCTGCCACTTCTGCTCAGACTTCTCTGCACTGAACTAAGATGGTGCCCACCTTTTATACTCCCTTCTCAATGCACCCAGGAACTGCTTCCTCCCTGCTCCTGCACTGCAGGGTTCCCCTTCCTCAGTGTTCCCTCCCCCCACTCCAGCCAGGGACAGGGACTGTCGTGCCCATCTCAGGGGCATATTGGTCGCCCTGCCCCACGGCAATGTGGTGTAATGCATGCAGGTGTCGGGTCCTGATCCACACTCCATCCTTATCTGAGAGTGAGATATCACACCTCTGGGTGAGGTGCAATACGTCTGTAGCAACCGAGCCCTCGGTGCTACAGTTCCATTTATCTTCAGCCTAGGTGACGTATTGTGATACAGGGCCGTGATTTTGGCTATAAAAGGGTCCCCTAGACCCCTACCCCAAGCTTTTTAAGAGAATCATATATGGCGTGCCAGGAGACTCTATGGAATGCTTTCTCAGCATCCAACGAGAGTATCTAATTACAAATTTTTAACTGCATCTAGCCCAGGAAATACTTTGTGCCTAGTAGCAGTGTCTGCTAGTCAGCGGATTATCCCGGCTGTTAAGCAAGCTACACCACCTGTAGTTTGGACACTTAATTTTTTCAAAGGAAATGCTTCGGGACCACGGGATACTTAGTGAAGAGCATCAGGAGGCACCCCAAGGCATAGGGGCTGGGACTGGCACTAGGATGCCTTGCGGTGGACAGCCGAGCTCGATCCTTATAAAAGCTTTTTAACTGCAGCAGCTTTAGTGGACGCTACTGGAGCTGGAATTACGCGGCTGCTGGCATGAGACTTGCCCTCCAATAGATCCTTGTAAATGGATTTAAAGTGTATTCATTCAAATTAGAGGGACAATTTAAATTAAAAAGCTTAGAGCTGCCTCCACCACAGGGGGGCTCTCTCGACCCACCAGCGGACAGGCACCAGTATTGGGAGAGGGGGGCTGGCCGTCAGGGTTCACCGCGGCTCTGGCACAAACCCGGCGACACGGAGGTGGCACGGGCAGGAGCGGACTGGCCGTCTCGGCTTCTCACTTTTTGGATTTTAGAAGGGCATGACATGCCTATATCTGTGTCTCCCCCTCCTTTTACTCCTCCACCTCTTTTCTTTTCGCATGACTATATGTACTTGTCACTTTTCCATGTGTTAGTTGTGTCTTCTGAGCAGTTTGTCAGCTTTTGGACACCTTTGAAGGTGTTTTCTATGTGTTTCTATGTGTTTTTGTTTGCCTGCCATTGGTTTTAACGGTGTTCGAAGGTGTTCGACGAACAGTTCGACGAACAGTTCGGCGAACACACGGGTGTTCGACGAACCGAACCGAACTCGAACACTACGGGGGTGGCTCAACACTAGAAATTAACTACCTGAACGATAAATATGCATAAATCCTCGGTGTAATCACTACATTTTTTCAAGTGGTAAGAAAGGGCTTCCACTGCAACCTCAGGTGGAATGGAAGTGTATAGTGCTACTGCATCACATGCAATCCATGAGAAATCTTCTCTCCAAACTACATCTGAAAGTTGTTCTAAGACATCACCTGTATCTTTAAGAAACCCACCGTTCTTTGCAATAATGGCTGCAATAGGGAGTCAACCCACTCAATCGTTCTGATACTGACCCAATGCCCGACATAATGGGCCTCATAAGGGGTGGGTTAACTCCCTTATGCACCTTGGGCAATGCGTGCATAATTGGAGTGACTGAAAACTTCACCAAGAGATAATCTCTTTGACTATTAGACAATACACCTAATGCATAACCATCATTCACAATTTCACTCATAAGATTTTTAATATCTGAAACTGGGTCACACATTAATTTGCGGTATGTGGATGAATCCTCCAATAAAGAAATAATCTGTGATCTGTATGTATCAGTGTCTAGTACAACTACTAGACCACCCTTGTCTGCCATATGTATTACAATATGTGACATGTTACTTAATTCTTGTAATGCTTTATGAAGATGTGAAGATGATAACTTATGCTGGAAACCACGTCACTTGACATCCTGTGTGAGAGATTTAAGTTCTCTTTCCATTGTTTCCTAGAAGCGTTCCATACAGTCCACTCTTGTTTGCAGAGGATAGAAAAAAGGGTTTTTGGTTTTGAATGAAGTAGACATAGATGTTAAGGTAGGAGCTGATTTTGATAAGCCGTGAAGATCTTGAAAATGTAAATAGACTTCTGTTCTTTAAAATTCAAGCGTCTATATTCATTAACAATTGGTAAAGAAAATTCAGAATGATCACTCTCTTCCACCAAAAAATGCTTTTTGATGGTAAGATTCCATATGAATCTATTAAGATCCAGAAGAGTGGAAAAAAGGTTAAAGCTGCGATCCGGTACAAAGTTCAAGCCAAGTGATAGAACTTCATCTTGTTCCTGAGTTAAAACTTGTTTTGACAAGTTTAGAATATTGGATATATGTGGTGTTAGAAATACCTCTTGCGTCGAGTTGTCAGGCCTGTGGGGTTTTCTGTGTTTACGTCTACTACTCCTTTTCCATTTTTTGTCTGTTTATAATTTTTGTAATTTTTTGGTTTTCGATAATATGTGAGATTCTTCCAAGTTTCTGTATCTGTCACATTACTGTCTACCGATTCTTGATCAGAGGAACTAAAACTGACGTGGAGTTCGGATGGCATGTTGGATTGATTATTTATTTTTTTAAGAATGGACTTTGATGATGGGGAAGGGCGTGCCCATCTACCCCAATCATACACATGCTGCTGAGAGTAATCCATATGATCCCTTTGGAATTTGGATTTTTTCCATATCAAAATTGTGTTTTCCAATCGGGAAACCGCTTGTTGTATACGGTCATTATGGTCCTGGTAATCAGAATTGACTTTATATTGCTCTAATTTATTATGTGTTGCTTCAATCTCTGTTTGCAATTCAGTGAGTTTTAACTCTTCCTTTTAATGATGAGCCTCATCAAATTCAAGGAGCAGTAGGTAAGTAACTGATTCCAGTTCAAAATAATTTCCTCAGAGTATATGGTTGTAGGGATCTTTTTAATTCTGAGACCTCTAGGGATCATGTTCTTATGTACATAATTCAAAAAAGTCGTATATCTCATTCCTCGCCTTCAATCACCCTCCTTTTCTTCTTGCCCTGACAGCACAGTACAGTCGAGGGTCAGGAAGCTGCTCGGACCCCAAACAACTTTAAGCTGAGATGCAGTCTGCTTTATATACCCATGTTGAGTTTATCAGGTTTGTGTACCCCTGTGTGGAGATCAATATCTGCACCAAAAAAATATTTTCACTAAAGTATAACTATTGTAAAGGAAACCAAATCCTCTTCCACTGCAGCCCACTCAGCAGGAGTGTTCATATTTCCCTAAATTAAGGCCTAATACCACCAAAGTGTCATCAATTTCACTACAGTATAAGTAGAATAATGGGGATCAACGCCTCTTCCACAACAGCCAGCCCAATAGATGGAGACCCAATCAGGATTCCCCACATTTCCAAAAATTAGGGCCTAAAACCTGCAGCAGCAAGAGCAAGCACAAAAGTCATATCACAGACTGCAATTGTGCAAGATCAATGCAGCACAGAAGAAACTACATCGCCTACTCTGTACAGTCTGCAATTGGGGTGCAAAAGTCCTTTGAGATCCATGACTTGTTCATCTTGATGAAAGTTAGGCGGTCAACACTTTCATGGGACAGCCGGGTGCCCTTATCCATCAGGACACCACCAGCAGCACTGAACACATGTTTTGAGAGACCGCTGGATGCCGGGCATGATAAAACCTCCAAGGCATGACAGGCGAGCTCAGGCCATTCATCCATTTTTGAAGACCAAAATGAAAAAGGGTCAAAATCCTCACTGATGGTATGTGTATTGAGCTCTAGATACTCCTCCATCATCCTCTCAAGTCGTTCTCCACGTGCCAGACTTGTACTCTGTTGTGCTGGTACACGAACTAGTCTAAAAAATGTGTGAAAGGACTCACAGAAATTGCTTCTGCCACTTACGCTGCTGCTAATGTTTTGGCGTTGACGAACTGACGTGCTGGAGGTTGAAAGACTACAGCTGCAATTCACACTGTGTACCTCACTCCTATCTTGGGGAAAAGCTCTATTAAGGTTGCTTAAAAGCTCGTTTCGATGCTCATAAGCAGGTCCCTTTCCAGAGCGGAAAGCATCTGGCAAAATTTGCTCTTATAACATGGATCTAACAGAGTGGCAACCCAGCAGTCAGTATTATTTTGAATCCTAACAAAAGGGGGATCATGTTGCAGCAAGAAGGCACTCATATGTCGGGCTCTTCCAGGAGGTCCAAAGCCAGAATCTATTGTTGGCTGCGTAACACTGATGCATGTTTCCTCCGACCCCTTCTGCCAACCACGTTCAACAAAGAGGGGATGATTATCCTCTTCATCTTCTGACTTTTGCTCGCCCATCACCTCTATCTCCTCCATTTCTTCCTCGGCTCTTGCACCTTCACTAACAGTATGTCTGTCTGCTTTCACCAAACCCCCTCGATCGCAGGAAGCCACCGTCACTTGGTATACACCTGTGTGACGACAGTCTGGAACTTTGAGACATTCTTATCCATTCTGCATCCTCCTGTTCTTCTGCGACAACCACCTCCTGTTGTACGCTATTCAAAGTCTTCTTCAGCATGTAGATGACCTTAAAATTGATGCTGATGACGGCATTGTCAGAATTAACTATTTTAGTAGCCATTTCAAAACTGTGCAGAAGGGTGCAGAGTTCCTTAATCTGTTCTCGCTCCGTAAACGTGATATGCCCCACGTCCATACTGCGTTGGCTTACGCCAGGGGTCTGAAACTCAGCTGGGCATATGGGCCACACACAGAAAAACATTTCAGTTGGGGGGCCGCATTATTTGCATAACAAAGTGACAGTTTTAGTGATACCATTTTATTTTCTATGCACCTTTTGAACTGGTCCTCATCTTGCAGACATGGTCTACCATCCAGGTTCCCCATATTGCAAACATGGTCTTCCATCCAGGTCCCCCCATATTGCAGACATGGTCCCCATATTGCAGACATGGTCTCCCATCCAGGTCCCGCATATTGCAGACATGGTCCCCCATATTGCATACATGGTCTCCCATCCAGGTCCCCCATATTGCAGACATGGTCCCCATATTGCAGACATGGTCCCCATATTGCAGACATAGTCTCCCATCCAGGTCCCCCATATTGCAGACATGGTCCCCATATTGCAGACATGGTCTCCCATCCAGGTCCCCCATATTGCAGACATGGTCCCCATATTGCATACATGGTTCCCCATCCTGGTCCTTATTTTGCTGACATGTCCCCCCCATACCACACACAGGGTCCATCCCCCCCCATACTGCGTACAGGTTCCGCCCCCCTCCCATACTGCGCACAGGGCCCGTCCCCCATACTGCGCACAGGGTCCCCCCCATACAGCTCACAGGGTCCCCGTCCCCCCATACTGCGCACAGGGTCCCCGTCCCCCTAAACTGCGCACAGGGTCCTCGTCCCCCCATACTACGCTCAGGGTTCCCGTCCCCCCATACTGCGCTCAGGGTCCCCGACCCCCATACAGCGCACAGGGTCCTAGTCCTCCCATACTGCGCTCAGGGTCCCTGTCCCCCCATACTGCGCTCAGCGTCCCCGTCCCCCCATACTGCGCTCAGGGTCCCCGTCCCCCCATACTGCGCTCAGGGTTCCCGTCCCCCCATACTGTGCTCAGGGTTCCCGTCCCCCCATACTGCGCTCAGGGTCTCCGTTCCCCCATACTGCACTTAGGGTCTCCGTCCCCCTATACTGTGCTCACGGTCCCCGTCCCCCATACTGCGCTCAGGGTCCCTGTCCTCCCATACTGCGAACAGTGCCCCCCCCTCCATAATGAGCACAGATCCCCTGTGCTGTATTTGACATGACAGAGAAAAAAAAAATTCTCACCTGCCCTCCGTTCCCTCGGTGTCCTTTCTGCACCTGTGGCCCGCAGGCACATAGACCCCATAACGATCTCGGCTCTCTCCAGCAGCAGCCGACATCAGCGCTATAGTGCAGTGTATTGCCGCGCAGCTGCTGGCCTCTGATAGGCCAGCGGCTGACACTTGTATTGATGTGCAGAGAGCCGCTCTCTGCGCGGCAATACGCTGCTGCTGGAGAGAGCCTCAATCGTTACAGGGTCTATGTGCCTGCGGGCACCTTGCAGATCAACCTGTTAACTGGCATGGAGAAAGACCTCTGTATCAATGCAAGTTGATGACGTGAGAGATGCAAACGGCAGAAGTGAGCACTCAGCTTCAGTACTTTCTGAAGCAGCTCACTCAGGCCGGGATAGTGATAGAGAAATCGCTGTACCACCAAGTTGAGGACGTGAGCCATGCAAGTCACGTCACGTGTGTGAGTTGGCCTCGGTGTAGGGCCGCCAACAGGTTTGCACCTTATTGCACACGGCCTTCCCTAGCTTCAGGTTCAGTGGAGACAGCCATTGCTGAAACTGAGCCTGGAGAGCTGTTCACAACTATTCAGCTGTATGACTTCGATCTCCAATGCATATTATTTGAAGACTGCCTGATTGCGGTGAGCCCTGGCTGCGCAGTACGGAGGTGGTGTGGATTCGCTCTGCACTGTTGGAACACGTGTCTCGTTAAATCATAGGTTGATTGCGCAGGTGGAGGCCCTAGAGGAGGTGGAGGATGCAGAAGCAGTAGAGGAAGTGTGAAATACAGAGGTTTGTTCTGCAAGCCTTGGAAATTCCAAGATTTGTGGAGCAGCCCCTTCCCCGCCTATCCCCACATCCACCAGAGTCACCCAGTGCTCAGTCAGTGAGATTTAATGTCCTTGGCCATGCTTACTCATCCAGGTGTCTGTGGTGAAATGCACTCTGGCAGATATAGATTTAGTCAAGGAACGGGTGATGTTGTCTGCGATATGTGGGGTAGCGCAGGCACAGCTTTCTTAGAAAAGTAATGGAGATTGGGCAACTGGAACTGGGGGATTGGGACGGCCATCAGCTTTTGGATACCATCTGTATTTACCAGGCAGAAAGGCAGCATTTCTGTGGCCAACAGATTTGAGAAGGTGGAGTTTAATCTTTTATGTGACCACAACTGTGGGACCAAGGGCTGGCTGCAGTTTTGAGAGACGGTGGAGTACAGTGAAACAGACAAACTGCTGGACTGTGAGTGAGGTGCAGATGTTATGGTGGATTCAGAAACCTGTGGTGTGCTCGGTGAAACAAACACAGCAGGCATATCCACTTCCGTAACAGCAGAGAACCAGAAGTTTTGCAGTGGGAGACCTGCATGCCAATACTTGTCACAGTAACAGAGGAGGTGGAAGAAGCAACAAATGTAGTTGATAGGGCAGCTGATGGTGGTTGAAGTCCACTGGTCTGCATTTTAGTGCAGTGAAATGTCCAGCATAGCGTATGTTGTGTGCGCATGTGAAGGTTCATGCATGTAGTAGTCAAATTATTCCACTTTTTCCCTCTACTGAGTTTTTTCTTGTAAAGTGTGCAGATAACGTGAGTTGGCTCATCATTTGTGGTCTCAAAGGCCAAGGCTAGGTAACCCTTGCCACCTCTGTGAGCTGCAGACCTGCGACTGCTCCTAGACTGTGAACTGCTGTGCTGCTAAAGAAACTGTACTGTTTGTCACTGGAGACTGTTGCTCATAAGACTTAACTTGCACTGGCTGTGTGGCTTCTTATTAAATGCTTCTGTTCGACCGTTTGTGAGGACTCTTGTCTAGTGTGTCTGGTCAGCAAGTGAAACAACCTACGCGTCTGTGCCTGAGGGTCAATACCCCTGTGTGCCTGAGAGAAACTGCAGCACATGTTCTATGGTCGCCCTAAGTAATGGTTCCTCCAGTATTCCAAAGAATTAATGTAACCTGTCTCGCCCCTATCTGAAAATAGCGACGTGCGTGTAACATTGGTGGCCCGTACGGGGAGTCCTGAGCAGGAATTAGCGTTTAGAGGGAGAAGAGGAAAAGTATCTGGAAAAACACAGCAGCACAGCACCTCAACTCACCTCTGCTACACCAGTTAAAGGGGACCAGCCCTAAAGAAAAACTCACTGGCAGCAATGGATGTGTTAATACAAATGAACAGAATTAGTGAGCTGTTTCTTCAGTTAACCTGTGAAGAATTGAGAACAGCAGCAGAACATATAAAAATGTCAGTAGAACAAATTTCCAAAGCACACAACCACAAACAACTGTTAGCTGCCATTAATGCAAAAATGGATGAGCTGGGGGAGAAAGCAGCTGAAGACGTCATGGGGACATTCCTCCAGGAACTAACACAGTTTCTAATCAGGTTGAAGTTGGAGGATGGAGGGACGGCACCAATTACCAAAAGCGGGAATCTCCATCCACAGACTGAACTACAGTAATTGAAAGAACAATTCAAAGCCCTAACAACAGCTCTGCAGGAATCAACCAAACCCCCTGAACGGGTGACAGGACTCAGACAGGACCTTTAACCTGCTCGGGTTAGATAAATCAGGGAGACAGTCCTCTCTATCACCACAAATCACCATAAGGAAAGAATTCAAGATCCTTGGACAGATTGGAGAGTGTGAACAGAAAGAGACTGTCTTATAGGAACTTGTTGCACTAGATCGATGTAAGATTACAGAAAAGCTACCAGCCAGATGAGATTGTTGAGGGGGTGGTGAAAGCGATCAGCCCAGGATTGAACCTCCGAAGTATGCTAGAAATGAAGAGTCAGTTGACCTTGCCACAGCTGAACATGATTTTAAAAGGGCACTATAAGGAAGAGAGTACTTCAGAATTGTTCCACCGACTCATTAACCTCTCACAGAAAAATAATGAATCACCCCAAAGTTTCTTGTTCAGAGCAATTGAACTGAAGGATAGACTTTTGTTTGCATTCAGAGATGTAGAAGAGAAGTTTGATGCTGGACTAGTCCAGAAGAAGTTCTTGAGATCATTGGGAATGGGATTAATCAGCAAAGATATCAAGTTGCAGCTGAAACAGTACCTAGAAGATCCTGGCATTTTGGAAGAACTCCTAATTGAAAAATTAATGAGGCCACTAGTTTGGAGTCAGAGAGCGAACAGAAGTTAAAGAAAGGCTCTGCTCCTAAAATCACCAAAATGAGTCAGCTGAAGTTGGAGACCCCCTGTGGCCAGTCCGAAGATCATCATAGAGACCCTCCAGTGCCACATCCGAGAGGGAACGTTAAATCACCAACAAAAGAGAGGCCTGCCAGCGTTGACTGGGAGGAATTAATAGGAGAACTGTGAGCAGAGTTGATTGAGGTGAAAAAGTTGATTCGTTCCAGGCCAGAACCTGTATCCGTCAGACCCAGGAGTGGGTTCCGAAACAAAAGATACCCGGCTTGTGAAGCGTGCCGTTCATCAAATCAGAGTATGATCTTTGTCCACTGTCTAAGATGTGGTGAGGAAGGACATTATGCCAAGGAGTGCCAATGGTCACGGTCATCTGGGTTAAAAGACAGGAGGTTGCCAGTGCGGGGCGACTGGTAACCGCGACACAGAGGAGGCCCCAGAAGCAAATCCAAATCTCACCAAACCCCAGAACGGTGCATGAGGTAAAACGACTGTGTCAGTACTATCCCCAAGTGTGTTCCCATCTACAACAGCTGCAAGAGAGACAGGGGCATCAGTTACTTAATGCCTAGTTTGGAGGTTAAACAATGTACTCCTGGGAGGAGGATTCTTCATTCAGTAAAGATAGCCTCATCAGCCCAATCAGTGAAAGGTGCTTTATACAGTGCCAGCTAGATGGACTTCTAGTAAAAGCACTGTGGGACACAGAAGCAAAAGTGAGCCTTTTAAATGAAGAATGGAGAAGGCACTACCTGCCACACACTTGCCTTCGGTCACTAAAACAACTCTAGAGACCAGTGGAACTCCACAGCCAAGCTGTCAACCAGACCGAAATCCCTTTCATAGGCTGGGTTGAAGTGATTTTCCAACTCAGGGCCATGAAGAACAGCAACACCATTGAGCTCTTGGTACTTTTTCTCGTGACTAGTGATCAGAACGTGGCAGAGGATCCTATCCTGGGTTATAATGTAATCAGTGAGGTCATCACAAAACAAAAGTCAGGGACACTGGTGGTGGATGCAATTACCACATCGCTTGCCATACCCAATGCCGTGGCGGAAAATGTGAATCATAAAGTAAAGAAAGCACAGAATACAATGGACCTAAAAGAAGTCAAGGTAGGCTGGCGCCCAACCATCATCCCTGCAAACCAAATGGTGGGGGTGGTGGGGTGTGAAGTCCGGGTAGAACCAGGAAGAAAAGTCCAGAAAAGACTTCTCAGAACTTCTGGAAGGCCTAGTTCAAGGTGAGACTGTGCTTACGATTCCTACTGATGGGTTTTCTCAAGTGACAATACCGGTGATGAATACTACGAGACACGAAATTAGACTGGATCCAAAGATTGTGTTAGGTCACATTGAAACCGTTACAACGGTATATCCAGCCAGTGTGAGACCCACCCAGGGGTCTACAGTGAATTCAGTCTCCCCACCAAGGAACAGGGGTTGCCCAGGGGAAGAAATTGCATGACCCACCTCGGAGTCCTGGGTTCCCCCAGTACCCCTGGAACACTTGTGTGCTGAAGATCTAGCGGTAGCAAAACAGATGCTGAGAGAAGAGTGTCATGCGTTCTCCAAAGATGACTCTGATATAGGCTGTATCCCATCGTTGCAGTTGAAAATCAATTTGAAAGACACAACCCCAGTAACCAGAAGTTACATGTCTGTGCCAAAATCATTGCACTGTGAAGAGAGAGAATATTTACAAGATCTCATCAACAGAGGTTGGGTCCTAAGTTGTCTTATTCCTCTCCAATTGTCTGTGTTAGGAAGAAGGATGGTACACTGAGACTCTGTTGTGATTACCGGGAACTAAATCGAAAGTCAGTACCTGATCGACACCCGATACCAAAGATTCAAGAGATGCTAGATAGCCTATCAGGAAGCACCTGGTTCTCTGTCCTCGATCAGGGTAAGGCATACCACCAAAGGTTTGTCAAAGAGTCCAGTATACCCTTAACAGCATTCATCACACCGTGGGGATTATATGAGTGGATCTGTACACCATTTGGGCTCAGTTCAGCTCCAGCAGAATTCCAGAGGAGCATGGAGACATGTTTAGAAGGATTGAGAGACAATATCTGCCAGCCATACTTGGATGACAATGTGGTACAAAGCAAATCCTTCCGGGAGCATGTTGAACACGTGAGGATGTATTACAACGGTATCAACAACACGGAGTTAAGTTGATCCCAAAGAAGTCTGAACTGTTCAAAAGACAAGTCTGATTTCTAGGGATAATTGTGTCCGGAGAAGGATATACCATGGACCCAGCAGAAATCGCTCTGGTACTGGCCTTAAAAGACAAGAGACCCTCTACCGCCGGGGAGTTCAGGCAGATATTAGGATACCTCTCCTACTATCGTACTTACTGTACATTCGGAACTTCTCCAGGATTGCCACCCCACTATACCTTCTCTTGGTGGAGGGCGACAGAGACAACAACAGCCACGGAGAAAAAGAAGAACGCGGGTAGGACCGGGCTCAAAAGAAACAACGCCCATTCTCCGGACAGCAGACCACCAGGAGGTATTGGAAGAACTAGTAGAGTACCTGGTAAAACCACCCTTCTTGGTATATCCTGATTTCAATTTACCATTTGTTCTTCATTGTGACGCTTCTCAAGTTGGACTGGGAGCTGCCCTGTATCAGCATCAAGATGGAAAATTGAGAGTCATCTGTTACGGTTCTAGAACGTTGACAGACGCCGAGAAGAATCACAATCTACATTCCAGAAAATTGGAGTTCCTGGCATTGGAATGGGCTATCTGTGAACGATTTATAGATTATCTCTACTACAGCAAAGAGTTTGAGGTATACACTGACAACAACCATTTGACCTATGTCCTTACTGCAGCCAAACTGAATGCAACGGGTCAGAGATTGGTCGCTGACTTCAATTTCAACATCAAGTACAGGCCAGGAAAATGCAATGCGGATGCCGACGGATTGTGAAGAATGCCACTTGAGCCTGCGGAGTTCATGCAAGATTGCTTGCAGGAAGTCAGTCTGGAAGCAATTGAGAGCACTACCCAAGCAGTACAAACATATCAGGAGGAAGACACACCATTGTGGTGTTCGTTGACGGTGGAAACCACCATAAAAATGAGAGAACAAGAACACCCCCAGTCTATTCAACAACTACCAAAAGGGAAAATCCATAGAGCACAACGGGAAGATCAGATAATTGGCAGAATACTACTTTATGTGGACCAAAATTGGTTTCCAAAAAAACGGGAGAGAGACAATAAGTCACCAGCAGTATCTGTTTTAATTAAAGAATGGATGAAGCTCTACCTCAGTGAAGACGGTATCCTGTATCATAAAGGAGGACAAAACCGGCAGTTTGTACTACCCCGAGTATTCTGTAGGTTGGTCTTCAAAGAACTCCATGAAAACATGGGACACCTGGGAGTGGAAAAGACAACAAATTTGATCCGTGAACATTTCTTCTGGCCGTACATTAAAGAGAGATATTGAGAGTTACATAACCAGGGAGTGTGGGTGTCTGAAAGATAAACATCCAAACACATCAACCCGGGCACCTATGGGCAACATCAAAACTATGTATCCGTTTGAGATGGTCTCAATAGACTTCCTACATCTCGAGACGTGAAAGGGTGGTTACGAATACATCTTGGTGGTGATGGACCATTTCACTCGATTTTCTCAATCATATGCCACCACCAACAAATCGGGTCGAACAGCAGCAGAGAAGATCTTCAATGATTTTGCTTGAGGTTTGGGTTCCCTATGAGGTTACACCATGACCAAGGAAAAGAATTTGAGAGCCAGCTCTTTATCAAGCTAGGAAAGTACTGTAGAATTCAGGGATACCACACAACACCCTATCACCCAGAGGGTAATGGACAAGTGGAACGTTTTAACCGGACATTATTGTCGATGTTGCGCACTTTAACAGCTGACGAGAAGAAAGACTGGAAGAGTTCTCTGTCAAAAGTGGTACATGCCTATAACTGTACAAAGAGTGATGCAACGGGTTATTCACCCTTTTTCCTATTGTATGGACAATCGCCAAGACTGCCAATCAACATCATGTTCGATTCTTCGGTGTCAGAGACTTACAGAACGTATTTGGAGTACATTCGGAAATGGAAGGCACAGGAATACAACATAGCGTCCAAAGTGATTACGCAAGGACAGAGCAAGAGTAAGGAGTACTATGATAGAAAATGTTATGGAGCAGATTTGGCACCAGGAAGCTGGGTGCTAGTCAAGAATGTACGTGAGAAAGGCAGTCCAGGAAAACTTAGTTCATACTGGGAAGACAAGGTGTATGTGATCGCAAGGAGGAAAGCTGATGACAGCCCAGTGTATGAAATCCGATTGGAAACGGGAGACAAAAAAAACAGAGTAGTCCATCGGAATTTACTACTACCCTGTGATTATCTCCCACCACAACAAGACTTCCCAGATGTAGACCGACATCGTCTAAGATTGACTAAGGGACCACCACAGACTGGAGCTCAGGAGGTGGATAGTGATCTAGAAAGTTCCGATGAAGAAGAGCACACCATCGTATTTCACAGACCGGCAAGGAGAGGGATGGACCATCCTCAGGAGAGTGAACTAAGTCCTGAGGCTCCAGAGTTTGTACCAAGAAGTACAGATGAAGTCCAATTCAGATCTGATGATTGAACACTGGCCCCTGAAGAGACCCATTGACAGGAGCGGAATTGCCAGACCATGCAGAAACAAGCGACTCAGGAGAAGTACAGGAACTTACTGAGGCAGCTCCAAAGCATCTGAGGAAGCACGGGAAATGAGTTCGGCGGAAGAAACTTCTGTGACCAAAGAACCCGTGGTCTCTGAACAACAACCCACCAGGAGGATGTCAACTCGAGAAGTAAGGAGGCTGAAATATGAGACACTTGGTGAACCGAGTCAAGTGCCAAGGACTGTCGACTGGAAGCAGGTATCTCTGCCTGTGGACCAGGTAAGCCCACTTGAGTGGTATTCACCACCGAGAGGCAGTATGGAAGATGTTGCCTACTGGATAGACTTGTTTTCATGCTTTGATTTTCCTTAAAAGACTTTGTAGAAACAAAGAACTGTTAAAGCATAGAGAGAGAGAGCTGGTTGAAGATGTACGAAAAGCTCCAGCTGAAAAGATGCTGATTGTTTTAATTGTGTCAATTGTTTGTTTCTTACAGGCATCCTACAAGAAAAAGGTCGTAAGATTAGGTTGTTATCAATGATAATGAACGTTATACCTATTTCACAATGCCAATTTGTATATAAAATAATCCATCTTTCTTCACTGTCTGAGAATTGGTCAGATTGAAGAGGATGACATTCAGAAAGGAGGGAAGAGTGTGACAAGCAGAAGTAGTGCTTTTGCAGAGTGTGACATGCAGAAGTAGTGCTGGTGCTTTTAAAGTATCCAGCAACTAGAGGGGTTAACACAGTCACAGGATAAGGGGAGTGTTTTAGCAGAGCCCCATGGGGATTGTGGGGAAGTTGTTTACTGTTTGGCTGGAGACAAAGAGAAAGGTGGTGTGTGTGTTTTGTATCTCACAGAAGCGCCCCTGCAAGTGAAAAGGATTCAAGTCAGGAGTGAAGCTGAGCACAAGTCAGGTAGACTTCCTGAACTAGCAGTGCAGAGTATTGTCAGGCATAAAGATAAGGACTGGAAGAAATGGTGTCACAGGGATCATCTCCCTCAGCAAACCCTCCCTTCTCCTCCATCTCATTGTGCTGTAAAGAAGGCTATGTTCATTAATGTGCCTTTGCATTAGAACTGTCCTGTACTACTGGGAAGACAGTGAACTGCTGTGCTGCTAAGGAAACTGTACTGTTTGTCACTGGAGCCTGTTGCTCATAAGACTTAACTTGCACTGGCTGTGTGGCTTCCAATTAAATGCTACTGTTCGACCATTTATGAGGACTCTTGTCAAGTGTGTCTGGTCAGCTAGTGAAACAACCTACGTGTCTGTGTCTGAGGGTCAATACCCCTGTGTGACTGAGAGAAGCTGCAGCACATGATCTATGGTCGTCCTGAGTAATGGTCCCCCAGGATTTCAAAGAATTAATGTAACCTGTCTCGCCCCTAACTGAACCTAGCGACATGCGTGAAACACTTGCTTGCTTGCTTTATCACATTAGCAAGTACAAAAATAGATTGAAGGTCTGCATGGAACACAAATAGTACAACCGATGCACAGCACTGTTCTTTGTGCCAGAATCTCAGTAATTGAAAAAAAAAAAAGGCTGCAAGGTCAATTGAACAGGTACACAGCATAGGACTTACAGGACTTATCTACACTATCTGACTTCACACAAGCGCCCATCTATCTAGCCAATATCTCTCATTACACAGGACAGAGCACACTCAGCAGCGTCTATCTCCTTCAGTGACATGCATAAAATGGCGCTGAGGGAACATGGCCACTTTTTATATCGGGAAGACATATGATTTCAGCAGCCAATTGCAGAAGCCCTTGTGTGTGGGACATTGTGGATGCTTCCTGCGCACTGATTGGCTAGCCGCGCTTTCCTGACTTAAAGTTACCGCCTACAGGAAGAAAAAAAAAACAGTGCGCCACTGATGTGACCTGTTCTGAGCTACCACCAGCCCCCCCACTCATCTGCCACGTCTCCTCGCTTATCATACACAAGCAGTATGCTAGCAAAACTGTAAAAAATGCAGTAGTTGCGCCGCAATCACGTAAATTCGCCGAACAATACCGATTTTTCACGAATTTAAGAAATTTTGTTTGCCTTTCTGATCATCAATACAAATGTTCCACATTCATGTCGAACTTAAGTTTGGAGATCGGATCTTGAACATATACGCTCATCACTAATTATTACCTCTATTGAGAAGTGGGGGTGATAAAGCAAGTATTTTAAAATTAATGGAGTTGAGATGGATAAATACCCTCAAAACATTAAAAACAGACTCAATGTAGACTTTAAAATACATAATGTTGTGATGTGACATACCTGAGAGGTTCCTAGACGATTAGGATATTTTAATTGGTGTTTTTTTTTTTTGTTTAAAAAAAATAAAAACCTTCTATAGACTTAATCTGGAGCATAAGTTAGTATACGTGCATTGTGTAAGAGCACGATCACACTGTGGCCATTTCACAGAAAAAAACAATGTAAAAAACAAAACGAGCATATACCCTCTAGTAAGTAAATAATAATAGTATTGTATGTGTAAATAATATAGGGTACATAGTTAACACTATTTTAAGCAATACAGCATAAAATCCATCCCACCGCAACAAGGCGCACCCAATCGGGACTGTCCTATCCTGTCTCTAGTATTAAAACCTCACCTTGTGTCAGCCGACCTCAATATACGTACATAAGGGCTGATCAGTACAGGGACCTGACTGTTCATACCAGTGCCCAATGATGTTTTCTGTCTATTTTGTCTGTCTATTCTATCTGTCTATTCTGTCTGTCTGTCTATTCTGTCTGTCTGTCTTTTCTCTGTCTGTCTATTGTCTGTCTATTGTCTGTTTGTCCATTGTTTATTTGTCTATTGTCTGTTTGTCCATTCTTTCTGCTTTATTAGTTTGTAAGCTAGCTTTAAGTTACATAGAATATTATAGTATGTAAAAGATGTTACAAACGCATTGTACACGCATGTCATACAGATGCTTGGCGAGAAAAAAATCACGTTGCACTCGCATGACATACGGGGTGACATACCTAGGACATATGCATAACACTCGTCCAACTTTTCACAATGGACATCGGAGCAATGGTTTATACGCAGATGTTAGCGAGGCCTTGAGCTGCTGATGGAGATGACTGGAGACCTGAGAGAACTTTATGGTGTAAGGCATGCTGAGTTACTCTGTTTGATTCTTGATGTACAAGATGTATGTTCCAATGGTATAAGCACAATACTCTTTGATACCAGCAAAAGTGTTGTCAGTGGTCCTAATGCATTCTGGTGCCATGAGAAGCAATGAGGCAGTCGACTGTGTAATATTCTCAACTTTCTCTGAATATTTATGGGGATTTTATTATTTTATTGTATACCTTCTGATGTTCAATATTAATTTCCAGAGTAACTCTCATCACAAAAAATATACATGGCACCATATAACTGAGAAGAATTGCTGCCTGCGTGTTTATGGAACTTTTGGGAACTTTCCCTTGCCACCGCAGCTATTCCCCCGCATTTGGGTACCTTTTATGGATAGGTTGGAGGCTAGATCACACTGTAATACTTTATAGATTATGATGACCTTGTACTGACTCTACATGGAAAGAGTAACTCCTTTACAAAAAAAACCCCTGAAAGGTGGGTTTGATGCAGGCTTGCCCTGAGATAGGGAGTAGTGGCACAGGAGGCGCTTCTAAGTCATTGGGCTGCAATCACATACTCATTGTCAGTCCTGTCATGTATTCTGCTATGTACATTGTCATGGATAATAGCCGAGGGGGGGTCACGCAGATCCCACCACTGTTACCACTTTGACACAGATAACACTGGAGAGATCACACAGATCTCACCGCTGTCACTAGTTTGTCAGGGGAACAAATCTCTGCTGCCTCCAATCGTCAGGGCAAATACGCAATTGACTGAGGGAAGGATGAGGCCGCGGCTGCTTCCACTACAAGGGCGGTTATTGAAGAGCTTACAGTGAGCATATGGTATATACACCTCCGTTTCCAGCTCATGGAATATATATATACCCCAGTACGGACACTGACAACTCCACAATAACAAAAAAGGAACCTCTACTAGTTGCCACCACCAATCGTTTATACAAGCCTTTTGGACACCCGTTACAGGTAGCGTATGGCTTTAAGGCTGCGTGTTACAGAGCAAGAGGAACAGAGGTATTCAATTTTATTAATTTAATCCAGAAAGGTAGGCAGTATTTATAAAAACATACAAAGATGATACAATATTGGAGCAAAACAATACGATATACAGTACAGACCAAAAGTTTGGACACATCTCATTTAAAGATTTTTCCGTATTTTCATGACTATGAAAATTGTACATTCACACTGAAGGCATCAAAACTATGAATTAACAC
Source organism: Phyllobates terribilis (assembly GCF_046119375.1). Classification (NCBI taxonomy): domain Eukaryota; kingdom Metazoa; phylum Chordata; class Amphibia; order Anura; family Dendrobatidae; genus Phyllobates; species Phyllobates terribilis. Next base: position 94,390,072 of record NW_027362761.1, on the reverse strand, counting down.
ATGTGGAATTATATACTTAACAAAAAAGTGTGAAACAACTGAAAATAATATGTCTTATATTCTAGGTTCTTCAAAGTAGCCACCTTTTGCTTTGATGACTGCTTTGCAAACTCTTGGCATTCTCTTGATGAGTTTCAAGAGGTAGTCACCGGAAATGGTTTTCACTTCACAGGTGTGCCCTGTCAGGTTTAATAAGTGGGATTTCTTGCCTTATGAATGGGGTTGGGACCATCAGTTGTGTTGTGCAGAAGTCTGGTGGATACACAGCTGATAGTCCTACTGAATAGACTGTTAGAATTTGTATTATGGCAAGAAAAAAAGCAGCTAAGTAAAGAAAAACGAGTGGCCATCATTACTTTAAGAAATAAAGGTCAGTCAGTGCGAAAAATTGGGCAAACTTTGAATGTGTTCACAAGTGCAGTTGCAAAAACCATCAAGCGCTACAAAGAAACTAGCTCACATGAGGACCGCCCCAGAAAAGGAAGACCAAGAGTCACCTCTGCTTCTGAGGATAAGTTTATCCAAGTCACCAGCCTCAGAAATGGCAGGTTAACAGCAGCTCAGATTAGAGACCAGGTCAATGCCACACAAAGTTCTAGCAGCAGACACATCTCTTCAACAACTGTTAAGAGGAGACTTTGTGCAGCAGGCCTTTATGGAAAAATAGCTGATAGGAAGCCACTGCTAAGGACAGGCAAGAAGCAGAAGAGACATGTTTGGGCTAAAGAACACAAGGAATGGACATTAGACCAGTGGAAATCTGTGCTTTGGTCTGATGAGTCCAAATTTGAGATCTTTGGTTCCAACCACCGTGTCTTTGTGCGACACAGAAAAGATGAACGGATGGACTCTACATACCTGGTTCCCACCATGAAGCATGAAGGAGGAGGTGTGATGGTGTGGGGGTGCTTTGCTGGTGACACTGTTGGGGATTTATTCAAAATTGAAGGCATACTGAACCAGGATGACTACCACAGCATCTTGCAGCGGCATGCTATTCCATCCGGATTGCGTTTAGTGTGACCATCATTTATTTTTCAACAGGACAATGACCCAAAACACACCTCCAGGCTGTGTAAGGGCTATTTGACCAAGAAGGAGAGTGATGGGGTGCTACGCCAGATGACCTGGCCTCCACAGTCACCAGACCTGAACCCAATCGAGATGGTTTGGGGTGAGCTGGAACGCAGAGTGAAGGCAAAAGGGCCAACAAGTGCTAAGCATCTCTGGGAACTCCTTCAAGATTGTTGGAAGACCATTTCCCGTGACTACCTCTTGAAGCTCATCAAGAGAATGCCAAGAGTGTGCAAAGCAGTCATCAAAGCAAAAGGTGGCTAATTTGAAGAACCTAGAATATAAGACATATTTTCAGTTGTTTCACACTTTTTTGTTAAGTATATAATTCCACATGTGTTAATTCATAGTTTTGATGCCTTCAGTGTGAATGTACAATTTTCATAGTCATGAAAATACAGAAAAATCTTTAAATGAGAAGGTGTGTCCAAACTTTTGGTCTGTACTGTATATAATTTCATAAAATAAAAAGGAATAATGAAAGAGAATTACTAAACCTGATGTCATAGAAATGGTTCAGAGCTTAGTAGAGGGAGGAACTCCTTAGAAAAAAGGACAGAACTACAGCAAGCAGTACCTTCCAGAACTGACAAAGACAGAGACCGAAACTTTCATTTTTATTAGCTCAATACTAAGACCACATACCCCCTTCCTTGATGAGCTCGCATGGGGGCTGGTTGCGGGTTGTGCTAGGTCATTCAGAATTCCATGAGATCCCCAACTTACAGCATATCTTAGCCCATGGAGGTCCCAAGTGGTAGATATTGTCATCATTTTTATAGAGATGAAACAGGACCTGGGTAATATCATCCATCTGTCTGTTATTAAGTTGGAGGGGTTCTGCTAGCCTTATGGTGATGTGAGTGACTGTGTTCTGTTCGTCCCTTCACTATGACACTGAAATTATATCTCCTATAAATATTGGATTGATGCAAAGCCCACTAATCATATCTGGACACTGGAGAGAGTGTCCAATTTTTCTTTGGCGAGAACAAGAAGGTGCTCGATTTTTCACTTCAATACCTCTTGAATATACGGATCTCAGACTGTGCGTTTTCACAAAGCATTTCTGTGCTGTAATTACCTGGACACTGCAAGGAGCCCCTACTTCAATGTAGCTTGAAGTGCTATCTCTCTCTCATTTCCCTTTTTTAATTAGTCTCTCTTCTGCATATGCTCAATGTGAGGGGGACATGTCCCCTCCCTGGATATGTCTGTATGGATTTTAATTTTTCTCCACAACAAACATAGCTGTTGTCTTTCAGTCTTCTCTAGGTCATGGACTCTGTCACTGTAAACAGCTACTACCTCTTTTAATTGATAATAATAATAATAATAATCTTTATTTATATAGCGCCAACATATTCCGCAGCGCTTTACAATTTAGAGGTTCATATACAACAGTCATAAGTAACATAGCTAAAGATAGTACAATAATTAAAGCAAAAATAATGACGACACTGCTTGTAAGAGCTTACAATCTACAATGAGGTGGGGGTGACACAAAGTACAGGAGCTTATTTACAAGGATGGTTCAGCCATTTTGAGGGGATGAGGGGTAGATAAAGGCTGCATGAGCTCATCACCAGCCAGTATCTGTGGTGCTTTTTGGTTCGGTGGAGAGTTATGTTTAGCGAAATAAGGGATGGGCTAAAAGAAGATAAAAGGACTTTGATTAGGCAAGGTGATAGGCTGCCCTAAACAGGTGTGTTTTTAGGGAGCGACTAAAACTGTGTAAGTTGTGGTTCATCCAAATTTCTTGGGGTAGAGCATTCCAAAGAATAGGTGCAGCTCGGGAGAAGTCTTGAAGCCGGGAGTGGGAGGTACGGATTAGTTCGGATGTTAGTCGAAAGTCACTTGCGGAGCATAGAGAACGGGTATGTAGGGGAGTGCCACACTGTGGAGAGCTTTGTGGGTGAGAACAAGCAATTTAAATTGGATCCTATAATTCATGGGCAGCCAGTGCAATGACTGACACAGAGCGGAGGAGTCTGAGTAACGGTTAGCCAAATGGATGACCCTTGCTGCAGCATTGAGGAAGGACTGGAGGGGGGAAAGTCGAGTGAGGGGGAGGCCAATTAATAGAGAGTTACAGTAGTCAAGGCGGGAGTGGATCAGGGCAACAGTGAGGGTTTTTGTTGTTTCCAAGGTGAGAAAGGGGCGGATTCTAGAGATGTTCTTCAGGTGCAAGCGACAAGAGCGGGCAAGAGATTGTATGTGGAAGGTGAAGGAGAGATTGGTGTCAAACACAACTCCCAGACAACACGCCTTCTGGCTCGGCATTAATGTGGTGCCACATACGGAGAGAGAGATGTCAGATTTAGAGAGGTGAGTAGACGGCGGGAGCAGAAGTTCAGTTTTGGAAAGGTTGAGTTTCAGGTAGAGAGCGGATATGATGTTAGAAACTGTGGCCAGACAGTCACTGGTGTTCTGTAGCACAGCGGGGGTAAGGTCAGGGAATGAGGTGTATAGTTGTTTGTCATCATCATAAAGAAGGTACTGCAAACCAAATTTGCTGATGGTCTGTCCAATTGGGGCTGTGTAGAGAGAGAAGAGAAGAGGGCCAAGGACTGAACCCTGAGGAACCCCAATAGTGAGAGGAAGGGAGGAAGAAGTGGAGCCAGCAAATGATACACTGAAAGAGCGGTCAGATAGGTAGGAGGAGAACCAGGAGAGAGCAGTGTCAACGGTGTCAAAGGCTGCAGAGAGGTCAAGAAGAATGAGCAGAGAGTGGTCACCATTACGTATTGCTGTCAGAAGTTCATTGGTTACTTTGATGAGTGCAGTTTCTGTAGAATGTAGGGGGTGGAAGCCGGACTGTGATGGGTCTAGAAGAGAGTGAGAGGAGAGGTAACTGGTAAGGCGGGAGTAGACCAGGCGCTCCAAGAGTTTAGAGATGAAGGGAAGATTGGAGACTGGTCTGTAGTTGTTTGTGCAGGAAGGGTCAAGAGAGGGCTTTTTTAATAATGGAGTAATGATGAAGTGTTTGAAATAGGAGGGGAAGATACCAGAAGAGAGGGAGAGGTTGAAGATTTTGGTTAGGTGAGTAGTGACGACTGAAGAAAGAGACTGAAGTAGATGTGAGGGGATGGGGTTAGTGGTGCATGTAGTGGGATGAGAAGAAGAGAGGAGCCTGGAGACTTCGTCTTCTGTGACTGGGTCAAATGTGGAGAGTGATCCAGAGGGGATGTGAGGGGGATGGGAGTCACGGCACTTGGTGGCTGGGAGCTGATTTCCTGACGGATGGTGTCTATTTTCTCTGTGAAGTAGGAGGCCAAGTCCTCAGCACAAATGTCCATGATGGGGGCCTGCGCTTTAGGACTGAGGAGGGAGTGAAAGGTATCAAAGAGTTTTTTGGGGTTGTTGGATAGTGAGGAGATCAGGGTTGTGAAGTAAGTCTGTTTTGCGAGGTGAAGGGCAGAGTTATATGTTTTTAACAAAAATTTGTAGTGGATAAAGTTTTCTAGTGTGCGAGTTTTCCTCCATAGGCGTTCGGCACTTCTAGAGCAACGCTGGAGAAATCGGGTTTGCAATGTGAGCCAGGGCTGTTTTACTCTGTGTTTAGAGGTTCTGAGGGAGAGGGGCGCTACTTGGTCCAGCGTGCTTCTGAGAGTTTCATTGTAGTGGTTTACAGCCAGATCAGGACAGGAAAAAGAGGAGATTGGGGACAGTGATGAGTGAAGGGAGTCTGTAAGTGTATGAGGGTTAATGGATTGTAGATTTCTGAATGTGTGATAGGTAGGAGTGTGCTGGGGCAGGCGAGGTTTTGTGAGCGTGAAGGAGAGAATGTTATTATCAGAGAGGGGAAGAGGGGAGTTATTTAGGTAGGGGATTGAACTAAGCTGGACAAAGATCAGATCAAGGGTGTTTCCATCTTTGTGTGTCTCAGAGGTTGAAAGCTATGAGAGGCCAAGAGAAGTGGTTAAAGATAGAAACTGGGATGCGGATGAGGAGGTGGGGCTGTTTATGGGGATGTTGAAGTCTCCCAGGATAAGGGTTGGTAAATCTGAGGACATGAAGTGCGGCAGCCAGGCAGAAAAATGGTCAAGGAACTGGGTGGGTGAGCCTGTGGGATGGTATACGACTGCTACTCTGAGGGAGAAGGGATGGAAGAGCCTGATGGTGTGGACCTCAAAAGAAGGGAATGAGAGTGATGGTACTGGGGGGTTGACCTGTAAGGTGCAATGTAGGGACAGGAGTTATGCCGCCCCCACCACCAAGTCTGTTCGCAGGTCTTGGGGAATGGGAAAAATGCAAGCCACCATGAGAAAGGGCGGCAAGGGAGACAGTGCCAGAATCCTGGATCCAGGTTTCAGCGAGGGCCAGCAGATTGAGAGAGTTGGTCAGAAAGTAGTTGTGCAGGAAAGGAAGCTTGTTGCATACAGACCGAGGATTCCACAGTGAGTAATTGAAGGAGGGAGAAGAAGGAGTACAGCTGATTTTAATAAGGTTAGCATGGTTTCAATGTGAGGTAAGGGAGAGGTTGGTGGAGGGTGGTCCGGGGGTTAGGAGAGATATCCTCTGAAATGAGTAGTAGCAATAAAAAGAAAAAGAGCAGATAGTTTTTGGATTTGTGACATGGTTTCTTGTGCAATACCTTTGGATGAGATAGAGTGAGATTTTTCAGGAAGTTCAAAAAAGCATGGGAGCTGTACATGGGAGAGGGCAGGAGAGAGGGGCAGATATGGATGAGTGGTGATGGAGGGGGGATAGGGCAGTGAATGTGAATGAAAAAAGCACTCAGGAATATTGACGCAGGAATAAAATACATAGTTAGACGAGAGTATAAAATTGATGGATAGCTTGTACTCCAGTAAAAATTATCTTGTCACACAGGGTCTCTATTCTTGTCAGTTTGTTTTTAAAGGAGTTGTCTTAGATTTTTTTTATGTTTGGAACTAGGCTGTAGAATGCTGAGTTTGTAATATACTCACTGTTAGCATTCTGTACTGTTGGCTAGATACCAAACAACAGTGTGTGACAAGCCTCACTCCTGATTCTAGAAGAGCTAACACCACCCGTTTAGTGTTTTCCAGTCTGGAGTATGGTCGTAACATTACAACTGACCTTATGCCCAGTCTCCAGCAGACCCTCCATTCTGATTCTACTGCACAAGTCCTACTGGGCAGTTAGGGCTCGCTCACATGAGCGTATACATCGGACGAATGCTATCCGATGTTTTATTGAATAGTATTCGGACTAATGTTATACTACGGAACAGTGCAGATCTGCTGTCTTTTTCTCATGATAATTCAGCATGAGAAAAAAAACACAGCATGTTGTTGTGAGTTGCTCCGCAAATTGGACCATGTGCACCCATTCAAGTCTATGGGTGCGTGTAAATTTATGCGGACAGACAATGGAGAAATTAAGTTCTCCATATTCTCAGCATCTATGTTACAATTTTCTTAGATGAGAATCGTATCACAGTACACTGATCAGAGTTTGAGCCAAGTGTCATTAGCATAATCAATCCAATTATCTCGGAAGAGAGAATCCATTCTCGTGTGCGCAAGCCCTCTGCCTTTCTCCTGCTTCTAGGCAATACTGGAGACATCTCCCCTGTCAGCTTATTGGACAGCTCAATCTAATCAGCTGTCCTAGCACACATCAGGGCTTTGTCCTGGACTTCCACTCACTCTTTCTTCAATCTGGTGTCCTCCTGTTTGCGTTGCTTTGCCAAGGTAACCAAGACTGCTGGATATGGCCGCATTCTCCACAAACTCATATAGAAAAAATATGCATCAAAGATTTTCACAGGTGATTTGAATAAAAGGAAAATTTATGTAGAATAAAATTTACAATTAAAAGAGATAACGATAAGATCTAAAATATATCTGTAATAGGGACCCCTATTAATATGAAAGAGGAATCTGACCTGTTGCAAAAGGGTGCAGTATTTAAATTCAAAATTCTGGCTCACATCCATGGAGTTTCCTAGCATGCCCAGACCAAAGCAAATGTAAAACTGAAACAATTATTCTTTTTCAAAGAAAATTCTGACGGAGGAGACCTCCAGGTGTCTAATTTCTGTGAGAATTGTTGCACAGCTTCTGGATACCCACAGTTGAGGTAGAAACGTCACAGAGCAGATTACATGGAATAACAAGCTTTTACTTCTCAGAACATGAGGTAAAGGAAAAAATGCACAGTCACTCAGTACTGCACCAGGAAGTAAGTGCAAAACAGAAAATATATGAGAGACTTTTTCTTTTTAAAATACAGTAAGCAAGGAAACTTTACACAACATCGCCATCTACTGTCAGATCAGCATAAAGTCCTCCTTCACACAAACAAAGAAGTCCACAACTGTTGCATATACCAACAAGAATATCTTATCAAAAAATGTCTTACGGAATATGAAGGCTTAGCCTTGGTTTTATTTAGCTGAAGTGAAACATGATTCCTAAAGTTGGTAAACAGCTGGTATATAACAAATAATATAGCATACTGTATTGGCAAATTCTGAATGATAAAGAAAATAATCAATACAGTTATTATCAGAACACAAGTAAGCAGTGGTTGAAGGCTCCTTAGATGGAAGTTTAATACAAAACTTGCAAGTGATTTGTAACTTTTAATAACATTCAGTGCTGGATATAATTACAATAACATTTTTTTTAAAGGGTTGCCAACCCATATTTTTAAACCCTTTCATTGGCACACATTTTTCCTGATCTTGCTGTGGCAGTACACTATAGGGTTATGGTTTCTTCCTTGCTACATTTAAGAATATAAAATAGGGTTTGTTAATATAGTGCAGTTTTCATGCAGTCCAACTCAATGGACCACAATTCGCAAGTTGCATTGTGCTCGTCACTGAGTCGGTATGCATTCTCATAAATCAAGAAAGCTCATGATGATATTATGGCATATGCACACTTCTCCCTGAGTAGTGGCGCGTGTGCAGGATCATGCTGATGGTGCAAGATCTTTAGAACAGTGTCATTCAAGCATCTTATACAGGTGCATCTCACCAAATTAGAATATCATCAAAAAGTTAATTTATTTCAGTTCTTCAATACAAAAAGTGAAACTCATATATTATATAGAGTCATTACAAACAGAGTGATCTATTTCAAGTGTTTATTTCTGTTAATGTTGATGATTATGGCTTACTCAGATAATGACTTTTGTGTTTTCATTGGCTGTAAAATATAATCATCAACAGAAATAAACACTTGAAATAGATCACTTTGTAATGACTCTATATAATATATGAGTTTCACTTTTTGTATTGAAGAACTGAAATTAACTTTTTGATGATATTCTAATTTAGTGAGATGCACCTGTATATAGTGTTGCATGATCTACAATTGTTCATTTAAAGTTGGAAAGGTTAGAAAAGCTCATTTTGATTACTTGTCCATTCTTTTCTCTACATGACCTTCACCGCTTAAATTAATTTTATTTTCTTAAGGTGAATATGATTTAAAAAAAAAAACACATTTCTTTTCAATTTTATTAGTTTGTCAATTTCCATGAGTTTTATAATATAATATAACTTGTTTTCCATTTTAAGTTGGATAATTGATGACAATGTGTTGCTTCATATTCAGAACAATTTATTATGGCTTATGTCATCTTGCCATAAACAAGCTGTTTAGGCATCTATATATGGAGCTGTGTGACATGGTTGCATCAATGTATTAATTATTCTGTCAAATACTTTTTATTTTAATTGCTGTAAAACATTATATTTGACTTTTGTCTGCGTAACATCTCATCCACTCAAAGTGTATGAGTTGTTTTTGTAGTTATCTTTCAGTGGAAAAAATATACATATTGTAGTTTAAAATTCCATTGTTTGCTAATACATATTGATAACATTTATATTATTAGAGATGAGTGAATGTTTCAATATTTGGTTTGGATTACGAAATTTACAATATTCGCCAATTTATTCGTCGAATGTTTGTTGAACGTTACTGAACGCCATAGGATTCAATGGGGGGGCAAAAAAAAATGCAACGGGCCCAAAAGCTGCCAAAACTCATCAAATTAGGGGTATAAACCTGGAAAGTGCCATCAATTGACCCAGAGTTCAAGTACTATAATTATTATTATTACTATTGCTGTGACATTTATTCCATGGTTCTTTACATGTCAAAAGGGGTCACCGACTGGTATAAGAGGAGAGAGGACCCTGCCTGCCAGAGTTCACAAACAATCTACAAGGGATGGGAGAGGGTACAGTAGGTCAGGGAACAGCTAGTCATGCAGCGGTATGCTGGAGCAAGGTTTACCGCAGATTGTATGCTTGTTACAAGAAGTGGATCTTCAGCTTCCTTTTCAATGTTTCCACGGTAGGCGACAGGCTGATGTGTTGGGGTGCAGCGTTATCACAGTAGTGGAGGATGCATGGGACAAATCTGCTGAGAGCCTAAATCACGGTAAGATTCCAGGAGCTCACAAATGAGCAGATTAACCTCTGCACCGATTAAAATGAAGGCGAAAGGCTTCTTTCTAATGACTGCAGGAGTGGGAGGAATCAGAGGCTGCGGTCTTCTGGCTCCTCTCTGTCACGGTAAACCTGTGCCCCCTTGCAAGCTTCAACACAATGTTCACAAGGTAGTTAGCAGCGGTGGTCGGTCTCCTAGACAACAAGCTAACTCCTTTATGATGATAGAGGACAACATCTGCAAGTAGTTTGTATGTTCTCCCCGTGTATGCAGAGGTTTCCTCCAAGTTCTCCGGTTACCTCCTCACTAAAAAAGCAGCCATACACGAGTGTTCACAGCAGGCGTGTCCGCTTCTGTTTCAGCTGACCGGCTCTCACTCAGCCTGACTGGAGTGGATAGAGAAGCAGAAGTTTTGCGGTGGAAGACCTGCGTGCCAATACTTGGCACAGTAACAGAGGAGGAGGAAGAAACAGCAGATGTGATTGATGAAGCAGCTGATGGTGGTTGAGGTCCGCTGGTCCGCATTTTATCACAGTGAGATGGCCAGAGTAACGCATGTTGATTGCGCATGTGAAGGTTCATGCATGTAGTAGTCAAATTATTGCACTGTTTCCCTCTAGTTTTTTATCGCAATGTTTGCAGATAACTGTGAGCTGGCTCATCCTTTGTGGTCTCAAAAAAGGCCCAGCCTAGGTAACCCTTGCCCCCCCTGCGAGCTGCAGACCTGCGACCGCTGCTGGTCACTGTCACAGTTGTTGTTAAGGATGCCGTCCTCCTCGTGCTTGCATCACTCCGTGTCTGCACCATAGGATGCAATGCAACCTCCTCGTATTCCTCCTCCTCCACCTCCTCAGATGAGCTACTCAGCTGCGTTCCTCTGGGTTCACACCAACTTGGATGTACAACCTCATCATCCAATGTGTTATCCAATTCCTCACCCTCAGTCACCTTCCTTCTCTTCTTGCCCTGACAGTACAGTACAGTTGAGGGTCAGGAAGCTGCTCGTACCCATTTTTTTTCCTCCTGTATGGAAAACAATATCTGCCCCAAACAATTTTAAGATGAGATGTAGTTTGCTTTATATACCAATCTTGACTTTATCAGGTCTGTGTACTCCTGTGTGGAGATCAATATCTGCACCAAAAAATTATTTTCACTAGAGCAAAACTTCTTCCACTACAGCCAACCCGGCACATGGAGACCCAGTCAGGAGTGTTCACATTTCCCTAAATTAGGGCCTAATACCACCGAAATGGCATCAATTTCAGCACAGTAGAAATTGTATGATTTAGGAACAACACCTCTTCCACTACAGTCAGCCCAATGGATTGAGAGACCAAATCTGTATTCTCCACATTTCCAAAAATTAGGGCCTAATACCTGCAGCAGCAGCAAGAGCAGATACACAAGCCATATCACAGACTGCAATTCCGCAAGATCAATGCACACAGTAAAAACTACAACATCGCCTACTCTGTATAGTCTGCAATTGGGGTGTAAAAGTCCTTGGAGATCTATGACTTGTTCATCTTGATGAAAGTTAGGCGGTCAACACTTTCATGGGACAGCCGGGTGCACTTATCCGTCAGGACACCACCAGCAGTGCTGAACACACGTTCTGAGAGAACGCTGGCTGCCGGGCATAATAAAACCTCCAAGGCGTGACAGGTGAGCTCAGGCCATTCATCCATTTTTGAAGACCAAAGTGAAAATGGGTCAAAATCCTCCCTGATGGTATTCAAATTGATCTCTAGATAATCGTTCTCCACATGTCAGACTTGTGCTCTGTTGTACTAGTGCACGATCTGGTCTAAAAAATGTGTGAAAGGACTCACAGAAATTTCTTCTGCCACTTACGCTGCTGCTAATGTTTTGGTGTTGACGAACTGACGTACCGGAGGTTGAAAGACTACAGCTGAAATCCACACTGTGTGCCTCACTCCTATCTTGGGGGAAAAGCTCTATTAAGGTTGCTTAAAAGCTTGTTTCGATACTCCAGCATTAGCGTGTCCCTTTCCAGGGTGGGAAGCATCTGGCAAAATTTACTCTTATAACATGGAGCTAACAGAGTGGCAACCCAGTAGTCAGCATTATTTTGAATCCTAACTATACGGGGATCATGTTGCAGCAAGAAGGCACTGATATGTCGGGCTCTTCCAGGTGGTCCAAAGCCAGACTCTATTGTTGGCTGCGTAACACTGATGCATGTTTCCTCCGTCCCCTCCTGCCAACCACGTTCAAAAGAGAGGGGATGATTATCCTCTTCATCTTCTGACTGTTGCTTGCCCATCACCTCTTCCTCCACCATTTGTTCCTCGGCTCTTTCACCTTCACAGTATGTTTGTCTGGTATCACCAAACCCCCTCGATAGCAGGAAGCCACCGTCACTTGGCATCCGTCTGTGTGACGATAGGCGGGAACTTTGAGACATTCTTATCCCTTCCACATCCTCCTCTTCTTCTGGGACAACCACTTTGCACTGCACGCTATTCAAAGTCTGCTCCAGCATGTAGATGATTGGAATAACTTTGCTGATGACCGCATCGTCAGCGCTAACTAGTTTAGTAGCCATTTCAAAACTGTGCAGAAGGGTGCAGAGGTCCTTAATCTATTCCCACTCCATAAACGTGATATGTCCCCATACTTTGTTGACCCAGGCTATACGACATGACATGCTGCATCAGGGCTCGCTGCTGCTGCCAAAGTCGCTGCAAAATGTGCAGAGCGGAATTCCACCATGTCGACACATTGCATATCAACCTCTTAACTGGTATGGACAAAGACCTCTGTATCGATGCAAGCTGCAAACGAAAGTGAGCACACAGCTTCCGTACTTTCTGAAGCAGCTCATCCAGGCCAGGATGGTGGCAGAGAAATCGCTGTACCACCAGGTTGAGGAAATGAGCCATGCCAGGCACATGTGTGAGTTTGCCTCGGCGTAGGGCCGCCAAAAGGTTCTCACCATTGTCGCACACGGCCCTCCCTGGCTCCAGGTTCAGCAGAGACAGCCATTGCTGAAACTGAGCCTGGAGAGCTGTCCACAACTCTTCAGCTGTATGACTGCGATCTCCAATGCGTATTAATTTTAAGACTGCTTGATTATGGTGATCCCTGGCTGTGCAGTACGGAGGTGGTGTGAATTCGCTCTGCACTTTTGGAATGCGTGTCTCGTTAAGGCAGAGGTTGATTGCACAGGTGGAGTCCAGAGGAGGTGGAGGAGGCAGAAGCAGTGGAGGAAGTGTGAAATACAGAGGTTTCTTCTGCAAACATTGGGAATTCCAAGATTTGTGGAGTCACCCAGTGCCCAGTCAGCGAGATGTAACGCCCTTGGCCATGCATACCCATCTAGGTGTCTGTGGTGAAATGCACCCTGGCAGATATAGATTTAGTCAAGGAATGGGTGATGTCTGCGACATGCCGGTGTGGCGTAGGCACAGTTTTCTTAGAGAAGTAATTTTGACTGGGCAACTGGTACTGGGGGACTGTGACGGCCATCAGCTTTCGGAAACCATCTGTATCTACCAGGCAGAAAGGCAGCATTTCTGTGGTCAACAGATTTGAGATGATCTGAGATTTCAGATTTGTCATGTGTAGGATGAAACAATCTTTTACGTGACCACTAGTGATGAGCGAACATGCTCGCCACTGTTCGGTACTCGCCCGAGCATCACTGTGCTCTACGAGCTCGGCGAGTATTTCCGGGTAGCTCGGTCAGGAACTCAGGTCCCCTCCTTGCATGTTTGGCACTCTTTAGAGAGCCAATGAACATGCAGCGATTGCCTGACATGCACTGTAATGCCGTAGCCATGTTGGTTGTGGGCATTACAGTGATTGGCTGGCGGCACAGCATCATCAGGTGTATATAAGACCGGGAGCCGCCATGCTCGTCACAGTCTATGCCGGAACCAGGCAGAGTAGGGAGAGCTGCTGATGCATCAGGGAGAGATTTGCTTGTTTATAGTTAGCATAGGCATTCCACAACATTTATCTATATAAATCTGAAATAACAGTCCTTCTGATGACTAATCCAGCTGCATATATTGAGTGGTGATAGCAGGAAGGCAGTGTATGCGGCAGACTGCAGTGTATGATACAGCACAAGAGGGTCCATTGAAAGTCCTGTCTGCTGCGGCTGTAATAGTTAGAGATATTTCTAGACATAGAAAGGCAATTTTTTTTTTTACTTAATCCTGGTCATTTGCTTAAAAAGCATTCCAGAGCTCCATTTGCTTGTTCTCACTGCAGAATAAAGCCGGATCTATTCCATATTTCAGTGATAAAAATACCGAAATTTGAGCTGAACGTGGAAAATATTGGCCTCCTTTTCCATTCTGTTGCAATGTGTCGGTCAAGCTTTTCACGCGAGGTCTCTGTGTAGAATAATATTAGTAAATTACAGACCTACCATTTAAAACTGTGGTTCACTGTCAGACATATCACCTATAAGACTGTTTCAAAATCAGACAATTCTTCCATTTTCATTTCGTTGCAGTGTGTCGGTCAAGCTATTCACACTAGGTGTCTGTGAAGAATTGTATTAGCAAAATACAAGCCTGCTATTTAAAATTGTGGTTCTCTCTCAGGCGTATCAGATATAACTGCATTCCAAAATCATCCATTTCTCGTGAACGTGGAAAATACTATCCTCCATTAAAAATGGGCAAGGTGCATGGCAAGGGATGTGGAAGTGGACTTAATAGTGATGGTGCATGCAGAGGCCAAGGCCGAGGACGTGTCCGTGGGCAAATTGAAATTGTGCCACAACAAACACCCACATCTTGTCGCTCGAACTTCCTGTCCCAATTAATAGGAGACCGCATAAAACCACTATTGAACACAGAGCAGTGTCTAAAGGTTATTAGTTGGATAGCAGATAATGCTTCCAGTCACTTAGCCACCATGACCACTCTGCCTTCCACACGGTCAAGTCTCAGTAGCCATGAGTCTGGACCGCATATTCCTTACCCTGATCCTCCTTCCTCCCACCATGCCAAGTGCCCAGAGAAAACTGATCCCACACTTGGACACTCAGAAGAGCTGTTCACTTTTCCATTTGTAGATTCGGGACTCTCGCCTGGCCAGCTTCAAGTGAGTCAAGAGGAGAATGCGTGTAGCGATGCCCAAATATTGGAGCAGCCATGGTCACACGAAGGCGACGGTGGGAAAGTGCAATTACTGTCGCAAGAGGTCGATGATGATGATGAAACACAATTGCCAGAAGAAACTGTTGGACCAGCTTGTCAAAGTACGCCGCCTGTGTGCCCATTTTAGAAAGTCAGCTACAGCTTCCGCCGCCCTTGCCATGCTTCAGCAGCTTCCAGCTCACCGACTGATCTGCGATGTCCCCACGCGCTGTAACTCTACATTGTAGATGTTGGGAAGGATTTGTGAGCAGATGAGGGCAGTTGTTGACTACCAGCATCAACAAGGTTGTCGGTATTCAGGTCAGACTCTACACATAAAACCTCCGGAGTGGACATGAATGTCAGACATATGTACCATCCTCCAAAACTTTGAGGACTCCACCAAGATGGCGAGCAGTGATGACGCCATAATTAGCGTTACCATCCCGCTTTTTTCTTCTGAAACGCGCTCTGCTTACAACTAAAGAGGATGCATTTTTGGCGGAGCATGATCAGGTGGAGCAAAGAACCATACAGGGTGATTGCACACAGCCAAGCCTCATCTCATCCCAATGTGGATTGGGTGACAAAGAGGAGGAGGAGAAGGAAGAACAGGAGCTCGTTTCCTGCGCTATAGAAGGTACTACCTGCACAACTGTCATACCGTCTGTTCAGTGTGGATGGCCTGAGGAGGAGAGCATGGTCAGTCGCCCTCTTGGTGAAGACACGGAAGTCTTACCTCATTGCTGTCTGGCACGCCTCCTGACGAAGCCACGTAGGTGAAATGCGCGTCGAGGCGCGCGGCCAGCTCTCTGTTACCAGTACCCGCACACCGACATGCCCAATATGTCTCAAGGTAACATTACTTCCAACATAATGTATTTAATATAACCTTGAGCATTCACACATGTACATTACGTGTCATTCATAATCTCTCTTTTACCTTGCTTAAGTAATACTTAGGCTATACATCATATGGCTTAGCAAGACCTATAGATCTTCATACTTACTAATGGTATTAACTGCTATTTATCCTCATTGTTAGACATTTTTGAATGACTACTTTTATATTACTCTGTGTAGGATTATCCTATCATATATATTCCAACTGATGTATGTATAGGGTATATTTGTATGTTCACTTACTAGTTGAGCATCTTTGTCCTATACACATGTGATTAATTTGGACTTATGGGTGTGTTTGGATTCTGTGGACAGGGATTCGGTCTCCCCTTTTCTTGGCACTTTTCCATCTGCCTTGATCTAGTTATGCTTCTCACATTACCACGTTGACTTATTGTAACTTTTAACTAGAGAATATCTCTTTTTTCATTGTTATGACTAATTAATAAAAACGTATATATTGTTCAATAGCTCACTCTCCGGCTATTTCTTCTTTTGGAATGTGGTCTTTATTCTGAATATCATAGACATCCCCTTTATCTTATTCCTCCCCTTTTTTGGTCTTATAGTCTAAATAGGAGTTAATTCTTAATAGGCGTGGCACACATGACTGAGTTTATGTTACGCTGCCTTTCCCGTGACCCTCGCATTGTTCACATTTTGGGTGAGTCATTATTGGTTGGTGACACTTCTAGACCCATACTACAAGGAGAACTTTCTTTCTTATTCCCGCGCAGGACAGGCCTAAAAAAATAGTGCAGTACAAAAGGCCCTTGTTGCGGTATTATTTAAAAAATTCCCATCTGAAAACGTTGGTGGCAGAGGTCACAGTTCATTGGACAACCAAGGAGTACAGGCGAGAGAGACACAAATGCGATCGAGCAGAGGCAGAGGAACACTGTCAAAGTTCTGGGACAATTTTCTCAGCCGCTCCCATTGCACAAGCCCTGATGTGCGGGGTACTCTCTCAAGGAATGAAAAGTTTCTGAAGATGGTGAGGGAGTACCTTGCCAACCGTTAGAGCAGGTTTTTAGTGCAGCCGGTGGAATTATAACCGATAAACGCATCCGCCTGTCAACTGAAAATACTGACAGGCTGACTCTTATAAAAATGAACAAGGGCTGGATTGGACCAGACTTCTCAACAGCACCAAATGATAGCAGCGTAACATAAACTCAAATACAGTGTCTTTTTTTGGGGAGGTCTAAGTTTATTCCCATGCACTTCTGTCTTCACTCCCAGACATGGGTATACGCTTCCTGATTTTGTATATTTGCTCTTGTCCTCCTCCTTCTCCTCATCCTCATCCTCCCCCACATCACCACCATATGTACCATATCAATATATCTAGGTCTCTTACAAGGGACATTGGAGTTTCTTCCTAATAATGGGAGCATTTTTTGCAGGAGGCCCTCCGACCTCTACATCTCTTGCAAGAGGCATTGGAGTTCCTCCATATTTTTGGCAGCCATTGCTTCACTGCATAGGCAAACAGTATGGGAGACACACTTCCTAATAATGGGAGCATTTTTTTGCAGGAGGCCGTCTGACCACGACATCTCTTGCAAGGGGCATTGGACTTCCTCCATATTTTTGGCAGCCGTTGCAGTCATTGCATACGCAATAACAGTATAGGAGACACACTCTTTAATAATGGAAACAACAAAGCATAGCCGGCTGATGGCTCTATAAAAATAGGCTTTGTGATTTTCAGAGTCACACCATCATAAATGAAACATGATGTGTCTGATGATGCATCACACACCACATGGCCAGATAAGGTTGTAAAATGTTAAAATGACATTTCCTGGTGAATGCATTTGTCTTGGTTGAAAGCAATTCAAAAGTGCAAAAATGCATCAAAAACGCTACTTGTGAGCATAGCCCAAGGTATAGAGGAGCATTTTTGTTTTTTGTTATTTATTTTGCCTTACATACAACTCATTACCCTGGAAAGGGTGTTAATTAACATATTTCCCAGGAAAATGCATTTTGGTTTCATTTTTGCATGTTCTATTGTGAGTCCGTAAAAGTGGCGTAATACCTCTGACAACGTTGTTGCCAGTAGTAACCTGGGAGTCAGAAATGCTTCCAGGCGTCTTCCCCATGCTGTTCCCATGTCATTTGAGCACTGTTCCCATCGATTTGAGCAATTTTTGGGCCGTCTGCAGACCGCCGGGAGGAGCCGCCAGAAAAATGCTCGCGTTTCCCATAAACTTACAATGAGCTCGTTACTCATTCCGAGCACTCGAGTATTCCAATTTGCTAGACTCGAACAACGAGTACCCGAGCATTTTAGTGCTCGCTCATCACTAATAATTTTTTAAAGGATATTACAGATAAATATTTATTTTGGTTGTTTTTAAAAGATAGCTCAATGTCAGCCCTTTAACACTTAATAGGATTTGGGTCGTTTTAATGAAGAGCAGCAATAAGGGCTCCTTGAAACTCTCTCCAATTGACATTTGCAATTTGTAAAGAATATTTAATATTATTAGTTTATATTTCCTGTTTCAAAGTAAACTTACCCGATTACAGACAATGCAGTATTAAGTATTATTCACGGTTTTAGGTAAGTCTAATCTCTAAATATTTACGAAGCAGCCTACGCCACACCCATGTGTCTTTTACTGTGTTTTTAAATTTTTGCCTGAAATTCACTTATTTTTACCCTTTCACCCCGAGGATGTTTTCACCTTCCTGACCAGGTCAAATTTTTTCAATTCTGACCAGTGTCACTTGATGAGGTAATACAGTAACTCTGGAACGCTTCAACGGAACCGACTGATTCAAAGAATGTTTTTTTTTATCGTGACTTATTGCACTTCATGATAGGGGTAAAATTTATCTGATATGACTTGCATTTATTTGTGAAAAAATCGGAAATTTGGTGAAAATTTAGCAATTTTCAAACTTTTAATTTTTACGGCCTTTAATCAGAGTTATATCACTCAAAATAGTTAATAAATAGTATTTCCCACATGTCTACTTTACATCACTACAATCTTTGAAAGAAAATTTTTATGTTAGGAAGCTAGAAGGGTTAAGTTGACTAGCGATTTCTCTTTTTTGCAGCAAAATTTCCAAAACCATTTTTTAACCCCTTTAAAGCCCAAGATGTACTAATACGTATCTGCGCCCTGGGCTTTAAGAGCCTGATACCTATTAGTACATCTTTTCAATAGCGCCCGCACACAGGCTGTGCGGGCGTGATCGCCGTCGGGTGTCTGCTGATTGTCACAGCTGACACCCTGTAGTATGTGCAGGGAGCGGTCCCGCACCGCTCCTGGCACATTAACCCCCACAATGCTGCGATCGAAGTCGATCGCAGCATTGCGGTGGCAAGTAAAAGTGATCGCAATACTCACCTTCTCTTCCGGCCTCTAGGGCGGTCTGCCGCGGCTTCCCGGATGTTGCTGTGTCACCCTGGCCTGGATGCCACAAGTGTAATTAAAGCTGTGTCTGAGAGCAAGGGGGAGGTTCTCTAGTCAGGGGAACATTAGCATGCAATGCCTCCTGTCTCAGGCCAGTAGGGGGAGCTGGCTGCCCCTTTAAAAGCTGGTGCTGGGGACAGGGTTAGAGAGAACTGGATGGCCTGTCTCAGCATTGAGACTTGTCCCAGAGCAGAACAAGGACAGACAGTTGCACTGCACCTAAGAGGAAGTGTGGCAGGAGGAGAGCCACAAGCCAGAGACAAGAGGCGAAGAGAGCCTGTCTTGGCAGAAAGAGGACTTAATTTACCAGACTTTGGTGTCTGAGGCTGAGAGGATTCTACATCCTCCAGCAGATAACCAGTCCGCAAGGGACTGTATATTCCTTGGCCTAAGAAGCCTGGAGGCCCTGCCACAACCGAAGCGACACAGCGGCCGCATGGAAAACTTCCACACTCCACACTGAGTGTGGAAGTTTTCCATGCGGCCGCTGTGTCGCCTGTCCGAATATAGAGTGTACTGATACTTTTTCTAATGCTGCGGGTACAGCGACTTATGTCATCAAAAGTCATATTACATGTACCTCACGGTTCATTATCTACTATGCCACATGTCCATGTGGATTAATCTATGTTGGTCTTACCACACGGCAACTCAAAGTGCGAGTTAGGGAGCATGTGTTGGGTATTTTGGCGGCAGTCGACTGTATGGATCCCTCCACACTCAGGACGATACCACGACATTTTAAACTCTGCCATAATTGTGACAGTTCACTACTGAGGGTGAGGGGGATTGATGCCTTGAAGATTGGTATTCGTGGAGGCAAATTTAGTCAACGTCTAGCTCAACTAGAATCCAGATGGATCTGGAAATTGGGCACTGTACACCCACATGGACTGAATGAGAGTCTCAGTTTTGCTCCGTTTCTTTGATATCCGCTCTACCTAGTACATGTCATCTGTGTTTTTAAGTTTTTATTCATTTTATTTTATTATTCACAGTTTTTTCCATCGTAAATTGGTCTGCAAACTTTCTTTTTGGAGGGTTGTGTCCGTACTATATCCGTTCCATTATGGATGAGTGTTTGTGGAGGAGAAGAAGGATTCGTGATATCGTCGCACAGCAATTGCCAAAGTCTATAAACCTCCTTGCTCACATTGTGAACTTTGTTTAAATAAGTATTGTATTTTGTATTGCTTTCATCTTTTAGGAGATTGTATGTTGTGATAAATGTGGTTGGGCCTTCCATATGTGTGGTTATTGGTCCTGCCTATTGGACAACAGTGTTATTGTAATTTACTTACACAACATTACTGTGATCATATGTCTTGTATCATTTAATGCTATTATGACTATTATGATCATGTATGTTTGATAGGTATTTTGTGCAGTGATGATTTAGTAGTGTCAGGTGTAACTTGACGCATATGGTGAGGTCCGTGGTATGTGTGAAATTTTCCATATATGGGAGATTTTTGTATTATGCCCTACCACTGGATTGATGTGGGTAGTTGTAGATTTATAATTGGACATTTCACTACATACATCCTTATTTGCAGTCCCTGAGGTAGTTGAGGGCAATCTTAAGATGGACCTCTAGCTGGGTCAAAGAATACCTTACTTAATCCTAATTCTATAGGTGCGGTTCTTGGACAGGTACGTGCAGGCGTTCTCTGTTGCTGAGGTCGGCTCGCGCTACCCGGCGTCTTCATGCTAGGACCTGCGGGTCACGTGGGCCCACGTGACTATTGGGAGGTCCTTCGCATGACGCCGGCATCGCGGGTTGCCGAGGCAGCAGAGACGCTGGGCGCGTCATTGGATGTCCGCCCACACCTTTCTATTGGCTAGCGATAGGTTTATAAGGACACACCCCCGGTTTGCAACCACGCCCCCTGAAGAAGGTAACGCCGAAACGCGCGTCGGGGTGGACGCGTGGTCCACATTTGAGCATCCCCGCTGATAGCCCTCTGTCCAGGTAGATTCCATTACCATATTATATGGTCATTTACATGGTTATGTCAATATACAGTTAGGCAAGATTAGCTGACCACTAATGATACACTATTTGGACACATATATTAGAGATCTGTTGATCAGGTGCATTAGAGTCTATATTATAGTCCTGGTGGGTGCCCTATATGTGGACCTCTGTGTCCATTGAGCATGATGGTATTTTAAGATATTTTTGATATGTATGTTGTGCACTGTTTCTGCCATATTATGTGGTGTATTCTCTCTTAATTATATATTTAATAAAAGCTATATTTTATGATAATTACCTGCTGTGTAGCTTTGATCGCATCTTTCCCTTCGCTGTATATCTATGATTAGCGATTTGCCTACAGTTAATGTCATTAGGTGCTAGCCATGGAGCTCTAATTATTAGTTAATATGCACCTGCTGAGAAACTTTGATTATATAACCGAAGGGACCAGTAAAGCCGTACCAGGCTGGGAGCAGAAAGGAACCCACGTCGCAGGCCATACAGGCGGGAATACACGGAAAGCTCGGAAACGTGGGCTGTTACCCTATAACGAGGAGATAGCCAGAAGGAGCGCAGAAAGCACGGTAGGCCTACACCCTCACCCTGACCAGGGCCAATTTCCCTGTTGCTCTCAGACATCCAGGTCCCCCTCCTAGCCGGGACTGTTTATGGGTCAATTTACCTGTTCTAGTAAAGACCCTGGACTGCAACCTGTTGTCTGTGTGCTCCTTGCTTCTCCAGCACTATCAGCACTGGGACCCTCACTACCATCACTCCCACCATCGACTATACTGCCCTGGGGCCGCACTCTTCCCGTGGGGAGTCACACTACCCTAGCTGCACACCTCATCAGCCCCAGCGGTCTGCATGCAGCGGCGGTTCCTAATAACCACAAATCCACGGGTGGCGTAGTCGGACATAAACATCAGCACATAACGGACTACCACTGGCCTGACCACCCTGAGCCACGGAACCGGGTTGCCACTACTACTCCCATCGTTCCCCTACTGCCCGGATCCGAGTGCCCCACGGCCCAGGGGGCGAGTCAGCTTTGGCGTAGTCGGCAGGATTGAAACCAACCCGCCACAAACGGGTACTGCGTGCCTGAAAAAGACTTTTGTAACTTACCTGTTGCGAAGTTTCCCGCCATCCGGAGCCGATTCCCGCCATCAGACGCCATCGTGGACCGTTTCCCGCCGTCTTCTGCCGTCTTCCCGCCATCCGCAGCTGTTTCCCGCCATCGGACGCCATCTTCAGGACGCCGCGCGGGAAGAAGAGGGGCGTGGACGTCAAAACCGCGCGAGATCCGAAGCTCCGCCCCACGCACTGACGCTGCGCAAGGTCCTGGAAGGGAGAGAGAGCGACGCTGACGTCATCAGGACGCGACGCCAGGTCCTCGTCCATAGCAACAGCAGCGGAGCCGCGACCTACAGAAGAGGATCGTCGGAAGGTAGGCCACGGTCCACTAGGGGGGTAGAAAGGTGTCGGACACAGAGGCGCCCACTACCACCAACGCGGCTGCAGCAGCGGTGATGCCCTTTTCCCTGCCCTACATCCCTGGAGCGGCCTGGCTGCCCAAGTACTCAGGGGAGCCCCATGCCCTAACTGACTTCAAGGAAAGGCTATACAGTTTGTTCCACGTTTACCCCCTGACAGAGGAACAGAAGGTCAGCATATTGACAGGTCAGTTAACTGGCGCAGCCCAAAGGGAGGTAAAATCATGGCCCACTGAGGAGAAAAGGACTGTGAAGGGTATTCTGGCCCGGCTGCGGGGTACCTTTGACACACGTACCTCCGCTGAAATTAAAATGAGGTTCTATGGATGTAAGCAGCGGGCACAGGACAGCATCAGAGACTATGCCCTAAATCTGCAGGAAGCCTTGAGGGCTATTCAACAAACTGACCCTGGCAGTGTGCATGAAACGGATAAGCTGCTAACAGAACAATTCATAGAAGGTCTGCTGTCCAGCGCCCACAGGGCCCAGCTGCGCCTCATGTTCTTTCAGAACCCTGACCTGACCTTTGCCCAATTTAAGGACAGGGCCATAAGGGTTCTCCGTGAATCCGCAACCAGTGGTGCTATAAACCCCCGGCGCCCTGCTATCACCTACCACCAGGAGGCGGCGCCTTCCTCTATGGACCCCGTGGGGGCTGATGCACAGGCCCTGAACCAAGCCCCGTCGAAAGACCTGCACCACCAAGTCCAGGAGCTGACCAGGAGCATTGCGGCGTTGACCAGGACCGTCCAGGCGTTGCAAGTGGACCCGTCAAGACCCATCGAGCTGGCTTCAAGTCCGGAGGATGTCCCGTGGCGTCGACAGAGGAGGATCCCGTCGTTCCGAGGGAGGCCCACAGACCGCTACACAGAGGATGGACAGCCCATTTGCCGTCGATGCAACCAGCCCGGACACATTTCCAGGTGCTGTAATTTAAACAGGTCCAACCTGGGGCAGAGGGCCAACCCCCAGGCATAAGATCACCAGGCCCTTATAATTGGCGTGATAAGTACGTTGGGGGGCGCCCGGTTTTACCCGTGGTGCTGGACGGTATCCCCATGAGTGCCTTGCTGCATACTGGGTCGCAAGTAACCACTATCCCTTATGTACTTTTTAAGCAGTATTGGACTGATGCTGATATCACACGGTATCCAGACAGTAACTTGAGCATCATCGCCAGTAATGGCTTAACCGTGCCGCAGATGGGGTTCAAGGAGATGACCATAAAAATTGGTAAAGTTGAACTACCGGCACAGGGAGTAATTATTGTGGACATTGACCGACGTGAAAGTCACCCTAAAATAACTGTGGGTACTAACGTAATTGAAAATTGTCTTTCAGAGGTAATTGTAATCTTACAACAGGTGGCGGTGAATGCTAGTTAGAGATAAAAGCCCTGATGAGACGGCAGCAGGTAGAACTGTCTGGTGGTGAGATCGGTAGCGTAAGACTGAGTGACCCATTCCCCATTTCCATGCCTCCCAAAAGTGAAATGATGATCTGGTGTCGGACTGCAATCGGGTTGAGAGGTAGAGACTACCAAGCCATGGTAGAACCCGTGTACTCAGACAGCAGGCCCACCATTTTGACAGCCCGGGGGGTGGTTGATGTCCGTCATGGGAGGGTGCCCGTCCGCATCCTCAACATTGGGGAGAGGGAGGTACGCTTACCCAGGTGCGCTACACTCGCCAAACTGTTTGTCGTCGAACACAAAGCTATTAGGGCCGTGGAACCCTTGCCTCCATCTCCACAGGCGGAGGGTAATGGCTCCCAGAAACAAAAGGAGGACTGGTGCCAGAAACTCCATGTGGGTGCTGACTCCACTCCCCTGCACCAAAAACAAGGAGTCTACCGGGTGCTACAGGAGTACGAGAGAGTCTTTAGTAAGCACCCGCTAGACTTCGGCAGAGTAAAGGGGATAGAACACCACATCCCCACAGGGAGCCACCCACCAATAAAAGAGAGACACAGGCCTGTACCCCCTGCACATTATCAGAACGCCAAGGGCATGCTAAGAGAAATGAAAGAAGCTGGGGTCATTAGAGACAGCTGTAGCCCCTGGGCAGCCCCCTTGGTTCTGGTGAAAAAGAAAGACGGCACCATGAGAATGTGCGTCGACTATAGACAAATCAACCATATCACCCACAAAGACGCATATCCGCTGCCTAGAATAGAGGAGTCTTTAGCCGCACTAAAATCTGTTAACTTCTTTTCTACTTTGGACCTTACTAGCGGGTACTGGCAGGTTCCTGTGGCAGAGGCTGACAAGGAGAAGACCGCCTTCACCACCCCGATGGGACTGAGTGAGTTCAACTGTATGCCTTTCGGGCTCTGTAACGCACCAGGGACCTTCCAGCAACTGATGGAATGCTGTCTAGGGCACCGAAACTTCGAGACGGTCCTCCTTTACCTGGATGACGTGATCGTCTATTCGAAAACCTACGAGGACCATCTAAAGCACCTGGCCGAGGTGTTCGAAGCCCTGGCAGGCTACGGCCTGAAGGTGAAACCATCGAAGTGTCACCTGCTGAAACCAAAGGTCCAGTACCTAGGGCACGTGGTAAGCGCGGAAGGAGTGGCCCCCGACCCTGACAAGGTCACGGCAATCAAGAGCTGGCCAAGCCCCTCGAACATCAAAGAGGTGAGACAGTTTCTCGGGTTGGTAGGCTACTACCGAAGGTTCATCCCCGGGTTCACCAAGATGGCAGCTCCTATGCAGGACCTCCTAATCGGACAGTCTAAGTCCAGGAGTCAAAAGCCACCCTTCAAGTGGGATAAACCGGAAGAGGAGTCCTTCCACCAGCTAAAGATGGCCCTCACGGGGGATGAGATCCTGGCCTACCCTGATTATGGCCAGCCTTTTATTCTCCACACGGACGCCAGTAATGTGGGACTGGGAGCCATACTGTCCCAAAACCAACAGGGCAGAGAACGGGTGATCGCGTACGCCAGCTGGAAGCTGAGACCTACCGAGAGGAACCCGGAGAATTACAGCTCCTTCAAGCTAGAATTCTTGGCGGTGGTGTGGGCCGTGACGGAACGCTTCAAGCATTACCTGGCCTCCGCAAAGTTCACCGTGTACACGGACAACAACCCGTTGACACACCTGGACAATGCAAGACTGGGTGCCCTAGAACAGCGGTGGATGGCCCGTCTCTCCAACTATGACTTCGTGATCAAGTACCGGGCCGGCAAAACCAATGCCAACGCTGACGCCCTATCGAGGATGCCTCACTTACCTGAAGGTGACGAAGACCC
This sequence comes from Phyllobates terribilis, assembly GCF_046119375.1. Taxonomy (NCBI): domain Eukaryota; kingdom Metazoa; phylum Chordata; class Amphibia; order Anura; family Dendrobatidae; genus Phyllobates; species Phyllobates terribilis. Next base: position 94,364,401 of record NW_027362761.1, on the reverse strand, counting down.
AGAAGAGCTGGAGGAGGTAGAACTCCCCGCGTTTCACCGGTATGGAGCCGCTCAACACTCCCACCGTGTGAAGGAGGAAGATCTAACAACCATGATGATCAATCCCCTACCTCACCACAGCTGGGCCGAGACCCAAGATAGTGACCCTGCAGTCCACCTGGTGAAAGATCTGCTGACCCGGGAAGACGCCCGCTTAGATCAAGATGCCCCAGAGGAAGCCAAGCAGCTATGGAAAGAGAAGAGCAAGCTGTTCCTCTACGAAGGCAAGTTGTGCAGAAGGATTGTCAACCACCGGACGCACGAGCTGACCTGGCAAGTCGTGGTTCCAAGGCGGGATGCAGCTATGGTCCTGGGGGCTTACCATGACCGAGCGGGACACTTCGGTTGGAAGAAACTGGAGTTCCTGCTAAGAGGAAGGTTCTTTTTGGTCGGCATGAGGGGAGCTGTAGAAAAATGGTGCAGAGACTGTGGCCCTTGTCACCTAAGGAGGAAGGACCGCACCAGCCAGAAGACACCCTTGAGGCCCATCGTCACCACGCAGCCTCTTGAGTTGGTAGCTCTAGACCACGTCAAGTTGGCTCCAAGCCGGTCAGGGTACATCTACGCCGTGACAATCGTGGACCACTGTTATGCACACGCCCGGACTGACTGGCGTGTGCGTGTTTATGTAGTGATTCCACTGTGCCATGAACCGGAGAGTGCCTGGAGGGGCGTAACTAAGTATCGGCCCGATCCGACCAAGGTCGCACGACGGCATACGACGCCAGTGCACCAGGGAGGAACCGAGCAGAGGAACCAAGGTCTACTCCAGGTCAGACTCCGGACACGGCTGTTGACCCACACCGGGGAATACAGGAACAGGCAGACTAGAGCACAGGCTGGGTAGGGTCCAGTACAGACTGGGAGACAAATTCGAAACCGCAGACGCGGTAGACAGAGCTGAGCAAAGCGAAAACCGCAGACGTGGTGGACAGAGCTGAGCAAAGCGAAAACCGCAGACGCGGCGGACAGAGCTGAGCAAAGCGAAAACCGCAGACGCGGCGGACAGAGCTGAGCAAAGCGAAAACCGCAGACGCGGCGGACAGAGCTGAGCAAAGCGAAAATCGCAGACGCGGCGGACAGAGCTGAGCAAAGCGAAAACCGCAGACGCGGCGGACAGAGCTGAGCAAAGCGAAAACCGCAGACGCGGCGGACAGAGCTGAGCAAAGCGAAAACCGCAGACGCGGCGGACAGAGCAGAGCAAAGCGAAAACCGCAGACGAGGCGGACAGAGCAGAGCAAAGCGAAAACCGCAGACGGGGCGGACAGAGCAGAGCAAAGCGAAAACCGCAGACGGGGCGGACAGAGCAGAGCAAAGCGAAAACCGCAGACGGGGCGGACAGAGCTGAGCAAAGCGAAAACCGCAGACGGGGCGGACAGAGCAGAGCAAAGCGAAAACCGCAGACGGGGCGGACAGAGCAGAGCAAAGCGAAAACCGCAGACGGGGCGGACAGAGCAGAGCAAAGCGAAAACCGCAGACGCGGCGGACAGAGCTGAGCAAAGCGAAAACCGCAGAGGCGGCGAACAGAGCTGAGCAAAGCGAAAACCGCAGACGCGGCGGACAGAGCTGAGCAAAACGAAAACCGCAGACGCGGTGGGAACAGGGCTCTGTTCACACGGAACAGACTAGAAGGGAAAGGCAGAACCAGATACCCACAGGGTACTTGCAGAGAAGTAGCGAGTGGACCACAAACTCACAAACGGAAGTACAGTGACAACGAGCAGGAGTTAGGTACGAGTTCAGACTCTGCAGAAAAAGGAATGGAACGGACATAGAGGCAAAACAGGTAAAGGATAGGAGAGAGTTCAGACAGGAACTGAGTGTACGGAGGAGACCGACACTGCAGCGGGATACAGGAGCGGGTCTGGGAATACGGCCCCCAGAGAGGCAGGACGAACAGGCAAGGAGCGTGTTCAGACTGGCCTGGAAATACAGCCTCCAGGAAGGCGGAACGAACAGGCAAGGAACGAGTACAGACTGCAGGTTAAGGTACACAGATAGGACACAGTACAGACACGGGAACTGATACCGCAAGGCAGGAGAGATAGACAGGACTCAGTTCAGACACGGGAACTGATACCGCAAGGCAGGAGACAAAGAACGGGACCTGGCACCTTCAGAGTGCAAGCACACACTGAATGAAACACTATGCTCAGGCAGGGATAGATGGGTGCAGCTGAGCTATATACCAGGTGACAGACAGCAATAGGCTGAGGACGCACAAGGGGTGTGACCCACAGCAGGTACAAAAAGCAGGAAGTGATCGGGCGCCGCCCTTAAGCAGCAGAAACAGACAAACAGACAGCAAGGAGGGAAGCCAGAGAGACATTCTGGACTGGAGATCAAGTGCGCGCTCTTGCACAGTGGGAGATGGACCACCATGCAAGGACGCCGCCAGGTATGTTACAACCACTATTCCCGTTTTCTAGTGGTGGTCCCGGTAAAGGACTTGACAGCCCAAACAGCGGCCAGAGCCTTCCAGCAATATTTCTGCCGTCCACACGGGTATCCGGAACAGGTCCTGACAGACCAGGGTCCAGCGTTCGAGGCTGAAATCTTCCAGGAGTTCTGCAACCTCTATGGCTGTAAGAAGATTCGGACAACGCCTTACCATCCACAAACCAACGGGATGTGTGAGAAGATGAACAATATAGTCATTGATCTCCTGAAGACGTTGCCCCTGGAGGAACGCAGCCTGTGGCCAGAAAAACTGCCGGACCTGATAGACCTATACAACAATATCCCGGTGAATGCTACAAACTGCACCCCGGCTTACCTGATGCGAGCTAGACCAGGTAAGCTGCCCGTAGACCTGGAGATGGGAGTCCTAATACCTGAGGACACTTCCCCGGATGCGGACTGGGATACGGAAAGGCAACTGCAGTACAAGAAGGTACAGGAGAGTGTGGAGAAGAGCCTGGCCCAGGTGAGAGAGAGGCAAGAAAAACTCTTCAACCAACACGCCCCTGCTGGTCCCCTAGAACCTGGTGAGCAAGTCCTGAAGCGGAAGAGAAGGCTACATAAGTTGGACGACCAGTGGGAAAGGGAACCCTACACCGTACTGCAGTCTGACCACGACAACCCAAAGGTGTGCGTAATCACCAAGGACGGAGGAGAAACCACTAGTGTCGTCTCCAGAGACCACCTCAAAAGATGCCCCGAGAAACTCCGTAGTGCAGAAGAGGATCCGAGTGACCTTGAACCCGCAGAGGACAAGGAAGAAATGATCAGCACCGTTCTCGGAGAGTTCCCTCAGACCTGGACTCGCATAAATGATGCCATAGTGGTACCCGTCCTGCATTTCCTGCAACCGGCACAGCAACAACCAACACCAGAGCCGGAAGGTGAAGAGGAGCAAGCGGTTCCAGAGGCAGAAGAGCCTGTACCAGCAGCCCAGGAGAGTCAACCCTCTGCTGACAGTGAGCCTGCCATGCCTGCGATAAGCCAAAGGACCCGCAGACAGCTGCCTGCCCTACCTGTACACCCAGCTGGTAGCTGTACCCCTAACGCTAGTGGGGAAAGCCAAGTCAGTCCACCACCAGACAGTGGGTTAAGGAGGTCAACCAGGAGCACAAAGGGGCAGATACCCGCTCGCTGGAGAATATAGAGTGTACTAAAATTGTAAATAACCCTGTTGCAAAATGTTGAAATGTTTGTCAAGTTACCTGCATGTTTATTAATAGTGTGTTTCAGTTTCTTGCAGCTACCGTAAGGACTCAAAGGTTATGGACTTTTTATAACCGGTACCTTGTATGGACTGCGTTCGGAGCCTAACCCAGGAATGAACTAAGACTGTGAAGGACTTGGGATAGGACAGACCCCCACCTGGTTAAGGCTCCCCGTTGTATTGGTGATATGGACACCCGGTCACAGACCACACTGTGACCTTAAGAACTCAAGCTGTGCGTCGTCTGTCTGTTAATGTTTTATGGTATGCATATTGTCTTTGTTTACTGTTTAGTCCCGGAGTACTAAATTTCACTAGGGGGGAATGTGTCACCCTGGCCTGGATGCCACAAGTGTAATTAAAGCTGTGTCTGAGAGCAAGGGGGAGGTTCTCTAGTCAGGGGAACATTAGCATGCAATGCCTCCTGTCTCAGGCCAGTAGGGGGAGCTGGCTGCCCCTATAAAAGCTGGCGCTGGGGACAGGGTTAGAGAGAACTGGATGGCCTGTCTCAGCATTGAGACTTGTCCCAGAGCAGAACAGGGACAGACAGTTGCACTGCACCTAAGAGGAAGTGTGGCAGGAGGAGAGCCACAAGCCAGAGACAAGAGGCGAAGAGAGCCTGTCTTGGCAGAAAGAGGACTTAATTTACCAGACTTTGGTGTCTGAGGCTGAGAGGATTCTACATCCTCCAGCAGATAACCAGTCCGCAAGGGACTGTATATTCCTTGGCCTAAGAAGCCTGGAGGCCCTGCCACAACCGAAGGGACCAGTAAAGCCGTACCAGGCTGGGAGCAGAAAGGAACCCACGTCGCAGGCCATACAGGCGGGAATACACGGAAAGCTCGGAAACGTGGGCTGTTACTCTATAACGAGGAGATAGCCAGAAGGAGCGCAGAAAGCACGGTAGGCCTACACCCTCACCCTGACCAGGGCCAATTTCCCCGTTGCTCTCAGACATCCAGGTCCCCCTCCTAGCCGGGACTGTTTATGGGTCAATTTACCTGTTCTAGTAAAGACCCTGGACTGCAACCTGTTGTCTGTGTGCTCCTTGCTTCTCCAGCACTATCAGCACTGGGACCCTCACTACCATCACTCCCACCATCCACTATACTGCCCTGGGGCCGCACTCTTCCCGTGGGGAGTCACACTACCCTAGCTGCACACCTCATCAGCCCCAGCGGTCTGCATGCAGCGGCGGTTCCTAATAACCGCAAATCCACGGGTGGCGTAGTCGGACATAAACATCAGCACATAACGGACTACCACTGGCCTGACCACCCTGAGCCACGGAACCGGGTTGCCACTACTACTCCCATCGTTCCCCTACTGCCCGGATCCGAGTGCCCCACGGCCCAGGGGGCGAGTCATTGCCATGATGACCCGATATCGTCATGAGAACATCCAGTCACCAGACGGCAGGAAGATCGCTTTGTCATGCGCAGTGCATGACCAAACTATCTTCTCCCTGTGCAGCGCTGACAGCCTGCATAGCACAGGGATGGTGCTCCATTCCTGTGCTATACAGCCGATCAGAATAAATGAAAGTCCCATAGTGGGACAAAGTATAAAAGTAAAAAAAAAGTGTCCAGAAAGTAAAAAAGAAAAAAAAAATGGTAAAAATATAAAAAAAAATAAAAAAATTAATTCAACAAAAATAAAAATATAATGAACCCATCAATAACTACTATTATGAAAAAAACAAACAATAAAAGTAAACATATTTGGTATCACCGCATCCGGAACGACCTGACCTATAAAATTGTCCCACTAGTTAACACCTTCAGTGAACACGGTAAAAAAAAAAAAAAAAAAAAAAAAAGCAAAAAACTATGCTTTATCATCATACCGCCAAACAAAAAATGGAATAACACGCGATCAAAAAGACGAATATAAATAAAAATGGTACCGCTGAAAATGTCACCTCGTCCTGCAAAAAATAAGCTTCCATACAGCTCTATCAGCCGAAAAATAAAAAAGTTATAGCTCTCAGAATAAAGCGATGCAAAAAAATAATTTTTTCTATAAAATTGCTTTTGTTATGTAAAAGCGCCAAAACATAGAAAAACTATATAAATTTAATACCGCTGTAAACGTACTGACCTGAAGAATAAATCTACCTTATCAATTTTACCACACGCGGAACAGAATGAAAAAAAAAACAATTCCTGAATTATTGTTTTTGTTTATTCTGCCTCCCAAAAATTGGAATAGAAAGCGATCAAAAAATGTCACATGCCTGAAAATGGCACCAATAAAAACATCAACTCATTCCGCAAAAAACAAGCTGTCAAATGACTCTGTCGGCCAAAATATGGAAAAATTATAGCTCTCAAAATATGGTGATGCAAAAACTAGATTTTACAAAAAATGTGTCTTTTAGTGTGTGACAGCTGTCAATCATAAACACCCCATATGATTCTGGTATCGCTGTAATCGCACCGACCCGAAGAATAAAGTCATCTAATCACTAATACCGCACGAGGAACGGCGTAAAAAATAAACTTTCAGGTTAGGGTTAGGGTTGTGCTAGGGTTGGGGTTGGGGTTGGGGTTAGGGCTGTGCTAAGGTTAGGGTTGGAGTTAGGGTTGGGCTAGGGTTAGTGTTGGGGTTAGGGTTGGTCTAGGGTTAGAGTTGGGGTTAGGGTTGGGCTAGGGTTAGGGTCGGGGTTAGGGTTGGGCTAGGGTTAGGGTTGAGGTTAGGGTTGGGGTTTGGATTGGGGTTTGGCTAGGGTTGGGGTTAGGGTTGGGCTAGGGTTAGGGCTGGGCTAGCGTTGGGCTAGGGTTGGGCAAGGGTTAGGGTTGGGGTTGGGCTAGGTTTAGGGTTTGGGATTTTTTTCAAAAGTAAAAAAAAAAAAAGATGACGATATGGCAACTAGTGTTGAGCGCAAGTGCTCGCTACTTGAGTTTGCATCGGGTGCTCGGGTCTGCATTGAGTATCTCGGATGCTCGAGTGACATGCTCGAGTCTCCGCCCCATATGCTTCGTGGCCAAAAAAACCTGACGGGGATTGCCTGCCATGCACGAGCGATCCCCGCATGTTTTTTTTGGGGTGTCTAATAACCGTGAAACATGCAGGCGGAGACTCGAGCATGTCACTCGAGCACCCACGATACATGGTGCATACCTGAGTACCTGATGCAAACTCAAGTAGCGAGCACTTGCGCTCAAGACTAATGACAACTTATTCAATATGATGACCTAATGTTATCAAATTCTGTGTCTTACCTCAGGGTTCAAAATGTTCACTACACCCCTTCATAAAATCCTTGAAGGGTGTAGTTTCCAAAATGAGGTCACTTGTGGGGGGGTTTCCACTATTTAGGCACACCAGGGGTTCGCCAAATGCGACATGGCGTCCGCTCTCGATTCCAGCCAATTTTGCGTTCAAAAAGTCACGCAGTGCTCCTTCCCTTCTGAACTCTACCGTGCGCCCAAACACTGTATTTCCCTACATATAGGGTATTGACGTACTCAAGAGAAATTGCACAAAAGTGTTTGGGGTCCATTTTCTCCTCTTACCCTTGTGAAAATAAAAAAAATTGGGCTAAAACATCATTTTTGTGGAAAAAGTTAGATTTTTTTATTTTCACGGCTCAATGTTATAAACTTCTGTAAATACTTAGGGGTTCAGGGTGCTCACCTCACATCTAGATAAGTTCCCTGAGGGTCTAGTTTCCAAAATGGTGTTACTTGTGGGGGGTTTCCACTGTTTAGGCACATCAGGGGCTCCCGAAATGCAACATGGCGTCCGCTAATTATTCAAGCAAATTTTACATTCAAAAAGTCAAATGGCGCTCCTTCCCTTCCGAACCCTGCCGTGCGCCCAAAGTGTATTTTCCCCACATATGGGGCATCTGCGTTCCCAGGGGAAATTGCACAACAAATTTTGCGGTCCATTGTATCCTGTTACCCCTGCGAAAATTAAAAAAAATGGGTCTAAAGTAACATTTTTGTGAAAAAAGTTAAATGTTAATTTTTTACTTCCAGATTCCAAAAATTCCTGTGAAGCACCTGAAGGGTTAATACAGTTCTTGAATGTGGTTTTGAGCACCTGGAGCGGTAAAGTTTTTAGAATGGTGTCACTTTTGGGTATTTTCTGTCATAAAGACTCCTTAAAGTGACTTCAAATGTGATGTGGTCCCTAAAAAAATGGTTTTGTAAATTTTGTTGGAAAAATGAGAAATCGCTGGTTAACTTTTAACCCTTATAGCTCCCTAATAAAAAAAAATGTTGGTTCCAAAATTGTGCTGATGTAAAGTAGACATGTGGGAAATGTTATTTATTAACTATTTTGTGTGACATATCACTCTGATTTATGGGCATAAAAAGGAAAATTCTGAAAATTGCTAAATTTTCTAAATTTTCACCAAATTTCCTTTTTTTTCACGAATAAAAGCAAGATCGAAGAAATTTTACCACAATCATGAAGTACAATATGTCACGAAAAAATTATCTCAGAATCAGGGGGATCCGTTGAAGCGTTCCAGAGGTATAACCTCATAAAGTGACAGTGGTCAGAATTGTAAAAATTGGCCTGGTCATTAACGTGCAAACCACCTTGGGTTGTAAAGGGGATAAAGGACCCCATGACATTTGAAATGACTTTTTTGACAGAAAATGCCTAAATTGACACCACTCTTAAAACTTCACCCCTCAAGGTGCTCAAAGCCATATTCAAGAAGTGTATTAACCCTTCAGGTGCTAAACAGGAATTAATGGAATGTGGAAGGAAAAAATGAACATTTAAATTTTTAAATTTTTTTACTTTAGATCCATTTTTTTATTTTCACAAGGGTAACAGGAGAAATTTGACCCAAAAGTTTGTTGTGCAATTTCTTCTGAGCACGCCGATACCCCATATGTGGGAGAAAACTACTGTTTGCCTGCAGGGCTCAGAAGGGAGTGAGCGTCATGTGACTTTCTGAATTAGCGGATGCCATGTCACGGTTGGAGAGCCCCTGATGTTCCCAGAGAGTGGAAATCCCCCACAAATAACACCATTTTGGAAACTACACCCCTCAAGGAGCTTATCTAGATTTGAGGCGAGCACCTTCAACCCCCTGGTGCTTCACATAAGTTTATAATGTTAAGCCGTTAAACATTTTCCCACAAAAATGTTCTTTTAGCCTGAAATATGTTGTGCAATTTCTCCTGAGTATGCAGATACCCCATATTTGCACAGCAGGTCTTGGAAGGAGAGTGACCTTTTGAAACTCAGATTTTGATGGAATGCTCGGAGAATGTCATGTCGCGTTTGGAGAGCCCTGTACTTAAACAGTGGAAACCCCCACAAGTGACCCAACTTTTGAAGACTAGACCCCCTCATTGAATTTATCTAAACATTTGGTGAGCACCTTGATCCCACAGGTGCTTCACAGAATTGTATAACGATCTGTAAAAATGAAAAAAATATACCGTATTTTTTCAGATGATAAGACGAACCCCAAATTTTGGGGTGGAAAATAGGAAAAAAAAAATTTTTCAGTGGATGTTACTGTGTTACTGAGTTGAAGCTTTTATTGGGAACATTTTTCAGAACATTTTGGATCACAGTTATTCTGTGCTCTACGCTGAGCATTTACTTTGGGTTTTCCATCTAAATCTCCAAGTGACATGATTCAGATGAAACCCCCATGGGATCCATTCACTATAATGAGGTAGCAAAGTTACTCTGGACTCCATCTGGCCTCGGTTCAGTGGTGTCCATCTTTTCAGAATTGCACAAAACTGTGACCGATGGCACTTTCATTCACACCTAAAAAGAAAGACATATGCCTCATTACAGGGAATCTTCCGCTGGGAGTTCCGTCTGAATCACGTATTTCACAGATTTACACAGAAACCCCGGTTCAAGCACTTAGTGGAGAGCGCAATATAAATGTGAGCTGAGCCTTACTGTGATCTTTGGGAGGGAGAATGAACAAATCAACAGCAGGTGAAGAACTGATTTTATTTATTTTTTACACCGTTCCTCGTGCGATATAAGTGATTAGATGACTTTATTCTTGGGGTCGGTGCGATTACAGCTATACCAGATTTTTATCGGGTTTTTGTTTGGCTGCTGTCACACACTAAAAAAGACTTGACGTTTTTGACGTTTTTATTGGTATCATTTTCAGGCACTTATCATACTTTGATTGCTTTCTATTATTATTTTTTGGAGGCAGAATGAACAAAAAACAGCAATTCAGGAATTGTTTTTTTTTTTTTATTCCATTCCGCATGTGGTAAACTTGATGAAGCAGCTTTATTCTTCAAGTCTGTACGATTACAGCCATACCACATTTATATTGTTTTTTATGTTTTGGCGCTTTTACACAATTAAAACTATTTTATAAACACAATAACTATTTGTGCATCGCTTTTTTATTTACATTAGTCTTTTTGATCACGTTTTATTCCATTTTTTGTTCGGCGGTATTGTTTTTTGCCTCGTTTTTTTATTTTTATTTTTACAGTGTTCTCTGAAGGGGTTAACTAGATGGACAGTTTAATAGGTCGGGAATTCATGGACATGGCAATACCAAATATGTGTACATTTTTTTTGCTTATTTTTTATGTTTATTTATTGGATTCATATTTTTTCTTTTTTTGTTCTTTATTTTGTGTTTTTATTTTTTTATATTTTTACAATATTTAATAACTTTTTTTTACTTTTTTACCTTGTCTCACTATGGGACATCAACTTTACACTAACTGATTGCTCATCTACCATATATACTCGAGTATAAGCAGACCCGAATATAAGCCGAGGCACCTAATTTTACCACAAAAATTGGGAAAAGTTATTGACTCCAGTATAAGCCTAGGGTGGGAAATGCAGCAGTTACTGTTAAATTTCCCCATCCTGGTAAGAATGGCCCCCTCATCCCCAATCCTAGTATGCATGGCCCCCTCATCCCCAATCCTGGTAAAAATGGCCCCCTCATCCCCCAATCCTGGTATGCATGCCCCCTGATCACCCAATCCTGGTATGCATGGCCCCTCTCATCCCCCAATCCGGGTATGCATGGCACCCCTCATCCCCCAATCCTGGTATGCATGGCACCCATCATCCTGAATCCTGGTATGCATGGCACCACTATCCCGGTATACATGGTCTCCCATCACGGCACACATGAAAAAAAATAAACACTTCTACTCACCATCCTTCCTCACCTGTACTCCAGCTCTGTGTTCTATTCTGCCAGTATCTCACCTCCGTATCTGAGCAGCGCATGAGGTCGCTGCCATGCGCCCTCAGACATGGAGGTGAGGTGCCGGGATATTCACTCCTTTCCACGCCGGGACTATGTGCGTGGAGAGGAGTGAAAAGTTATTCTCCTTACTAGCGCGCAGTGAGAGTCTCAGTCACCACTTCCTGTAGCGGCTCAGGAATCCTCTGTGCCTCTCTAATAGTGGGCACAGAGGATTGCTGAGTCGCAGCAGGAAGCAGCTATTAAAGAAAATTAATATTCACCCCTCTCAACTCCCATGGATGTGGAGAAGAGTGAATATTCAATTTCTTTAGCAGCAGGCACACGTGGTAGCTGCAGCAGCGGCTACTGCCTTGTCCGCTGTTCCACCGCTGTAACCCTCCCACGGTCAGTAAGGAGTTCATTTATAATAGTAATTTGCAAGTGTTGATGAGTTATATTGGGGTGATTTGCAGCAACTAGGGATGAGTGAATCCTTGTGTATTCGGTTTCAGCCATATTCAGCCGCAGTCCAGCCCGCACTGGAAGTGAATGGAGTGGAGGGTGAGCATGCGCAGTAGGTGTCTTTTTAGCGCACAAGTGTGCTAGATTACAGTCCTGTGCACACCTAAAAAGATAGATACCACTGGAGCAGATGCCAAACAGACTCCAATTTAACTCCATCTGCCTCATTATAGTGAGTGGTTCAATTGGCGGCTTTGTATGAATAGGGTTTTTGGAAATTTACACGGAAACCCTGTCATAAGTGCTCAGCATAGAACACAAGAATGGGATCCCAGCCTTATACTGAAAGCGATCAAAAAATGTCATGTACCTAGGTGGTAGACCAGATTGCCCTCATCGTAATCCGCAAGTATTACGATGAGTATGAGTTAAGTATGAGGAGATCCAAGATAGGGCCAAGTCCGTGATGCCAAGACATGAGAGAATCTGTAGTAAGAGAGAATGGTCCACTGTGTCGAAGGCAGATGACAGGTCCAGAAGGAGGAGGATGGAGTAGTGTCGCTTGGATTTGGCAGTTAGTAGGTCGTTGGTGACTTTGGTCAGGGCAGTTTCAGTCGAGTGATGCGGTCAGAAGCCAGATTGCAGGCGGTCGAAGAGGGAACAGGAGGAGAGGTGGGAGGACAGTTCAAGGTGGACATGTTGTTCTAGTAGTTTTGAGGCAAAGGGGAAAAGTGATATGGGGCGGTAGCTATTCAGAGATGATGGGTCAAGGGAGGGCTTTTTGAGGATCGGTGTGATTGCGGCATGTTTGAAACATGAGGGGAAGACACCGGTTGTTAGTGACAGGTTGAAGAGGTGGGTTAGGGTTGGGATGAAGACTGTGGTAAGGTTTGGGATGAGGTGGGATGGGATTGGGTCAAGTTCGCAGGTGGTGAGGTGTGATTTGGAGAGTAAAGAGGAGACTTGACCTTCTGTAATGGTGGAGAAGTGGGGTTTGGAGGAAGAAGGTTGAGTAGATATGAGGAGGGGTTGTGCGGGCTTTAGGCAAAAGCTTTCTCTGATGTTGTCAATCTTCTGCTTGAAGAATGAGGCAAAGTCTTCGGCTGAGATGAGAGAAGAGGGAGGAGGTGCTGGGGGACGAAGGAGAGAATTGAAAGTGTTAAATAGCTGTTTAGGGTTGTGAGACAGGGAGGATATGAGAGATGAGAAGTAGGGTTGTTTTGCTGTAGTGAGCGCGGACTTGAAGATAGTGAGGGATTGTTTGAATGCGATTAAGTGCTCGATGGAGTGAGACCTTTTCCATCTCCTCTCCGCAACCCTGGAGGCCCGTCGCAGTTCTTTAGTAAGTTTGGTGTGCCAGGGTTGCCTGTTGATTGTGCAATATTTGGTATGTGTGAGAGGGGCGATCGAGTCGAGAGCTGCAGCTATTGTGGTGTTGTATGAAGTGGCAGCAACATCTGTATTGTGAAAGGAATTTATGTCTGTAAGAGGGAGAAGGGATTCAGAGAGTGAGCGTAGGTCAAGGTGTTTGAGGTTTCTGCGAGTGTGTGTAAGTTTGTGGAGTGGGGATTGTGCACTTGGAAAGGAGAGGGTAGAGAATGTGAGGAGGTTATGGTCAGAGAGAGGAAGGGGTGAGTTAGAGAGGTTAGATAGGGAACAGAGGCGGGTGAAGATGAGGTCCAGTGTGTGGCCATCTTTATGAGTAGCTGCCGAAGACCTTTGAGCAAGGCTGAAGGAGGAAGTGAGGGATAGGAGCCTAGAGTCAGACGAGTGGGAAGTGTCAATGGGGATGTTGAAGTCACCCATTATGATAGTGGGGATGTCAGTGGAAAGGAAGTGAAGCAGCCAGGTGGTGAAGTGGTCTAAGAAAGTGGTGGCTAGCCCTGGGGATTGGTAAATGACGGCCAGTTGGAGGTCAGAGGGGGAAAAGATGCGCACACAGTGCACCTCAAAAGAGGGGAGAGTAACAGAGGGTGGCAGTGATATTTGGGTGAAAGCGCAGGTATCTGACAGGAGAAAACCTACGCCTCCGCCATGTTTGCCGTTGGGGCGGGGTGTGTGGGAAAGGTGGAATCTGCCATATGAAAGTGCAGCTGGGGAGGCTGTGTCAGAGGGGGTGAGCCAGGTTTCGGTAATGGCGAGGAAGGAAAGTTTGTTAGTAATGAAAAGGTCGTGGATGTAGGAAAGTTTGTTGCAGACGGAGCGAGCGTTCCATCGAGCTCCTGTTAGAGCAACTAAGGAAGTGGGGATTAGTTGGATGGGTATGAGGTTAGAAGGGTTGTGACAGTTTGTGGAAGGTCGTGGATAGGAGGTAGAAGTAACTGTGGGGATATGGCGAGGAGAACCAGGATTTGGAGAGATATCTCCTGCAGTGAGGAGGAGCAGAGAAAGTGTTAGCAGGTGGGAGCAAGAGAGAGCATGAGATGGCTGTCTGTGTTTGGAGATCCAGGATTTAATGTTGAGGAATAATTCGGAGGAGGAGGTGAGATGAATGGGGAGGATGGAGGGAGAGATGAAGAGTTTCTTACTAGGTGTAGGGATTTGAGGGGTTACTAGAAAATGGAGGACTATAGAGGAAAAAGTGAGAGCTAACAGAAACATAGTTAAAAGAGAGTAAGTGGTCAAAGTATTGGTTACCTGAATCCTGCCCTGACTAACTGCCTCTGAAATAACTGCCACTTATCTCCGAAGCCACTTTGCACAAGAAGACGCGTGCACAACCCAGCACGCATGCACCCCTTAAAGAGCTTCTAAATATATAGGGAACACTAAACCATCAGGTGAGGGGCATTGTGGAAGCAGCTATTAAAATTAATATTCACCCCTCTCAACTCCCATGGGTGTGGAGAAGAGTGAATATTCGTTTTCTTTAGCAGCGGGCACACGTGGTAGCTGCAGCAGCGGCTACTGCCTTTGTCTGCTGTTCCACCGCCGTAACCCCCCCATGGTATATACTGCATATATAAGTATATATAAAGTATATACCTGAGTATAAGCCGAGGGGGCTTTAATAAATGTGCTGAAAAAGTCAGCTTATACTCGAGTCTATACGGTAATACTCTGCAATACTTCTGCATTGCAGGGCATTAGATTGGCATCTCTCACACAGGGAGGAGACGTGTGAGCTCCTGCTCGGAGCGGGAGCTTACAGGCCACCATCCCTGGATGACCCTGTGGCAATCTTTCAGCCCGGGGTCACCATGGACATCATCAGTACCACACGATCTCCATCGTGTTGTGCTGTTGGGAGCAGAGAGGTAGTTCACTCCCTCTGCGATGCTCCTCGAGGTCGCGGTCACTATTGACAGCCTTATCAGAGGGGTTAAACACCCGCAATCGGTGCTAGCACCAATCGTGGGCATTGCTGCAGGGTGTCAGCTCTCATACAGAACTAACACCAACATTCGATTGCAGCAGTGCTTAGCGTGAGCTCGCGAGATGAAGAAGTATATGCACGGTGGTTTGTGGGAACGCAGTTCCCACAGCACCATAAGTATAAGGTCAGTAAGGAGATCATTTATAATAGTAATTTGCAAGTGTTGATGAGTTATATTGGGGAAATTTGCAGCAACTAGGGATGAGTGAATCCCTGTGTATTCGGTTTCAGCCACATTCAGCCGCAGTCCAGCCCGCACTGGAAGTGAATGGAGTGGAGGGTGAGCATGCGCAGTAGGAGTCTTTTTAGTGCACAAGTGTGCTAGACCACAGTCCTGTGCACACCTAAAAAGATAGATACCACTGGAGAAGACCCCAAACAGACTCCAATTTAACTCCATCTGCCTCATTATAGTGAGTGGTTCCATTGGCGGCTTTGTATGAATAGGGTTTTAGGAAATTTACACGGAAACCCTGTCATAAGTGCTCAGCATAGAACACAAGAATGGGATCCCAGCCTTATACTGAAAGCGATCAAAAAATGTCATGTACCCAGGTAGTAGCCCAGATTGCCCTCATCGTAATTCGCATATGCATAGCGCACACTGTGAGGATTCTCAGTTGTAGGCAGCAAGACCGAGCAGTCATATGTGATATGCATACTCTTGGCGATATTCTGACTAGATGTGTGCGGCCTCAGTCAATACACCTCTGGAGCATCCTCAGTGTGCAATGTGGGCATTGACAAGTCTGCAGTCTCATAAAGTGACACATAGAATGACTGCAGAGATTTGTGATCAATATGGACAACCTCTTTTAAATAATAGGTCTATGTGTAGATATATACAGTATCTACTATAGACTCACATTAGATAGTTTTCATTACTTAGTATTCCTATGCCAGGGGTAATGTGGGGGGACATGTGTCACCTTTATCAAACCTGTGGATTTGATGTGGAGTGGAGTGATCGGTGCTGCACTTCTACAGATGAGAGTACCAGAATCACTCCTCTGTCACTTCCAATGCTGGAATGAATGACAGAGGTCAGTGCTGGGGCAGATACTAAGAATGAGTGTGCAGTGGAGGGGCAGAGGGTGGTGCTGGACACTCAGGCAGGGGGCATGGCTACCTCTGGCTGTGAGCTTAGAATAAAAAGCACAATGAGCTGCCTAGTGTGGAAAGCCGAATGTAAACTTGGCGCAGGGAGTAAAGTGAATGGAGCGGACGGCGAGAATGCGCATTATTATTATTATTATTATTTATTATGATAGCGCCATTTATTCCATGGCGCTTTACATTTGTAGGGATATACATAGCAAAAACATTTACATAATCTTAACAAAACAAGTCAGCGACTGGTACAGGAGGAGCGAGGACCCTGCCCTTGAGGGCTCACAGTCTACAAGGGATGGGTGACGATACAGCAGGTGAGGGTAGAGGAGGTCATGCAGTAATGTGGTGGAGCGGTGGTTACTGCAGGTTGTAGGCTTGTCGGAAGAGGTAGGTCTTCAGGTTTCTTTTGAAGGATTCCATGGTAGGCGAGAGTCTGATGTGTTGGGGTATGGAGTTCCAGAGTAGGGGGGATGCACGGGAGAAATCTTGTATGCGATTGTGGGAAGAGGAGATAAGAGGGGAGTAGAGAAGTAGATCTTGTGAGGATCGGAGGTTGCGTGCAGGTAAGTGCCGGGAGACTAGGTCACAGATGTATGGAGGAGACCGGTTGTGGATGGCTTTGTATGCCGTGGTTAGGGTTTTGAACTGGATTCTCTGGGCAATGGGGAGCCAGTGAAGGGATTGACAGAGGGGGGAGGCTGGGGAATAGCGGGGTTCAGGTGGATTAGTCGAGCAGCAGAGTTTAGGATAGATTGGAGGGGTGCAAGAGTGTTGGAAGGGAGGCCACAGAGCAGGAGGTTGCAGTAGTTGAGGCGGGAGATGATGAGGGCATGCACTAGTGTTTTTGCAGAGTCTTTGCTGAGGAATGCACGGATCCGGGAGATATTTTTGAGTTGGAGTTGGCAGGAAGTGGAAAGGGCTTGGATATGTGGTTTGAAGGAGAGATCAGAGTCCAGGGTTACCCCAAGGCAGCGAGCTTGTGGGACTGGGGAGAGTGAACAGCCATTGACGTTGATGGATAGGTCAGATGGGGGATATGAATGAGAGGGTGGAAAGATGATGAACTCTGTTTTATCCATGTTGAGTTTTAGAAATCTGGCAGAGAAGAAGGAAGAGATGGCGGACAGACATTGTGGGATTTTGGTTAGTAGGGAGGAGATATCGGGTCCAGAGAGGTAGATCTGTGTGTCATCAGCATAGAGGTGATACTGAAAGCCGTGAGACTCTATGAGCTGTCCCAGGCCAAAGTTGTAGATGGAGAAGAGCAGAGGTCCTAGAACTGAACCTTGGGGGACTCCGACAGATAGGGGGCGAGATGAGGAGGTGGTGCGTGAGTGGGAGACGCTGAATGTCCTGTCTGTTAAGTATGAGGAGATCCAAGATAGGGCCAAGTCCATGATGCCAAGACATGAGAGAAATTGTAGTAAGAGGGAATGGTCCACTGTGTCGAAGGCAGATGACAGGTCCAGAAGGAGGAGGATGGAGTAGTGTCGCTTGGATTTGGCAGTTAGTAGGTCGCTGGTGACTTTGTTCAGGGCAGTTTCAGTCGAGTTATGCGGTCAGAAGCCAGATTGCAGGCGGTCGAAGAGGGAACAGGAGGAGAGGTGGGAGGACAGTTCAAGGTGGACATGTTGTTCTAGTAGTTTTGAGGCAAAGGGGAGAAGTGATATGGGGCGGTAGCTATTCAGAGATGATGGGTCAAGGGAGGGCTTTTTGAGGATCGGTGTGATTGCGGCATGTTTGAAACATGAGGGGAAGACATCGGCTGTTAGTGACAGGTTGAAGAGGTGGGTTAGGGTTGGGATGAAGACTGTGGTAAGGTTAGGGATGAGGTGGGATGGGATTGGGTCAAGTTCGCAGGTGGTGAGGTGTGATTTGGAGAGTAAAGAGTAGACTTGACCTTCTGTAATGGTGGAGAAGTGGGGTTTGGAGGAAGAAGGTTGAGTAGATATGAGGAGGGGTTGTGCGGGCTTTAGGCAAAAGCTTTGTCTGATGGTGTCAATCTTCTGCTTGAAGAATGAGGCAAAGTCTTCGGCTGAGATGAGAGAAGAAGGAGGAGGTGCTGGGGGACGAAGGAGAGAATTGAAAGTGTTAAATAGCTGTTTAGGGTTGTGAGACAGGGAGGATATGAGAGATGAGAAGTAGGTTTGTTTTGCTGTAGTGAGCGTGGACTTGAAGATAGTGAGGGATTATTTGAATGCGATGAAGTGCTCGATGGAGTGAGACCTTTTCCATCTCCTCTCCGCAACCCTGGAGGCCCATCGCAGTTCTTTAGTAAGTTTGGTGTGCCAGGGTTGCCTGTTGATTGTGCGAGATTTGGTATGTGTGAGAGGGGCGATCGAGTCGAGAGCTGCAGCTATTGTGGTGTTGTATGAAGCGGCAGCAACATCTGCATTGTGTAAGGATTTTATGTCTGTAAGAGGGTGAAGGGATTCAGAGAGTGAGTGTAGGTCAAGGTGTTTGAGGTTTCTGCGAGCGTGTGTAAGTTTGTGGAGTGGGGATTGTGCACTTGGGGAGGAGACGATAGAGAATGTGAGGATGATATGGTCAGAGAGAGGGAGGGGTGAGTTAGAGAGGTTAGATAGGGAACAGAGTCGGGGGAAGACGAGGTCCAGTGTGTGGCCATCTTTATGAGTAGCTACCGAAGACCATTGAGCAATGCCGAAGGAGGAAGTGAGGGATAGGAGCTTAGAGACAGACGAGTGGGAAGTGTCAATTGGGATGTTGAAGTCACCCATTATGGTAGTGGGGATGTCAGTGGAAAGGAAGTGAAGCAGCCAGGTGGTGAAGTGGTCTAAGAAAGTGGTGGCTAGCCCTGGGGATGGTAAGTTGGAGGTCAGAGGTGGAAAAGATGCGCACAGAGTGCCCCTCAAAAGAGGGGAGTGTAACAGAGGGTGGCAGTGATATTTGGGTGAAAGCGCAGGTATCTGACAGGAGAAAACCTACGCCTCCGCCATGTTTGCCATTGGGGCGGGGGGTGTGGGAAAGGTGGAATTCGCCATATGAAAGTGCAGCTGGGGAGGCTGTGTCAGAGGGTGTGAGCCAGGTTTCGGTAATGGCGAGGAAGGAAAGTTTGTTAGTATTGAAAAGGTCGTGGATGTAGGAAAGTTTGTTGCAGACGGAGCGAGCGTTCCATAGAGCTCCTGTTAGAGCAACTAAGGAAGTTTGGATTAGTTGGATGGGTATGAGGTTAGAAGGGTTGTGACAGTTGTGGAAGGTCGTGGATAGGAGGTAGAAGTAACTGTGGGGATATGGCGAGGAGGACCAGGATTTGGAGAGATATCTCCTGCAGTGAGGAGGAGCAGAGAAAGTGTTAGCAGGTGGGAGCAAGAGAGAGCATGAGATGCCTGTCTGTGCTTGGAGATCCAGGATTGAATGTTGAGGAATAATTCGGAGGAGGAGGTGAGATGAATGGGGAGGATGGAGGGAGAGATGAAGAGTTTCTGACTAGGTGTAGGGATTTGAGGGGTTACTAGAAAGTGGAGGACTATAGAGGAAAAAGTGAGAGCTAACAGAAACATAGTTCAAAGAGAGTAAGTGGTCAAAGTGTTGGTTACCTGAATCCCGCCCTGACTAACTGCCTCTGAAATAACTGCCACTTATCTCCGAAGCCACTTTGCACAAGAAGACGCGTGTATTCCTTAAAGAGCTTCTAAATATATAGGGCACACTAAACCATCAGGTGAGGGACATTGCGGGAGCTGCTTGCGGCTAAATTAGCAGCTGGTCATCTCACCAGGAGATGGCTGGGTGATCAAAGACAGGGCTAGGACTCTGCAGGCTCTGCAGTTTAGCACCTCTAAACATCAGATAAAGTCTACAGTGGGGAAAGGACAGACATATGTGAGTATTGAGTGGAAAGGAACAGATAAAGCAGAAATATCAAGCAGAGAATTCTACCAGTGAGTTGAATCAGGAGAGCAGAGCATTAGATGGCGGCATATACAGCAAGCAGAGGAATTATGCAGGAGAAGAGCATGTACCAGTGAGTTGAATCAGGAGAGTAGAGCATTAGATGGTGGCATATACAGCAAGCAGAGGAATTATGCAGGAGAAGAGCATGTACCAGTGAGTTGAATCGGGAGAGCAGAGCATTAGATGGCGGCATAAACAGCAAGCAGAGGAATTATGCAGGAGAAGAGCATGTACCTGTGTGAAAAGAGAAGAAGAAGACGGATGTTAGTCCATGGCCTCTGAAATAACTGCCACTTATCTCCGAAGCATTAGCGCACACTCGCACTCCATACACTGTCCGGGTTACCGTACCAGATAATAAAGTTTGTTGAAAGGCTGGGTGCAGGGCAGCCAATCAACAAACTCTTGAGGCTGTAGCCCCTCTCTCAGTCATTAGCATTGGTTGCTAACGGCGAAGGAGAAGGTGCACAGCTGAATACACAGGGATTCGCTCATCCCTAGCAGCAACATATGAAACTTTAATTAAATGTAGTTTTATGTTTGATATTTTGGCCTCCCACAGGTTTAGTCACTGTTGTCAGAAAAAATGGCGTTTTCAAATTGCAGTGTTAGAGGATTGTGGTTAATTGGAGGGTCAGCAGGCAGTGTTACCGGCTCTGAGCTGCCGTCGAATCGGCTGATGTTTTCCAGGTTTTATTTCCTGCACTGTACAGAATCGCAACCAACATTTACCAGTGGTACTGTTACAGCCAACAAAGTACTTCAGTATTGGGAAAAAGCAAAATTCCTGACAAGACAAATGCTATCAAAGCTTCCTTCGATAGCAGTGGTCCACTGAATGTTCACTGGGACAGGAAAAAGTTTGCATGCCAGACCCGCAATGAAACTGCTAAGCGACTGGCAGTACTAGTGTCAGGAGGAGGAACTGAGGAGTTGTTGTCGGTCCCAGAGATACCTAACAGCACAGGAGCAGCACAAGCTATGGCATTATTCGAGGTTCTGCAGGATTGGAAGCTGTTGGATAGAGTGAAGTTCATTTCATTCGATGCAACCAATAGTATCACTGGTACAAAAGCTGGTGTGTGCGTCCTCTTGCAACAGAAACTGCAGAAAGAACTACTGAGTTTGCCGTGTAAGCACCACATTCACCAGTTAATTATTGCAAGCGAGTTTGATAAATTGTGGCCGTCATCCACAGGTCCAAATATAAAGTTGTTCAAAAGATTTTTGGCTGCCTGGAATCATTTGGATAAAACCAAGTTTTTGGCTGGAATGGAAGATGACATAGTTTCAACTGAGCTAGGTCCACTTGAGGAGTGTATAGTTGAATTTTGCACTAACCAGCTTGCACAATGCCATCCAAGAGATGATTAAAAGGAATTGTTAACACTGGCACTCCTGTTCCTTGGTTTGCTGGCAAATTCAGATGTACACATCAACACTCCAGGCTCCTCCCATCGGGCCCTTTGGAAGGCCAAAGTGATATACACTCTGAAGATCTTCATGTTTCGTCACCAATTTAATTTAACTTTGACAGAGTTAAAAAATCTCCATCAATTTTGTACTTTTACTGTCCTCTTATACTTGAAGGCTTGGTACCTCTGTCAGATTCTAGCCACATTGCCACAAAATGACTTGATATTACTGCAAGAACACCTGTGGTACCTCAGTGAGATTATGGTGGGTCTGTTACTTATATGAATTAGGGATGTCCACTATAATATTCTTTGACATACAATAGGATCCCCACATGTTGTTCCCATAACCTATACTGCACACTACTACCGTTTCTCCCATGCAAATGTTGTTCATCTGTTTTCCTCCTTAAAACCTTGATATTGTTCTGATGTATGTATATGTGTGTGTGTGTGTGTGTGTGTGTATATATGTATATGTATATACAGTACAGACCAAAAGTTTGGACACACCTTCTCATTTAAATATTTTTCTGTATTTTCATGACTATGAAAATTGTACATTCACACTGAAGGAATCAAAACTATGAATTAACACATGTGGAATTATATGCTTAACAAAAAATTGTGAAACAACTGAAAATATGTCTTATATTCTAGGTTCTTCAAAGTAGCCACCTTTTGCTTTGATGACTGCTTTGCACACTCTTGGCATTCTCTTGATGAGCTTCAAGAGGTAGTCACCAGAAATGGTTTTCACTTCAATACTTTAATAAGTGGGATTTCTTGCCTTATAAATGGGGTTGGGACCATCAGTTGTGTTGTGCAGAAGTCAGGTGGATACACAGCTGATAGTCCTACTGAATAGACTGTTAGAATTTGTATTATGGCAAGAAAAAAATAGCTAAGTAAAGAAAAATGAGTGGCCATCATTACTTAAAGAAATGAAGGTCAGTCAGACCGAAAAATTGGACAAACTTTGAATGTGTCCCCAAGTGCAGTTGCAAAAACCATCAAGTGCTACAAAGAAACTGGCTCACATGAGGACCGCCCCAGGAAAGGAAGACCAAGAGTCACCTCTGCTTCTGAGGATAAGTTTATCCGAGTCACCAGCCTCAGAAATCGCAGGTTAACAGCAGCTCAGATTGGAGACCAGGTCAATGCCACACAGAGTTCTAGCAGCAGACATATCTCTACAACAAATGTTAAGAGGAGACTTTGTGCAGCAGGCCTTCATGGTAAAATAGCTGCTAGGAAACCACTGTTAAGGACAGGCAACAAGCAGAAGAGACTTGTTTGGGCTAAAGGACACAAGGAATGGACATTAGACCAGTGGAAATCTGTGCTTTGGTCTGATGAGTCCAAATTTGAGATCTTTGGTTCCAACCACCGTGTCTTTGTGCGACGCAGAAAAGGTGAACGGATGGACTCTACATGCCTGGTTCCCACCATGAAGCATGGAGGAGGAGGTGTGATGGTGTGGGGGTGCTTTGCTGGCGACACTGTTGGGGATTTGTTCAAAATTGAAGGCATACTGAACCAGCATCGCTACCACAGCATCTTGCAGCGGCATGCTATTCCATCTGGTTTGGGATTAGTTGGACCATCATTTATTTTTCAACAGGACAATGACCCCAAACACACCTCCAGGCTGTGTAAGCGCTATTTGACCAAGAAGGAGAGTGATAGGGTGCTACGCCAGATGACCTGGCCTCCACAGTCACCAGACCTGTACCCAATCGAGATGGTTTGGGGTGAGCTGGACCGCAGAGTGAAGGCAAAAGGGCCAACAAGTGCTAAGCATCTCTGGGAACTCCTTCAAGATTGTTGGAAGACCATTTTCGGTGACTACCTGTGGAAGCTCATCAAGAGAATGCCAAGAGTGTGCAAAGCAGTCATCAAAGCAAAAGGTGGCTACTTTGAAGAACCTAGAATATAAGACATATTCTCAGTTGTTTCACACTTTTTTGTTACATATATAATTCCACATGTGTTAATTCATAGTTTTGATGCCTTCAGTATGAATATACAATTTTCAAAGTCATGAAAATACAGAGAAATCTTTAAATGAGAAGGTGTGTCCAAACTTTTGGTCTGTACTGTATATATATATATATATATATATATATATATATATATATATATACACTGTACATACACACAGTTGTGCTCAAAAGTTTACATACCCCTGCAGAATTTTTCCTTTCTTGGCCTTGTTTCAGAGAATATGAATGATAACAAAAAAAAATTTTCTCCACTCATGGTTATTGGTTGGGTGAATCCATTTATTGTCAAACTACTGTGTTTTCTCTTTTTAAATCTTAATGACAAACAAAAACATCCAAATGACCCTGGTCAAAAGTTCACATGCCCTGGTGATTTTGGCCTTATAACATGCACAGAATTTGACACAAATGGGTTTGAATGGCTACTAAACGTAACATCCTCACCTGTGACCTGTTTGTTTGTAATCAGTGTGTGTGCATAAAAGCTGAGTGAGTTTCTGGGATCCAGAAGATTGCAACACTGTGAGAGGCGCCCCCACCACTGACCCCGGTCTGTCCCGAGACCCAGCACAATGTCAGAATGATGCTGATTAAAATGAGTCTGGAAGATGACCTGGAAGCCTTCCTCACCATCTTTGAAAGAACTGCGGGATGGGAGAACTTGCCAGCCGACCAGTGGGTTGAAGTGGTGACTCTGTTTCTGATGGGAGATGCCCAGAAGGCGTACTTCGACCTCAGCTGCGAGGATGCTCGGGACTATGGACAGCCCAAAAGTGAAATTCTTGCTCAGGTGGCGGTCAACACTTATATACAGGTGCAGAGGGTATATCAGTGTACATTTCTGGAGGCCTAACCCACTAGATCTCTGTCGTTTGACTTAATACACCTGGTAAAAAAATGGCTCCAACCTGAGACCTTGACCCTAACCCAGATGATAAAGAGATTAGCGGTCAACTGGCTTGTGAGAGATCTGCCAACTGCCATACAGTGTTGGGTGGGGCAAGGGGACCCGGGCAACAAAGACCAAGTGGTCAAGTGGTATACGACCACCCAGGACGTCATATGGGACTCAACTTCAGTGAAGCAATCATGCCGGCCCCTATAAGTTCAGGAGCCTAGGAAAGGGACACGACCCTCTGCTGGAGTAAGTCAAGACCGAGCCCTTACAAAGAAGGTACCCCAGAGTGAGGGTGTCAGGAGTCCAATTTCACCAAAACCAGTCTCTTGGACTAATGGTGCCGCCACTATCAGATGTTGGAGGTTCCAAGGGCCAGGACATGTGGCTGCCAACTGCCCCCTTACTGCTGAACCCATGGATTGTGGGTTTTCTTGCCAGTTATCAATGTATGCCCAGGCCATCTATACCCATGAAATCTTGCACCTGGTCGTTTGCATAACGACATGGTTGTTTATGGTGAAATTATGTTCTTTCCATTTATATATTATGGCCCAGCAGTTGTCACTGGAACCATCAGTAGTTTAAAAATTCTTCTTTAACCAATGCCATCAGTATGTTTTGCAACAATAAGATTGCAAAGGTCTTGAGACAGCTCACTGGTTTTACCCATCATGAGGTGTTGTGTGCCTCCTTCGCAATTAGACTCATTTTTTATAGGCCATCAGTTGAACCAGCTGATATTATTTTTCACTGTGGCAGTATTGCTTTCTATTTACTGGTAGATTTGGGCTGGTGTCATGAGTTTCAATGGCATCTTGCACTTCTCATGTATAATATTGAAAAATGACACAGTGAAAAAGTATTGAACACCTGAAACAAAACGTAATGCATGGACTTCTATGGTTTGATTTCTTTGCCTTTGTGGATTGGATGGATTGTTACCTGACATCTGGTGAGAATTTCATATCAATAGCACCTTTTGGAAATATATTTACTTAGAAATTGGTAACGTCTTTAATACTTATTTCACCTGCTGTATACATATATACACAAACATGGACAAAATAGTCGGTGCCCTTATGATAACTAAGAAAAATCTGCAAAGGTGAACTGTGAATTCTCCGACTTTGATTAAATTTCCCCCAAAATTTGATTCACAGTGAATAAATTTCAATACTCGAAAGCTTCTAATTACTAGTGTTGAGCCACCCCCGTAGTGTTCGGGTTCGGTTCGGTTCGTCGAACACCGGGATGTTCGAGGAACTGTTCGTCGAACTGTTCGTCGAACACCTTAGAACACCGTCGAACACCGTTAAAACCAATGGCAGGCAAACAAAAACACATAGAAACACATAGAAAACACCTTCAAAGGTGTCCAAAAGCTGACAAACTGCTCAGAAGACGCTTTCTTTAAAAAAGCCGGCCGGCAATTCAGCAGCGGCATACACCGGTACCCGACAATTTAGACAAAAAGGAATAGAGCCTCACACATAGATTAGATAGATAGAAACATGTCAGTCACATATATATGAAGTACAGTGACAGTGTTGCTTACTGTACTTGTCATTTAGTGTAAAGGATTTATTAAAAAATATAATAGTGTTTTCATGCACTGTCTCTTTAAAAAAGCCGGCCGGCAATTCAGCAGCGGTATCCGACAATTTATAACAGACAGAATAGAGCTTCACACATAGATTAGATAGATAGAAACATGTCAGTCACATATATATGAAGTACAGTGACAATGTTGCTTACAGTACTTGTCATTTAGTGTAAAGGATTTATTAAAAAAAGTAATAGTGTTTTCATGCACCGTCTCTTTAAAAAAGCCGGCCGGCAATTCAGCATCTGTACCCGACAATTTATAACAGACAGAATAGAGCTTCACACATAGATAGATAGAAACATGTCAGTCACATATATATGAAGTACAGTGATAGTGTTGGTTACTGTACTTGTCATTTAGTATTAAAATAAAGGATTTATTATTAAAAAAAATTGGCGTGGGGTTCCCCTTAATTTTAGTCTCTAGCGGAGGTTAAGCAGACAGCTGGGGCAGATGTTTGAAGCCTGGGAAGGGGGTAATACCCACGGAGCTTCCAAGGCTACTAATATCAGCCCCCAGCTGAATACATAGCCTTTACTAGCTATTAAAATGGGGGACCCCCCAAAAAAATGACGTGGGGTCCCCCCTAATTTAATAGCTAGCAAAGGCTAGGCAGACAGGTGGGGGCTGATATTAATAGCCCAGGAAGGGTGCCATGAATATTGGCCCCCTCCCAGGCTAGAAACACCAGCCGTCAGCCGCCCCAGAAATGGCGCATTCATAGGATGCGCCAATTCTGGCACTTAGCCTCGCTCTTCCACGCTGCCCTGGTGCGGTGGCAGGGGGTAATAGGGCTGGGGTTGATGTCAGCTTATAATGCCAGCTGACATCAAGCCCAGGTTAGTAATGGAGAGGCGTCTATAAGACACCCCCATTACTAACCCCATAGTCAAAGTTAAAAGAAAACACAAACACCCAGAATAAAGTCCTTTAATTGAAATAAAGACACAATCCTTTATTGTTCTAAATTAAACCATACTTACCATCACGCCCATTCCAGCTGAAGCCAACGATCTCCTGCAATAAAAGAAAACTAATAAAGCAACATCATCCTTACCTTTCCATGGTTCCCACGACAGCTTCAGCTCTGCTACATCGAGATGACAGGCTGGACCGCAGCAGAACGCCGCCATCCAGCCTGTCATCCCGCAGACACTGAGAAGCGCAGGCTTGCTTGCGCTCTGCAGTGTCTGGCTGTGACGGCATAAAGATGAGACGAGTTCATGTCCAATGAACTCGGTGCACCTCATGCACATCACTGACAGCGTGGGAAAATTCTCACGCTGAAGCGCTGAGTGCAGGAGAATTCTCCCACGCTGTCAGTGACGTGCATAAGGTGAGCTCATGTCCAATGAACTCAGCTCACCTCCTGCACGTCACTGACAGCGTGGGAGAATTCTCCTGCACTCAGCGCTTCAGCGTGAGAATTCTCCCACGCTGAAGCGCTGAGTGCAGGAGAATTTTCCCACGCTGTCAGTGACGTGCATAAGGTGAGCTCATGTCCAATGAACTCAGCTCACCTCCTGCACGTCACTGACAGCGTGGGAGAATTCTCCTGCACTCAGCGCTTCAGCGTGAGAATTCTCTCACGCTGAAGCGCTGAGTGCAGGAGAATTTTCCCAAGCTGTCAGTGACGTGCATGAGGTGAGCCGAGTTCATTGGACATTAACTCGGCTCATCTGGATGCCCTCACAGAGAGACACTGTGGAGCGCAAGCAAGCCTGCGCTTCTCAGTGTCTGCGGGATGACAGGCTGGATGGCAGCGTTCTGCTGCGGTCCAGCCTGTCATCTCGATGTAGCAGAGCTGAAGCTGTCATGGGAACCACGGAAAGGTAAGGATGATGTTGCTTTATTATTTTTCTTTTATTTCAGGAGATCGTTGGCTTCAGCTGGAATGGGTGTGATGGTAAGTATGGTTTAATTTAGAACAATAAAGAATTGTGTGTTTATTTCAATTAAAGGACTTTTTTCTGGGTGTTGTGTTTTTTTTAAATACTTTACTAGAAATTCATGGTGGTCATGTCTAATATTGGCGTGACCCCATGAATTTTGGGCTTAGGGCCAGCTGATAATGCCAAGCTGGCCCTAACCCCTTTATTACCCAGTGAGCCACCGCATCAGGGCCCTGGATGAGTTGGGTACAGCGCCAGAAGATGGCGCTTCTATGATCGCGCCATTTTCCGGGGTGGCTGCGGACTGCAATTTGCAGCGGGGGTGGCCCAGAAAGCTTGGGCCTCCCTGCGCTGCGGATTCCAGCCCCCAGCTGCATAGTTGTACCTGGCTGGACACAAAAACAGGGCGAAGCCCCACGTCAATTTTCTTTAAATTATTTCATGAAATAATTAAGAAAAAAAGGGCTTCCCTATATTGTTGTGTCCGGCCAGGTACAAATAGGCAGCTGGTGGTTGGGGGCAGCCCGTTCCTGCCTGCTGCACCTGACTGGACACAAATATAGTGCGAAGCCCCACGTCAATTTTTTTTTAATTATTTCATGAATTTCCTGAAATAATTTAAAAAAATTGAAGTGGGGCTTCGCACTATATTTGTGTCCAGCCAGGTACAGCAGGCAGGAATGGGCTGCCCCCAACCACCAGCTGCCTATTTGTACCTGGCCGGACACAACAATATAGGGAAGGCCTTTTTTTCTTAATTATTTCATGAATTTCATGAAATAATTAAAAAAAATTGAAGTGGGGCTTCGCACTATATTTGTGTCCAGCCAGGTACAGCAGGCAGGAACGGGCTGCCCCCAACCACCAGCTGACTATTTGTACCTGGCCGGACACAACAATATAGGGAAGGCCTTTTTTTCTTAATTATTTCATGAATTTCATGAAATAATTAAAAAAAAAATACGTGGGGCTTCGCCCTATTTTTGTGTCCAGCCAGGTACAACTAGGCAGCTGGGGGCTGGAATCTGCAGCGCAGGGAGGCCCAAGCTTTCTGGGTCCCCCCCCCGCTGCAAATTGCAGTCCGCAGCCACCCCGGAAAATGGCGCGTTCATAGAAGCGCCATCTTCTGGCGCTGTACCCAACTCATCCAGGGCCCTGGTGCGGTGGCTCACTGGGTAATAAAGGGGTTAGGGCCAGCTTGGTATTATCAGCTGGCCCCAAGCCCAAAATTCATGGGGTCACGCCAGTATTAGACATGACCGCCATGAATTTCTAGTAAAGTATTTAAAAAAAACACAACACCCAGAATAAAGTCCTTTAATTGAAATAAACACACAATTCTTTATTGTTCTAAATTAAACTATACTTACTATCACGCCCATTCCAGCTGAAGCCAACGATCTCCTGCAATAAAAGAAAAATAATAAAGCAACCTCATCCTTACCTTTCCATGGTTCCCACGACAGCTTCAGCTCTGCTACATCGAGATGACAGGCTGGACCGCAGCAGAACGCTGCCATCCAGCCTGTCATGCCGCAGACACTGAGAAGAGCAGGCATGCTTGCGCTCCTCAGTGTCTCGCTGTGATGGCATCCAGATGAGCCGAGTTCATGTCCAATGAACTCAGCTCACCTCATGCACCTCACTGACAGCGTGGGAAAATTCTCCTGCACTCAGCGCTTCAGCGTGAGAATTCTCCCACGCTGTAAGTGACGTGCATGAGGTGCGCCGAGTTCATTGGACATGAACTCGTCTCATCTTTATGCCGTCACAGCCAGACACTGCAGAGCACAAGCAAGCCTGCGCTTCTCAGTGTCTGCGGGATGACAGGCTGGATGGCGGCGTTCTGCTGCGGTCCAGCCTGTCATCTCGATGTAGCAGAGCTGAAGCTGTCGTGGGAACCTTGGAAAGGTAAGGATGAGGTTGGTTTATTATTTTATTTTTATTACAGGAGATCGTTGGCTTCAGCTGGAATGGGCGTGATGGTAAGTATGGTTTAATTTAGAACAATAAAGAATTGTGTCTTTATTTCAATTAAAGGACTTTATTCTGGGTGTTTGTGTTTTTTTTAACTTTGACTATGGGGTTAGTAATGGGGGTGTCTTATAGACGCCTCTCCATTACTAACCTGGGCTTGATGTCAGCTGGCATTATAAGCTGACATCAACCCCAGCCCTATTACCCCCTGCCACCGCACCAGGGCAGCGTGGAAGAGCGAGGCTAAGTGCCAGAATTGGCGCATCCTATGAATGCGCCATTTCTGGGGCGGCTGACGGCTGGTGTTTCTAGCCTGGGAGGGGGCCAATATTCATGGCTCCCTTCCTGGGCTATTAATATCAGCCCCCAGCTGTCTGCCTAGCCTTTGCTAGCTATTAAATTAGGGGGGACCCCACGTCATTTTTTTTTGGGGGTCCCCCATTTTAATAGCTAGTAAAGGCTATGTATTCAGCTGGGGGCTGATATTAGTAGCCTGGGAAGCTCCGTGGGTATTACCCCCTTCCCAGGCTTCAAACATCTGCCCCAGCTGTCTGCTTAACCTCCGCTAGAGCCTAAAATTAAGGGGAACCCCACGCCAATTTTTTTAATAATAAATCCTTTATTTTAAAACTAAATGACAAGTACAGTAACCAACACTGTCACTGTACTTCATATATATGTGACTGACATGTTTCTATCTATCTAATCTATGTGTGAAGCTCTATTCTGTCTGTTATAAATTGTCGGGTACAGATGCTGAATTGCCGGCCGGCTTTCTTAAAGAGACGGTGCATGAAAACACTATTATTTTTTTAAATAAATCCTTTACACTAAATGACAAGTACAGTAAGCAACACTGTCACTGTACTTCATATATATGTGACTGACATGTTTCTATCTATCTAATCTATGTGTGATTCTCTATTCCTTCTATTCTAAATTGTTGGGTACAGATGCTGAATTGCCGGCCGGCTTTTTTAAAGAGACGGTGCATGAAAACACTATTATTTTTTTTGATAAATCCTTTACACTAAATGACAAGTACAGTAATCAACACTGTCACTGTACTTCATATATATGTGACTGACATGTTTCTATCTATCTAATCTATGTGTGATGCTCTATCCTTTCTGTTATAAATTGTCGGGTACAGATGCTGAATTGCCGGCCGGCTTTTTTAAAGAGACGGTGCATGAAAACACTATTATTTTTTTTGATAAATCCTTTACGCTAAATGACAAGTACAGTAAGCAGCACTTTCCTTGTACTTCGTATATATGTGGCTGACATGTTTATATCTATCTAATCTATGTGTGAAGCTCTATTCTTTCGGTTCTAAATTGTCGGGTACCGGTGTATGCCGCTGCTGAATTGCCGGCTTTTCATGTTTCACTGTTGGCACTGTTCCCATCGATTTGGGCAATCACTGTAATGCCACAACCACCATGGCTGTGGCATTACAGTGAGTGGCAGACAATCCCTGCATGATTGGTGCTCTAAATAGCACCAGACATGCAGGACACGCTTTTGGTGCACGAACAGTTATCGAACATAACCTCGAACAGCCGAATTTTTTGCAAATCGTTCGGGTTCGTCGAACAACTCGAACACCGCCCAAAACACCTTGAATTTGAGATTGGCGAACAGTTCTAGTCGAACACCGCTCATCTCTACTAATTGCTCAAAAAATACATATGGTGGAGAGGTGAGTTAGAGGACCCCACTAACCATTAGAGCTTACAATCTACAGGAGAGAGATGACCCTGCTGATCATAAGAGCTAACACTGTTCAGAAATGAAAAAGAGGAAGACAGAAGACCTCGCTGATCATAAGATCTTACATTCTATGGAAATGAGAGAGAGGACCCCACTAGTCTTAGGAGATTGCACTCTGCAGAAGTGAGACTTACCCAGTGACTCTGGAAATTGAAAATGACTCTGCTGAAAAAACTATGCTCCACTGGGAACCACTGAACTGTGATGACCCAAGTACTAATTAACACTGTACAAAGTATGATAATCTGCAAGATGTCATATCTGCAGGGAATTATGGTAGAAGCCCATGCGCCAATGCAAAATTACTTTGGTCTGCTCTCTGATGCTTCAGCATTGTGAGAAATGGTGCCATGCAAGTTTTTTATTTTTATGAACTTTGACTCAAATCTCAAAGTGTTTGAATTCACAAGAAACTGTTATTCTTCTTGCGCATATGCCGACATTTAACCGTGGTTGAGCCTTTACGCTTGGATGTTAGTCTTATTAATAATATGATTTTTCATTAGTATCAGTGGTACTTTACATGCATCATATACTTATTTGTCCTTTTTTCTTTTTACTTTACTATACTATATTTACTTTACTGTATGATATGGTGCTAAATCACTTTATGTTGAGTTACTAATTCAAATTTTGTATCATATTCTACTTCTAATATATAATTTTTTTTATACTATCTAAATTATTTCATAGAATCATAGAATGGTAGAGTTGGAAGGGACCTCCTGGGTCATCTGGT
Source organism: Phyllobates terribilis (assembly GCF_046119375.1). NCBI lineage: Eukaryota > Metazoa > Chordata > Amphibia > Anura > Dendrobatidae > Phyllobates > Phyllobates terribilis. The sequence goes on along the minus strand of NW_027362761.1, from coordinate 94,332,343 downwards.
CCAACCCCCTGCTCAAAGCAGGATTCACTAGATCATCTCAGACAGATGTCTGTCCAGCCTCTGTTTGCAGACGTCCATTGAAGGGGAACTCACCACCTCTCGTGGCAGCCTGTTCCACTCATTAATCACCCTAACTGTCAAAAAGTTTTTTCTAATATCTAATCTGTGTCTCCTCCCATTTAGTTTCATCCCATTGCTTCTAGTCTTTCCTTGTGCAAATGAGAATAAAGATGATCCTTCTACAATGTGACAACCCTTGACATATTTGTAGACAGCTATTAAGTCTCCTCTCAGTCTTCTTTTTTGCAAGCTAAACATTCCCAAATCCTGCAACCGTTCCACATAGGACATGGTTTGCAGACCAGTCACCATTCTGGTCGCTCTTCTCTGAACTTGCTCCAGTTTGTCTATGTCTTTTTTAAAATGTGGTGCCCAAAACTGTACACAGTATTCCAGATGAGGTCTGACCAAAGAGGAGTAAAGACCGATAATGACTTCACGTGATCTAGACTGTATGCTTCTGTTAATACATCCCAGAATTGTATTTGCCTTTTTTGCTGCTGCATCACACTGTTGACTCATGTTCAGTCTATGATCTATTAGTATACCTAAGTCTTTTTCACATGTACTGTTGCTTAGCTCTATTCCTCCCATTCTGTATATGCTTTTTTCATTTTTATTGCCCAGATGTAGTACTTTGCATTTTTCCCTGTTAAAAACCATTCTGTTGGTTGCTGCCCACTGCTCCAGTTTATTTAGGTCTTTTTGAATCCTCTCTCTCTCTTCTCTAGTATTAGCTATCCCTCCTAGCTTTGTGTCATCAGCAAATTTAATCAGTTTACCCTCAATTCCTTCATCTAAATCATTGATAAAGATGTTGAACAATACAGGTCCCAGGACGGAGCCCTGTGGTACCCCACTTGAGACATTCATCCAGCTGGATGTGAAGCCATTTACAACCACCCTTTGAGTCCGATCACTAAGCCAGTTATGAATCCACCTAACAGTTGCCTGGTCCATTGCATACTTGGTCATTTTTTCAATAAGGATGGTGTGAGATACTTTGTCAAATGCTTTGCTGAAGTCAAGATATACTATATCTACAGCATTTCCCTGATCCACCCAGTCAGTGATTCTGTCATAGAAGGAAATTAAGTTAGTCTGACATGACTTGTTAGTTACAAACCCATGCTGACTCTGGTTAATCACTTCATTCTTATCCATGTACTTACATACATGTTGTTTAATAATTTGTTCAAAGATCTTTCCTGGTATAGAAGTCAGACTCACCGGCCTATAGTTCCCTGGGTCCACCTTCTTCCCCTTTATGAAGATAGGAACAACATTTGCTCTTCTCCAGTCTTCTGGGACTTCTCCTGTTCTCCAAGAATTTTCAAAGATTATGGAGAGTGGTTCTAAAATTTCTTCTACGATCTCCTTCAGTACTCTGGGGTGTAATTCATCTGGACCTGGAGACTTGAACTCATTTATGTTAGCTAAATATTCCCTCACAATCTTTCTGTTTACAGATAACTTGGATTCCTCTATTCCTTTAAAAGGACAGTGAAGATCAGTTGATGTTACATTTTCTTTCTGAGAGAAAACAGATGCAAAATAGGAATTAAAAAGTTCGGCCTTCTCAACATCCTCTCTTACCATTTCTCCATTTTCATCCTGTAAAAATCCTATAGCATCTTTGACTTTTCTTTTACTTTTGACATACCCCCAAAATCCTTTTTTATTGCTTTTGACATCTCTTGCAAGCCTTAATTCATTGTCAGCTTTAGCTAACCTGATACGTGCCCTGCAGGATCTGCAGACTGCATTATAATCTTCTTTAGATATGCCTCCCTCTTTCCATTTAATAAACATTTCTTTCTTTCTTTTTAGCATGTGTTTAAGTTCTGTGTTCATCCATCCTGGTTTCCTTAAATGCTTCCCATTCTTCCTACTTTTCGGGATTGTTAACGATTGTGCTTTGAGAATCTCATTTTTAAAAATTTCCCATCCTTCCTGGACATTTTTGTCCTTAAGGACATCCAGCCATTGGATCCCTCCTATTCTCTTTCTGAGTCTCTTAAAATCTGCCTTTCTAAAATCTAACCTTGAAGTTTGAGTCTTCACATGTCTTCCTCCTCTAGTTATCCAAAATTCTATAATAGCATGATCGCTGCCTCCTAGGGTCCCAGCCACCTTTACCTCCTCAACCATTTCCTCCCTGTTTATAAGGATTAGATCCAAAGTAGCAGATCCCCTTGTTTTCTCCCCTACCTTTTGGAAGATAAAGTTGTCAGCAAGCGAGGATAAGAATTTGCTTGACCTGTTAGTTTTACTTGAGAGAGATTCCCAACAAATGTCTGGATAGTTGAAATCTCCCATGACCACTACGTCATATTTTTTGGAGAACTTGGTCATTTGATACATAAAGAGTTCATCCATATCTTCAGCTTGCCCAGGTGGCCTGTAGTAAATGCCTACAATGGTGTCCTTTCCGTTGTTCTCTCCTTGTATTCTTACCCAAACAGTTTCCACAGAACTCCCAGTCTCTGAAGCTTCAATCTCTGTGCAGATATACGCTTTTCTAACATACAATGCAACACCTCCTCCTCATTTATCAAGTCTGTTTCTTGCAAATAAGTTGTATCCTTTTAGCCTTTTATTCCAATCATGTGTATCGTCCCACCAAGTTTCAGTGATTCCAATGACATCATATTCCTTTTCCTGCATTAGTAGTTCCAATTCTCCTTGTTTGTTGCCCATACTTTGTGCATTTGTATAAAAACATTTTAGTTTGTGATTGGTTTCTCTTCCTCCCATATTTTTATTATTTAGATTTTTTTGTCTTTGTTCTTCTTTTCCACTTCCAGTAGCAGAGATCTCAATAGTATTTGTCAGCTGTATGGCTTTTTCTGGCCTTTTGCTTCCCTTCCCAGATTGTTCTAGTTTAAAGCTCTTCTGGATGAGTGTAGCAAGGCGACTTCCAAATACATGTTTTCTAGTCTTCGTAAGGTGCACCCCATCTCTAGCAAGTAGTCCATCGTATAGGTAATTCATTCCGTGATCCAGAAATCCAAATCCTTGTTGACGGCACCATCGACGTAGCCAGTTGTTCACCTGTAGAATCTTATTCCACCTCATTGTTCCATGGCCATCCACTGGGAGGATGGATGAGAAGACCACCTGCGCTCCCAATTCTTTCTGTCTAAGAACTCTTCACCTTCCTTAATGATTTTCAAGGTAGTTAACCTCTCTTCTAGATTTCGCAACTTTTCCTCCAACAGGGACACAAGCTTGCATTTCTGGCATGTGAAGTTTGGCTTTTCCACTGGCAAGTCTGTGAACATGTAGCAGGATATGCAGCTCACCAAATTGCTCCTGGACTCTTCCATGTTCTTATTGTTAATGTTCTGAAAACAGTGAAAAAAGCTTAAAAAAAAAGCTTCAAAATGCGCGCGCCCAACGGCGCGCGGTTTACCGATGTCCTCTTTTCAGCTCCAACAGCCAAAATCCAGTGTTCTTTGAGCTCGCGGAGACTCTTCACTTACCCCAAAATGCAGTGGGAATATGCAAATTATCTCCTCAGGACTCCTCCCCTGGTTTACCGATGTCCTCTTTTCAGCTCCAACAGCCAAAATCCAGTGTTCTTTGAGCTCACGGAGACTCTTCACTTACCCCAAAATGCAGTGGGAATATGCAAATTATCTTCTCAGGACTCCTCCCCTGGTTTACCGATGTCCTCTTTTCAGCTCCAACAGCCAAAATCCAGTGTTCTTTGAGCTCGCGGAGACTCTTCACTTACCCCAAAATGCAGTGGGAATATGCAAATTATCTCCTCAGGACTCCTCCCCTGGTTTACCGATGTCCTCTTTTCAGCTCCAACAGCCAAAATCCAGTGTTCTTTGAGCTCACGGAGACTCTTCACTTACCCCAAAATGCAGTGGGAATATGCAAATTATCTTCTCAGGACTCCTCCCCTGGTTTACCGATGTCCTCTTTTCAGCTCCAACAGCCAAAATCCAGTGTTCTTTGAGCTCGCGGAGACTCTTCACTTACCCCAAAATGCAGTGGGAATATGCAAATTATCTCCTCAGGACTCCTCCCCTGGTTTACCGATGTCCTCTTTTCAGCTCCAACAGCCAAAATCCAGTGTTCTTTGAGCTTGCGGAGACTCTTCATTTACCCTAAAATGCAGTGGGAATATGCAAATTATCTCCTCAGGACTCCTCCCCTGGCTCACCCATATTTCTTTTTTCTTCTGTGTTTTTAAACCTTAATCATGAACTTTTTAACAATTTTGAAAGTATCATAAATTATTTTATATTTAAGTCTGTTCATGCACTTGTCTTTGTTTGCAATATACATATATGTTTTGGTGTGCCTTCCTAGGGACAATATTCTATTTTTCCTGCTGTGTACATTTGCTCACGTATTTCCTAAAATAGTTCACCCAACTCTAGGAAACGCATTAACAACTTTGATTGTTACTTTGCTTTGTGATTTCAGCATCAGAAATTGCACGTAAGATGTAAAAGAAGTAGTGTTGGTATTTGTCAGGAAAAGAAGCACACAATTTCTGTAGTTGAACAAGATAAACATACTTCTTATTCTCAAGTAAGGTCTAATGTGATCCTAACTAGTGATGAGCAAGCACTAAAATGCTCGGGTACTCGTTGCTCGGGTCAAGCAAATTGGAATACTTGGGTGCTCGAACCGAGCAACGAGCCCAATGTAAGTCTATGGGAAACTCGAGCATTTTTCAGGCGGCTCCCCCCGGCGGTCTGCAGAGGGCCTAAAAATTGCACAAATCAATGGGAACAGTGCTCAAATGACAAGGGAACAGCATGGGGAAGACCCGTGGAAGCATTTCTGACTCCCAGGTCACTGCTGTCAACAACGTTGTCAGAGTATTACGCCACTTTTACGGACTCACAATAAAATATACAAAAGCAAAACCAAAATAGATTTTCCTGGGAAATATATTAAGGAACATCCTTTCCAGGGTAATGACTTGTATATAAGGCAAAATAAATAACCAAAACCAAAAATGCTCCTCCACACCTTGGGCTATGTTCACACGTAGCGTTTTTGATGCGTTTTTGCAGTTTTGCATTGCTTTCAACAAAGACAAATGCTTTCACTGGGAAATGTCATTTTAACATTTTACAACCTTATCTGGCTATGTGGTGTGTGACACATCATCAAACACATGCATACAGTGCTGAAAAGACATGGGAACAGCATGGGGAAGACCTCTGGAAGCATTTCTGACTCCCAGGTCACTGTCTTAAAGTGTGGCCATCATAAGTGATCCTTGGCGCATGCGAAGATAGCTCCCGCCATGCACCTGTCGTTGCAGACTTGCAACAATCACCGTCCACGTCCTTGTCCCAGTGCAGCGTTCAGATGTCCCTACCCCATTCCTTGGAATGCAAGCTCAAGAATGCAGCCAGCCACCCACCCACCAACAGGCTGCAATACTATACCGCCAAATTTTTGACAGCTACCTGCACTTGAAATGTGGCCTTTTAGGCTCATGGAGGCGGAAGCTTTCCATAACCTCATGCCGGCGGCCGGGTGTCCATCCTCGGTCTACAGCTGCCACTGTTTCTCCCGATGTCGTCTCCGCCTTCCACAAGCACGGGTCCCACAACATTACCCATGCCCTACCCAGTGCACTTATTGGGAAGGACCACCTAACCACAAACACGTGGACAGGTGAATGTGGCCAGGGACGGTACAGAGCCAGTCCACAGGTTTTTTTGCTGAGTTGTATTTCACCACAGCCATATTCTTTAGCTTGGTGAAAGAACTTGGGAAACCATATCTACCCAGCTGTCATTTCTCCCAGGAAGTCCTCTAAAGCTGCTTTCACTTGAAATGTGGCCTTTTAGGCTCGTGGAGGCGGAAGCTTTTCATAACCTCATGCCGGCGGCGGCCGGTTGTCCATACTTGGTCCCCAGCCACCACTATTTCTCCTGGTATTATTTCCGCCTTGCATGAGCACGGGTCCTACAACATTACCCATGCCCTTCCCAGTGCACTTACTGGGAAGCACCGCCTAACCACAAACACGTGGACAGGTGAATGTGGCCAGGGACGGTACAGAGCCAGTCCACAGCTTTTTTTTTGCTGAGATTTGTATTTAGCTTGATGAAAGGGAAACCGTATCTACCCTGGGTGTCATTTCTCCATCACCAGGTTCCGCCCATTGCCACACACCACCATGCCTGGCTGTATGTTCAGTGGTGAGAGCAACAGATCAGGCTGCTGTGTTACAGTTTTTAACAACTCTGCAGCGCTGGGCGGTTTGTCAATTAAGCATTATGCATGTTATCTTCAGCACAGCCTGTTGCCGCTTGGCCAAGGCAGTGCTGCAGTGCTGTCAGCTTGTGACTGATGTGGTCATTTCAGAGATGGAAGAGGAGTTGCATGAGCTCAACAATGTGATTACATTGAGGTTAAATTGGTGACGCTGTTTTTTATACTAAAGAAAGATCCTATGGTTTTGGGTTTTTTACGTTATGTTTTAAGACAAATGCATTCACCGGGAAATGTCATTTTAACATTTTACAACCTTTTCTGGCAATGTGGTGTGTGACACATCATCAGACACATCCTGTTTTATTTATGATGGAGGGACTCTGAAAGTCATAAAGCCTATTTTTATAGGGCCATCAGACGGCCCTTACTATTCTTGAAAGACCAGCAGTCGGCCCTCGCTATTGTTAGAGAGCCATCAGCCGGCTATGCTTTGTTGTTCCCATTATTAACAAGTGGGTCTCCTATACTGTAATTGCGTATCCAGTGACTGCAAGGGCTGCCAAAAATTTGGACGCAACCCAATAGCCCTTTGAAGAGACATAGAGGAGGGGCTCAGTAAAAAAAATGTTCCCATTATAAAGGAGAGGGTCTCCTATAGTGGTAATGCCCATGCTGAGACTGCAAGGGCTGCCAAAATTAGGAAAAATCCCACTAAGAATTTAAAGACACATAGAGCAGGGCCACAGTAATGACAGATTCCCATTAGAAAGGAGAGAGTCAACTATACAGTTATAGGGTATGCAGTGAGTCCAACGGCTGACCAATTTTTGGAAAAACCCCACTAAGAATTTAATGACACATAGAGCAGGGCCACAGTAACAAGGTAGGACATGTTCCCATTAGAAAGGAGAGGGTCTGCTATACAGTTATAGGGTATGCAGTGAGTCCAACGGCTGACCAATTATAGGAAAAACTTCACTAAGAATTTAAAGACACATAGAGCAGGGCCACAGTAACAAGGTAGGACATGTTCCCATTAGAAAGGAGAGGGTCTGTTATACAGTTATAGGGTATGCAGTGAGTCCAACGGCTGATGAATTTTAGGAAAAACCCCACTAAGAAATTAAAGACACATAGAGGAGGGCCACAGTAGCAACAAATTCCCATTAGAAAGGAGAGAGTCTGCTATACAGTTATAGGGTATGCGGTGAGTCCAACGGCTGAACAATTTTAGGAAAAACCCCACTAAGAATTTAAAGACACACAGAGTAGGGCCACATTAACAAGTATGACATGTTCCCATTAGAAGGGAGAGGGTCTGCTATATAATTATAAGATATGCAGTGAGTCCAACGGCTGAACAATTTTAGGAAAAGCCCCATTAAGAATTTAAAGACACATAGAGCAGGGCCACAGTAACGACAAATTCCCATAAGAAAGGAGAGAGTTTGCTATACAGTTATAGGGTATGCAGTGAGTCCAACGGCTGAACAATTTTAGGAAAAGTCCCACTAAGAATTTAAAGACACATAGAGCAGGGTCACAGTAACAAGGTACAATAAATTCCCATTAGAAAGGAGAGTGTCTGCTATACAGTTATAGGGTATGCAGTGAGTCCAACGGCTGACCAAATTTAGGAAAAACCCCACTAAGAATTTAAAGACACATAGAGCACGGTCACATTAATGACAAATTCCCATTAGAAAGGAGAAAGTCTCCCATAGTGTTGTCCTATGCAGTGAATGCAAGGGCTGCCAAAAATTTGGAGGCACTTCAATGCCCCTTGGAAGAGACGTGGAGGAGGGCCTCATAAAAAAATGTTCCCATTAGAATGGAGCTGGCCTCCTATACTTGTAATGCCCATGCACAAGTGTATGGGATGACAAACATTTACCCCTGGGGGATATACATGAACATACTGTATAAAAAATTTTTTTACAGGCATCATGAACACCCTTTAAAAAAATTATGTGGGTGTTACATCATGGACCACGGTCACCCTGGTGATATGGTGGTGGAGGTTGAGGAGAAGCAGGAGAACAAGAGCAAAAAGCCAAAATCAGGAAGCATATACTCATGTGTGGGTGTGAAAAAGTGCATGGGGATACACCTCCCAAGAAAAGACACTGGATTTGAGTTTATGTTACGCTGCTATCATTCGGTGGTGTTGAGAAGTCTGGCTCAATCCAGCCCTTGCTCATTTTTATAAGAGTCAGCCTGTCAGCATTTTTCAGTTGACAGGCGGATGCGCTTATCAGCTATAATTCCACCAGCGGCACTAAAAACCCGCTCTGATAAAATGCTGGCGGCAGGGCAGGCCAGGACCTCCAAGGAATAGAGAGCCAGTTCATTCCCATGTCCAGCTTGGATACCCAATAATTATAAGGCACAGAGGAATCACGGAGGACGTTGGTGCAGTCGGCTAGGCACTCCCTCAGCATCTTCCAAAACTTTGCACTCCTTGTGAGAGTACTCCGTGCCTCAGGGCCTGTGCGATGGGAGGGTCTGAGGAAACTCTCCCAGAACTTTGACAGTGTTGCCCTGCCTCTGCTGGATTGAAGTTGTGTCTCTCTCGCCTGTACTCCTTGGTTGTCTAACGAATTGTGCCCTCTGCCGCCACAATAGAGATATAAAGTTCTCCTTGTAGCGTGGGCCTAGAAGTGTCACCAACCAGTAATAACTGTCACCCAAAATTTTGTGTACGCGAGTGTCATGGGAAAGGCAGCGTAACATAAACTAAGTCATGCGTGCTAGACTACTAACAGGCAAGACTTCTGTGTCCTCACCAAGAGGATGACTGACCATGCTCTCCTTCTCCTTCTCCTCTCTGTCCTCTGGCCATCCACGCTGAACAGATGGTATGACAGCTGTGCAGGTAGTACTGTCTATTGTGCATGAAACTAGCTCCTGTCCTTCATCCTCCTCCTCTTCCTCATTGTTACTCAATCCACGTTAGGATGAGATGAGGCTTGGCTGTGTGTAATCACCCTGCATGGTTCCTTGCTCCTTCTCATCGTGCTCCGCCTGCAATGCATCCTCTTTGATTGTCAGCAGAGAGTGTTTCAGAAGACAGAGAAGCGGGATGCTGATGCTAGATATGGCGTCATCGCCGCTCACCATCTTAGTGGACCCCTCAAAGTTTTGGAGGATGGTACATATGTCTGACATCCATGTCCACTCCTGAGGTCTTATGTGTGGAGTCTGAAATGAATACCGACGGCCTTGTTGATGCTGGTACTCAACAACTGCCCTCTTCTGCTCACAAATCCTTCCCAACATCTGCAGCGTAGAGTACCAACACGTGGGGACATTACACACCAGTCTGTGAGCCGGAAGCTGCAAACACTGTTGAAACATGGCAATGGCGGTGAAAGCTGTAGCTGACTTTCTAAAATGGGCACACAGGCAGCGTACTTTAACAAGCAGATCCGGTAGTTCCAGGTAGGATTTGAGAAACCGCTGAACCACGATGTTAAGCACATGAGCCAGGCATGGTTCGTGTGTGAGCTCGCCTCGCCTCAGGGCCACCACCAGGTTCCGGCCATTGTCACACACGACCATGCCTGGCTGTAGGTTCAGCGGTGTGAGCCACAGATCTGCCTGCTCTTTCAGAGCTGTCCACAACTCTTCAGCAGTGTGTGATTTGGCACCTAAGCATATTACCTTCAGCAGAGCCTGTTGCCGCTTGGCCGAGGCAGTGCTGCAGTGCTTCCAGCTGATGTGATCATTTCGAAGATGGAGGCTGAAGAGGAGGAGGAGGCTGAGGAGGATGAAGTGCAGGAGCTGTAGACTGTGTGGGCAACCCTGATTGACCTAGGGCCCGCAATCCTTGGCATCGGGAGGACGTGTTCCGTCCCAAGGTTCGACTGGGTCCCGGCTTCCACTATGTTAACCCAAAGTGCCGTCAGCGAGATGTACCGTCCCCGCCCACAAGCACTTGTCCACGTGATCGTTGTTAGGTGGACTTTCCCGGTAACTGCATTGTTGAAGGCACGGCTAGTGTTTTGGGACACGTGCTTGTGTAATGCGAGGACGGCACACCGGGAGAAATAGTGGCGGCTGGGAACCGAGTACCAAGGGACGGCCGCTGCCATCAGGTTGCGGAATGCTTCCATCTCCACAAGCTTAAAAGGCAACATTTCAAGCGCAAGCAGTCGTGAAATGTGAGAATTTAGTATTGTGGCCTGTAGGGCGTTGGCTGCATATTTTCGCTTGCGTTCCAAGGACTGGGGTATGGACAACTGAATGCTGCGCTGGGACAAAGACATGGACATGCTTCCTGATGCTGCTACTTGACAGTGTGCAACGACAGGTGCAGAGCAGGAGGCATCTTCACATGCACAATGGACAGGGGATTGGCTTGCATGCACAACAGCAGAAGAAGCAATGGTGCCACCTGCAGACACTGTTCCTGGACCCTTTGGGTTCGGCCCACAAAGCCGGGTGCTTGGCTGCCATTTGCCTAATCATTCTGGTGGTGGTCAGGCTGGTCGTTTTCCCACCCCTGCTGATGCCGGCCTGGCAGGTGGTGTAAATGGCCTTTTTTGGGTTATCGGCAGAGTCTTTAAAAAACAACCAGACTCGGGAAGACCTAACAAATTGCTTCACTGACACACTAAAGGAAATTTTTAATGGAGGCCAGAAATGGCAGTATTTTCTGAAAACGTATATGTGATCCATGTGACGGTGAAAACACAGTTTTAAATAGCTGAATTTCTAGCACTGTAATATGGAATGGACCTGGCTGTATTCTGCAGTGCCAACAAGCAAATGGTGCAGAAAAACGGTCTTCTCTGGATTGCTTTTTAAGAAAGTAATGAGTATTAAGATCCAAAAAATGTATTCCTTGCCCCTGAGACCTGGGCCTTTGTATAGAATTATCTAACAGCAGCAGAAGGCAGAATTGGAATGGAGCCTCTTGTGCTATATGCACTGCAGTCTGCTATATACCCTGCCTGCCTGCCTGCCTATATACTCTGCCTGCCTGATATCTCTGCAGATGGATTAGTTAGTCCTCAAAAGGACTGTTTGTTAAGATGGATATGTGTAATGTACGTTTTTTCTCCCTACACTATCTAATACACAAGCAAATCTCTCCCTGACGCAGCAGCACCTCTCCCTACTCTGCCTGATTCTGGAGTGACTGTGACGAGCACTGATATAGATCTGATGACGCTGTGCGACCAGCCAACATTTTCAGTGTCTCGCTGACTGTTCAGACACCAATATATCTGTTTAAAAGAGTCTGGTGTAGGCCAGAGAACTAGAACTGTGGTTTTCCTCTTTCACGGTTCTAATCTCCTTTTTATTACCCTTTTGCCATTGATAGTGCGAGTGTAAGATATTTTACTTCATTTACAATGGGCAAGGTGCGTGGCAAGGGACGTGGAACTGGACGTTCTGGTGATGGTGCGTGCAGAGGATGGGGCCGTGGCCAAGGTGAAAATGTGCCACAACCAACAGCCACTTCTTCTCGCTCCCAGTTCTTGACCGAATTACTAGGGAAGCACAGAACAACACCAGTATTGCGAACTGATCAGTGTGAACAGGTTATTAATTGGATAGCAGATAATACTACCAGTCACTTGGGCGCCACCACCTCCGGTCTGTCTTCCACACGATCAAGTGTTAGTAGCCGTGAGTCTCGACCGCATACTCCTCCTCACCCTGATGCTCCTTCCTTCCACCATGCCGAGTGTCGTCAGACAGCAACTGATCTCACAGTTGGACACTTTGAAGAGCTGTTCACTGGTCCATTTCTATATTTGGGCCCCTCGCCTGCTCCGCTTGAAGTGGTGGAAGAGGAGATCCCATGTAGCGATGGCCAAATATTTGAACAGCCACGGCCACAGGAAGGCAACACTGGCAATTTGTCACAAGGACGATGACGAGACACAATTGCCACAAAGTGAGGAGGAGGACTGTGGTGCGGAAGTGGAAGAGGAGGAGGTGGTGGATGATCTAGTAACTGACAAAACGTGTGTTTAGTTGGACCATCATTTATTTTTCAACAGGACAATGACCCCAAACACACCTCCAGGCTGTGTAAGGGCTATTTGACCAAGAGCAAGAGTAATGGGGTGCTGGCCAGATGACCTGGCCTCCACAGTCATCAGACCTGAACCCAATCGAGATGGTTTGGGGTGAGCTGGATCGCAGAGTTAAGGCAAAAGGGCCAACAAGTGCTAAGCATCTCTGGGAACTCCTTCAAGATTGTTGGAAGACCATTTCCGGGGCTACCTCTTGAAGCTCATCAAGAGAATGCCATGAGTGTGCAAAGCAGTCATCAAAGCAAAAGGTGGCTACTTTGAAGAACCTAGAATATAAGACATATTTTCAGCTGTTTCACACTTTTTTGTTAAGTATATAATTCCACATTTGTTAATTCATAGTTTTGATGCCTTCAGTGTGAATGTACAATTTTCAAAGTCATGAAAATACAGAAAAATCTTTAAATGAGAAGGTGTGTCCAAACTTTTGTTCTGTACTGTATATATATATATATATATATATATATATATATACTGTACATACACACAGTTGTGCTCAAAAGTTTACATACCCCTGCAGAATTTTTCCTTTCTTGGCCTTGTTTCAGAGAATATGAATGATAACAAAAAAAAATTTTCTCCACTCATGGTTATTGGTTGGGTGAATCCATTTATTGTCAAACTACTGTGTTTTCTCTTTTTAAATCTTAATGACAAACAAAAACATCCAAATGACCCTGATCAAAAGTTCACATACCCTGGTGATTTTGGCCTTATAACATGCACAGAATTTGACACAAATGGGTTTGAATGGCTACTAAACGTAACATCCTCACCTGTGACCTGTTTGCTTGTAATCAGTATGTGTGCATAAAAGCTGAGTGAGTTTCTGGGATCCAGAAGATTGCGACACTGTGAGAGGCGCCCCCACCACTGACCCCGGTCTGTCCCGAGACCCAGCACAATGTCAGAATGATGCTGATTAAAATGAGTCTGGAGGATGACCTGGAAGCCTTCCTCACCATTTTTGAAAGAACTGCGGGATGGGAGAACTTGCCAGCCGACCAGTGGGTTGAAGTGGTGACTCTGTTTCTTTCGACCTCAGCTGCGAGGATGCTCGGGACTATGGACAGCCCAAAAGTGAAATTCTTGCTCAGGTGGCGGTCAACACTTATATACAGGTGCAGAGGGTATATCAGTGTACATTTCTGGAGGCCTAACCCACTAGATCTCTGTCGTTTGACTTAATACACCTGGTAAAAAAATGGCTCCAACCTGAGACCTTGACCCTAACCCAGATGATAAAGAGATTAGCGGTCAACTGGCTTGTGAGAGATCTGCCAACTGCCATACAGTGTTGGGTGGGGCAAGGGGTCCCGGGCAACAAAGACCAAGTGGTCAAGTGGTATACGACCACCCAGGACGTCATATGGGACTCAACTTCAGTGAAGCAATCATGCCGGCCCCTATAAGTTCAGGAGCCTAGGAAAGGGACACGACCCTCTGCTGGAGTAAGTCAAGACCGAGCCCTTACAAAGAAGGTACCCCAGAGTGAGGGTGTCAGGAGTCCAATTTCACCTAAACCAGTCTATTGGACTAATGGTGCCGTCACTATCAGATGTTGGAGGCTCCAAGGGCCAGGACATGTGGCTGCCAACTGCCCCCTTACTGCTGAACCCATGGATTGTGGGTTTTCTTGCCGTTTATCAATGTATGCCCAGGCCATCTATACCCGTGAAATCTTGCACCTGGTCGTTTGCATAACGACATGGTTGTTTATGGTGAAATTATGTTCTTTCCATTTATATATTATGGCCCAGCAGTTGTCACTGGAACCATCAGTAGTTTAAAAATTCTTCTTTAACCAATGCCATCAGTATGTTTTGCAACAATAAGATTGCAAAGGTCTTGAGACAGCTCACTGGTTTTACCCATCATGAGGTGTTGTGTGGCTCCTTCGCAATTAGACTCATTTTTTATAGGCCATCAGTTGAACCAGCTGATATTATTTTTCACTGTGGCAGGATTGCTTTCTATTTACTGGTAGATTTGAGCTGGTGTCATGAGTTTCAAGGGCATCTTGCACTTCTCATGTGTAATATTGAAAAATGACACAGTGAAAAAGTATTGAACACCTGAAACAAAACTTAATGCATGGACTTCTATGGTTTGATTTCTTTGCCTTTGTGGATTGGATGGATTGTTACCTGACATCTGGTGAGAATTTCATATCAATAGCACCTTTTGGAAATATATTTACTTAGAAAATTGGTAACGTCTTTAATACTTATTTCACCTGCTGTATACATATATACACAAACATGGACAAAATAGTCGGTGCCCTTATGATAACTAAGAAAAATCCACAAAGGTGAACTGTGAATTCTCCGACTTTGATTAAATTTCCCCCAAAATTTGATTCACAGTGAATAAATTTCAATACTCGAAAGCTTCTAATTGCTCAAAAAATACATATGGTGGAGATGTGAGTTAGAGGACCCCACTAACCATTGGAGCTTACAATCTACAGGAGAGAGATGACCCTGCTGATCATAAGAGCTAACACTGTTCAGAAATGAAAAAGAGGAAGACAGAAGACCTCGCTGATCATAAGATCTTACATTCTATGGAAATGAGAGAGAGGACCCCACTAGTCTTAGGAGATTGCACTCTGCAGAAGTGAGACTTACCCAGTGACTCTGGAAATTGAAAATGACTCTGCTGAAAAAACTATGCTCCACTGGGAACTACTGAACTGTGATGACCCAAGTACTAACTAACACTGTACAAAGTATGATAATCTGCAAGATGTCATATCTGCAGGGAATTATGATAGAAGCCCATGCGCCAATGCAAAATTACTTTTGTCTGCTCTCTGATGCTTCAGCATTGTGAGAAATGGTGCCATGCAAGTTTTTTATTTTTATGAACTTTGACTCAAATCTCAAAATGTTTGAATTCACATGAAACTGTGAATTTCTCCGTTCTTATTCTTCTTGCGCATATGCCGACATTTAACCGTGGTTGAGCCTTTACGCTTGGATGTTAGTCTTATTAATAATATGCTTTTTCATTAGTATCAGTGGTACTTTACATGCGTCATATACTTATTTGTCCTTTTTTCTTTTTACTTTACTATACTATATTTACTTTACTGTATGATATGGTGTTAAATCACTTTATGTTGAGTTACTAATTCAAATTTTGTATCATATTCTACTTCTAATATATAATTTTTTTTATACTATCTAAATTATTTATTCCTGGCTCACCCATATTTCTTTTTTCTTCTGTGTTTTTAAACCTTAATCATGAACTTTTTAACAATTTTGAAAGTATCATAAATTATTTTATATTTAAGTCGGTTCATGCACTTGTCTTTGTTTGCAATATACATATATGTTTTGGCGTGCCTTCCTAGGGACAATATTCTATTTTTCCTGCTGTGTACATTTGCTCACGTATTTCCTAAAATAGTTCACCCATCTCTAGGAAATGCATTAACAACTTTGATTGTTACTTTGCTTTGTGATTTAAGTATCAGAAATTGCACGTAAGATGTAAAAGAAGTAGTGTTGGTATTTGTCAGGAAAAGAAGCACACAATTTCTGTAGTTGAACAACATAAACATACTTCTTATTCTCAAGTAAGGTCGAATGTGATCCTAACTAGTGATGAGCAAGCACTAAAATGCTCGGGTACTCGTTGCTCGGGTCAAGCAAATTGGAATACTTGGGTGCTCCCAAATCGATGGGAACAGTGCTCAAATGACAAGGGAACAGCATGGGGAAGACCCCTGGAAGCATTTCTGACTCCCAGGTCACTGCTGTCAACAACGTTGTCAGAGTATTACGCCACTTTTACGGACTCACAATAAAATATACAAAAACAAAACCAAAATAGATTTTCCTGGGAAATATATTAAGGAACATCTTTTCCAGGGTAATGACTTGTATATAAGGCAAAATAAATAACCAAAACCAAAAATACTCCTCCACACCTTGGGCTATGTTCACACGTAGCGTTTTTGATGCGTTTTTGCAGTTTTGCATTGCTTTCAACAAAGACAAATGCTTTCACTGGGAAATGTCATTTTAACATTTTACAACCTTATCTGGCTATGTGGTGTGTGACACATCATCAAACACATGCATACAGTGCTGAAAAGACATGGGAACAGCATGGGGAAGACCTCTGGAAGCATTTCTGACTCCCAGGTCACTGCCTTAAAGTGTGGCCATCATAAGTGATCCTTGGCGCATGCGAAGATGCCTCCCACCATGCACCTGTCGTTGCAGACTTGCAACAATCACCGTCCACGTCCTTGTCCCAGTGCAGCGTTCAGATGTCCCTACCCCATTCCTTGGAATGCAAGCTCAAGAATGCAGCCAGCCACCCACCCACCAACAGGCTGCAATACTATACCGCCAAATTTTTGACAGCTACCTGCACTTGAAATGTGGCCTTTTAGGCTCATGGAGGCGGAAGCTTTCCATAACCTCATGCCGGCGGCCGGGTGTCCATCCTCGGTCTACAGCTGCCACTGTTTCTCCCGATGTCGTCTCCGCCTTCCACAAGCACGGGTCCCACAACATTACCCATGCCCTACCCAGTGCACTTATTGGGAAGGACCGCCTAACCACAAACACGTGGACAGGTGAATGTGGCCAGGGACGGTACAGAGCCAGTCCACAGGTTTTTTTGCTGAGTTGTATTTCACCACAGCCATATTCTTTAGCTTGGTGAAAGAACTTGGGAAACCATATCTACCCAGCTATCATTTCTCCCAGGAAGTCCTCTAAAGCTGCTTTCACTTGAAATGTGGCCTTTTAGGCTCGTGGAGGCGGAAGCTTTTCATAACCTCATGCCGGCGGCGGCCGGTTGTCCATACTTGGTCCCCAGCCACCACTATTTCTCCCGGTATTATTTCCGCCTTGCATGAGCACGAGTCCCACAACATTACCCATGCCCTCCCCAGTGCACTTACTGGGAAGCGCAGCCTAACCACAAACACGTGGACAGGTGAATGTGGCCAGGGACAGTACGGAGCCAGTCCACAGCTTTTTTTTGCTGAGATTTGTATTTAGCTTGATGAAAGGGAAACCGTATCTACCCTGGGTGCCATTTCTCCAACACCAGGTTCCGCCCATTGCCACACACGACCATGCCTGGCTGTATGTTCAGTGGTGATAGCCACAGATCAGGCTGCTGTGTTACAGCTTTCAACAACTCTGCAGCGCTGGGCGGTTTGTCAATTAAGCATTATGCATGTTATCTTCAGCACAGCCTGTTGCCGCTTGGCCAAGGCAGTGCTGCAGTGCTGTCAGCATGTGACTGATGTGGTCATTTCAGAGATGGAAGAGGAGGTGCATGAGCTCAACAATGTGATTACATTGAGGTTAAATTGGTGACGCTGTTTTTTATACTAAAGAAAGATCCTATGGTTTTGGATTTTTTACGTTATGTTTTAAGACAAATGCATTCACCGGGAAATGTCATTTTAACATTTTACAACCTTTTCTGGCAATGTGGTGTGTGACACATCATCAGACACATCCTGTTTTATTTATGATGGAGGGACTCTGAAAGTCATAAAGCCTATTTTTATAGGGCCATCAGACGGCCCTTACTATTTTGAAAGACCAGCAGTCGGCCCTCGCTATTGTTAGAGAGCCATCAGCCGGCTATGCTTTGTTGTTCCCATTATTAACAAGTGGGTCTCCTATACTGTTATTGCGTATCCAGTGACTGCAAGGGCTGCCAAAAATTTGGACGCAACCCAATAGCCCTTTGAAGAGACATAGAGGAGGGTCTCAGTAAAAAAAATGTTCCCATTATAAAGGAGCGGGTCTCCTATAGTGGTAATGCCCATGCTGTGACTGCAAGGGCTGCCAAAATTAGGAAAAACCCCACTAAGAATTTAAAGACACATAGAGCAGGGCCACAGTAATGACAGATTCCCATTAGAAAGGAGAGAGTCAACTATACAGTTATAGGGTATGCAGTGAGTCCAACGGCTGACCAATTTTTGGAAAAACCCCACTAAGAATTTAATGACACATAGAGCAGGGCCACAGTAACAAGGTAGGACATGTTCCCATTAGAAAGGAGAGGGTCTGCTATACAGTTATAGGGTATGCAGTGAGTCCAACGGCTGACCAATTTTAGGAAAAACTTCACTAAGAATTTAAAGGCACATAGAGCAGGGCCACAGTAACAAGGTAGGACATGTTCCCATTAGAAAGGAGAGGGTCTGTTATACAGTTATAGGGTATGCAGTGAGTCCAACGGCTGATGAATTTTAGGAAAAACCCCACTAAGAATTTAAAGACACATAGAGCAGGGCCACAGTAACAAGGTACGACAAGTTCCCATTAGAAAGGAGAGGGTCTGCTATACAGTTATAGGGTATGCAGTGAGTCCAACGGCTGACCAAATTTAGGAAAAACCCCACTAAGAAATTAAAGACACATTGAGCAGGACCACAGTAGCGACAAATTCTCATTAGAATGGAGAGAATCTGCAATACTGTTATAGGGTATGCAGTGAGTCCATCGGCTGAACAATTTTAGGAAAAACCCCACTAAGAATTTAAAGACACACAAAGCAGGGCCACAGTAACAAGTACGACATGTTCCCATTAGAAAGGAGAGGGTCTGCTATACAGAGATAGGATATTCAGTGAGTGCAACGGCTGACAAATTTTAGGAAAAACCCCACTTAGAATTTAAAGACACACAGAGCAGAGCCACAGTAACAAGTACCACATGTTCCCATTAGAAAGGAGAGGGTCTGCTATACAGTTATAGGGTATGCAGTGAGTCCAACGGCTGAACAATTTTAGGAAAAGCCCCACTAAGAATTTAAAGTCACATAGAGCAGGGATACAGTAACGACAAATTCCCATAAGAAAGGAGAGAGTCTGCTATACAGTTATAGAGTATACAGTGAGTCCATCGGCTGAACAATTTTAGGAAAAACCCCACTAAGAATTTAAAGACACTCAGAGCAGGGCCACAGTAACAAGTACGACATGTTCCCATTAGAAAGGAGAGGGTCTGCTATACAGTTATAGGGTATGCAGTGAGTGCAACGGCTGACAAATTTTAGGAAAAATCCCACTAAGTATTTAAAGACACATAGAGCAGAGCCACAGTAACAAGTACCACATGTTCCCATTAGAAAGGAAAGGGTCTACTAAACAGTTCTAGGGTATGCAGTGAGTCCAATGGCTGAACAATTTTTGGAAAAGCCCCACTAAGAATTTAAAGACACATAGAGCAGGGCCACAGTAATGACAAATTCCTATTAGAAAGGAGGGAGTCTGCTATACAGTTATAGGGTATGCAGTGAGTCCAATGGCTGACCACATTTAGGGAAAACCCCACTAAGAAATTAAAGAAACATAGAGCAGGGCCACAGTAGCGACAAATTCCCATTAGAAAGGAGAGAGTCTGCTATACAGTTATAGGGTATGCAGTGAGTCCAACGGCTGAACAATTTTAGGAAAAACCCCACTAAGAATTTAAAGACACACAGAGCAGGGCCACAGTAACAAGTACGACATGTTCCCATTAGAAAGGAGAGGGTCTGCTATACAGTTATAGGGTATGCAATGAGTCCAACGGCTGAACAATTTTAGGAAAAGCCCCATTAAGAATTTAAAGACACAAAGAGCAGGGCCACAGTAACGACAAATTCCCAAAAGAAAGGAGAGAGTCTGCTATACAGTTATAGGGTATGCAGTGAGTCCAATGGCTGAACAATTTTAGGAAAAGCCCCACTAAGAATTTAAAGACACTTAGAGCAGTGCCACAGTAACGACAAATTCCCATTAGAAAGGAGGGAGTTTGCTATACAGTTATAGGGTATGCAGTGAGTCCAACGGCTAACCAAATTTAGGAAAAACCCCACTAACAATTTAAAGACACACAGAGCAGGGCCACAGTAACAAGTATGACATGTTCCCATTAGAAAGGAGAGGGTCTGCTATACAGTTATAAGATATAAAACCAAGCAATGTGAACTGAGGTCTAAGATGGTAGACATGCAAGAAATAGGAGCATGTTCACACTAGCAAAAAGAAGCAAAACCTACAAAAGACAAAAATATATCTCATACCCTACCATCATTATATATAAATGTAAAGCAAAGTTGCATAATAAATATAGGGTACTTAGTGAACTATTTTTGATCAAAAAAAGTATACAAGCCGTCCCACCAGCGGCAAGGT
This sequence comes from Phyllobates terribilis, assembly GCF_046119375.1. Classification (NCBI taxonomy): domain Eukaryota; kingdom Metazoa; phylum Chordata; class Amphibia; order Anura; family Dendrobatidae; genus Phyllobates; species Phyllobates terribilis. Next base: position 94,311,859 of record NW_027362761.1, on the reverse strand, counting down.
GACCCTAAATTGGGACGGTACCTATACTGCCTATATTAAAAACCTTACTGTATATCAAAGTTGAAGTAATGCATATAAAAGGGTAGACAAATAGGACCGGGTCCCAACTCCAGACCACCTAGGCCCGTGGTAAGCTACATATATACTAATCAGCTCAACAAAGGGGATGCCACACCCTTAAATTGCACAGAATGCAAACAAGACAAAAAACCAAGCAATGTGAACTGAGGTCTAAGATGGTAGACATGCAAGAAATAGGAGCATGTTCACACTAGCAAAAAGAAGCAAAACCTACAAAAGACAAAAATATATCTCATACCCTACCATCATTATATATAAATGTAAAGCAAAGTTGCATAATAAATATAGGGTACTTAGTGAACTATTTTTGATCAAAAAAAGTATACAAGCCGTCCCACCAGCGGCAAGGTGACCCTAAATTGGGACGGTACCTATACTGCCTATATTAAAAACCTTACTGTATATCAAAGTTGAAGTAATGCATATAAAAGGGTAGACAAATAGGACCGGGTCCCAACTCCAGACCACCTAGGCCCGTGGTAAGCTACATATATACTAATCAGCTCAACAAAGGGGATGCCACACCCTTAAATTGCACAGAATGCAAACAAGACAAAAAACCAAGCAATGTGAACTGAGGTCTAAGATGGTAGACATGCAAGAAATAGGGGAATGTTCACACTAGCAAAAAGAAGCAAAACCTACAAAAGACAAAAATATATCTCATACCCTACCATCATTATATATAAATGTAAAGCAAAGTTGCATAATAAATATAGGGTACGTAGTGAACTATTTTTGATCAAAAAAAGTATACAAGCCGTCCCACCAGCGGCAAGGTGACCCTAAATTGGGACGGTACCTATACTGCCTATATTAAAAACCTTACTGTATATCAAAGTTGAAGTAATGCATATAAAAGGGTAGACAAATAGGACCGGGTCCCAACTCCAGACCACCTAGGCCCGTGGTAAGCTACATATATACTAATCAGCTCAACAAAGGGGATGCCACACCCTTAAATTGCACAGAATGCAAACAAGACAAAAAACCAAGCAATGTGAACTGAGGTCTAAGATGGTAGACATGCAAGAAATAGGAGCATGTTCACACTAGCAAAAAGAAGCAAAACCTACAAAAGACAAAAATATATCTCATACCCTACCATCATTATATATAAATGTAAAGCAAAGTTGCATAATAAATATAGGGTACTTAGTGAACTATTTTTGATCAAAAAAAGTATACAAGCCGTCCCACCAGCGGCAAGGTGACCCTAAATTGGGATGGTACCTATACTGCCTATATTAAAAACCTTACTGTATATCAAAGTTGAAGTAATGCATATAAAAGGGTAGACAAATAGGACCGGGTCCCAACTCCAGACCACCTAGGCCCGTGGTAAGCTACATATATACTAATCAGCTCAACAAAGGGGATGCCACACCCTTAAATTGCACAGAATGCAAACAAGACAAAAAACCAAGCAATGTGAACTGAGGTCTAAGATGGTAGACATGCAAGAAATAGGAGCATGTTCACACTAGCAAAAAGAAGCAAAACCTACAAAAGACAAAAATATATCTCATACCCTACCATCATTATATATAAATGTAAAGCAAAGTTGCATAATAAATATAGGGTACTTAGTGAACTATTTTTGATCAAAAAAAGTATACAAGCCGTCCCACCAGCGGCAAGGTGACCCTAAATTGGGACGGTACCTATACTGCCTATATTAAAAACCTTACTGTATATCAAAGTTGAAGTAATGCATATAAAAGGGTAGACAAATAGGAGCGGGTCCCAACTCCAGACCACCTAGGCCCGTGGTAAGCTACATATATACTAATCAGCTCAACAAAGGGGATGCCACACCCTTAAATTGCACAGAATGCAAACAAGACAAAAAACCAAGCAATGTGAACTGAGGTCTAAGATGGTAGACATGCAAGAAATATTTGTCTACCCTTTTATATGCATTACTTCAACTTTGATATACAGTAAGGTTTTTAATATAGGCAGTATAGGTACCGTCCCAATTTAGGGTCACCTTGCCGCTGGTGGGACGGCTTGTATACTTTTTTTGATCAAAAATAGTTCACTAAGTACCCTATATTTATTATGCAACTTTGCTTTACATTTATATATAATGATGGTAGGGTATGAGATATATTTTTGTCTTTTGTAGGTTTTACAGTTATAAGATATGCAGTGAGTCCAACAGCTGAACAATTTTAGGAAAAGCCCCATTAAGAATTTAAAGACAAATAGAGCAGGGCCACAGTAACGACAAATTTCCATAAGAAAGGAGAGAGTTTGCTATACAGTTATAGGGTATGCAGTGAGTCCAACGGCTGAACAATTTTAGGAAAAGTCCCACTAAGAATTTAAAGACACATAGAGCAGGGTCACAGTAACAAGGTACAATAAATTCCCATTAGAAAGGAGAGTGTCTGCTATACAGTTATAGGGTATGCAGTGAGTTCAACGGCTGACCAAATTTAGGAAAAACCCCACTAAGAATTTAAAGACACATAGAGCACGGTCACAGTAACGACAAATTCCCATTAGAAAGGAGAAAGTCTCCCATAGTGTTGTCCTATGCAGCGAATGCAAGGGCTGCCAAAAATTTGGAGGCACTTCAATGCCCCTTGGAAGAGACGTGGAGGAGGGCCTCATAAAAAAATTTTCCCATTAGAATGGAGCTGGCTTCCTATACTTGTAATGCCCATGCACAAGTGTATGGGATGACAAATATTTACCCCTGGGGGATATACATGAACATACTGTATAAAAAATTTTTTTACAGGCATCATAAACACCCTTTAAAAAAATTATGTGGGTGTTGCATCATGGACCACGGTCACCCTGGTGATATGGTGGTGGAGGTTGAGGAGAAGGAGGAGAACAAGAGCAAAAAGCCAAAATCAGGAAGCATATACCCATGTGTGGGTGTGAAAAGGTGCATGGGGATACACCTCCCAAGAAAAGACACTGGATTTGAGTTTATGTTACGCTGCTATCATTCGGTGGTGTTGAGAAGTCTGGCTCAATCCAGCCCTTGCTCATTTTTATAAGAGTCAGCCTGTCAGCATTTTCAGTTGACAGGTGGATGCGCTTATCAGCTATAATTCCACCAGCGGCACTAAAAACCCGCTCTGATAAAATGCTGGCGGCAGGGCAGGCCAGGACCTCCAAGGAATAGAGAGCCAGTTCATTCCCATGTCCAGCTTGGATACCCAATAATTATAAGGCACAGAGGAATCACGGAGGACGTTGGTGCAGTCGGCTAGGCACTCCCTCAGCATCTTCCAAAACTTTGCACTCCTTGTGAGAGTACTCCGTGCCTCAGGGCCTGGGCGATGGGAGGGTCTGAGAAAACTCTCCCCGAACTTTGACAGTGTTGCCCTGCCTCTGCTGGATTGAAGTTGTGTCTCTCTCGCCTGTACTCCTTGGTTGTCTAACGAATTGTGCCCTCTGCCGCCACAATAGAGATATAAAGTTCTCCTTGTAGCGTGGGCCTAGAAGTGTCACCAACCAGTAATAACTGTCACCCAAAATTTTGTGTACGCGAGTGTCATGGGAAAGGCAGCGTAACATAAACTCAGTCATGCGTGCTAGACTACTAACAGGCAAGACTTCTGTGTCCTCACCAAGAGGATGACTGACCATGCTCTCCTCCTCCTCTCTGTCCTCTGGCCATCCACGCTGAACAGATGGTATGACAGCTGTGCAGGTAGTACTGTCTATTGTGCATGAAACTATCTCCTGTCCTTCATCCTCCTCCTCTTCCTCATTGTCACTCAATCCACGTTAGGATGAGATGAGGCTTGGCTGTGTGTAATCACCCTGCATGGTTCCTTGCTCCTTCTCATCGTGCTCCGCCTGCAATGCATCCTCTTTGATTGTCAGCAGAGAGTGTTTCAGTAGACAGAGAAGCGGGATGGTGATGCTAGATATGGCGTCATCGCCGCTCACCATCTTAGTGGAGCCCTCAAAGTTTTGGGGGATGGTACATATGTCTGACATCCATGTCCATTCCTGAGGTCTTATGTGTGGAGTCTGAACTGAATACCGACGGCCTTGTTGATGCTGGTACTCAACAACTGCCCTCTTCTGCTCACAAATCCTTCCCAACATCTGCAGCGTAGAGTACCAACACGTGGGGACATTACACACAAGTCTGTGAGCCGGAAGCTGCAAACACTGTTGAAACATGGCAATGGCGGCGAAAGCTGTAGCTGACGCACATGAGCCAGACATGGTTCGTGTGTGAGCTCTCCTCGCCTCAGGGCCACCACCAGGTTCCGGCCATTGTCACACACGACCATGCCTGGCTGTAGGTTCAGTGGTGTGAGCCACAGATCTGCCTGCTCTTTCAGAGCTGTCCACAACTCTTCAGCATTGTGTGGTTTGGCACCTAAGCATATTAGCTTCAGCAGAGCCTGTTGCCGCTTGGCTGAGGCAGTGCTCCAGTGCTTCCAGCTGATGTGATCATTTCGGAGATGGAGGCTGAAGAGGAGGAGGAGGCTGAGGAGGATGAAGTGCAGGAGCTGTAGACTGTGTGGGCAACCCTGATTGACCTAGGGCCCGCAATCCTTGGCATCGGGAGGACGTGTTCCGTCCCAAGGTTCGACTGGGTCCCGGCTTCCACTATGTTAACCCAAAGTGCCGTCAGCGAGATGTACCGTCCCTGCCCACAAGCATTTGTCCACGTGTCCGTGGTTAGGTGGACTTTCCCGGTAACTGCATTGTTGAGGGCACGGCTAATGTTTTGGGACACGTGCTTGTGTAATGCGAGGACGGCACACCGGGAGAAATAGTGGCGGCTGGGAACCGAGTACCAAGGGACGGCCGCTGCCATCAGGTTGCGGAATGCTTCCATCTCCACAAGCTTAAAATGCAACATTTCGAGCGCAAGCAGTCGTGAAATGTGAGAATTTAGTAGTGTGGCCTGTAGGGCGTTGGCTGCATATTTTCGCTTGCGTTCCAAGGACTGGGGTATGGACAACTGAATGCTGCGCTGGGACAAAGACATGGACGTGCTTCCTGATGCTGCTACTTGACAGTGCGCAATGACAGGTGCAGGGCAGGAGGCATCTTCACATGCACAATGGACAGGGGATTGGCTTGCATGCACAACAGCAGAAGAAGCAATGGTGCCACCTGCAGACACTGTTCCTGGACCCTTTGGGTTCGGCCCACAAAGCCGGGTGCTTGGCTGCCATTTGCCTAATCATTCTGGTGGTGGTCAGGCTGGTCGTTTTCCCACCGCTGCTGATGCCGGCCTGGCAGGTTGTGTAAATGGCCTTTTTTGGGTTATCGGCAGAGTCTTTAAAAAACAACCAGACTCGGGAAGACCTAACAGTTGTAATGGCAACTTCCTTCATGATGGTGTCATGGGGAATGGTTGCCTGCCTTCTGTCTGCGGCCACCACACTGCTTCTTCCTGCCTGTTGGGGTGCTCTGCCTCCCTCCCCCTGTGTGCTGCTGTCCTCGCTCTGCATGTCCTCCTGCAAGGTTAGGTCAGTTACTCTATCATCCACCACCTCGTCTTCCACTTCCGCACCCTGGTCCTCCTCCTGACTTTCTGGCAATTGTGTCTCATCATCGTCCACCTCTTGTGACACTTTCCCACCGTCGCCTTCGTGTGACCGTGGCTGCTCAAATATTTGGGCATCGCTTCACGCGATCTCCTCTTGCCCCGCTTCAAGTGAACCAGGCGAGAGGCCCGAATCTATAAATGGAAAAGTGAACAGCTCTTCAGAGTGTCCAAGTGTGGGATCAGTTGTCTCCAGGCACTCGGCATGGTGGAAGGAAGGAGGATCAGGGTGAGGATTATGCGGTCCAGACTCACGGCTACTGAGACTTGACCGTGTGGAAGACAGAGTGGTGATGGTGGTGGTGGCTAAGTGACTGGAAGCATTATCCTCTATCCAACCAACAACCTTTTGACACTGCTCTGAGTTCAATAGTGGTGTGCTGCGGTCCCCTAGGAATTGGGACAGGAAGGTCAGGCGAGAAGATGTGGGTGTTTGTTGTGGCACAATTTCAGCTTGGCCACGGCCTTGTCCTCGGCCTCTGCATGCACCATCACCGTCACGTCCATTTTTCCGTCCCTTGCCACGTGCCTTGCCCATTTTAAATGGAGGACAGTATCTTCCACGCTCACTACAAATGACTGAGTTTGGAGCGAACTTATATGTGTTCCGTGTGACGGAGAAAACAGTTTTAAATACCTATCCTGTAGGTAAGTAGTTTGAACAGCAAACTGGTGTGAATTGCTTCACTGACACACTAAAGGAAATTTTTAATGGAGGCCAGAAATGGCAGTATTTTCTGACAACGTATATGTGATCCGTGTGACGGTGAAAACACAGTTTTAAATAGCTGAATTTCTAGCACTGTATTATGGAATGGACCTGGCTGTATTCTGCAGTACCAACAAGCAAATGGTGCAGAAAAACGGTGTTCTCTGGATTGCTTTTTAAGAAAATAATGAGTATTAAGATCCAAAAAATGTATTCCTGGCCCCTGAGACCTGGGCCTTTGTATAGAATTATCTAACAGCAGCAGAAGGCAGAATTGGAATGGAGCCTCTTGTGCTATATGCACTGCAGTCTGCTATATACCCTGCCTGCCTGCCTATATACACTGCCTGCCTGATATCTCTGCAGATGGATTAGTTAGTCCTCAAAAGGACTGTTTGTTAAGATGGATATGTGTAATTTACGTTTTTTCTCCCTACACTATCTAATACACAAGCAAATCTCTCCCTGACGCAGCAGCACCTCTCCCTACTCTGCCTGATTCTGGAGTGACTGTGACGAGCACTGATATAGATCTGATGACGCTGTGCGACCAACCAACATTTTCAGTGTCTCGCTGACTGTTCAGACACCAATATATCTGTTTAAAAGAGTCTGGTGTAGGCCAGAGAACAAGAACTGTGGTTTTCCTCTACCACGGTTCTAATCTCCTTTTTATTACCCTTTTGCCATTGATAGTGCGAGTGTAAGATATTTTACTTCATTTACAATGGGCAAGGTGCGTGGCAAGGGACGTGGAACTGGACATTCTGGTGATGGTGCGTGCAGAGGATGGGGCCGTGGCCAAGGGGAAAATGCGCCACAACCAACAGCCACTTCTTCTCGCTCCCAGTTCTTGACCGAATTACTAAGGAAGCACAGAACAACACCAGTATTGCGAACTGATTAGTGTGAACAGGTTATTAATTGGATAGCAGATAATACTACCAGTCACTTGGGCGCCACCACCTCCGGTCTGTCTTCTACACGATCAAGTGTTAGTAGCCGTGAGTCTCGACCGCATACTCCTCCTTACCCTGATGCTCCTTCCTTCCACCATGCCGAGTGTCGTCAGACGGCAACTGATCTCACAGTTGGACACTCTGAAGAGCTGTTCACTGGTCCATTTCTATATTTGGGCCCCTCGCCTGCTCCCCTTGAAGTGGTGGAAGAGGAGATCCCATGTAGCGATGGCCAAATATTTGAACAGCCACGGCCACAGGAAGGCAACACTGGCAATTTGTCACAAGGACGATGACGAGACACAATTGCCACAAAATGAGGAGGAGGACTGTGGTGCGGAAGTGGAAGAGGAGGAGGTGGTGGATGATCTAGTAACTGACAAAACGTGGCAGGAGGACATGCAGAACGAGGCCAGCAGCACACAGAGGGAGGGAGGCAGAGTACCCCGACAGGCAGGAAGAAGCAGTGTGGTGGCCGCAGACAGAAGACGGGCAATCGTTCCCCGTAACACCAACACGAGGGACGCTGCCAGTACAACCGGTAGGTCTTCCAGAGTCTGGAATTTTTTTAAAGAATCTGCTGATAACCACAAAAAGGCCATTTGTACCACCTGCCATGCCAGCATCAGCAGGGGTGGCAAAACTACCAGCCTGACCACCACTAGCATGATCAGGCACATGTCAGCAAAGCACCCGACTTTGTTGGGCAAACCCCAGGGTCCACAACCAGTGTCACCACTGCTTCTTCCACTGTTGTGCGTGTAAGAGAACCCCCTGTTGTGCGTGCAAGGCAATCGCCTGTCTATACTCTATGCAAAGATGCCCCCTCCTCTCAGTCTTCATTTGTTATGGCAGTTTCTCAAGAAACAGCATCAACGTCCACGTCCACGTCCCACCGCAGCGTTCAATTGTCCATATCCCAGATCTTTGAACGAAAGCGCAAATTCGCAGCCAACGCCCCACCAGCCACAGTCCTAAATTTGCACATTTCACGACTGCTTGCGTTGGAAATGCTGCCTTTTAGGCTGGTTGAGACTAAATCCTTCCGCAACCTTATGGCGGTGGCCGCCCCTCGGTACTCGGTCCCCAGCCGACACTATTTTGCCCGGTGTGCCATCCCCGCACTACACAAGCACGTTTTCCAAAACATCTGCCGTGTCCTCAACAACGCAGTTACTGGGAGAGTCCACTTGACAACGGACATGTGGACAAGTGCTTGTGGCCAGGGACGGTGCATCTTCCTGACGGCTCACTGGGTAAACATAGTGGAAGCTGGGACCCAGTTGGACCTTGGGACGGAACACATCCTCCCCACACAGAGAATTGCGGGCCCTATGTCAGTCAGAGTTGCCCCCACAGTGTACAGCTACTGCGCATCATCCTCCTCCTCCTACACATGCTCAGCCTCCATCTCAGATATCACCACATCAGTTACAAGCTGGAAGCACTGCAGTACTGCCTCAGCCAATCGGCAACAGGCTGTGCTGAAACTCATAAGCTTAGGTGATAAAACCTCACACTGCTTGTGAGTTGTGGACAGCTGTGAAAGAGCAGGCAGATCTGTGGCTGAGACCGCTGAACCTACATCCAGGCATGGTCGTGTGTGACAATGGCCGTAACCTGGTGGCGGCTCTGTGGCGAGGCGAGATCACACACGTACCATGCCTGGCTCATGTGCTTAACCTCGTGGGTTCAGTGGTTTCTTAAATCGTACCACGAGTTGCCAGATCTGCTCTTCAAAGAGCACCGCCTGTCAGCTCATTTTTAGAAGTCGGCTACAGCTTCCGCCGCCCTTGCTGTGTTGCAGCAGCGATTGCAGCTTCCGGCACACCGACTGGTGTGTGATGTCCCCACACATTGGAACTCTACCCTCCACATGTTGAAAAGGATTTGTGAGCAGAAGAGAGCAGTTGTGGAGTACCAGCTGCAACAAGGCCGTCGATATTCAGGTCAGACTCCACACATAATACCTCAGGAGTGGACCTGGATGTCTGACATATGTACCATCCTGACAAACTTTGAGGAGTCCACCAAGATGGTGAGTGGCGATGACGCCATCATTAGCGTCAGCATCCCACTTGTCTGTCTGTTGCAACGCTCTCTGCAGAGAATTAAAGAGGAGGCATTGCAGCCAGAGTATGATGAGATGGATTAAGAAGCCGTAGCGGGCAATTACACACAGCCCAGCCTCATCCCATCCCAATGTGCATTGGGGGACAATGAGGGAGAGGAGGAGGAGTAGGAGGAGGAAGAACAGGAGCTGGTATCATGCGCTGTAGACGGTAGTACCTGTACAACTGTCATACCGTTGGTTCAGCGTGGGTGGCCTGAGGACAGGGGGGAGGAGGAGGAGAAGGAGGAGGAGAGCATGGTCAGTCGTCATCTTGGTAAGGACACGGAAATCTTACCCGTTACCAGTCTGGCACGTATGGCTGACTTTATGTTACGCTGCCTTAACCGTGACCCTCGCGTTGTCAAAATGTTAGGTGACAGTCATTATTGGTTGGTGACACTTTTAGACCCCCGCTACAAGGAGAACTTTCACTCTCTTATTCCTGAGGTGGAGAGGTCTACAAAAATGGGGCAGTACCGGAAGGCCCTTGCTGCAGAACTGTTAAAAAAATTCCCATCTGAACACGCTAGCGGCAGAGGTCACAGTTCATTGCCCAACCAAGGCGTACAGGTGAGAGAGACTCAACTCCAATCCAGCAGAGGCAGGGGAACACTGTCAACATTCTGGGACAGGTTTCTGAGACCCGCCCAGCTTACAGGCCCTGAGGCGCGGGGTACTCTCACAAGAAGTGGAAAGTTTCAAAAGATAGTGAGGGAGTACCTTGCCGACCGTACCAGCGTCCTCCATGATTGCTCTGTGCCTTTTAATTATTGGGTATCCAAGCGGGACACTTGGAATGAACTCACTCTGTACGCCTTGGAGGTCCTGGCCTGCCCTGCCGCTAGCGTGTTATCGGAGCGTGTTTTTAGTGCCGCTGGGGGAATTATAACTGATAAGTGCACTCGCCTGTCAACTGACAATGCTGACAAGCTGACCCTTATCAAAATGAATAAGGGCTGGATTGGGCCAGACTTCTCATCACCACCAAATGACAACAGAGTAACATAAAGTCAAATCCACTGTGTTTTTTTGGGAGGTGTATTCACATGCACCGCTTCACACCCACACATGGGTATACGCTTCCTCATTTCGGCTGTTTTATGTTCTTCTCCATATCCTCAGCCTCCACCACCACTATACCACCACGGTGACCGTGGTCCATGTCGCCATTATTGAAAGTTCCTCCATCCTTATTTTTGTCAGCTTTTGCTTGGAAGACATAAGAAAATACTATGGGAGACCCACTCCCCTATCATGGGAATAATGTTTGTAATATGCTGTACTGCATGGCTCTTGTAAGGGGCATTGCAAGTTCCTCCATCCTAATTTTTGGCAGCTTTTGCTTGGAAGGCATAAGCAAATACTATGGGAGACCCACTCCCCAATAATGGGAATAATGTTTGTAATATGCTGTGCTGTATGGCTCTTGTAAGGGGCATTAAAACCGTCTTGTTAAGCTACTGCGACCTCCACCACTTTTCCCAGGGGCATTAAAACCATCTTGTTAAGCTACTGCGACCTCCACCACTTTTCCAAGGGGTATTAAAACCGTCTTGTTAAGCTACTGTGACCTCCACGTCTCTTCAAAGGGACATTAAAACCGTCTTCTTAAGCCACCCTGAACTCCACAGCTCTTCCAAGGGGCATTGAAATGTTGTTTTTAATTACCTCTAACCTCCACGACTCTTCCAACGGGCATTGCATTTCCTCCTAATTTTAGTCAGCTTTTGCTTTTCAATGAAAAGGTGAAAACTAAGGGAGACCCACTCCCCAATAATGGGTGGAAGGTTTTTAGTACGCTGTAATCCACGCCTGTTTCAAGGGGCATTGCAGTTCCTCATAATTTTTGGAAAGCCTTCCATTCACTGCTTAGGCCAACAGTGTACAGGAAACCCAGTTGCTATAAATGGAAAAAACGGTTTAGTTAAGGCCCTCTGACCTCCATGTCATTTCCAAGGGGCATTGGAGTGCCTCAAAATTTTTGGTATGCATTGTGCTCACTGTATGCCCTATAACTGTGTAGCCGAATCGCTCATTTTGTTACAGAAACATATCCTACAAGACATATGTGGTTGATTGACCTGATATTGCTGTCAATGGTCCCTGTTCCTCCTGCTCTTTCTCCTTTGCCACTACCTTATCCATCTTTTATCACCGGAAGCTTTGTTTTAACGGGAGTCATAGAACAGGGATAGTAGCAGGAAAACATCCAGCAATCCTCGGAAGAGGTAGGATATGCGCCAAAACGCTGACCACCTCATGCCTAGCCGCTACTACATACATGCGCTTGCATTCCAAGAAAACAAAGCAGATGCTAACTTCTATCATCATCATCATCATGGTCCTCACCTTGGCACTCTCAACTCCCCTGATGGAGAAGCCTGGGCCCACCGGAGGAGTCTGGTTCTCTGGTGGGCTCGTCCAATGCTACCCTAAAGCAGGCCGGGCTAAGAAAAGTGTGGGGGGAAGACAAAGGAGAAATAGAGGCCCGGCCGCGGGAAAGCTGGGGACCAAGTATGGACACCCGGCCTCCCCCTGGCGGCTGGGGACCGAGCGTGGACACCCGGCCGCCGGGCGGCTGGTGACTGAGTATGGACACCTCGCTGCCAAAGCATCCATGAGGTAGTGGCCAGCTTCGGCTTCCTCCAATATAAAAGGCCCCATTTCAAGTGCAAGCTAGCAGTATGGTATTGCACCCTGAGGGTGGGTGGGTGGCAGGTTGCACACTTACGCTTGCAATCCAAGAAAACAAAGCAGATGCTAACTTCTATCATCATCATCATGCTCCTCACCTTGGCACTCTCAACTCCCCTGATGGATAAGCCAGGGCCCACCGTAGGAGTCTGGTTGTCTAGTGGGCTCGGCCAATGCTGCCCTAAAGCAGGCCAGGCTAAGAAAAGTATGGGGAAGGTTACCGGGACAAATAGGGGTGGCTGGGGAACGAGTATGGACACCCGGCCGCCCCCCGGTGGCTGGGGACCGAGTGTGGACACCCGGCCGCCGGGCGGCTGGGGACTGAGTATGGATACCAGGCCGCCAACGCAGCCATGACTTGTTGGCTGGCATCTGGCTCCACAAGCCTAAAAGGCCTCATTTCAAGTGCAAGCAAGCTAGCAGTATGGTATTGCAGCCTGGGGGTGGGTGGGTGGCAGGCTGCACACTTACGCTTGCATTCCAAGAAAACAAAGCAGATGCTAACTTCTATCATCATCATCATGCTCCTCACCTTGGCACTCTCAACTCCCCTGATGGAGAAGCCAGGGCCCACCGGAGGAGTCTTGTTCTCTGCTGGGCTCGTCCAATGCTGCCTTAAAGCAGGCCGGGCTAAGAAAAGTGTAGGGGGAAGGTTACCGGGACAAATAGGGGCGGCTGAGGACCGAGTATGGACACCCGGCCGCCCCCTGGTGGCTGGGGACCAAGCGTGGACACCCAGCCACCGGGCGGCTGGGGACTGAGTATGGATACCAGGCCGCAGACGCAGCCATGACATGGTGGCCGGCGTCTGCCTCCACAAACCTAAAAGGCCTCATTTCAAGTGCAAGCATGCTAGCAGTATGGTATTGCAGCCTGGGGGTGGGTGGGTGGCAGGCTGCACACTTACGCTTGCATTCCAAGAAAACAAAGCAGATGCTAACCTCTATCATCATCATCATGCTCCTCACCTTGGCACTCTCAACTCCCCTGATGGAGAAGCCAGGGCTCAACGGAGGAGTATGGTTGTCTTGTGGGCTCGGCCAATGCTGCCCTAAAGCAGGCCAGGCTAAGAAAAGTGTGCGGAAGGTTACCGGGACAAATAGGGGCAGCTGGGGACTGAGTATGGACACCCGGCTGCCCCCTGGCGGCTGGGCACCAAGCGTGGACACCCTGCTACCGGGCGGCTGGGGACTGAGTATGGATACCAGGCCGCTGACGCAGCCATGACGTGGTGGCCAGATTCTGCCTCCACATGCCTAAAAGGCCCAAGTGCAAGCAAGCAAGCAGTATGATATTGCAGCCTGGGGGTGGGTGGGTGGCAGGCTGCATACTTGCGCTTGCATTGCAAGGAATGGGGGAGGTACAATTGAACACTGCCCTGGGACAAGGACTTGCACGGGGATAGTTGCAAGTCTGCACCTTCTGATGTGGCAAGGATCACTTCTGATGGGCACACTTATAGGTATTGACCTGGGTGTCAGAGATGCTTACAGGGGTCTTCCCCATTCTGTTCCCATGTCTTTTCAGCACTGTATGCATGTGTCACACAGCACATGGCCAGATAAGGTTGTAAAATGTTAAAATGACATTTCCCGGTGAATGCATTTGTCACGGTTGAAAGCAATACAAAAGTGCAAAAACGCATAAAAAATGTTACTTGTGAACATAGCCCAAGGTGTGGAGGAGTATTTTTGTTTCTGGTTATTTATTTTACTTTATACACAAGTCTTTACCCTGGAAAGAAGTTCCTTAACATATTTCACAGGAAAGCACTTTCAGTTTCGTTTTTGAACGTTTTATTGTGAGCCCGTAAAAGTGGCTTAATACCTCTGACCACGTTGTTGACAGCAGTGACCTGGGGTCAGAAATGCTTCCTGTGGCGATCCCCATGCTGTCACCATGTCATTTGAGCACTGTCACTATCGTTTTGGGCACTTTTTAGGCTTTCTACAGACTGCCGGGGTGCCACAGCAAAAATGCTCGGGTCTACCATAGACTAATATTGGGCTCATTGCTCGGGTCGAGCACCCGAGTATCACGGTGAGCTCGGCCTGAGCTTCGAGCACCCGAGCATTTTATTGCTCGCTCAACACTAATTACTATTTATTGCATTTTTTGGAGAGCTGCACTGACTGAAAGAGCAAATCTGGCATTTTATTTTTTTTTGTCGTCCAATGTATATTTTGGACTATTATATTTTGATAGACCGGCCTTTTATGGATACTGCAAAACCAATTATGTTTAATATAAATTTTAAAACATTTCAGTATTTAAAAAGTGGTAAAAGAGGGGGGATTTAAACTTTTATATATTTTTTTTAGATATTTTTTAAACTGCTTTACTTTTTCATGTATCTTTTTGTTGGTAAATACAATGGTGTTTGAAAGTTTGTGAGCCATTGAGAATTTTCCATATTTTTGCATAAGTGTGACCTAAAACTACATCAGATTTTTACTGAAAAGTAAATAAAAAACAAGCAAATCAAACAAATTACTCAAAATGATTAGTCTTTGTAATTTTTTAATTTTGGACAATAATAATATATATCATGTACAATACAGACAAAAAGTTTGGACACACCTCATTTAAAGATTTTTCTGTATTTTCATGACTATGAAAATTGTACATTCACACTGAAGGCATCAAAACTATGAATTAATACACGTGGAAGTATATACTTAACAAAAAAGTGTGAAACAACTGAAAATATGTCTTAAATTCTAGGTTCTTCAAAGTTGCCACCTTTTGCTTTCATGGCTGCTTTGCACACTCTTGGCATTCTCTTGATGAGCTTCAAGAGGTAGTCACCGGAAATGGTCTTCCAACAATCTTGAAGGAGTTCTCAGAGAGGCTTAGCACTTGTTGGCCCTTTTGCCTTCACTCTGCTGTCCAGCTCACCCTAAACCATCTCGATTGGGTTCAGGTCTGGTGACTGTGGAGGCCAGGTCATCTGGCGTAGCACCCCATCACTCTCCTTCTTGGTCAGATAGCTCTTACACAGCCTGGAGGTGTGTTTGGGGTCATTGTCCTGTTGAAAAATAAATGATGGTCCAACTAAACGCAAACCGGATGGAATAGCATGCTGCTGCAAGATGCTGTGGTAGCCATGCTGGTTCAGTATGCCTTCAATTTTGAATAAATCCCCAACAGTGTCACCAGCAAAGCACCCCCACACCATCACACCTCCTCCATCCTTCCACCTTTTCTGCGTCGCACAAAGACACGGTGGTTGGAACCAAAGATCTCAAATTTGGACTCATCAGACCAAATCACAGATTTCCACTGGTTTAATGTCCATTCCTTGTGTTCTTTAGCCCAAACAAGTCTCTTCTGCTTGTTGCCTGTCCTTAGCAGTGGTATCCTAGCAGCTATTTTACCATGAAGGCCTGCTGCACAAAGTCTCCTCTTAACAGTTGTTGTAGAGATGTGTCTGCTGCTAGAACTCTGTGTGGCATTGACCTGGTCTCTAATCTGAGCTGCTGTTAACCTGCGATTTCTGAGGCTGGTGACTCGGATAAACTTATCCTCAGAAGCAGAAGTGACTCTTGGTCTTCCTTTCCTGGGGCGGTCCTCATGTGAGTCAGTTACTTTGTAGCACTTGATGGTTTTTGCAACTGCACTTGGGGACACTTTCAAAGTTTGCCCAATTTTTCGGACTGACTGACCTTCATTTCATAAAGTATTGATGGCCACTTGTTTTTCTTTACTTAGATGCTTTTTTCTTGCCATAATTCAAATTCTAACAGTCTATTCAGTAGGACTATCAGCTGTGTATCCACCTGACTTCTGCACAACACAACTGATGGTCCCAACCCCATTTATAAGGCAAGAAATCCCACTTATTAAACCTGACACCTGTGAAGTGAAAACCATTTCCGTTGACTACCTCTTGAAGCTCATCAAGTGAATGCCAAGAGCATGCAAAGCAGTCATCAAAGCAAAAGGTGGCTACTTTGAAGAACTTAGAATATAAGACATATTTTCAGTTGTTTCACACTTTTTTGTTAAGTATATAATTCCACATATGTTAATTCATAGTTTTGATGCCTTCAGTGTGAATGTACAATTTTCATAGTTATGAAAATACAGAAAAATCTTTAAATGAGAAGGTGTGTCCAAACTTTTGGTCTGTACTGTATGTGAGTTGCAAAATTATGTGAATCTTTGCTTTCAGTATCAGATGTGACCCCCTTATGCAGCAATAACATCTAAACCTGTAATTGTCGCTTAGATAAGAACATTGACATAGAGAAAGTTTAGCCCATTCCTCACTACAAACCAGCTTCAACTCTGTTATGTTGGTGGGTTTTCTCCCTCTCTCTGGCCCCCACATAGTATAATGATCCTCTCTTTGGCCCCTATATTATAGGGGACATTATACTGTATGGGGGCCAAAATTGGGACAATATACTATATGGAGCTCAGAATAGGGACAGTACACCATATGGGGCCGGCAAGGAGACTACACACTATATGGGGGCCAAAATGGGGACATTATACAGTATGTGGAGCAGAATGGGAACATTATACTGTATGATGGCCAGAATTGGGACATTATACAGTATAAGGGCCAAGGTGGAGGACAATATACTATATGAGGGCCAGAATGGGGACAATTTACAGTAAATTGACCAGAATAGGGGACATTATACTGTGTGTGGACCAGAAGAGGGGGAATTATACTGTACTAGGTTTCAAAATTGGACACTATACAGTATTGGGGCCTTAATGAGGGACATTATAATGTATGGCTACCAGAATAGGGGATATTATATTGGATTGAATCACGCAGATCACCCGGCTGGCATCAATTTGTCAAGAACCAACACTCCTCCACTTCCAATCGACAGGACAATTACGCAATTGACTGATGAATGATGCATGAGACCATGACTGTTTTCACTACTAGGCCAGTTATTGGGAAACTCACAGTGAACATATAGAATATACACATCCGATTCCAAAGCATTGAATATACGTATATACCCCAGTATGGTCACTGCCAAACTCCACAACAACCAAAAGAACTAACTGCCACCATAAATCATTTACACAGGCCGATTGGACACCCGTTACAGGTAGAGTATGGCTTCAGGGATGCGGTTTATAGAGAAAGAGGGACAAAGCTGTTAAACTTTATATACTTAATCCGAAAAGTATACAAAAATGTTACAAAATGGACAAACAATACAGTATATACAATCAATTAAAGCAAAAAGGGATAACAAATTTCAGTTTCATTTATTAAGAAAGCAAGAACTGCCAAAAATTAAGGGCTCGGAGGGACTCAGATACACCCTGTATTAGACATAAAGGAGGGCCTTATACACATTCTATTCAAATGGTCATGTAGTGGTATTCCTAGACTCATAAAGGCTATGTACTTTTGAGGGTTGTATACCAACGAAATGTACTCCAATCTACGGAATATTCTATGGGTGAGCAATATAATACCGATTAAAATTTTGAACAAGTCTTTTGAGGTTTATATACCACCGAAATCTTCCCAAGAATATGTAAAAGTCTATGGATGAACAATATAATACCAATAAATTTTGAAAACGTTTTTTGAGGGCTATATATACAGGAAATGTACTCCAGACCACGGAATAGTCTATGGGTGAGCAATATAATACAGATAGATTTTGGAACAAGTTTTTTTTAGGATTATTTACTACCAAAATATACCCAAGAGCACGCAACACTCTATGGTTGAGCAATATAATACTGATACATTTTTTAACAAGTTTTTTAAGGGTTATATATAGTGTTGAGCGAGCATGCTCGACAATGCTCGTTACTCACCTGAGCATCTCACTATTCGGGATGTTCAGCGAGTACCAAGCATTTCCGGGTTACTCGGGCGGGAGCTCGGGTCTCCGCCCTGCACATTTGGCGCTCTTTACAGAGCCAATGAACATGCAGGGATTGCCAGCCAGTCACTGTAATGCCGCAGCCATGTTGTTTGTGGGCATTACAGTGATTGGCTGGCCGCACAGCATCACCTCGAGTATTTAAAACCGGGCGCCACCATCTTGGACACAGTCGCTCCGGATCAGACAGTGTAGAGAGGGTGCTGCTGATTTAGGGAGAGATATATAGTGCGAAATAGGTAGTGTAGGGTCTCTAAAGCCTTCCAAATCAAACAAACAGTCCTTCTCAGGACTAATATCCATCCCAGATATCAGGCAGGCAGGCAGGCTGTATAGGAGACACAGTGGTTATACCAGCAAACGCTGCATTACTGTCCTGTCTGCTCCTGTTGGTCAAATTGCTAGACTTATCACCCCGGTCTCAGGGGCCAGGAAATTTTTTTTTTTTTCATCGAAATCCTGTATTTTTTTTTCCTAAGTCAGACTGTACAAATATGCGTCTTATTAACCTTTTGGTAATCCCCCCCCCAAAAAAAAAATTGAGTGTGTCTGTGACTGTTCAGACACCAATATATCTATTTAAAAGAGTCTGGTGTAGGCCATCGAAATAGAACTGTGGTTTTGCAGTTCCACGGGTCAAATCTCTGTATTATCCTGCTTTTGGCATTTTTTGCCGTAAAAAAAACTGTAATAGTGTCTCCCTGACTAGTCAGACACCAATATATCTGTTTAAAAGATTCTGGTTTATGCCACATAACTATAACTGTGGTTTTGCAGTTCCACAGGTCAAATCTCTGTATTATCCTGCTTTTGGCATTTTTTGCCGTAAAAAAACTGTAATATTGTCTCCCTGACTGGTCAGACACCAATATATCTGTTTAAAAGATTCTGGTGTATGCCACATAACTATAACTGTGGTTTTGCAGCTCCACGGGTCAAATCTCTGCATTATCCTGCTTTTGGCATTTTTTGCCTTAAGAAAAACTGTAATAGTGTCTTTCTGACAGGTCAGACACCAATATATCTGTTTAAAAGAGTCTGGTATAGGCCAGAGAAATAGAACTGTGGTTTTGCAGTTCCACGTGTCAAATCTCTGTATTATCCTGCTTTTGGCATTTTTTTGCCATAAAAAAAAACTGTAATAGTGTCTCCCTGACTGGGAAGGCACCAATATATCTGTTTAAAGGAGTCTGGTGTAGGCCAGAGAAATAGAACTGTGGTTTTGCAGTTCCACGTGTCAAATCTCTGTATTATCCTGCTTTTGGCATTTTTTGCAGTAAAAAAAACTGTAATAGTGTCTCCCTGACTGGTCAGACACCAATATATCTGTTTAAAAGATTCTGGTGTACGCGACATAACTATAACTGTGGTTTTGCAGTTCCATGGGTCAAATCTCTGTATTATCCTACTTTTGGCATTTTTTGCCATAAAAAAACTGTAATTGAGTCTCCCTGAGTTGTCAGACACCAATATATCTGTTTAAAAGAGTCTTGTGTACGCCACATAGCTATAACTGTGGTTTTGCAGTTCCACGGGTCAAATCTCTGTATTATCCTGCTTTTGGCATTTTTTGCCGTAAAAATACAGTAATAGTGTCTCCCTGACTGTTCAGACACAAATATATCTGTTTAAAAGTGTCTGGTGTAGGCCAAAGGAATGGAACTGTGGTTTTCCTCTTCCACTGTTCTAATCTCCTTTTTGTTACCCTTTTTCCATTGATGGTGCGAGTGTAAGCTATTTTACTTCATTTACAATGGGCAAGGCGCGTGGCAAGGGACGTGGAACTGAACGTTCTGGTGATGGTGAGTGTAGAGGACGGGGCCGTGGCCAAGGTGAAAATGTGCCACAACCAACAGCCACATCTTCTCGCTCCCACTTCTTGACCGAATTACTAGGGAAGCACACTACAACACCAGTATTGCGAACTGATCAGTGTGAACAGGTTATTAATTGGATAGCAGATAATACTTCCAGTTACCTGGGCACCACCACCTCCGGTCTGTCTTCCACACATTCAAGTTTTATTAGCCGTGAGTCTCGACCGCATACTCCTCCTCAACCTGATGCTCCTTCCTCTCACCATGCCGAGTGTCGTCAGACAGCAACTGATCCCACACTTGGACACTCTGAAGAGCTGTTCACTGGTCCATTTCCATATTTGTGCCCCTCGCCTGCTCCGCTTGAAGTGGTGGAAGAGGAGATCCCATGTAGCGATGCCCAAATATTTGAACAGCCACAGCTGGAGGTGGTGGATGATCTAGTAACTGACCCAACGTGGCAGGAGGACACGCAGAGCGAGGCCAGCAGCACACAGGGGGAGAGAGGCAGAGTACCCCAACAGGCAGGAAGAAGCAGTGTGGTGGCCGCACACAGAAGGCGGGCAACAGTTCCCCGTAACACCAACACGAGGGACGTGGCCAGTACAACCGGTAGGTCTTCCAGAGTCTGGAATTTTTTTAAAGACTCTGCTGATAACCCCAAAAAGGCCATTTGTACCACCTGCCATGCCAGCATCAGCGGGGGGTGACAAAACTATCAGCCTGACCACCACCAGCATGATCAGGCACATGTCAGCAAAGCACCTGACTTTATGGGGCAAACACCAGGGTCCACGACCAGTGTCAGCGGGTGTCACCACTGCTTCTTCCGCTGTTGTGCATGTAATAGAACCCCCTGTTGTGTGTGCAAGGCAATCCCCTGTCCATACTGCATGCAAAGATGCCCCCTCCTCTCAGTCTTCACTTGTTATGGCAGTTTCTCAAGAAACAGCATCAACGTCCACGTCCCACTGCAGCGTTCAATTGTCCATATCCCAGAGCTTTGAACGAAAGCTCAAATTCGCAGCCAACGCCCCACAGGCCACAGTCCTAAATTTGCACATTTCACAACTGCTTGCGTTGGAAAAGCTGCCTTTTAGGCTGGTGGAGACGGAATCCTTCCGCAACCTTATGGCGGTGGCTGTCCCTCAGTACTCGGTCCCCAGGCGACACTATTTTGCCCGGTGTGCCATCCCCGCACTACACAACCACGTGTCCCAAAAATCTGCTGTGCCCTCAACAACGCAGTTACTGGGAGAGTCCACCTGACAACGGACACGTGGACAAGTGCTTGTGGCCAGGGATGGTACATCTCCCTGACGGCACACTGGGTAAACATAGTGGAAGCCGGGACCCAGTCAGACCTTGGGACGGAACACATCCTCCCCACACCGAGGAATGCGGGCCCTTTGTCAGTCAGAGTTGCCCCCACAGTGTACAGCTCCTGCGAATCATCCTCCTCCTCCTCATGTTCAGCCTCCATCTCAGATATCACCACATCAGTTACAAGCTGGAAGCACTGCAGTACTGCCTCAGCCAAGCGGCAACAGGCTGTGCTGAAACTCATAATCTTAGGTGATAAACCTCACACTGCTTGTGAGTTGTGGACAGCTGTGAAAGAGCAGGCAGATCTGTGGCTGAGGCCGATGAACCTACATCCAGGTGTTATGATCTGCAACATGTACTAAGAAAAGATAGGGGAAAGCTGTCCCTACAGTAACACTAACCTGAATCCCTACCATGTAGCGGGCTGCCTGTTCCTAGTGAACAGACCCGCCTTAGTCCTCGGCTAGTCTGAACGAAGACCTACAGAATTAAGGGGAGGGGTCCCTAAAAGAACTAAGGACTGGGACAAAAAGGGGACACCTCCTAAACAAAAGTTGTTGCAGAACACAAAAAGACAAACTGACAAAAAGTACTAGAGGTCCCAGAGGACCAAGCCAACTTGACAGAGAAAGGCACAGAAGCAACAGGCTAGAGAGACAGTAGAACACTGAAGTCCAGCACAGCCAGAAGGGCGGAGCTGGAATATAAAGGCAGATGGTCACATGACCGCAAACGACAAGATAGAAAAAACAAACAGGAGGGTTCTATCAGTACCCCCTCTTTTATGAGGATCCTCCGGATTCTCCAGCCCCAGGCCTATCCGGAATCCTCCTGTGGAACACTTTAACAAGCCTAGGAGCAGAGATATCATCCGTCCTTACCCAGGAGTTGTCCTTTGGACCGAAACCCTTCCAGGAGACAATATACTGTAATCTCCCTCTATGCCATCTAGAATTCAAGATACGAGAAATTTCATATTCGCCGTCTTCCACCACAGGAGGAACTGTGACAGTGGCGTCCCTATTAGATACGTCAGCCTTTTTCAACAAGGAAACATGAAACACAGGATTAATCTTTCAGGAAGTAGGGACATCCAACCTAACAGCAGACGGGTTAACAACCTGAAACACTTTAAATGGACCCACAAACTTAGGACCCAGTTTTTTAGAGGGAATCCTCAACCGCAGGTTCTTTGAGGACAACCAAACCATGTCACCCAAAGTAAACAAAACCTCTTTACGTTTCCTGTCAAAATACTTCTTGGACTTCTTGTTAGCCTCTTGAAGGTTACAGCGTACATTAGTCCAAACTCTCTCCAAATCATCGGAAAAATTCTCCTCTTCCGGCACCGCCGACCCCAATTTGGAGAACAAACCAAAAGACGGATATCTCCCAGTACAACAAAAAATGGAGAACACCCAGCAGAGGAGGATGTATGATTGTTAAGAGCAAATTCTGCAAGAGGCAGAAACTCAGACCACACCTCTTGATTGTCCGCCACAAAACAACGCAAAAACTGTTCAACATCCTGGTTCTTTCTTTCAGTCTGTCCATTAGACTCAGGATGATAACCAGACGAAAAAGACAAATGGACTCCCAATCGGTCACATAAAGCACGCCAAAAGCGAGCCACAAACTGAGGTCCTCTATCAGAAACAATATCCGTGGGAAAGCCATGGAGCTTGACAATCTCCTTAGCAAATGCCTTAGTGAGTGTCTTGGCGCAGGGCAACTTAATGAATGGAACAAAATGACACATCTTACTAAAACGGTCCACGACCACCCAGATGACAGTAAAACCCTCGGACACAGGAAGATCAGTAATAAAATCCATAGTGAGATGCGTCCAAGGAGCACTAGGAACCTCCAGAGGGCAAAGCAATCCCACAGCAGGAGTATGTGAAGCCTTTGACCTAGCACACACAGTACACTAACGCACCCACTTGATGACTTCCTTCTGCCATCCAGGAAACCAAAAACTGCGACTGATAAGTCTCTTAGTCTCTGAAACTCCTGGATGACCTGCCAACTGAGACTCATGACACTCCGCAACAAATCTCTCCTAAAGGCTCTAGGCACAAAAAACCTCCCATGGGGAGTGTTAGATGGAGCATCATCTTGAGCTTTCAGAATCCCATTCTCCAAAACAGAGTCCAAAGCCTCCACCACAACTCCTTTCTGTAAAATGCTCTCCTCCTCCTCGGCACCGACCGTAGGAGAGAAGCTGCGAGATAAAGCATCGGCTTTAACATTCTTAGTACCAGAGATATAGGTAACAGAAAAATGAAACCGAGAAAAAAAAAGTGCCCACCTAGCTTGACGGGCATTCAAGCGCTTGGCAGCATCCAGATAGATAAAATTCTTATGATCTGTGAAAACCTGAAAAGGAAATCTAGCGCCTTCCAAAAAATGACGCCAATGTTCAAACGCAAGTTTAATAGCCAACAAGTCCCGATTTCCAACATCATAATTCAGTTCGGTTTCTGAAAATTTTTTCGAAATGAAGGCACAAGAATGTACTCCACCCTTGTTCTCCTGAGACAAAACTGCTCCGACCCCCACCGATGAATCATCGACATCGACCAAAAAAGGCTTGGTCTCATCAGGTTGCATAAGGATAGGGGCAGAACTGAACCATGCTTTAAGATACTCAAACGCTTCAATGGCCTCAGTAGTCCTCTGGGCCGTATTCGCACCTTTCTTGGTGACATCGGTTAGAGGTTTAACAATTACAGAAAAATTCTTAATGAATTTCCTGTAATAATTGGCAAAACCCCAAAATCTCTGTATAGATTTCAAACCAATAGGAGTAGGCCATTCCTGCACAGCCTGAACCTTCACAGGGTCCATCTCAAAGCCCTCCCTGGAGACAATGTAGCCCAAAAAACTAATTTTCTGCTCAGCGAACTCACATTTCTCCAGCTTAGCAAAGAGTAAATTATCACTCAATAACTGCAAAACTTCACATACACTCTGCCAATGGGACTCTAGATCTGGTGAATAAATCAAAATGTCATCCAAATACACAACCACATTCTTACCAATCAAAGGTCTCAGGATGTCATTAATAAGGTTCTGAGAAAATGCAGGTGCATTAGCAAGACCAAAAGGCATCCCCAGATTCTCAAAATGACCTACCGGAGTGTTAAAAGCAGTTTTCCATTCATCACCCTCCTTCACACGTAACAAATTGTATGCCCCCCGGAGATCAATTTTGGAGAACCACTTGGCTCCTACTAACTGGTTAAACAAGTCAGGAATTAACGGCAATGGGTAGGAATTGCGTACAATAATCTTATTAATTTCACGAAAATCCAGACATGGAAGTAAACCGCCGTCCTTTTCTATAACAAAGAAGAATCCAACTGCCACAGGCGACTTAGAAGGTCTAATGTGACCAGCAGCCAGGCTAGTCTGTATGTACTCCTCCAATGCCTTTCTTTCAGGGATAGTCAGATTAAACAAGCGACTTTTGGGAAGAGTAGCACCCAGAACAAACTCAATGGCGCAATTATAATCCCTATGAAGAGGTAAAACTTGCGACTCCTCCTCCGAAAAAACGCTCCAAAATTCTTGAATAGATACCAGTAATTCCCCTTTTTCCACACCCGCAATGCGACCATTACAACATTAGTAGACCAGTCCAATAAAGGATTGTGCAGTCTTAACCAAGGCAATCCTAGAACAACTGGAGAGGGCAAATTATCCAAATTAACCAAGTCCAATATTTCTTGGTGAACTCCATTGATAATGAGCGGAAATGCAGCAGTCTTGTGAGTAATACATTTCAAAGGAGTGTTATCAATTGCAACCACAGAAATAGGTGATGACAAAGGTTTGGATTTCAATTTAAGGTTTTCCAAAAACCCTTTATCAATCACATTAAGTGTTGAACCACAATCCACAAATACCTGAAATTCAATCCAATCTCCCGGCAGAGTAGCACTCCCAGAAAGAAACACTCCTGCAGAGTGTAAACAAGCTATACGGGCGTAACTGACCTTTTTTTTTTTTTACTTAAACGACGCTCGCAATACTTAATCAAATGGTCAGCTTTACCACAATAAAGACACAATCCCTCTGCGAATCTCCGATCTCTTTCTTGAGAGCGGAGTGACATCGCCCCAACCTCCATCGGTTCCCTGCCGTCAGAGCAGATTTTCTGGGGACTAGGACCTGATATTACAGGAGTCTTTACCTCATTGAGCCTGCACCTCAGTTTCCTGTCCATACGAACAGCTAACTGCATAGCTTCCTGCAGAGTCTCAGGTGCAGGGAATGCAATTAGCAAATCCTTAACCCTTTCACTCAGACCAGCAAGAAATAAACATCTCAGCGCCGAATCAATCCACTTAACTTCTGAAGCCCATCTCCTGAAGCGTGTGCAATAATTTTCAACATCATCTGACCCCTGATTCAAACGTCTAAGTTCTG
Source organism: Phyllobates terribilis (assembly GCF_046119375.1). Lineage (NCBI taxonomy): Eukaryota > Metazoa > Chordata > Amphibia > Anura > Dendrobatidae > Phyllobates > Phyllobates terribilis. The sequence continues at coordinate 94,286,308 of NW_027362761.1, read as the reverse complement.
ATTCAGCAGATGAGACTCGATCAGGATCGTCATATAATAGCCCCATAGCAGAAAAAAATTCTTCTACAGACCTTAAACACAGATCATTAGGCTGGAGAGAAAAGGCCAACCCCTGTGGTTCATTGCGCAAAAGTGACATAATAAAACCAATGCGCTGTGATTCGTTCCCAGAGGACCTTTGTCTCAAACGAAAATATAACTAACAAGCATTTTTAAAGGAAAAAAAATCTTGCTTTTTACCATAAAAAACATCAGGACACCTTGGGTTCGACCAAATGCGCTCAAGGACAGCTACTCACGTGTTGCTGAAGCTCGACCACCTTCAGAGACAATCCCTGCAGGCGTTGAGCCAAATCCTGGACGGAAACCATACTGATCCCGAAATTTTTTTTCTTTTAGTTTTTTGGGCTGGACTTACTGTTATGATCTGCAACATGTGCTAAGGAAAGATAGGGGAAAGCTGTCCCTACAGTAACACTAAGCTGAATCCCTACCATGTAGCGGGCTGCCTGTTTCTAGTGAACAGACCCGCCTTAGTCCTCGGCTAGTCTGAACGAAGACCTATAGAATTAAGGGGAGGGGTCCCTAAAAGAACTAAGGACTGGGACAAAAAGGGGACACCTCCTAAACAGAAGTAGTTGCAGAACACAAAAAGACAAGCTGACAAAAAAATCTAGAAGTCCCAGAGGACCAAGCGAATTTGACAGAGAAAGGCACACAAGCACCAGGCTAGAGAGACAGTACAACACTGAAGTCTAGCACAGCCAGAAGGGCGGAGCTCGAATATAAAGGCAGATGGTCACATGACCTCAAACCACAAGATAGAAAAAACAAACAGGAGGGTTCTAACACCAGGCATGGTGGTGTGTGACAATGGCCATTACCTGGTGGCAGCTCTGAGGCGAGGCGAGATCACACACGTACCATGCCTGGCTCATGTGCTTAACCTCGTGGTTCATCAGTTTCTTAAATCGTACCCCGAGTTGCCAGATCTGCTCGTCAAAGTACGCCGCCTGTCAGCTCATTTTCGGAAGTCGGCTACAGCTTCCGCTGCCCTTGCTGTGTTGCAGCAGCGTTTGCAGCTTCCGGCACACCGACTGGTGTGTGATGTCCCCACACATTGGAACGTCTTGTTAAGCTACTGTGACCTACACGTCTCTTCCAAGGGGCATTAAAACTGTCTTGTTAAGCTACTGTGACCTCCACGTCTCTTCCAAGGGTCATTAAAACCATCTTGTTAAGCTACTGAGACCTCCACGTCTCTTCCAAGGGGCATTAAAACCACCTTGTTAAGCTACTGCGACCTCCAAGTCTCTTCCAAGTGGCATTAAAACCGCCTTGTTAAGCTACTGCGACCTCTACGTCTCTTCCAAGGGGCATTAAAACCGTCTTGTTAAGCTTCTGCGACCTCCACCACTTTTCCCAGTGGCATTGAAACAGTCTTGTTAAGCTACTGCGACCTCCATGTCTCTTCCAAGGGGCATTAAAACCGTCTTGTTAAGCTACTGCGACCTCCACGTCTCTTCCAAGCGGCATTAAAACTGTCTTGTTAAGCTACTGCGACCTCCACCACTTTTCCCAGGGGCATTGATATTGTCTTTTTATTCCACTGCGACCTCCACGTCTCTTCCAAGGGGCATTAAAACCATCTTGTTAAGCTACTGCGACCTCCACCACTTTTCCCAGGGGCATTAAAACCATCTTGTTAAGCTACTGCGACCTCCACCATTCTTCCAAGGGGCATTAAAACCGTCTTGTTAAGCTACTGCGACCTCCACGTTTCTTCCAAGGGGCATTAAAACCGTCTTGTTAAGCTACTGCGACCTTCACCATTCTTCCAAGGGGCATTAAAACCATCTTGTTAAGCTACTGCAACCTCCACGTCTCTTCCAAGGGGCATTAAAAACGTTTTGTTAAGCTACTGCTACCTCCACGTCTCTTCCAAGGGGCATTAAAACCATCTTGTTAAACTACTGTGACCTCCACTTCTCTTAAAAGGGGCATTGAAACCGTCTTGTTAAGCTACTGAGACCTCCACGTCTCTTCCAAGGGGCATTGATATTGTCTTTTTATTCCACTGCGAACTCCACCATTCTTCCAAGGGGCAATAAAACAGTCTTGTTAAGCTCCTGCGTCCTCCATCACTTTTCCCAGGGGCATTAAAACCATCTTGTTAAGCTACTGCGACCTTCATGTCTCTTACAAGGGGCATTAAAACCGTCTTGTTAAGCTACTGCGAATTCCACGTCTCTTACATGGGGCATTAAAACCGTCTTGTTAAGCTACTGCGACCTCCAACACTTTTCCCAGTGGCATTAAAACAGTCTTGTTAAGCTACTGCGACCTCCATGTCTCTTCCAAGGGGCATTAAAACCATCTTGTTAAGCTACTGCAACCTCCACGTCTCTTCCAAGCATCATTAAAACTGTCTTGTTAAGCTACTGCGACCTCCACCTCTATTCCCAGGGGCATTGATATTGTCTTTTTATTCCACTGCGACCTCCATGTCTCTTCCAAGGGACATTAAAACCGTCTTGTTAAGCTACTGCGACCTCCACCACTTTTCCCAGGGGCATTAAAACCATCTTGTTAAGCTACTGCAACCTCCACCATTCTTCCAAGGGGCATTAAAACCGTCTTGTTAAGCTACTGCGACCTCCACGTCTCTTCCAAGGGGCATTAAAACCCTCTTGTTAAGCTACTGCAACCTCCACCATTCTTCCAAGGGGCATTAAAACCGTCTTGTTAAGCTACTGCGACCTCCACGTCTCTTCCAAGGGGCATTAAAACCATTTTGTTAAGCTACTGTGACCTCCACTTCTCTTAAAAGGGGCATTAAAACCATCTTGTTAAGCTACTGCGACCTCCACGTCTTTTCCAAGGGTCATTGATATTGTCTTTTTATTCCACTGCGAACTCCACCATTCTTCCAAGGGGCAATAAAACCTTCTTGTTAAGCTCCTGCGACCTCCATCACTTTTCCCAGGGGCATTAAAACCATCTTGTTGAGCTACTGCGACCTCCACGTCTCTTACAAGGGGCATTAAAACTGTCTTGTTAAGTGTAGCGTCGGCGTCCCTGCCTCCTGCTATTCAGGGACGCTGTTCCCCTCGCCTCTCCGCTCCGTGCCCGGCGTCCTCCTCCCGCTCTGCTGGCAGCACGCGCTGCTTCCCGGCCACTGCGCTTAGGGCGCGCGCGCGCTCCCCCTCTCTAAAAGGGGCCGCGCACGCCGTCCTAAGGAGTCCCCGGCCAATGGCCGGAGGACCTCACCATATATAAGGCACCTCCTCCAAAATGGAGGTGCCCGAGCAATGTTGTTGCATATTCTATCACTCTGCTTCAGCCCTCAGGTCCCGTTACCAGTTACCTGCCAGTTACCTGCCAGTTACCTGCCAGATTCCTGCTTGATACCTGCCTGATACTTGCCTATCTACTTGCATTCCTGTGGTCCAACAGTCTGCCTACCAGCCCTGCCAGTCTGTCTATGGATCTGATTGCCCGCTCACCTGGGAGCGCTCATCTGCTACCTGCCTGCTAGCCTACCTGGAGGCTCTGCCGTCACGTGCTGTGACCACTAGTGTTGAGCCACCCCCGTAGTGTTCGAGTTCGGTTCGGTTCGTCGAACACCCGTGTGTTCGCCGAACTGTTCGTCGAACACCTTCGAACACCGTTAAAACCAATGGCAGGCAAACAAAAACACACAGAAACACATAGAAAACTCCTTCAAAGGTGTCCAAAAGCTGACAAACTGCTCAGAAGACATAACTAACACATGGAAAAGTGACAAGTACATATAGTCATGCGAAAATAAAAGAGGTGGAGGAGTAAAAGGAGGGGGAGACACAGATATAGGCATGTCATGCCCTTCTAAAATCCAAAAAGTGAGAAGCCGACACGGCCAGTCCGCTCCTGCCCGTGCCACCTCCGTGTCGCCGGGTTTGTGCCAGAGCCGCGGTGAACCCTGACGGCCAGCCCCCCTCTCCCAATACTGGTGCCTGTCCGCTGGTGGGTCGAGCGAGCCCCCCTGTGGTGTAGGCAGCTCTAAGCTTTTTAATTTAAATTGTCTCTCTAATTTGAATGAATACACTTTAAATCCATTTACAAGGATCTATTGGAGGGCAAGTCTCATGCCAGCAGCCGCGGTAATTCCAGCTCCAGTAGCGTCCACTAAAGCTGCTGCAGTTAAAAAGCTTTTATAAGGATCGAGCTCGGCTGTCCACCGCAAGGCATCCTACTGCCAGTCCCAGCCCCTATGCCTTGGGGTGCCTCCTGATGCTCTTCACTAAGTATCCCATGGTCCCGAAGCATTTCCTTTGAAAAAATTAAGCGTCTAAACTACAGGTGGTGCAGCTTGCTTAACAGCCGGGATAATCCGCTTACTAGCAGACACTGCTACTAGGCACAAAGTATTTCCTGGGCTAGATGCAGTTAAAAATTTGTAATTAGATACTCTCGTTGGATGCTGAGAAAGCATTCCATAGAGTCTCCTGGCACGCCATATATGATTCTCTTAAAAAGCTTGGGGTAGGGGTCTAGGGGACCCTTTTATAGCCAAAATCACGGCCCTGTATCGCAATACGTCACCTAGGCTGAAGATAAATGGAACTGTAGCACCCTGAGGGCTCGGTTGCTAAAGACGTATTGCACCTCACCCAGAGGTGTGATATCTCACTCTCAGGTAAGGATGGAGTGTGGATCAGGACCCGACACCTGCATGCATTACACCACATTGCCGTGGGGCAGGGCGACCAATATGCCCCTGAGATGGGCACGACAGTCCCTGTCCCTGGCTGGAGTGGGGGGAGGGAACACTGAGGAAGGGGAACCCTGTAGTGCAGGAGCAGGGAGGAAGCAGTTCCTGGGTGCATTGAGAAGGGAGTATAAAAGGTGGGCACCATCTTAGTTCAGTGCAGAGAAGTCTGAGCAGAAGTGGCAGGGAGCAGGGGCTCTGCATGAGCTCTGCTCCGGAGGCGGGCCTAGTAACAGAGGCCCAGGCCTGGAAGAGGGAGAAGGAAGGAAGAGGAGCGGAGAAGGCTCCAGGAACGAGGAATGAAGGGATCCCAGGGGTGCGGACGGGCGAGTCGCCACCGCACGCCCGAATCCACCTGCGTGGAGGGGTCAGGCCAAAGGGGGAGACCGGTCCCCGAAACTAGTGGAGGCAGGAAACGACCCTCAGCTAGAAACCGGAGGCTCTGACATTTTATGTGGCGCAGCCCCTCGCTTCACCCGCTAGGAAGGCACCACATAGGGTCAGGGAAACTGGCGCCAAGTTTACCAAGAGGAGGCCCGAGGCAGCCGGACAGAAGTGTTGGTAAGAAAGGCCAGACAAAGGACACACAAAGGGGGTCCTGTGAAGTGCTCCAAAGTTATCTGGGAGTTGTCTGAGCCCCTCACCTGGTGAGCACAGTACGACGTGGGCAGCCGTTACCTGCAGACGTGGTCTGGATAATAAGAACTGTGAGTAAAGGCCCTGAACTGCATCACTGACTCCGTGTCGTTACTGCTGCTGCCCTGCACCATCACCCCCATCCTCCGCATACACTGCCCTGAGGCTATACTCCTCCCGTGGGGAGTTATGCTACGCTCTGCTGCACCTGGTCTGCCCTGTAGCGGCGGTTCACTCTGACCGCAATCCACGGATGGCGTAGTCGGACATTTAAACATGAAAACCACATAAATAGTTCCGCCACTGGTTTGACCGCCCTGAGCCACGGAACTGGGTCGCCGCCACGAAGACTACAACCACCAGCATCCACCAAAAAGGGTCCGGCTCCGGGTGTCCCAAGGCCCAGGGGGTGCGTCAGAACATTTTCATCACCTTTCACAATCACCAATGGGACAAGGCAGTGATGTCCTCTGTCCCCTCTCTTATACATCCTAGTGACGGAGCACCTGCTCTCATCAATTTGCCATAACCCCAATATTAGGTGGATTGAGGTGGGAGGCACCGAGTACAAGTGCTCTCTATTTGGTGATGATGTCCTAGTATATATCACTCAATCACATATATCCATCCATGCTCTTATGGCTGAAATAGATCACTTTGTTACATGGTAAAATTTTAAAATCAATGCAGCGAAGTCTGAGGCCCTCGATGTCTCCCTCCCCAAATCCATATAGGATTCCATCCAGTCCAACTTTCCCTTTGCCTGGCCCTCACAGGGTATCAAATACTTAGGAATTCCTATTCATAGAGACCTCTCCCATCTATGTTATCTTAATTTTGGGCCCTTTATTGAACAACTCCATACAGACCACGGTTGGCAAGTTAGAACTGTAAGATTCACTACGTGAACCACTGGTGTTTTGTGGAAAAGCACATGTACACTGCGTTCCAAATTATTATACAAAAAGTGTTTAGGAGTGATAAGGGAAGAATTTGTTTGTTTGTCAGTTAAACTCATTGATGGTGATGTGTGTCAGGGCTCTTTATATCACTGTAAGCAATTGCAGACACCTGTGCTAATTAGTTTGGCAGGTGTGTCCAATGAAAGGCAAGACTACTTAAGAAGGCTCTCTCACATTATTAAGCAGCCTACATTTTCTGCCAAAATGGGAAAGAAAAAGGATGTGTCGGCTGCTGAGAAGCAACAAATTGTGGAGTGTTTAGGTCAAGGCATGACTACAATCAACATTGTGCGATGATCAGGATGAAGTGTCCTGGCAATCAAGAAGTATGTAGCTGATTCACAGTACACACGTGTGCGTGCTGATAAGGGCAAATTGAGGACTCTTTCCTACAGGCAATTAGGTCAGGTTGAAAGAGCAGCGGCAAAAAAGCCTTGTCATAGCAGCAGACAAGTTTTTGAAGCTGCTTGTGCCTCCAACGTCCCCCGAACAACAAGATGCAGGGTCCTTCAGAGGTTTGCAGCTGTGCATGCGCCATCCTGTCGACCTCCTCTATCCACTTCACACAAGCAGAAACGGCTCCAGTGGGCCAAACATTACATGAAGACTGATTTCAAAACTGTTTTGTTCACGGATGAGTGCCGTGCAGCGCTCGATGGTCCAGATGGATGGAGTGGAGGATGGCTGGTTGATGGACACCCCATGCAAACACGGCTACAGCGCCAACAAGGAGGAGGTGGAGTAATGTTTTGGGCTGGAATCATGGGGAGAGAGATTGTCGGCCCCTTTAGGATCCCTGAAGGCGCTAAAGATGAACTCCATAATGTATGTGGATTTTCTCAAACAGCACTTCCTGCCATGGTTCAAGAAGAAGAACCGTGTATTTCACAGCAAGATCATTTTTCTGCATGATAATGCACCATCTCATGCTGCACATAAAACATCTGCATCTCTGGCTGATATGGGCATAAAAGGGGACAAACTTATGGTGTGACCCCCATGCTCCCCTCACCTCTACCCCATTCAGAACCTTTGGAGCATCATTAAAAGGAGTGTCTATGATGGCGGGAGGCAGTTCACATCTAAGCAACAGCTCTGGGAGGGTATTCTGTCCTCATGCAAAACAATTGAAGCAGAAACCATCCAAAACCTGACAAATTCAATGGACGAGAGAGTTCAGAAGCTCCTTTCGAACAAGGGGTCCTATGTGAAAATGTAACATCACCTAGAATAAAATTTTGAGTTGAAAACTGTTTGATTTCAGTTTCTAACAACCTGCTAATGCTTATAATTTCAAAAATGACCATTTTTTTGGTCTTTATTAAAATGAAAAGGTTGATCGAAAAGTTTGGGGGATCTAAGAGTGTGGCAACCCAGTAGTCATGATTACTTCGAATTCTGAAAATATGAGGGTCATGCTGCAGGTAGTGCAGCAAGAAGGCACTTATGTGCCTTGCGCATCTCGGAACCCCAAAATTATTTTCCGGGCTAGATGCAGCTAAAAATTATTTTTAATTTTAAATCTGGTGAAGCTTTAGTATAGATGGCCTAATAGGATCAGTGCTGCACACTGCTACAAAGCCCAAATTATTTTCCAGTCAAGATACAGATAAACATGATTAGTAATTTGAAAGCTTAAAACGGTTGGTAGGGTGATTTTAACCAATCATCAAGCTTTTACTCTCCCCAGGATGACACAGGGGTAGAAAAGTCGTTTCGGATCCATGATTTGTTCATCTTTATGAACGTGAGTCTGTCTACATTATCAGTGGAGAGCCGCGTGCGCTTATCTGTCAGCACACCACCAGCAGCGCTGAACACACGTTCAGACAGAACGCTGGCTGCGGGGCATGACAAGATCTCCAAGGCGTAAGTGGCTAGCTCCGGCCATTTATCCAGATTGGAAGCCCAAAAAGAGCAAGGGTCCAGTGACACAGTCGTGGCTTCAATGTTTACTTGGAGATACTCCTGTACCATCGTCTCTAGGCGTTGACTATGTGTCAGACTTCTTGTCTCCTGTGGCCTTGCAAAGGATGGGCTAAAAAAGTGGTGAAATGATTCCGCAAAATTGATGTTACCAGCAGATACTGTGGTTCTGTTACGGTTTGAGTGCTGAACACTTGACGGTCCCACGGTTGGCAAGTTGGAACTGTGAGATTCACTACGTGCACCACTGGTATTTTGTGGAAAAGCACATGTAAGATTCTGCAACAGTCTCTGCTGATACTCCTGCATGCGTGCATCCCTTTCTATGGCAGGAATAATTTCTGCAAATTTACTTTTGTACCGGGGATCTAACAGTGTGGCAACCCAGTAGTCAGGATTATTTCTAATTCTCACAATTCGAGGGTCATGTTGCAGGTAGTGCAGCAAGAAGGCACTCATGTGTGTTGCGCATCCAGGAGCACCAAGTCCCTGTTGTGTTGGTGGCGAGGTAACAATCATGCTTCCTTCCTCTGTCCTCTCCCCCCAACCTCGCACAACAGAAATGTGATCAAGGTCTCCCTCATCTGATGAGTCTTCCATCAGTTCGTCCTCCACTTCTTCCTGGGCTCCTGCACCTTCCTCACTAGTTTGGCTGCTACCATGCACCCTGGTAAAACCATCTCCCCCACCCTCACATGCCTGCCGCCTTGGTGCTGCCGACCGTCTGGACCTTGCAGATGTTAGCCCTTCCGCATACAACTCCTCCTCCTCTACTTCCTCCACCTCCTCTTGTGCCACCACCTGACTCCGAATTCTGTTTAACATGTGCTCCAGCATGTAAATCACGGGAATAGTCATGCTGATAATGGCATCGTCAGCACTAAACATCTTCGTCGCCAATTCAAAACTGTGCAGAAGGGTGCATAGGTCCCTGATCTGAGACCATTCCTCCAGCGTGATTTGCCCCACCTCTGAATCTCGTTGGCCCAGGCTATACGTCAGAACGTATTGCACCAGGGCTTGTCGGTGCTGCCACAGTCGCTGCAACATGTGCAGAGTTGAATTCCACCGGGTAGGCACATCGCATTTTAGCCGGTGAAGTGGCAGGCCCAACGACTTCTGTAGAGATGTAAGTCGCTGAGCTGCGGGATGCGAACGGCGGAAGTGAGCACACAGCGACCGTGCCCTCTGCAGAAGGCCATCTAGTCTGGGATAGTGGGCTAAAAATTGCTGGACAACCAGGTTCAACACGTGAGCCATACAAGGCACGTGTGTGACATTGCCCCGGCGAAGGGCCGCACCCAGGTTTGCAGCATTGTCGCACACGGCCTTCCCTGGTTTCAGGTCCAGTGGAGACAACCATTCATGAAATTGGTTCTCCAGAGCTGACCACAACTCCTCAGCTGTGTGACTCACATTTCCCAGACATTTCAATGTAAAAACCGCCTGATGACGTTGAGCCCTACTGCCAGCATAGTAAGGAGGTGTGCAGGATCCCTTCTGCGCAGTTAGAAAGCTTGTGGCATGACCAGACAGGCTTTGGGTGCAGGTGGAAGACCGAGAGGAGGTTGAGGAGGCAGAAGCAGTGGAGGAACTTTGACATAAAGAGGATTGACGCACAACTCGTGGGGACGGCAAGACTTGGACAGCAGCCCCTTGTCCTGCTGTCACCATAGTTACCCAGTGCCCAGTCAGCGACATGTAACGCCCCTGTCCATGCCTACTCGTCCAAGTGTCTGTGGTAAAATGCACCCTGTCACACACAGAGTTTCTCAAAGAAGCGGTGATGTTGTGTGCGACATGCTGGTGGAGCGCAGGCACACCTTTCTTTGAGAAGTAGTGCCGACTGGGCATCTGGTACTGGGGCACTGCGACGGACATAAGGTCTCGAAAATCCTCTGTGTCCACCAGGCGGAAAGGCAGCATTTCTGTAGCCAAGAGCTTGCAGATGGTGAAATTCAACCTCTTAGCTTTCTCATGGCTAGGAGGAAATGGTCTTTTACTTGTCCACATCTGAGGGACCGAGGGCTGGCTATTGTGCTTAGACGGGGTTGATAAGGGTGTCCCCGGCAAACTGCCGGTCTGTGAGGAAGATGCAGGCGGACATGTTAGGTTGCCTTGATCCAAAGGTGGTGCTATCGATGTCGGACAGCGCTCAACACCAGCTGGTGTTACCACCTCCAAAGAAAATGATGACCTGCCAATCACGCTGGCTGTTGCGGGTAAAGAGGTGGCAGGTCTGCGCCCCAAAACAGGTGTGACTGCTGACCCCCCAGTCACAGAGGATGAAGAGGCCGCGGATGCACAAGATATGGCAGACGGTGATTGGCCCGGCCGGCTAGGCCGCATTGTAGCACACTGAGCTTCCCACTGCAACTTATGCTTCATGTCCATGTGCCGGTTCATGCATGAAGTACTCAAACTATGTATTTTTTGGCCTCTACTTAGCTTTTGCTGACAAATGTTACAGATAACACGAGTTGGGTCATCTTTATCGATCTGAAAAAATGCCCAGGCTATGCAAGGCTTAGCACCCATGCGACCTGAAGAGCCACCACGACTTGTGGTGAGAGGCAGAGTTGTGTTTGAGGATGCAGTTGTTGACGTGCTTCCAGTACTACGTCTCTGTCCAGGAAGGCGCAACCTGACCTCGTCGTCACTAGCATCTTCCTCCACCTCCTCTGCTGACCTCATCTCTTGGCTGACTGTGGGTTGACAGTAAGTGGGATCTCCGACCTCATCATCATCACCCTGTGCGTTATCACACCCGTCGTCCTCAGAGCCAACCTGTTCCTGCCCTGACAAAAACTAAAGTTGTCGCTCCAATCAGGTATTTGAGTCTTATCATCGTCTTCCTCATTGTCTCCACCAACAGGAGTTACAGTTTGGGAATGAGGGTCTACATTATGGTCAGAACCTTCTGCGTCTGGTCCTGGATCCGACTCATAAAGATTCTGGGCATCAGTGCAGATCATTTCCTCGTCTGGATTCACAGAAGCGCTGGAGTCGACCTCTGATTCCCAGGCTATAGTATGAGTAAACAGCTCTGCAGACTCAACCATCTGTTCTACCTCACACTCAGACGGGCAGCTGGAGATTTGGGAGCTGTGAGGAAGCAAGTGCGATTTGGGTGACACCTTTGAGGACTGGAGTATTTGTGATGTTGAAGTTGATGTGGAGGAGAGCCCACTTAAAGGAGCACTTGATATCCGTTGAAGCACCTGCTGTTTTTGTGCCTCATCTGGAATTTGTAGCGATTGGCGTGGCCGTAAGAAAGGGATCTTATCACATTGTCCGCTAAAAGAAGTAGACATTTTAGTTTGGCTGGAAGATGGTCTTTCTTCTGCACCTACCCCACGGACACAACCTTTTTTCCCCTTCCCAACACGCCTATTCCCCTTTCCACCAGCAGCAGGCCTTTTTCCACTCATTTTGGTGGTTAACTAATTCACAACTCTGGAGTTGTTTGCACAAAAAAACAATGGATGGTAACCGAGAAGAGCTGAGTGGCCAAACTGTGGTATTAGGCCAAAACTATTGGCTGGGTTAGATGCAGAAAAAAATTATTTTTAATTTGCAACCTGATGGAGGTCAGTATAGATGGACTAATAGACCAAGTCCCACACACCGCTAGAAGCCCAAATATTTTTTCAGAGCTAGATGCAGAAATTTTTTTTATTCAATTTGCAACCTGATGGAGGTCAGTATAGCTGGACTAATAGACCAAGTCCCACACACTGCTAGAAGCCCAAATATTTTTTCAGAGCTAGATGCAGAAAAAAATTATTTTTAATTTGCAACCTGATGGAGGTCAGTATAGATGGACTAATAGACCAAGTCCCACACACTGCTAGAAGCCCAAATATTTTTTCAGAGCTAGATGCAGAAAAAAATTATTTTTAATTTGCAACCTGATGGAGGTCAGTATAGATGGACTAATAGAACAAGTCCCACACGCTGCTAGAAGCCCAAATATTTTTTCAGAGATAAATGAAGAAAAAAATTATTTTTAATTTGCAACCTGATGGAGGTCAGTATAGATGGACTAATAGACCAAGTCCCACACACTGCTAGAAGCCCAAATATTTTTTCAGAGCTAGATGCAGAAAAAAATTATTTTTAATTTGCAACCTGATGGAGGTCAGTATAGATGGACTAATAGACCAAGTCCCACACACTGCTAGAAGCCCAAATATTTTTTCAGAGCTAGATGCAGAAAAAAATTATTTTTAATTTGCAACCTGATGGAGGTCAGTATAGATGGACTAATAGACCAAGTCCCACACACCGCTAGAAGCCCAAATATTTTTTCAGAGCTAGATGCAGAAAAAAATTATTTTTAATTTGCAACCTGATGTAGGTCAGTATAGATGGACTAATAGACCAAGTCCCACACACTGCTAGAAGCCCAAATATTTTTTCAGAGCTAGATGCAGAAAAAAATTATTTTTAATTTGCAACCTGATGGAGGTCAGTATAGATGGACTAATAGACCAAATCCCACACACCGCTAGAAGCCCAAATATTTTTTCAGAGCTAGATGCAGAAAAAAATTATTTTTAATTTGCAACCTGATGTAGGTCAGTATAGATGGACTAATAGACCAAGTCCCACACACTGCTAGAAGCCCAAATATTTTTTCAGAGCTAGATGCAGAAAAAAATTATTTTTAATTTGCAACCTGATGGAGGTCAGTATAGATGGACTAATAGACCAAGTCCCACACACCGCTAGAAGCCCAAATATTTTTTCAGAGCTAGATGCAGAAAAAAATTATTTTTAATTTGCAACCTGATGGAGGTCAGTATAGATGGACTAATAGACCAAGTCCCACACACCGCTAGAAGCCCAAATATTTTTTCAGAGGTAGATGGAGAAAAAAATTATTTTTAATTTGCAACCTGATGGAGGTCAGTATATATGGACTAATAGACCAAGTCCCACACACCGCTAGAAGCCGAAATATTTTTTCAGAGCTAGATGCAGAAAAAAATTATATTCAGTTTGCAACCTGATGGAGGTCAGTATAGATGGACTAATAGAATGATGCTATGCCCAAAAGATTTTACTTCACTAGGTGCAGTAAAAAAATTGGTATTCTATACACAGGTGTTATATCTTGCAACACAGATAGGCTACTCCACTGACTAACACACTCTGCAATAGGCCTAAAAGGATTAGCTTTGCTAGATTCAGCCAAATGCTGTGAAATAAACTTGCACAGCACTGGCACAGACCTGCCTGGCAAAAACTGATAGGAACTCATGTAATCTAGTCCTGAAAAGGACTCCAATTACAATTAGTCTTTACTCCCACAACCTATCTATTTAAGAGCACAGACCTCCCTGATAAAAGTCGTAGGAAATGCTGTAACCTAGTCCTTAAAAGGACTGCAATCACAACTATTCCCTACTCCCAAGCTATCTGTATATTTGTGCGAAAATTGGCTTGAAATTAACAAGGTATAGCACACACAGCAACAGCGGTGCCGTCTAACACGCAGCTGCAGCAGTGAGAAAATGGTGGCGACGGGGAAAATGGCTTGGTCTTATAGGGCAAGGACATGTGACATACACTGCCAATCACACATGCCCTTGCTTGTGTGAAAAAAAGCACTTCGCTCCGTGTGTGCGCTGCTGATAGGCTGACAGATTGCACCTCCCCACTGCAAATGCGGGAAAGAGAAAAAAAAATGGAGATCTTCATTGTTCCTGCAGAGATCCATCCCCTGCCCCTCCCCCCGCCCCGCTGTACACTCAAACTGCGTATTAACATTAATTTTCATCATTACTGAGAAAAAATCCAGTTATGATTTTGGTGCACGAACAGTTATCGAACATAACCTCGAACAGCCGAATTTTTCTCAAATTGTTCGTGTTCGCCGACCGGCTCGAACACCGCCCAAAACAGCTCGAATTTGAGATTGGCGAACAGTTCGAGTAGAACAACGCTCATCTCTAGTGACCACCTGCCTGTCCAGAGACTCTTACCCGCTCACCTGGGAGCGTCCGCCTGCTACCTGTCTGCTAGCCTATCTGGAGGCTTCGCCGTCACTTGTCGTGACCACCCGCCTGTCAAGAGACTGTTCCCGTCACTTGCCGTGACCTCCTGCCCTCTTACCCAGAGACTGTCCCCGTCACTTGCCGTGACCTCCTGCCCTCGTACCCAGAGACTGTCCCCGTCACTTGCCGTGACCTCCTGCCCTTCTACCCAGAGACTGTCCCCGTCACTTGCCGTGACTACCTGCCCGCCTACCCTGGGAGCCACCCGCTTCCTTACAAGGACTGCCCCTTTGTATCATAGCTCAGAGGTTCCACCTCCCAGTCCCGTTACATTAAGCTACTACGACCTCCACGTCTCTTCCAAGGGGCATTAAAACCATCTTGTTAAGCTATTGCCACCTCCACCACTATTCCCAGGGGCATTAAAACCATCTTGTTAAGCTACTGCGACCTCCACCACTTTTTCAAAGGGCATTGATATTGTCTTTTTATCCCACTGCGAACTGCACCTTTCTTCCAACGGGCATTGCATTTCCTCCTAATTTTAGTCAGCTTTTCCTTTTCAATGCATAGGCGAACACTAAGGGAGACCCACTCCCCAATAATGGGTAGAAGGTTTTTAGTATGCTGTAATCCACATCTGTTTCAAGGGGCATTGCAGTTCCTCATAATTTTTGGAAAGCCTTCCATTAACTGCTTAGGCCAACAGTGCACAGGAGATCCAGTTGCTATAAATGGAAAACACGGTTAAGTTAAGGCCCTCTGACCTCCATGTCACTTCCAAGGGGCTTTGGAGTGCCTCAAAATTTTTGGTAGGCATTGCACTCACTGCATGCCATATAACTGTGTAGCCGAACCGCTCCTTTTGGTACAGAAGCATATCCTACAAGACATGTGTGGTTGACTGGCCTGATATTGATGTGAATGGTCCCTGTTCCTCCTGCTCTTTCTCCTTTGCCACTACCTCATCCATAATTCATCACCTGAAGCTTTGTTTTATCGGGAATCATAGAACTGGGATAGTAGCAGGAAAACATCCAGCAATCCTCGGAGGAGGTAGGATATGCGCCTAAACGCTGACCACCTCAGGCCTAGCCGCTACTACATACATGCGCTTGCATTCCAAGAAAACAAAGCAAATGCTAACTTCTATCATCATCATCATGCTCCTCACCTGGGCACTCTCAACTCCCCTGATGGAGAAGCCTAGGCCCACCGGAGAAGTCTGGTTCTCTGGTGGGCTCGTCCAATGCTGCCCTAAACAGGCCGGGCTAAGAAAAGTGTGGGGGGAAGTTCCAAGTAGAAATAGGGGTGGCTGGGGACCATTTATGGACACCCAACCGCCCCCAGGCAGCTGGGGACCGTGTGTGGACACCCGGCCGCGGGGCGGCTGGGGTCCGAGTATGGACACACGGCCGCACCCTGGTGGCTGGGGACCGAGCGAGAACACCCGGCCGCCGGGCGGCTGGAGACTGAGTATGGATACCAGGCCGCCGACGCAGCCATGACTAGAGATGAGCGTTGTTCGACTCGAACTGTTCGCCAATCTCAAATTCGAGCTGTTTTGGGCGGTGTTCGAGCCGTTCGGCGAACACGAACGATTTGAGAAAAATTCGGCTGTTCGAGGTTATGTTCGATAACTGTTCGTGCACCAAAATCATAACTGGATTTTTTCTCAGTAATGATGAAAATTAATGTTAATACGCAGTTTGAGTGTACAGCGGGGTGGGGGGAGGGGCAGGGGATGGATCTCTGCAGGAATAATGAAGATCTCCATTTTTTTTTCTCTTTCCCACATTTACAGTGGGGAGGTGCAATCTGTCAGCCTATCAGCAGCGCACACACGGAACGAAGTGCTTTTTTTCACACAAGCAAGGGCATGTGTCATTGGCAGTGTATGTCACATGTCCTTGCCCTATAAGACCAAGCCATTTTCCCCGTCGCCACCATTTTCTCACTGCTGCAGCTGCGTGTTAGACGGCACCGCTGTTGCTGTGTGCGCTATACCTTGTTAATTTCAAGCCAATTTTCGCACAAATCTACAGATAGCTTGGGAGTAGGGAATAGTTGTGATTGCAGTCCTTTTAAGGACTAGGTTACAGCATTTCCTACGACTTTTATCAGGCAGGTCTGTGCTCTTAAATAGATAGATTGTGGGAGTAAAGACTAATTGTAATTGCAGTCCTTTTCAGGACTAGGTTACATCAGTTCCTATCAGTTTTTGCCAGGCAGGTCTGTGCCAGTGCTGTGCAAGTTTTTTTCACAGCATTTGGCTGAATCTAGCAAAGCTAATCCTTTTTGGCCTATTGCAGAGTGTGTTAGTCAGTGGAGTAGCCTATCTGTGTTGCAAGATATACCACCTGTGTATAGAATACCAATTTTTTTACTGCACCTAGTGAAGTAAAATCTTTTGGGCATAGCATCATTCTATTAGTCCATCTATACTGACCTCCATCAGGTTGCAAATTGAATATAATTTTTTTCTGCATCTAGCTCTGAAAAAATATTTGGGCTTCTAGCAGTGTGTGGGACTTGTTCTATTAGTCCATCTATACTGACCTCCATCAGGTTGCAAACTGAATATAATTTTTTTCTGCATCTAGCTCTGAAAAAATATTTGGCCTTCTAGCAGTGTGTGGGACTTGTTCTATTAGTCCATCTATACTGACCTCCATCACGCTGCAAATTCAAAATAATTTTTTGTCTGCATCTAGCTCTGAAAAAATATTTGGCCTTCTAGCAGTGTGTGGGACTTTCTTTATTAGTCCATCTATACTGACCTCCATCAGGTTGCAAATTAAAAATAATTTTTATCTGCATCTACCTCTGAAAAAATATTTGGGCTTCTAGCTGTGTGTGGGACTTGTTCTATTAGTCCATCTATACTGACCTTCATCAGGTTGCAAATTGAATATAATTTTTTTCTGCATCTAACCCAGCCAATAGTTTTGGCCTAATACCACAGTTTGGCCACTCAGCTCTGCTCGGTTCCCATCCATTGTTTTTTTGTGCAAACAACTCCAGAGTTGTGAATTAGTTAACCACCAAAATGAGTGGAAAAAGGCCTGCTGCTGGTGGAAAGGGGAATAGGCGTGTTGGGAAGGGGAAAAAAGGTTGTGTCCGTGAGGTAGGTGTTAAAGCAACAGTAACATCTGCAGAAGAAAGACCATCTTCCAGCCAAACTAAAATGTCTACTTCTTTTAGCGGACAATGTGATAAGATCCCTTTCTTACGGCCACGCCAATCGCTACAAATTCCAGATGAGGCACAAAAACAGCAGGTGCTTCAACGGATATCAAGTGCTCCTTTAAGTGGGCTCTCCTCCACATCAACTTCAACATCACAAATACTCCAGTCCTCAAAGGTGTCACCCCAATCGCACTTGCTTCCTCACAGCTCCCAAATCTCCAGCTGCCCGTCTGAGTATGAGGTAGAACAGATGGTTGAGTCTGCAGAGCTGTTTACTCATACTATAGTCTGGGAATCAGAGGTCGACTCCAGCGCTTCTGTGAATCCAGACGAGGAAATGATCTGCACTGATGCCCAGAATCTTTATGAGTCGGATCCACGACCAGACGCAGAAGGTTCTGACCATAATGTAGACCCTCATTCCCAAACTGTAACTCCTGTTGGTGGAGACAATGAGGAAGACGATGATGAGACTCAAATACCTGATTGGAGCGACAACTTTAGTTTTTTGTCAGGGCAGGAACAGGTTGGCTCTGAGGACGACGGGTGTGATAACGCACAGGGTGATGATGATGAGGTTGGAGATCCCAGTTACTGTCAACCCACAGTCAGCCAAGAGATGAGGTCAGCAGAGGAGGTGGAGGAAGATGCTAGTGACGGCGAGGTCAGGTTGCGCCTTCCTGGACAGAGACGTAGTACTGGAAGCACGTCAACAACTGCATCCTCAAACACAACTCTGCCTCTCACCACAAGTCGTGGTGGCTCTTCAGGTCGCATGGGTGCTAAGCCTTGCATAGCCTGGGCATTTTTTCAGATCGATAAAGATGACCCAACTCGTGTTATCTGTAACATTTGTCAGCAAAAGCTAAGTAGAGGCCAAAAAATACATAGTTTGAGTACTTCATGCATGAACCGGCACATGGACATGAAGCATAAGTTGCAGTGGAAAGCTCAGTGTGCTATAATGCGGCCTAGCCGGCCGGGCCAACCACCGTCTGCCATATCTTGTGCATCCACGGCCTCTTCATCCTCTGTGACTGGGGGGACAGCAGTCACACCTGTTTTGGGGCGCAGACCTGCCACCTCTTTACCCGCAACAGCCAGCGTGATTGGCAGGTCATCATTTTCTTTGGAGGTGGTAACACCAGCTGGTGTTGAGCACTGTTCGACATCGATAGCACCACCTTTGGATCAAGGCAACCTAACATGTCCGCCTGCATCTTCCTCACAGACCGGCAGTTTGCAGGAGACACACTTATCAACCCCGTCTAAGCACAATAGCCTGCCCTCGGTCCCTCAGATGTGGACAAGTAAAAGACCATTTCCTCCTAGCCATGAGAAAGCTAAGAGGTTGAATTTCACCATCTGCAAGCACTTGGCTACAGAAATGCTGCCTTTCCGCCTGGTGGACACAGAGGATTTTCGAGACCTTATGTCCGTCGCAGTGCCCCAGTACCAGATGCCCAGTCGGCACTACTTCTCAAAGAAAGGTGTGCCTGCGCTCCACCAGCATGTCGCACACAACATCACCGCTTCTTTGAGAAACTCTGTGTGTGACAGGGTGCATTTCACCACAGACAATTGGACGAGTAGGCATGGACAGGGGCGTTACATGTCGCTGACTGGGCACTGGGTAACTATGGTGACAGCAGGACAAGGGGCTGCTGTCCAAGTCTTGCCGTCCCCACGAGTTGTGCGTCAATCCCCTTTATGTCAAAGTTCCTCCACTGCTTCTGCCTCCTCAACCTCCTCTCGGTCTTCCACCTGCACCCAAAGCCTGTCTGGTCATGCCACAAGCTTTCTAACTGCGCAGAAGGGATCCTGCACACCTCCTTACTATGCTGGCAGTAGGGCTCAACGTCATCAGGCGGTTTTTACTTTGAAATGTCTGGGAAATGTGAGTCACACAGCTGAGGAGTTGTGGTCAGCTCTGGAGAACCAATTTCATGAATGGTTGTCTCCACTGGACCTGAAACCAGGGAAGGCCGTGTGCGACAATGCTGCAAACCTGGGTGCGGCCCTTCGCCGGGGCAATGTCACACACGTGCCTTATATGGCTCACGTGTTGAACCTGGTTGTCCAGCAATTTTTAGCCCACTATCCCAGACTAGATGGCCTTCTGCAGAGGGCACGGTCGCTGTGTGCTCACTTCCGCCGTTCGCATCCCGCAGCTCAGCGACTTACATCTCTACAGAAGTCGTTGGGCCTGCCACTTCACCGGCTAAAATGCGATGTGCCTACCCGGTGGAATTCAACTCTGCACATGTTGCAGCGACTGTGGCAGCACCGACAAGCCCTGGTGCAATACGTTCTGACGTATAGCCTGGGCCAACGAGATTCAGAGGTGGGGCAAATCACGCTGGAGGAGTGGTCTCAGATCAGGGACCTATGCACCCTTCTGCACAGTTTTGAAATGGCGACGAATATGTTTAGTGCTGACGATGCCATTATCAGCATGACTATTCCGGTGATTTACATGCTGGAGCACATGTTAAACAGAATTCGGATTCAAGTGGTGGCACAAGAGGAGGTGGAGGAAGTAGAGGAGGAGGAGTTGTATGCGGAAGGACTAACATCTGCAAGGTCCAGACGGTCGGCAGCACCAAGGCGGCAGGCATGTGAGGGTGGGGGAGATGGTTTTACCAGGGCGCATGGTAGCAGCCAAACTAGTGAGGAAGGTGCAGGAGCCCAGGAAGAAGTGGAGGACGAACTGATGGAAGACTCATCAGATGAGGGAGACCTTGATCACATTTCTGTTGTGCGAGGTTGTGGGGAGAGGACAGAGGAAGGAAGCATGATTGTTACCTCGCCACCAACACAACAGGGACTTGGTGCTCCTGGATGCGCAACACACATGAGTGCCTTCTTGCTGCACTACCTGCAACATGACCCTCGAATTGTGAGAATTAGAAATAATCCTGACTACTGGGTTGCCACACTGTTAGATCCCCGGTACAAAAGTAAATTTGCAGAAATTATTCCTGCCATAGAAAGGGATGCACGCATACAGGAGTATCAGCAGAGACTGTTGCAGAATCTTACATGTGCTTTTCCACAAAACACCAGTGGTGCACGTAGTGAATCTCACAGTTCCAACTTGCCAACCATGGGACCGTCAAGTGTTCAGTACTCAAACCGTAACAGAACCACAGTATCTGCTGGTAACATCAATTTTGCGGAATCATTTCATCACTTTTTTAGCCCATCCTTTGCAAGGCCACAGGAGACAAGAAGTCTGACACATAGTCAACGCCTAGAGACGATGGTACAGGAGTATCTCCAAGTAAACATTGAAGCCATGACTGTGTCACTGGACCCTTGCTCTTTTTGGGCTTCCAATCTGGATAAATGGCCGGAGCTAGCCACTTATGCCTTGGAGATCTTGTCATGCCCCGCAGCCAGCGTTCTGTCTGAACGTGTGTTCAGCGCTGCTGGTGGTGTGCTGACAGATAAGCGCACGCGGCTCTCCACTGATAATGTAGACAGACTCACGTTCATAAAGATGAACAAATCATGGATCCGAAATGACTTTTCTACCCCTGTGTCATCCTGGGGAGAGTAAAAGCTTGATGATTGGTTAAAATCACCCAGCAACCGTTTTAAGCTTTCAAATTACTAAACATGTTTATCTGTATCTTGGCTGGAAAATAATTTGGGCTTTGTAGCAGTGTGCAGCACTGATTCTATTAGGCCATCTATAATAAGCTCCACCAGATTTAAAATTACTAATCATGTTCATCTGTATCGTGACTGGAAAATAATTTGGGCTTTGTAGCAGTGTGCAGCACTGATCCTATTAGGCCATCTATACTAAGCTCCACCAGATTTAAAATTAATAATAATTTTTAGCTGCATCTAGCCCGGAAAATAATTTTGGGGCTCCGAGATGCGCAAGACACATAAGTGCCTTCTTGCTGCACTACCTGCAACATGACCCTCATATTGTCAGAATTCGAAGTAATCATGACTACTGGGTTGCCACACTCTTAGATCCCCCAAACTTTTCGATCAACCTTTTCATTTTAATAAAGACCAAAAAAATGGTCATTTTTGAAATTATAAGCATTAGCAGGTTATTAGAAACTGAAATCAAACAGTTTTCAACTCAAAACTTTATTCTAGGTGATGTTACATTTTCACATAGGACCCCTTGTTCGAAAGGAGCTTCTGAACTCTCTCGTCCATTGAATTTGTCAGGTTTTGGATGGTTTCTGCTTCAATTGTTTTGCATGAGGACAGAATACCCTCCCAGAGCTGTTGCTTAGATGTGAACTGCCTCCCGCCATCATAGACACTCCTTTTGATGATGCTCCAGAGGTTCTGAATGGGGTAGAGGTGAGGGGAGCATGGGGGTCACACCATAAGTTTGTCCCCTTTTATGCCCATATCAGCCAGAGATGCAGATGTTTTATGTGCAGCATGAGATGGTGCATTATCATGCAAAAAAATGATCTTGCTGTGAAATACACGGTTCTTCTTCTTGAACCATGGCAGGAAGTGCTGTTTGAGAAAATCCACATACATTATGGAGTTAATCTTTAGCGCCTTCAGGGATCCTAAAGGGGCCGACAATCTCTCTCCCCATGATTCCAGCCCAAAACATTACTCCACCTCCTCCTTGTTGGCGCTGTAGCCGTGTTTGCGTGGGGTGTCCATCAACCAGCCATCCTCCACTCCATCCATCTGGACCATCGAGCGCTGCACGGCACTCATCCGTGAACAAAACAGTTTTGAAATCAGTCTTCATGTAATGTTTGGCCCACTGGAGCCGTTTCTGCTTGTGTGAAGTGGATAGAGGAGGTCGACAGGATGGCGTATGCACAGCTGCAAACCTCTGAAGGACCCTGCATCTTGTTGTTCGGGGGACGTTGGAGGCACCAGCAGCTTCAAAAACTTGTCTGCTGCTATGACAAGGCTTTTTTGCCGCTGCTCTTTTAACCTGACTTAATTGCCAGTAGGAAAGAGTCCTCAATTTGCCCTTATCAGCACGCACACGTGTGTACTGTGAATCAGCTACATACTTCTTGATTGCCAAGACACTTCATCCTGATCATCGCACAATGTTGATTGTAGTCATGCCTTGACCTAAACACTCCACAATTTGTTGCTTCTCAGCAGCCGACACATCCTTTTTCTTTCCCATTTTGGCAGAAAATGTAGGCTGCTTAATAATGTGAGACAGCCTTCTTAAGTAGTCTTGCCTTTCATTGGACACACCTGCCAAACTAATTAGCACAGGTGTCTGCAATTGCTTACAGTGATATAAAGAGCCCTGACACACATCACCATCAATGAGTTTAACTGACAAACAAACAAATTCTTCCCTTATCACTCCTAAACACTTTTTGCATAATAATTTGGAACACAGTGTACATGTGCTTTTCCACAAAACACCAGTGGTTCACGTAGTGAATCTTACAGTTCTAACTTGCCAACCGTGGTCTGTATGGAGTTGCTCAATAAAGGGCCCAAAATTAAGATAACATAGATGGGAGAGGTCTCTATGAATAGGAATTCCTAAGTATTTGATACCCTGTGAGGGCCAGGCAAAGGGAAAGTTGGACTGGATGGAATCCTATATGGATTTGGGGAGGGAGACATCGAGGGCCTCAGACTTCGCTGCATTGATTTTAAAATTTGACCATGTAACAAAGTGATCTATTTCAGCCATAACAGCATGGATGGATATATGTGATTGAGTGATATATACTAGGACATCATCAGCAAATAGAGAGCACTTGTACACGGTGCCTCCCACCTCAATCCACCTAATATTGGGGTTATGGCGAATTGATGAGAGCAGGTGCTCCGTCACTAGGATGTATAAGAGAGGGGACAGAGGACATCCCTGCCTTGTCCCATTGGTGATTGTGAAAGGTGATGAAAATGTTCTGATGCACCCCCTGGGCCTTGGGACACCCGGAGCCGGACCCTTTTTGGTGGATGCTGGTGGTTGTAGTCTTCGTGGCGGCGACCCGGTTCCGTGGCTCAGGGTGGTCAAACCAGTGGCGGAACTATTTATGTGGTTTTGATGTTTAAATGTCCGACTACGCCACCCGTGGATTGCGGTCAGAGTGAACCGCCGCTGCAGGGCAGACCGCTGAGGCTGGTGTTGTGGGTGCAGCAGAGCGTAGCATAACTCCCCATGGGAGGAGTATAGCCTCAGGGCAGTGTATGCGGAGGATGGGGGTGATGGTGCAGGGCAGCAGCAGTAACGACACAGAGTCAGTGATGCAGTCCAGGGCCTTTACTCACAGTTCTTATTATCCAGACCACGTCTGCAGGTAACGGCTGCCCACGTCGTACTGTGCTCACCAGGTGAGGGGCTCAGACAACTCCCAGATAACTTTGGAGCGCTTCACAGGACCCCCTTTGTGTGTCCTTTGTCTGGCCTTTCTTACCAACCCTTCTGTCCGGCTGCCTCGGGCCTCCTCTTGGTAAACTTGGCGCCAGTTTCCCTGACCCTATGTGGTGCCTTCCTAGTGGGTGTAGCGAGGGGCTGCGCCACATAAAATGTCACAGCCTCGGGTTTCTAGCTGAGGGTCGTTTCCTGCCTCCACTAGTTTCGGGGACCGGTCTCCCCCTTTGGCCTGACCCCTCCACGCAGGTGAATTCGGGCGTGCGGTGGCGACTCGCCCGTCCGCACCCCTGGGATCCCTTCATTCCTCATTCCTGGAGCCTTCTCCGCTCCTCTTCCTTCCTTCTCCCTCTTCCAGGCCTGGGCCTCTGTTACTAGGCCCGCCTCCGGAGCAGAGCTCATGCAGAGCCCCTGCTCCCTGCCACTTCTGCTCAGACTTCTCCTCACTGAACTAAGATGGTGCCCACCTTTTATACTCCCTTCTCAATGCACCCAGGAACTGCTTCCTCCCTGCTCCTGCACTACAGGGTTCCCCTTCCTCAGTGTTCCCTCCCCCCACTCCAGCCAGGGACAGGGACTGTTGTGCCCATCTCAGAGGCATATTGGTCGCCCTGCCCCACGGCAATGTGGTGTAATGCATGCAGGTGTCGGGTCCTGATCCACACTCCATCCTTACCTGAGAGTGAGATATCACACCTCTGGGTGAGGTGCAATACCTCTGTAGCAACCGAGCCCTCAGGGTGCTACAGTTCCATTTATCTTCAGCCTAGGTGACGTATTGTGATACAGGGCCGTGATTTTGGCTATAAAAGGGTCCCCTAGACCCCTACCCCAAGCTTTTTAAGAGAATCATATATGGCGTGCCAGGAGACTCTATGGAATGCTTTCTCAGCATCCAACGAGAGTATCTAATTACAAATTTTTAACTGCATCTAACCCAGGAAATACTTTGTGCCTAGTAGCAGTGTCTGCTAGTCAGCGGATTATCCTGGCTGTTAAACAAGCTACACCACCTGTAGTTTGGATACTTAATTTTTTCAAAGGAAATGCTTCGGGACCACGGGATACTCAGTGAAGAGCATCAGGAGACACCCCAAGGCATAGGGGCTGGGACTGGCAGTAGCATGCCTTGCGGTGGACAGCCGAGCTCGATCCTTATAAAAGCTTTTTAACTGCAGCAGCTTTAGTGGACGCTACTGGAGCTGGAATTACGCGGCTGCTGGCATGAGACTTGCCCTCCAATAGATCCTTGTAAATGGATTTAAAGTGTATTCATTCAAATTAGAGAGACAATTTAGATTAAAAAGCTTAGAGCTGCCTCCACCACAGGGGGGCTCGCTCGACCCACCAGCGGACAGGCACCAGTATTGGGAGAGGGGGGCTGGCCGTCAGGGTTCACCGCGGCTCTGGCACAAACCCGGCGACACGGAGGTGGCACGGGCAGGAGCGGACTGAACGTGTCGGCTTCTCACTTTTTGGATTTTAGAAGGGCATGACATGCCTATATCTGTGTCTCCCCCTCCTTTTACTCCTCCACCTCTTTTCTTTTCGCATGACTATATGTACTTGTCACTTTTCCATGTGTTAGTTGTGTCTTCTGAGCAGTTTGTCAGCTTTTGGACACCTTTGAAGGTGTTTTCTATGTGTTTCTATGTGTTTTTGTTTGCCTGCCATTGGTTTTAACGGTGTTCGAAGGTGTTCGACGAACAGTTCGACGAACAGTTCGGCGAACACACGGGTGTTCGACGAACCGAACCGAACTCGAACACTACGGGGGTGGCTCAACACTAGCCATGACATGGTGGCCAGCGTCTGCCTCCACATGCCTAAAAGGCCCAATTTCAAGTGCAAGCAAGCTAGCAGTATGGTATTTCAGCCTGGGGGTGGGTGGGTGGCAGGTTGCACACTTACGCTTGCGTTCCAAGAAAACAAAGCAGATGCTAACTTCTATCATCATCATCATTCTCCTCACCTTGGCACTCTCAACTCCCCTGATGGAGAAGCCAGGGCCCACCGGAGGAGTCTTGTTCTCTGCTGGGCTCGTCCAATGCTGCCTTAAAGCAGGCCGGGCTAAGAAAAGTGTAGGGGGAAGTTCCAAGGAGAAATAGGGGTGGCTGGGGACCATTTATGGACACCCGGATGCCGCCAGGCGGCTGGGGACCGAGTATGGACACCCGTCCGCCAGGCGGCTGGTGGCTGAGTATGGATACCTCGCTGCCGAAGCAGCCATTAGGTAGTGGCCAGCTTCGGCCTCCTCCAAACTAAAAGGCCCCATTTCAAGTGCAAGCTAGCAGTATGGTATTGCAGCCTGGGGGTGGGTGGGTGGCAGGCTGCATACTTGTGCTTGCATTGCAAGGAATGGGGGAGGTACAATTGAACACTGCCCTGGGACAAGTACTTGCACAGGGATAGTTGCAAGTCCGCATTTTCTGATGCGGCAAGGATCACTTCTGATGGGCACACTTTTAGGCAGTGACCTGGGTGTCAGAGATGCTTCCACAGGTCTTCCCCATGCTGTTCCCATGTCTTTTCAGCACTGTATGCATGTGTCACACAGCACATGGCCAGATAAGGCTGTAAAATGTTAAAATGACATTTCCCGGTGAATGCATTTGTCACAGTTGAAAGCAATACAAAAGTGCAAAAACACATAAAAAATGCTACTTGTGAACATAGCCCAAGGTGTGGAGGAGTATTTTTGTTTTTGGTCATTTATTTTACCTTATACACAAGTCTTTACCCTGGAAAGGAAGTTCCTTAACATATTTTACAGGAAAACCGTTTCAGTTTCGTTTTTGAACGTTTTATTGTGAGCCCGTAAAAGTGGCTTAATACCAATGACCACGTTGTTGACAGCAGTAACCTGGGGGTCAAAAATGCTTCCTGGGACGATGCCCATGCTGTCCCCATGTCTTTTGAGCACTGTCACAATCGTTTTGGGCACTTTTTAGGCTTTCTACAGACAGCCGGGGGTGCCACCGCAAAAATGCTCGGGTCTCCCATAGACTAACATTGGGCTCGTTGCTCGGGTCGAGCACCTGAGTATCACAGTGAGCTCGGCAAGATCTTCGAGCACCCGAGCATTTTAGTGCTCGCTCAACACTAGTTATATACCAATGATCTGTACTCCAGACCATGGAATAGTCTATGGGTGAGCACTATAATAGCAATAAAATTTTGAACAAGTTATTTGAGGCTCATATACCACCGAAATGTACTCAAGAAAATGTAACACCCTATGGATGATCAATATAATACTGATAACCCTCAAAAAACTTGTTCAAAATTTATGTACCATCGAAATGTACTCCAGACTACGGAATAGTCTATACACGAGCAATATAATAAGGATAAAGTTTTCAACAAGTTCTTTTAGAGTTACAGTACAGACCAAAAGTTTGGACACACCTTCTCATTTAAAGATTTTTCTGTATTTTCATGACTTTGAAAATTGTACATTCACACTGAAGGCATCAAAACTATGAATTAACACATGTGGAATTATATACTTAACAAAAAAGTGTGAAACAACTGAAAATATGTCTTATATTCTAGGTTCTTCAAAGTAGCCACCTTTTTCTTTGATGACTGCTTTGCACACTCTTTGCATTCTCTTGATGAGCTTCAAGAGGTAGTCACCAGAAATGGTTTTCACTTCACAGGTGTGCCCTGTCAGGTTTAATAAGTGGGATTTCTTGCCTTATAAATGGGGTTGGGACCATCAGTTGTGTTGTGCAGAAGTCTGGTGGATACAAAGCTGATAGTCCTCCTGAATAGACTGCTAGAATTTGTATTATGGCAAGAAAAAAGCAGCTAAGTAAAGAAAAACGAGTGGCCATCATTACTTTAAGAAATAAAGGTCAGTCAATGCGAAAAATTGGGAAAACTTTGAAAGTGTCCCCAAGTGCAGTTGCAAAAACCATAAATCGCTACAAAGAAACTGGCTCACTTGAGGACCGCCCCAGGAAAAGAGGACCAAGAGCCACCTCTGCTTCTGAGGATAAGATTATCCGAGTCACCAGCCTCAGAAATCGCAGGTTAACAGCAGCTCAGATTAGAGACCAGGTCAATGTCACACAGAGTTCTAGCAGCAGACACATCTCTACAACAACTGTTAAGAGGAGACTTTGTGCAGCTGGCCTTCATGGTAAAATAGCTGCTAGGAAACAACTGCTAAGGACAGGCAACAAGCAGAAGAGACTTGTTTGGGCTAAAGAACACAAGGAATGGACATTAGACCAGTGGAAATCTGTGCTTTGGTCTGATGAGTCCAAATTTGAGATCTTTGGTTTCAACCACCATGTCTTTGTGCGACGCAGAAAAGGTGAACGGATGGACTCTACATGCCTGGTTTCCACCGTGAAGCATGGAGGAGCAGGTGTGATGGTGTGGGGGTGCTTTGCTGGTGACACTGTTGGGGATTTATTCAAAATTGAAGGCATACTGAACCAGCATGGCTACCACAGCATCTTGCAGCGGCATGCTATTCCATCCGGTTTGCATTTAGTTGGACCATCATTTATTTTTCAACAGGACAATGACCCCAAGCACACCTCCAGGCTGTGTAAGGGCTATTTGACCAAGAAGGAGAGTGATGGGGTGCTACGCCAAATGACCTAGCCTCCACAGTCACAAGACCTGAACCCAATTGAGATGGTTTGGGGTGAGCTGGACCTCAGAGTGAAGGCAAAAGGGCCAACAAGTGCTAAGCATCTCTGGGAACTCCTTCAAGATTGTTGGAAGACCATTTCCGGTGACTACCTCTTGAAGCTCATCAAGAGAATGCCAAGAGTGTGCAAAGCAGTCATCAAAGCAAAAGGTGGCTACTTTGAAGAACCTAGATTATAAGACATATTTTCAGTTGTTTCACATTTTTTTGTTAACTATATAATTCCACATGTGTTAATTCATAGTTTTGCTGCCTTCAGTGTGAATGTACAATTTTCATAGTCATGAAAATAGAGAAAAATCTTTAAATGAGAAGGTGTGTCCAAACTTTTGGTCTGTACTGTATATACCATCAAAGTGTACTCCAGACTACGGAATAGACTACATGTGAGAAATATAATAAAGATAAAGTTTTCACTCCTCAGAGTGTCCCAGTGTGGGATCACTAGTCTCCTGTGACTCAATAAGGTGGGAGGAAGGGAGATTCAGGATGATGATTAAGTAATTCCGAATTTAGGCTGGTGAGACTGGACTGTGTGGAAGACTGGGTGGTGCTGCCAAGCCTGCTGGAAGCATTATCTGCTATCCACCCAACCACCTGTTTGCACTGCTCTGGCTTCAGAAGTGATATACCATGCCTCCCTGCAAAGTGTGACAGGAACCTATGTGTCGTGGATGTGCATGTTTCTTGTGCTCCAGCAACAGGTGTAGTCGTACCTGCACCATATCCTCAACATCTGCATGCACCATCATCAGCACTTCCACTTCCTCATCCCTTAAAGCACGCCTTACGCATTTTGTAATTGCTCGGTCTCTTGAAACCAAGTATTTTCTTAATAAAAAAAAAAAAATTGGTCACTTGCAGCAATCAAAGTGGTTTTTGTGAGTTTACTCCACCATAATGTAACAGATTGCAAAAGTGTTTGGAAGACAGTCAAATTCAATCCAGAAAAATGTTTTGCGCTTTTGTCAGTTTTACAGATCACAGAAATGTTTGCAGACCATGTAACACTATGTGGCTAAAAAAAATGTAACAGCTTTTTTCTCAGTTTTACAGATCAAAGAAATGATCACAGAACATGTTACATTGTGTGAAAACATATATATATATATATATATATATATATATATGTATATATATACCATTATACAGTGGAATATGATCCCTAAAAAACAAATTTAAACAAACGAGTAAGGTTTATTTTCATATTATAGGAAGATGTTAATTATAAGATCCCATATATCATAAAGAAGCAAAAACCCAAAAGCATAGGGAATGCCATAATCAGGTTAAAGTTTATTAAAAAAAATATATAAAATAGTAATAGTACAAAAACAAATGACAGGAAAAAGGGGAGAAGCACAACTAGAAAAAGGGGAGAAGCACAACTAGAAAAAGGGGAGATGGAATTTCTCCTTCCCCTATGACAGCACCACAGAAAGAGAGGATCTGCCCTTCAAGGACAGGAAACCTACAGATAAAAAGGGTGGTACATCTCTCCCGAATCAGTTGGTTTCCTGTCCTTGACGGGGGATCTACAGTGCAGTACCTGCGAAGAAAGGCATATCTGAGGGGTGCCAGAAGAAAGATTGTCATGGGATGCCAGGCCCAGCCAGACCGGCTCAGGCAGCAGGGGGTTTCCTGCCTCGGCTGGCACGGTAGCCTGAAGGACCACCGCTGAGGTCAGCGGGTCTCCAGGATGGCGGGGAGGTTCAGAGGAAGAAACCGGACGGCAGAGCTCTACGGCAGCATCAGAAAGCATTTGCTATCTCTCCCGGGCCTCCAGGACTTGCTCGGCGCTGTGAGTATGCCCAGGAACTTCCGGGTTGCATTTCACATGTGCGCACGCCACGCGTTAGGCGCCTCCCCATGGCGCGGCCGCAGTGCATCACTGGGAGGTCAACCGAGGCTTGTGTGCGTGAGGGTCGGCCCCTCCCCTGCACGCAGCGTGGTGCACTACCGGGTCAGGGGCGCATGTGCGCGATCTCTATTAGAGGCACGGCACATAGGGCACTCTGTAAATAGCAGGGACATTAATAAGGGTTAACGCCGGCCAGCTGGGGGGGAGGGCCCCTAGGGATTAAAAGCTGCTAGTAACACTAGGAGGATGCTTCTTGGCAAGCTCCGGCAGTCTCCCTCACTAGCTATGAGTGAGCAAGAGCTACAGGAGGTGCAGCCTCTGCATCCCCAATCACCACAACAGCAGCCACAGCAGCAGTAAAGGAATAAGCGCAAGAAGGAGGCAGGACAGCAAGAAGCTTCCCATCATCATGAGCGTGGTAACAGCGGAAGCGGGCGCTCTGGCAGATCATCCCAGTGCAGCAAGGACTCCATTGTGGTGTCAATCCTGAAAGAAGACCCATCTACGAAAATGGTTCCCACTCCTAACCTGGTGCTGCTTGTTCCATCAGGATGGTAAGTGATCTTCGTGAAAGCTCACTTTGTAATTAGGGTCTTCCCCCTTCTTTTTCTTCTCTTGTCAGGGAAAGAAGAGTACGGGCAAGACCAAACACAGGACCTGCGCGTTTTGCGCAGAAGAGTTACCCACTATGTGGGAGAAAAGACTCTGCAGCTCTTGTATTTAACAAACAATCTGTGAGGAGACCCCTAAGTTTGCCTCGGAGCCCAGAACCTTAATAAAATCCCAAGTAGAAAATACCTTTAAATCCTTATAGAAGAAAAGGAAAAAACAGAAAGCCAGAAACGTATCCCCCATATCAGAGTCTAGCAGTCTAGATGAGGAGGAGGAAGATTCAGATACGTCCTTCTCATCTTCATCCTCTTCTTCTTCAGGGAACAAAAGTGGGTGCAGCTGTTTCCCCGTAGAGGGAACAGATAGTCTAGATAAGGCAGTCAGATCCACTATGGGTTTAATAGATCCTCGTCCTAAAAAATCTGTTCAGGACATGATGTTTAGTGGCGTTGAACAAAAAAAAGAGAAAGCCCACTCCATGATTAAGAGAGAGTGGAAAAAACCCAAAAGAAAGGGCCTCTTATCCCCTAAAAGGAAATACCCATTTGACGACCCAGTATGTTCATTTTGGGAAAAGGCGCCAAAATTAGATGTGGCGATTGCCAAAGCCTCTAAAAAATTTTCCCTTCCGTTAGAAGATACGGGAGTACTGAAGGATCCAATGGACAAAAAAGCAGATACCTTCTTAAAAGGTTCTTGGGAGGCCGCAGGGGGAGGTTTGAAACCAGCGGTAGCAGCCACGTGTACAGCCAGGTTTCTGATGGTTTGGCTAGACCAGCGGGAAACACAGCTAAAAGAAAAAACATCCAGGGATGCCATATTAGTCTCTATCCCCCTAATGAAAGGGGCAGCAGCCTTTCTGGCTGATGCCTTGGCCGACTCAGTTAGACTAGACTGCCAGGGCAGCAGGCTTCTCTAATGCAGCCCAACAAGCTCTCTGGCTTAAACCTCCAAACAAAATCAAAGCTATGCTCCATTCCCTGTTAGGACGAATTCCTATTTGGGCCCACGCTCGATGATATCCTCGGCAAAGCAGGGGATAATAAAAAAACGCTTCCCTATCCTCTCCAACATCTCTTACAAAAAGTCCTTTCAGACTAAGAAATTTATCTGCAGAAAACCCCCTAGATAAGTGGGAGGATAGGAAAAGGAAGACTAAAGGGTATATGTTCAACAGACCCCCTGGAGACAACAGGAAACCTCTTCAATGAAGGTTTTCCCCAGGTGGTGGGAAGGTTATCGTATTTTCTCCTGACCTGGGAATAGATATCCAACAACTCCTGGGTATTAAACATAATAAAATCAGATCTAAAATTTCAGTTACACTCGATTCCCCAACCAAATTTTATAATTACACCCAAAAAATCTTCAAGCGTAGAACAGCTAGCGTTAGAGCAAGAGGTTCTGGGCCTGATAGGGAAAGCAGTCCTTCAAGAAGTCACTGTCCAGGAAGAAGGCAAAGGTTTCTACTCCACTCTGTTCTTGAGGAAAAACTTGATGGGACTTTCAGCACTATCATAAACCTGAAGAAACTGAACAAGTCTCTGAAGGTTCAATCCTTCAAAATGGAAACAAAAAGACATCAGTAAAAATGTTGTTTCCTCACTGTTTCATGACTGTTCTGGATCTAAAGGACGCTTATTATCACGTCCCAATACACAAGAATTATCAGAAATTCCTAAGGGTAGCAATTCCGATGGGAGGGGCAGTCAAGCATTACCAGTATACGGCTCTCCCATGCGGTCTAGCCATAGCCCCTCGAGTATTCACAAAAATAGTGGCAGAGGCAATGGCACACCTGAGGGAGCAAGTCATCCTGATTATCCCGTACCTGGACAATTTTCTGATAATAGGCAGTTCTTTTCATCACTGCAAGAACCAACTTGCAAAGGTCATGGGTTCATTAATGAACTTAGGCTGGCTCTTGAACCTAAAAAAATCAAACACCAAGCCAAACCAGGTGCAGGAATATATAGGCATTATGATAGATTCAAAGAATCAGGAGTGTCATCTCCTGACAGAGAAAATTCAGAAAATCATAGTTCAAACATCTCGGGTAAGGGACCACCCCTCTAAGACTCTGCGGAAAGCAATGTCCCTTCTAGGCTCCATGACTGCCTATATTCCGGCCATCCAATGGGCTCAAATTCACACCAGGGATTTGCAGTGGGAAATCTTGGAAGCCGAAAAATCTCTAAAAGGTCACTTAGAAGGTCAGCTAACCTTGTCATCAAAAAACACACTTTCCCTAGAATAGTGGATGAGACGGACCAACCTAACACAGGGTGTTCAGTTGGTAATCTCAGTCTCTCAGGTCCTGAACACGGACGCAAGCCCAACAGGTTGGGGGGCTCACTTAAACGACCAATTAGCTCAGGGGGTCTGGGCGGAGAACATAAAATCTGCATCCTCAAACACGAAGGAGCTTCTAGCAGTCAAGTTCGCCCTTTCAGAATTTTTAAACACTTTACACGGTCACCACGTAAAAGTGTTCTCGGACAATCGACAGTAGTAGCGTACCTGAATCACCAGGGGGGAACTCGGTCCCATTCTCTAATGCAAGTAACAAAATCCATCTTCCTGGTAGCCGAGAGCAACCTGGGGTCTCTATCTGCTCTCCATATAAGAGGCGCAGAAAATCTCAGAACAGACTTCCTGAGTCGGACAGGGCGAGTGGGAGCTGAATCAGTCAGTGTTCAATCAGATCACAGAAATGTGGGGAAATCCTACCATAGACCTGTTTGCAAACAGTCAAAACAAGAAGGTAGAAGCTTTCTGTTCGATAGACACCAAAGGGAACCCGATAGCACGAGACGCCCTCATGATTCCATGGAACTACCCTCTAGCATATGCTTTTCCTCCGATTGCCCTAATCCCGGCAGTACTGAGGAAAATCAGAGAAGACAGGGCAAAAGTAATGTTGATAGCCCCCTTCTGGCCAAAGAGGACATGGTTTTCCTGGCTGAGGATGAAATCCATCTCCGACCCTTGGGTGCTGCCGGAAATTCCGGATCTTCTTTCCCAGGGACCGGTCCTTCATCCCCAGGTTAAACCTACATATGACAGCCTGGAATTTGAGAGGTCTCTCTTAAGGGATAAAGGGTTTTCCCAGAACTTGATCTCCACTCTACTACAGAGTAGGGAACCCGTGACCACCAGACTTTACGGGAAAACCAGGAAAAAATTCCTTTCATCGTCAGGTTCTAGATTAAAAGGAGAGGTTCCACTAACAGCCATTTTAGAATTTTTGCAAAGGGGGTTGGAACAGGGCTTAGCAAAATGCACACTGAAGGCCCAAATTGCAGCATAGGGGGCCCTATAAAATTACGATCTAGCCAGAAATAGGTGGATATCTAGATTCATCAAAGTGTCAGCTAGATCTAGGCACATCCCCTCTCGGAATACTCCTCCTTGGGACTTAAACTTAGTCCTTACAGCTCTAACCAAACCTCCTTTTGAACCTTTGGTGGATGTATCTCTAAAAATCCTATCCCTTAAAACTTCTGTCCTGGTAGCCCTTACGTCAGCTCGAAGGATTAGCGATATACAGGCTTTGTCAGCAGGGCCCCCCCTTCACGCAAATCCTGGAGGATAGGATTACTCTTAAGACCTACCCGGCCTACCTAATTAAGTTAGAGTCACATTTTCATAGATCTCCCTTCCTTTTGCCCTAATCCCAAGAATAGGGGAGAAAAAATCCTACATAATCTAGATGGTGATGGTATATAGGTTCAGTAAAATGGTTCATTTTGTCGCATTACTTGCACTTCCAAATGCCAAGACACTTGCTCAAGTGTTCATAAATGAGATCGTGAGGCTTCACAGGGTTCCCTTCTATGCGGTGTCAGATCAGGGGACCCGGTTTGTTTCCAAGTTCTGGAAGGCATTCTGTTCTCCACTGGGGGTGCATCAGTCCTTTTCCTCTGCCTTCCACCCTCAGTCGAATGGGTAAACCGAGCACGTCAATCAGAATTTGGCGACCTACCTCACGTGTTTCGTCTCCGAAAATCAGGACGATTGGGCATCCTATTTACTGCTGGCAGAATTTGCCATTAATAATCATCGCCAGGAATCCATTGGCAGGTCACCGTTCTTTGGTGCATACGGTTACCATCGACAGTTTGGTACCTTTAGTGAGGGAGGAGCTTTGGGAGTTCCTGAGGAGGAACGTTTTTCTTCGTCACTCTCCTTGGTGTAGCAGGGGATTCTGAGTAATTTAAAGATCATGGAAGACAGGTATAAACGTATGGCTGACAGAAAACGCTTGCCAGGTCCGGACCTGAATATGAATGACTTTGTGTGGTTATCTACCATGAATATAAGGTTGAAAGCTCCTTCTTGGAAGCTGGGACCTAGGTTTATTGGTCCCTATAAAATAACTGCCGTCATTAACCCAGCAGAGTTTCGTCTTGAGCTTCCTCAGGCCCTTAAAGTCCACAATGTTTTCCACAGGTCCTTATTCAATAAGCATGTGGAACCTCTTGAGCCCTCACCTCTACCGCCACCCCAAGTAATGGTTGATGGTAATCTGGAGTTTCAGATTTCGAGGATTGTAGATTCTCATCTCCAACATCGTTCTCTACAATACTTGGTGCACTGGAAGGGTTATGATCCAGAGAAGAGGATGTGGGTTTCAGCATCAGAGGTGAACGATCCCAGATTGGTTAGTTAATTTCACACCTCTTATCCTGAGAAACCTGGTCCTGAGTGTCCGGAGGCCACTCGTAGAGGGGGGGGGGTACTGTCACGGGTGTGTCAGATGTGACAGACAGTCACCCTGCAGTTGGTTGAAGGAGATCTTTGTCTGGCATTACAGACACCTTCTTAGCTGTTTCACTCTAGGACCCAGTGGATACCTCCCACCTGCTAACTGACACCCTGGCCTGGGTGTTTAAACAGTTTTACTTTGCAGCAGGGAGGGGTTGGTGATACTCACATGTTTCCTTGTGAATGTTTGGAGCTCTCAGATTGCTATCTTCCTCTGTGGTGCTAGGAGGACGCTTGGAGTTCTCTCTGAAGTCAGATAAAGCTAAGCTACTTTCCACCGTGTCTGTCTACCTTGTTGTCTTTAGTCGCCAGTCGACTACTGCTCATCCCCTCTTCCCTATCCAGGGCCAAGGGTTTAGGTTCGCGTGCGGCGATTGGTGAGGAACCAATACAGGGACGTTAGTGGAGACAGGGTGATATCAGATCAGCCTAGGAGGTCTCCACTCCCCCCTTTTCCCTAGAGTCTGGGCTTCCTTTCCCCCTTTCCTTTTTTTTTAACTTAGTCTTTCACACACCTTGCGTGACATCGGGAACCTGAACACGAATCCTAATTTACAACGTTCATGCTGAATTTGAAAAAAACAAACATTTGCCGATCATGTTCGCTCATCTCTTATCACCTTATAAGGCTATCAAGATATTTATTACAAGGGAAAACATGCTGAACAAATTATGCCCCAGTAATGCTGGTAAATAATATACATATGCAAATCTCTATTATCATAAGTAATATTATATATGTAAAAAAAGAAGAAAATGAATCTGTAGATTGAGATCTGGAAAAACAGATCAATATAGAAATGTAAACCCAGAGGATATCAGGGTAAATCTCCACTAGAAGGCAATCAAAACATGTAGTTTGGCTCAGAGATCAAATCACATATGTAGGTCATGATATATAATCCAGCAAAGGTTAGAAAAAGGTGCATGCTGCATACAATATAAAAATCACCCTGTTATATGTCCAACATGCTAGGATAACAGTCTTTCAATATGCCCTTATTTGCAACATAGCTGGGTAACAGCATGACAAGGTAACGTAGTGTGAACTAATTATTGATCCATATATGGCAGTATTATTGTAAATCCTGGATAAGGAGTGAAGTACAATAATCTGGGCAGAGCAATATATAATCAACTATATAGTTTACCTTGAGTCATGATGTACGGGTATGGGAGTGCAGGAGGGTTTACACTGAAACCTCGAAGTGCATTTCGCCTTGAGCGGTTTCGGAGGCATGGTTTGTATTAAAAAGTGAGTGCTTAAATTTCCCAGTGCTAGATGAACAGCGAATCGGCACACTGCTTGCGGTGTTACTCTGCCCCCGTGACAGCTTTTGATCAGTTTTACAGATCACAGAAATGTTCACAACCACATTGCCCTGTATGACTGAGAAATGGAAGCCTGGAATATGTTTCAATTAATTTTGGGAGTGTTGTTGTATAACACAAAAAAGGACCTCACAGCACGTAATACTTGATCGATCAAAATACATTCAATTTTTTTAGTCCCACAAAAAAAGCTGCAGCTAAATATCTGCTAACGGATTGCACAGACCTAATCCCTTTCTATAGATTGTATTCTGCCACTCTCCCTGCTCTTGCAACTCTCACTCCCTCCCTACACTTAATGCAGAATGTATTTGATACAAACAGCAAAGCATAGGGTTAGCCCTGACAAGGGCTTTTAGTATAATGCTTCTGCTTCAGCACCAGTATCAATTATTATACTGTGCACACACACCTATACAAGCACTCTCTCCCTCCAATACGAACTAATGGCCTCAGTGTGCCGAACCTGGCACCACCTTGCTCTTTTATAATCTTTTATAATCACAGTAATGCCACTACCAAGATGGCAATGGCATCACAGTGACACGCAGGCAATCCCCGCAAGCTCATTGGCTGTGTAACAAGCGCCAAAGATGCGGGGAGGGGATTTGAGTTTGAATTCAAGCACCGCCCTTTGCTCGCCGAGTTATTAGTACATCCGAGCACCGTGATAATCGAGTGATAACCGAGTGTCATCTGGCGCATTTGCTCATTCCTAATCTTCAACTTTCCAGATATCTTCTCCCCTGGAGGTCCCAGGTGGGAGATATATATGTCATATTTCCTATTATGAGTTTAGCTTTCCATAGATAGAAAGCATGGAATATATATTGTCATCCATGTGTTAGATTTTTATTTGGGACTGATATGGCGACTGCCTAGTGTTAAATGTACTCCTGATGATACACTCGTGAACATTGACATTAGCTGATGTAAAATAGGTTTTCAGATGCGTAGAGGTTACCCTGAGTTCCTTTGTGACCTTACGAAGTATTATATGCCTTAATTAATTGAGTGAGTCTTAAGTTTCCTCTATTTGTACATAAACTGTCTGACTGTGGATTCCAAACTCTTTAAATATGTTTTTTTTAACCTTTTCCAGCCTGATCAGCACAGCAACTCTTATTTTGAGGTCTTTGAAATCTCTCTTCTTGCTGATAAGTGCCCATTGGCGAAAACACCGGCAATTGCACAATTTAACTGGCACTGTCAGCACCAATTGCTGGTATTACAGGAAGATCACAGCTATGTATTACAGCCAAAATCTGCCCTGTATGGAGCAATTTCATTGGTTGTTCCTTTTGTTCTGCTGGGTTAAAGACACCCCCAGCAGCCTGTGGTAGATTACTTCATTCTTGCCATTGAGAATACTTACAATCTCAGATGAGCTCATTAAAACCCCTCTTGAAACGCAAAATTTTTCTTTATTCACTTTTGTTTTTCCTTCCCTCTTTTCTAGAGCTGTAACTTTATAAAACATTTTTCTGTTGACGTAGCCATAGAAGGGCTTGCTGTTTGTAGGATGAGTGGTAGGTTTAAATTTACACCATGCAATTAACCACACAGTGGGAAAAATAAGTATTTGATACAATGCCAATTTTGCAAGTTTTCTCACCTACAAAGAATAGAGAGGTCTGTAATTTTTATCGTGGGTACACTTTACCTGTGTGAGACAGTATAAGGACAAAGACAGTTGCAATTAATACAGGGAATGACAGCAAAGTAGGAGGGTTTCTTAAAGATAAACTAACAGGTGTGTAAAAGCCAGTATTCTTGCTGGTTGGTAGATGATCAAATACTTATGTTCTACAATAAAATGCAAATTAATTATGTAAAAATCATACAATGTGATTTTCTAGATTTTTTTTAAGACTCTGTGTCTCACAGGTGAGGTGTACTTATGATAAAAATTACAGACCTCTCCATTCCTTGTAGGTGGGAAAACTTGCAAAATCGGCAGTGTATCAAATGCTTATTTTCCCCACTGTATATTGGAAAAAATGGTGAGAAAAAATGTAAATCAGCAAGATATTAGTACTAAGTAGTAAGATCCTACATGATTATTTTATATTGTGATGCTGGCAGGAATCAGTAGAGAAAACATAGTTTATTTAAAACATGAAAACTTAAAAACACTGGGTTCTTGATTTTCTCTTATGCAATGACTAGAACATATCTGATTTCAATCAATTATGGTTAAGGATTAATGTTTCTTTGTATTCAGAATTAAACTGTGCAATGACACTTTTTCATTTCTAGCGGATCCCCCATGGTTTTCAAAGTACAACACAATAATAGAGAGAATAATTGGTAAGGAGAGTGTGCCAAAACATGAAGTGACCATTGTTACACAGACACGGAAATATTCTGCTTTAAGCACTGCAAAATAAAGGACCATTTCTGTATCAATTTTAATTTAATTAAACATTACACCTTTTTGAAGAACACAAAGAAATGCTAAAATGTGAAATGTGAAAACATAATGTTTGCAACGTTCACTACATGCTGTTTGCTGTTTTCATGCAGTGGCAAGCACATTTTCATTGAAAGAAAATTACATCCAATTACTAACTAAATTATTTGACTTTCATCCAAAGCCTAGTATTCGCTAAGAAGGAAAACTGAACAAAATGATGCTTCACTTTATTACTGAACTGTCACAACCATGTATGTCCATACCAGTCCAGCATCGCATTACTATAATATAGTAAGTGCTGCAGAATAGGTTTTCTATAGAAATACAATTATTTATTATCATTATTATTAATAATAATAAAATCAATGGTCCTTTTTAAATAGTTATAGGGTTTTGATAACACTCATAAACCTTATCTTTTATTCCCCATGAATGCGTGTGCATTCAGTAAAGAAATGTAAAGGTGTGGGCATAAGTCGGCTTTGTATTGTAGTTCAGATACACTGTATAGCCTGTATTGGAACACAGTGTATTGGTACACACTCTATTGGGACACACCTCTTAATTAGAGATGAGCGAACTTGTTCTGAAAACGTTCGCCAATCTCAGAGTCGGGAAGAACATTGCACATTCGGATTCCAAAGCAATTTCCTCAAAATCGGCAGAATTTGGCCAAAGTTTAGTAAATGATCGAGTCTCCACTAATACTTTTGTTTGGACTTTGGCTATAATAGTGGTGCTGTATGATGAGCGGGAGGAAATGTGTTTGATGAGGGGAGAGGGTGGGAAGAGGTCAGATGAGCGCCGGACTGTTATTCTTTTTTTTTTTATTAACTTAATGTGTGGAGATTCCAGAAGCCAATCAGGGCGCAGAAACCATCCCAAACATCCAGACACAAGGGCTTGTGTCATTGGCTGCCCAAGTCATATGTCCCTCTCCATATAAAAAGCAGACATGTGGCTTCAGTGCCATTTTGTTAGTGTAGCAGCATAGTGAGGCTGCTGCTGCTGCAAGTATCAGATAGTTAGATAGGTGGATTACTGTCAGCTAGTTCAGATAGAAAGGATCCTGTGTCAAATCGACTGTCCAGCATCTCAATCATTTATGCTAATTGTGTGGTTCTGCCACCAGTCCACATTTCAGCATCTAAATTCTTTGTGCTAATTCTGTGATCCAGCCAACAGTACACATTTCAACATCAATATTTGTTTTGCTAATTGTGTGGTCCAGACACCAATCCACATTTCAGCATCTAAATCCTGTGTGCTAATTGTGTGGTCTAGCAAAAAGTATACATTTCAGCATCTAAATCCTTTGTGCCAATTGTGTGGTCCTGACACCAGTCCACATTTCAGCATCTAAATCCTTTGTGCTAATTATGTGGTCCAGCCAGCAGTATACATTTCAGCATCTAAATACTTTGTGCTAATTGTGTGGTCTAGCTAACAGTATACATTTCAGCATTAGTGATGAGCAAGCATGCTCGCTATTGCTCGGTGCTCGCCCGAGCATCTCACTTCTCGAGATGCTCGGCGCTCGCCGAGTATTTCCGGGTTGCTCGGGTGGGAACTCGGGTCCCCTCCCTGCATTTTTGACGCTCTTTAGAGAGCCAATGAACATGCAGGGATTGCCTGCAATGCACTCTAATGCCATAGCCATGTTGGTTGTGGGCATTACAATGATAGGCTGGCCGCACAGCGTCATCAGGTCTATATCAGACCTGGCACCGCCATGCTCGTCACAGTCACTCCGGATTAGACAGTGTAGGGAGAGCTGCTGCTGCGTCAGGGAGAGATTTGATTGTGTATTAGGTAGTGTAGGGAGAAAAACCGTACATTACACATATCCATCTTAACAAATAGTCCTTCTGAGGACTAATCCATCTGCAGAGATATCAGGTAGGCAGTATGTATAGGCAGGCAGTATATATAGCAGACTGCAGTGCATATAGCACAAGAGACTCCATTCCAATTCTTCCTTCTGCTGCTGTTAGATATTTTTATACAAAGGCCCAGGTCTCAGGGGCCAGGAATACTTTTCTTTGGATGTTAATCCTCATTATTTGCTTAAAAAGCAATCCAGAAAACAGCATTTTTCTGCACCATTTGCTTGTGTAGGGAGAGGTGCTGCTGCGTCAGGGACAGATTTGCTTGTGTATTAGGTAGTGTAGGGAGAAAAAACGTACATTACACATATTCACCTTAACAAATAGTCCTTCTGAGAACTAATCCATCTGCAGAGATATCAGGCAGGCAGGGTGTATAGGCAGGGAGTGTATATAGCAAACTACAGTGCATATAGCACAAGAGGCTCCATTCCAATTCTGCATTCTGCTGCTGTTAGATAGTTCTATACAAAAGCCCAGGTCTCAGAGGCCAGGAATACTTTTCTTAGGATCTTAATCCTCAATATTTGTTTAAAAAGCAAACCAGAGAACACCATTTTTTCTGCGCCATTTGCTTGTTGGCACTGCAGAATACAACCAGGTCCTTTCCATATTAGAGTGCTAGAAATCCAGCTATTTAAAACTGTGTTTTCTCCGACAAACGGATCACATATACATTGTCAGAAAATACTGCCATTTCTAACCTCCATTAAAAATTTCCTTTAGTGTGTCAGTGAAGAAATTCAGAGCAGTTTGCTGTTCAAACTACTTACCTACAGGCCAGGTATTTAACCCTCCGTCACATACAATATCGGTTCTAACGAGTTCACATACAATGTGACTGTCAGGCGCAGGCTAGAAAAATACCTATAATATCTAATGTTTGCAATTTCAGTGCTCTAAAAGTGATCAGTGACCTTCATAGGGATGTAATAAAAGAGACTACACATAATCAGGTGCAAAAAAACCCCATTTACTTAACATAAAACTAATAACTCTGAATTACAAACATTTCAAAACTCTCGCCAAATAGTCCCCAGTTCGACTCTGTCAAAAAACTCTACAAAGAAAATTTATGGAAACAAACTTAATTTTAAGGTACCTTAAGGACTATTAAACACATATTCAATCAGAATTAGATCCTGAAGTTTCCC
Source organism: Phyllobates terribilis (assembly GCF_046119375.1). Classification (NCBI taxonomy): domain Eukaryota; kingdom Metazoa; phylum Chordata; class Amphibia; order Anura; family Dendrobatidae; genus Phyllobates; species Phyllobates terribilis. The sequence continues at coordinate 94,243,788 of NW_027362761.1, read as the reverse complement.
CAGAAAAATTACACTTGCAGAGCAAAGAGCAAGAATTACACATCATTTTTGCATGTGTCAGGCAGATTGCATTATGACATTTGTGACATTCATAATTTGAAAGCCTTCTGATTCCGATTTCCGTGGTGCAGGTGGTGCATCTCCTTCTTTTGGGAGGTGGTACAGGTGGTGAATTTTCACTATCATCTTCTGGGTGGAATCTTTTGAGCTGAACTTGAAGGCGAGAGGGGATACCGATTGTTTTCATACTTCTCCTGCGTAGCTCTCCAAGCACTAGTTCATGGGCCAATTTTTTCAGATAGAATCGTCTACAGAGTGGTTCAAGCTTGTTTTCAAGGTAAATGACTTGTGAATTTATACCACCCAAATTCAACATAGCAAAAAATATGACCATTGGCCAGCGTTTGGTGTTTCTGCTGATGTTGAAAGTTGAGCACATCTGATCAGCTGTATCAACACCCCCTTTGGTTGCATTATAAAATGTAATTATCTCCGGGTTTTTTTGTGCCTCAGTCCCAGGATCGATGGCATCACCATCATGAAGTGTTGATAGAAGAAGTACAATTTTTTTTGCTTGTGGTACATAGGAAACCAAAATCTTTCCGTTATGGAATGCAAACATACTGCTGTACTGTTGTCTCCCTTTCACACTTACAAACTGTGTAGGCAATTCTTTTTTATTTTTTCTTACAGTTCCGACATATTAAAGCTTCTGCATTTTCAGATAATCAATGAGATCACAATTTGAAAACCAATTGTCAGCTGTTATATTGCTACCCGATCCAAATAAGGGCTCAGCCAGTCTTTTTCAAACATCACTGGGTTTGTTGCTGACACAGTAAGGACCTTCTGGTTGTTTTCCTGCATAAACTTCCAGGTTGTAAGTGTAGGTCTTACTGGCATCAACAAGGGCATACATTTTTATTTCATATTTGTTAGGCTTTGATGGAATATCTTGACGAAAGGCACATTTACCACGAAAACCAGGGAGCATTTCGTCAATAGTGAGATTCTCCCCAGGGCAATAGCTTTTTTTACAGTTTTCAACAAATTTTTGGAATATATCACGAATTGGAGCAAGTCGGTCATGTGTTTTACGTTCGGTTCGGGTAGTTCTGTCGTCAAACCGAAGGCAACGAATTAGAAGCTTGAATCTGTTTATGGACATAACAAGGCCAAATTTTTCAACTCCATCCCCATCTTTACTCCAAAGTTCCTCCAAACTTTGTCTATTTTCCCTATAAGCTCCTGCAAGGTATAATAATCCAAAAAAAGCACGCAGTTCTATTTCATCTGTGGCCTTGATGGTTCTGTTGCAGATGAACTTGTCCTTTATAATGTCTATATATTGGTTGGTATATGTGCAATAGAGTCCAGAATGTCATCTGTGAATAAACTATTCCAGCATTCAACTGCAGTTTTTGCATTACTTGCAGTTCCTATAACTGCAGGACGGTGAGTAATAATGTTTTGAGGTTCCCTACGTTTTTTCTGGAGTGGCTTCTTGTTCCATTGGTTTTTTTTATCTTTTCCCATATAATAAGATTCTACATCTTCGTCCTCATCACTGTCACCATCTTGCTCTGTTTCAGAATCCACTTCACATACGTCCACCTCATCATGAGAATCAATCTCACTTTCCTCTCCTAAATCCTCATTCAGTGTGGGGTCTGCATCATCTAACAGCATGTTTGTTACTTCCTCAACATCAAGGTTTTTTGATAAATTGTACATTTTCCTATCCATTTCAGCAGATAATCTGAAGCAAGAGAAGGAATATGTGTTAGGGAACTACTGTATATGCCTGAGCAGCACACTTTCTTTTTTAATCTGCCTTATTTCTATGAAATATCCTCACACTTTGTGCTATACATTCATAAAACAAGCTAAATAAACAATTGTGATGAATAAGAACATAAAATACCAACCTTATTGAGTGTGACGTGTTCACATACAATGAGCCTGAGAGATTAGGGCAGTTATATCTGTCCTCCTGAAGCTCTGCAATCCAACTGTGGTATGAGGTTTCACAGAGCTGATAGAGACAGGAGACTACCTGGAGGGAGGGGATTTCCTCACAATCTGGTGAGGAAGGAGAAATGAAAGTAAAAGAGATGTGCCTGTCAGGCCTATTGTATGTGACGGAGGGTTAAAACTCTGTTTTCTCTATCACATGGATCACATATATGTTGTCAGAAAATACTGCCATTTCTGGTCTTCAATAAAAATTTCCTTTAGTGTGTCATTGAAGCAATTCACCGCAGTTTGCTGCTCAAACTACTTTCCTACAGGCCAGGTATTTAAAACTCTGTTTTCTCCGTCACACGGATCACATATACGTTGTCGGAAATTACTGCCATTTCTGGCCTCCATTAAAAATTTCCTTTAGTGTGTCAGTGAGGCAATTCACAGGAGTTTGTTGTTCAAACTAGTTACCTATAGGCCAGGTATTTAAAACTCTGTTTTCTCCATCAAACGGATCACATATACGTTGTCAGAAAATATTGCCATTTCTGGCCGCCATTAAAAATTTCTTTTAGTGTGTCAGTGAAGCAATTCACCGCAGTTTGCTGTTCAAACTACTTACCTACAGGCCAGGTATTTAAAACTGTGTTTTTTCTGTCACACGGATCACATATACGTTGTCAGAAAATACTGCCATTTCTAGCCTTCATTAAAAATTTCCTTTACTGTATCAGTGAAGCAATTCACAGCAGTTAGCTGTTCAAACTACTTACCTACAGGCCAGGTATTTAAAACTCTGTTTTCTCCGTCAAACGGATCACATATATGTTGTCAGAAAATCCTGCTATTTCTGGCCTCCATTAAAAATTTCTTTTAGTGTGTCAGTGAAGCAAATCACAGCAGTTTGCTGGTGAAACTACTTACCTACAGGGCAGGTATTTAAAACTCTGTTTTCTCCATCACATGGATCACATATAAGTTCGCTCCAAACTCAGTCATTTGTAGTTAGCATGGAAGATACTGTACTCTATTTAAATCGGGCAAGGCACGTGGCAAGGGATGGGGAACTGGACGTGATGGTAATGGTGCATGCAGAGGCCGAGGACAAGGCCGTGGGCAAGCCGAAATTGTGCCACAACAAACATCCACAACTTCTCGCCTGATCTTCCTATCCCAATTCCTAGGGGACCGCAGCACACCACTATTGAACCCAGAGCAGTGTCAAAAGGTTGTTGGTTGGATAGCGGATAATGCTTCCAGTCACTTAGCCACCACCACCGCCACCCTGTCTTCCACACGGTCAAGTCTCCGTAGCCGTGAGTCTGGACCGCATATTCCTCACCCTGATCCTCCTTCCTCCCACCGTGCTGAGTACCCAGAAACAACTGATCCCACACTTGGACACTCTGAAGAACTGTTCACTTTTCCATTTATAGATTCGGGCCTCTCGCCCAGTCCACTTGAAGCGGGGCAAGAGGAGATTGCGTGTAGCGATGCCCAAATATTTGAGCAGCCACGGTCACACGAAGGCAACGGTAGGAAAGTGTCACAAGAGGTGAACGATGATGAGACACAATTGCCAGAAAGTCAGGAGAGGGACCAGGGTGCGGAAGTGGAAGTCGAGGAAGTGGATGATATAGTAACTGACCCAACCTGGCAGGAGGACATGCAGAGCGAGGACAGCAGCACACAGGGGGAGGGAGGCAGAGCACCCCAACAGGCAGGAAGAAGCAGTGTGGTGGCCACAGACAGAGGCAGGCAACCGCTCCCCGTAACACCAACACAAAGGAAGTTGCCAGTTCAACTGTTAGGTCTTCCCGAGTCTGGTTGTTTTTTAAAGACTCTTCCGATAACTCCAAAAAGGCCATTTGCACCACCTGCCAGGCCAGCATCAGCAGGGGTGGCAAAACGATCAGCATGACCACCACCAACATGTTCAGGCACATGGCAGCAAAGCACCCAACTTTGTGGGCCAAACCCCAGGGTCCAGGAACAGTGTCTGCGGGTGGCACCATTGCTTCTTCTGCTGTTGTGCATGCAAGCCAATCCCCTGTCCATGGTGCATGCGAAGACGTCTCCAAACCTGCACCTATCGTTGCACACTCTCAAGTAGCAGCATCAGGAACCACGTCCATGTCCTTCTCCCATCGCAGAATTCAGTTGTCCATACCCCAGTCCTTGGATCCCTAGTGCAATTATGCAGCCAACGCCGCACAGGCCACACTACTAAATTCTCACATTTCACGACTGCTTGCGTTCGAAATGTTGCCTTTTAGGCTCGTGGAGACGGAAGCATTCCGCAACCTGATGGCAGCGGCTGTCCTTCGGTACTCGGTCCCCAGCCGCCACTATTTCTCCCCATGTGCCGTCCCCGCATTACACAAGCACGTGTCCCAAAACATTAGCCGTGCTCTCCACAACGGAGTTACCGGTAAATTCCACCTAACCATGGACACGGACGGTACATCTCGATGATGTCACACTGGGTTAACATAGTGGAAGCTGGGACCCAGTCGGACCTTGGGACGGAAATCGTTCGCCCGACGCCAAGGATTGCAGGCCCTAGGTCAATCAGGGTTGCCCCCACAGGTTACAGCTTCTGCACCTCATCCTCCTCTGCCTCCTCCTGCTCTTCAGCCTCCATCTCTGAAATGACCACATCAGTCACAAGCTGGAAGCACTGCAGCACTGCCTTGGCCAAGCGGCAACAGGCTGTGCTGAAGCTAATATGCTTAGGTGAAAAACCGCACAATGCTGAAGAGTTGTGGACAGCTCTAAAAGAGCAGGCAGATCTGTGGCTCACACCACTGAACCTACAGCCAGGCATGGTCGTGTGTGACCATAGTCGGAACCTGGTGGCGGCTCTGAGGCGAGGCAAGCTCACACACGTACCATGCCTGGCCCATGTGCTTTACCTCGTGGTTCAGCGGTTTCTAAAATCCTACCCAGACCTGCCTGATCTGCTTGTTGAAGTACGCCACCTGTGTGCCTATTTTAGAAGGTCAGCTACAGCTTCCGCCGCCCTTGCCGTGTTTCAGCAGCGTTTGCAGCTTCCAGCTCACAGACTGGTGTGTGAAGTCCCCACGCGTTGGAACTCCACACTGCAGATGTTGGGAAGGATTTGTGAGCAGAAGAGGGCAGCTGTTGAGTACCAGCATCAACAAGGCCATCAGTATTCAGTTCAAACTCCACACTTAAGAGTGGACATGGATGTCAGACATATGTACCATCCTCCAAAACTTTGAGGATTCCACCAAGATGGTGAGCGGCAATGACGCCATTATTAGCATCACCATCCCGCTTCTTTGTCTTCTGAAATGCTCTCTGTTCACAATCAAAGAGGATGCATTGCAGGCGGAGCACGATCAGATGGAGCAAGGAACCATACAGGGTGAATACACATAGCCAAGCCTCATCTCATCCCAACGTGGATTGGGTGACAATGAGGAAGAGGAGGAGAAGGAGGAAGGACAGGAGCTAGTTTCATGCACTATATACGGTACTACCTGCACAGCTGTCATACCATCTGTTCAGCGTGGATGGCCAGAGGACAGGGAAGAGGAAGAGGAGGAGAGCATGGTCAGTCATCTTGGTGAGGACACGGAAGTCTTGCCTGTTAGTAGTCTGGCACACATGGCTGAGTTTATTTTACGCTGCCTTTCCCATGACCCTCGCGTTCCCATAATTTTGGGTGACAATCATTACTGGTTGGTGACACTTCTAGACCTACGCTACAAGGAAAACTTTATATCTCTTATTCCTGAGGCGGAAACGTCTACAAAAATGGGGCTGTACCAGAAGGCCATTGTTGCGGAACTATTAAAAAAATTCCCATTTGAAAAGGCTGGCGGCAGAGGGCACACTTCGTTGGACAATCAAGGAGTACAGGCGAGAGAGACACAACTTCAATCCAGCAGAGGCAGGGGAACACTGTCAAAGTTCTGGAAGAGTTTTCTCAGACCCTCTCATCGCACAGGCCCTAAGGTGCGGGGTACTCTCACAAGGAGAGCAAAGTTTGGTAAGATTCTGAGGGAGTACCTTGACGACCGTACCAACGTCCTCCGTGATTCCTCTGTGCCTTATAATTATTGGGTATCCAAGCTGGATATGTGGAATGAACTGGCTCTCTATGCCTTGGAGGTCCTGGCCTGCCCTGCCGCCAGTGTTTTATCAGAGCAGGTTTTAGTGCCGCTGGTGGAATTATAACTGATAAGCGCATCCGCCTGTCAACTGAAAATGCTGACTGGCTGACTCTTATAAAAATGAACAATGGCTGGATTGGGCCAGAATTCTCAACACCACCGAATGATAGCAGCGTAACATAAACTCAAATCCAGTGTCTTTTCTTGGGAGGTGTATTCTCATGCACCTATTCACACCCACACATGGGTATATGCTTCCTGATTATGGCTATTTGTTCTTGTCCTCCTCCTTCTCCTCATCCTCCACCACCATATCACCAGGGTGACCGTGGTCCGTGATGCAACACCCACATAATTTAAAAAAAAAATAAATTATACAGTATGTTCATGTATAGCCCCCAGGGGTAAATGTTTGTCAGCCCATACACTTGTGCATGGGCATTACAAGTATAGAAGGCCCGCTCCTTTCTAATGGGAACATTTTTTTATGAGGCCCTCCTCCACGTCTCTTCCAAGGGTCATTGAAGTGCTTCCAAATTTTTGGCAGCCCTTGCATTCACTGCAAAGGCCAACACTATGGGAGACTCTCTCCTATGTAATGGGAATTTGCCGTTATTGTGGCCCTGCTCTATGTGTCTCTAAATTCTTAGTGGGGTTTTTCCTAAAATTGGTCAGCCGTTGGACTCACTGCATACCCTATAACTGTATAGCAGACTCTTTCCTTTCTAATGGGAACATGTCGTACCTTGTTACTGTGGCCCTGCTCCGTGTGTCTTTAAATTCTTAGTGGGGTTTTTTACTAAAATTGGTCAGCCGTTGGACTCACTGCATACTTTGTAACTGTATAGCAGACTCTGTCCTTTCTAATGGGAACATGTCGTACCTTGTTACTGTGGCCCTGCTATATGTGTCTTTAAATTCTTAGGGGAGTTTTTCCTAAAATTCGTCAGCTGTTGGACTCACTGCATACCATATAACTGTATAGCAAACCCTCTCTTTTCTAATGGGAACATGTAGTACTTTGTTACTGTTGCCCTGCTCTATGTGTCTTTAAATTCTTAGTGGGGTCTTTCCTAAAATTCGTCAGCTGTTGGACTCACTGCATACCCTATAACTGTATAGCAGACTCTCTCCTTTCTAATGCGAATTCGTCGTTACTGTGGCCCTGCACAATGTGTCTTTAATTTCTTAGCGGGGTTTTTCCTAAATTTGGTCAGCCGTTGAACTCACTGCATACACTATAACTGTATAGCAGACCCTCTCCTTTCTAATGGGAACATGTCGTACCTTGTTACTGTGGCCCTGCTTTATGTGTCTTTAAATTCTTAGTGGGGTTTTTCCTAAAATTGGTCAGCCATTGGACTCACTGCATACCCTATAACATAAAGCAGACTCTCTCCTCTCTAATGCGAATTTGTCGTTACTGTGGCCCTGCTCTATGTGTCTTTAATTTCTTAGTAGGGTTTTTCCTAAATTTGGTCAGCCGTTGGACCCACTGCATACCCTATAACTGTATAGCAGACCCTCTCCTTTCTAATGGGAACATGTCATATCTTGTTACTGTGGCCCTGCTCTGTGTGTCTTTAAATTTTTAGTGGAGTTTTTCCTAAAATTGATCAGCCGTTGGACTCACTGCATACCCTATAACTGTATAGTAGACCCTCTCCTTTCTAATGGGAACATGTCGTACTTGTTACTGTGGCCCTGCTCTGTGTGTCTTTAAATTCTTGGGGTTTTTCCTAAAATTGGTCAGCCGTAGGACTCATTGCATACCCTATAACTGTATAGCATACTCTCTCCTTTCTAAATGTAGTGTGTCGTTACTGTGGCCCTGCTCTGTGTGTCTTTAAATTCTTAGTGGGGTATTTCCCAAATTTTGGCAGCCCTTGCAGTCACAGCATGGGCATTACCACTATAGGAGACCCGCTCCTTTATAATGGGAACATTTTTTTTACTGAGACCCTCCTCTATGTCTCTTCAAAGGGGTATTGGGTTGCGTCCAAATTTTTGGCAGCCCTTGCAGTCACTGGATACGCAATAACAGTATAGGAGACTCACTTGTTAATAATAAGAACAACAAAGCATAGCCGGCTGATGGCTCTCTAACAATAGCGAGGGCCGACTGCTGGCCTTTTAAGAATAGTAAGGGCCATCTGATGGCCCTATAAAAATAGGCTTTATGACTTTCAGAGTCCCTCCATCATAAATATAACAGGATGTGTCTGATGATGTGTCACACACCACATTGCCAGATAAGGTTGTAAAATGTTAAAATTACATTTCCCGGTGAATGCATTTGTCTTAAAAAATAACGTAAAAAAACCAAAACGATATGTTCTTTCTTTAGTATAAAAAACAGCGTCACCAATTTAACCTTAATGTAATCACATTGGTCAGCTCATGCACCTCCTCCTCCATCTCCGAAATGACTACATCAGTCACAAGCTGACAGCACTGCAGCACTGCCTTGGCCAAGCAGCAACAGGCTGTGCTGAAGATAACATGCTTAATGCTTAATTGACAAACCGCCCAGCGCTGCAGAGTTGTTGAAAGCTGTAAGACAGCAGCCTGATCTGTGGCTCTCACCGCTGAACATACCGCCAGGCATGGTCATGTGTGACAATGGGCGGAACCTGGTGACGGAGAAATGACAGCCGGGGTAGATACGGTTTACCTCTATGCCAGTCCTTTCACCGAGCTAAAGAATATGGCTGTGGTGAAATACAACTCCCACTGAGAAGCTGTTTCAGATTGAAAAACATTGTGCCTACCAGAGGATTTGATTCTGAGGGATAACCTTTCTCACCCGATCAAGAGCCCCATAGCAGCTGCAAAGTAAGCACTATCATGAACTCTCCTGAGGTAGAAGCCAGGGCACACTAGAGGATTCTCTAGTGGGACCGTTCAACCCTGCTGAGAAGCAGTTCTTGCAGAGAAAAGTGTGTGGGAAGGTTCCTGGACACACTATTTTTACTGAGGAGGAAACACACGCAAACACAGGGTGAACATACAAAGTCCTTGCAGATGTTGTCCTTGCTGGGATTTGAACCCAGGATCCCAGCGCTGCAAGGCTTCAGTGCTAACTACTGATCCAATGTGCAGCCATTCACTCTCTAATATCTAACAGGCTGGAGAAACTTGCACCTACTGCCACTCTATCTTCAGCTCCTTTGTGAGAAAATGTATTTTGGCAGCCACTCAGTCTACCAAATAAAATTCCTGAGAAGGAAATTGAGAATGGCTTCGCTACTGGTACTGGGGGCAGTGCTAATACCATGGCGTCGTACCATAGTTTGCTGGAACATTCCAGGCTGGTAGGAGGCAAGCAAATTCGCACAGAAAAGTACCAGCCATAATGTTCAGGCCACATTTCAAGTACAAGCAGCTTTAGAGGACTTCCTGGGAGAAATGACACACAGGGTAGATACGGTTTCCCTCTATGCCAGTCCTTTCAACGAGCTAAATACAACTCAGCAAAAAAAGTTGTGGACTGGCTTCGTACCGACCCTGGCTACATTCACCTGTCCACGTGTTTGTGGTTAGGCGGTCCTTCCCAGTAAGTGCACTGGGGAGAGCACGGGTAATGTTGTGGGACCTGTGCTTGTGGAAGGAGGAGGCGATACCGGGAAATATAGTGGAGGCTGGGGACCGAGTATGGACACCCGGCCGCCGCCGGCATAAGGGTATGAAAAGCTTCCGCCTCCACGAGCCTAAAAGGCCACATTTCAAGTGCAAGCATCTGTCAAAAATTTGGCAGTACAGTATTGCAGCCTGTGGGTGGGTGGGTGGCTGCCTGCATACTTGCGCATGCATTACAAGGAATGGGGTAGGGAAAACTGAACGCTGTAGTGGGACAAGGACGTGGACGGTGATTGTTGCAAGTCTGCAACGACAGGTGCATGGCGGGAGGCATCTTTGCATGCGCCAAGGATCACTTATGATGGGCACACTTTTAGGCAGTGACTTGGGAGTCAGAAATGCTTCCAGAGGTCTCCCCCATGCTGTTCCCATCTCTTTTCAGCACTGTATGCACGTGTCTGATGATGTGTCACACACCACATGGTCAGATAAGATTGTAAAATGTTAAAATGACATTTCCTGGTGAATGCATTTGTCTTGATTGAAAGCAATGCAAAAGTGCAAAAACGCATCAAAAACGCTACGTGTGAACATAGCCCAAGTTTTGTGTGGAGGAGTATTTTTGGTTTTGGTTATTTATTTTTCCTTATATACAAGTCATTACCCTGAAAAGGATGTTCCTTAACATATTTCCCAGGAAAATCCATTTTGGTTTAATTTTTGTATGTTTTATTCTGAGTCCGTAAAAGTGGCATAATACTCTGACCACTTTGTTGACAGCAGTGATCTGGGAGTCATTAATGCTTCCAGGGGTCTTCCCCATGCTGTTCCCATGTCATTTGAGCACTGTTCCCATCGATTTGGGCAATTTTCAGGCCCTCTGCAGACCGCCGAGGGGGAGCCACCTGAAAAATGCTCGAGTTTCCCATAGACTTACATTGGGCTCGTTGCTCGGGTTGAGCACCCGAGTATTCCAATTTGCTTGACCCGAGCAATGAGTACCCAAGCATTTTAGTGCTCTTTCATCATTATTCAGCATCTAAATCTTTTGTGCTAATTGTGTGATCCAGACATCAGTCCACATTTCAGAAACTAAATCCTTTGTGCTAATTGTGTTGTCAAGATACCAATCAACAGTTCAGCATCTAAATCCTTTGTGTTAATTTTGGGGTCTAGTCAGCAGTCCACATTTCAACATCTAAATCTTTTGTGTTAATTGTGTGGTCCAGACACCAGTCGAGATTTCAGCATCTAAATCCTTTTTGCTAATTGTATAGTCCAGACAACAGTCCACATTTCAGCATCTTAATCCTTTGTGCTAATTGTGTGGTCAAGCCAGCAGTATGCATTTAAATATCTAAATCCTTTTTGCTAATTGTGTGGTCCAGAAACCAGTCAATATTTCAGCATCTAAATCCTTTGCGCTAATTGTGTGCTCCAGATACTAGTCAACATTTCATCATCTAAATCTTTTGTGCTAAATGTGTGGTCCAGACACCAGTACACATTTCTGCATCTAAATCCTTTGTGCTAATTGTGTGGTCCAGACATCAGTCCACATTTCAGCATCTAAATAATTTTGTGCTAATTGTGTGGTCCAGTCAGCAGGATACATTTCAGCATCTAAATCCTTTGTGATAATTGTGTGGTCCAGACATCAGTCCACAGTTCAGCATCTAATTATTTACGCCAATTTTGTGTCCAGACACCAGTCCACATTTCAGCATCTAAATCCTTTGTGCTAATTGTGTGGTTAAGCCAGCAGTATACATTTCAACATCTAAATCCTTTGTGCTAATTGTGTGGTCCAGACACCAGTCAACATTTCATCATATAAATCCTTTGTGTTAATTGTGTGGTCCAGACTCTAGTTGACATCTAAATCCTTTGCTAATTGTGTGGTCCAGAATAGAGATGAGCGGTGTTCGACTAGAACTGTTCGCCAATCTCAAATTCGAGCTGTTTTGGGCGGTGTTCGAGTTGTTCGACGAACCCGAACGATTTGCAAAAAATTCGGCTGTTCGAGATTATGTTCGATAACTGTTCATGCACCAAAAGCGTGTCCTGCATTTCTGGCGCTATTTTGAGCACCAATCATGCAGGGATTGCCTGCCACTCACTGTAATGCCACAGCCATGGTGGTTGTGGCATTACAGTGATTGCCCAAATCGATGGGAACAGTGCCAACAGTGAAACATGAAAAGCGGCAATTCAGCAGCGGCATAGACCGGTACCCGACAATTTAGAACAGAAAGAATAGAGCATCACACATAGATTAGATAGATAGAAACAAGTCAGCCACATATATACGAAGTACAGTGACAGTGTTGCTTACTGTACTTGTCATTTAGTGTAAAGGATTTATCAAAAAAAATAATAGTGTTTTCATGCACCGTCTCTTTAAAAAAGCCGGCCGGCAATTCAGCAGCGGTACCCGACAATTTAGAATAGAAAGAATAGAGAATCACACATAGATTAGATAGATAGAAACATGTCAGTCACATATATGAAGTACAGTGACAGTGTTGCTTACTGTACTTGTCATTTAGTGTAAAGGATTTATTAAAAAAAATAATAGTGTTTTCATGCACTGTCTCTTTAAAAAAGCCGGCCGGCAATTCAGCAGCGGTACCCGACAATTTAGAATAGAAGGAATAGAGAATCACACATAGATTAGATAGATAGAAACATGTCAGTCACATATATATGAAGTACAGTGACAGTGTTGCTTACTGTACTTGTCATTTAGTGTTAAAATAAAGGATTTATTTAAAAAAAAATTGGCGTGGGGGTCCCCATAATTTTAGGCTCTAGCGGAGGTTAAGCAGACGGCTGGGGCAGATGTTTGAAGCCTGGGAGGGGGGTAATACCCATGGAGCTTCCCAGGCTACTAATATCAGCCCCCAGCTGAATACCTAGCCTTTACTAGCTATTAAAATGGGGGACCCCCCCAAAAAAAATGATGTGGGGTCCACCCTATTTTAATAGCTAGCAAAGGCTAGGCAGACAGCTAGGCAGACAGGCAGAATTCTCACGCTGTAGGGCTGAGTGCAGGAGAATTTTCCCACGCTGTCAGTGACGTGCATGAGGTGAGCTGAGATCATTGGACATGAACTCGTCTCATCTTTATGCCGTCACAGCGAGACACTGAGGAGCGCAAGCATGCCTGCCCTTCTCAGTGTCTGCGGGATGACAGGCTGGATGGCAGCGTTCTGCTGCGGTCCAACCTGTCATCTCGATGTAGCAGAGCTGAAGCTGTCGTGGGAACCATGGAAAGGTAAGGATGAGGTTGCTTTATTATTTTACTTTTATTGCAGAAGACATTGGCTTCAGCTGGAATGGGCGTGACGGTAAGTATGGTTTAATTTAGAACAATAAAGAATTGTGTGTTTATTTCAATTAAAGGACTTTATTCTGGGTGTTGTGTTTTTTTTAAATACTTTACTAGAAATTCATGGCGGTCATGTCTAATATTGGCGTGACCCCATGAATTTCGTGCTTAGGGCCAGCTGATAATGCCAAGCTGGCCCTAACCCCTTTATTACCCAGTGAGCCACCGCACCAGGGCCCTGGATGAGTTGGGTACAGCGCCAGAAGATGGCGCTTCTATGAACACGCCATTTTCCGGGGTGGCTGCGGACTGCAATTTGCAGCGGGGGGGACCCAGAAAGCTTGGGCCTCCCTGCGCTGCAGATTCCAGCCCCCAGCTGCCTAGTTGTACCTGGCTGGACACAAAAATAGGGCGAAGCCCCACGTATTTTTTTTTTAAATTATTTCATGAAATTCATGAAATAATTAAGAAAAAAAGGGCTTCCCTATATTGTTGTGTCCAACCAGGTACAAATAGGCAGCTGGTGGTTGGGGGCAGCCCGTTCCTGCCTGCTGTACCTGGCTGGACACAAATATAGTGCGAAGCCCCACGTCAATTTTTTTTTAAATTATTTCATGAAACTAGATGGTGGCCCGATTCTAACGCATCGGGTATTCTAAAATATGTATGCGGCAGACCCGGCGCAATCAGCAGAGCGGTGTTTAAATTTGGCGCCAAAATCGCTGACTGGTCTCGGCCAGCAACCGCGACCAATCAGCAAAGTGGTGTTGAAATTTGGCGACTATATCGCTGATTGGTCACGGCCGGCGGTTGCGACTAATCAGCAGAGCGGGGTTTAAATTTTGCGCAAATAATGCTGATTGGTCGCGGTCGCGACCAATCAGCAAAGCGGTGTTTAAATTTTGCGCCAATAATGCCGATTGGTTGCGGTTGCGACCAATCAGCAAAGCGGTGTTTAAATTTGGCGCCAATAACGGTGATTGGTAACGACCGCGACCATTCAGCAGGGCGGTATTTAAATTTGGCGGCAACAATGTTGATTAGTCGCGGCCGGCGGTCGCGACCAATCAGCAGAGCGGGGTTTAAATTTAGCGCCAATAATGCTGATTGGTCGCAATCGCCGGCCGCGACCAATCAGCAGAGCGGTGTTTCAATTTGACGCCAAAATCGCTGATTGGTCGCGGCCGGCAACCGTGACCCATCAGCAGAGCGGGGTTTAAATTTGGCGCCAATACTGCTGATTGGTCGCGGCCGGCAACCGTGACCAATCAGCCGAGCAGGGTTTAAATTTGGCGCCAATACTGCTGATTGGTTGCGGACGGCGACCGCGATCAATCAGCAGAGCGGTGTTTAAATTTGGCGCCAATCTCGCTGATTGGTCGCGGCTGGAGTCCGCGACCAATCAGCAGAGCGTTGTTTAAATTTGGCGCCAATTTCACTGATTGGTCGCGGCCGCTATTTAAATGTGGCGCCCAAATCGGTGATTGGTCGCGGGCAGTTTCCGCGACCAATCAGCAGAGCGGTGTTTAACTTTAGCGCCAAGATCACTGATTGGTCGCGTGCGGAGAGCGCGACCAATCAGCGAATCGTATTGGTGAGGACCGGGGAGCGCCGCTGCCTGGTCGGATACTTCCGCTGCGAGAAGCCGGGAGATGAGTGACTGCTCGCAGCAGATGTATCCCGACCTGCAGCTCCGCTCCCCGGTCCTCCCTTGACACCCTAGCCGCTGATGTCCCCACAGTATCCGCATGGTGTTACAAAGATCGGGACATTTGTGTTAAAAATCGCTGATTGGTCGCTGGCGCTGCCCGCGACCAATCACCGATTTGGGCGCCAAATTTAAATATCGTCCGCAACCAATCACCGATCTTGGCTCCACATTTAAACACCGCTGTGCTGATTGGTCGCCGATGCTGGGCGCGACCAATCACCGATTTTGGCGCCACATTTAAATAGCGTCCGCGACCAATCAGTACAGCGGTGTTTAAATGTGGAGCGAAGATGGGTGATTGGTCGCGGCCGATATTTAAATTTGGCGCCCAAATCGATGATTGGTCGCGGGCAGCGCCAGCGACCAATCAGCGATTTTTAACACAAATGTCCGGACCTTTGTAACACCATGCGGATACTGTGGGGACATTAACGGCTAGGGTGTGAAGGGAGGACCGGGGAGCGGCGCTGCGGGTCGGGATACTTCTGCTCCGAGCGCCCGCTCATGTCCCGGGTTCTCGCAGCGGAAGTATCCGCACAGGCAGCTCCGCTGACATCCATGCGGCTAGGGCGTGAAGGGAGGACCGGGGAGCGGCGCTGACATCCAATTGGTCGCGGCCGCTATTTAAATGTGCCGCACAAATCGGTGATTGGTCGCCGTCTTGACCGCGACCAATCACTGATCTTGCCGCCAAAGTTAAACACTACTGTGCTGATTGGTCGCGGACGCTGTCCGCGACCAATCACCGATTTGTGCGCCAATTTTAAATATCAGCCTCATGCACGTCACTGACAGCGTGGGAAAATTCTCCTGCACTCAGCGCTTCAGCGTGAGAATTTTCCCACGCTGTCAGTGACGTGCATGAGGTGAGCCGAGCTCATTGGACATGACCTCGGCTCATCTTTATGCCGTCACAGCCAGACACTGAGGAGCGCAAGCATGCCTGCGCTTCTCAGTGTCTGCGGGATGACAGGCCGGATGGCAGCGTTCTGCTGCGGTCCAGCCTGTCATCTTGATGTAGCAGAGCTGAAGCTGTCGTGGGAACCATGGAAAGGTAAGGATGATGTTGCTTTATTATTTTTCTTTTATTGCAGGAGATCGTTGGCTTCAGCTGGAATGGGCGTGACGGTAAGTATAGTTTAATTTTGAACAATAAAGAATTGTGTATTTATTTCAATTAAAGGACTTTATTCTGGGTGTTTGTGTTTTTTTTAACTTTGACTATGGGGTTAGTAATGGGGGGTCTTATAGACGCCTCTCCATTACTAACCTGGGCTTGATGTCAGCTGGCATTATAAGCTGACATCAACCCCAGCCCTATTACCCCACTGCCACCGCTACAGGGCAGTGGGAAGAGCGAGGCTAAGTGCCAGATTTGGCGCATCCTATGGATGCGCCATTTCTGGGGCGGCTGACGGCTGGTGTTTCTAGCCTGGGAGGGGGCCAATATTCATGGCACCCTTCCTGGGCTATTAATATCAGCCCCCAGCTTTCTGCTTAGCCTTTGCTAGCTATTTAAATAGGGGGGACCCCATGTCATTTTTTTTGGGGGGTCCCCCATTTTAATAGCTAGTAAAGGCTAGGTATTTAGCTGGGGGCTGATATTAGTAGCCTGGGAAGCTCCATGGGTATTACCCCCTACCCAGGCTTCAAACATCTGCCCCAGCCGTCTGCTTAACCTCCGCTAGAGACTAAAATTACGGGGAACCCCATGCCAATTTTTTTTTTAATAAATCCTTTAATTTAACACTAAATGACAAGTACAGTGATCAACACTATCACTGTACTTCTTATATATGTGACTGACATGTTTCTATCTATCTAATCTATGTGTGATGCTCTATCTTTCTGTTCTGTTCATGAAAACACTATTATTTTTTTAAATAAATCCTTTACACTAAATGACAAGTACAGTAACCAACACTGTCACTGTACTTATTATATATGTGATTGGCATGTTTATATCTATGTGTGATGCTCTATTCTTTCTGTTATAAATTGTAGGGTACCGCTGCTGAATTGCCGGCCGGCTTTTTTAAAGAGACGGTGCACGAAAACACTATTATTTTTTTTAATAAATCCTTTACACTAAATGACAAGTACAGCAAGCAACACTGTCACTGTGCTTCTTATATGTGTGACTGACATGTTTCTATCTATCTAATCTATGTGTGATGCTCTATTCCTTCTTGTGTAAATTGTCAGGTACCGGTGTATGCCGCTGCTGAATTGCCGGCCGGCTTTTTTAAAGAGAGTGTCTTCTGAGCAGTTTGTCAGCTTTTGGACACCTTTGAAGGTGTTTTCTATGTGTTTCTATGTGTTTTTGTTTGCCTGCCATTGGTTTCAACGGTGTTCGACGGTGTTCTAAGGTGTTCGACGAACAGTTCGACGAACAGTTCCTCGAACATCCCGGTGTTCGACGAACCGAACCGAACCCGAACACTACGGGGGTGGCTCAACACTAGTCCAGAAACCAGTCAATATTTCAGCATCTAAATCCTTTGCGCTAATTGTGTGCTCCAGATACTAGTCAACATTTCATCATCTAAATCTTTTGTGCTAAATGTGTGGTCCAGACACCAGTACTCATTTCTGCATCTAAATCCTTTGTGCTAATTGTGTGGTCCAGACATCAGTCCACATTTCAGCATCTAAATCATTTTGTGCTAATTGTGTGGTCCAGTCAGCAGGATACATTTCAGCATCTAAATCCTTTGTGATAATTGTGTGGTCCAGACATCAGTCCACAGTTCAGCATCTAATCATTTACGCCAATTTTGTATCCAGACACCAGTCCACATTTCAGCATCTAAATCCTTTGTGCTAATTGTGTGGTTAAGCCAGCAGTATACATTTCAACATCTAAATCCTTTGTGCTAATTGTGTGGTCCAGACACCAGTCAACATTTCATCATATAAATCCTTTGTGTTAATTGTGTGGTCCAGACTCTAGTTGACATCTAAATCCTTTGCTAATTGTGTGGTCAACCAGCAGTATACATGTATACATTTCAACATCTAAATCCTTTGAGTTAATTATGCGGTCCAGCCAGCAGTATACATTTCAGCATCTTAATCCATTGTGCTAATTTTGGGGCCCAGCCAGCAGTCGACATTTCAACATCTTATTCATTTGTGCTAATTGTGTGGTCCAGACACCAAACCACAGTTCAGCAAGTAAATCCTATTGTGCTAATTGTGTGGTCCAGTCAGCAGGATACATTTCGGCATCTAAATACTCTGTGCTAATTGTGTGATTCAGACATCAGTCTACATTTCAGAATCTAAGTCCTTTGTGCTAATTATGTGGTCCAGCCAGCAGTCTACATTTCAGCATCTAAATCCTTTATGCCAATTGTGTGGTCCAGCCAGCAGTCCACATTTCAGCATCTAATTCTTTTGTGCTAATTGTGTGGTGCAGACACCAGTCCACAGTTCAGCATCTAAATACTTGGTGCTTATTGTGTGGTCCAGACACCAGTCCATATTCCAGCATCTACACATGTGGTCAAAATTGTTGGTACCCCTCGTTTAATGAAAGAAAAACTCACAATGGTCCCAGAAAAAACTTGAATCTGACAAAAGTAATAATAAATAAAAAATCTATGAAAATGAACAAATGAAAGTACGATATTGCTTTTCAACCCTGCTTCCACCGAATTAAAAAAAAATTAAACTCATGAAATAGACCTGGACAGAAATGATGGTACCCCTGAAAATAATGTGACAAAAGGGACATGTTTAATCAAGTTGTGTCCACTAATTAGCATCACAGGTGTCTACAATCTTGTAATCAGTCAGTGGGCCTATATATAGGGCTGCAGATACTCACTGTGCTGTTTGATGACATGGTGTGTACCACACTCAACATGGACAAGAGGAAGCAAAGGAAAGAGTTGTCTCATGAGATTAGAAAGAAAATTATAGACAAGCATGGTAAAGGTTAACGTTATAAGACCATCTCCAAGCAGCTTGATATTCCTGTGACTACAGTTGCACCTATTATTCAGAAATTTAAGATCCATGGGACTGTAGCCAACCTCCCGGGATGTAGCCGCAGGAGGAAAATTGATGACAAATCAAAGAGATGGATAATACAAATGGTAACAAAAGAGCACAGGATAACTTCTAAAGAGATTAAAGGTGAACTTCAAGCTCAAGGAACATCAGTGTCAGATCGCACCATTTGTCGTTGCTTGATCCAAAGTGGACTTCATGGGGGACGACCAAAGAGAACTCCATTGTTGAAAAAAAATCATAAACCCAGACTGGAATTTGCCAAACTACATGTTGACAAGCCACAAAGCTTCTGGGAGAATGTCCTTTGGACAGATGAGACAAAAATGGAAGTTTTTGGCAAGGCACATCAGCTCTATGTTCACAGATGGAAAAATGAAGCATATAAAGAAAAGAACACTGCCCCTACTGTGAAGCATGGAGGAGGCTCTGTTATGTTCTGGGGCTGCTTTGCTGCATCTGGCACAGGGTGTCTTGAATCTGTGCAGGGTACAATGAAATCTCAAGACTATCAAGGGATTCTAGAGAGAAATGTGTCTCCCAGTGTCAGAAAGCTTGGTCTCAGTCATAGGTCATCGGTCTTGCAACAGGATAAAGACCCAAAACCGACAGCTAAAAGCACCCAAGAATGGCTAAGAGGAAAACATTGGACTATTCTGAAGTGGCCTTCTATGAGCCCTGACCTAAATCCTATTGAACATCTTTGGAAAGAGCTAAAACATGCCGTCTGGAAAAGGCAACCTTAAAACACTAGACAATTGGAGCAGTTTGATCATGAGGAGTGGGCCAAAATACCTGTTCAGAGGTGCAGAAGTCTCATTGACAGTTACAGAAATCGTTTGATTGCAGTGATTGCCTCAAAAGGTTGTTCAATAAAATATTAAGTTAAGAGTACCATCATTTCTGTCCAGGCCTATTTCAAGAGTTTAATTTTTTTTTAATTCTGTGGAAGCAGGGTTGAAAAGCAATGTCTGACTTTCATTTGTTCATTTTCCTAGATTTTAATTTATTATTACTTTTGTCAGATTCAAGTTTTTTCTGTGACCATTGTGGGTTTTTCTTTCATTAAACGAGGGGTACCAACAATTTTGACCACGTGTGTAAATCCTTTGTGCTAATTGTGTAGTCCAGCCAGCAGTATACATTTCAGCATCTTAATCCTTTTTGATAATTGTGTAGTCCAGCCAGCAGTATACATTTCAGTATCTAAATCCTTTTTGCTAATTGTGTAGTCCAGCCAGCAGTATACATTTCAGCATCTAAATCCTTTGTGCTAATTGTGTGGTCCAGACAAGAGATGAGCGAACCTTTCAAGGTTCGTTTCGGGTTCGGCAAACTTTCCAATAGAAAACACCTTCAAGGGGGGCCCAAAAGCTGCCAAAGCAGCTTAAATTAGGGGCAGGCACCAGGAAAAGTGACTTCAATTGACCCAGAGAACAAACAGTACAATTGTGCAGCATGGATGCATGGTACAGGTCTTGGACCAGCATTTCTAGCTTAAACATTGATCAGTAACAGGTGGATGAGTGACAGATGTAGGCCTGGTGCTCTGAGAGCCCTGTCAAATTCAGGCAACACACATGAAGGAGACCCAACTTGGGGTCCAAACATTTCTAAAAATGAGGGGCCGAAACCAGGAAAAGTTGCATCAATTGACCCACAATAGAAATGTTATAATGGCACTGCAGCAGTCAGGTATGGGTCATGCATGAGGCAAGGTCTGGGCCACCATTTACAGCTTTGAATTTAAGTTCAAATTAAGATGTGGGTGAGGGACCGGTGCAGGCCTGCTGTATTGGGAGCCCTGATACCTCATTCAACAGCTCAAACTGCCTTTCTGCTCAGCCATACTCAGGTGGCAGAAATATCAGTTTCGTAGACTATTGTTTGAAAAATGTAAGGATAGTAACACAGGTAGTTGACTAAAAGTAAGTGAAGGCCTGCTAGTCTGGGAGCCTTACTGCTACAGGCAACACACATGAAGGAGACCCAACTTGGAGTCCAAACATTTACAAAAATTAAGGGCAGACATTACTAAAGTAGCATCAATTTCCCCAGAGTAGAAATAGTATAGTGGGACTCTAACACCCCTTCCACTACAGGCAACCCACTAGATGGAGAACCAACTTGGAGTCTCCACATTTCAAAAAAGTGCTAGTAACATGAGCAGCAGTAGCAACAGCAGGCACAGAAGCCTCGACAAAGGTGTAACAGACTGCAATAATGCGAGATCAATGCAGCACACTAAAAACTACACCATCACCTAGTCGGCCGAGTCTGCGACTGGGGTGCAAAAGTCATTGGAGATCCATGACTTGTTCATCTTGAAATCTAGGTGATCTACACTTTCAGGAGACAGCCAGATGCGCTTATCCTTCAGGACACCACCAGCAGCGCTGAAGAAACTTTCTAAGAGAACGCTAGTTGCCGGGCATGACCAAACCTCCAAGGCATGACAGGCGAGCTCAGGCCACTTTTCCATTTTGAAGACCAAAAGGCAAAAGGGTGCAAACCCTCCTTGATGACATTGATATTGAGCTCGAGATACACCTGCACCATTCTCTCTGGTTGTTCATTATGTGTCAAACTTGTACTCTGTTCTGCTGGTGCATGGGCTGGTCTAAAAAATGTGTGAAACGACTCAGAGAAATTGCTTCTGCCACTTAACCCTCCGTCACATACAATATCGGTTCTAACGAGTTCACATACAATGTGACTGTCAGGCGCAGGCTAGAAAAATACCTATAATATCTAATGTTTGCAATTTCAGTGCTCTAAAAGTGATCAGTGACCTTCATAGGGATGTAATAAAAGAGACTACACATAATCAGGTGCAAAAAAAGACCATTTACTTAACATAAAACGAATAACTCTGAAATACAAACATTTCAAAACTCTCGCCAAATAGTTCCCAGTTCGACTCTGTCAAAAAACTCTACAAAGAAAATTTATGGAAACAAACTTAATTTTAAGGTACCTTAAGTACTATTAAACACATATTCAATCAGAATTAGATCCTGAAGTTTCCCCAGAAAAATTACACTTGCAGAGCAAAGAGCAAGAATTACACATCATTTTTGCATGTGTCAGGCAGATTGCATTATGACATTTGTGACATTCATAATTAGAAAGCCTTCTGATTCCGCTTTCCGTGGTGCAGGTGGTGCATCTCCTTCTTTTGGGAGGTGGTGCATTTTCACTATCATCTTCTGGGTGGAATCTTTTGAGCTGAACTTGAAGGCGAGAGGGGATACCGATTGTTTTCATACTTCTCCTGCGTAGCTCTCCAAGTACTAGTTCATGGGCCAATTTTTTCAGATAGAATCGTCTACGGAGTGGTTCAAGCTTGTTTTCAAGGTAAATGACTTGTGAATTTATACCACCCAAATTCAACATAGCAAAAAATATGACCATTGGCCAGCGTTTGGTGTTTCTGCTGACGTTGAAAGTTGAGCACATCTGATCAGCTGTATCAACACCCCCTTTAGTTGCATTATAAAATGTAATTATCTCCGGGTTTTTTTGTGCCTCAGTCCCAGGATTGATGGCATCATCATCATGAATGTAACATACCTGGCGGCGTCTTTGCATAGTGGTCCATCTCCCACTGTGCAAGAGCGCGCACTTGAGAATGTCTCTCTGGCTTCCCTCCATGCTGTCTGTTTGTGTCTGTTTCTGCTGCTTAAGGGCGGCACCCGATCACTTCCTGCTTTTTGTACCTGCTGTGGGTCACACCTCTTGTGCGTCCTCAGCCTATTGCTGTCTGTCACCTGGTATTTAACCTAGCTGCTCCAATCAATCCCTGCCTGAGCATCTTGCCCTGTCAGTTGGCTTTTGTCTCTGACATGCCAGGTCCTGTCTATGTTACCTGTCTTGCAGTATCTGTTCCCATGTCTGTACTGTGTCCTATCTGTGTACCCTAACCTGCAGTCTGTACACGTTCCTTGCCTCTTGTCTGCCTATCCTGGAGGCTGTATTTCCAGGCCTGTCTGAACACGCTCCTTGCCTGTTCGTCCCGCCTCTCTGGGGGCCGTATTCCCAGACCCGCTCCCGTATTCCGCTGCAGTGTCGGTCTCCTCCGTACACTCAGTTCCAGTCTGAACTCTCTCCTATCTTTTACCTGTTTTTTCTCTATGTCCGTTCCTTTCCTTTTTCTGCAGAGTCTGAACTCGTACCTAACTCCTGCTTGTTGTCTCTGTACTCCCGTTTGTGAGTTTGTGGTCCACTCGCTACTTCTCTGCAAGTACCCTGTGGGTATCTGGCTCTGCCTTTCCCTTCCTGTCTGTTCCGTGTGAACAGAGCCCTGTCCCCCCTGCTCTGCCTTGCTCTCTGCTCCAGGCGGCCTCGTCCTGCTCTGCTCTTGCTCACCGCTCCAGGCGGCCTCGTCCTGCTCTGCTCTTGCTCACCGCTCCAGGCGGTCTCGTCCTGCTCTGCTCTTGCTCACCGCTCCAGGCGGTCTCGTCCTGCTCTGCTCTTGCTCACCGCTCCAGGCGGTCTCGTCCTGCTCTGCTCTTGCTCACCGCTCCAGGCGGTCTCGTCCTGCTCTGCTCTTTCTCACTGCTCCGGCAGTCTCGTTCTGCACTCTCCCTTTACCTCACTGCTCCGGCAGTCTCGCTCTGCTCTGACCCTTTGCTCGCTGCTCCAGCAGTACTACTCTGCTCTAACCCTTTGCTCGCTGCTCCGGCAGTCCTACTCTGCTCTGACCCTTTGCTCGCTGCTCCGACAGTCTCGCTCTGCTCTGACCCTTGGCTCGCTGCTCCGGCAGTCCTACTCTGCTCTGACCCTTTGCTCGCTGCTCCGGCAGTCCTACTCTGCTCTGACCCTTTGTTCGCTGCTCCGGTAGCCTCGCCCTGCTCCCTCTTGCTCGCTGCTCCGGCAGCCTCGCCCTGCTCCCTCTAGATTGCTGCTCCGGTAGTTTGCTCTGACTCTTTGCTCGCTGCTCCGGCAGTCTCGCTCTGTTTCCTCTTGCTCACTGCTCTGGCAGTCCTACCCTGCTCTTACCCTTTGCTCGCTGCTCCGGCAGTCTCGCTCTGCTCAGACCCTTTGCTCGCTGCTCCGGCAGCCTCGCTCTGACTCTTTGCTCCGCTTCTGGCGGCCTCGTCTTGCTCTCAACCTGCTGTGTTTGTATACCGCTTCTGCGGTTCTGTTCCAGAAGTACCAGTCTGTACTGGGTTCTATCCTCTCTGTGCTCCAACCTGTTGTACCTGCCAGTACCTCCCCGTCTGCATACCAGTGTGCCAGCCTAAACCTTCCAGTTCCTGTATTCCCCGGTGTGGGCCAACAGCCGTGTCCGGAGTCTGACCTGGAGTAGACCCTGGTACCTCTGCTCGGTTCCTCCCTGGTGCACTGGCGTCGTATGCCGTCGTGCGATCTTGGTCGGATCGGGCAGACACTTAGTTACGCCCCTCCAGGCACTCTCCGGTACGGTACAGTGGAATCACTACAATCACACGCAAATGCCGCTCAGCCCGGGCGTGTGCATTACAATGAAGTGTTGATAGAAGTACAAATTTTTTTGCTTGTGGTACATAGGAAACCAAAACCTTTCCATTATGGAATGCAAACATACTGCTGTACTGTTGTCTCCCTTTCACACTTATAAACTGTGTAAGCAATTATTTTTTATTTTTTCTTACAGTTCCGACATATGAAAGCTTCTGCATTTTCAGATCACAATTTGAAAACCAATTGTCAGCTGTTATATTGCGACCAGATCCAAATAAGGGCTCAGCCAGTCTTTTCACAACATCACTGGGTTTGTTGCTGACACAGTAAGTAGTGTTGAGCCACCCCCGTAGTGTTCGAGTTCGGTTCGGTTCGTCGAACACCCGTGTGTTCGCCGAACTGTTCGTCGAACTGTTCATCGAACACCTTCGAACACCGTTAAAACCAATGGCAGGCAAACAAAAACACATAGAAACACATAGAAAACACCTTCAAAGGTGTCCAAAAGCTGACAAACTGCTCAGAAGACACAACTAACACATGGAAAAGTGACAAGTACATATAGTCATGCGAAAAGAAAAGAGGTGGAGGAGTAAAAGGAGGGGGAGACACAGATATAGGCATGTCATGCCCTTCTAAAATCCAAAAAGTGAGAAGCCGACACGTTCAGTCCGCTCCTGCCCGTGCCACCTCCGTGTCGCCGGGTTTGTACCAGAGCCGCGGTGAACCCTGACGGCCAGCCCCCCTCTCCCAATACTGGTGCCTGTCCGCTGGTGGGTCGAGCGAGCCCCCCTGTGGTGGAGGCAGCTCTAAGCTTTTTAATTTAAATTGTCTCTCTAATTTGAATGAATACACTTTAAATCCATTTACAAGGATCTATTGGAGGGCAAGTCTCATGCCAGCAGCCGCATAATTCCAGCTCCAGTAGCGTCCACTAAAGCTGCGGAAGTTAAAAAGCTTTTATAAGGATCGAGCTCGGCTGTTCACCGCAAGGCATCCTACTGCCAGTCCCAGCCCCTATGCCTTGGGGTGCCTCCTGATGCTCTTCACTGAGTATCCCGTGGTCCCGAAGCATTTCCTTTGAAAAAATTAAGTGTCCAAACTACAGGTGGTGTAGCTTGCTTAACAGCCGGGATAATCCGCTGACTAGCAGACACTGCTACTAGGCACAAAGTATTTCCTGGGCTAGATGCAGTTAAAAATTTGTAATTAGATACTCTCGTTGGATGCTGAGAAAGCATTCCATAGAGTCTCCTGGCACGCCATATATGATTCTCTTAAAAAGCTTGGGGTAGGGGTCTAGGGGACCCTTTTATAGCCAAAATCACGGCCCTGTATCACAATACGTCACCTAGGCTGAAGATAAATGGAGCTGTAGCACCCTGAGGGCTCGGTTGCTACAGAGGTATTGCACCTCACCCAGAGGTGTGATATCTCACTCTCAGGTAAGGATGGAGTGTGGATCAGGACCCGACACCTGCATGCATTACACCACATTGCCGTGTGGCAGGGCGACCAATATGCCTCTGAGATGGGCACGACAGTCCCTGTCCCTGCCCCTGTCCTGGGTGCATTGAGAAGGGAGTATAAAAGGTGGGCACCATCTTAGTTCAGTGCAGAGAAGTCTGAGCAGAAGTGGCAGGGAGCAGGGGCTCTGCATGAGCTCTGCTCCGGAGGCGGGCCTAGCAACAGAGGCCCAGGCCTGGAAGAGGGAGAAGGAAGGAAGAGGAGCGGAGAAGGCTCCAGGAACGAGGAATGAAGGGATCCCAGGGGTGCGGACGGGCGAGTCGCCACCGCACGCCCGATTCCACCTGCGTGGAGGGGTCAGGCCAAAGGGGGAGACCGGTCCACGAAACTAGTGGAGGCAGGAAACGACCCTCAGCTAGAAACCGGAGGCTGTGACATTTTATGTGGCGCAGCCCCTCGCTACACCCGCTAGGAAGGCACCACATAGGGTCAGGGAAACTGGCGCCAAGTTTACCAAGAGGAGGCCCGAGGCAGCCGGACAGAAGGGTTGGTAAGAAAGGCCCGACAAAGAACACACAAAGGGGGTCCTGTGAAGCACTCCAAAGTTATCTGGGAGTTGTCTGAGCCCCTCACCTGGTGAGCACAGTACGACGTGGGCAGCCGTTTCCTGCAGACGTGGTCTGGATAATAAGAACTGTGAGTAAAGGCCCTGGACTGCATCACTGACTCCGTGTCGTTACTGCTGCTGCCCTGCACCATCACCCCCATCCTCCGCATACACTGCCCTGAGGCTATACTCCTCCCGTGGGGAGTTATGCTACGCTCTGCTGCACCCACAACACCAGCCTCAGCGGTCTGCCCTGCAGCGGCGGTTCACTCTGACCGCAATCCACGGGTGGCGTAGTCGGACAGTTAAACATCAAAACCACAAAAATAGTTCCGCCACTGGTTTGACCACCCTGAGCCACGGAACCGGGTCGCCGCCACGAAGACTACAACCACCAGCATCCACCAAAAAGGGTCCGGCTCCGGGTGTCCCAAGGCCCAGGGGGTGCATCAGAACATTTTCATCACCTTTCACAATCACCAATGGGACAAGGCAGGGATGTTCTCTGTTCCCTCTCTTATACATCCCAGTGACGGAGCACCAGCTCTCATCAATTCGCCATAACCCCAATATTAGGTGGATTGAGGTGGGAGGCACCGAGTACAAGTGCTCTCTATTTGCTGATGAGGTCCTAGTATATATCACTCAATCACATATATCCATCCATGCTGTTATGGCTGAAATAGATCACTTTGTTACATGGTCAAATTTTAAAATCAATGCAGCGAAGTCTGAGGCCCTCGATGTCTCCCTCCCCAAATTCATATAGGATTCCATCCAGTCCAACTTTCCCTTTGCCTGGCCCTCACAGGGTATCAAATACTTAGGAATTCCTATTCATAGAGACCTCTCCCATCTATGTTATCTTAATTTTGGGCCCTTTATTGAACAACTCCATACAGACCACGGTTGGCAAGTTAGAACTGTAAGATTCACTACGTGAACCACTGGTGTTTTGTGGAAAAGCACATGTACACTGTGTTCCAAATTATTATGCAAAAAGTGTTTAGGAGTGATAAGGGAAGAATTTGTTTGTTTGTCAGTTAAACTCATTGATGGTGATGTGTGTCAGGGCTCTTTATATCACTGTAAGCAATTGCAGACACTTGTGCTAATTAGTTTGACAGGTGTGTCCAATGAAAGGCAAGACTACTTAAGAAGGCTGTCTCACATTATTAAGCAGCCTACATTTTCTGCCAAAATGGGAAAGAAAAATGATGTGTCGACTGCTGAGAAGCAACAAATTGTGGAGTGTTTAGGTCAAGGCATGACTACAATCAACATTGTGCGATGATCAGGATGAAGTGTCTTGGCAATCAAGAAGTATGTAGCTGATTCACAGTACACACGTGTGCGTGCTGATAAGGGCAAATTGAGGACTCTTTCCTACAGGCAATTATGTCAGGTTAAAAGAGCAGCGGCAAAAAAGCCTTGTCATAGCAGCAGACAAGTTTTTGAAGCTGCTGGTGCCTCCAACGTCCCCCGAACAACAAGATGCAGGGTCCTTCAGAGGTTTGCAGCTGTGCATACGCCATCCTGTCGACCTCCTCTATCCACTTCACACAAGCAGAAACGGCTCCAGTGGGCCAAACATTACATGAAGACTGATTTCAAAACTGTTTTGTTCACGGATGAGTGCCGTGCAGCGCTCAATGGTCCAGATGGATGGAGTGGAGGATGGCTGGTTGATGGACACCCCACGCAAACACGGCTACAGCGCCAACAAGGAGGAGGTGGAGTAATGTTTTGGGCTGGAATCATGGGGAGAGAGATTGTCGGCCCCTTTAGGATCCCTGAAGGCGCTAAAGATGAACTCCATAATGTATGTGGATTTTCTCAAACAGCACTTCCTGCCATGGTTCAAGAAGAAGAACCGTGTATTTCACAGCAAGATCATTTTTTTGCATGATAATGCACCATCTCATGCTGCACATAAAACATCTGCATCTCTGGCTGATATGGGCATAAAAGGGGACAAACTTATGGTGTGACCCCCATGCTCCCCTGACCTCTACCCCATTCAGAACCTCTGGAGCATCATCAAAAGGAGTGTCTATGATGGCGGGAGGCAGTTCACATCTAAGCAACAGCTCTGGGAGGGTATTCTGTCCTCATGCAAAACAATTGAAGCAGAAACCATCCAAAACCTGACAAATTCAATGGACGAGAGAGTTCAGAAGCTCATTTCGAACAAGGGGTCCTATGTGAAAATGTAACATCACCTAGAATAAAGTTTTGAGTTGAAAACTGTTTGATTTCAGTTTCTAATAACCTGCTAATGCTTATAATTTCAAAAATGACCATTTTTTTGGTCTTTATTAAAATGAAAAGGTTGATCGAAAAGTTTGGGGGATCTAAGAGTGTGGCAACCCAGTAGTCATGATTACTTCGAATTCTGACAATATGAGGGTCATGTTGCAGGTAGTGCAGCAAGAAGGCACTTATGTGTCTTGCGCATCTCGGAGCCCCAAAATTATTTTCCGGGCTAGATGCAGCTAAAAATTATTATTAATTTTAAATCTGGTGGAGCTTAGTATAGATGGCCTAATAGGATCAGTGCTGCACACTGCTACAAAGCCCAAATTCTTTTCCAGTCAAGATACAGATAAACATGATTAGTAATTTTAAATCTGGTGGAGCTTATTATAGATGGCCTAATAGAATCAGTGCTGCACACTGCTACAAAGCCCAAATTATTTTCCAGCCAAGATACAGATAAACATGATTAGTAATTTGAAAGCTTAAAACGGTTGGTAGGGTGATTTTAACCAATCATCAAGCTTTTACTCTCCCCAGGATGACACAGGGGTCGAAAAGTCGTTTCGGATCCATGATTTGTTCATCTTTATGAACGTGAGTCTGTCTACATTATCAGTGGAGAGCCGCGTGCGCTTATCTGTCAGCAAACCACCAGCAGCGCTGAACACACGTTCAGACAGAACGCTGGCTGCGGGGCATGACAAGATCTCCAAGGCGTAAGTTGCTAGCTCCGGCCATTTATCCAGATTGGAAGCCCAAAAAGAGCAAGGGTCCAGTGACACAGTCATGGCTTCAATGTTTACTTGGAGATACTCCTGTACCATCGTCTCTAGGCGTTGACTATGTGTCAGACTTCTTGTCTCCTGTGGCCTTGCAAAGGATGGGCTAAAAAAGTGGTGAAATGATTCCGCAAAATTGATGTTACCAGCAGATACTGTGGTTCTGTTACGGTTTGAGTGCTGAACACTTGACGGTCCCACGGTTGGCAAGTTGGAACTGTGAGATTCACTACGTGCACCACTGGTGTTTTGTGGAAAAGCACATGTAAGATTCTGCAACAGTCTCTGCTGATACTCCTGCATGCGTGCATCCCTTTCTATGGCAGGAATAATTTCGGCA
Organism: Phyllobates terribilis; assembly: GCF_046119375.1. Taxonomy (NCBI): domain Eukaryota; kingdom Metazoa; phylum Chordata; class Amphibia; order Anura; family Dendrobatidae; genus Phyllobates; species Phyllobates terribilis. The sequence goes on along the minus strand of NW_027362761.1, from coordinate 94,214,146 downwards.
AATTTACTTTTGTACCGGGGATCTAACAGTGTGGCAACCCAGTAGTCAGGATTATTTCTAATTCTCACAATTCGAGGGTCATGTTGCAGGTAGTGCAGCAAGAAGGCACTCATGTGTGTTGCGCATCCAGGAGCACCAAGTCCCTGTTGTGTTGGTGGCGAGGTAACAATCATGCTTCCTTCCTTTGTCCTCTCCCCCCAACCTCGCACAACAGAAATGTGATCAAGGTCTCCCTCATCTGATGAGTCTTCCATCAGTTCGTCCTCCACTTCTTCCTGGGCTCCTGCACCTTCCTCACTAGTTTGGCTGCTACCATGCGCCCTGATAAAACCATCTCCCCCACCCTCACATGCCTGCCGCCTTGGTGCTGCCGACCGTCTGGACCTTGCAGATGTTAGCCCTTCCGCATACAACTCCTCCTCCTCTACTTCCTCCACCTCCTCTTGTGCCACCACCTGACTCCGAATTCTGTTTAACATGTGCTCCAGCATGTAAATCACCGGAATAGTCATGCTGATAATGGCATTGTCAGCACTAAACATCTTCGTCGCCATTTCAAAACTGTGCAGAAGGGTGCATAGGTCCCTGATCTGAGACCACTCCTCCAGCGTGATTTGCCCACCTCTGGATCTCGTTGGCCCAGGCTATACGTCAGAACGTATTGCACCAGGGCTTGTCGGTGCTGCCACAGTCGCTGCAACATGTGCAGAGTTGAATTCCACCGGGTAGGCACATCGCATTTTAGCCAGTGAAGTGGCAGGCCCAACGACTTCTGTAGAGATGTAAGTCTCTGAGCTGCGGGATGCGAACGGCGGAAGTGAGCACACAGCGACCGTGCCCTCTGTAGAAGGCCATCTAGTCTGGGATAGTGGGCTAAAAATTGCTGGACAACCAGGTTCAACACGTGAGCCATACAAGGCACGTGTGTGACATTGCCCCGGCGAAGGGCCGCACCCAGGTTTGCAACATTGTCGCACACGGCCTTCCCTGGTTTCAGGTCCAGTGGAGACAACCATTCATGAAATTGGTTCTCCAGAGCTGACCACAACTCCTCAGCTGTGTGACTCACATTTCCCAGACATTTCAAAGTAAAAACCGCCTGATGACGTTGAGCCCTACTGCCAGCATAGTAAGGAGGTGTGCAGGATCCCTTCTGCGCAGTTAGAAAGCTTGTGGCATGACCAGACAGGCTTTGGGTGCAGGTGAAAGACCGAGAGGAGGTTGAGGAGGCAGAAGCAGTGGAGGAACTTTGACATAAAGAGGATTGACGCACAACTCGTGGGGACGGCAAGACTTGGACAGCAGCCCCTTGTCCTGCTGTCACCATAGTTACCCAGTGCCCAGTCAGCGACATGTAATGCCCCTGTCCATGCCTACTCGTCCAAGTGTCTGTGGTGAAATGCACCCTGTCACACACAGAGTTTCTCAAAGAAGCGGTGATGTTTTGTGCGACATGCTGGTGGAGCGCAGGCACACCTTTCTTTGAGAAGTAGTGCCGACTGGGCATCTGGTACTGGGGCACTGCGACGGACATAAGGTCTCGAAAATCCTCTGTGTCCACCAGGCGGAAACGCAGCATTTCTGTAGTCAAGAGCTTGCAGATGGTGAAATTCAACCTCTTAGCTTTCTCATGGCTAGGAGGAAATGGTCTTTTACTTGTCCACATCTGAGGGACCGAGGGCTGGCTATTGTGCTTAGACGGGGTTGATAAGGGTGTCCCCGGCAAACTGCCGGTCTGTGAGGAAGATGCAGGCGGACATGTTAGGTTGCCTTGATCCAAAGGTGGTGCTATCGATGTCGGACAGCGCTCAACACCAGCTGGTGTTACCACCTCCAAAGAAAATGATGACCTGCCAATCACACTGACTGTTGCGGGTAAAGAGGTGGCAGGTCTGCGCCCCAAAACAGGTGTGACTGCTGTCCCCCCAGTCACAGAGGATGAAGAGGCCGCGGATGCACAAGATATGGCAGACGGCGGTTGGCCCGGCCGGCTAGGCCGCATTGTAGCACACTGAGCTTCCCACTGCAACTTATGCTTCATGTCCATGTGCCGGTTCATGCATGAAGTACTCAAACTATGTATTTTTTGGCCTCTACTTAGCTTTTGCTGACAAATGTTACAGATAAAACGAGTTGGGTCATCTTTATCGATCTGAAAAAATGCCCAGGGTATGCAAGGCTTAGCACCCATGTGACCTGAAGAGCCACCACGACTTGTGGTGAGAGGCAGAGTTGTGTTTGAGGATGCAGTTGTTGACGTGCTTCCAGTACTACGTCTCTGTCCAGGAAGGCGCAACCTGACCTCATCGTCACTAGCATCTTCCTTCATCTGCTCTGCTGACCTCATCTCTTGGCTGACTGTGGGTTGACAGTAAGTGGGATCTCCAACCTCATCATCATCACCCTGTGCGTTATCACACCCGTCATCCTCAGAGCCAACCTGTTCCTGCCCTGACAAAAAACTAAAGTTGTCGCTCCAATCAGGTATTTGAGTCTCATCATCGTCTTCCTCATTGTCTCCACCAACAGGAGTTACAGTTTGGGAATGAGGGTCTACATTATGGTCAGAACCTTCTGCGTCTGGTCCTGGATCCGACTCATAAAGATTCTGGGCATCAGTGCAGATCATTTCCTCGTCTGGATTCACAGAAGCGCTGGAGTCGACCTCTGATTCCCAGGCTATAGTATGAGTAAACAGCTCTGCAGACTCAACCATCTGTTCTACCTCATACTCAGACGGGCAGCTGGAGATTTGGGAGCTGTGAGGAAGCAAGTGCGATTGGGTTGACACCTTTGAGGACTGGAGTATTTGTGATGTTGAAGTTGATGTGGAGGAGAGCCCACTTAAAGGAGCACTTGATATCCGATGAAGCACCTGCTGTTTTTGTGCCTCATCTGGAATTTGTAGCGATTGGCGTGGCCGTAAGAAAGGGATCTTATCACATTGTCCGCTAAAAGAAGTAGACATTTTAGTTTGGCTGGAAGATGGTCTTTCTTCTGCAGATGTTACTGTTGCTTTAACACCTACCCCACGGACACAAAATTTTTTCCCCTTCCCAACACGCCTATTCCCCTTTCCACCAGCAGCAGGCCTTTTTCCACTCATTTTGGTGGTTAACTAATTCACAACTCTGGAGTTGTTTGCACAAAAAAACAATGGATGGGAACCGAGCAGAGCTGAGTGGCCAAACTGTGGTATTAGGCCAAAACTATTGGCTGGGTTAGATGCAGAAAAAAATTATATTCAATTTGCAACCTGAAGGAGGTCAGTATAGATGGACTAATAGAACAAGTCCCACACAAAGCTAGAAGCCCAAATATTTTTTCAGAGGTAGATGCAGAAAAAAATTATATTCAGTTTGCAACCTGATGGAGGTCAGTATAGATGGACTAATAGAACAAGTCCTACACACAGCTAGAAGCCCAAATATTTTTTCAGAGGTAGATGCGGAAAAAAAATATATTCAGTTTGCAATCTGATGGAGGTCTGTATAGATGGATTAATAGAACAAGTCCCACACACAGCTAGAAGCCCAATATTTTTTCAGAGGTAGATGCAGAAAAAAATTATATTCAGTTTGCAACCTGATGGAGGTCTGCATAGATGGATTAATAGAACAAGTCCCACACACAGCTAGAAGCCCAATATTTTTTCAGAGGTAGATGCAGAAAAAAAATATATTCAGTTTGCAACCTGATGGAGGTCAGTATAGATGGACTAATAGAGAAAGTCCCACACACTGCTAGAAGGCCAAATATTTTTTCAGAGCTAGATGCAGATATAAATTATTTTTAATTTGCAACCTGATGGAGGTCAGTATAGATGGACTAATAGAGAAAGTCCCACACACTGCTAGAAGGCCAAATATTTTTTCAGAGCTAGATGCAGAAAAAAATTATATTCAGTTTGCAACCTGATGGAGGTCAGTATAGATGGACTAATAGAACAAGTCCCACACACAGCTAGAAAGCCAAATATTTTTTCAGAGGTAGATGCAGATAAAAATTATTTTTAATTTGCAGCCTGATGGAGTTCAGTATAGATGGACTAATAGAGAAAGTCCCACACACTGCTAGAAGGCCAAATATTTTTTCAGAGCTAGATGCAGACAAAAAATTATTTTGAATTTGCAACCTGATGGAGGTCAGTATAGATGGACTAATAGAGAAAGTCCCACACACTGCTAGAAGGCCAAATATTTTTTCAGAGCTAGATGCAGAAAAAAATTATATTCAGTTTGCAACCTGATGGAGGTCAGTATAGATGGACTAATAGAACAAGTCCCACACACAGCTAGAAAGCCAAATATTTTTTCAGAGGTAGATGCAGATAAAAATTATTTTTAATTTGCAGCCTGATGGAGTTCAGTATAGATGGACTAATAGAGAAAGTCCCACACACTGCTAGAAGGCCAAATATTTTTTCAGAGCTAGATGCAGACAAAAAATTATTTTGAATTTGCAACCTGATGGAGGTCAGTATAGATGGACTAATAGAGAAAGTCCCACACACTGCTAGAAGGCCAAATATTTTTTCAGAGCTAGATGCAGACAAAAAATTATTTTTAATTTGCAACCTGATGGAGGTCAGTATAGATGGACTAATAGAGAAAGTCCCACACACTGCTAGAAGGCCAAATACTTTTTCAGAGCTAAATGCAGATAAAAATTATTTTTAATTTGCAACCTGATGGAGGTCAGTATAGATGGACTAATAGAGAAAGTCCCACACACTGCTAGAAGGCCAAATATTTTTTCAGAGCTAGATGCAGAAAAAAATTATATTCAGTTTGCAACCTGATGGAGGTCAGTATAGATGGACTAATAGAACAAGTCCCACACACAGCTAGAAGCCCAAATATTTTTTCAGAGGTAGATGCAGATAAAAATTATTTTTAATTTGCAACCTGATGGAGGTCAGTATAGATGGACTAATAGAGAAAGTCCCACACACTGCTAGAAGGCCAAATATTTTTTCAGAGCTAGATGCAGACAAAAAATTATTTTGAATTTGCAGCTTGATGGAGGTCAGTATAGATGGACTAATAGAACAAGTCCCACACACTGCTAGAAGGCCAAATATTTTTTCAGAGCTAGATGCAGAAAAAAATTATATTCAGTTTGCAACCTGATGGAGGTCAGTATAGATGGACTAATAGAACAAGTCCCACACACTGCTAGAAGCCCAAATATTTTTTCAGAGCTAGATGCAGAAAAAAATTATATTCAATTTGCAACCTGATGGAGGTCAGTATAGATGGACTAATAGAATGATGCTATGCCCAAAAGATTTTACTTCACTAGGTGCAGTAAAAAAATTGGTATTCTGTACACAGGTGGTATATCTTGCAACACAGATAGGCTACTCCACTGACTAACACACTCTGCAATAGGCCAAAAAGGATTAGCTTTGCTAGATTCAGCCAAATGCTGTGAAAAAAACTTGCACAGCACTGGCACAGACCTGCCTGGCAAAAACTGATAGGAACTGATGTAACCTAGTCCTGAAAAGGACTGCAATTACAATTAGTCTTTACTCCCACAATCTATCTATTTAAGAGCACAGACCTGCCTGATAAAAGTCTTAGGAAATGCTGTAACCTAGTCCTTAAAAGGACTGCAATCACAACTATTCCCTACTCCCAAGCTATCTGTAGATTTGTGCGAAAATTGGCTTGAAATTAACAAGTTATAGCGCACACAGCAACAGCGGTGCCGTCTAACACTCAGCTGCAGCACTGAGAAAGTGGTGGCGACGGGGAAAATGGCTTGGTCTTATAGGGCAAGGACATGTGACATACACTGCCAATGACACATGCCCTTGCTTGTGTGAAAAAAAGCACTTCGCTCCGTGTGTGCGCTGCTGATAGGCTGACAGATTGCACCTCCCCACTGTAAATGCGGGAAAGAAAAAAAAAAATGGAGATCTTCATTGTTCCTGCAGAGATCCATCCCCTGCCCCTCCCCCCACCCCGCTGTACACTCAAACTGCGTATTAACATTAATTTTCATCATTACTGAGAAAAAATCCAGTTATGATTTTGGTGCACGAACAGTTATCGAACATAACCTCGAACAGCCGAATTTTTCTCAAATCGTTCGTGTTCGCCGAACGGCTCGAACACCACCCAAAACAGCTCGAATTTGAGATTGGCGAACAGTTCGAGTCGAACAACGCTCATCTCTAACACTAAGGACCTTCTGCTTGTTTTCCTGCATAAACTTCTAGGTTGTAAGTGTAGGTCTTACTGGCATCAACAAGGGCATACATTTTTATTCCATATTTGTTAGACTTTGAAGGAATATATTGACGAAAGGCACATTTACCACGAAAACCAGGGAGCATTTCGTCAGTAGTGAGATTCTCCCCAGGGCAATAGCTTTTTTTTACAGTTTTCAACAAATTTTTGGAATATATCACGAATTGGAGCAAGTCGGTCATGTGTTTTACGTTCGGTTCGGGTAGTTCTGTCGTCAAACCGAAGGCAACGAATTAGAAGCTTGAATCTGTTTATGGACATAACAAGGCCAAATTTTTCAACTCCATCCCCATCTTTACTCCAAAGTTCCTCCAAACTTTGTCTATTTGCATTATAAGCTCCTGCAAGGTATAATAATTAGTGTTGAGCGAACATGCTCGACACTGCTCGGTACTCGCCCGAGCATCACGCTACTCGGGATGTTCGGCGAGCACCGAGCATTTCCGGGTTACTCGGGCGGGAGCTCAGGTCTCCGCCCTGCATGTTTGGCGCTCTTTACAGAGCCAATGAACATGCAGGGATTGCCAGCCAGTCACTGTAATGCTGCAGCCAATTTGGTTGTGGGTATTACAGTGATTGGCTGGCCGCACAGCGTCACCTCGAGTATTTAAAACCGGGCGCCGCCATCTTGGACACAGTCGCTCCGGATTAGACAGTGTAGGGACAGCGCTGCAGATTTAGGGAGAGATATAAACTGCGAAATAGTTAGTGTAGGGTCTGTAAAGGCTGCCAGAACAAACAAACAGTCCTTTACAGGACTAATATCCATCCCAGATACCAGGCAGGCAGGCTGTATAGGAGACACAGTGGTTATACCAGCAAATGCTGCATTACAGTCCTGTGTGCTCCTGTTGCTGAAATTGCTGGACTTAGCACCAGGTGTCGGGGGCCAGGAATAATTCTTTTTTTTTCATCTAAATCCTCCTTTTTTTTCCTCCTTCACACTGTACAAATACCCGTCTTATTAACCTTTTGGTGTGTCCCCCCCCCCCAAAAAAAAAGCGTGTCTCTGATTTTTCAGACACAAATATAACTGTTCAAAATAGTCTGGTGCAGGCTAGAGAAACAGAAGTGTTGTTTTGCACTTCCACGGTTCAAACCTCTGTATTATCCATTTTGGGCCATTTGTATCTGAAAAAAAAACAGTTTGAGTGTGTTGCTCACTGTTCAGCCGCAAATCTATAAATTTAAAAAAGTCTGGTATACCCCAGTAAACAATAACTGTCGTTTTGCCATCCCACGGTAAAAAATCTCTATTATTCAGGTTTTGATATATTTTCCGTAAAGAAAAACAGTAGTGTCTCCTGACTGTTGTGACACAAAAATATATCTGTTGAAAATAGTCTTGTGTAGGCCCGACATCCCAGTGTGGTTTCGCAGTTCCACGGGTCAAATCGCTGTACTATCCAGTTTTTGGCCTTTGGTATCTAAAAAACAAGCAGTTTGAGTGTGTCGCTCACTGTTCAGCCGCAAATATCTCTATTTAAAAAAGTGTGGTATTACCCAGTAATCAATAACTGTGGTTTTCCCATCCCACGGTAAAAATTCTCTATTATTCAGCTTTTGGTATTTTTTTTCCGTAAAGAAAAACAGTAGTGTCTCCTGACTGTTGCGACACAAAAATATATCTGTTGAAAATAGTCTTGTGTAGGCCCGACATCCCAGTGTGGTTTCGCAGTTCCACGGGTCAAATCGCTGTACTATCCAGTTTTGGGCCTTTGGTATCTAAAAAAAAAGCAGTTTGAGTGTGTCGCTCACTGTTCAGCCACAAATATCTCTATTTGAAAAAGTGTGGTATACCCCAGTAAACAATAACTGTGGTTTTGCCATCCCACGGTAAAAAATCTCTATTATTCAGCTTTTGGTAGTTTTTTTCCGTAAAGAAAAACAGTAGTGTCTCCTGACTGTTGTGACACAAAAATATATCTGTTGAAAATAGTCTTGTGTAGGCCTGACATCCCAGTGTGGTTTCACAGTTCCACTGGTCAAATCGCTGTACTATCCAGTTTTGGGCCTTTGCTATCTAAAAAAAAAGCAGTTTGAGTGTGTCGCTCACTGTTCAGCCGCAAATATCTCTATTTTAAAAAGTGTGGTATACCCCAGTAAACAATAACTGTGGTTTTCCTCTTCCACGGTTCTAATCTACTCTTTAGTACCCTTTTTCCATTGATAGTGCAAGTGTAAGCTATTTTACTTAATTTACAATGGGCAAGGCGCGTGGCAAGGGACGTGGAAGTGGACGTTCTCGTGATGGTTCGTGCAGAGGACGGGGCCGTGACCAAGGTGAAAATGTGCCACAGCCAACAGCCACATCTTCTCGCTCCCACTTCTTGACCGAATTACTAGGGAAGCACAGAACAACACCAGTATTGAGAACTGATCAGTGTGAACAGGTTATTAATTGGATAGCAGATATTACTTACAGTTACCTGGGCACCACCACCTCCGGTCTGTCTTCCACACGGTCAACTCTTAGTAGCCGTGAGTTTCGACCGCATCCTCCTCCTCACCCTGATGCTCCTTCCTCCCACCATGCCGAGTGTCGTCAGACAGCAAGTGATTCCACACTTGGACACTCTGAAGAGCTGTTCACTGGTCCATTTCCATATTTGGGCCCCTCGCCTGATACGCTTGAAGTGGTGGAAGAGGAGATCCCATGTTGCGATGCCCAAATATTTGAACAGCCACGGCCACAGGAAGTCGACATTGGCCATCTGTCACTAGAGGTGGACGATGACGAGACACAATTGCCAGGAAGTGAGGAGGAGGATCGTGGTGCGCAAGTGGAAGAGGAGGAGGTGGTGGATGATCTAGTAACTAACCCAACGTGGAAGGAGGACATGCAGAGTGAGGCCAGCGGCACACAGGGGGAGGGAGGCAGAGTACCCCCACAGGCAGGAAGAAGTGTGGTGGCCGCAGACAGAAGGCAGGCAACCGTTCCCCGTAACACCAACACGAGGGACGTTGCCGGTACAAGCGGTAGGTCTTCCAGAGTCTGGAATTTTTTTAAAGACTCTGCTGATAACCCCAAAAAGGCCATATGTTCCACCTGCCATGCCAGCATCAGCAGGGGTGACAAAACTACCAGCCTGACCACCACCAGCATGATCAGGCACATGGCAGCAAAGCACCCGACTTTGTGGGGCGAAACCCAGGGTCCACGACCAGTGTCAGCGGGTGTCACCACTGCTATTTCCACTGTTGTGCGTGTAATAGAACCCCCTGTTGTGTGTGCAAGGCAATCCCCTGTCCATACTGCATGTAAAGATGCCCCATCCTCTCAGTCTTCACTTGTTATGGCAGTTTCTCAAGAAACAGCATCAACGTCCACGTCCACGTCCCACCGCAGCGTTCAATTGTCCATATCCCAGACCTTTGAACGAAAGCGGAAATTCGCATCTAACGCCCCACAGGCCACAGTCCTAAATTCGCACATTTCACGACTGCTTGCGTTGGAAATGCTGCCTTTTAGGCTGGTGGAGACAGAATCCTTCCGCAATCTTATGGCGGTGGCCGTCCCTCGGTACTCGGTCCCCAGCCGACACTATTTTGCCCGGTGTGCCATCCCCGCACTACACAAGCACGTGTCCCAAAGCATCTGCCGTGCCCTCAACAACGCAGTTACTGGGAGAGTCCACCTGACAACGGACACGTGGCAAGTGCTTGTGGCCAGGGACGGTACATCTCTCTGACGGCACACTGGGTAAATATAGTGGAAGCCAGGACCCAGTCGGACCTTGGGACGGAACACATCTTCCCCACACCGAGGATTGCGGGCCCTATGTCAGTCAGAGTTGCCCCCACAGTGTACAGCTCCTGTGCATCCTCCTCCTCCTCCTCCTCCTCATGTTCAGCCTCCATCTCAGATATCACCACATCAGTTACAAGCTGGAAGCATTGCAGTACTGCCTCCGCCAAGCGGCAACAGGCTGTGCTGAAACTCATAAGCTTAGGTGATAAACCTCACACTGCTTGGGAGTTGTGGACAGCTGTGAAAGAGCAGGCAGATCTGTGGCTGAGACCGCTGAACCTACATCCCGGCATGGTCGTGTGTGACAATGGCCGTAACCTGGTGGCGGCTCTGAGGCGATGTGAGATCACACACGTACCATGCCTGGCTCATGTGCTTAACCTCGTGGTTCAGCAGTTTCTTAAATCGTACCCCGAGTTGCCAGATCTGCTCGTGAAAGTACGCCGCCTGTCAGCTCATTTTCGCAAGTCGGCTACAGCTTCCGCCGCCCTTGCTGTGTTGCAGCAGCGTTTGCAGCTTCCGGCACACCGACTGGTGTGTGATGTCCACACACGTTGGAACTCTACCCTCCACATGTTGCAAAGGATTTGTGAGCAGAAGAGAGCAGTTGTGGAGTACCAGCTGCAACAAGGCAATCGATATTCAGGTCAGACTCCACACATAAGACCTCAGGAGTGGACCTGGATGTCTGACATATGTACCATCCTGACAATCTTTGAGGAGGCCACCAAGTTGGTGATTGGCGATGACGCCATCATTAGTGTCAGCATCCCACTTGTCTGCCTTTTGCAACGCTCTCTGCAGAGAATTAAAGAGGAGGCATTGCAGCCAGAGTATGATGAGATGGATCAAGAAGCCGTAGCGGGCGATTACACACAGTCCAGCCTCATCTCATCCCAACGTGCATTGGGGGACAATGAGGGAGAGGAGGAGGAGGAGGAGAAGGAGGAAGAACAGGAGCTGCTTTCATGCATTGTAGACGGTAGTACCTGTACAAGTGTCATACCGTCGGTTCAGCGTTGGTGGCCTGAGGACAGGGGGGGGGAGGAGGAGGAGGAGGAGGAGAGCATGGTCAGTCGTCATCTTGGTGAAGACACGGAAATCTTGCCCGTTACCAGTCTGGCACCCATGGCTGACTTTATGTTGCGCTGCCTTAACCGTGACCCTCGCGTTGTCAAAATGTTGGGTGACAGTCATTACTGGTTGGTGACACTTGTAGACCCCCGCTACAAGGAGAATTTTCACTCTCTTATTCCTGAGGTGGAGAGGTCTACAAAAATGGGGCAGTACTAGAAGGCCCTTGCTGCAGAACTCTTAAAAAAATTCCCATCTGAACACGCTAGCGGGAGAAGTCACTGTTCGTTGCCCAACCAAGGCGTACAGGCAAGAGAGATGCAACTCCAATCCAGCAGAGGCAGGGGATCACTGACAACGTTCTGGGACAGTTTTCTGACACCCGCCCAGCTTACAGGCCCTGAGGCACGGGGTACTCTCACAAGGAGTGGAAAGTTTCAAAAGATGGTGAGGGAGTACCTTGCCGACCGTACCAGCGTCCTCTGTGATTCCTCTGTGCCTTTTAATTATTGTGTATCCAAGCTGGACACTTGGAATGAACTCGCTCTGTACGCCTTGGAGGTCCTGGCCTGCCCTGCCGCTAGCGTGTTATCGGAGAATGTTTTTAGTGCCGCTGGGGGAATTATAACTGATAAGCGCACTCGCCTGTCAACTGACAATGCTGACAAGCTGACCCTTATCAAAATGAACAAGAGCTGGATTGGGCCAGACTTCTCATCACCACAAAATGACAGCAGAGTAACATAAAGTCAAATCCACTGAGTTATTTCGGGAGGTGTATTCACATGCGCCTCTTCACACCCACACATAGGTATACGCTTCCTCGTTTCGGCTGTTTTATCTTCTTCTCCTTATCCTCAGCCTCCACCACCACTATACCACCAGGGTGCCAGCATTGCAAGTTGCTCCGTCCTTATTTTTGGCAGCTTTTGCTTGCAAGGCATAAGCAAATACTATGGGACACCCACTCCCCAATAATGGGACTTATGTTTGTAATATGCTGTACTGCATGGCTCTTGTAAGAGGCATTGCAAGTTGCTCCGTCCTAATTTTTGGCAGCTATTGCTTGGAAAGCATAAGCAAATACTATGGGAGACCCACTCCCCAATAATGGGACTTATGTTTGTAATATGCTGTACTGCATGGCTCTTGTAAGGGGCATTGCAAGTTGCTCCGTCCTAATTTTTGGCAGCTTTTGCTTGCAAGGCATAAGCAAATACTATGGGACACCCTCTCCCCAATAATGGGACTTATGTTTGTAATATGCTGTACTGCATGGCTCTTGTAAGGGGCATTACAAGTTGCTCCGTCCTAATTTTTGGCAGCTTTTGCTTGGAAAGCATAAGCAAATACTATGGGAGACCCACTCCCCAATAATGGGACTTATGTTTGTAATATGCTGTACTGCATGACTCTTGTAAGGGGCATTGCAAGTTGCTCCGTCCTAATTTTTGGCAGCTTTTGCTTGCAAGGCATAAGGAAATATTATGGGATACCCACTCCCCAATAATGGGACTTATGTTTGTAATATGCTGTACTGCATGGCTCTTGTAAGGGGCATTGCAAGTTGCTCCGTCCTAATTTTTGGCAGCTTTTGCTTGCAAGGCATAAGCAAATACTATGGGAGACCCACTCCCCATTAATGGGACTTATGTTTGTAATATGCTGTACTGCATGGCTCTTGTAAGGGGCATTGCAAGTTGCTCTGTCCTAATTTTTGGCAGCTTTTGCTTGCAAAGCATAAGCAAATACTATGGGAGACCCACTCCCCAATAATGGGACTTATGTTTGTAATATGCTGTACTGCATGGCTCTTGTAAGGGGCATTGCAAGTTGCTCCGTCCTAATTTTTGGCAGCTTTTGCTTGCAAGGCATAAGCAAATACTATGGGACACCCACTCCCCAATAATGGGACTTATGTTTGTAATATGCTGTACTGCATGTGACGCGCCCCCTGGGCCGTGTGTACACGTGTGTGGGATACCCGGTGCCGGGTCTCTGGGGTCTGTAGTCTCCGTGGCGGTGACTCGGTCCCGTGGCTCAGGCTGTTCAAACCAGTGGCAGTCTTTCTTAGGTTTTGAGGTTAATTGTCCGACTGCGCCACCCGTGGATTGCGGTCAGGGAGTACCACCGCTGCGAGGCAGACCGCTGAGGCTGGTGTTGTGTGCGCAGCAGAGAATGGGATAACTCCCCACGGGAGGAGTATAGCCTCAGGGCAGTGAGTGTGGATGATGGGGATGATGGTGCACGAGTGCAGCAGGAATGACTCAGAGTCTTTGCAGTGCAGTTCAGGGTCTTTACTGATGATTATAAGGTAGACCCTCCCGGGAGTACTGGCTAGCATAAGATGCCTGGTAAGTCTGTGAGCAAGCAGGAGTTCCCCTGGCCAGGTGGAGTTGTAGGCCTCCCCGTCTGTCTGCACTCTTCCTGGCTACCTTGCTGTAAGCGGGTAGAAGTAGCCCACGTCCCTGAGTGTACCGTGTAGTGCTCACCCGTATGGCTGGTGACTTGGGGCCTTCTGTTAGCCTCCGCTCCATGACGGCGGTGCTGGTCCCTTGCTTGTGACTGAGCCTCCGGGCTTCTATGGCCAGAGGACCTGAAATCCCCTGCTGGCTGGTTTCTGCTGCTGGATATATAAGTCCTCACAGCCTCGGACTCCTGTGTCCGGTTCCTATTGTCTTCTGCCAGGGCGAGCTCTGCTCAGCTTCCAGCCCCTGGTCTTTATCTCCTAGCTCCTACAGAGCTCCTTGCTGTTACTTTCCCTTGCTCTCACTCTGACTCTGACTGTTCTCTGTTCTCTGACTCACTCAACCCGGCCCCAGATCCAGTTTATAAGGGCAGAATTCTCCCCTCCCAGGACTGGGGCAGGAGCATGTTGCATGTTTAAGGGATCCTGACCAGGAAACCTCCCACTTGCTCTCTGACGTAATATCTCTATTACTGTGGTGACCAGACCCCTGGGGTGCCACACATGGCTCTTGTAAGGGGCATTGCAGTTCCTCATAATTTTTGGAAAGACTTCCATTCACTGCTTAGGCCAACAGTGCACAGGAGACCCAGTTGCTATAAATGGAAAAAAAGGTTCAGTTAGCGCCCTCTGACCTCCATGTCATTTCCAAGGGGCATTGGAGTGCCTCGAAATTTTTGGTAGGCATTGCACTCACTGTATGCCCTATAACTGTGTAGCCGAGCCGCTCCTTTTGTTACAAAAACATATCCTACAAGACATATCTGGTTGACTGGCCTGATATTGATGTGAATGGTCCCTGTTCCTCCTGCTCTTTCTCCTTTGCCACTACCTCATCCATCATTTATCACCTGAAGCTTTGTTTTAACGGGAGTCATAGAACTTGGATAGTAGCAGGAAAACATCCAGCAATCCTCGGAGGAGGTAGGATATGCGCCAAAATGCTGACCACCTCAGGCCTAGCCGCTACTACATACATGCGCTTGCATTACAACAAAACAAAGCAGATGCTAACTTCTATCATCCTCATCATGCTCCTCACCTTGGCACTCTCAACTCCCCTGATGGAGATACCAGGGCCCACCGGAGGAGTCTAATAGTCCTGTGGGCTCGGCCAATGCTGCCCTAAAGCAGGCCAGGCTAAGAAAAGTGTGGGAAAGGTTACTGGGACAAATAGGGGTGGCTGGGGACCGAGTATGGACACCCGGCCACCCCCTGGAGGCTGGGGAGCAAGCAGGGACACCCGGCCACCAGGCGTCTGGGGACTGAATATGGATACCAGGCCGCCGACACAGCCATGGCGTGGTGGCCAGATTCCACCTCCACATGCCCAAAAGGCCCAATTTAAAGTGCAAGCAAGCAGTATGGTATTGCAGCCTGGGGGTGGGTGGGTGGCAGGCTGCATTCTTGTGCTTGCATTGCAAGGAATGGGAGAGGTACAATTGAACACTGCTCTGGGACAAGGACTTGAATGGGGATAGTTGCAAGTCTGCAACGACAGGTGCAAGGTGGGAGGCATCTTCGCATGTACCATGAACAGGGGTTTGGCATGCACACACTACAGCGGAATAGGCTCTCCTTCCCACTAAATGCACTGGGGAGGGCACAGGTAATGTTTTGGTATACGCGCTTAATCTTATGTATAAGGCACACCAAGACAAATAGGGGCGGCTGGGGACTGAGTATGGATACCTCGCTGCCGAAGCAGCCATGAGGTAGTGGCCAGCTTCGGCCTCATCCAAACTAAAAGGCCCCATTTCAAGTGCAAGCTAGCAGTATGGAATTGCAGTCTGGGGGTGGGTGGGTGGCAGGATGCACACTTACACTTGCATTAAAACAAAACATAGCAGATGCTAACTTCTGTCATCATCATCATACTCCTCACCTTGGCACTCTCAACTCCACTGATGGAGAAGTCAGGGCCCACCGGAGGAGTCTGGTTCTCTGGTGGGCTCGTCCAATGCTGCCTAAAGCAGGCCGGGCTAAGAAAAGTGTGTGGGGGGATGTTCCAAGGAGAAATAGGGGCGGCTGGGGATCGTTTATGGACACCCGGCTGCCCCCAGGCGGCTGGGGACCGTGTGTGGACACCCGGCCGCGGGGCGGCTGGGGACGGAGAATTGACACCCGGCCGCCGGGCGGCTGGGGACTGAGTATAGATTCCAGGCCGCCAACACAGCCATGATGTGGCGGCCAGATTCCGCCTCCACATGCCTAAAAGGCCCAATTTCAAGTTCAAGCAAGCAAGCAGTATGGTATTGCAGCCTGGGGTGGGTGGGTGGCAGGCTTCATACTTGCGCTTGTATTGCAAGGAATGGGGGAGGTACAATTGAACACTGCCCTGGGACTAGAACTTGCATGGGGATAGTTGCAAGTCTGCATCTTCTGATGCGGCAAGGATCACTTATGATGGGCACACTTTTAGGCAGTGACCTGGGAGTCAGAGATGCTTCCAGGGGTCTTTCCCATGCTGTTCCCATGTCTTTTCAGCACTTTATGCATGTGTCACACAGCACATGGCCAGATAAGGTTGTAAAATGTTAAAATGACATTTCCCGCTGAATGCATTTGTCATAGTTGAAAGCAATACAAAAGTGCAAAAACGCATAAAAAATGCTACTTGTGAACATAGCCGAAGGTGTGGAGGAGTATTTTTGTTTTGGTCATTTATTTTAACTTATACACAAGTCTTTTCCCTGGAAAAGATGTTCCTTAACATATTTCACAGGAAAAAAGTTTCACTTTCGTTTTTGAACGTTTTATTGTGAGCCCGTAAAAGTGGCTTAATACCTCTGACCACGTTGTTGACAGCAGTGACCTAGGGGTCAGAAATGCTTCCTGGGGCGATCCCCATGCTGTCCCCATGTCATTTGAGCACTGTCACTATCATTTTGGGCACTTGTTAGGCTTTTAAAAGACTGCCGGGGGTGCCACCGCAAAAATGCTCGAGTCTCCCATAGACTAACATTGGGCTCGTTGCTCGGGTCGAGCACCCGAGTATCACGGCGAGCTCGGCCCGAGCTTCGAGCACCCGAGCATTTTAGTGCTCGCTCAACACTAATAATAATCCAAAAAAAGCACGCAGTTCTATTTCATCTGTGGCCTTGATGGTTCTGTTGCAGATGAACTTGTCCTTTATAATGTCTATATATTGGTTGGTATATGTGACAATAGAGTCCAGAATGTCATCTGTGAATAAACTATTCCAGCATTCAACTGCAGTTTTTGCATTACTTGCAGTTCCTATAACTGCAGGAAGGTGAGTAATAATGTTTTGAGGTTCCCTACGTTTTTTCTGGAGTGGCTTCTTGTTCCATTGGTTTTTTTTATCTTTTCCCATATAATAAGATTCTACATCTTCATCCTCATCATGAGAATCAATCTCACTTTCCTCTCCTAAATCCTCATTCAGTTTTGGGTCTGCATCATCTAACAGCATGTTTGTTACTTCCTCAACATCAAGGTTTTTTGATAAATTGTACATTTTCCTCTCCATTTCAGCAGATAATCTGAAGCAAGAGAAGGTATATGTGTTAGGGAACTACTGTATATGCCTGAGCAGCACACTTTCTTTTTTAATCTGCCTTATTTCTATGAAATATCCTCACACTTTGTGCTATACATTCATAAAACAAGCTAAATAAACAATTGTGATGAATAAAAACATAAAATACCAACCTTATTGAGTGTGACGTGTTCACATACAATGAGCCTGAGATATTAGCGCAGTTATATCTGTCCTCCTGAAGCTCTGCAATCAAACTGTGGTATGAGGTTTCACAGAGCTGCTAGAGACAGGAGACTACCTGGAGGGAGGGGATTTCCTCACAATCTGGTGAGGAAGGAGAAATAAAAGTAAAAGAGAAGTGCCTGTCAGGCCTATTGTATGTGACGGAGGGTTAAGCTGCTGCTGCTAATGTTTTTGCATTGCCGACTTGACGTTCTCAGGGTTGGAAGTCCAGAACTGCAATGTACACTGTGTGTCTCACTGCTATCTTGGGGAAAATCACTCTCAAGATTGTCTATAAGCATATTTTGATACTCCAGCATGCACGTGTCCCTTTCCAGGGGGAGAAGCATTTGGCAAAATTTACTCTTGTACCATGGATCTAACAGTGTGGCAACCCAGTAGCCAGCACTATTTCTAGTCCTAGCAATACAGGAATCATGTTGCAGATAGTGCAGCAAGAAGACACTCATGTGTTGGGCACTTCCATGAGGTCCAAGACCATGGTGTGTTGGTGGCGTGGGTAACACTCAAGCTTGCTTCCTCTGTCCCCTCCAGCCAACCACGGACAACAGAGAGGAGATCATTACCCTCTCCTCTTCACCTAATGACTGTTGCGCTCCCATCTTCTCTTCCTCCTCATCCTCCTCCATTTATTACTTGACTCCTCTACCTTCACTAACAGTTTGTCAGGTAACATGAGCCCCCCTCAATCTCTGTAATCCACCATCCCATGGCAACCAACTGTGCGATGACAGTCCAGAACACAGAGATATTGTTATCCCTTTCGCATCCTCCTCTGCTTCCTCCTCTTCTTCTGGGACCACCACCTCCTCCCGCAGACTATTCAAAGAGTGCTCTAGCATGTACAGTCATGGCCAAAAGTATTGAGAATGAGACAAATAGTAATTTTTCCAAAGTTTACAGCTTCATTTTTTTGTAATGGCAATTTGCATATACTCCTGAATGTCAAAGAGTGATCAGCTTTACAGCAATTACTGTACTTGCAAAGTCAATATTTTCCCAGAAAATGAACTTTAACCCCCAAAACACATTTCAACATCATTGCAGTCCTGCCTTAAAAGGAGCAGCTAACATCGTTTTAGTGATTGATCCATTAACACAGGTGTGGGTGTTGATGAGGACAGGGCTGGCGATCAATCAGTCATGATTAAGTAAGAATGACATCACTGGACACTTTAAAAGGAGGCTGGTTCTTGGTATCATTGTTTCTCTTCAGTTAACCATGGTTATCTCTAAAGAAACACGTGCAGCCATCATTGCACTGCACAAAAATGGCCTAACAAGGATGAGTATCGCAGCTACAAAGATTGCACCTCAGTCGGCAATCTATCGCATCATCAAGAACTTCAAGGAGAGAGCTTCCATTGTTGTTAAAAAGGCTCCAGGACGCCCAAGAAAGACCAGCAAGCGCCAGGACCGTATGTTAAAACTGTTTCAGCTGTGGGATCGGACTACCAGCAGTGCCGAGCTTGCTCAGGAACGGCAGCAGGCTGGTGTGAGTGCTTCTGCACACACTGTGAGGCGGAGACTCTTTGAGCAAGGGCTGGTTTCAAGGAGGGCAGCAAAGAAGCCACTTCTCTCCAGAAAAAAACATCAGGGACCGACTGATATTCTGCAAAAGGTACAGGGAGTGGACTGCTGAGGACTGGGGCAAAGTCATTTTCTCTGATGAATCCCCTTTTCGATTGTTTGGGACATCTGGAAAACAGCTTATTCGGAGAAGAAGAGGTGAGCGCTACCACCAGTCTTGTCTCATGCCAACCGTAAAGCATCCTAAAACCATTCATGTGTGGGGTTGCTTTTCAGACAAGGGAATCGGCTCACTCACAGTCTTGCCTAAAAACACAGCCATGAATAAAGAATGGTACCAGAATGTCCTCCAAGAGCAACTTCTCCCAACCGTCCAAGAGCAGTTTGGCGCCCAACAATGCCTTTTCCAGCATGATGGAGCACCTTGCCATAAAGCAAAGGTGATAACTAAATGGCTCATGGAACAAAACATAGAGATTTTGGGTCCATGGCCTGGAAACTCCCCAGATCTTAATCCCATTGAGAACTTGTGGTCAATCATCAAGAGACGGGTGGACAAACAAAAACCAACAAATTCAGGCAAAATGCAAGCATTGATTATGCAAGAATGGACTGCTATCAGTCAGGATTTGGTCCAAAAGTTGATTGAGAGCATGCCAGGGAGAATTACAGAGGTCTTGAAGAAGAAGGGGCAAAACTGCAAATATTGACTTGCTGCATTAACTCATTCTAACTGTCAATATAACCTATTGGTACTCATAATATGATTGCAATTATATTTCTGTATGTGATATAAACATCAGACAAGCACTAATAAAAACCAGAGGCCAGCGGATCATGTGAAAATCTAATTTTGATGTCATTCTCAAAACTTTTGGCCATGACTGTAGATGACCAGAATAGTGATGGTGATGATAGCATCATCAGTGCTAACCATCTTAGTAGCCATTTTGATACTGTACAGAAGGGTGTAGAGGTCCTTCATCTGTGCCCACTCCACAAGCATGATTTGCACCATGTCTATTCAGCAAAATGACACACTGCATCAGGGCTCGTTGCTGCTGCCACAGTCGCTGCAACATATGCAGAGTGAAATTCCACCACGTAGGTGTGGCACCCGAGGGGTCCGGTTGCCACAGTGGAATTGCCTCCCTCACAAGAGGTGATGCCATGCCTGGAAGCAAGCAGGGGTCCCCTAGTCAGGTATACTAGCATGCAACACTTTCCAGGCTCCAGACCAGCAAGGGGAGCTCCTCCCCTTAGCAACTGGAATCTGGTTAGTTAGAGTTAGTGAGAGGAGTTGAAGTCAGGACAGCGAAGAGGAAAAACTTGGGGAATGGAGCTGCACGGCAGCTCAACCCAGAGAGGAGCGTAGAAGACCAGGACACCGGAGTCCGAGGTTGTGGGCCACTGAAGGCCCAGCAGCAGAAACCGGAGGGCAGAAGACTGCAGGTCTCCTGGCCCCATCAGATGCCCGGAGGCTCAGCAGCACATAGGGCCCAGCACAGCCACGTGGGAGCGACACTCCAGGAAGGTCCAAGCTGCCTGCCATACGGGTGAGCACAAAGACGTTTTACTCAAGGACGAGGGCCACAGCACAGCTATAAGCAGCAGGGCCAAAGAGATTAGCGCAAAGCGAAGGCCTCCAACATCGCCTGGCGAGGTGGATTCCCAACTTGCTTCCAGGCCGCCCGGGCCTCTACTACAAGCTAGCACCCGTGCCCCGGTCTGCCTAACCACCGCAAGTAAAGATAAGAGGAAACCGCCATTAAGTTGTGGACTGGTTATTATCTGCGCCATCCCCTGCACTACACTGCACAGCAACATCTATAACATCATCATTTCCTGCCCTGGAGCTAAGCTCTGCCTGTGGAGAGCTGTCCCAACTCTGCTGCGTCACCATCAGCTCCAGAGGATCTGCACCACAGCGGCGGCTCCATATAGCCGCATACCACAGGTGGCGTCACGAACATTAAACTATCAAAACTATAATCCCCTTTCATTGACCGCCCTGAGTCACGGACCGGGTCACTGCCACTGTGACATCCCCTGCACCGACCGGCCCGGCACCGAGTACCCCACGGCCCAGGGGGCGCGGCATAGGCACATCGCATATCAAGCGGTTAACCGATAGGCCGAAAGACCTCTGTAGTCGATGACCCATGGGGTGTGAACAGCAGAAGTGAGCCCACAGTAATAGTGCTTTTTGCAGCAGCGCATTCAGGCTGGCTTATTTTGGCAGAGAAATTGCTGTACCACTAGATTGAGGACGTGAGCCATGCAAGGCACATATGTGAGGTTGCCCCCGCTTAGGGCCACCATCAGGGTCACATCATTATTGCACACGACCTTCCCTGGCTCCAGGTTCAGCAGAGGCAGCCATTGCTCAAACTTGGCCTGGATAGCTGTCCACAACTCTTGAGCTGTGTGACTGCGATCTCCAAGGCATACTAGTTTAAGCACTGCCTGATTGCAGTGAGCCCTGGCTGCGCAGTACGGAGGTGGGGGGAGATTGTCTCTGCACTGTTGGAATGCATGTCTCATTAAGGGAGAGGTTGAGGGTGCAGGTGGAGGCTCTAGAAGAGGTAGAGGAGGCAGAAGCAGTGTAGGAAGTGTTAGATACAGAGGTTTGTCCAGCAAGCCTTGGGGATTCCAAGGCTTGTGGAGCAGCCCCTTTCCTACCTGCCTCCACTGCCACCAGAGTCACCCAGTGCACAGTCAGTGAGATGTAACGTCTCTGGTCATGCTTGCTCATCCAGGTGTCAGTGGTGAAATGCACCCTGTCAGACATAGATTTTTTCAAGGAACCGGTGATATTGTCTGCAACATGCTAGTGTACTATTGTGGATTCGCTATATTAATGATGTGTTGGTAATGTGGAAGGGAGGTGAAAAAACTTTTGAGGATTTCATAAAAAGATTGAATCACAATGAACTTAACCTCCATTTTACTTTTGTGAATATGGAAAAGCTACCATTCTTAGATATCCTTATCCAAAAGGGGACTGATGGACTAATAGGAACGAAAACATTCAGGAAGACAACTTCCTCCAATTCCCTCCTCAGGTGGGACAGTAACCACCCAGTGCCCCTGAAAAAGGGAATTCCAAAGGGACAGTTTATGAGAATTCGGAGAAATTGTTCGGATGATGCCACCTTTAAAGAACAGGCCGATGACCTTTGTCGGCGGTTCTATGAGAGGGGATACACTAAGAGGGTGGTAACTGAGGCATATGGGGAGACTTTGGCAATGGACCGCACTTCTCTATTGTATCCCCCCCCTAAATCAATTGAGGACGACAACACATGCAGGCTTATCACTACATTTTCGAACAGGGCACACACTGTCCGCAGGATATTGCAAAAACATTGGCCAATCCTCCAGATAGATGAGGACGTAGGTACACTGGTTAGTTCAGGACCCCTGGTAACGTACAGAAGGGGAAGATCCCTGAGGGACAGGTTGGTTCATAGCCACTACACGGGTCATCAAGGAGGCAATTGGATTCAAAACACCATTAAGGGAAGCTTCAGATGTAGTGGATGCATAGCATGCAAAGTCTTGTTGCAAAGGAAGGAATTTACGAGCAATGTCACCGGTGAGACCTATGTCATAAAACATTTCATAAACTGAAGGTCCAAGGGGATAGTGTATAAGGCTACGTGTGTGTGCGGTCAGGAATATGTAGGGAAAACAAAGAGAGGAGGGTGGATGAACATCAATGAGATATTGCCCTGAAAAGGGACACCCCCTTAACTAGGCATGTTAATAATGCACATTCAGGTTGTGTGGGTGTGTTACGGTTTCTGGGAATTGACAAGATAATTGCCCCACCGAGGGGGGGGGGATTGGTATAAATTGATTCTCCAGAGAGAGACCAAGTGGATCTATAAGCTACAAACAATGGCTCCACATGGTCTGAATGAACAATTATCCTTCAGCTCTTTTCTTTGAATGTAGGGTCTAATAGGGACAGGAGTGTAGGGGGAGCCATTGCGGAGTGGGGGCGCCAATTGCGCAGGTATTTTAGGGTGCCAACCTCCACTGACAGGTAGGGATAATTTTGCTAGTATTTTACTAGGGAATGCTAGTTCCTCTCTCTCTCCTTCCTTTAGATGTGGTCCCTGCCCTTGCTTCCCCTGTCCTGGTTTTCCGTCCCTTTGTGCTTTCTTTTGGACATGATGTGTGCTCATGATTTGCATTGCCTCTTGACCGCTGACTTGTTTTGTCTTGTGATGACTTTCAGCCATTGACCCCCTTGGTGACTAGGTAGCGCTGTTTATATTGTGCTGCACATGGTATGTAACTGGAGCTGTTTCCTGGATGGGCAGTTTTACAAGTAAACACCCACTGACTGGAGTGAGGATGGGTACCGCAGGTTATTTGTGCCGGGTTCCTACTCCTTCCATCATGTGGGCAGTACTTTTCCCACACGATGTGGCCACTCCTTCATGCATCATCTGGGTTGCGCGCGCCTGTGGACGCGCGCACCGGATGTATCGCTTGCGTGTCACGGCTGGCACTTGCGTTCCACATACCGGATGTGATGTAGCCGGAACCGGAAGTGACGCGCCCGCGCGACTAGGGAGCGCGGTCAGATATAAAAATGATGACAGGATCACCTGAAAAGTGTGCCGCCTGTGATAGGCTTGGCAACAGACACCCCTTTCTCCCCTGATGAGCGACTGAGGTGATGAAACGCGTTGGGAGCGGTGTATTAGATGTGGATGGCAGTCGCAGAGGTATCGACGCCCCACTCTAGTGAGCTGTCCTGCTAATGAAGCGTGAACCAACAACGGGCATGGTGAGGCTGTTCCAATATTGTATTAAGTTTGAACCCTCACACAAAATCATTGGTTGTCAGAGATGTTGCACACTTAATGGGATGTGGTATTGACAGCTCTATTATTTTGCTGACCACTATCTTGTTAAGTATACAGGTGGGGTACATTTGTTGTGCATGCCTTACATACTCCTGTCTATAACAAGTACATATTTATGATAGGTAGCTTTGTGTCACTACCATTGGCAGTCACGAATTGATTTTAGGTCCTAGGGACGTTTTATATCTTTTTTACCTACGTATTTAATAAAGGTTATGTTTTAACCTCTTTCACTACTTCATTTGCTTCATATTAACATGCTAGTGTAGCACAGGTAAAGCTTTCTTAGAGAAGTAATGGCGACTGGGCAATTGGTACTGGGGGACTGCCATCTTTCGGAAACAGTCTATATCCACCAGGCGGAGAGGCAGCATTTCCATGGCCAAAAGATTGGAGATGATGAAGTTTAAGTTCTTAGCTTTGGCATGTGTAGGAGGAAACAATATTTTACGTGACCACAACTGCGGGACCGATGGCTGGCTGCTGTGATGACAGAGGGTGGAGTAGGGTAAACACGACGAACTGCTGCACTGTGAGTGAGATGTAGGCAGATATGGTGGATTGAGAAAGATGTGGCGTACTCGGTGCCTGAGATAAGTCAAAAACAACAAGCATGTCCACTTCCGTAACAGCTGACGGGCACTCACTCACCTCGACTGTAGCAGGTAAACAAGTGGAGGTTCAGCGGCCAGAGACCTTTGTAAGAACACTTGCCACATTGATGGAGGAGGAAGAAGCAGCAGATGCGGTTGGTTGCACTCCGGTGGTTGGAGAGATCCGCTAGTCTTTCACAGTGGCTCAGCCTTGCAGCGCTGGGGTCCTGGGTTCAAATCCCACCAAGGACAACATCTGCAAGGAGTTTGTATGTTCTCCTCATGTTTGCGCGGGTTTCCTCTGGGTTATCAGGTTTCTTCCCACACTCCAAAGACATACTGATAGGGAATTTAGATTGTGACCCCAATGGGGACAGTGCCGATAATGTGTCTGAATTCTAAAGCACTGCGGAATATGTTGGCGCTATATACACATGTGGTCAAAATTGTTGGTACCCCTCGTTTAATGAAAGAAAAACCCACACTGGTTACAGAAATAACTTGAATCTGACAAAAGTAATAATAAATTAAAAATCTATGAAAATGAACAAATGAAAGTCAGACATTGCTTTTCAACCCTGCTTCCACAGAGTTAAAAAAAAATTAAACTCATGAAATAGGCCTGGACAGAAATGATGGTACTCTTAACTAGTGTTGAGCCACCCCCGTAGTGTTCGAGTTCGGTTCGGTTCGTCGAACACCCGTGTGTTCGCCGAACTGTTCGTCGAACTGTTCATCGAACACCTTCGAACACCGTTAAAACCAATGGCAGGCAAACAAAAACACATAGAAACACATAGAAAACACCTTCAAAGGTGTCCAAAAGCTGACAAACTGCTCAGAAGACACAACTAACACATGGAAAAGTGACAAGTACATATAGTCATGCGAAAAGAAAAGAGGTGGAGGAGTAAAAGGAGGGGGAGACACAAATATAGGCATGTCATGCCCTTCTAAAATCCAAAAAGTGAGAAGCCGACACGTTCAGTCCGCTCCTGCCCGTGCCACCTCCGTGTCGCCGGGTTTGTGCCAGAGCCGCGGTGAACCCTGACGGCCAGCCCCCCTCTCCCAATACTGGTGCCTGTCCGCTGGTGGGTCGAGCGAGACCCCTGTGGTGGAGGCAGCTCTAAGCTTTTTAATTTAAATTGTCTCTCTAATTTGAATGAATACACTTTAAATCCATTTACAAGGATCTATTGGAGGGCAAGTCTCATGCCAGCAGCCGCGTAATTCCAGCTCCAGTAGCGTCCACTAAAGCTGCTGCAGTTAAAAAGCTTTTATAAGGATCGAGCTCGGCTGTCCACCGCAAGGCATCCTACTGCCAGTCCCAGCCCCTATGCCTTGGGGTGCCTCCTGATGCTCTTCACTGAGTATCCCGTGGTCCCGAAGCATTTCCTTTGAAAAAATTAAGTGTCCAAACTACAGGTGGTGTAGCTTGCTTAACAGCCGGGATAATCCGCTGACTAGCAGACACTGCTACTAGGCACAAAGTATTTCCTGGGCTAGATGCAGTTAAAAATTTGTAATTAGATACTCTCGTTGGATGCTGAGAAAGCATTCCATAGAGTCTCCTGGCACGCCATATATGATTCTCTTAAAAAGCTTGGGGTAGGGGTCTAGGGGACCCTTTTATAGCCAAAATCACGGCCCTGTATCACAATACGTCACCTAGGCTGAAGATAAATGGAACTGTAGCACCCTGAGGGCTCGGTTGCTACAGAGGTATTGCACCTCACCCAGAGGTGTGATATCTCACTCTCAGGTAAGGATGGAGTGTGGATCAGGACCCGACACCTGCATGCATTACACCACATTGCCGTGGGGCAGGGCGACCAATATGCCTCTGAGATGGGCACGACAGTCCCTGTCCCTGGCTGGAGTGGGGGGAGGGAACACTGAAGAAGGGGAACCCTGTAGTGCAGGAGCAGGGAGGAAGCAGTTCCTGGGTGCATTGAGAAGGGAGTATAAAAGGTGGGCACCATCTTAGTTCAGTGCAGAGAAGTCTGAGCAGAAGTGGCAGGGAGCAGGGGCTCTGCATGAGCTCTGCTCCGGAGGCGGGCCTAGTAACAGAGGCCCAGGCCTGGAAGAGGGAGAAGGAAGGAAGAGGAGCGGAGAAGGCTCCAGGAACGAGGAATGAATGGATCCCAGGGGTGCGGATGGGCGAGTCGCCACCGCACGCCCGAATCCACCTGCGTGGAGGGGTCAGGCCAAAGGGGGAGACCGGTCCCCGAAACTAGTGGAGGCAGGAAACGACCCTCAGCTAGAAACCGGAGGCTCTGACATTTTATGTGGCGCAGCCCCTCGCTACACCCACTAGGAAGGCACCACATAGGGTCAGGGAAACTGGCGCCAAGTGTACCAAGAGGAGGCCCGAGGCAGCCGGACAGAAGGGTTGGTAAGAAAGGCCAGAAAAAGGACACATAAAGGGGGTCCTGTGAAGTGCTCCAAAGTTATCTGGGAGTTGTCTGAGCCCCTCACCTGGTGAGCACAGTACGACGTGGGCAGCCGTTACCTGCAGACGTGGTCTGGATAATAAGAACTGTGAGTAAAGGCCCTGTACTGCATCACTGACTCCGTGTCGTTACTGCTGCTGCCCTGCACCATCACCCCCATCCTCCGCATACACTGCCCTGAGGCTATACTCCTCCCGTGGGGAGTTATGCTACGCTCTGCTGCACCCACAACACCAGCCTCAGCGGTCTGCCCTGCAGCAGCGGTTCACTCTGACCGCAATCCACCGGTGGCGTAGTCGGACATTTAAACATCAAAACCACATAAATAGTTCCGCCACTGGTTTGACCACCCTGAGCCACGGAACCGGGTCGCCGCCACGAAGACTACAACCACCAGCATCCACCAAAAAGGGTCCGGCTCCGGGTGTCCCAAGGCCCAGGGGGTGCATCAGAACATTTTCATCACCTTTCACAATCACCAATGGGACAAGGCAGGGATGTCCTCTGTCCCCTCTCTTATACATCCTAGTGATGGAGCACCTGCTCTCATCAATTCGCCATAACCCCAATATTAGGTGGATTGAGGTGGGAGGCACCGAGTACAAGTGCTCTCTATTTGCTGAGGATGTCCTAGTATATATCACTCAATCACATATATCCATCCATGCTGTTATGGCTGAAATAGATCACTTTGTTACATGGTCAAATTTTAAAATCAATGCAGCGAAGTCTGAGGCCCTCGATGTCTCCCTCCCCAAATCCATATAGGATTCCATCCAGTCCAACTTTCCCTTTGCCTGGCCCTCACAGGGTATCAAATACTTAGGAATTCCTATTCATAGAGACCTCTCCCATCTATGTTATCTTAATTTTGGGCCCTTTATTGAACAACTCCATACAGACCACGGTTGGCAAGTTAGAACTGTAAGATTCACTACGTGAACCACTGGTGTTTTGTGGAAAAGCACATGTACACTGTGTTCCAAATTATTATGCAAAAAGTGTTTAGGAGTGATAAGGGAAGAATTTGTTTGTTTGTCAGTTAAACTCATTGATGGTGATGTGTGTCAGGGCTCTTTTACCACTGTAAGCAATTGCAGACACCTGTGCTAATTAGTTTGGCAGGTGTGTCCAATGAAAGGCAAGACTACTTAAGAAGGCTGTCTCACATTATTAAGCAGCCTACATTTTCTGCCAAAATGGGAAAGAAAAAGGATGTGTCGGCTGCTGAGAAGCAACAAATTGTGGAGTGTTTAGGTCAAGGCATGACTACAATCAACATTGTGCGATGATCAGGATGAAGTGTCTTGGCAATCAAGAAGTATGTAGCTGATTCACAGTACACACGTGTGCGTGCTGATAAGGGCAAATTGAGGACTCTTTCCTACAGGCAATTACGTCAGGTTAAAAGAGCAGCGGCAAAAAAGCCTTGTCATAGCAGCAGACAAGTTTTTGAAGCTGCTGGTGCCTCCAACGTCCCCCGAACAACAAGATGCAGGGTCCTTCAGAGGTTTGCAGCTGTGCATACGCCATCCTGTCGACCTCCTCTATCCACTTCACACAAGCAGAAACGGCTCCAGTGGGCCAAACATTACATGAAGACTGATTTCAAAACTGTTTTGTTCACGGATGAGTGCCGTGCAGCGCTCGATGGTCCAGATGGATGGAGTGGAGGATGGCTGGTTGATGGACACCCCACGCAAACATGGATACAGCGCCAACAAGGAGGAGGTGGAGTAATGTTTTGGGCTGGAATCATGGGGAGAGAGATTGTCGGCCCCTTTAGGATCCCTGAAGGCGCTAAAGATTAACTCCATAATGTATGTGGATTTTCTCAAACAGCACTTCCTGCCATGGTTCAAGAAGAAGAACCGTGTATTTCACAGCAATATCATTTTTTTGCATGATAATGCACCATCTCATGCTGCACATAAAGCATCTGCATCTCTGGCTGATATGGGCATAAAAGGGGACAAACTTATGGTGTGACCCCCATGCTCCCCTGACCTCTACCCCATTCAGAACCTCTGGAGCATCATCAAAAGGAGTGTCTATGATGGCGGGAGGCAGTTCACATCTAAGCAACAGCTCTGGAAGGGTATTCTGTCCTCATGCAAAACAATTGAAGCAGAAACCATCCAAAACCTGACAAATTCAATGGACGAGAGAGTTCAGAAGCTCCTTTCGAACAAGGGGTCCTATGTGAAAATGTAACATCACCTAGAATAAAGTTTTGAGTTGAAAACTGCTTGATTTCAGTTTCTAATAACCTGCTAATGCTTATAATTTCAAAAATGACCATTTTTTTGGTCTTTATTAAAATGAAAAGGTTGATCGAAAAGTTTGGGGGATCTAAGAGTGTGGCAACCCAGTAGTCATGATTACTTTGAATTCTGACAATATGAGGGTCATGTTGCAGGTAGTGCAGCAAGAAGGCACTTATGTGTCTTTCGCATCTCGGAGCCCCAAAATTATTTTCCGGGCTAGATGCAGCTAAAAATTATTATTAATTTTAAATCTGGTGCAGCTTAGTATAGATGCCCTAATAGGATCAGTGCTGCACACTGCTACAAAGCCCAAATTATTTTCCAGTCAAGATACAGATAAACATGATTAGTAATTTTAAATCTGGTGGAGCTTATTATAGATGGCCTAATAGAATCAGTGCTGCACACTGCTACAAAGCCCAAATTATTTTCCAGCTAAGATACAGATAAACATGATTAGTAATTTGAAAGCTTAAAACGGTTGGTAGGGTGATTTTAACCAATCATCAAGCTTTTACTCTCCCCAGGATGACACAGGGGTAGAAAAGTCGTTTCGGATCCATGATTTGTTCATCTTTATGAACGTGAGTCTGTCTACATTATCAGTGGAGAGCCGCGTGCGCTTATCTGTCAGCACACCACCAGCAGCGCTGAACACACGTTCAGACAGAACGCTGGCTGCGGGGCATGACAAGATCTCCAAGGCGTAAGTGGCTAGCTCCGGCCATTTATCCAGATTGGAAGCCCAAAAAGAGCAAGGGTCCAGTGACACAGTCATGGCTTCAATGTTTACTTGGAGATACTCCTGTACCATCGTCTCTAGGCATTGACTATGTGTCAGACTTCTTGTCTCCTGTGGCCTTGCAAAGGATGGGCTAAAAAAGTGGTGAAATGATTCCGCAAAATTGATGTTACCAGCAGATACTGTGGTTCTGTTACGGTTTGAGTGCTGAACACTTGACGGTCCCACGGTTGGCAAGTTGGAACTGTGAGATTCACTACGTGCACCACTGGTGTTTTGTGGAAAAGCACATGTAAGATTCTGCAACAGTCTCTGCTGATACTCCTGCATGCGTGCATCCCTTTCTATGGCAGGAATAATTTCTGAAAATTTACTTTTGTACAGGGGATCTAACAGTGTGGCAACCCAGTAGTCAGGATTATTTCTAATTCTCACAATTCAAGGGTCATGTTGCAGGTAGTGCAGCAAGAAGGCACTCATGTGTGTTGCGCATCCAGGAGCACCAAGTCCCTGTTGTGTTGGTGGCGAGGTAACAATCATGCTTCCTTCCTCTGTCCTCTCCCCCCAACCTCGCACAACAGAAATGTGATCAAGGTCTCCCTCATCTGATGAGTCTTCCATCAGTTCGTCCTCCACTTCTTCCTGGGCTCCTGCACCTTCCTCACTAGTTTGGCTGCTACCATGCGCCCTGGTAAAACCATCTCCCCCACCCTCACATGCCTGCCGCCTTGGTGCTGTCGACCGTCTGGACCTTGCAGATGTTAGCCCTTCCGCATACAACTCCTCCTCCTCTACTTCCTCCACCTCCTCTTGTGCCACCACCTGACTCCGAATTCTGTTTAACATGTGCTCCAGCATGTAAATCACCGGAATAGTCATGCTGATAATGGCATCGTCAGCACTAAACATCTTCGTCGCCATTTCAAAACTGTGCAGAAGGGTGCATAGGTCCCTGATCTGAGACCACTCCTCCAGCGTGATTTGCCCCACCTCTGGATCTCGTTGGCCCAGGCTATACGTCAGAACGTATTGCACCAGGGCTTGTCGGTGCTGCCACAGTCGCTGCAACATGTGCAGAGTTGAATTCCACCGGGTAGGCACATCGCATTTTAGCCGGTGAAGTGGCAGGCCCAACGACTTCTGTAGAGATGTAAGTCGCTGAGCTGCGGGATGCGAACGGCGGAAGTGAGCACACAGCGACCGTGCCCTCTGCAGAAGGCCATCTAGTCTGGGATAGTGGGCTAAAAATTGCTGGACAACCAGGTTCAACACGTGAGCCATACAAGGCACGTGTGTGACATTGCCCCGGCGAAGGGCCGCACCCAGGTTTGCAGCATTGTCGCACACGGCCTTCCCTGGTTTCAGGTCCAGTGGAGACAACCATTCATGAAATTGGTTCTCCAGAGCTGACCACAACTCCTCAGCCGTGTGACTCACATTTCCCAGACATTTCAAAGTAAAAACCGCCTGATGACGTTGAGCCCTACTGCCAGCATAGTAAGGAGGTGTGCAGGATCCCTTCTGCGCAGTTAGAAAGCTTGTGGCATGACCAGACAGGCTTTGGGTGCAGGTGGAAGACCGAGAGGAGGTTGAGGAGGCAGAAGCAGTGGAGGAACTTTGACATAAAGAGGATTGACGCACAACTCGTGGGGACGGCAAGACTTGGACAGCAGCCCCTTGTCCTGCTGACACCATAGTTACCCAGTGCCCAGTCAGCGACATGTAACGCCCCTGTCCATGCCTACTCGTCCAAGTGTCTGTGGTGAAATGCACCCTGTCACACACAGAGTTTCTCAAAGAAGCGGTGATGTTGTGTGCGACATGCTGGTGGAGCGCAGGCACACCTTTCTTTGAGAAGTAGTGCCGACTGGGCATCTGGTACTGGGGCACTGCGACGGACATAAGGTCTCGAAAATCCTCTGTGTCCACCAGGCGGAAAGGCAGCATTTCTATAGCCAAGAGCTTGCAGATGGTGAAATTCAACCTCTTAGCTTTCTCATGGCTAGGAGGAAATGGTCTTTTACTTGTCCACATCTGAGGGACCGAGGGCTGGCTATTGTGCTTAGACGGGGTTGATAAGGGTGTCCCCAGCAAACTGCCGGTCTGTGAGGAAGATGCAGGCGGACATGTTAGGTTGCCTTGATCCAAAGGTGGTGCTATCGATGTCGGACAGCGCTCAACACCAGCTGGTGTTACCACCTCCAAAGAAAATGATGACCTGTCAATCACGCTGGCTGTTGCGGGTAAAGAGGTGGCAGGTCTGCGCCCCAAAACAGGTGTGACTGCTGTCCCCCCAGTCACAGAGGATGAAGAGGCCGTGGATGCACAAGATATGGCAGACGGTGCTTGATCCGGCCGGCTAGGCCGCATTGTAGCACACTGAGCTTCCCACTGCAACTTATGCTTCATGTCCATGTGCCGGTTCATGCATGAAGTACTCAAACTATGTATTTTTTGGCCTCTACTTAGCTTTTCCTGACAAATGTTACAGATAACACGAGTTGGGTCATCTTTATCGATCTGAAAAAATGCCCAGGCTATGCAAGGCTTAGCACCCATGCAACCTGAAGAGCCACCACGACTTGTGGTGAGAGGCAGAGTTGTGTTTGAGGATGCAGTTGTTGACGTGCTTCCAGTACTACGTCTCTGTCCAGGAAGGCGCAACCTGACCTCGTCGTCACTAGCATCTTCCTCCACCTCCTCTGCTGACCTCATCTCTTGGCTGACAACCTCATCATCATCACCCTGTGCGTTATCACACCCGTCGTCCTCAGAGCCAACCTGTTCCTGCCCTGACAAAAAACTAAAGTTGTCGCTCCAATCAGGTATTTGAGTCTCATCATCGTCTTCCTCATTGTCTCCACCAACAGGAGTTACAGTTTGGGAATGAGGGTCTACATTATGGTCAGAACCTTCTGTGTCTGGTCCTGGATCCGACTCATAAAGATTCTGGGCATCAGTGCAGATCATTTCCTCGTCTGGATTCACAGAAGCGCTGGAGTCGACCTCTGATTCCCAGGCTATAGTATGAGTAAACAGCTCTGCAGACTCAACCATCTGTTCTACCTCATACTCAGATGGGCAGCTGGAGATTTGGGAGCTGTGAGGAAGCAAGTGCGATTGTGGTGACACCTTTGAGGACTGGAGTATTTGTGATGTTGAAGTTGATGTGGAGGAGAGCCCACTTAAAGGAGCACTTGATATCCGTTGAAGCACCTGCTGTTTTTGTGCCTCATCTGGAATTTGTAGCGATTGGCGTGGCCGTAAGAAAGGGATCTTATCACATTGTCCGCTAAAAGAAGTAGACATTTTAGTTTGGCTGGAAGATGGTCTTTCTTCTGCAGATGTTACTGTTGCTTTAACACCTACCCCACGGACACAACCTTTTTTCCCCTTCCCAACACGCCTATTCCCCTTTCCACCAGCAGCAGGCCTTTTTCCACTCATTTTGGTGGTTAACTAATTCACAACTCTGGAGTTGTTTGCACAAAAAAACAATGCATGGGAACCGAGCAGAGCTGAGTGGCCAAACTGTGGTATTAGGCCAAAACTATTGGCTGGGTTAGATGCAGAAAAAAATTATATTCAATTTGCAACCTGATGGAGGTCAGTATAGATGGACTAATAGAACAAGTCCCACACACAGCTAGAAGCCAAAATATTTTTTCAGAGGTAGATGCAGAAAAAAATTGTATTCAGTTTGCAACCTGATGGAGGTCAGTATAGATGGACTAATAGAACAAGTCCTACACACAGCTAGAAGCCCAAATATTTTTTCAGAGGTAGATTCAGAAAAAAAATATATTCAGTTTGCAACCTGATGGAGGTCAGTATAGATGGACTAATAGAGAAAGTCCCACACACTGCTAGAAGGCCAAATATTTTTTCAGAGCTAGATGCAGACAAAAAATTATTTTTAAATTGCAACCTGATGGAGGTCAGTATAGATGGACTAATAGAGAAAGTCCCACACACTGCTAGAAGGCCAAATATTTTTTCAGAGCTAGATGCAGAAAAAAATTATATTCAGTTTGCAACCTGATGGAGGTCAGTATAGATGGACTAATAGAACAAGTCCCACACACAGCTAGAAGGCCAAATATTTTTTCAGAGGTAGATGCAGATAAAAAATATTTTTAATTTGCAGCCTGATGGAGGTCAGTATAGATGGACTAATAGAGAAAGTCCCACACACTGCTAGAAGGCCAAATATTTTTTCAGAGCTAGATGCAGACAAAAAATTATTTTGAATTTGCAACCTGATGGAGGTCAGTATAGATGGACTAATAGAGAAAGTCCCACACACTGCTAGAAGGCCAAATATTTTTTCAGAGCTAGATGCAGACAAAAAATTATTTTTAATTTGCAACCTGATGGAGGTCAGTATAGATGGACTAATAGAGAAAGTCCCACACACTGCTAGAAGGCCAAATATTTTTTCAGAGCTAGATGCAGATAAAAATTATTTTTAATTTGCAACCTGATGGAGGTCTGTATAGATGGACTAATAGAGAAAGTCCCACACACTGCTAGAAGGCCAAATATTTTTTCAGAGCTAGATGCAGAAAAAAATTATATTCAGTTTGCAACCTGATGGAGGTCAGTATAGATGGACTAATAGAACAAGTCCCACACACAGCTAGAAGCCCAAATATTTTTTCAGAGGTAGATGCAGATAAAAATTATTTTTAATTTGCAACCTGATGGAGGTTAGTATAGATGGACTAATAGAGAAAGTCCCACACACTGCTAGAAGGCCAAATATTTTTTCAGAGCTAGATGCAGAAAAAAATTATATTCAGTTTGCAACCTGATGGAGGTCAGTATAGATGGACTAATAGAACAAGTCCCACACACTGCTAGAAGCCCAAATATTTTTACAGAGGTAGATGCAGAAAAAAATTATATTCAATTTGCAACCTGATGGAGGTCAGTATAGATGGACTATACTCACTAAAATAAACCCAATTACCCCGGTGTTCTACGTCCTACCGAAGATACACAAGAGCCTTGTATAACCCCCGGGTCGTCCAACTGTAGCTTCTACAGACTCATTATTTTCCCCTCTTTCCATTTTTGTGGAGAAATTAATCACTCCTCTCATCCAAAAAAGCCCCTCTTTCCTACTTGACACGGACTCTTTTCTTAAGATTCTGGCCGATCACAGACAGATTCCTTCATCTGCCTTTTTGGTTTCATTGGATGTGAAGAGTCTTTATATGTCTATTCCACATGTCATGGGTATCCATACAGTCAAGTCTCTCTTGACCCAATCCCATACAGACCCACAGATTACTGACTTAGTGATTGACTTACTATCAATCATACTTCACAAAAATTATTTTCTGTTTCAAGACAGATACTATCTACAAACAAAAGGCACTGCAATGGGCTCTAATGTGGCACCACCTTACGCTAACTGCTACATGGCGGCTTTCGAGGACGCCATTGTCTACACCCATCCTCTCTTCCAGTCACATTCCATTGTCTGGAAGAGATTTATCGATGACATTTTTTGTATCTGGGACGGTCCTTTATCTACACTTGAATCATTCTTCACCGATCTTAACTCTGCATGGCCCGACCTCACATTCACCATTACATATGATTTACACCAGATTAGTTTCCTTGATACACTAGTCATCAAAGATGATAATGGCTTTCTCACTACAGACCTATATTCAAAGCCCACGGACCGCAACGGACTGTTGCACTATACCAGCAACCATCCTGTGCATGTCAAGAAATCCATACCCAAATCCCAGTTCAAAAGGGTAGAACGCATAGTGTCCGATCCCATCACCCGCCAACACAGACTTCATGAAATGAACCGCAAATTCACTAACAGGGGCTATCCACAAGCGCTTCTCCAATCTTCAAGTGAGTCTTCCCGTGCATGCCCTGATAACTCTTGTCGTATCCCTTTTGTCCACACTTTCCACCCATTTGCCTATGTGTTGCACAAAACCATACGTAGAGATTGGGGCATATTACGCACTGGCTATCCCTCTATTGCTGGCTTTCAAAGGCCTTTTATGCCCTGCTTCAAGCGTGCCCCCAATTTGAGAGACTCACTTGTCAGAGCTGACATTGGTACTAACAGATCTCTCTCGACACAACGCTTCCTTCAACAACCTAAAACTGGTACCTTCCCTTGCCTTCACTGTAGACAATGTAACAATGTCACCAAAGGGAATTCAATTTACCATCCGCACACCGGCAGGAAATATACTATAAAAGGGTATTTCACGTGTGACAGCTCGTTTGTCGTCTACCTCATCAAATGTCCATGCGGCCTTCTCTACGTAGGCGAAACCACGCAACCAATCCGTGATAGAATTTCAAAGCACAAATCTACGGTCAGGTGTAAAAATCTACTCTTACCGATCCCCCATTATTTCATTACTTCAGGTCACAACATCTCCCAACTTAGGTTCCAGGTTCTGGAACAAGTGGTATCGCCGCGCCGCGGTGGAGACAGGATCCTGCTCCTTAAACAGAGGGAAGCCTTCTGGATCCACACGTTGGACACCCTTTCCCCCAGGGGACTAAATAGGGAATACGATCTCCTCTCCTTTAACTAAAGTCTCCCTTACTCCTCCATCTGTTTATATACAGTAGCTGTGCTACACCTCTTGATATGTTATCACCTGGGTTCTTAATCTGGGTGGATCATCCCATGCATGTGGGCCCAAGATACTTTTGTCCATCCGGTTCACTGTTATACATTATCGTATACTCTGTCTGTTATTTATTACTGTTTCGACGCAGTGTTACCCCATAACAAATCTACCATCGCGACTTTGACTGTTGTGGTTATGTAAGATCGTATTTGCGCTCTAACTTTTATCTCTTTTGTTGCAGATTCACCTTGTACTGTGGTCCTCTCCCACCTCCCCTTCGTTTTCCATCTATACCTCTCGTTGTTCCCCTCCCCTGGCTACGTGCATCATCCTGGAACGCAAGATATCCCTCCATGGAACGCACCGGCTTTCGTCACTTCCTGTTTGTACCACACCGGAACTTCCGGTATGCGTTCTCCCCCTAGTGGAACGCAGACGGTGACCCGATCGCGTCATTTCCGGTTGCGTCGTATGGCACTTCCGGGCATGCGTGGTCCGGCGCCAAGGGTTCGCGCGTTTTTTTCATTTTGCCCATTTAGGCCCTTTATAAACCTCCCTCTCTGCACTTGTGGCTACTCCAACTAGCGGTGGAGACCGCGTTGCGATGTCTATGCCTCCACGCGCTTCTCAACAGGTAACCTCTGGCACAGCACGCTTCTCTGGAGCTCTCTGTGAGGTCTTTGCCTCTGATTCCTTTTACCCTCTCACCTTTAGGCAGCCCCATTGGGACCCATTTGTTGCTCATATCTCCCGCAGAATTACCCGGTATGTGCCCACTACTGCCAGCGATTTTGTTTTTTGTTTTTTCTTCCCCTTTCCCTCTAGCCTATTTGTTCCATCCCTGTGTCCCCTTCTCCCAGTCCTTCTCCTTCCCCCCCCCTCCTTTGTTATCTCTCTGCATATTACTAAAGTATATGCTATGTATGTATATACTATATATTTCACTTATGCATTAATGTGCACACTTGTATAATGAAATAGAAAAATTTCTTTTTCTCTTTGTTTTTTTCACTATTTAGAATATGCTGTTCTTTTTCACTGTGTTATCTAGAAATGATATTCTGATCTTTCTGTATCTAATCGTCTATGACATTGTTCTATTTTCTACAGTCAACTGAAGAAGGTCGCTAAGACCGAAACGTTTTGGTGTTATTTCTGGGTGCAGTTTATTTCACAAAGTCAATAAATTTTCTCTTGCAAAAGGACGATTGAGTGCCGAGGTTCTTTGAACTGATATACCAGGGTTCGGCCCCTACTCGCGCACACTCATAGGGAGTGCAGTGATTTATATCTTTACTTACCGATACCGGTCCACTTGCACCCCTTGGGGATTTGTCCTCATCTACTTTCTCCTACAATGTGGAAGAAACCAACACAATCCTGGCTCATACCTGTATATCAAGCGATTTCTTGAGGGTGCCCCCAGGCGAGACGAGAGGGCGCAAACTAGAGAAGGACCACCGCCACCTGGTGAATCTAGAACTACACTGCACTACCTTGACTGAATACCTCAAAGTACAAAGGATCCCGAGGGGCCTCAGAGTACCACTCAGACCTACTCTCTTTTCTGATCTGCCTGACTACAACAACAGATTCGAACAGATCCTGAATAAATGCTCCTTCGACCTCATGTTATTGACCGTCGATTACCTGCATAAAGACCTATCATCTACAAAGGAGCTTATCACCAGTACAGAATCACAACTTACCTCGACTCTGCAACCGGATGATTGGTCCAACCTGAAAACCAGAATCCAATCCAACGTTGACCAACATAAGAGAGATACTGAATCCAAGAAAAGGGCCAAGTTCCAACGCGACGCAGAGGACTACGAGGCGAATAGGGTGTACCGGTGGCAGGAACGATATCCACCGGGTAGCCATTCATCACGGTTCACCCACCTTTCGACTGACGCGTCCTCCTCTGGCTCCGAACCTGAGAGATGGGACCGGCTCATAAATCCCTCTCGTTTTTTAGGTCATCCGCAGAGATACCCGTCACGAAGAAAACGAGGAGGGGCGGCAGGCATCGTAGACAGTACAGACTACGGCAGAGTGACCAGGTCCCAGATGCGCCCCACTTGGTGGTAAATATTTCTTCAAAGACTCTAAACATGGCCCAGTTATCTGTACTGCAAAAACGTCTTACTTTCTGTCCAACAATGAGGTTTAATACCTTTAAGTTGGACATGGAGTTACAACGTTTCTACCGTTCCCTTAGGCTCAAGGTCCACTTCGATCAATGCCCTACACCCTCCGATATTACACGACAAACTCCGACCCCTAACACTGATGTAGCCATCACTGCTAAAAGTTTGGGTCTTTATACCAAGAGCACATACAGGCCCCCCCACAACTCTCATGCTCTCGAAACATTCATAGGTTTTATTGATTCAGCTTTTAGAGGATTACGGTCCAATATGGATAGAGGGAAATTACACTTCGAACCCAACCTATCTGCTTTAGACCAACAGGCACTACGCAGCCTGCGTGATGACAATGATTTGATCATTAAACCGGCGGACAAGGGGGGTGCCATTGTCATTATGGACAAGGCCCAATACATTAGGGAAGTTGAACGCCAACTGAGTGACACCACAACTTACCATCAGCTACCTCGGGACCCTACCCCCGAACGCAGGGATCTGATACGTGATACCCTTGAGCGTCACCTTAAAGCTAGGACTATCGATACCAAAACAAGTGAATACCTCACTAAAATAAACCCAATTACCCCGGTGTTCTACGTCCTACCGAAGATACACAAGAGCCTTGTAGAACCCCCGGGTCATCCCATTGTAGCTTCTACAGACTCATTATTTTCCCCTCTTTCCATTTTTGTGGAGAAATTAATCACTCCTCTCATCCAAAAAAGCCCCTCTTTCCTACTTGACACGGACTCTTTTCTTAAGATTCTGGCCGATCACAGACAGATTCCTTCATCTGCCTTTTTGGTTTCATTGGATGTGAAGAGTCTTTATACGTCTATTCCACATGTCATGGGTATCCATACAGTCAAGTCTCTCTTGACCCAATCCCATACAGACCCACAGATTACTGACTTAGTGATTGACTTACTATCAATCATACTTCACAAAAATTATTTTCTGTTTCAAGACAGATACTATCTACAAACAAAAGGCACTGCAATGGGCTCTAAGGTGGCACCACCTTACGCTAACTGCTACATGGCGGCTTTCGAGGACGACATTGTCTACACCCATCCTCTCTTCCAGTCACATTCCTTTGTCTGGAAGAGATTTATCGATGACATTTTTTGTATCTGGGACGGTCCTTTATCTACACTTGAATCATTCTTCACCGATCTTAACTCTGCATGGCCCGACCTCACGTTCACCATTACATATGATTTACACCAGATTAGTTTCCTTGATACACTAGTCATCAAAGATGATAATGGCTTTCTCACTACAGACCTATATTCAAAGCCCACGGACCGCAACGGACTGTTGCACTATACCAGCAACCATCCTGTGCATGTCAAGAAATCCATACCCAAATCCCAGTTCAAAAGGGTAGAACACATAGTGTCCGATCCTGTCACCCGCCAACACAGACTTCATGAAATGAACCGCAAATTCACTAACAGGGGCTATCCACAAGCGCTTCTCCAATCTTCAAGTGAGTCTTCCCGTGCATGCCCTGATAACTCTTGTCGTATCCCTTTTGTCCACACTTTCCACCCATTTGCCTATGTGTTGCACAAAACCATACGTAGACATTGGGGCATATTACGCACTGGCTATCCCTCTATTGCTGGCTTTCAAAGGCCTTTTATGCCCTGCTTCAAGCGTGCCCCCAATTTGAGAGACTCACTTGTCAGAGCTGACATTGGTACTAACAGATCTCTCTCGACACAACGCTTCCTTCAACAACCTAAAACTGGTACCTTCCCTTGCCTTTACTGTAGACAATGTAACAATGTCACCAAAGGGATTCAATTTACCATCCGCACACCGGCAGGAAATATACTATCAAAGGGTATTTCACGTGTGACAGCTCGTTTGTTGTCTACCTCATCAAATGTCCATGCGGCCTTCTCTATGTAGGCGAAACCACGCAACCAATCCGTGATAGAATTTCAAAGCACAAATCTACGGTCAGGTGTAAAAATCTACTCTTACCGATCCCCCATCATTTCATTACTTCAGGTCACAACATCTCCCAACTTAGGTTCCAGGTTCTGGAACAAGTGGTACCGCCGCGCCGCGGTGGAGACAGGATCCTGCTCCTTAAACAGAGGGAAGCCTTCTGGATCCACACGTTGGACACCCTTTCCCCCAGGGGACTAAATAGGGAATACGATCTCCTCTCCTTTAACTAAAGTCTCCCTTACTCCTCCATCTGTTTATATACAGTAGCTGTGCTACACCTCTTGATATATTATCACCTGGGTTCTTAATCTGGGTGGATCATCCCATGCATGTGGGCCCAAGATACTTTTGTCCATCCGGTTCACTGTTATACATTATCATATACTCTGTCTGTTATTTATTACTGTTTCGACGCAGTGTTACCCCATAACAAATCTACCATCGCGACTTTGACTGTTGTGGTTATGTAAGATCGTATTTGCGCTCTAACTTTTATCTCTTTTGTTGCAGATTCACCTTGTACTGTGGTCCTCTCCCACCTCCCCTTCGTTTTCCATCTATACCTCTCGTTGTTCCCCTCCCCTGGCTACGTGCATCATCCTGGAACGCAAGATATCCCTCCATGGAACGCACCGGCTTTCGTCACTTCCTGTTTGTACCATACCGGAACTTCCGGTATGCGTTCTCCCCCTAGTGGAACGCAGACGGTGACCCGCTCGCGTCATTTCCAGTTGCGTCGTATGGCACTTCCGGGCATGCGCGGTCCGGCACCACGGGTTCGCGCGTTTTTTTCATTTTGCCCATTTAGGCCCTTTATAAACCTCCCTCTCTGCACTTGTGGCTACTCCAACTAGCGGTGGAGACGGCGTTGCGATGTCTATGCCCCCACGCGCTTCCCCTTTCCCTCTAGCCTATTTGTTCCATCCCTGTGTCCCCTTCTCCCAGTCCTTCTCCTTTCCCCCCCCCCTTTGTTATCGCTCTGCATATTACTAAAGTATATGCTATGTATGTATATACTATATATTTCACTTATGCATTAATGTGCACACTTGTATAAAGAAATAGAAAAATTTCTTTTTCTCTTTGTTTTTTTCACTATTTGGAATATGCTGTTCTTTTTCACTGTGTTATCTAGAAATGATATTCTGATCTTTCTGTATCTAATCGTCTATGACATAGTTCTATTTTCTACAGTCAACTGAAGAAGGTAAGAAACTTTTTGGTGTTATTTCTGTGTGTCGTTTATTTCACAAAGTCAATAAATTTTCTCTTGCAAAAGGACGATTGAGTGCCAAGGTTCTTTGAACTGATATACCAGGGTTCGGCCCCTACTCATGCACACTCATAGGGAGTGCAGTGATTTATATCTTTCCTTGCCCCATCAGACGCCCGGAGGCTCAGCAACACAGAGGGACCAGCACCACCACGGAGGAGCGAAGCATCCACATGGCCCGCGCTACCAGCCATACGGGTGAGCACAGCACGTTAAACTCAGAGACGTGGGCTACAACACAGCTTCAAGCAGAATAGCCAAAGAGTATAGTGAGAACAGCAGGCCTACAACTCCACCTGCCCAGAAGGACTCTATGCTTGCTCCCAGACTGACCAGACTCTTATCTGTAGCCAGTACTCCTTTCCAGGCCTGTCTAATTGCTATCAGTAAAGACCCTGGGACTGCTCTGCACGGACTTTGTGGTTATTTCTGCACCGCGACACCCTGCACAACCACCATCATCCACACACACTGCCCTGAAGCGAACTCTTCCTGTGAGGAGTTATACCACCTTTGCTGCTATACCACCGGCTTCAGAGGACTGTTCCGCAGTGGCAGTCTCTATTAACCGCACTCCACAGGTGGCGTAGTCGGACATTATATAACCTATATACATCTACTACCCTTGGATTGACCACCTGGGTCACGGACCGGGTCACCGCCACAGTGACTACAACCCCAGCATCTACAGGCCCGGCTCCGGGTACCCCACGGCCCAGGGGGAATGTCAGTAACCACACCCAGAGGTGAGGTATGTGGGTTGCTGGACCCGCCCTTTCTCTCCTAGCAAACCATAACCCATCTCCCAGGTGCACCAATTTGACCTCTTAGTGCATGCGTGCACTATAGAAATACTCTGGGTTACATCACAAAGAGACTAGTCATCTCTGTGATACATACCTCCCATCGACTACGCAACCATTAGCCACCTTACAATACTGACAGACCATGTGACACTTAGATTGCACACTGGTGGACTTCCTTTCACTAAGCATGTGACTTATGAAGGTAAATGCTTGCACCAGAATTTTTTAAAGGCTTCATAGCAAAAGGGGTGAACACTAGTGATGAGCGAGCGTGCTCGTCACTACTTGTGACTTGCCGGAGCATCACTGTTCTCAGGATGCTTGTTACTCGGCAAGTATTTTTTTAATGTTTGGGTGAGAGCTCGAATCC
The DNA here is from genome assembly GCF_046119375.1 of Phyllobates terribilis. Taxonomy (NCBI): domain Eukaryota; kingdom Metazoa; phylum Chordata; class Amphibia; order Anura; family Dendrobatidae; genus Phyllobates; species Phyllobates terribilis. Next base: position 94,171,191 of record NW_027362761.1, on the reverse strand, counting down.
CGCCCTGCATGTTTGGCTCTTTTTAGGCAGCCAATAAACATATGGGGATTGCCTCGCAGTCACTGTAATGCCGTAGCCATGTTGGCATTACAGTCATTGGCTAGCAGCATAGCATCATCAGGTCTATATAAGACCAGGTACCCTATACTCGTCACATTCTATCCTGGAAATAGGCAGAGGGAGAGCTGCAGCTGGGCAAGGGAGAGAATTTTACCTGTGTTTAAGCAGGGAATCCACACCACTTTTATTTCTTTTATGAGCAACAACAGCCCTTGTAAGGGCTCATTCTAATCAATATTAAAACTGCTGTAAGGGAGAGTTTGTGGAGGAATAGTGTAGGACATCGCTGTTCCCTGGAGCTGTAGGAAGGGCCGGTCCTTGAACACAAAAAAATTATGTGTTAGAATAAATTCGAGAAGTTCCAAAATAACACCATTTCTCCCAGTGTGCTGTCCCCACCTTAGACAAGCACGTGTCCCATAATGTTACCCATGTCCTTAGCAATGTAGTTACTGGGAAGATCCACTTAAACATGGACACATGCTCCCAATGCAGAGGATTGTGGGCCCTGGTTTAGTCAGGGTAGTCGCCACCTTCTACAGCTGTTCCTGCACCTCTTCTTCCTCAACCTATATCTCCAAAATGACAACATCAGTCGCAAGCTAGAAGCACTGCAGCACTGCCTCGGCTAAGCGGCAACAGGCTCTGCTGAAGCTAATCTGCTCAGGTGACAAACCATGCACCGCCGCAGAACTATTGAAAGTTCTAACAGACCAGACTAATCAGTGGCTCTTGCCCCTGAACCTACAGCCAGGCATGGTCGTGTGTGACAATGACCAGTGTTACGGATCCGGGTGGTGAAACCTCTGTGCTGTGGTGCAAGGAGGGACCAGAGGGGAGTAACTAGGTATCGACTGACCAAGTTCGCACGGCGGCTCAATCGACTCCGTGAACCTGGGAAGGACCGAGCAGAGGGACCAGGTGCTTCTCAGGGCCAGTCCTTGTATGAGAGCAGGTGACTCCCACGGGTCAGAAGGCAGGGACTGACCGGTACAGCAGATGAGCACGGCAGGCAGGTAAACGGACTGGCAGACACCACGGGTAAGTGGCAGGAGCCTCCAGATAGGCAGGCTGGTAGGCACGTCAGGTAACAAGCAGGAGCCTCCAGGTAGGCTGGCTGGTAGGCATGGCAGGTAAAGGCTCCGGATAAGCGGACTGGCCTAGCCCATAGACAGACTGGCGGACTGGGCTGTGAGCAGACTGTCGGGCTGGACTGGTAGTCAGGCTGGCGAACTGGACTGGTAGTCTGTCTGGCGGACTGGACAGGTAGTCAGGCTGGCGGGGTGGACTGGTAGTCAGGCTGGCGGGCTGGACAGGTAGTCAGGCTGGCGGGCTAGACTGGTAGTCAAGCTGGCGGACTGGACTGGTAGTCAGGCTGGTGGGCTGGACTGGTAGTCAGGCTGGCGGGCTGGACAGGTAGTCAGGCTGGCGGGCTGGACTCGTAGTCAGGCTGGCAGTGGGACCTGAGGGCTGAAGCAGAGTAAGTACACAGAGCTACAACCTTGCACGGGCACCTATATTTAGGAGCAGGTGCCTTTTATATGAGAAGTCCTCCGGCCATTGGCCAGGGACTACTTAGGACAGCGCGTGCGGCCCCTTTAAGAGGGAACAGTGCCCGGGAAGCTGCGCGTGCCAGCAGCAGCAGCAGGAGAGCCGGAGGACACCGGGCCAGGAGCGCGACGGTAAGGGGGATGGCGTCTCTGCCTGTCAGGGGGCAGAGACGCCGATGTTACAACCAGAACCTGGTGGCAGCTCTGATACTTGGCAACCTCGCACACATATCATGTCTGGCCCACATGCTCAACTTAGTGGTTCAGCAATTTCTCAAAACCTACCCTGATCTACCTGATCTGCTTGTGAAAGAACATCGCGTGTATGCTACAGCTTCCGTCGCCCTGGCAGTGCTTTAGCAGCATTTGCAACTTCCAGCCCACCGACTGGTGTGCGATGCCACCACTCACCGTGCGTGGGAACTGAATATTACATATGTTGGCAAGGTTTTGAGAGCAGCATAGGGCAGTAGTTGAATATCAGCTACAACCCGGTCAGCCTCCGCACATAAGAGCTAATGAGTGAGCATGAATGTCTGACATCTGTGCGGTTCTCCAAAACTTTGAGGACTCCACCAAGATGGTGAGCGGCGATGACACCATAATCAGCATAACCATTCTGCTTCTCTGTCTACTGAAACGCTCACTGTTCACAATTAAAGTGGAGGCTTTAACTGAACTGCAACCGAAAAAAATAAATAAAATTCTATTCTATTCCCTATTAATACCGCTGTTAGCTGCATTTAGTATAGGGACAGGTGCTAGGTATCATATGCTGGAAATGAGTGTTGATTGTGGTCACATACATCTCTTCCACTGTCTATAACTTGATTGTTTTTTTTTTACAAAAACTCATCGACAGATTTGTGTTTTTTACTGTGCTCTGCACTCAGAAATTCACGGTTGCTTGTAAGTGCTTACCATAAAGTGCAGGATAAATGTGAACCGAACTTTAATGCAATCTTTGGGAAGCGGAATAAACGAATCAACAGTAGGTCAAGATTTGCTTTTATTTAAATTTTTTACGCCATTCACCGTGCAGTATAAATGATAAGATGGCTTTATTCTTTAGGTCATTATGAATATAGCAATACCGGATTTATATTGTTTTTTGGGGTTTGACTATTTTTTCACACTAAAGGCACTTTTTTAGAAAAAAAATATTTTTGCAACGCCATATTTTGAGAGCCATAATTTTGAGAGCTTGTTTTTTGTGGGATAAGTTGAAGTTTTTATTGCCATCATTTTAGGTTACATAACATTTTTTGATTTCTTTCTTTTCCAAAAATGATGTGACAATTTTATAGATTGAGTTGTTCCAAACGTGGTAATACCAAATATGTGCTCCTTTTTTGTTTACTTTTGTGTTTATGCAAAAATATGTATTTATCATTGTAATATTTTTTCCTGATTTTTTTTCTATTCTTTAGTTTGTGTTTTTTTTGTTTTTTTTCTTAGGCCCTGTTTGGGACTTCAAATTGTATTTCTCTAATCACTAGTCTAATGCATTGCAATGCACATGTCAACTTTAAACTGGCAGATTGCTTGTTAGATCCTGATTCTGGCTTGCCTAACAGGCCACTGAAGCTGGCAGTCCCTGAGGTCATGGTTTGAGGTTCACCTGCCATTACAACCATTGTATCCTTGTTATCGCATCCCGTGGGCTTCGATGAGGTGAGAGCGGTAGCCCACTCCCTTTCATAACCTTCTAAATGACACAATCTAGAAGATAGGCACGCCAGGGGCTGGCTTACATGGGTATAACGTCATTGAGACCTGAGCCAATCATGTCCCAATGATGTTGCTAGTCTGAGGCAATGTTTAGCACTGGAATCTCAAGCCCTATCCTTTCATGACCACCCATCATAAATTCATGGTGGTGTATTTACCTAAGTCAGCAGTTGTGAAGATGTTAAAAGATATTACAAAGTTTCATATTATCAAGTGTACTATTGAGTTTTTAAATAAAAATTAAAACAATGGTTACTCCTTAATGCTTCGGCATACTAAGACATTTTGGACAACTGTTTGCTTCCAGCTTTATTGGAACAATTTGGGGAGGATCCTCTTTAGTTCCATCATGAATGTGTCCCAGTGCACAAAGCAAAGTATGACAAGACATGGTCAGGTAAGTGTGGCATGGAAGAACTTGACTGGGCCAACACAGAGCATAGACCCATCGAACATCTTTAGAATGAACTAGAACGGAGATTACAAATCAGGCCATCTGTACCAATATCATTATCTTAACTCACATATGCTCTTCATAATGAGCGGGAAAAAATTCCAACAGGAACACTCCATAATCTGCTAGAAAGCCTTCTCAGAAGAGTGGAAGCTGCTAGATATGCAAAGAGTGTAACATCTTAATTCTAATGTCTATGGATTTTTAATGTTGTAGAATGGGGTGTCATAAGATCTTCTGTAAATGTAATGTATTAGTGTTCAAATATTTTTGTCCATATAGCATATTTTATGTGTATATATACCTTCATAGTCTTATTTCTACAGTACTTGAATAAGTCACAGTTATAAAACTTTGGACTTACAGTAACATATAGCAGACTTAGAATACATTTACAGCTCATAATAAAAAAGCTTTGGTTATAATACAAAATAAGGATTGCATAAAATTGGTAAAACATGGATACTTTCATTGAGAAATTGTATTACTTTTGTCTATTTTGTATCTCGTGCTCCAACCTCATTAAATTAACTACTGGTTTACCAGAAACCATCCATAGAAAAGAGTTTTTCAAATATTATTCAACCTCTTTCAGCTGAATTCTTCCAAAAACAGTACCACATCGTATGTTATATGTGGTTTTGCTGTTCAGGCCCATATTTCTAAATAAGACTGAGCTCCAATACCTAATCTTAATACTTATTATTAATCATTATTATTAGTATTTAATATGACCAAAAAAGCATTTCAAAGTGGTTACAGTAGTCTTCTGATACAGACTGTTGCATCTTTTATCTTGGCAGTGGGGTCAGCCACGCAAATAAATGTTGGTGGTGCCAGTTATAGTGGTTTATACCATGTACCTTGCTAACTACTCTATATATGTTACACCAGTTCCACTAGTAAAGTTCACTTTATTTTGATAAAATGGAAAGAATCCTTCTATTGCTTTACATCTAGGGTTCTTGTGTCTTCTGACTGTATGTGAGGGCGACTAGTCTATTGAAAAAATGAAAAAGAAAATCTAGGACAAATTCAAGTAGGCATGTCAAATAAACATACAATATGAGAAAAAAATGGGAGGTAAGAAAATGAGAAAAAAAAAAAGGAGAAAAGATCAAAAGATGTGCATTAATTAGAATAATGTAAAATATAACTTTTATTTACACTATGTTAAAAAAAACTATTACGTTGTATTTTCAGTTTGGTATAAAACTATTATTAATCCTCAAATTGCAAAAGCAAACTTCTTTAAGTTGTACCTGGAAAGTGTCTATTTTCTGACAGATAACATGAGCCCTGGTCCTATAAATTTCTGGGTCAGCAGGTTGGACCAGTGGAAAGAAATGACCAAGTTTGCAATATGCATACTGCCGGTCCAGCCTCTAGTGTACTGTAATAAATGATAGCAGGTGGCTTTGTCACACATAAGCAGACCATATTGTTTTTAACAAGTGTGGAAAAATGTTCATTTTTAAAAATGAATGAGGTATGGATCACAATTGATACAAATTATTATATTTGCCGTAGCATCTGCCTTTGCATTATATTCTATAGATTTCTGATCCTGCCGTTGCTGATGCCCCTACGCAAAAGGGCATTTCCTGCCTATACATCTTGTTCTATACTGTGGTGCTGCTGCCAGGGCTGCTAGTACTACCACTGCACAGCCACATAACTCCTGCCTGTCCATCATGTTCTATGCTTTGCTGCTGCTGCTACTACTGTCAATAGACAACCACATACTGTATCTCCTGCCTATCCATTGTTTTCTATCTCTATACTGCACTGCTGCTGGAAATCCAACCCCAACATTTTTCAATTTTATTTTCATGGGCCGCTAAAATAAGCTATTACTCATAATCATTTTTGGTGAAAATGAGGATGATCGTAATGTCCAAACTGTACTTTACACAGAGAAAAATTCTTTGATTATTGTTTTACTGCTGCCAATAAAAGAAAAATAAAAATGTAGTAAATTGTCATCAGCTAGTTAACATCTTCCTTGCGGTTCACACTGTCCCCAAGAGATGTTACATTTTTACCAAAACTTTACTGCTACCCACATATTTTTCACTATTGGTGGCCCAAGCTGCTGACAAACCATTACTTTTTAGTGCAAATAAGGATGAGATGCTTTCCTGCTGTAGGCATGAAATTGTACCCTACATAGTGAAAAACTCTAAAGCTTTTTTAAAGCTGTCAATAAAGGAAGAGGAAAATATATAGTCATGGGTCAGCTAAAATAAACTATTGTTTCTTTGTCAGTCCAAAAAATATTACTTTTTTTTCAAACCAAAAGTTTACTACTACTATTGAAATAAGCCATTACTTCATCATAATTTTGGCAAAAGTGAGGGTGACAATACAGTCTTGTTGCTACCAGCAAAAAAAATATTGTGCTTTTTACTGCTGACAAAAAACAAACATAAAATTATAAAAAGCCATTGCTTTTTCATTGACTATATGGTCTGGGTCCTGGTGTTTCCTGGTGCTTACTCACTTTAGAAACAAAAAACAAACTATCACTACTACACAAAAAGGGATAATATTTTTGATGGGTAAATTAATTGAAGCCATTGCTTCTTCTTCAAAACAACAAACCAGTTGCTACTCCCCAAAAAGGGACAATTTTTTAGGATCAGATTTGTTAAAAAGACATTACTTTTTCCACATATACTGCATGTACATAAACACCAGCATGGTTTTTTGCCCAATCTTTAATTTTAAAAAGTCAGGTATAAATCGCTTTGAAAAGACGCAAAGTTTTTTGCATTTTCACAACAGTTTTGACCAGCTCCACCAAAATTGTCAAATCTGTGGTGAGACAGGGTGGGGGATGAGGGGGTGACCCCACAACTCATCTAATTTATGACTTTTCGTACAAACAGAATCTCGCTTCAGTCTAACTGGAGTAGGATTTGTGGTATCTTGCATGGAGGAGTATGCCAAATGTCAGACACTCCTGATTCCTCTTAAGCCCTTCACAACCTTGTGATGTTCTGTTTTTTCTTTTTTCTTTTTTTCCTCCCATTCTTCCAATAGCCATAACTGTTTTATTTTTCTGTCCCCATAGCATTATGAGGGCTTGTTTTTTGCAGGACCAGTTGTACTTTTGAATGACATCATTCATTTTATCATGTGATGCACTGGAAAAGGGGAAAAAAATTCCAAGTGCATTAAAATACCAAAAAAAGTGTAATTCCACTATTGTTTTTTTTCATTTTTCTTGTACCATGTTCACTATGTGGTAAAACTTAACAGGCAATATGATTCTCCAGGTCAGTTCAATTACGCAGCTATCATACATGTTTAGCTTTTTTTTATTTAAGTGGTAAAATAAGATTCAAAAATTTGCAAGAAAAAAACATTTCCCTGGTATCGCCGTTTTCCAAGACCAGTAACATTTACATTTTTGGGATATGGGGCTGTGTTATGGCTTATTTTTGCGCCGTGAGCAGACGTTTTTACTGACGCCCTTTTTGGGGTAGATACAATGTTTTGATCGCCTCTTATTGTGGCGGCCAAAAAACGTAACTCAGGCGTTTTGATTTCTTTTCTCATTATGCTGTTTACAGATTAAATTAATTTATTTTATATTTTGATAGATCTGACTTTATGAACGCAGTGATACCAAATATGTGCATTTTTTATTTTTTAATGGGGCAAATGGGGGGTGATTTTGAACTTTTTGTGTTTTTTTTCATTTTTTTTTTCATATTTTTAAAAGCTCTCTTCTCACTTTTTACTGTATTTGTTAGTCTCCTGAGGGGACTTGAAGCTGCGATCATCTGATCGCTTGTACTATATATAGCAGTGTATAGTACATTAGTGTGAAAAGTCATGCTAATGGAAAACAATTGGAGGGTCAACTTTAAACCATAGATGAAACCAAATTTAACTATACAAATAACGCGTTATTTTGATAACGTCTAAAGTTAGAAGTTATCTTCTAAAGTTAGAAGTTATCTCACTTATGTAGATTAAGTTTAGTTAACATTGATAAAGCCATTGACTGATCTCAAGTTAGGTGTCAGATCTCACTTTTCTGCACTGTGATATCCCAGTGCTGTGTGATATGCTTTCTATTAAGCATTGCCACATCTGTAAAGGTATCGTCACACTTAGCAATGCTACAGCGATCCCAACAACGATGCGACCTGGCAGGGATCGTTGCTGCGTCGCTATGTGGTCGCTGGCGAGATGTCAAACAGTCAGATGTTCCCAATGACGCAGCAATGATACGGCGACCCGTAGCGACCTGTATAACGATGTCGGATGTCGTTTGCACACTGTCACATAGCAGCTACTCTGACGATTCAGACCTCGATAAGGGACGACTTCTCAGTTCTGAGTCGCCAACGCGGTCGTTGGTAAGGTGTCAAACACACCGATGCATGCTACCCAGTGGGACCTCAATGATCAAAAAATGGTCCAGACCATTTCGACATGACCAGCGATCTCATAGCAGGGGCCTGGTCGCTGCTACATGTCAAACATAGTGAGATCGCAGCTGAGGTCGCTGTTGCGTCACAAAACTTGTGACTCAGCAGCGATCTCGCTAGCGATCTCGCTTAGTGTGACGGGGGCTTTAGTCACATGATTCAGTATAAAAAAGTATGTGTTAGAGAGGCAGAGTCTCATAAGCAAATAAATTCAGAGGTTCTCCAGTTTGTGAATCTAATGTGCAACAATTCCATAAACATGGTCCTCAGCACAAAATTGCGAAGACTTTGAATATCCTACCATCTACAATTCATAAGATCATCAAAAAAAATCTGAGATTCTGGAGAAATATATGCACAAGGCATAAGGCTGACGTTCAATATTGGAAGCTTGTGATTTATGGACTCACAGGCATCACTACAAAAAAAGGTAGGATTCGTTCATGCAAATCACTACATGGGCTCCGTTATACTGCCATGGATCATTGTCTGTGAACAGAATTAGACATGTAATCCACAAATGAAAGTTAAAGCACTATCATGAAAAGAAGAAGCCATATCAACACAATCCAGGAATTCTGCCTACTTCTCTGGGCCAAAACTCATTTAAAGTGGACTGAGACCAAATGGAAAACTGTTCTGTGGTCAAATGAATTAAAATTTTAAATTCTTCATGAAAATCATAGACGCTGCAGACTCAAAAGGAGAGGGACCATCCAGCTAGTTATCAGCACTGCCAGGGAAATATTAATGTCAGGAAAATGTTCATCCATTTTTGCCTGACATAGATGTTCACCCCCCTCCCTTATTCCTCTTTTGCTCAGCACAAAAGCCCCAATTAACACAGTCATGATGGAGGCCTTACACAAACAAATGCCATCCAAGAACTGGTACAAGCTAACTAAAATACAAATGTATTTCCACTTAACACAAACCTGAGATAGATTGACACCTTCTCCCAGGTCAGAGTTTGGAGGAAAGAGAAAATGGTTTGTTAAGTTCAAAAACACTCGCAAACAATTCCCGGCCACCAGCCATAGCCAGGTCGATTTCAATATGAAATATGAAATATTGTGAGTTCCATACGTCCGGCAATAATGGGACCCATATTTTTAGAGTGATAAGGATATTTTTTCTGTCGCTGAAAAACGCTACATAGAGCTGTACCACAAAAACACCAGAATAGCAGACTGAAACTATACGATGTGTGGTCTCTAACTGAAGATGAAATCATAAGGGAAAAAATGGCATAGTTTGCAAGCTTCTGAGATCAACGAGCGATGAGTTATCGCAGAAGTTAGCATTTTTAATAAAAATGTACAGGTTGGAGAACAGCCCACATGTCACCACAAGAGGCATGTGGGTAAATCTCCTCTTAGGTATAAGAGAACTCATGGACATTACAGAAGCACTCATTGCCAGGGGGGTATAAGGATTATAAGCAACGGGTCGCGTTCCATAACGCTCAAATCCACTGGGGAGCACCTCCTCCACCTTTGCTGATTTGTCCCTGCAACCTGTATAGTGTAAGTTGTCTTCTTTTATTCTGTTTATTTTATATAACTGCTTATGTATTTTAATTTCTCCTTTGTAACATCCTTGTATATATTTTTCCTAAACAGTGCCTCCCATTTGGATTAAATATAAAATTTATTAGTTCTGTTTCTTTTGTCCTGTAATTGTTCCCGTCCCCAAAGCCATACGCTACCAAAACGCAGGCGTCTGGCCAGGCCTGTATTTTATTTCAAATTCGGCCGGAGGTGGCAGAGAAAAATAATAATTGGGCTATCGTGAAGCTGACAGTGACAGTACGGAGGGCATAAACACAGATTCCAGGCTTTGTAGCCCAGTAGTGTGATGCCATACTCTCACTGGTCACTTGCCGACATCCACGTAGCGAGTAGTCTGGATCGCATGCTCGCGATTCCAGGCGAAATACTGACAGCTTGACGGCACGGTGAGATATCACTTGATCTCCCCCGTGTCGTCCATGTGGGTGATCCCTGATAAATTGGTGGCAAGCGGTGGAATATTACAGAACATCAGTGTCTGGATTGAGCAATCATTCCTGTCACTGAAAACTTGCACGGTTCTTTAAGAAATCAGACTCAGTGTTTTAACATTTTTCTATCTGGGACATTACTATACGTGTAGCAGTTGCATCCCCTCCCCTTCTCTTGTTTTTCTATCCTATCTTTTATTTGCCAATAATGGCTACACATGGAGAGAACTGGTATCACCAGCAGGCGAAGGCCACTATCACTTCCCTCTGTGAGCTGAGACAGATTGACCCCCATGAGCAAAAACAGGGCCCAAATGATTGCTGAACTATTGCAAGGTGCTGCAGCCCTTCCCATAGCAGAGCCCTGATGATGGGGCGGCCAGCCAAGGCCTGGACTGCGCTGCTGCAGGGGTCCCACCTGTGATTGCCAGCCATACCCACAGCCAGGGTAGTGTGTACCCCCACCTGCAGATGGCCTTGGAGCTGCTCGCCGCAGACGATCGTGATGGACAACTGCAGCTGATCCTGAAAATCCAGGAGCAAGCAGAGCGACAAGCTGACCGACAGCACCAGCTGGAGCTAGCCTGGATTCAGAAGGAGTCATCATCCACGCAGACCTGTGAGTCCAACGGTGCCAAATGTTTTAAACCCTGTCCTGAGCATTTCGCTTTGATGGAAAAGGACGGGGACTTGGACACATTCCTGCGAGGCATTGAAAAGGTCTGCAGGCAGTATCAGCTGCCCATGGACCAGTGGGCAAGGTTCTTAACTCCAGGGCTCAGAGCAAAAGCTCTGGAAGTGTTTGCTTCTCTCCCTCGAGAACAAGATGGAGACTACGAGGCCGTCAAGAAGGCCCTGATAGGAAAGTACCAGCTGACTCTGGATGTTTACCGGAAAAAGTTCAGAGCCCTCCAACGTGGACCCCATGATAGCTACAGTGATTTAATGGACGGGCTCAGAACCAACTTTAAGCCGTGGATCCGAGGACTGTCAGTCACCACCTTTGAGGACCTGAAGGATCTGATGGTGAAGGACCAGATTCTTCGTCTTTGCCCAATGGAAGTGAGACAGTTGGTGCTGGACCGGAAGTCAAAGGAAGCTGCCAAAGCAGCCCAGATCGCGGATGCTTATGAGGCCAACAGCACACCAGAGGTGTGGAAGTCAGTCACCGCCAGCTTGAAAGGGGGTAAGTCTACAACCACCCCCAGTGCCCCAGCCAGCTGGCCCTCAGCGGGTTCTGCCCCATCTTCCAGCACCTGGACTGCATTTGACACCCGTAAGTGCTATACTTGTGACCAAAAGGGTCATTTCAGCCTTGTCTGAGAGGCAGAAGATGGACCCCACACCTGAGGCCTCAGGGCCTACTGCTGCCATTTTTTTTGTTGGTGGGGCAGTTGGCCAGGCCCAGGAGAACTTACAACCCGTTACCGTGGGCAACAATATCACTGTCAGCTTTAAGGACACACCCTGATCCGCCCTGAGTTTGTGTTGCCAGAGAAACTCATTCCTTGGAAGACCCTGACCGTCACTGGGTTTGGGGGTGTTCGTCGTCCTATACCAATGGCCCGAGTTTTCCTGGACTGGGGTGCGGGGAGGGGGTTAAGGGAAGTGGGGGTGTCGGAGAACCTCCCCACTAATGTGCTATTGGGGACTGATCTGGGACGGTTGGTTGCCCGATACATTTCTGAAAACCCTCCCAGATCTGATATGTTATGTAATGCCGCTGTCAAAATATCAAGGTGATGTCTAATAAAAGTGTATCCGGCCAGGCCTGTATTAGATTTCAAACTCGGCCGGTGGTGGCAGAGAATAATAGTAATTGGGCTATAGTAAAACTGACAGTAACAGTACGGAGGGCGAAAACACGGATTCCAGGCTTTGGAGATTAGTGGTGTGATGCCATACTCTCACTGGTTGCTTGCCAATATCCACATAGCGAGTAGTCTGGATCGCGTGCTCGCAAATCCAGACAAAATGCTGACAGCGTGACGGCACGGTGAGATATCGCGTGATCTCTCCGGTGTCATCCCTGTGGGTGATCCCTGACAAACACATAGTTCAAAGCCTGCACCTCTGAAGGTGTGGGATTGCATTAGTGCCTATAGCATGAGCGGCTAACATACAGTCATAATCGAAAGTGTTGGCACCCTTGTTCCAAAAAATATTTCTCCTTGAAAATTCTCGTGGAAAAAAGTAAAATGCTTCCAGAGATGAGAGAAGAGCTTGCACTCTTCTCTGTGTGGCTGACCCCCTCCTTTGGAATTTGGTAACCATAAGTACTCCAGTGGCAGAACAGATGTGAGGGCTTCAGGAATGCGGATTATATTTAGGATCAACATAAATAAAAATATTATTATTATTATTATTATTAATAGATTTAGAAACCTAAAGATTTGAGATTTTCTTTGTTTGCTCACCAGAAAAATAAGAAGGGAGGTTTGCATGAACTGCATCAATCCAATAGATAGGAAAATCATATTTTTGGAAATGAGATGAAATGGCGAATGCAAAGCACAGTTTCAAGTCACTGCACTATGACCAAAATCATGTCAATTGAATACGGACCTGATAGACGAGGTTGTACCTGGCGTATTTGGTCTCTATGTAAAGATAAAATTATGAAACAAAATATGACGTGAATATAGAGCACATGCAACTTTCTAAAGCAAAGATATAGTCAATTTAGGGAATCTCATAATTTTCTGAAACTGAAAAGTCCAACCCTGCAGGAATAATGATGGGAGGGGGTGTGGGTGTAACTTAGGAGCTAATTAAAGGCAACTGCCAACTTTTGAGTGTGTCAGCACGTGGAGGCACGGTTCACTGTATGGGCTGTCCATTTTTTTTCCTTGAAGCGCCTCCCTCCCTAGATTTAAAGCCATTGCTGTGACATCAGGTCTAGTAAGTTCTTTGCTTATCCTTTTATTTTGTGCAACTGTTTTGTTTTGTCTCCTTTGTAAAATCTTTTGTATATTTTTTTATAAACACTGCCTATCGTTCTGGATTAAATATACAGTACAGATCAAAAGTTTGGACACACCTTCTCATTTAAAGATTTTCTGTATTTTCATGACTATGAAAATTGTACATTCACACTGAAGGCATCAAAACTATGAATTAACACATGTGGAATTATATACTTTAACAAAAAAGTGTGAAACAACTGAAAACATGTCTTATATTCTAGGTTCTTCAAAGTAGCCACATTTTGCTTTGATGACTGCTTTGCACACTCTTGGCATTCTCTTCATGAGCTTCAAGAGAGGTAGTCACCGGAAATGGTCTTCCAACAATCTTGAAGGAGTTCCCAGAGATGTTTAACACTTGTTGGCCCTTTTGCCTTCACTCTGCGGTCCAGCTCACCCCAAACTATCTCGATTGGGTTCAGGTCTGGTGACTGTGGAGGCCAGGTCATCTGGCGTAGCACCCCATCACTCACCTTCTTGGTCAAATAGCCCTTACACAGCCTGGAGATGTGTTTGGGGTCATTGTCCTGTTGAAAAATAAATGATGGTCCAACTAAACACAAACTGGATGGAATAGCATGCCGCTGCAAGATGCTGTGGTAGCCATGCTGGTTCAGTATGCCTTCAATTTTGAATAAATCCCCAACAGTGTCACCAGCAAAGCACCCCCACACAATCACACCTCCTCCTCCATGCTTCACGGTGGGAACCAGGCATGTAGAGTCCATCCGTTCACCTTTTCTGCGTCGCACAAAGACACGGTGGTTGGAACCAAAGATCTCAAGTTTGGACTCATCAGACCAAAGCACAGATTTCCACTGGTCTAATGTCCATTCCTTGTGTTCTTTAGCCCAAACAAGTCTCTTTTGCTTGTTGCCTGTCCTTAGCAGTGGTTTCCTAGCAGCTATTTTACCATGAAGGCCTGCTGCACAAAGTCTCCTCTTAACAGTTGTTGAAGAGATGTGTCTGCTGCTAGAACTCTGTGTGGCATTGACCTGCTCTCTAATCTGAGCTGCTGTTAACCTGCGATTTCTGGGGCTGGTGACTCGGAGAAACATCCTCAGAAGCAGAGGTGACTCTTGGTCTTCCTTTCCTGGGGCGGTCCTCATGTGAGCCAGTTTCTTTGTAGCTCTTGATGGCTTTTGCAACTGCACTTGGCGACACATTCAAAGTTTTCCCAATTTTTCAGACTGAGTGACCTTCATTTCTTAAAGTAATGATGGCCACTCATTTTTCTTTACTTAGCTGCTTTTTTCTTGCCATAATACAAATTTTAACAGTTTATTTAGTAGGACTATCAGCTGTGTATCCACCAGACTTCTGCACAACAAAACTGATGGTCCCAACCACATTTATAAGGAAAGAAATCCCACTTATTAAACACCTGTGAAGTGAAAACCATTTCCGGTGACTATCTCTTGAAGCTCATCCAGAGAATGCCAAGAGTTTGCAAAGCAGTCATCCAAGCAAAAGGTCGCTACTTTGAAGAACCAAGAATATAAGACATATTTTCAGTTGTTTCACACTTGTTTGTTAAGTATATAACTCCACATGTGTTAATTCATAGTTTTGATGCCTTCTGTGTGAATGTACAATTTTCATAGTTAAGAAAATACAGAAAAATCTTTAAATGAGAAGGTGTGTCCAAACTTTTGGTCTGTACTGTAAAATGTAATAGTTCTGTTCTTTCTGTTCTGTAAACTGTACCCCGAAGTCATGCGCTACCAGAACTAGCCGTCCATTCAGCCTGTATAAAACCCGACTGGTGGTGGCAGTTAATAATCTTTCTTGGGTTATCATGAAGTTAGGAGTGATCATACGGGGGGTATATACATATATTCCATGTGTTGGAATCCGGAGGTGTATATGTAATACACACACTGTTAGTTTTCCAATACCTAGCCTGTTAATGCAAACAGCCTGCAGCCTCCTACATGAATGATCAGGCAATTGTGTAATTGTCTGGATGATAGGGGGCAGCAGAGATCTGCTCGCTCAAGAGATCACAGCGGGTGGTTCAGCGTGACCTTCCCTGGCTTTGATAATCCTGACAAAACTTATTGCAATTGCACATGTTTTGTTATACATATGTTTATTTCCTTTGTGTGTATTGGAAGAACACACAAAAAAACAGAAAAAAAGCAAATTGAACATCAATTCACACACAACTCAAAAAATGGGCCGGACAGAATTATTGGCACCCTCAACTTCATATCTGGTTGCACACCCTTTGGAATAAATAACTGCATTCAATCGCTTCCTATCACCATCAACAAGCTTCTTACACCTCTCAGCTGGAATTTTGGACCACTCTTCTTTTGTAAACTGCTCCAGGTCTCTCATATTTGAAGGGTGCCTTCTCCCAACAGCAATTGTAAGATCTCTCCACAGGTGTTCAATAAGATTTAGATCTGGACTCATTGCTGGCCACTTCAGAACTCCAGTGCTTTTTTTCCCCCCATTTCTGGGTGCTTCTTGAAGTATGTTCAGGGTCATTGTCCTGCTGGAAGACATATGACCTATGACATAAACCCATCTTTCTGACACTTAGCACTACATTGTGACCCAAATGCCTTTGGTAATCTTCAGTTTTCATGATGCCTTGCACACAGTGAAATCACCCAGTGCCAGAGGCAGCAAAACAACCCCAAAACATCTTTGAACATCCACTATATTTGACAGTAGATACTGTGTTCTTTTCTTTTTATACCTCATTCCGTTTTCGGTAAACAATAGACTGATGTGCTTTACCAAAAAGCTCTATCTTGGTCTCATCTGTCCACAAGTTGCTTTCCCAGAAGTATTTTGGCTTACTCGCATACTTTTTGAAGCCTGGATTTTTTATGTCTCCGTGTCAGTGGTGGGGTCCTCCTGGTTCTCCTGCCACAGCTTTTCATTTCATTCAAATGTCAGTGGATAGTTTGCGGTGAAACTTATGCACCTTGAGCCTGCAGGACAGCTTGAATTTCATTGGAACTCAATTGAGGCTGCTTATCCATAATCCAGACTATTCTGCGTTGCAACTAGTGATGAGCGATCACTAAAATGCTCGGGTTCTCATTGATCGAGTAGAGCAAATTGGAATGCTCGACTGCTCAGTCTGATTAACGAGCCCAATGTAAGTCTATGGGAAACTCAAACATTTTTCCTGCGTCTCCCCCCGGCGGTCTGCAGAGGGACTAAAAATAGCCCAAATCGATGGTAAAAGTGCTCAAATGACATAGGAACAGCATGGGGAAGACCCCTGGAAGCATTTCTGACTCCCAGGTCACTGCAGTCAACAACGTTGTCAGAGGTATTACGCGACTTTTACTGACTCACAATAAAACATACAAAAACTAAACCAAATAGATTTTCCTGGGAAAAATGTTAAAGAACATCCTTTCCAGGATAATGATTGTATATAAGGCAAAATAAATAACCAAAAACAAAAAATGCTGCTCCACACAGTGGGCTATGTTAACACATAGCGTTTTTGATGCATTTTTGCACTTTTGCATTGCTTTCAACCAAGACAAATGCATTCACCGGGAAATGTCATTTTAACATTTTACAACCTTATCTGGCCATGTGGTGTGTGAAACATCATCAGACACATCCTGTTTCATTGATGGAGTGATTGTGAAAGTCACAAACACTATTTTTACAGACTTACTATTCTTAAAAGGCCAGCAGTCGGCTATGCTTTGTTGTTCCCTTTATTAAACAGTGAGTTTCCTATACTGTTATTGCATATGCAGAGACTGCAAAGGCTGCCAAAAATTTGGATTCAACCCATAATTCCTTTGAAGCGACATAGAGGAGGATCTCAGTAAAAAAAATGTTCCCATTATAAAGGAGCAGGTCTCCTATAGTGGTAATGCTCATGCTGTGACTGCAAGGGCTGCCAAAATTTGGGAAAAACCCCACTAACAATTTAAAGACACATAGAGCTGGACCACAGTAATGACATGTTACCATTAGAAAGGAGAGGGTCTGCTATTCAGTTATAGGGTATGCAGTGAGTCAAACGGCTGCCAAAATTTAGGAAAAACCCACTAATAATTTAAAGACACATAGAGGTGGGCCTCAGTAACGACATATTCCCATTAGAAAGGAGAGGGTCTCCCATACTGTTTGCCTATGCAGTGACTGGAATGGCTTTCAAAAATGTGGAGGCACTCCAATGCCCCTTGCAAGAGACATAGAGGTCAGAGGGCCTCCTGAAAACAATGTTCCCATTTTTAGGAAGTGTGTCTCCCATACTTTTTGCCTATGCAGTGAAGCAACTGCTGCCAAAAATTTGGAGGAACTCCAATGTCCCTTGCGAGAGACGTAGATATGTTCATATGGTACATATGGTGGTGATATGGTGGTGGTGGAAGAGGATGCGGAGAAGGAAGAGGACAAGAGCAAATAGACAAAATCAGGAAGCGTATACCCAAGTCTGGGAGTGAAGACAGAGGTGCATGGGAATAGAGTTAGACCTCCCAAAAAAAGACCCTGTATTTGAATTTGCTACGCTGCTATCATTCGGTGGTGTTGAGAAGTCTGGCCGAATCCAGCCCTTGTTCATTTTTATAAGAGTCAGCCTGTCAGCATTTTCAGTTGACAGGCGGATTTGCCTATCGGCTATAATTCCACCTGCGGCACTAAAAATCCGCTCTGACAAAACGCTAGCAGCAGGGCTGGCCCGAACCTCCAAGGCATAGAGAGCCAGTTCATGCCACATGTCCAGCTTGGATACCCAATAATTGTAAGGCACAGAGGAATCACGGAGGATGTTGGTATGGTTGGCAAGGTCCTCCCTCAGCATCTTCCGCAACTTTTCCCTCCTTGAGAGAGTACTCCGCGCACCAGGGCTTGTGCGATGGGAGGGTCTGAGAAAACTGTCTCAGAACTTTTACAGTGTTCCTCTACCTCTGCTCGATTGCATTTGTGTCTCTCTCGCCTGTAATCCTTGGTTGTCCAATGAACTGTGACCTCTGCCACCATCGTTTTCAGATGGGGATTTTTTTTAATAATTCCGAAACAAGGGCCTTCTCATACTGCCCCATTTTATTCGGCCTCTCCTGTGCGGGAATAAGGGACAGAAAGTTCACCTTGCAGCATGGGTCTAGAAGTGTCACCAAGCAATAATGACTGTCATCCAAAATTTGGACAACGCGAGGGTCACAGGAAAGGCAGCTTAACATAATCTCAGCCATGTGTGCCAGACTGCAAAGAGGCAAGACTTCCATGTCCTCACCAAGAGGATGACTGACCATGCTCTCATCCTCATCCTCCTCCTCCTCCCTGTCCTCAGACCATCGATGCTGAACAGATGGTATGATAGTTGTGCAGGTAGTACCATCTATAGCACAGGAAGCTAGCTCCTGTCACCCAATCCACATTGGGAAGAGATGCGGCTAGGCTGTGTGGAATCACCCTGTATGGTTCCTTGCTCCATCTCATCATGCTCTGCCTGCAATACATCCTCTTTAATTGTGAGCATAGAGCATTTCAGAAGACAGAGAAGCGGGATGGTGATGCTAATTATGGCATCATCGCCTCTCACAATCTTGGTGGAGTCTTCAAAGTTTTGGAGGATGGTACATATGTCTGACATCAATGTCCACTCCTGAGGTTTTATGTGTGGAGTCTGACCTGAATACCGACGGCCTTGTTGATGCTGGTAGTCAACAACTGCCCTCTTCTGCTCACAAATCCTTCCCAACATCTGCAATATAGAGTTCCAACACGTGGGGGCATCGTAGATAAGTCTGTGAGCTGGAAGCTGCAAACACTGCTGAAGCACGGGAAGGGCGGCGTAAGCTGTTGCTGACTCCCTAAAATGGGCACACAGGCGGAGTGCTTTTATAAGCAGATCTGACAGATCCGGATAGGTTTTGAGAAACCGATGAACCACGAGGTTAAGCACATGGGCCAGGCATGGTACATTGGTGAGTTCGCCAAGCCTCAGAGACGCCACCAGGTTCCGGCCATTATTACACATGACCATGCCTGGCTGTAGGGTGATCGGTGTCATCCACAGATCTGCCTGCTCTTTCAGAGCTGTCCACAACTCTTCAGCGTTGTGCGGTTTGTCACTTAAACATATTAGCTTCAGCACAAACTGTTGCCGCTTGGCCGAGGCAGTGCTACAGTGCTTCCAGCTTGCGACTGATGTGGTAATTTCGGAGATGGAGGCTGAAGAGGAGGAGGTGCAGGAGTTGTAGAATGTGGGGGCTACCCTGATTGAGTCAGGGACCCGCAATTCTCGGCGTCGGGAGGAAGTGTTCTGTCCCAAGGTCCGACTGGGTCCCGGCTTCCACTATATTAACCTAGTGTGCCGTTAGCGAGATGTACCGTCCATGCCCACAAGCATTTGTCCACGTGTCCGTGGTTAGGTGGACTTACCCAGTAACTGTGTTGTTGAGGACACGTGCTCCTGTGATGCAGGGACGGCACACCAGGAGAAATAGTGGTGGCTGAGGTCCGAGTACCAAGGGACAGCCGCCACCATCAGGTTGTGTAAAGCTTCCATCTCCATGAGCCTAAAAGGCAACATTTCGAGAGCAAGCATTCGGGAAATATGTGAATTTAGTAGTGTGGCCTGTGTGGCATTGGCTGCGTATTTGAACTTGCATTCCAAGGACTGGGATTGGGTCAACTGAACGCTGCACTGGGACAATGACGTGGACGTGCTTGCTGATGGTGATAGATGAGAGTGTTCGGCAGGTGCAGGGCGGGAGAAATCTTGGCATGCGCCATGGACAAGGGATTGGCGTGCGCGCACAACAGTGGAACAAGCAGTGGTGTCACCCACAGACACTGTTGCTGGACCCTGGGGTTCGGCCCACTTAGTCGGGTGCTTTGCTACCATGTGCCTGATCATGCTGGTAGTGGTCAGGCTGCTAGTTTTGCTACCCCTGCTGATGCTGGCATGGCAAGTGGCGTAAATGGCCTTTTTGAAGTTATCTGCAGAGTCTTTAAAAAATAACCTGACTCGGGAAGACCTAACAGTTGTACTGGCAACTTCCGTTGTGTTGGCGTTACTAGGAATGCTTTCCCGCCTTGTGTCTGCGGCCACCACAATGCTTCTTCCTGCCTATTGTGGTGCTATGCCTCCCTCCCCCTGTGTGCTGCTGTCCTCGCTCTGTATGTCCCCCTGCCAGGTTGGGTCAGGTACAATATCATCTACCACCTCATCTTGCACTTCCGCACCCTGGTCCTCCTTCTGACTTTCTGGCAATTGTGTCTCATCATCATCATCATGCACCTCTTGCGACAGTAATTGCACTTTCCACCATCGCCTTCGTGTGACAGTGGCTGCTCCAATATGTGGGCATTGTTGCACGTTCTCCTCTTGGCTAGCTTGAAGCTGGCCGGACGAGAGACCCGAATCAACAAATGGAAAAGTGAACAGTTTTTCTGAGTGTCAAAGTGTGGGATCAGTTGTCTCCGGGCACTCAGCATATTGGGAGGAAGGAGGATAAGGGTAAGGGTCCAGACTCACGGCTACTGAGACTTGACCGTGTGGAAGACAGGGTGGTGGTGGTGGTGGCAAAGTGACTAGAAGCATTAGCTGCTATCCAACCAATAACCTTTTGACACTGGTCTGGGTTCAATAGTGGTTTTCTGCGGTCCCCTAGTAATTGGGACAGGAAGGTTGAGTGACAAGATGTGGGTGTTTGTTGTGGCACAATTTCAGCTTGCCCACAGCCATGTCCTCGGCCTCTGCATGCACCATCACCATCTTCCCCGTCTCTTGCCACGCACCTGGGGGCTGTGGAGAGCTTAGAACAGGTCAGATCAGCGGCGCACTGTTTTTTTTTCCTGTGGGCGGTAACTTTAACTGAGGAAAGCACGGCCAGCCAATCATACTTTCATCCTATGCATGACAAAGCTAAGAGGTTGAACTCCACCATCTCCTGTTCTGTTGGCCACGGAAATGGTGGTCTTAGGCCCTATTTTTTTAAATGTAAACACTTCTGATTGAGTCTGCATCTCCTAGGTTGGCTGTAGTGGGACAGGTATGGGTCTGTGTTAAACTACTTGTAGTCTGATGACATTGATGCCACTTCGGTGGAGTAAGGCCCTCATTTAGGGCAATGTGATCACTCCTGGTTAGGTCTCCATATCCTGGGTTGGCTGTACTGGAAGAGGTGTGGGTCTTATTTACACTATTTCTATAGTAGTGAAATTGATGCCACTTTGCTGGCATCTGCCACTATTTTTTTAAATGTGGGGAATCCTGATTGGGTCTCCATCTATTGTGTTGTCTGTAGTGGAACCTTCCTGTTCTGCAGTCTAAGTTGTGTAAGGCTGCGTATCAGTCCTTGCTGCACTCCTGATTAGAGATGAGCGTTGTTCTACTCGAACTGTTCGCCAATCTCAAATTCGAGCTGTTTTGGGCGGTGTTCGAGCCGTTCGGCGAACACGAACAATTTGAGAAAAATTCGGCTGTTCGAGGTTAAGTTCGATAACTGTTCGTGCACCAAAATCATAACTGGATTTTTTCTCAGTAATGATGAAAATTAATGTTAATACGCAGTTTGAGTGTACAGCGGGGTGGGGGGAGGGGCAGGGGATGGATCTCTGCAGGAACAATGAAGATCTCCATTTTTTTTTCTCTTTCCCGCATTTGCAGTGGGGAGGTGCAATCTGTCAGCCTATCAGCAGCGCACACACGGAGCGAAGTGCTTTTTTTCACACAAGCAAGGGCATGTGTCATTGGCAGTGTATGTCACATGTCCTTGCCCTATAAGACCAAGCCATTTTCCCCGTCGCCACCATTTTCTCACTGCTGCAGCTGCGTGTTAGACGGCACCGCTGTTGCTGTGTGCGCTATACCTTGTTAATTTCAAGCCAATTTTCGCACAAATCTACAGATAGCTTGGGAGTAGGGAATAGTTGTGATTGCAGTCCTTTTAAGGACTAGGTTACAGCATTTCCTACGACTTTTATCAGGGAGGTCTGTGCTCTTAAATAGATAGGTTGTGGGAGTAAAGACTAATTGTAATTGGAGTCCTTTTCAGGACTAGGTTACATCAGTTCCTATCAGTTTTTGCCAGGCAGGTCTGTGCCAGTGCTGTGCAAGTTTTTTTCACAGCATTTGGCTGAATCTAGCAAAGCTAATCCTTTTTGGCCTATTGCAGAGTGTGTTAGTCAGTGGAGTAGCCTATCTGTGTTGCAAGATATACCACCTGTGTATAGAATACCAATTTTTTTACTGCACCTAGTGAAGTAAAATCTTTTGGGCATAGCATCATTCTATTAGTCCATCTATACTGACCTCCATCAGGTTGCAAATTAAAACTAATTTTTATCTGCATCTACAGTACCTCTGAAAAAATATTTGGGCTTCTACCTGTGTGTGGGACTTGTTGTATTAGTCCATCTATACTGACCTCCATCAGGTTGCAAACTGAATATATTTTTTTCTGCATCTACCTCTGAAAAAATATTGGGCTTCTAGCTGTGTGTGGGACTTGTTGTATTAGTCCATCTATACTGACCTCCATCAGGTTGCAAACTGAATATATTTTTTTCTGCATCTACCTCTGAAAAAATATTGGGCTTCTAGCTGTGTGTGGGTCTTGTTCTATTAATCCATCTATACTGACCTCCATCAGGTTGCAAACTGAATATAATTTTTTTCTGCATCTAGCTCTGAAAAAATATTTGGCCTTCTAGTAGTGTGTCGGACTTTCTCTATTAGTCCATCTATACTGACCTCCATCAGGTTGCAAACTGAATATAATTTTTTTCTGCATCTAGCTCTGAAAAAATATTTGGCCTTCTAGTAGTGTGTCGGACTTTCTCTATTAGTCCATCTATATTGACCTCCATCAGGTTGCAAATTAAAACTAATTCTTATCTGCATCTACAGTACCTCTGAAAAAATATTTGGGCTTCTAGCTGTGTGTGGGACTTGTTGTATTAGTCCATCTATACTGACCTCAATCAGGTTGCAAACTGAATATATTTTTTTCTGCATCTACCTCTGAAAAAATATTGGGCTTCTAGCTGTGTGTGGGACTTGTTGTATTAGTCCATCTATACTGACCTCCATCAGGTTGCAAACTGAATATAATTTTTTTCTGCATCTAGCTCTGAAAAAATATTTGGCCTTCTAGTAGTGTGTCGGACTTTCTCTATTAGTCCATCTATACTGACCTCCATCAGGTTGCAAACTGAATATAATTTTTTTCTGCATCTAGCTCTGAAAAAATATTTGGCCTTCTAGTAGTGTGTCGGACTTTCTCTATTAGTCCATCTATACTGACCTCCATCAGGTTGCAAATTAAAACTAATTCTTATCTGCATCTACAGTACCTCTGAAAAAATATTTGGGCTTCTAGCTGTGTGTGGGACTTGTTGTATTAGTCCATCTATACTGACCTCAATCAGGTTGCAAACTGAATATATTTTTTTCTGCATCTACCTCTGAAAAAATATTGGGCTTCTAGCTGTGTGTGGGACTTGTTGTATTAGTCCATCTATACTGACCTCCATCAGGTTGCAAACTGAATATAATTTTTTTCTGCATCTAGCTCTGAAAAAATATTTGGCCTTCTAGTAGTGTGTCGGACTTTCTCTATTAGTCCATCTATACTGACCTCCATCAGGTTGCAAACTGAATATAATTTTTTTCTGCATCTAGCTCTGAAAAAATATTTGGCCTTCTAGTAGTGTGTCGGACTTTCTCTATTAGTCCATCTATACTGACCTCCATCAGGTTGCAAATTAAAACTAATTTTTATCTGCATCTACAGTACCTCTGAAAAAATATTTGGGCTTCTAGCTGTGTGTGGGACTTGTTGTATTAGTCCATCTATACTGACCTCCATCAGGTTGCAAACTGAATATATTTTTTTCTGCATGTACCTCTGAAAAAATATTGGGCTTCTAGCTGTGTGTGGGACTTGTTGTATTAGTCCATCTATACTGACCTCCATCAGGTTGCAAACTGAATATATTTTTTTCTGCATCTACCTCTGAAAAAATATTGGGCTTCTAGCTGTGTGTGGGTCTTGTTCTATTAATCCATCTATACTGACCTCCATCAGGTTGCAAACTGAATATAATTTTTTTCTGCATCTAGCTCTGAAAAAATATTTGGCCTTCTAGTAGTGTGTCGGACTTTCTCTATTAGTCCATCTATACTGACCTCCATCAGGTTGCAAACTGAATATATTTTTTTCTGCATCTACCTCTGAAAAAATATTTGGCCTTCTAGTAGTGTGTCGGACTTTCTCTATTAGTCCATCTATACTGACCTCCATCAGGTTGCAAATTAAAACTAATTTTTATCTGCATCTACAGTACCTCTGAAAAAATATTTGGGCTTCTAGCTATGTGTGGGACTTGTTGTATTAGTCCATCTATACTGACCTCCATCAGGTTGCAAACTGAATATATTTTTTTCCTGCATCTACCTCTGAAAAAATATTGAGCTTCTAGCTGTGTGTGGGTCTTGTTCTATTAATCCATCTATACTGACCTCCATCAGGTTGCAAATTCAAAATAATTTTTTTCTGCATCTAACCCAGCCAATAGTTTTGGCCTAATACCACAGTTTGGCCACTCAGCTCTGCTCGGTTACCATCCATTGTTTTTTTGTGCAAACAACTCCAGAGTTGTGAATTAGTTAACACCAAAATGAGTGGAAAAAGGCCTGCTGCTGGTGGAAAGGGGAATAGGCGTGTTGGGAAGGGGAAAAAAGGTTGTGTCCGTGGGGTAGGTGTTAAAGCAACAGTAACATCTGCAGAAGAAAGACCATCTTCCAGCCAAACTAAAATGTCTACTTCTTTTAGCGGACAATGTGATAAGATCCCTTTCTTACGGCCACGCCAATCGCTACAAATTCCAGATGAGGCACAAAAACAGCAGGTGCTTCAACGGATATCAAGTGCTCCTTTAAGTGGGCTCTCCTCCACATCAACTTCAACATCACAAATACTCCAGTCCTCAAAGGTGTCACCCAAATCGCACTTGCTTTCTCACAGCTCCAAAATCTCCAGCTGCCCGTCTGAGTATGAGGTAGAACAGATGGTTGAGTCTGCAGAGCTGTTTACTCATACTATAGCCTGGGAATCAGAGGTCGACTCCAGCGCTTCTGTGAATCCAGACGAGGAAATGATCTGCACTGATGCCCAGAATCTTTATGAGTCGGATCCAGGACCAGACGCAGAAGGTTCTGACCATAATGTAGACCCTCATTCCCAAACTGTAACTCCTGTTGGTGGAGACAATGAGGAAGACGATGATAAGACTCAAACACCTGATTGGAGCGACAACTTTAGTTTTTTGTCAGGGCAGGAACAGGTTGGCTCTGAGGACGACGGGTGTGATAACGCACAGGGTGATGATGATGAGGTCGGAGATCCCACTTACTGTCAACCCACAGTCAGCCAAGAGATGAGGTCAGCAGAGGAGGTGGAGGAAGATGCTAGTGACGACGAGGTCAGGTTGCGCCTTCCTGGACAGAGACATAGTACTGGAAGCACGTCAACAACTGCATCCTCAAACACAACTCTGCCTCTCACCACAAGTCGTGGTGGCTCTTCAGGTCGCATGGGTGCTAAGCCTTGCATAGCCTGGGCATTTTTTCAGATCGATAAAGATGACCCAACTCGTGTTATCTGTAACATTTGTCAGCAAAAGCTAAGTAGAGGCCAAAAAATACATAGTTTGAGTACTTCATGCATGAACCGGCACATGGACATGAAGCATAAGTTGCAGTGGGAAGCTCAGTGTGCTACAATGCGGCCTAGCCGGCCGGGCCAACCACCGTCTGCCATATCTTGTGCATCCGCGGCCTCTTCATCCTCTGTGACTGGGGGGACAGCAGTCACACCTGTTTTGGGGCGCAGACCTGCCACCTCTTTACCCGCAACAGCCAGCGTGATTGGCAGGTCATCATTTTCTTTGGAGGTGGTAACACCAGCTGGTGTTGAGCGCTGTCCGACATCGATAGCACCACCTTTGGATCAAGGCAACCTAACATGTCCGCCTGCATCTTCCTCACAGACCGGCAGTTTGCCGGGGACACCCTTATCAACCCCGTCTAAGCACAATAGCCAGCCCTCGGTCCCTCAGATGTGGACAAGTAAAAGACCATTTCCTCCTAGCCATGAGAAAGCTAAGAGGTTGAATTTCGCCATCTGCAAGCTCTTGGCTACAGAAATGCTGCCTTTCCGCCTGGTGGACACAGAGGATTTTCGAGACCTTATGTCCGTCGCAGTGCCCCAGTACCAGATGCCCAGTCGGCACTACTTCTCAAAGAAAGGTGTGCCTGCGCTCCACCAGCATGTCGCACATAACATCACCGCTTCTTTGAGAAACTCTGTGTGTGACATGGTGCATTTCACCACAGACACTTGGACGAGTAGGCATGGACAGGGGCGTTACATGTCGCTGACTGGGCACTGGGTAACTATGGTGACAGCAGGACAAGGGGCTGCTGTCCAAGTCTTGCCGTCCCCACGAGTTGTGCGTCAATCCTCTTTATGTCAAAGTTCCTCCACTGCTTCTGCCTCCTCAACCTCCTCTCGGTCTTCCACCTGCACCCAAAGCCTGTCTGGTCATGCCACAAGCTTTCTAACTGCGCAGAAGGGATCCTGCACACCTCCTTACTATGCTGGCAGTAGGGCTCAACGTCATCAGGCGGTTTTTACATTGAAATGTCTGGGAAATGTGAGTCACACAGCTGAGGAGTTGTGGTCAGTTCTGGAGAACCAATTTCATGAATGGTTGTCTCCACTGGACCTGAAACCAGGGAAGGCCGTGTGCGACAATGCTGCAAACCTGGGTGCGGCCCTTCGCCGGGGCAATGTCACACACGTGCCTTGTATGGCTCACGTGTTGAACCTGGTTGTCCAGCAATTTTTAGCCCACTATCCCAGACTAGATGGCCTTCTGCAGAGGGCACGGTCGCTGTGTGCTCACTTCCGCCGTTCGCATCCCGCAGCTCAGCGACTTACATCTCTACAGAAGTCGTTGGGCCTGCCACTTCACCGGCTAAAATGCGATGTGCCTACCCGGTGGAATTCAACTCTGCACATGTTGCAGCGACTGTGGCAGCACCGACAAGCCCTGGTGCAATACGTTCTGACGTATAGCCTGGGCCAACGAGATTCAGAGGTGGGGCAAATCACGCTGGAGGAGTGGTCTCAGATCAGGGACCTATGCACCCTTCTGCACAGTTTTGAATTGGCGACGAAGATGTTTAGTGCTGACGATGCCATTATCAGCATGACTATTCCGGTGATTTACATGCTGGAGCACATGTTAAACAGAATTCGGAGTCAGGTGGTGGCACAAGAGGAGGTGGAGGAAGTAGAGGAGGAGGAGTTGTATGCGGAAGGGCTAACATCTGCAAGGTCCAGACGGTCGGCAGCACCAAGGCGGCAGGCATGTGAGGGTGGGGGAGATGGTTTTACCAGGGCGCATGGTAGCAGCCAAACTAGTGAGGAAGGTGCAGGAGCCCAGGAAGAAGTGGAGGACGAACTGATGGAAGACTCATCAGATGAGGGAGACCTTGATCACATTTCTGTTGTGCGAGGTTGGGGGGAGAGGACAGAGGAAGGAAGCATGATTGTTACCTCGCCACCAACACAACAGGGACTTGGTGCTCCTGGATGCGCAACACACATGAGTGCCTTCTTGCTGCACTACCTGCAACATGACCCTCGAATTGTGAGAATTAGAAATAATCCTGACTACTGGGTTGCCACACTGTTAGATCCCCGGTACAAAAGTAAATTTGCAGAAATTATTCCTGCCATAGAAAGGGATGCACGCATGCAGGAGTATCAGCAGAGACTGTTGCAGAATCTTACATGTGCTTTTCCACAAAATACCAGTGGTGCACGTAGTGAATCTCACAGTTCCAACTTGCCAACCGTGGGACCGTCAAGTGTTCAGCACTCAAACCGTAACAGAACCACAGTATCTGCTGGTAACATCAATTTTGCGGAATCATTTCACCACTTTTTTAGCCCATCCTTTGCAAGGCCACAGGAGACAAGAAGTCTGACACATAGTCAACGCCTAGAGACGATGGTACAGGAGTATCTCCAAGTAAACATTGAAGCCACGACTGTGTCACTGGACCCTTACTCTTTTTGGGCTTCCAATCTGGATAAATGGCCGGAGCTAGCCACTTACGCCTTGGAGATCTTGTCATGCCCCGCAGCCAGCGTTCTGTCTGAACGTGTGTTCAGCGCTGCTGGTGGTGTGCTGACAGATAAGCGCACGCGGCTCTCCACTGATAATGTAGACAGACTCACGTTCATAAAGATGAACAAATCATGGATCCGAAACGACTTTTCTACCCCTGTGTCATCCTGGGGAGAGTAAAAGCTTGATGATTGGTTAAAATCACCCTACCAACCGTTTTAAGCTTTCAAATTACTAATCATGTTTATCTGTATCTTGACTGGAAAATAATTTGGGCTTTGTAGCAGTGTGCAGCACTGATCCTATTAGGCCATCTATACTAAAGCTTCACCAGATTTAAAATTAAAAATAATTTTTAGCTGCATCTAGCCCGGAAAATAATTTTGGGGCTCCGAGATGCGCAAGGCACATAAGTGCCTTCTTGCTGCACTACCTGCAGCATGACCCTCATATTGTCAGAATTCGAAGTAATCATGACTACTGGGTTGCCACACTCTTAGATCCCCCAAACTTTTCGATCAACCTTTTCATTTTAATAAAGACCAAAAAAATGGTCATTTTTGAAATTATAAGCATTAGCAGGTTGTTAGAAACTGAAATCAAACAGTTTTCAACTCAAAACTTTATTCTAGGTGATGTTACATTTTCACATAGGACCCCTTGTTCGAAAGGAGCTTCTGAACTCTCTCGTCCATTGAATTTGTCAGGTTTTGGATGGTTTCTGCTTCAATTGTTTTGCATGAGGACAGAATACCCTCCCAGAGCTGTTGCTTAGATGTGAACTGCCTCCCGCCATCATAGACACTCCTTTTAATGATGCTCCAAAGGTTCTGAATGGGGTAGAGGTCAGGGGAGCATGGGGGTCACACCATAAGTTTGTCCCCTTTTATGCCCATATCAGCCAGAGATGCAGATGTTTTATGTGCAGCATGAGATGGTGCATTATCATGCAGAAAAATGATCTTGCTGTGAAATACACGGTTCTTCTTCTTGAACCATGGCAGGAAGTGCTGTTTGAGAAAATCCACATACATTATGGAGTTCATCTTTATCGCCTTCAGGGATCCTAAAGGGGCCGACAATCTCTCTCCCCATGATTCCAGCCCAAAACATTACTCCACCTCCTCCTTGTTGGTGCTGTAGCCGTGTTTGCGTGGGGTATCCATCAACCAGCCATCCTCCACTCCATCCATCTGGACCATCGAGCGCTGCACGGCACTCATCCGTGAACAAAACAGTTTTGAAATCAGTCTTCATGTAATGTTTGGCCCACTGGAGCCGTTTCTGCTTGTGTGAAGTGGATAGAGGAGGTCGACAGGATGGCGCATGCACAGCTGCAAACCTCTGAAGGACCCTGCATCTTGTTGTTCGGGGGACGTTGGAGGCACAAGCAGCTTCAAAAACTTGTCTGCTGCTATGACAAGGCTTTTTTGCCGCTGCTCTTTCAACCTGACGTAATTGCCTGTAGGAAAGAGTCCTCAATTTGCCCTTATCAGCACGCACACGTGTGTACTGTGAATCAGCTACATACTTCTTGATTGCCAAGACACTTCATCCTGATCATCGCACAATGTTGATTGTAGTCATGCCTTGACCTAAACACTCCACAATTTGTTGCTTCTCAGCAGCCGACACATCCTTTTTCTTACCCATTTTGGCAGAAAATGTAGGCTGCTTAATAATGTGAGAGAGCCTTCTTAAGTAGTCTTGCCTTTCATTGGACACACCTGCCAAACTAATTAGCACAGGTGTCTGCAATTGCTTACAGTGATATAAAGAGCCCTGACACACATCACCATCAATGAGTTTAACTGACAAACAAACAAATTCTTCCCTTATCACTCCTAAACACTTTTTGCATAATAATTTGGAACGCAGTGTACATGTGCTTTTCCACAAAACACCAGTGGTTCACGTAGTGAATCTTACAGTTCTAACTTGCCAACCGTGGTCTGTATGGAGTTGTTCAATAAAGGGCCCAAAATTAAGATAACATAGATGGGAGAGGTCTCTATGAATAGGAATTTCTAAGTATTTGATACCCTGTGAGGGCCAGGCAAAGGGAAAGTTGGACTGGATGGAATCCTATATGGATTTGGGGAGGGAGACATCGAGGGCCGCAGACTTCGCTGCATTGATTTTAAAATTTTACCATGTAACAAAGTGATCTATTTCAGCCATAACAGCATGGATGGATATATGTGATTGAGTGATATATACTAGGACATCATCAGCAAATAGAGAGCACTTGTACTCGGTGCCTCCCACCTCAATCCACCTAATATTGGGGTTATGGCGAATTGATGAGAGCAGGTGCTCCGTCACTAGGATGTATAAGAGAGGGGACAGAGGACATCACTGCCTTGTCCCATTGGTGATTGTGAAAGGTGATGAAAATGTTCTGACGCACCCCCTGGGCCTTGGGACACCCGGAGCCGGACCCTTTTTGGTGGATGCTGGTGGTTGTAGTCTTCGTGGCGGCGACCCGGTTCCGTGGCTCAGGGCGGTCAAACCAGTGGCGGAACTATTTATGTGGTTTTGATGTTTAAATGTCCGACTACGCCTCCCGTGGATTGCGGTCAGAGTGAACCGCCGCTACAGGGCAGACCGCTGAGGCTGGTGTTGTGGGTGCAGCAGAGCGTAGCATAACTTCCCACGGGAGGAGTATAGCCTCAGGGCAGTGTATGCGGAGGATGGGGGTGATGGTGCAGGGCAGCAGCAGTAACGACACGGAGTCAGTGATGCAGTTCAGGGCCTTTACTCACAGTTCTTATTATCCAGACCACGTCTGCAGGTAACGGCTGCCCACGTCGTACTGTGCTCACCAGGTGAGGGGCTCAGACAACTCCCAGATAACTTTGGAGCACTTCACAGGACCCCCTTTGTGTGTCCTTTGTCTGGCCTTTCTTACCAACACTTCTGTCCGGCTGCCTCGGGCCTCCTCTTGGTAAACTTGGCGCCAGTTTCCCTGACCCTATGTGGTGCCTTCCTAGCGGGTGTAGCGAGGGGCTGCGCCACATAAAATGTCAGAGCCTCCGGTTTCTAGCTGAGGGTCGTTTCCTGCCTCCACTAGTACGGGGACCGGTCTCCCCCTTTGGCCTGACCCCTCCACGCAGGTGGATTCGGGCGTGCGGTGGCGACTCGCCCATCCGCACCCCTGGGATCCATTCATTCCTCGTTCCTGGAGCCTTCTCCGCTCCTCTTCCTTCCTTCTCCCTCTTCCAGGCCTGGGCCTCTGTTACTAGGCCCGCCTCCGGAGCAGAGCTCATGCAGAGCCCCTGCTCCCTGCCACTTCTGCTCAGACTTCTCTGCACTGAACTAAGATGGTGCCCACCTTTTATACTCCCTTCTCAATGCACCCAGGAACTGCTTCCTCCCTGCTCCTGCACTACAGGGTTCCCCTTCCTCAGTGTTCCCTCCCCCCACTCCAGCCAGGGACAGGGACTGTCGTGCCCATCTCAGGGGCATATTGGTCGCCCTGCCCCACGGCAATGTGGTGTAATGCATGCAGGTGTCGGGTCCTGATCCACACTCCATCCTTACCTGAGAGCGAGATATCACACCTCTGGGTGAGGTGCAATACGTCTGTAGCAACCGAGCCCTCAGGGTGCTACAGTTCCATTTATCTTCAGCCTAGGTGACGTATTGCGATACAGGGCCGTGATTTTGGCTATAAAAGGGTCCCCTAGACCCCTGCCCCAAGCTTTTTAAGATAATCATATATGGCGTGCCAGGAGACTCTATGGAATGCTTTCTCAGCATCCAACGAGAGTATCTAATTACAAATTTTTAACTGCATCTAGCCCAGGAAATACTTTGTGCCTAGTAGCAGTGTCTGCTAGTCAGCGGATTATCCCGGCTGTTAAGCAAGCTGCACCACCTGTAGTTTAGACACTTAATTTTTTCAAAGGAAATGCTTCGGGACCATGGGATACTTAGTGAAGAGCATCAGGAGGCACCCCAAGGCATAGGGGCTGGGACTGGCAGTAGGATGCCTTGCGGTGGACAGCCGAGCTCGATCCTTATAAAAGCTTTTTAACTGCAGCAGCTTTAGTGGACGCTACTGGAGCTGGAATTACCGCGGCTGCTGGCATGAGACTTGCCCTCCAATAGATCCTTGTAAATGGATTTAAAGTGTATTCATTCAAATTAGAGAGACAATTTAAATTAAAAAGCTTAGAGCTGCCTCCACCACAGGGGGGCTCGCTCGACCCACCAGCGGACAGGCACCAGTATTGGGAGAGGGGGGCTGGCCGTCAGGGTTCACCGCGGCTCTGGCACAAACCCGGCGACACGGAGGTGGCACGGGCAGGAGCGGACTGGCCGTGTCGGCTTCTCACTTTTTGGATTTTAGAAGGGCATGACATGCCTATATCTGTGTCTCCCCCTCCTTTTACTCCTCCACCTCTTTTATTTTCGCATGACTATATGTACTTGTCACTTTTCCATGTGTTAGTTATGTCTTCTGAGCAGTTTGTCAGCTTTTGGACACCTTTGAAGGTGTTTTCTATGTGTTTCTATGTGTTTTTGTTTGCCTGCCATTGGTTTTAACGGTGTTCGAAGGTGTTCGACGAACAGTTCGACGAACAGTTCGGCGAACACACGGGTGTTCGACGAACCGAACCGAACTCGAACACTACGGGGGTGGCTCAACACTACTCCTGATACAGACTCTACCTGCTGCCCTCCTGATACAGACTCTTCCTGCTGTGCTCCTGATACAGACTCTGCCTGCTGCACCATCTAGTCTGTCCTAATGGGTCCAGCTGCTGCTCGTCCATTGGTCTGTCCTGGAGTGGCACCTGGCGTTCATCAGGAGCCAAGTCTAACCTCACCATCAGAGGCTCTAGTGAACAGTCCGGTGCTCGCTTAGTTATGCCCCTCCAGGCTCTCCGGGGTCCGTGGCACAGTGGTTCCACAAACCACGTCCGTGACAGTGCGCCCTCCCAGGCAGAGTCCTCTCTCCTGTTGTACTAGTCGGTGACCCCTTTTGACATGTAAAGCGCAACTGAAAAAATATCGCTTTCACAGTAATAATATTTATAGTACTTGTACTCTGGTTCAATTGATGGCACTTCCCTGGTGTCTACACCTAATTTGATGTGTTTTGGCAGCTTTTGGTCCCGTTTCTAGGTGTTGTATACGCATTTTTTTGGTCCCCCTATTGACTTCTATGGGATTCGGAAATGTTCAACGAACATTCGGCGAATAAATTCGGCGAATATCAATTTGTTCGGCGAACTTTTCCAAACCAAACATTGAAATGTTCACTCATGCCTAGTGACGAGTATGTTCGCTCATCACTAGTTGCAACCTTTATTCAATATTTCTCTGTAGCCCATGCCCAAGGAGATTAGATGCAGTACCATGGGTTGTAAACTTCTTGATTATGTTGAGCATCGTGAACAAAGTAACATCAAGATCTCTGGTGATCTTCTTGTACCCTTGAGATTGTTGACATTTTTTCAAACATTTTGGTCCTCAGACAGTTCTCTGCTCCTCTTTCTGCTCTCCATGCTAAATGTGGTACACACAGACACACAATGCAAAGGTTGAGTCAACTTCTCCCCTTTTTATCTGGTTTCAGGTGTGATTTTCATATTGCCCACACCCGGTACTTGCCACAGGTGAGTGTGAACAAGCATCACATGCTTAAAACAAAGTTGTTTACCCACAATTTTGGAAGGGCGCCAACAATTTTGTCTGGCCCATTTTTGGGGTTTTGTGTGAAATTATGTCCTATTTGTCTTTTTTCTCTGATTTGTTGTTTTTAAACAATTTCAAGGGTGCCAATACTTTCGGCCATGACTGTATCATGAAAAGCACTATCAATGCTGAGAATTATGTAGAGGTTTTATAACAACATATGCTCCCATCTAGACAACATCTATTTCAGCGAAGGCCTTGCTTATTTTGAGCAAGACAATGCTAAACCATATATTGCATCCATCACAACAGCAGAAAAGGAGTTTTGGTGATAAAAAGGCCAGCCTGCAGTTCAGGGAAAAGATACTAATTAATTATTAAATGGGTACTTTCAAAAACAGACATGTCAGGGGAGCTAATGAGTCCACTTTATGTTCACCTATAAATTATCATAGCATACACATATTTTAACAAGGGCCACTTTCTGTATGCAAAACATAATACCAAATACCAGCTGCAATAAATTCTAAATCTTCCTATGCATACAAAGTGTTTGCAGCTAGTGTAGGAGGGGTTTTTAAAAGAACTCTGATTCAATATAAATTATAAAAAAAGGAAGTGATTCATTACTATACTTCACTGTAATGTATTTTTAGCTTGTGTATTAAATTATGGAGGACATGACAGGAACCATGCTTCAAAAATTCTTTGTTTTGTAATTTTTTTTCAACTATAGACCATTAGTTTATTTTATTTAGAAAAAAATGACACTTATTTCTAAATGCAACAAAAACTCTTTGAAGCACCAACTAGTTTAGTCTTTTTAAAGAGTCACACTGTATCGGAATACTTATACATTCTAAATGAGTTTTTTTTAATTACAACTATATTCTTTTTGTATGAACTACTTCGGAACAGTACTAAAAAGTCTGCAAACAACCTCCCCCAACACAGCCGCATATACAACTTGCCTCAAAATTTTCAAAAGTCATCTTTTGAGCACCATCACAGTGGCCCTATAAGGAAACAAGCCATATTGTACACATAAAAATGTCTACCACTATGCTTGGTTAGTGAAGACTCTACAGTGCCTTAAAAAAGTATTCCCACCCCATGAACTTTTTCATATTTTTTCTCATTACACCCACAAACGTGAATGTATTTTATTGGGATTTTATGTAAAAGTACTTTCTTCCACATGCTAGCTGTGTCCTCTACATGACATGTGGAAGAAGGTGCTCTGATCAGGTGAGGCCAGTGTATAACTTTTTGGGCTAAATGCAATACACTATGTGTGGTGGAAAACTATCATATCACCCTGAAAACACCATCCCCACAGTCAAACATGGTGTTGGCAGAAACATGCTACGGGGATACTTTTCTTCAGCAGGGACAGGGAAGCTGGTCACAGTTGATGGGAAGATAGATGAAGCTCAATATAGGGCAATCCAGGAGAAAAACCTGTAAAAGGCTACAAAAGATTTGAGACTGGAGCGTAAGTTCACCTTTCAGCAGGACAACCACCCTTAACATTCTGCAAGAACTACAATGGAATAGTTTAGAAAAAAGTATATTCATGTGTTTGAATGGCCCAGTCAAAGTCCAGACCTAAATCCCATTATTATTATTATTTATTATTATTATTATTATTATTATTATTATAGCGCCATTTATTCCATTGCGCTTTACATGTGATAGGGATATACATAGCAACAACATTTACATAATCTTAACAAAACGAGTCAGCGACTGGTACAGGAGGAGCGAGGACCCTGCCCGCGAGGGCTCACATTCTACAAGGAATTTGTGGCAAGACTTGAAAATTGCTGTTCACAAATGCTCTCCTTCCAATCTCTCTGAGCCAGAGCTAGTTTGCAAAACAGAATGGGCAAAACTTTCAGCCCCTAGATACACAAATCTGGTAGAGACATGCCTCAAAAGATTTGCAGCAGTTGTGGCAGAGAAACATGGTCCTACAAATTAT
Source organism: Phyllobates terribilis (assembly GCF_046119375.1). Classification (NCBI taxonomy): domain Eukaryota; kingdom Metazoa; phylum Chordata; class Amphibia; order Anura; family Dendrobatidae; genus Phyllobates; species Phyllobates terribilis. Next base: position 94,135,206 of record NW_027362761.1, on the reverse strand, counting down.
TGGCTCCGGAGGCTGCATACAAATGCACATAAAAAGTTTCAGATTTAGACTTTTAAAATATTTAGAAAACCATGTATTATTTTTTTTACACTTCACAAATAGTTGCTACTTTGTGTTGGCATATCACATAAAATCCCAATAAAATGCATTAACATTTGTGGGTGTAACGTGAAAAAATGTGGAAAAGTTCATAGGGTATGAATACTTTTTCAAGGCAATGCATACATGTCAGACTAAGAGTTTCCATAAATGCCAGCAAAAACTACGTTGACCAGTTAGTGCCATTTGAAATAAATGTACAGTACAGACCAAAAGTTTGGACACACCTTCTCATTTAAAGATTTTTCTGTATTTTCATGACTATGAAAATAGTACATTCACACTGAAGGCATCAAAACTATAAATTAACACATGTGGAATTATATACTTAACAAAAAAGTGTGAAACAACTGAAAATATGTCTTATATTCTAGGTTCTTCAAAGTAGTCACCTTTTGCTTTGATGACTGCTTTGCACACTCTTGGCATTCTCTTGATGAGCTTCAAGAGGTAGTCACTGGAAATGGTCTTCCAACAATCTTGAAGGAGTTCCCAGAGAGGCTTAGCACTTGTTGGCCCTTTTGCCTTCACTCTGCGGGCCAGCTCACCTCAAACCATCTTGATTGGGTTCAGGTCTGGTGACTGTGGAGGCCAGGTCTCCTTCTTGGTCAAATAGCCCTTACACAGCCTGGAGGTCTGTTTGGGGTCATTGTCCTGTTGAAAAATAAATTATGGTCCAACTAAGCGCAAACCGGATGCAATAGCATGCCGCTGCAAGATGCTGTGGTAGCCATGCTGGTTCAGCATGCCTTCAATTTTGAATAAATCAGTGTGAATGTACAATTTTCAAAGTCGTGAAAATACAGAAAAATCTTCAAATGAGAAGGTGTGTCCAAACTTTTGGTCTGTACTGTATATCACTAGGAGCTATTAGTACAATATACTGTGCATACTGAGCAGTCACCTGCAAGCTTGAAAAACTCAATGGGGGCACTGTTGCCTAAAAGGTATTGCATGCACATACCTTTACATGCTGCAGTAAATACAGACCATGGCATCTAATTATTTGACATAATAACCTCTTTACACCCTAACGTTCCCTCATGACACAATGGTGGGCTGCTATGACAGCCAAAGGCCTAACAATGGCCTACAGGTCTGCCATCTACAGAACTCTATAAGGCCAAGCCAGAAGTATTAAAGTGTATTATAAAACTGATCAGGGAATCAGATGTTCAGTTCCATAACAGGGCTAAAAAGGTTTTAAAAAAAGTTTAAAAAATGTTTTAGAAAAATGGAAAAAGAAAATACACAATTATTTCCAGAAAATATCTGTTGGATCAAACTGCTCTCTACACCTTTTGATTAATGTCTGGTTTCTTTTAATCCTTTCATCTTAGAGCCCCTGCAATTGTTGACCAAAGATTTGCAACTTGTCAAATTAATTCTAAAATGCGCATGCTGCTCTTTCATTTTTGAGCCCTGTCTTATGCCCAGGCAAAAGAATAGGGCGAAACGTAGACGTGCTTCTACATTTGGGAATCACAGCATAATGGTTAGAGAGCTGTCCTTTCACAGTGACACATGCTGGAAGATATATATTAGGCGCTAAAATAATACGTTTGTGGAAAAACTGTAACTTGAACTTGTTCTCTGCAAAATCCATTTTACATTTCTGGAAAATACCTGTTCTGTCAAAGATGTTCCACTATATTGCTATACGTATTTTTGAGGGTTGTAATTTCCAAAATGAGGTCAGTTCACAGGTACTATCTGTACTGAGGGGCTTGCTAAGTGTTACTATTAGCTATTTAAGCATCATCTTTGCTCCAACCATTATATTGTGCTCCTTTCATTCTGTCCTCAGCAGTAACAACTTGTGGGCAATTCCATAACAAAGCGCGGAGTGCTTTGTCTCCTTTGACTCATTAGGAAAATCAAAAAGTCTGAGCAAATGCTACATACAATTTGGAGAAATGTAATTTTTCAATTACAATGTCCTGTGCTAAAAACTTACATGAAACACAAAGAGATTCCTGGAGGTGTGTTGATTCCAAAATAAGATCACTTCTGGGGGGATTCCATTCAGGGCCGGCTCCAGGTTTTCATGGGCCCCGGGCGAAAGATTCTCAGTGGCCCCTTTAACACATACCACTATTCTTGATGCACAGATACGGCAGAGAAATATAGGTATAGTATAATGCCAAAAATTAAATTTACTTCTTACATTACATGCGTGATATCTATTATAAATTCTACAGTAGCTCAGGAACCAGCGAATCTTCACAGTGCACAGTGCGTGCCCTGGGGGGATTCAAAAGTTTTCATTTTAGACAGTATAGTCCTCCATACAGTATTATGGGCACCACATAGTCCTCCATACAGTATTATGGGCACCACATGGTCCTCCATGCAGTATAATGAGCCCCATATATTGCTTCATACAGAATAATGGACCCCATATATTGCTCCATACAGAATAATGTACCCCATATATTGCTCCATACAGAATAATGGACCCCATATATTGCTCCATACAGAATAATGGGCCTCATATAATGCCCCATATAATGTTCCATACGTAATGGGCCCCATATAATGTTCCATACATAATGGGCCCCATATAATGCTCCATACATGATGGGCCCCATATAATGCTCCGTATATAACTGTCCCCATATAATGGTCCCCATATAACATATAATGCTCCATATATAATGTGCCCCATAAAATGCACCATATATAATGGGCTCCATATAATGCTCATTATAATGGGCCCCTTATATTGCTCCATATATAATGGCCCCCATATAATGCTCCATACAGAAAAAAAAAATCAAATACTCACCTCACCTTACTCGCCGCTGCTCTGCTACGGACTCTTCAGTGTCGCCGTTTTCCCGCTCTCTGCATTGTGACTGCTCAGCAGAGGAGGGCGCGCTGTAGTGATGTCATCGCGCCCTTTGCCCTGAGACGTCACAGACAGAAGACGTGGTAGAGACAGGACCTGTGGAGGAACGGGGAGAGGTAAGTATTGCAAGTGCCGGGGCCCTGAGCAAGCGGGTGGGCCCTCTCGCATGCTCTGTCACTGGGCCCCACCGAGTCACATGCCCCATAGCGCGCCGGTGTCCCAGACGGTGAATGGGACTCCCCGCTTGCTTAAGGCCCCAGTACTTGCCCGGGTGCTGACACCGGGCCTGATTATACCATGCTGATACCTCAGGGGCTCAGCAAATACAACGTTTGTTCCCAAAAATGATAACAGCAGATATGGGACTTCATAAGCCAAATGACATTGTATCACTTTTGAGCCCTGTCTTGTCAAAACAGCAGTTTTCTTCCACATATTGCAATGCTCACGAGTAATTGTGAACAAAGTGTGGGGAGCTTCTTGTCCTTTAACCATTTGTGAAAATTAGAAAAAAAATTAAAGCAAAACCGTACATTATTAGAACATATTATAAGAATTCCAGTAAGTGGCCCAGCATTAGAATCTGGGTGACCATCCCTACTTCATGCTGTCCTCAGACTAAGCAGCATAAATCTGATTATAGATTCTTTTTAGGATTCTTTATTATGCCATTGCTCAGTGGAGGATTTTTTAGTATCCTGGTGCATGAGTCCAATCATGGTTATTGTCAACTCATATATGCCAGCAACAAAACACAATGAATTTGCATGGTTCCTTTATAAATGCCAACATCAGAGTCCAAATGACCCCATATTAGGCTATTATGGCTTATTAACGTCCTACAGTTCGCTATCATCTACAAGATGGAAATGGATTTTTTTAACAAAAGACAGAAACTTAGGGGTCCCCAAGTTCTCAGACCACCATTTTTACACTTTAATGCTGTGACTAAAAAGGCACATTCATTTTATGATGATTTTGCTATAAAAACAGGCTGTTGATCACTCAATGAATGAACAAATTGCCCGTTTATCGGGTGAAGTAATCTTTTAAACAGCATAAAAGATCATTGTTGTCGGTGCGCCATCATCTTGTAATCAGGACTCACACTGCCAAGAACAATAGCAGGCTATGCTCACTGGGTGATTTAGTATAGATCCCTCAGTATGCATCATTTACTCTGACATTCAAATGAGCACCAAACGGTAAATGTTTACCGATCGGCGGACGTATCCTGATGCCAGCTACTCTGGGTAAGCAGACCCTTAGTCTATGAGCTCCACTAAAATGACATTTATCAAATAAGAAAGAAAAAAACTTTTGCATTGATCAATAAGATCTACTATGTGTGTTCCCTATAGTGCAGTTGAACCTATAAATCTGCGATTAGTAAATTAACGTATTTATGATCTGACAAAGATGATATTACATGACATAGCTCAATTCATTAACCCTACCTTGTGATAATTCCATCAAAGGGTCACATTTCCTGTTCCACTTATCTGTTTTTCTTCACTCATTGTAAAACATCCTACTATCAAAGCTCTGACCTAGTAACCTAGTCTTCATTTGATTGATGTCTCCTTGATGGGGATTTTCTCAAACAACCAGTCCCACATCCATCAAGTAATCATCAAGAGTCAATTTGTGTAGTGTTGCAATTGGTGGAATGTTAATGCCAATCAACACCAGGACATTGTTTAAATGAATGGACAGACGGGATAAAACAAACGTCTTGGAATGACAACACAGAGCTTTAGATTTTGTCCCAAACCTCCAGATGTTTGTAATATTCCTTTTTTCCATTATGCATTTTTTCCCCAACTAGCTCAAACTGACAAAATTTTAGCAAAGAAGTATTAAAATTTTTGCTAAATAATATATTCATTTTCATGCATTAGTTTTGTAATTGGTCATGGTTTTTTAGGCTATTTGTCAAGATTTTCCGATTTCACAATATATTTGAATATAACTTTTATTCTTGAGGTTAAGGCAGTTCTTTGAATTTCATGCTTAAATGAGATGGTAAAAAAGCAGTCAATCGCCTTCAAATGGTCAGCAATGTATCATTTTCTTTCTAATTGCATACCCAACTCCCACCAGGCCGTTTCAATTCCAGGGATATATTGAAGTATTGTACAAGAGTTTTCACAGATGCCGTCTCACTAGACCTACCGCTCTAATTGTCTGAGAAATGTCTGGGGCCTACACACAAATCAATGTGATAACTGTTTCAGAATTGCTGGTTAATAGAAATTATTTCACATCGCTAGAAGACTAGAAGAAAGCAGTGGAAGGAATACTTTCTTTAACACATAACATCCTTCTAAAATGTGAAGCCTAGAATAATGTGATATTTCTGCAAAGAAGATTCCTCGGTATTGAATATGGCTTATCAAAAACATACTGTACCAATATTGTCTGCCTAGAGGAACCATCCAAGGTAAAGGCATTGATATAGGAAATGAGGAACCGTCTAAAGAAAAAGGATTGATACAGAAGGCAATTCACATGCCTGGTTAAATGTCATGTTAACCACTTAACCCACTGCATCTACAGTCAGATTTCTTTTTTATGCATTTTTCCCCACTTTTTCTTCCAAGAGCCATAATTATTTTCAATTTTTCCATCAACAGAGCCTCATCGGGGCTTGTTTTTTTTTGTCAATATAAGTAATTTTGTATGACATTATTTATTTTACTATATAACATTCTGAAAAATGAGAAAAAAAATCCAAAATGGGATAAAATGGTTAAAAAATGGAAGTTCTTTATTGTTTTAAGGAGTTTAATTTTTACGTTTTTCATTGTATGGCAATAATTATCATTTATTTCAGTGGTGAATAAAAATTCAGAAGTTTGTAACAAAAAAAGATTATATACTATATTTTTCAGACCATAAGACGTATTTTTTTCCCCCAAATTTGGGAGGAAAATGGGGCGTGCGTCTAATGGTCCAACTGTAACTTACCGAGGAGTTACGGTGGAGGTGGAGAAGGATCGCAGGAAGCAGGATCCCTCCCTCAGGAACCAAGCGGCAGCAGAAGTGGCGGTGCAATGCTGCGGGCTCGGTATCGGTGGTCAGGCAGAACTTTCTCTGGCGGCCATTTTCCTAAAGCCGTGATCCTCAGGGAAACGGCGGCTAAGATCCCGTCTGCGCATGCGCCGGTTCAGGCAGCAAATTTCCTGTAGACTACGGCTTTGGAAACATGGCAGCTGGAATAGCAATGCACTCTGATCTGCCTCACTGCCGGTACCGCAGCATTTCATCGCTTCTGCCGCCACCGGGTTCCTGAGGGATGGACCCTGCTTCCTGCGATCCTGCTCCTCCACCGCCACGACACCCTGCTGCTGGGGCACCCCCTTCTCCCACACAGGGCCCACAGCATTGCTCTACTTCTGCAGCTGCCGGCTTTCTGAGGGCCCATGCATCCTGTGACCCTCGCTCCACCGCCCCCCAGGTAAGAGATCTATTTGGACTATAAGATGGACCCCCATCTTATAAAAAATATTTATTTTTCTATTTACACCCCAAAATTTGTTGTGCGTTTTATGGTCTGGAGTCCAGAAAATACGGTATATTGATTTGTGTCGTCATTTTCTGAGATTTTATTTTTTCCATCGATGGAGCTGTGTGAGGGCTTATTTTCTTGTGTGACGAGCTGATGGTTTTACTGATACAAATGTAAGGTATATAAAATTATTTGAATTGTTTTTTATGTTTTTTATTTTAATAGAAGATGATTTTCATTTTTATATACAGTATATACTGTATATATTTTTTACTTTATTTTTTAGTTCCCTAGAGGATTTGAATCAGACATCAACTGATTGCTTATACAATATATTGCAATACCACAGTATTGCAGTATATAATGTAAACTACTGTCTCCTATGAAGCTCTGCCTTACAGGTGTACCTAGATAGCAGCATAGGGGACCTTTAGCAGGTTCCTGGCTGCCATGATAACACATTGGTGCCACAAGATCATGCCACATGGGGGATAATAGAAGTTCTATTTAAATGCTATGGTCAGATATTGACAATAGCATCTAACTGATTAACAGCAGTGATTGGACCTCAGCTCTGGCCACTGCTGTTAGAGATAGATGCCAGGTATGTGACACAGCTGGCATCCACCACATATCGCGGGAGATCACCTCCCCTACTGCTGATGTCCTGTACATGTACATCACTTTATGCTAAGGAGCTAAGAACTTAAGAATGTAGGTATTTTGCATCTTGGGGACATAGTTCCTGTTAGAACCTTGCTCTTAGGTTTTTTTCTCCTTTGCTGGTCACATGACCTTGTTGGCCTATTTAATCCTGCTCCGCCCTTCTGGCTTTGCTGGACTTCATTGTATATCTACTTTCTAGCTAGCCTGTGCTCTGTGTCTTGCTCTGTTAGTTTGCTTGGTCTACTGACCTCTATGTTCTATATATTTTGTTTGTTCGTCTGTCTGCTACTATTTCTGTTAGGAGGTGTCCCATATTCCTCCCAGTCCTTAGTACTTGTAGGGATTCCTTCCCCACATCTATAGGTCTCCGTACAGACTAGCTTAGGACTTTAGCAGGTCTGATCGCAGGATCAGGTCCCCTGTTACATCGTAGGAATTCAGCTGAGTTCTATCGTAGGGACAGATCTCCTCTCTTTCCTTAGCTCTGGTAGCAGAACATAACAGTAAGTCCAGCCTGCAAATTCTCTAAGGAAAGATTTTTCTGTTCCATCATGGTGTCGGTTCAGGATTTGGCTCATCGCCTGCAGGGACTCTCTCTGGAGGTGGCCGAGCTCCGTCAGCACGTGAGTAGCTGTCCTGGAGCACATTTCTTGGAGCCTAAGGTATGTTTGCCGGATTTATTTTTTGGTGAACACCGAGAATTTTTTTCATTTAAAAATGCTTGCTTATTGTATTTTCGTTTGAGACCTAAGTCCTCTGGGGATGAATCCCAGCGCGTAGGGTTCATAATGTCACTTTTGCGCAAAGAGCCTCAGGAGTGGGCCTTTTCTTTGCAACCTAGTGATACATGCTTCAGATCAGTGGATAGTTTTTTTTCTGCTTTGGGACTATTATATGATGATCCTGACCGTGTCGCATCAGCTGAGACTGAGTTGAGACGTTTAAAACAGGGATCAGGTAATGTGGAAAAATGTTGTACTCATCTCCGTCGTTGGTCTACTCAAACAGGGTGGAACGATTCTGCTCTGAAAAGTCTATTTCTTGCTGGGCTCAGTGAAAGGGTTAAAGACCTGCTAATTGCTTATCCTACACCTGAAGATTTGCAACAGGCTATGCAATTAGCTATACGGGTGGATAGAAGACTGCGTGCAAGGGTTAATGAGAGCAAATCCTCTGCTATGTCAGTTTCTGGTTATGAGAATGTGTGTACTAACAGTGGTGAACCGATGGAGATTGGATCGGTGGCACCTCGCTCTCAAGAAAAAGACCGTCGATTTTCTGAAGGCTTGTGTTTCTATTGCGGAAAATCTGGTCATTTGATTAAAGGTTGTGAGCTTCGTATGAAGAAAGAAAAAAAAATGGTCAGTCATGCCCGTATTGCCTGTTTAAATTCCAAGGGTGTATTTTTAGCTGCTTCCACGATTGCTCAGAAAAAATTAATGGAATTTCGGGTGTTTGTTGATTGCGGGTCTACTCTGAATGTAATTGATGGGGGATTCGTGGAAAGACTCAATTTAAAACCTGAACCTTTATCATCCCCCATTGCTGTGGTTTCTGTGGATGGTTCCCCTTTGAAGAATATTACTCTCAAGGTCTGTGAATTTCCTCTCACTATTAATGGTGTTCACCATGAGAAATTGGATTTGGTAGTTTTGAATAACTTGCCTTCTCCAGTAATATTGGGATTGCCCTGGTTAAAATTTCACAATCCTGTACTGGATTGGTCTACCAGTGAAATTAAATCCTGGAGCCATAAATGTTATGACAAGTGTTGTAACGGGCGTATTGCAGCTTTGGATAGGGGAGAATTGCCTGTTCCTATTCAGGATTTTTGGAGAGTTTTTTCTGAGAAGGAATCGCAGGTTTTGCCTCCCCATAGAGACTATGATTGTTCTATTGAATTTGTCCCTGGAGCGACTCTTCCTAAAAGTCGTTTATTTAACCTTACTATTCCTGAGAGGAAGGCTTTGGAGGAATACATACAGACAAGTTTGGCCGCCGGTCACATTAGGCCCTCTAAGTCTCCTGTGGCGGTTGGATTTTTTTTTGTAAAAAAAAAGGACGGCAGTTTACGTCCTTGTCTGGATTTTCGTGAGATTAACAAAATTACTGTACGCAATCCTTACCCACTGCCATTGATTCCTGATCTGTTTAACCAGTTAATGGGGGCCAAGTGGTTCTCTAAATTTGACCTTAAGGGGGCATACAATCTGTTGCGCATGAAGGAGGGTGACGAATGGAAGACTGCTTTTAACACTCCTGTGGGTCATTTTGAGAATCTGGTTATGCCTTTTGGTCTTACTAATGCTCCTGCATTTTTTCAGAATCTGATTAATGACATCCTTAGACCTTTGATCGGTAAAAATGTGGTTGTGTATTTGGATGACATTTTGATTTATTCGCCAGATCTGGAGTCTCATTGGCGGAGCGTGCGTGAGGTATTACAGTTATTAATGGACAATTTGCTTTTTGCTAAGCTGGAGAAATGTGAGTTCGCTGTACAGAGAATTAGTTTTTTGGGCTACATTATCTCCAGCAAAGGTTTTGAGATGGATCCGGTTAAGGTTCAGGCTGTGCAGGAATGGCCTAGGCCTATTGGTTTGAAATCGATACAGAGGTTTTTGGGTTTCGCCAATTACTACAGAAAATTCATAAAAAATTTTTCTAGTATTGTCAAACCTCTGACTGATCTCACCAGGAAAGGTGCTGATGCGGTTCAGTGGTCTTCTGAGGCCATTGAAGCTTTTGTGTATCTCAAGGAGAGGTTCACCTCTGCTCCCATCCTTATGCAGCCTGATGTTACTAGGCCGTTTTTGGTTGAGGTTGATGCTTCCTCTGTGGGGGTTGGCGCAGTATTGTCTCAGGATAACGGGGATGGATTACATCCCTGTGCCTTTTTTTCAAAAAAATTTTCGGAGACTGAACTGAATTACGATATTGGTAATCGGGAATTATTGGCTATTAAACTCGCATTTGAACACTGGCGCCACTTCTTGGAAGGTGCGGAATTTCCCGTTCAGGTTCTTACGGATCATAAAAATCTGATATATCTTGATGCTGCCAAGCGCCTGAATGCCCGTCAGGCTAGGTGGGCACTGTTTTTCTCGCGGTTTAATTTCTCCGTTACTTACATCCCTGGTACTAAGAATGTTAAGGCGGATGCCTTGTCTCGCAGTTTTTCTCCCATAGTCGGTGCTGAGAAAGAGGAGAACATTTTACAAGAAGGTGTTGTGATAGCTGCTTTGGACTCCGTTTTGGAAAATGAGATTCTTAAAGCACAGGAGAATGCCCCTTCTAACACTCCTCATGGGAGGTTGTTTGTGCCTGGGACCTTTAGGAGAGATTTGTTTGTTGAGTGTCACGAATCTCGGTTGGCAGGTCATCCCGGAATCTCTGAGACCAAGAGACTGGTGGGTCGCAGTTTTTGGTGGCCTGGATGGCAGAAGGAAGTCATTAAGTGGGTGCGTCAATGTACTAAATGTGCTAGATCTAAGTCCTCACATACTCCTGCTGCGGGGTTGCTTTGTCCTTTGGAGGTTCCCAGTGCTCCTTGGACACATTTGGCTATGGACTTTATAACTGACCTTCCCCCCTCTGAGGGTTTTACTGTCATCTGGGTGGTCGTGGACCGTTTTAGCAAGATGTGTCACTTGGTTCCTTTCGTCAAACTGCCCTGCGCTAAAACTCTCGCTAAGGCCTTTGTCAAGGAAATTGTCAGACTTCATGGCGTTCCTACTGACATTGTTTCTGATAGGGGTCCTCAGTTCATGGCTCGTTTTTGGCGTGCCTTTTGTGATAGGTTGGGAGTTCATTTGTCGTTCTCGTCCGGATATCATCCTGAATCTAATGGCCAGACAGAAAGGAAAAACCAGGATGTTGAGCAGTTCTTGCGTTGTTTTGTGGCAGACAATCAAGAGGGGTGGTCTGAGTTTCTGCCACTTGCTGAATTTGCTCTGAACAATCATACATCTTCTTCTGCTGGTTGTTCGCCTTTTTTTTGTTGTTCTGGGAGACATCCGTCGTTTGGGTCGTTCTCCAAGTTGGGATCTGCCGTGCCTGAGGAGGAGAATTTTTCCGGTGATTTGGAGAGAGTTTGGACGGATGTGCGTGGTAATCTTCAGGAGGCCAACAGAAAATCTAAAGACTACTTTGATAGGAAACGACAGGAGGTTTTGTTCGCTGTTGGTGACATGGTTTGGTTGTCCTCTAGGAATCTGCGGTTGAGGATTCCTTCAAAGAAATTGGGTCCCAAGTTTGTAGGGCCCTTTAAGGTGCTTCAGGTTGTCAACCAATCTGCTGTTAGGTTGGAGGTTCCTACCTCCTGGAGAATTAATCCGGTATTTCATGTCTCTCTGTTGAAAAAAGCTGTTGTATCGGATTGTGATACCTCTGCCTCTGTTCCTCCGGTGGTGGAGGACGGGGAATATGAAATTTCTCGCATCCTTAACTCTAGACGGTATAGAGGTAGTTTGCAGTATCTTGTGGCCTGGAAAGGTTTCGGTCCCGAGGATAACTCTTGGGTGAGGTCGGATGATGTTTCCGCGTCCAGACTTATCAGAGCGTTTCACAGGAGATTTCCTGATAAGCCTGGTCCTAGGGGATCCGGAGGATCCTCTTAGAAGGGGGGGTACTGTTAGAACCTTGCTCTTAGGTTTTTTTTTCCTTTGCTGGTCACATGACCTTGTTGGCCTATTTAATCCTGCTCCGCCCTTCTGGCTTTGCTGGACTTCATTGTATATCTACTTTCTAGCTAGCCTGTGCTCTGTGTCTTGCTCTGTTAGTTTGCTTGGTCTACTGACCTCTATGTTCTATATATTTTGTTTGTTCGTCTGTCTGCTACTATTTCTGTTAGGAGGTGTCCCATATTCCTCCCAGTCCTTAGAACTTGTAGGGATTCCTTCCCCACATCTATAGGTCTCCGTACAGACTAGCTTAGGACTTTAGCAGGTCTGATCGCAGGATCAGGTCCCCTGCTACATCGTAGGGATTCAGCTGAGTTCTATCGTAGGGACAGATCTCCTCTCTTTCCTTAGCTCTGGTAGCAGAACATAACAGTTCCTTGTTTTTTCATAACTGTGTTCCAACTTTTTAATTTTTCCTATGTGGGCAAATTTTTGGGGGCCGTGTAGTAATTTTTACAGGCGCCATATTGAGGTACCTATAATATTTTTTTAGATGAGAAGGCAGATACTAATTCTAACAGTGTTGTTCCACCATGACACGCAAAATGTAATATCACATATACAATTATGTTTGTTTTGCTACATTTGCACAAAAAAGGTTTTTTTTTTAGTTTTTTTTTATGTTGAAATATTTCAATAACTTTTTGAGTTTTCATTTTTACTGTTTTAATATTAGTAATATATTACTAATATAATACACTGCTATGCCCCATATATGTATTTCTTAAAGGCAAACACAAATTGCAGTACCATTGTACCCTGCAGTTGCATTGCGGAATTTTTGCGGTCGTAGTACCATCAAGGTCGCAATGTGACCCCATTCACTTGTATGGCACTGCGATGTAACCTAGCAAACTTTGGTTGCAAGACAAGTGTCATGGCCAAAGATGCCTTGTAAGTCCAACCTAATTCAATGTCTTCATTGTCCCTTGACACTATCCTTATCACAGGCTGTCTCTTTCCTGTCACCCTGTGTAATAAACTGTCATTTCTATGCAAATACACTGGAAGAGGAATTATTCATTACACAATGCTCATTCAAATCCATGGGATGTCTGTGTATTGCTGGACAGGCCAGGTCAGGTCCTTCAGAGCCATGTCATTTTGTTTTCATGTACCATGAAAATGTTCTTTGTGATCCCTTTCTACTCTAAGAGATAATCTTGAGTACAGGAGCCCCATGTTAAGTCAGAATTCTTAATTCTACTGTATATATTAAAAAACTTGGCAACCGGTTATGGGCCCCTAAATGCAGTTTTCAAGCTTCCAATAGTCCAGACTATGAAAGATTGTGTCATTACAAAGATCTTCTAGTCTTCTGGTAATGTCTTACACCCAGGATAGGTTTAATCTATCAAGATAGGGAAGAGCCAAGAGCTTTCATAATATTCCAGGCCTTGAAAAGTAGTTGTGGATTGTTGACTGGGGTTTATTATATATAGTTTAGAGATGAAGCTTGGATTTAATTTATAAAAAGCACGTAACTTAACTGCAGGTTCCTGAAGTAATAATTTGGGAGCAAACAATTTGTGACAATTTCTCAACTGTGTACAGAGAGGTTGTCAGATGGCAAGTTTCATTACTCACTGAAAATTATAGTAGATAATTAAATTTATACGTTCAGTATTAATAATAATTAATTAATTTATATTATTAATAATAGCTCATATGTTCAGTATTTGGTCAGTTTTTTACCTCAGTATTTTTAAGCTAAAATCAGGAGTGGAACAATCAGAGGAAAAGTATAATAGAAACACGTCACCACTTCTCCGTTTCTCACCCACTCCTGCTTTTGGCTACAAATACTGAGGTAAAACACTGACCAAATACTGAACGTGTGAACGTGGCCCAAGTCTTACAATCTCATATCTCCTCTAGGAATTGCTTGCTACAATGTTTTAGAATGTAACTACATGGTAAAACATTGAGGTCAAATAGCTCTTGAATTGTAAGGTTCTGTACACACGTTAAGTATTTTTTGCAGAAGTGTCTGCACAATTTCTGCATCTCTTGCATTTTGGTTCCCCATGGGTGAAATCTGCAGCAAAAATGCTGAAAAAATTTACGTGCTGCAGATTTACATCTGCACCAAATATGCAAGTCATAAATAAGCAATGTGTGTATGACACTTCAAGATTCTCATTCATTTTGCTGGCATCAGGAAACCCTTCAGGTTTTTTGACAAATCTGCACTGAAAAAATGCAGCAAAACTCACATGTGCAAACAGCCTAAATGTAAAATTATTACATGACAACGCCAAGCCGCATGTTGCTCATGCTACTGTGAGCAGTCTACATGGCCTAAATGTGCTACCATGGCCTGCAGCATTTACAGACATGTCTCTCAGTGAGCACATCTAAGATGTCATTGGATGATAGTTGTAAAGGTAGCTGCCATCAGCGGATCTTGATTATTACCGTGCCCAAGTGCATGTGCCATCCATCCTGCCCCATGTGTCATCCATCCTGCCCCATGTGTCTCCATCCTGCCATAGGTGTCTCCATCCTGCCACATGTCATCCATCCTGCCCCATGTGTCATCCATCCTGCCCCATGTGTCTCCATCCTGCCACAGGTGTCTCCATCCTGCCACATGTCATCCATCCTGCCCCATGTGTCATCCATCCTGTCCCATTTGTCATCCATCCTGTCCCCATATGTCTGCTTTAAGTACAAAAGAGAAATTAAAATATTCTCCTAACTTGGCCACGGTCCAGCGGTGTCCTCTTCCTCATCCATTTGAGGTGTGGACATGTCGGCGCATGGCTGTGACTTCATGCTGTGGCTTCCTACACTGCAATATATCTCAACTGAATGTGGGTCCGAAGAAGCACATTCAATTACTAAACCATCAGAATTTGGCTCCTGGGGCCCGGTGAGCAGAAGCCTAAAGAGGGGGAGCCAGTCTCTGCTCCCCCTCCTCCCATCTGCATACACCAGTAAGGGCCGTAATAGCATAACCTATGATATTGTAATAGTAATCAAAATATACTTTACTTAACTTCCATATTTCTACAGGCACATTAAAATTTTAGCGCATCTAATGTGGCTGCGAGGCTGTACTTAGGCGTAGAAAGGAGGATGACATGACAGGGTTTGGGTGGGAAAGAAGTATGTGGGAAAATGGCTACAGAAAGAGGAGGAGGTAGGAAAGGAAGGTGGCCATGACACCAGAGAGGTGGAGTAGGGGAGCTTTATAAGCAGAAGAGCCATCTTCTCTTTTTGTGGTTTACAGTTGCCTGAATGTTTGTTTTTTTATCTACAGGAAAAAGATATATCTTTGTGCCATCTTAGCCAATATTTAAGGCCACAACTCTTTCTCCCCCCCCTCCCATTCTCATAGTTCTGCTTCACTACACTTGTCTCATCTAGTGCATTATTCTTGTGCCCTGTTGTGTATAAATTTGTGATTCTTCAGATTTTGTATTATTCTATGCCTGATGAACTGGCCTGAATAGTCTTAAAAGCTTGCAATTTGTTACCATCTTTTCAGTTAGCCATTAAAAGGTATCAACCACTGAGGACTCTCAAATCTTAATGGCTTTTTATCTGGAAAATTAAAGTCTGGAGTTGACTTTCGGAACCTTTCAGGGATGGATGGGATGAGGTGGGATGGATTTTTAGCCAATTTGGCAACCTTGGTTGACTTTGTCATGACAGTAGGAAGTGGAGGAGGGTTCTCGAAGTTTGATAATTTCGGTGATGGAGGAGGGTTGTGGTGAAACCCACAAGGTTCTGGACACTACAGGTGGACTGGTTTGTTATTGTGGGTAGTTGAATTCCTGTGCTAAATGCTTAAGGGCCATGTGAGTGGCTTATGAATACAATGCAGGTTGCTTAACAGGTGCCTCTAAGTTGGTGGGGAAATGGGTAGAAGTAATACAAACTGAGCAAGTAAATTGCCTGCCAGAAGTGAGGAACGTCCCATCCTCTTCCATTCCGATGTATAGAATAGGGTAATATGAGTAGTATTGTTGTTTTTTTAAAAAAGATTACTGTGAAAATTTCAGTCCATCTCAGTGTGTGGCCTTACTATTCCTGGAGGGAAAGGAAGAGGTAAACATGGCATGACTTGCCAATACCCCTCTGTTATTAGTTGGCATAGATCTCCATAGCGTCATTCCACCATCATTTTTTTTTTCTGATTAAAAAAACGGACCATTTTTCTGGATCAGATTTTCATGAGTGTTTGGTCAGTGTGTCAATTTGTACCATCATGGTTTCAATGCTTTTTTTTTTTTTGCACAAAAAAGAAAAATGACGGATGTGTAGCACCCCGAGGGCTCAGTTGCTACAGAGGTATTGCACCTCAACCAGAGGTGTGATATCTCACTCTCAGGTAACGATGGAGTGTGGATCAGGACCCCGACACCTGCATGCATTACACCACATTTCCGGGGGGCAGGGCGACCGATATGCTCCAGGCAGAGCACGACAGTCCCTGTCCCTGGCTGGGGGGAACACCGAGGAAGGGGTGACCCTGTAGTGCAGGAGCAGGGAGGAAGCAGTTCCTGGGTGCACCTAGAGGGAGGTATAAAAGGTGGGCACCATCTTAGAGCAGGAGCCAGTCAGAGGAGGAAAAGAGCAGGAGCAGGACTCTGTGGAGCTCTGCTCCAGGAGGCGAGGCTAGCCTGAGAGGCCCAAGACAGAGAGAAGACAGGGAGCAGGGCTGCTGCATGGGCTCTGCTCCACAGGCAGGCTCTGTCAGGAGGACTGGGCCTGAAGGAAGAGGGAAGAAGGAAGGGGAGCGGAGGAGGCTCCAAGAACACAGAGGAAAGAAGGGACCCTAGGGGTGTGGACCGGCGGGTAGCCACCATACGCCCGTATCTACCTGCATAGAGGGGTCAGGCCAAGGGGGAGACCGGTCCCCGAAACTAGTGGAGGCGGGGAACTACCCTCAGCTAGAAACCGGAGGCTGCGACATTTCAAGTGGCGCAGCCCCTCGCTACACCCGCTAGGAAGGCACCACATAGGGTCAGGGAAACGGCACCAACGTTTGCCCGAGAAGGCCCGAGGCAGCTGGACAGAAGCGAGGTCACTGGCGGGGTATGACAGGCCAGAGAAAGGACACACAAAGGCGTTCCTGTGAAACGCTCCAAAGTTATCTGGGAGTAGGCCGAGCCCCTCACCTGGTGAGCACAGTGCGACGTGGGCAGCCGTTACCTGCAGAAGTGGTCTGGATAATAAAAACTATGAGTAAAGACCCTCGACTGCATCACTGACTCTGTGTCGTCACTGCTACTCCTGCACCATCACCCCCATCTTCCGCATACACTTCCCTGAGGCTACACTCCTCCTGTGGGGAGTTGTACTACACTCTGCTGCACCCACAACACCAGCATCAGCGGTTTGCCCTGCAGCGGCGGTTCATCCTGACCGCAATCCATGGGTGGCATAGTCGGACAATTTACAAATAATAACAAACACCATAAATAGACTGCCGTTTGGTTTGACCACCCTGAGCCACGGACCGGGTCACCGCCACGCAGAGACTACAACCCCCAGCATCCCACAATAGACCCGGTTTCGAGTACCCCAAGGCCCAGGGGGTGAGTCAGATGTCTTCAAGCAAACAGTAAGCCAAAAACAGACAGCACATGGGTGGAACTAGAATGCCAGCAATGTGTTGTCTGAGATTTTCATGGACACATACAAGAGTGTTTGATTTTGATCCGATTCACAGATCAAAATCAAACATGTCTCCATGTTTTTGTGGACACTCAGTCCTCAAAAAATTGATGGATATCACAACAAGCCCAAGGATTATAATGGGTACATATTCTACATATTTTATCTGTAAAAATCACATAAAATATGTGTGAAACACAAACATCTGAATGAGACCTAAAGCCCCTGTCAAACTAAGCGAGATAGCTAGCGAGATCGCTGCTGAGTCAGCAGCGATCTCGCTACGTTTGACACGTCGCAGCGACCAGGCCCCTGCTGTGAGATCGCTGTTCGTGTCGAAATGGCCTGGACCATTTTTTGATCGTTGAGGTCCCGCTGGGTAGCATGCATCGGTGTGTTTGACACCTTACCAACGTCCTCGTTGGCGACTCAGAACTGAGACACATAGGCGTGCATTTGCGTTGCATCACTGTACAGGTCGCTACGGGTCGCCGTATCGTTGCTGCGTCATTGGGAAGATCTGCCTGCTTGACATCTCACCAGCGACCACATAGCGACGCAGCAACGATCCCTGGCAGGTCTAATCGTTGTTGGGATCGCTGTAGCATCGCTAAGTGTGACGGTACCTTTAGTCCTCATGCATATGGTACACAAAGGCATATGGAGGTACGTGGACTGTAGTGGTACTTCAGTCTGTGACACCTTGTGTTGGTGCTTCACTGGACTTCTATTTGTTTCTTTGGAAGAAAACCATCCACCCCAACTTTTTTTCTCACGAAGATTATCATTTACCAACACAGTGACAAAAGATAAAGAATAATCTCAGGCAAAGTTTGGGATGTGTTGCAGAAATGATCCCCTTTCTATATTGTTATGCTTGATCGCTCACATAGACACTTGTAATTCTTTACAGAGTCTCTTTTGAAAAAAGAACAAGAAACTCAGATCTCCAGGTACCCTGCAATACAATCAAAGAGCAATTTAATGGAATTATAGGTTAATTGGTCTCCTACAGCCAATGTGTGCGAATAAGAAGAATTAAAAGCCTTTCACTCCTGGTTCATCAAATAAAGAATTGTATGACTACATGATTTATTTTGGCATTAGCTAATATTTGTAAAATATGAAATGTTTATAAAGAATTTTAAAACCTATTTAGAATGAAGTTTTATAATAATTATTTGCTATAAGGCGTTCATAAATAGGGTTTGCAGTAAAGTTAAAAATCCTACCCTGCTGTTTGTACAGATCTAAATATGTAGCACATACTGCATACAGTGTGTGTATATAATGCATACAGTATGTTACTATAGATTTGTATGTTACTGTGACACATAATTAGTATCGACAAAGTACAGCAACTATATCTTGACAGTTGTTGGTGCTGGAGCAAAAACAAAGTATCTGGTTACTATACCTACACCTTTGTCATGGATAACAGGTCTCTGTCTGGATAACTTTTAGTCCCAAATGTTCTATTCCAAATGTTCAGAGCCAGAAGTCCAGGCTAAGTGTGAGAGGCCTGGGGATTTTAGCGTGAGTATCGGGGATCAGAAGATGTGTTGAATACCAGACGAGTGACAGTGAGGAACAGAGGGGCTCCAGAGATGAACTTTAAGGTGCGTATAAATATTCAAAAGCAGTGGGGATCAGAAGGTGCGACGAGTACTGGATGAGAACAGTGAGAAGCAGAGGGGTTGCAAAGCGGTGAGGTGAGTATAAATAAAATAATTTCTCCACTGATCAAATTTCATAGGAATAAGGGAAAAAATGCACGAACAGGGGCGAATTTTGTCGGTCACCGGTTCTCACGCTGTGCAGTAAGCTCTCACGCTGTGAGCGGTGATGTCAGTAAGGTTACTGCAGTTCAGTGGCTGTGAACTGCAAAAACCTTACTGATGTCACTGCTTGTCACGCCAGCTGGGTTCTCGCACTATACAGCGTGAGAATCGGCAGTGGCTGCAGCTCCAGTTTATTGAGCTTCGTTCTATGAATGGGGCTCCATAGACTGGACGAAGGAGACTGGGATCATGGTGGGACCTCCATTTGGATTACAGCAGACCCTGTAGATTATTTTTGGTAATAAATGGGTAAAAGAGGGAATTTGTCGAGGAGTGATTTTTACAAATGAAGGACTTTTATGTGTGTGTTTTTTTCTTTTGACTATGGGGTTAGCAATGGGAGTGTCTGACAGATGCCTCTCCATTATTAACCCCTGGACTTGATGTCACCAGACATCACATAGCTGATATCAACCCCAAAACCATTATCCCGATTGCCAACATACCAGGGCAATCGGGAAGAGCCGAGGATAAGCAACAGAATTGGTACATATAATGTGCCATTTTTGGGGTGGCTGATGGCTGGTCTTAATAGGCTGGGAAGGGGCCAATATCCATGGACTTTCCTAGCCTAGTAATATCTGCCTGCAGTTGTCTGCTTAGCCTTTGCTGGTTATTAAAAATAGGGAGGAAACCACATAATTTTTTTAGGGTCCCCCCTTTTTATTAACCAGTAAAGGCTAAGCAGACAGCCTTGAGCTGATATTAATAGTCTGGGAAGCTTCATGTTTATTGGCCCCTTCACAGCATAATAAGACCAGCCCACAGATGTCTGCTTTCCCTTAGCTGGTTATTAAAGATAGGGGGGGTGGCCCAAGTCATTTTTTTTTATATTTATTCATGAAAAGCTGCTGGATAAGCTCTACAGAGCTTATTAAATATCTGGCGACTATCTATCTCTCTGTCCTTATCTATCTATCTCTCTATCTATCTATTGTATTTATCTATTCTATCTATCTATATCTGTATATAAGAATGCTTTATTACTTAGAAAACTAGCTTTAAATTACATAGAGATTACAGTATGTAAAAAATTATGCTAAAAAGACAATGCTAGTTGAGAAAAATCACATTGTACTCGCATAACACTTGCATGACACTCGTCCTACTTTTCTAGATCAGTATCGGACCGATTTTTTATACGCTATTGTGACACCAGCCTGATTAGAACAATCTCCTGCAGCAGCTTATTGCCAAAGTTAGTGAGACACTAGGGCTGAGCTGGCCCTATCATTTGCATCATCTGTACTCCAAGTGAGCGCATACTGATATTAATACAGATTAAGGCACACGAATAGCCTAGGGAAAGGCAGGGGTTTGGAAGCCAATCACTTGCTATCTTTTACAGGCATGAAGACAAAGCTCTTACAGAAGTTGTCCACTACTTTTTTGAATTGCCCCAATGTATTTAGCATGTGGCCATAAGTTTTTTAGTAATTACCTTTAGTTGTATGTATTGCCTGTGAGTGGCGCTATCACAGGCATCACGTGACCCCCTGCTGCAGCCGGCTCTGACATCTACTGATGTCACGTCAAGTTCCAGCTGCAACCAGACGTGACTCAGTGCTGTGTTCCATGGTGAGTGAAGGGCTGTGGGAGGGGGTTACCCCGCGCGTCATACCCAGCATCCACCGCGCTTTCCCTCTCCTCATTCATTGGGAAAGCACACGGTGGATGTTGGGTGTGACGCGCGGGGTAACCCCGCCCACATCCCAGAATCCACCGCGGGGACTGTATCACTGATGTCACGCCTCTCTTGACGTGACATCAGCGGAAGAAAAAGCTGGCTGCCGCCGGGAGTCACATGATGCCTGGGAGCGGCCAGTGATAGTGCCGCTCACAGGCAATACATACAACTAAAGGTAATTACAAAAAAACTTATGGCCACATGCTAAATACATTGGGGCGATTCAAAAAAGTCGTAGACAACTTCTTTCATAAAGTGGTTTGCAAAGTCTCATAACTTTCCCTGATGGACAAAATTCTATAAAAGAAACAAATGTTTACTTACTGTTTAAACAAATGGCAGTGTTCAGGAAAAATGTTGGTCTATGTTTCAAAATCAATATTGTTGTGCAACCTGTTATAAAAATAATACAACTCCTCATTTGGGCATTGGCTTATCATCCAATCGAACATGTCACAATTTCTTTTTCATATTGATAAAAAGCCTGCTTGCTTTCAAAGCCATATGTACAGTTTGGATTCATAGACTTCTATGGGCACCATATTACAGACCTACGCAGCTAGGAACTGAAGGTCAATACATATTTTGCTCTGCATGCAAAAGTTATAAAAAAGAAAACATG